>NC_139147.1:130055448-131331323 GCF_964270905.1 Leucopleurus acutus | reverse complement strand
AGCACCTAAATCTGATACCTAACACCTTTAAGAGTTCATGCCATTCGCACAGCGCACAACTCCCTGGCTACAAAATTATTCAGAGAAGGTGCCACCGTCCTCCTTGGGTCCCCTTTGGTTCCTGAGCAACTATACGCACGTGGGCTGTGTACAGCTCTGAGACCGGGACCCTTAGAGAACTGTAGTACCTCCCAACGGGAAAGAAGGATCGTTCAGCGTGAAAGCTGCCTGAAATACAGTGCTCTGTCAGTCCATTCTTGCATGATAGAATGTCTTTGGAAGGAAAGTGGAATTTTCTTGAGAACGGTGGTGGGTTTTCGCTTCCATTCCTGGGGCATCCCAGAGCCGCCTTTACACAGAAGGAACACGACACTGAGCGCCAAGCTGAAGGCAAGGTCCAGGAATTGCATCCACAAATGCCAGGCAGGCGTGCAGCATTTCCCAGGGAGCCCTACTCAAAGCAGTGGCTAAACGCTAGTGGGCTTTTCAGGACTCCTGGGACTCCCGCGCCCTCACCACGTCTCACGGCAACACCATGTGTACCGGTTGTCACGTCTTAGGTGACCTACCGACGTACAGGCACCTAGGCCCTTCGCATCGTCCCTTGGAACGAAGATTGAATTCAAGGCAAAACACTGCTCTCTTTGTTGCACCGTTGGATTGCCCATCTTTCAAACGTCCTCCCGATCACGGGTCTGGCAGGTCTTAGGTGGACCGCAAGCGGTCCCCGCTGCTGAACCAGGACGGCAATGAAAACACCCTCTGCTTAGCGTTCGCACTGGCAACGCGAAGCTGCCCTCGCTTGCCAAGCAGACCGTCGACTTTAGGCGCAGCCTGACAGACGGACTTGTTGCCCCTGCAACACTGCCTGAGCTCTGGTAGGATAAAAGGACACTTTTTGGCCTCACCTAAGGAATTACGTCGGTCACGCCTTTCAGCTCCCTGTGTGCCAAAGTTTTATCAGGGAAGGTCCAGGGTGCTCCTTGAGCCTCTTTTCGCCGGTCAGAAGCTACACGTACGTGTGCTGCGTCACGTCTGACCTAGGGGCCTAATGAGAAAAGCATTATTTTCCCAACGGGAAAGCAGGACACTTGCGGCCTCAGATTTAAGTGAAAAACAGCGTTGTTGCCCGTCCCCTCTTCATGGTGGTAATGCCGAGTGATTGAACGGCAGGGTTCCTAGGCTAACAGACAGTTTCCTACTCGTTACAGGAGGCCTCCAGCAGCCCTTGTTCACATAACGGGAAAGCCAGACCTGTCCCCCAGGCTCAACGTAATGTCAGGGTTTCCACGCACGACTTGACGTGTACAAACGATTTCCATGAACCCTTAGGGAAAGCAGCGCATTAACGCTGGAATGCTTCTCCTGGGACTCCCTCTGCCCCACCATGTCCCTTTGGAGGAACACTGTGCACTCAATGACTCCTGTTGACCGATTGAGCACCGTTCGGCCACCCAGGTACCTCCGGATCATCTCTTGGAACGCAGTGTGAAAGGCAGCAAACTGTTGCCTTCGTTGGATAGAGAGATTGACAAGTCTTTCAACTGTGCCCCGACCCGAGTTCTGGAAAGTCTTCAGTGTGATGCCAGTGGCTCTCAGGGCTGACCCTGAGCTGCAATGTAACAAACTCTGTGCTGACTGTTCATTCTCCGCTTACATACCTGCCGTCTCTCCCTGCCCAGCAGAAACTCGACTTTAGATGCCGTCTGGAAAATGAACACTTTCCTCCTGAAGCCTGCTAGTCTTTTGGCAGGTTCAAGGACACCCAGATCTAGCTAGCGCCTTAAAACGCCTATGTCACTCGGACAGTGCTCCTCTCCCTGCGCAAGACATTATTCTGAGAATGTACCACAGTGCTTCTTGTGTCTCTTCTGGTGCTTGAGAAACTACACGTACGTGGGGCTGCGTTCAACTTTGATGCCGGGACCTTAGGAGAAACGTTGGATTGTCCCTAGTTGAAAGAAGAGTCCTCGTAGCCTCAAAGGTGCCTAAACACAGCGTTCCGCTAGTCTTCCCTTGCATGCTGGAACGTGTCTCAAAGGAAAGGGTGCTATGCAAGAAAGAAGAAAGGTCTTTCCACTTCCTTGCCTGAGGCGTGCCAGAGCCCCCTTCGCATAAAGGGCAGACCACACTGGTCACGGAGATCCAAACAAGGTCCGGGAACGGCATCCACAGTGCCTGCAGGCATGCAGCATTTGCCCAGAAGCCTTAGTCAAAGCAGTGGCTTGACGCTAGGGTGCTGGTTCAGGACTCCTAGGACTCCTGGGTCCTCACCACCTCGCATGGAAAAACACTGTGTACCCAATGTGTACCCAATTCTTAGGGGACCCAACCAAATACAGGTACCTGGGCCCTTCGGATCGTTTCTCTGCAAGAAGAACAAAAGGTGACACTCTGCTCCCTTCGCTGCCCGTCTAGACGGCCGAGCTTTCAAAAGTCCTCCCGAACATAGGCCTAGCAGGTCTTCGGTGTTATGCCAATGATCCCCACTGCTGAACCACTGCTGCTATGAAGAAACACTGTGTTTACGGTTCATGCTGGGAACACTTCCCTGCCGCCTCTCTCTCTCTCTCTCTCTCTCTCTCTCTCTCTCTCTGCCAAGCAGAAGGTCGACTTCAGAGGCAGCCCGACAAACGTACAATTTGCCCCTGAACACTACCCCGGGTTTTGTAAGACACAGGACAGTTTGGCCCATCTCCGGGAATTACGTCGTTGAGGCCATTCAGCCCACGCAGGACTACCCTGGTGCCAAAGTCTTATCAGCGAAGGTCCAGGGTGCTGCTTGAGTCTCTTTTTGTTGGTCAGAAACTACAAGTGCATGTGCTGGGTTCAATTTTGATATTGGTTACATAAAGCCAAGAGCATTATTTTCCCGGCGGCAAGCTGAAAGTGCGGCCTCAGAGTGTCCTGAGAAACAGTGCGGTTCCTCGTGTTCTCTTCACAAGTAGAATGGCTATGTGCGGGGAAAGGGAGTTTGCCTAGAGAAACACTCTGTTTACTACGCCGTGCAGGAGGCCTCCGGGCGCCCTCTATCCATCAACGGAACACTCTACTGTTCCACAACGACCCAAGTGAGGTTCAGGTATTCCCTCCACGAATTGACGCGTGCAGAGGTTTTCCAGGAAACCTTAGGTGAGTAGTGCATTGAAGTTAGTATGCCTTTCCTAGGGTCCCTGCTGCCTCACCACGTCCCTTGGAAGAACACTGTGTACCGAAACTCTTCTTGGCCCCCTGAGCACCTTTCTGCTGTCAAAGTCCTCCGGATCACCTCTTTGAATGCAGACTGAGAAGCGACAAAGTCTCCTCTTTGCTGTAGAGCTAGATAGCCACGACATTCAAAAGTGCCCCCTGAACAGAGGTGTAGAAGGTCCTAGGTGGCATGCCAGGGGCTCCCACTGCTGATGCTGAGGAGCCATGTGAGACACGGTGCGTAGTGTTCATTCTGGGTGTACTCACCTACCGGCTCTTCCTGGTAAGCTGTAACTCGACCTTTGATGCAGTCTGGAAAGTGGACATTTCCACCACCACCACCCCCCCCCCACCGCCGAACACTGCTAGGCTTTTGGCAGGTTCAGGGAGCACCTAAATCTGATACCTAACACCTTTAAGAGTTCATGCCATTCGCACAGCGCACAACTCCCTGGCTACAAAATTATTCAGAGAAGGTGCCACCGTCCTCCTTGGGTCCCCTTTGGTTCCTGAGCAACTATACGCACGTGGGCTGTGTGCAGCTCTGAGACCGGGACACTTAGAGAACTGTAGTACCTCCCAACGGGAAAGAAGGATCGTTCAGCGTGAAAGCTGCCTGAAATACAGTGCTCTGTCAGTCCATTCTTGCATGCTGGAATGTCTTTGGAAGGAAAGTGGAATTTTCTTGAGAGCGGTGGTGGGTTTTCGCTTCCATTCCTGGGGCATCCCAGAGCCGCCTTTACACAGAAGGAACACGACACTGAGCGCCAAGCTGAAGGCAAGGTCCAGGAATTGCATCCACAAATGCCAGGCAGGCGTGCAGCATTTCCCAGGGAGCCCTACTCAAAGCAGTGGCTAAACGCTAGTGGGCTTTTCAGGACTCCTGGGACTCCCGCGCCCTCACCACGTCTCACGGCAACACCATGTGTACCGGTTGTCACGTCTTAGGCGACCTACCGACGTACAGGCACGTAGGCCCTTCGCATCGTCCCTTGGAACGAAGAGTGAATTCAAGGCAAAACACTGCTCTCTTTGTTGCACCGTTGGATTGCCCATCTTTCAAACGTCCTCCCGATCACGGGTCTGGCAGGTCTTAGGTGGACCGCAAGCGGTCCCCGCTGCTGAACCAGGACGGCAATGAAAACACCCTCTGCTTAGCGTTCGCACTGAGAACGCGAAGCTGCCCTCGCTTGCCAAGCAGACCGTCGACTTTAGGCGCAGCCTGACAGACGGACTTGTTGCCCCTGCAACACTGCCTGAGCTCTGGTAGGATAAAAGGACACTTTTTGGCCTCACCTAAGGAATTACGTCGGTCACGCCTTTCAGCTCCCTGTGTGCCAAAGTTTTATCAGGGAAGGTCCAGGGTGCTCCTTGAGTCTCTTTTCGCCGGTCAGAAGCTACACGTACGTGTGCTGCGTCACGTCTGACCTAGGGGCCTAATGAGAAAAGCATTATTTTCCCAACGGGAAAGCAGGACACTTGCGGCCTCAGATTTAAGTGAAAAACAGCGTTGTTGCCCGTCCCCTCTTCATGGTGGTAATGCCGAGTGATTGAACGGCAGGGTTCCTAGGCTAACAGACAGTTTCCTACTCGTTACAGGAGGCCTCCAGCAGCCCTTGTTCACATAACGGGAAAGCCAGACCTGTCCCCCAGGCTCAACGTAATGTCAGGGTTTCCACGCACGACTTGACGTGTACAAACGATTTCCATGAACCCTTAGGGAAAGCAGCGCATTAACGCTGGAATGCTTCTCCTGGGACTCCCTCTGCCCCACCATGTCCCTTTGGAGGAACACTGTGCGCTCAATGACTCCTGTTGACCGACTGAGCACCGTTCGGCCACCCAGGTACCTCCGGATCATCTCTTGGAACGCAGTGTGAAAGGCAGCAAACTGTTGCCTTCGTTGGATAGAGAGATTGACAAGTCTTTCAACTGTGCCCCGACCCGAGTTCTGGAAAGTCTTCAGTGTGAAGCCAGTGGCTCTCAGGGCTGACCCTGAGCTGCAATGTAACAAACTCTGTGCTGACTGTTCATTCTCCGCTTACATACCTGCCGTCTCTCCCTGCCCAGCAGAAACTCGACTTTAGATGCCGTCTGGAAAATGAACAGTTTCCTCCTGAAGCCTGCTAGTCTTTTGGCAGGTTCAAGGACACCCAGATCTAGCTAGCGCCTTAAAACGCCTATGTCACTCGGACAGTGCTCCTCTCCCTGCGCAAGATATTATTCTGAGAATGTACCACAGTGCTTCTTGTGTCTCTTCTGGTGCTTGAGAAACTACACGTACGTGGGGCTGCATTCAACTTTGATGCCGGGACCTTAGGAGAAACGTTGGATTGTCCCTAGTTGAAAGAAGAGTCCTCGTAGCCTCAAAGGTGCCTAAACACAGCGTTCCGCTAGTCTTCCCTTGCATGCTGGAACGTGTCTCAAAGGAAAGGGTGCTATGCAAGAAAGAAGAAAGGTCTTTCCACTTCCTTGCCTGAGGCGTGCCAGAGCCCCCTTCACATAAAGGGCAGACCACACTGGTCACGGAGATCCAAACAAGGTCCGGGAACGGCATCCACAGTGCCTGCAGGCATGCAGCATTTGCCCAGAAGCCTTAGTCAAAGCAGTGGCTTGACGCTAGGGTGCTGGTTCAGGACTCCTAGGACTCCTGGGTCCTCACCACCTCGCATGGAAAAACACTGTGTACCCAATGTGTACCCAATTCTTAGGGGACCCAACCAAATACAGGTACCTGGGCCCTTCGGATCGTTTCTCTGCAAGAAGAACAAAAGGCGACACTCTGCTCCCTTCGCTGCCCGTCTAGACTGCCGAGCTTTCAAAAGTCCTCCCGAACACAGGCCTAGCAGGTCTTCGGTGTTATGCCAATGATCCCCACTGCTGAACCACTGCTGCTATGAAGAAACACTGTGTTTACGGTTCAGGCTGGGAACACTTCCCTGCCGCCTCTCTCTCTCTCTCTCTCTCTCTCTCTCTCTCTCTCTCTCTCTCTCTCTCTCTCTGCCAAGCAGAAGGTCGACTTCAGAGGCAGCCCGAAAAACGTACAATTTGCCCCTGAACACTACCCCGGGTTTTGTAAGACACAGGACAGTTTGGCCCATCCCCGGGAATTAAGTCGTTGAGGACATTCAGCCCACGCAGGACTACCCTGGTGCCAAAGTCTTATCAGCGAAGGTCCAGGGTGCTGCTTGAGTCTCTTTTTGTTGGTCAGAAACTACAAGTGCATGTGCTGGGTTCAATTTTGATATTGGTTACATAAAGCCAAGAGCATTATTTTCCCGGCGGCAAGCTGAAAGTGCGGCCTCAGAGTGTCCTGAGAAACAGTGCGGTTCCTCGTGTTCTCTTCACAAGTAGAATGGCTATGTGCGGGGAAAGGGAGTTTGCCTAGAGAAACACTCTGTTTACTACGCCGTGCAGGAGGCCTCCGGGCGCCCTCTATCCATCAACGGAACACTCTACTGTTCCACAACGACCCAAGTGAGGTTCAGGTATTCCCTCCACGAATTGACGCGTGCAGAGGTTTTCCAGGAAACCTTAGGTGAGTAGTGCATTGAAGTTAGTATGCCTTTCCTAGGGTCCCCGCTGCCTCACCACGTCCCTTGGAAGAACACTGTGTACCGAAACTCTTCTTGGCCCCCTGAGCACCTTTCTGCTGTCAAAGTCCTCCGGATCACCTCTTTGAATGCAGACTGAGAAGCGACAAAGTCTCCTCTTTGCTGTAGAGCTAGATAGCCACGACATTCAAAAGTGCCCCCTGAACAGAGGTGTAGAAGGTCCTAGGTGGCATGCCAGGGGCTCCCACTGCTGATGCTGAGGAGCCATGTGAGACACGGTGCGTAGTGTTCATTCTGGGTGTACTCACCTACCGGCTCTTCCTGGTAAGCTGTAACTCGACCTTTGATGCAGTCTGGAAAGTGGACATTTCCACCACCACCACCCCCCCCCCCACCGCCGAACACTGCTAGGCTTTTGGCAGGTTCAGGGAGCACCTAAATCTGATACCTAACACCTTTAAGAGTTCATGCCATTCGCACAGCGCACAACTCCCTGGCTACAAAATTATTCAGAGAAGGTGCCACCGTCCTCCTTGGGTCCCCTTTGGTTCCTGAGCAACTATACGCACGTGGGCTGTGTGCAGCTCTGAGACCGGGACACTTAGAGAACTGTAGTACCTCCCAACGGGAAAGAAGGATCGTTCAGCGTGAAAGCTGCCTGAAATACAGTGCTCTGTCAGTCCATTCTTGCATGCTGGAATGTCTTTGGAAGGAAAGTGGAATTTTCTTGAGAGCGGTGGTGGGTTTTCGCTTCCATTCCTGGGGCATCCCAGAGCCGCCTTTACACAGAAGGAACACGACACTGAGCGCCAAGCTGAAGGCAAGGTCCAGGAATTGCATCCACAAATGCCAGGCAGGCGTGCAGCATTTCCCAGGGAGCCCTACTCAAAGCAGTGGCTAAACGCTAGTGGGCTTTTCAGGACTCCTGGGACTCCCGCGCCCTCACCACGTCTCACGGCAACACCATGTGTACCGGTTGTCACGTCTTAGGCGACCTACCGACGTACAGGCACGTAGGCCCTTCGCATCGTCCCTTGGAACGAAGAGTGAATTCAAGGCAAAACACTGCTCTCTTTGTTGCACCGTTGGATTGCCCATCTTTCAAACGTCCTCCCGATCACGGGTCTGGCAGGTCTTAGGTGGACCGCAAGCGGTCCCCGCTGCTGAACCAGGACGGCAATGAAAACACCCTCTGCTTAGCGTTCGCACTGAGAACGCGAAGCTGCCCTCGCTTGCCAAGCAGACCGTCGACTTTAGGCGCAGCCTGACAGACGGACTTGTTGCCCCTGCAACACTGCCTGAGCTCTGGTAGGATAAAAGGACACTTTTTGGCCTCACCTAAGGAATTACGTCGGTCACGCCTTTCAGCTCCCTGTGTGCCAAAGTTTTATCAGGGAAGGTCCAGGGTGCTCCTTGAGTCTCTTTTCGCCGGTCAGAAGCTACACGTACGTGTGCTGCGTCACGTCTGACCTAGGGGCCTAATGAGAAAAGCATTATTTTCCCAACGGGAAAGCAGGACACTTGCGGCCTCAGATTTAAGTGAAAAACAGCGTTGTTGCCCGTCCCCTCTTCATGGTGGTAATGCCGAGTGATTGAACGGCAGGGTTCCTAGGCTAACAGACAGTTTCCTACTCGTTACAGGAGGCCTCCAGCAGCCCTTGTTCACATAACGGGAAAGCCAGACCTGTCCCCCAGGCTCAACGTAATGTCAGGGTTTCCACGCACGACTTGACGTGTACAAACGATTTCCATGAACCCTTAGGGAAAGCAGCGCATTAACGCTGGAATGCTTCTCCTGGGACTCCCTCTGCCCCACCATGTCCCTTTGGAGGAACACTGTGCGCTCAATGACTCCTGTTGACCGACTGAGCACCGTTCGGCCACCCAGGTACCTCCGGATCATCTCTTGGAACGCAGTGTGAAAGGCAGCAAACTGTTGCCTTCGTTGGATAGAGAGATTGACAAGTCTTTCAACTGTGCCCCGACCCGAGTTCTGGAAAGTCTTCAGTGTGAAGCCAGTGGCTCTCAGGGCTGACCCTGAGCTGCAATGTAACAAACTCTGTGCTGACTGTTCATTCTCCGCTTACATACCTGCCGTCTCTCCCTGCCCAGCAGAAACTCGACTTTAGATGCCGTCTGGAAAATGAACAGTTTCCTCCTGAAGCCTGCTAGTCTTTTGGCAGGTTCAAGGACACCCAGATCTAGCTAGCGCCTTAAAACGCCTATGTCACTCGGACAGTGCTCCTCTCCCTGCGCAAGATATTATTCTGAGAATGTACCACAGTGCTTCTTGTGTCTCTTCTGGTGCTTGAGAAACTACACGTACGTGGGGCTGCATTCAACTTTGATGCCGGGACCTTAGGAGAAACGTTGGATTGTCCCTAGTTGAAAGAAGAGTCCTCGTAGCCTCAAAGGTGCCTAAACACAGCGTTCCGCTAGTCTTCCCTTGCATGCTGGAACGTGTCTCAAAGGAAAGGGTGCTATGCAAGAAAGAAGAAAGGTCTTTCCACTTCCTTGCCTGAGGCGTGCCAGAGCCCCCTTCACATAAAGGGCAGACCACACTGGTCACGGAGATCCAAACAAGGTCCGGGAACGGCATCCACAGTGCCTGCAGGCATGCAGCATTTGCCCAGAAGCCTTAGTCAAAGCAGTGGCTTGACGCTAGGGTGCTGGTTCAGGACTCCTAGGACTCCTGGGTCCTCACCACCTCGCATGGAAAAACACTGTGTACCCAATGTGTACCCAATTCTTAGGGGACCCAACCAAATACAGGTACCTGGGCCCTTCGGATCGTTTCTCTGCAAGAAGAACAAAAGGCGACACTCTGCTCCCTTCGCTGCCCGTCTAGACTGCCGAGCTTTCAAAAGTCCTCCCGAACACAGGCCTAGCAGGTCTTCGGTGTTATGCCAATGATCCCCACTGCTGAACCACTGCTGCTATGAAGAAACACTGTGTTTACGGTTCAGGCTGGGAACACTTCCCTGCCGCCTCTCTCTCTCTCTCTCTCTCTCTCTCTCTCTCTCTCTCTCTCTCTCTCTGCCAAGCAGAAGGTCGACTTCAGAGGCAGCCCGAAAAACGTACAATTTGCCCCTGAACACTACCCCGGGTTTTGTAAGACACAGGACAGTTTGGCCCATCCCCGGGAATTAAGTCGTTGAGGACATTCAGCCCACGCAGGACTACCCTGGTGCCAAAGTCTTATCAGCGAAGGTCCAGGGTGCTGCTTGAGTCTCTTTTTGTTGGTCAGAAACTACAAGTGCATGTGCTGGGTTCAATTTTGATATTGGTTACATAAAGCCAAGAGCATTATTTTCCCGGCGGCAAGCTGAAAGTGCGGCCTCAGAGTGTCCTGAGAAACAGTGCAGTTCCTCGTGTTCTCCTCACAAGTAGAATGGCTATGTGCGGGGAAAGGGAGTTTGCCTAGAGAAACACTCTGTTTACTACGCCGTGCAGGAGGCCTCCGGGCGCCCTCTATCCATCAACGGAACACTCTACTGTTCCACAACGACCCAAGTGAGGTTCAGGTATTCCCTCCACGAATTGACGCGTGCAGAGGTTTTCCAGGAAACCTTAGGCGAGTAGTGCATTGAAGTTAGTATGCCTTTCCTAGGGTCCCCGCTGCCTCACCACGTCCCTTGGAAGAACACTGTGTACCGAAACTCTTCTTGGCCCCCTGAGCACCTTTCTGCTGTCAAAGTCCTCCGGATCACCTCTTTGAATGCAGACTGAGAAGCGACAAAGTCTCCTCTTTGCTGTAGAGCTAGATAGCCACGACATTCAAAAGTGCCCCCTGAACAGAGGTGTAGAAGGTCCTAGGTGGCATGCCAGGGGCTCCCACTGCTGATGCTGAGGAGCCATGTGAGACACGGTGCGTAGTGTTCATTCTGGGTGTACTCACCTACCGGCTCTTCCTGGTAAGCTGTAACTCGACCTTTGATGCAGTCTGGAAAGTGGACATTTCCACCACCACCACCCACCCCCCCACCGCCGAACACTGCTAGGCTTTTGGCAGGTTCAGGGAGCACCTAAATCTGATACCTAACACCTTTAAGAGTTCATGCCATTCGCACAGCGCACAACTCCCTGGCTACAAAATTATTCAGAGAAGGTGCCACCGTCCTCCTTGGGTCCCCTTTGGTTCCTGAGCAACTATACGCACGTGGGCTGTGTGCAGCTCTGAGACCGGGACCCTTAGAGAACTGTAGTACCTCCCAATGGGAAAGAAGGATCGTTCAGCATGAAAGCTGCCTGAAATACAGTGCTCTGTCAGTCCATTCTTGCATGCTGGAATGTCTTTGGAAGGAAAGTGGAATTTTCTTGAGAGCGGTGGTGGGTTTTCGCTTCCATTCCTGGGGCATCCCAGAGCCGCCTTTACACAGAAGGAACACGACACTGAGCGCCAAGCTGAAGGCAAGGTCCAGGAATTGCATCCACAAATGCCAGGCAGGCGTGCAGCATTTCCCAGGGAGCCCTACTCAAAGCAGTGGCTAAACGCTAGTGGGCTTTTCAGGACTCCTGGGACTCCCGCGCCCTCACCACGTCTCACGGCAACACCATGTGTACCGGTTGTCACGTCTTAGGTGACCTACCGACGTACAGGCACCTAGGCCCTTCGCATCGTCCCTTGGAACGAAGAGTGAATTCAAGGCAAAACACTGCTCTCTTTGTTGCACCGTTGGATTGCCCATCTTTCAAGCGTCCTCCCGAACACGGGTCTGGCAGGTCTTAGGTGGACCGCAAGCGGTCCCCGCTGCTGAACCAGGACGGCAATGAAAACACCCTCTGCTTAGCATTCGCACTGGCAACGCGAAGCTGCCCTCGCTTGCCAAGCAGACCGTCGACTTTAGGCGCAGCCTGACAGACGGACTTGTTGCCCCTGCAACACTGCCTGAGCTCTGGTAGGATAAAAGGACACTTTTTGGCCTCACCTAAGGAATTACGTCGGTCACGCCTTTCAGCTCCCTGTGTGCCAAAGTTTTATCAGGGAAGGTCCAGGGTGCTCCTTGAGTCTCTTTTCGCCGGTCAGAAGCTACACGTACGTGTGCTGCGTCACGTCTGACCTAGGGGCCTAATGAGAAAAGCATTATTTTCCCAACGGGAAAGCAGGACACTTGCGGCCTCAGATTTAAGTGAAAAACAGCGTTGTTGCCCGTCCCCTCTTCACGGTGGTAATGCCGAGTGATTGAACGGCAGGGTTCCTAGGCTAACAGACAGTTTCCTACTCGTTACAGGAGGCCTCCAGCAGCCCTTGTTCACATAACGGGAAAGCCAGACCTGTCCCCCAGGCTCAACGTAATGTCAGGGTTTCCACGCACGACTTGACGTGTACAAACGATTTCCATGAACCCTTAGGGAAAGCAGCGCATTAACGCTGGAATGCTTCTCCTGGGACTCCCTCTGCCCCACCATGTCCCTTTGGAGGAACACTGTGCGCTCAGTGACTCCTGTTGACCGACTGAGCACCGTTCGGCCACCCAGGTACCTCCGGATCATCTCTTGGAACGCAGTGTGAAAGGCAGCAAACTGTTGCCTTCGTTGGATAGAGAGATTGACAAGTCTTTCAACTGTGCCCCGACCTGAGTTCTGGAAAGTCTTCGGTGTGATGCCAGTGGCTCTCAGGGCTGACCCTGAGCTGCAATGTAACAAACTCTGTGCTGACTGTTCATTCTCCGCTTACATACCTGCCGTCTCTCCCTGCCCAGCAGAAACTCGACTTTAGATGCCGTCTTGAAAATGAACGGTTTCCTCCTGAAACCTGCTAGTCTTTTGGCAGGTTCAAGGACACCCAGATCTAGCTAGCGCCTTAAAACGCCTATGTCACTCGGACAGTGCTCCTCTCCCTGCGCAAGATATTATTCTGAGAATGTACCACAGTGCTTCTTGTGTCTCTTCTGGTGCTTGAGAAACTACACGTACGTGGGGCTGCATTCAACTTTGATGCCGGGACCTTAGGAGAAACGTTGGATTGTCCCTAGTTGAACGAAGAATCCTCGTAGCCTCAAAGGTGCCTAAACACAGCGTTCCGCTAGTCTTCCCTTGCATGCTGGAACGTGTCTCAAAGGAAAGGGTGCTATGCAAGAAAGAAGAAAGGTCTTTCCACTTCCTTGCCTGAGGCGTGCCAGAGCCCCCTTCGCATAAAGGGCAGACCACACTGGTCACGGAGATCCAAACAAGGTCCGGGAACGGCATCCACAGTGCCTGCAGGCATGCAGCATTTGCCCAGAAGCCTTAGTCAAAGCAGTGGCTTGACGCTAGGGTGCTGGTTCAGGACTCCTAGGACTCCTGGGTCCTCACCACCTCGCATGGAAAAACACTGTGTACCCAATGTGTACCCAATTCTTAGGGGACCCAACCAAATACAGGTACCTGGGCCCTTCGGATCGTTTCTCTGCAAGAAGAACAAAAGGCGACACTCTGCTCCCTTCGCTGCCCGTCTAGACGGCCGAGCTTTCAAAAGTCCTCCCGAACACAGGCCTAGCAGGTCTTCGGTGTTATGCCAATGATCCCCACTGCTGAACCACTGCTGCTATGAAGAAACACTGTGTTTACGGTTCATGCTGGGAACACTTCCCTGCCGCCTCTCTCTCTCTCTCTCTCTCTCTCTCTCTCTCTCTCTGCCAAGCAGAAGGTCGACTTCAGAGGCAGCCTGACAAACGTACAATTTGCCCCTGAACACTACCCCGGGTTTTGTAAGACACAGGACAGTTTGGCCCATCTCCGGGAATTACGTCGTTGAGGCCATTCAGCCCACGCAGGACTACCCTGGTGCCAAAGTCTTATCAGCGAAGGTCCAGGGTGCTGCTTGAGTCTCTTTTTGTTGGTCAGAAACTACAAGTGCATGTGCTGGGTTCAATTTTGATATTGGTTACCTAAAGCCAAGAGCATTATTTTCCCGGCGGCAAGCTGAAAGTGCGGCCTCAGAGTGTCCTGAGAAACAGTGCGGTTCCTCGTGTTCTCTTCACAAGTAGAATGGCTATGTGCGGGGAAAGGGAGTTTGCCTAGAGAAACACTCTGTTTACTACGCCGTGCAGGAGGCCTCCGGGCGCCATCTATCCATCAACGGAACACTCTACTGTTCCACAACGACCCAAGTGAGGTTCAGGTATTCCCTCCACGAATTGACGCGTGCAGAGGTTTTCCAGGAAACCTTAGGCGAGTAGTGCATTGAAGTTAGTATGCCTTTCCTAGGGTCCCCGCTGCCTCACCACGTCCCTTGGAAGAACACTGTGTACCGAAACTCTTCTTGGCCCCCTGAGCACCTTTCTGCTGTCAAAGTCCTCCGGATCACCTCTTTGAATGCAGACTGAGAAACGACAAAGTCTCCTCTTTGCTGTAGAGCTAGATAGCCACGACATTCAAAAGTGCCCCCTGAACAGAGGTGTAGAAGGTCCCAGGTGGCATGCCAGGGGCTCCCACTGCTGACGCTGAGGAGCCATGTGAGACACGGTGCGTAGTGTTCATTCTGGGTGTACTTACCTACCGGCTCTTCCTGGTAAGCTGTAACTCGACCTTTGATGCAGTCTGGAAAGTGGACATTTCCACCACCACCACCCCCCCACCGCCGAACACTGCTAGGCTTTTGGCAGGTTCGGGGAGCACCTAAATCTGATACCTAGCACCTTTAAGAGTTCATGCCATTCGCACAGCGCACAACTCCCTGGCTACAAAATTATTCAGAGAAGGTGCCACCGTCCTCCTTGGGTCCCCTTTGGTTCCTGAGAAACTATACGCACGTGGGCTGTGTGCAGCTCTGAGACCGGGACCCTTAGAGAACTGTAGTACCTCCCAACGGGAAAGAAGGATCGTTCAGCGTGAAAGCTGCCTGAAATACAGTGCTCTGTCAGTCCATTGTTGCATGCTGGAATGTCTTTGGAAGGAAAGTGGAATTTCCTTGAGAGCGGTGGTGGGTTTCCGCTTCCATTCCTGGGGCATCCCAGAGCCGCCTTTACACAGAAGGAACACGACACTGAGCGCCAAGCTGAAGGCAAGGTCCAGGAATTGCATCCACAAATGCCAGGCAGGCGTGCAGCATTTCCCAGGGAGCCCTACTCAAAGCAGTGGCTAAACGCTAGTGGGCTTTTCGGGACTCCTGGGACTCCCGCGCCCTCACCACGTCTCACGGCAACACCATGTGTACCGGTTGTCACGTCTCAGGCGACCTACCGACGTACAGGCACCTAGGCCCTTCGCATCGTCCCTTGGAACGAAGCGTGAATTCAAGGCAAAACACTGCTCTCTTTGTTGCACCGTTGGATTGCCCATCTTTCAAAAGTCCTCCCGAACACGGGTCTGGCAGGTCTTAGGTGGACCGCAAGCGGTCCCCGCTGCTGAACCAGGACGGCAATGAAAACACCCTCTGCTTAGCGTTCGCACTGGGAACACGAAGCTGCCCTCGCTTGCCAAGCAGACCGTCGACTTTAGGCGCAGCCTGACAAACGGACTTGTTGCCCCTGCAACACTGCCTGAGCTCTGGTAGGATAAAAGGACACTTTTTGGCCTCACCTAAGGAATTACGTCGGTCACGCCTTTCAGCTCCCTGCGTGCCAAAGTTTTAAGAGGGAAGGTCCAGGGTGCTCCTTGAGTCTCTTTTCGCCGGTCAGAAGCTACACGTACGTGTGCTGCGTCAAGTCTGACCTAGGGGCCTAATGAGAAAAGCATTATTTTCCCAACGGGAAAGCAGGACACTTGCGGCCTCAGATTTAAGTGAAAAACAGCGTTGTTGCCCGTCCCCTCTTCACGGTGGTAATGCCGAGTGATTGAATGGCAGGATTCCTAGGCTAACAGTTTCCTACTCGTTACAGGAGGCCTCCAGCAGCCCTTGTTCACATAACGGGAAAGCCAGACCTGTCCCCCAGGCTCAACGTAATGTCAGGGTTTCCACGCACGACTTGACGTGTACAAACGATTTCCATGAACCCTTAGGGAAAGCAGCGCATTAACGCTGGAATGCTTCTCCTGGGACTCCCTCTGCCCCACCATGTCCCTTTGGAGGAACACTGTGCACTCAATGACTCCTGTTGACCGATTGAGCACCGTTCGGCCACCCAGGTACCTCCGGATCATCTCTTGGAACGCAGTGTGAAAGGCAGCAAACTGTTGCCTTCGTTGGATAGAGAGATTGACAAGTCTTTCAACTGTGCCCCGACCCGAGTTCTGGAAAGTCTTCGGTGTGATGCCAGTGGCTCTCAGGGCTGACCCTGAGCTGCAATGTAACAAACTCTGTGCTGACTGTTCATTCTCCGCTTACATACCTGCCGTCTCTCCCTGCCCAGCAGAAACTCGACTTTGGATGCCGTCTGGAAAATGAACGGTTTCCTCCTGAAGCCTGCTAGTCTTTTGGCAGGTTCAAGGACACCCAGATCTAGCTAGCGCCTTAAAACGCCTATGTCACTCGGACAGTGCTCCTCTCCCTGCGCAAGATATTATTCTGAGAAGGAACCACAGTGCTTCTTGTGTCTCTTCTGGTGCTTGAGAAACTACACGTACGTGGGGCTGCGTTCAACTTTGATGCCGGGACCTTAGGAGAAACGTTGGATTGTCCCTAGTTGAACGAAGAGTCCTCGTAGCCTCAAAGGTGCCTAAACACAGCGTTCCGCTAGTCTTCCCTTGCATGCTGGAACGTGTCTCAAAGGAAAGGGTGCTATGCAAGAAAGAAGAAAGGTCTTTCCACTTCCTTGCCTGAGGCGTGCCAGAGCCCCCTTCGCATAAAGGGCAGACCACACTGGTCACGGAGATCCAAACAAGGTCCGGGAACGGCATCCACAGTGCCTGCAGGCATGCAGCATTTGCCCAGAAGCCTTAGTCAAAGCAGTGGCTTGACGCTAGGGTGCTGGTTCAGGACTCCTAGGACTCCTGGGTCCTCACCACCTCGCATGGAAAAACACTGTGTACCCAATGTGTACCCAATTCTTAGGGGACCCAACCAAATACAGGTACCTGGGCCCTTCGGATCGTTTCTCTGCAAGAAGAACGAAAGGCGACACTCTGCTCCCTTCGCTGCCCGTCTAGACGGCCGAGCTTTCAAAAGTCCTCCCGAACACAGGCCTAGCAGGTCTTCGGTATTATGCCAATGATCCCCACTGCTGAACCACTGCTGCTATGAGGAAACACTGTGTTTACGGTTCATGCTGGGAACACTTCCCTGCCGCCTCTCTCTCTCTCTCTCTCTCTCTCTCTCTCTCTCTCTCTCTCTCTCTCTCTCTGCCAAGCAGAAGGTCGACTTCAGAGGCAGCCTGACAAACGTACAATTTGCCCCTGAACGCTACCCCGGGTTTTGTAAGACACAAGGACAGTTTGGCCCATCCCCGGGAATTACGTCGTTGAGGCCATTCAGCCCACGCAGGACTACCCTGGTGCCAAAGTCTTATCAGCGAAGGTCCAGGATGCTGCTTGAGTCTCTTTTTGTTGGTCAGAAGCTATAAGTGCATGTGCTGGGTTCAATTTTGATATTGGTTACCTAAAGCCAAGAGCATTATTTTCCCGGCGGGAGAGCTGAAAGTGCGGCCTCAGAGTGTCCTGAGAAACAGTGCGGTTCCTCGTGTTCTCTTCACAAGTAGAATGGCTATGTGCGGGGAAAGGGAGTTTGCCTAGAGAAACACTCTGTTTACTACGCCGTGCAGGAGGCCTCCGGGCGCCCTCTATCCATCAACGGAACACTCTACTGTTCCACAATGACCCAAGTGAGGTTCAGGTATTCCCTCCACGAATTGACGCGTGCAGAGGTTTTCCAGGAAACCTTAGGCGAGTAGTGCATTGAAGTTAGTATGCCTTTCCTAGGGTCCCCGCTGCCTCACCACGTCCCTTGGAAGAACACTGTGTACCGAAACTCTTCTTGGCCCCCTGAGCACCTTTCTGCTGTCAAAGTCCTCCGGATCACCTCTTTGAATGCAGACTGAGAAACGACAAAGTCTCCTCTTTGCTGTAGAGCTAGATAGCCACGACATTCAAAAGTGCCCCCTGAACAGAGGTGTAGAAGGTCCCAGGTGGCATGCCAGGGGCTCCCACTGCTGACGCTGAGGAGCCATGTGAGACACGGTGCGTAGTGTTCATTCTGGGTGTACTTACCTACCGGCTCTTCCTGGTAAGCTGTAACTCGACCTTTGATGCAGTCTGGAAAGTGGACATTTCCACCACCACCACCCCCCCACCGCCGAACACTGCTAGGCTTTTGGCAGGTTCGGGGAGCACCTAAATCTGATACCTAGCACCTTTAAGAGTTCATGCCATTCGCACAGCGCACAACTCCCTGGCTACAAAATTATTCAGAGAAGGTGCCACCGTCCTCCTTGGGTCCCCTTTGGTTCCTGAGAAACTATACGCACGTGGGCTGTGTGCAGCTCTGAGACCGGGACCCTTAGAGAACTGTAGTACCTCCCAACGGGAAAGAAGGATCGTTCAGCGTGAAAGCTGCCTGAAATACAGTGCTCTGTCAGTCCATTGTTGCATGCTGGAATGTCTTTGGAAGGAAAGTGGAATTTCCTTGAGAGCGGTGGTGGGTTTCCGCTTCCATTCCTGGGGCATCCCAGAGCCGCCTTTACACAGAAGGAACACGACACTGAGCGCCAAGCTGAAGGCAAGGTCCAGGAATTGCATCCACAAATGCCAGGCAGGCGTGCAGCATTTCCCAGGGAGCCCTACTCAAAGCAGTGGCTAAACGCTAGTGGGCTTTTCGGGACTCCTGGGACTCCCGCGCCCTCACCACGTCTCACGGCAACACCATGTGTACCGGTTGTCACGTCTCAGGCGACCTACCGACGTACAGGCACCTAGGCCCTTCGCATCGTCCCTTGGAACGAAGCGTGAATTCAAGGCAAAACACTGCTCTCTTTGTTGCACCGTTGGATTGCCCATCTTTCAAAAGTCCTCCCGAACACGGGTCTGGCAGGTCTTAGGTGGACCGCAAGCGGTCCCCGCTGCTGAACCAGGACGGCAATGAAAACACCCTCTGCTTAGCGTTCGCACTGGGAACACGAAGCTGCCCTCGCTTGCCAAGCAGACCGTCGACTTTAGGCGCAGCCTGACAAACGGACTTGTTGCCCCTGCAACACTGCCTGAGCTCTGGTAGGATAAAAGGACACTTTTTGGCCTCACCTAAGGAATTACGTCGGTCACGCCTTTCAGCTCCCTGCGTGCCAAAGTTTTAAGAGGGAAGGTCCAGGGTGCTCCTTGAGTCTCTTTTCGCCGGTCAGAAGCTACACGTACGTGTGCTGCGTCAAGTCTGACCTAGGGGCCTAATGAGAAAAGCATTATTTTCCCAACGGGAAAGCAGGACACTTGCGGCCTCAGATTTAAGTGAAAAACAGCGTTGTTGCCCGTCCCCTCTTCACGGTGGTAATGCCGAGTGATTGAATGGCAGGATTCCTAGGCTAACAGTTTCCTACTCGTTACAGGAGGCCTCCAGCAGCCCTTGTTCACATAACGGGAAAGCCAGACCTGTCCCCCAGGCTCAACGTAATGTCAGGGTTTCCACGCACGACTTGACGTGTACAAACGATTTCCATGAACCCTTAGGGAAAGCAGCGCATTAACGCTGGAATGCTTCTCCTGGGACTCCCTCTGCCCCACCATGTCCCTTTGGAGGAACACTGTGCACTCAATGACTCCTGTTGACCGATTGAGCACCGTTCGGCCACCCAGGTACCTCCGGATCATCTCTTGGAACGCAGTGTGAAAGGCAGCAAACTGTTGCCTTCGTTGGATAGAGAGATTGACAAGTCTTTCAACTGTGCCCCGACCCGAGTTCTGGAAAGTCTTCGGTGTGATGCCAGTGGCTCTCAGGGCTGACCCTGAGCTGCAATGTAACAAACTCTGTGCTGACTGTTCATTCTCCGCTTACATACCTGCCGTCTCTCCCTGCCCAGCAGAAACTCGACTTTGGATGCCGTCTGGAAAATGAACGGTTTCCTCCTGAAGCCTGCTAGTCTTTTGGCAGGTTCAAGGACACCCAGATCTAGCTAGCGCCTTAAAACGCCTATGTCACTCGGACAGTGCTCCTCTCCCTGCGCAAGATATTATTCTGAGAAGGAACCACAGTGCTTCTTGTGTCTCTTCTGGTGCTTGAGAAACTACACGTACGTGGGGCTGCGTTCAACTTTGATGCCGGGACCTTAGGAGAAACGTTGGATTGTCCCTAGTTGAACGAAGAGTCCTCGTAGCCTCAAAGGTGCCTAAACACAGCGTTCCGCTAGTCTTCCCTTGCATGCTGGAACGTGTCTCAAAGGAAAGGGTGCTATGCAAGAAAGAAGAAAGGTCTTTCCACTTCCTTGCCTGAGGCGTGCCAGAGCCCCCTTCGCATAAAGGGCAGACCACACTGGTCACGGAGATCCAAACAAGGTCCGGGAACGGCATCCACAGTGCCTGCAGGCATGCAGCATTTGCCCAGAAGCCTTAGTCAAAGCAGTGGCTTGACGCTAGGGTGCTGGTTCAGGACTCCTAGGACTCCTGGGTCCTCACCACCTCGCATGGAAAAACACTGTGTACCCAATGTGTACCCAATTCTTAGGGGACCCAACCAAATACAGGTACCTGGGCCCTTCGGATCGTTTCTCTGCAAGAAGAACGAAAGGCGACACTCTGCTCCCTTCGCTGCCCGTCTAGACGGCCGAGCTTTCAAAAGTCCTCCCGAACACAGGCCTAGCAGGTCTTCGGTATTATGCCAATGATCCCCACTGCTGAACCACTGCTGCTATGAGGAAACACTGTGTTTACGGTTCATGCTGGGAACACTTCCCTGCCGCCTCTCTCTCTCTCTCTCTCTCTCTCTCTCTCTCTCTCTCTCTCTCTCTCTGCCAAGCAGAAGGGCGACTTCAGAGGCAGCCTGACAAACGTACAATTTGCCCCTGAACGCTACCCCGGGTTTTGTAAGACACAAGGACAGTTTGGCCCATCCCCGGGAATTACGTCGTTGAGGCCATTCAGCCCACGCAGGACTACCCTGGTGCCAAAGTCTTATCAGCGAAGGTCCAGGATGCTGCTTGAGTCTCTTTTTGTTGGTCAGAAGCTACAAGTGCATGTGCTGGGTTCAATTTTGATATTGGTTACCTAAAGCCAAGAGCATTATTTTCCCGGCGGGAGAGCTGAAAGTGCGGCCTCAGAGTGTCCTGAGAAACAGTGCGGTTCCTCGTGTTCTCTTCACAAGTAGAATGGCTATGTGCGGGGAAAGGGAGTTTGCCTAGAGAAACACTCTGTTTACTACGCCGTGCAGGAGGCCTCCGGGCGCCCTCTATCCATCAACGGAACACTCTACTGTTCCACAACGACCCAAGTGAGGTTCAGGTATTCCCTCCACGAATTGACGCGTGCAGAGGTTTTCCAGGAAACCTTAGGCGAGTAGTGCATTGAAGTTAGTATGCCTTTCCTAGGGTCCCCGCTGCCTCACCACGTCCCTTGGAAGAACACTGTGTACCGAAACTCTTCTTGGCCCCCTGAGCACCTTTCTGCTGTCAAAGTCCTCCGGATCACCTCTTTGAATGCAGACTGAGAAACGACAAAGTCTCCTCTTTGCTGTAGAGCTAGATAGCCACGACATTCAAAAGTGCCCCCTGAACAGAGGTGTAGAAGGTCCCAGGTGGCATGCCAGGGGCTCCCACTGCTGACGCTGAGGAGCCATGTGAGACACGGTGCGTAGTGTTCATTCTGGGTGTACTTACCTACCGGCTCTTCCTGGTAAGCTGTAACTCGACCTTTGATGCAGTCTGGAAAGTGGACATTTCCACCACCACCACCCCCCCACCGCCGAACACTGCTAGGCTTTTGGCAGGTTCGGGGAGCACCTAAATCTGATACCTAGCACCTTTAAGAGTTCATGCCATTCGCACAGCGCACAACTCCCTGGCTACAAAATTATTCAGAGAAGGTGCCACCGTCCTCCTTGGGTCCCCTTTGGTTCCTGAGAAACTATACGCACGTGGGCTGTGTGCAACTCTGAGACCGGGACCCTTAGAGAACTGTAGTACCTCCCAACGGGAAAGAAGGATCGTTCAGCGTGAAAGCTGCCTGAAATACAGTGCTCTGTCAGTCCATTGTTGCATGCTGGAATGTCTTTGGAAGGAAAGTGGAATTTCCTTGAGAGCGGTGGTGGGTTTCCGCTTCCGTTCCTGGGGCATCCCAGAGCCGCCTTTACACAGAAGGAACACGACACTGAGCGCCAAGCTGAAGGCAAGGTCCAGGAATTGCATCCACAAATGCCAGGCAGGCGTGCAGCATTTCCCAGGGAGCCCTACTCAAAGCAGTGGCTAAACGCTAGTGGGCTTTTCGGGACTCCTGGGACTCCCGCGCCCTCACCACGTCTCACGGCAACACCATGTGTACCGGTTGTCACGTCTCAGGCGACCTACCGACGTACAGGCACCTAGGCCCTTCGCATCGTCCCTTGGAACGAAGCGTGAATTCAAGGCAAAACACTGCTCTCTTTGTTGCACCGTTGGATTGCCCATCTTTCAAAAGTCCTCCCGAACACGGGTCTGGCAGGTCTTAGGTGGACCGCAAGCGGTCCCCGCTGCTGAACCAGGACGGCAATGAAAACACCCTCTGCTTAGCGTTCGCACTGGGAACACGAAGCTGCCCTCGCTTGCCAAGCAGACCGTCGACTTTAGGCGCAGCCTGACAAACGGACTTGTTGCCCCTGCAACACTGCCTGAGCTCTGGTAGGATAAAAGGACACTTTTTGGCCTCACCTAAGGAATTACGTCGGTCACGCCTTTCAGCTCCCTGCGTGCCAAAGTTTTAAGAGGGAAGGTCCAGGGTGCTCCTTGAGTCTCTTTTCGCCGGTCAGAAGCTACACGTACGTGTGCTGCGTCAAGTCTGACCTAGGGGCCTAATGAGAAAAGCATTATTTTCCCAACGGGAAAGCAGGACACTTGCGGCCTCAGATTTAAGTGAAAAACAGCGTTGTTGCCCGTCCCCTCTTCACGGTGGTAATGCCGAGTGATTGAATGGCAGGATTCCTAGGCTAACAGTTTCCTACTCGTTACAGGAGGCCTCCAGCAGCCCTTGTTCACATAACGGGAAAGCCAGACCTGTCCCCCAGGCTCAACGTAATGTCAGGGTTTCCACGCACGACTTGACGTGTACAAACGATTTCCATGAACCCTTAGGGAAAGCAGCGCATTAACGCTGGAATGCTTCTCCTGGGACTCCCTCTGCCCCACCATGTCCCTTTGGAGGAACACTGTGCACTCAATGACTCCTGTTGACCGATTGAGCACCGTTCGGCCACCCAGGTACCTCCGGATCATCTCTTGGAACGCAGTGTGAAAGGCAGCAAACTGTTGCCTTCGTTGGATAGAGAGATTGACAAGTCTTTCAACTGTGCCCCGACCCGAGTTCTGGAAAGTCTTCGGTGTGATGCCAGTGGCTCTCAGGGCTGACCCTGAGCTGCAATGTAACAAACTCTGTGCTGACTGTTCATTCTCCGCTTACATACCTGCCGTCTCTCCCTGCCCAGCAGAAACTCGACTTTGGATGCCGTCTGGAAAATGAACGGTTTCCTCCTGAAGCCTGCTAGTCTTTTGGCAGGTTCAAGGACACCCAGATCTAGCTAGCGCCTTAAAACGCCTATGTCACTCGGACAGTGCTCCTCTCCCTGCGCAAGATATTATTCTGAGAATGTACCACAGTGCTTCTTGTGTCTCTTCTGGTGCTTGAGAAACTACACGTACGTGGGGCTGCGTTCAACTTTGATGCCGGGACCTTAGGAGAAACGTTGGATTGTCCCTAGTTGAACGAAGAGTCCTCGTAGCCTCAAAGGTGCCTAAACACAGCGTTCCGCTAGTCTTCCCTTGCATGCTGGAACGTGTCTCAAAGGAAAGGGTGCTATGCAAGAAAGAAGAAAGGTCTTTCCACTTCCTTGCCTGAGGCGTGCCAGAGCCCCCTTCGCATAAAGGGCAGACCACACTGGTCACGGAGATCCAAACAAGGTCCGGGAACGGCATCCACAGTGCCTGCAGGCATGCAGCATTTGCCCAGAAGCCTTAGTCAAAGCAGTGGCTTGACGCTAGGGTGCTGGTTCAGGACTCCTAGGACTCCTGGGTCCTCACCACCTCGCATGGAAAAACACTGTGTACCCAATGTGTACCCAATTCTTAGGGGACCCAACCAAATACAGGTACCTGGGCCCTTCGGATCGTTTCTCTGCAAGAAGAACGAAAGGCGACACTCTGCTCCCTTCGCTGCCCGTCTAGACGGCCGAGCTTTCAAAAGTCCTCCCGAACACAGGCCTAGCAGGTCTTCGGTATTATGCCAATGATCCCCACTGCTGAACCACTGCTGCTATGAGGAAACACTGTGTTTACGGTTCATGCTGGGAACACTTCCCTGCCGCCTCTCTCTCTCTCTCTCTCTCTCTCTCTCTCTCTCTCTCTCTCTCTCTCTCTGCCAAGCAGAAGGTCGACTTCAGAGGCAGCCTGACAAACGTACAATTTGCCCCTGAACGCTACCCCGGGTTTTGTAAGACACAAGGACAGTTTGGCCCATCCCCGGGAATTACGTCGTTGAGGCCATTCAGCCCACGCAGGACTACCCTGGTGCCAAAGTCTTATCAGCGAAGGTCCAGGATGCTGCTTGAGTCTCTTTTTGTTGGTCAGAAACTACAAGTGCATGTGCTGGGTTCAATTTTGATATTGGTTACCTAAAGCCAAGAGCATTATTTTCCCGGCGGGAGAGCTGAAAGTGCGGCCTCAGAGTGTCCTGAGAAACAGTGCGGTTCCTCGTGTTCTCTTCACAAGTAGAATGGCTATGTGCGGGGAAAGGGAGTTTGCCTAGAGAAACACTCTGTTTACTACGCCGTGCAGGAGGCCTCCGGGCGCCCTCTATCCATCAACGGAACACTCTACTGTTCCACAACGACCCAAGTGAGGTTCAGGTATTCCCTCCACGAATTGACGCGTGCAGAGGTTTTCCAGGAAACCTTAGGCGAGTAGTGCATTGAAGTTAGTATGCCTTTCCTAGGGTCCCCGCTGCCTCACCACGTCCCTTGGAAGAACACTGTGTACCGAAACTCTTCTTGGCCCCCTGAGCACCTTTCTGCTGTCAAAGTCCTCCGGATCACCTCTTTGAATGCAGACTGAGAAACGACAAAGTCTCCTCTTTGCTGTAGAGCTAGATAGCCACGACATTCAAAAGTGCCCCCTGAACAGAGGTGTAGAAGGTCCCAGGTGGCATGCCAGGGGCTCCCACTGCTGACGCTGAGGAGCCATGTGAGACACGGTGCGTAGTGTTCATTCTGGGTGTACTTACCTACCGGCTCTTCCTGGTAAGCTGTAACTCGACCTTTGATGCAGTCTGGAAAGTGGACATTTCCACCACCACCACCCCCCCACCGCCGAACACTGCTAGGCTTTTGGCAGGTTCGGGGAGCACCTAAATCTGATACCTAGCACCTTTAAGAGTTCATGCCATTCGCACAGCGCACAACTCCCTGGCTACAAAATTATTCAGAGAAGGTGCCACCGTCCTCCTTGGGTCCCCTTTGGTTCCTGAGAAACTATACGCACGTGGGCTGTGTGCAACTCTGAGACCGGGACCCTTAGAGAACTGTAGTACCTCCCAACGGGAAAGAAGGATCGTTCAGCGTGAAAGCTGCCTGAAATACAGTGCTCTGTCAGTCCATTGTTGCATGCTGGAATGTCTTTGGAAGGAAAGTGGAATTTCCTTGAGAGCGGTGGTGGGTTTCCGCTTCCGTTCCTGGGGCATCCCAGAGCCGCCTTTACACAGAAGGAACACGACACTGAGCGCCAAGCTGAAGGCAAGGTCCAGGAATTGCATCCACAAATGCCAGGCAGGCGTGCAGCATTTCCCAGGGAGCCCTACTCAAAGCAGTGGCTAAACGCTAGTGGGCTTTTCGGGACTCCTGGGACTCCCGCGCCCTCACCACGTCTCACGGCAACACCATGTGTACCGGTTGTCACGTCTCAGGCGACCTACCGACGTACAGGCACCTAGGCCCTTCGCATCGTCCCTTGGAACGAAGCGTGAATTCAAGGCAAAACACTGCTCTCTTTGTTGCACCGTTGGATTGCCCATCTTTCAAAAGTCCTCCCGAACACGGGTCTGGCAGGTCTTAGGTGGACCGCAAGCGGTCCCCGCTGCTGAACCAGGACGGCAATGAAAACACCCTCTGCTTAGCGTTCGCACTGGGAACACGAAGCTGCCCTCGCTTGCCAAGCAGACCGTCGACTTTAGGCGCAGCCTGACAAACGGACTTGTTGCCCCTGCAACACTGCCTGAGCTCTGGTAGGATAAAAGGACACTTTTTGGCCTCACCTAAGGAATTACGTCGGTCACGCCTTTCAGCTCCCTGCGTGCCAAAGTTTTAAGAGGGAAGGTCCAGGGTGCTCCTTGAGTCTCTTTTCGCCGGTCAGAAGCTACACGTACGTGTGCTGCGTCAAGTCTGACCTAGGGGCCTAATGAGAAAAGCATTATTTTCCCAACGGGAAAGCAGGACACTTGCGGCCTCAGATTTAAGTGAAAAACAGCGTTGTTGCCCGTCCCCTCTTCACGGTGGTAATGCCGAGTGATTGAATGGCAGGATTCCTAGGCTAACAGTTTCCTACTCGTTACAGGAGGCCTCCAGCAGCCCTTGTTCACATAACGGGAAAGCCAGACCTGTCCCCCAGGCTCAACGTAATGTCAGGGTTTCCACGCACGACTTGACGTGTACAAACGATTTCCATGAACCCTTAGGGAAAGCAGCGCATTAACGCTGGAATGCTTCTCCTGGGACTCCCTCTGCCCCACCATGTCCCTTTGGAGGAACACTGTGCACTCAATGACTCCTGTTGACCGATTGAGCACCGTTCGGCCACCCAGGTACCTCCGGATCATCTCTTGGAACGCAGTGTGAAAGGCAGCAAACTGTTGCCTTCGTTGGATAGAGAGATTGACAAGTCTTTCAACTGTGCCCCGACCCGAGTTCTGGAAAGTCTTCGGTGTGATGCCAGTGGCTCTCAGGGCTGACCCTGAGCTGCAATGTAACAAACTCTGTGCTGACTGTTCATTCTCCGCTTACATACCTGCCGTCTCTCCCTGCCCAGCAGAAACTCGACTTTGGATGCCGTCTGGAAAATGAACGGTTTCCTCCTGAAGCCTGCTAGTCTTTTGGCAGGTTCAAGGACACCCAGATCTAGCTAGCGCCTTAAAACGCCTATGTCACTCGGACAGTGCTCCTCTCCCTGCGCAAGATATTATTCTGAGAAGGAACCACAGTGCTTCTTGTGTCTCTTCTGGTGCTTGAGAAACTACACGTACGTGGGGCTGCGTTCAACTTTGATGCCGGGACCTTAGGAGAAACGTTGGATTGTCCCTAGTTGAACGAAGAGTCCTCGTAGCCTCAAAGGTGCCTAAACACAGCGTTCCGCTAGTCTTCCCTTGCATGCTGGAACGTGTCTCAAAGGAAAGGGTGCTATGCAAGAAAGAAGAAAGGTCTTTCCACTTCCTTGCCTGAGGCGTGCCAGAGCCCCCTTCGCATAAAGGGCAGACCACACTGGTCACGGAGATCCAAACAAGGTCCGGGAACGGCATCCACAGTGCCTGCAGGCATGCAGCATTTGCCCAGAAGCCTTAGTCAAAGCAGTGGCTTGACGCTAGGGTGCTGGTTCAGGACTCCTAGGACTCCTGGGTCCTCACCACCTCGCATGGAAAAACACTGTGTACCCAATGTGTACCCAATTCTTAGGGGACCCAACCAAATACAGGTACCTGGGCCCTTCGGATCGTTTCTCTGCAAGAAGAACGAAAGGCGACACTCTGCTCCCTTCGCTGCCCGTCTAGACGGCCGAGCTTTCAAAAGTCCTCCCGAACACAGGCCTAGCAGGTCTTCGGTATTATGCCAATGATCCCCACTGCTGAACCACTGCTGCTATGAGGAAACACTGTGTTTACGGTTCATGCTGGGAACACTTCCCTGCCGCCTCTCTCTCTCTCTCTCTCTCTCTCTCTCTCTCTCTCTCTCTCTCTCTCTCTCTGCCAAGCAGAAGGTCGACTTCAGAGGCAGCCTGACAAACGTACAATTTGCCCCTGAACGCTACCCCGGGTTTTGTAAGACACAAGGACAGTTTGGCCCATCCCCGGGAATTACGTCGTTGAGGCCATTCAGCCCACGCAGGACTACCCTGGTGCCAAAGTCTTATCAGCGAAGGTCCAGGATGCTGCTTGAGTCTCTTTTTGTTGGTCAGAAGCTATAAGTGCATGTGCTGGGTTCAATTTTGATATTGGTTACCTAAAGCCAAGAGCATTATTTTCCCGGCGGGAGAGCTGAAAGTGCGGCCTCAGAGTGTCCTGAGAAACAGTGCGGTTCCTCGTGTTCTCTTCACAAGTAGAATGGCTATGTGCGGGGAAAGGGAGTTTGCCTAGAGAAACACTCTGTTTACTACGCCGTGCAGGAGGCCTCCGGGCGCCCTCTATCCATCAACGGAACACTCTACTGTTCCACAATGACCCAAGTGAGGTTCAGGTATTCCCTCCACGAATTGACGCGTGCAGAGGTTTTCCAGGAAACCTTAGGCGAGTAGTGCATTGAAGTTAGTATGCCTTTCCTAGGGTCCCCGCTGCCTCACCACGTCCCTTGGAAGAACACTGTGTACCGAAACTCTTCTTGGCCCCCTGAGCACCTTTCTGCTGTCAAAGTCCTCCGGATCACCTCTTTGAATGCAGACTGAGAAACGACAAAGTCTCCTCTTTGCTGTAGAGCTAGATAGCCACGACATTCAAAAGTGCCCCCTGAACAGAGGTGTAGAAGGTCCCAGGTGGCATGCCAGGGGCTCCCACTGCTGACGCTGAGGAGCCATGTGAGACACGGTGCGTAGTGTTCATTCTGGGTGTACTTACCTACCGGCTCTTCCTGGTAAGCTGTAACTCGACCTTTGATGCAGTCTGGAAAGTGGACATTTCCACCACCACCACCCCCCCACCGCCGAACACTGCTAGGCTTTTGGCAGGTTCGGGGAGCACCTAAATCTGATACCTAGCACCTTTAAGAGTTCATGCCATTCGCACAGCGCACAACTCCCTGGCTACAAAATTATTCAGAGAAGGTGCCACCGTCCTCCTTGGGTCCCCTTTGGTTCCTGAGAAACTATACGCACGTGGGCTGTGTGCAACTCTGAGACCGGGACCCTTAGAGAACTGTAGTACCTCCCAACGGGAAAGAAGGATCGTTCAGCGTGAAAGCTGCCTGAAATACAGTGCTCTGTCAGTCCATTGTTGCATGCTGGAATGTCTTTGGAAGGAAAGTGGAATTTCCTTGAGAGCGGTGGTGGGTTTCCGCTTCCGTTCCTGGGGCATCCCAGAGCCGCCTTTACACAGAAGGAACACGACACTGAGCGCCAAGCTGAAGGCAAGGTCCAGGAATTGCATCCACAAATGCCAGGCAGGCGTGCAGCATTTCCCAGGGAGCCCTACTCAAAGCAGTGGCTAAACGCTAGTGGGCTTTTCGGGACTCCTGGGACTCCCGCGCCCTCACCACGTCTCACGGCAACACCATGTGTACCGGTTGTCACGTCTCAGGCGACCTACCGACGTACAGGCACCTAGGCCCTTCGCATCGTCCCTTGGAACGAAGCGTGAATTCAAGGCAAAACACTGCTCTCTTTGTTGCACCGTTGGATTGCCCATCTTTCAAAAGTCCTCCCGAACACGGGTCTGGCAGGTCTTAGGTGGACCGCAAGCGGTCCCCGCTGCTGAACCAGGACGGCAATGAAAACACCCTCTGCTTAGCGTTCGCACTGGGAACACGAAGCTGCCCTCGCTTGCCAAGCAGACCGTCGACTTTAGGCGCAGCCTGACAAACGGACTTGTTGCCCCTGCAACACTGCCTGAGCTCTGGTAGGATAAAAGGACACTTTTTGGCCTCACCTAAGGAATTACGTCGGTCACGCCTTTCAGCTCCCTGCGTGCCAAAGTTTTAAGAGGGAAGGTCCAGGGTGCTCCTTGAGTCTCTTTTCGCCGGTCAGAAGCTACACGTACGTGTGCTGCGTCAAGTCTGACCTAGGGGCCTAATGAGAAAAGCATTATTTTCCCAACGGGAAAGCAGGACACTTGCGGCCTCAGATTTAAGTGAAAAACAGCGTTGTTGCCCGTCCCCTCTTCACGGTGGTAATGCCGAGTGATTGAATGGCAGGATTCCTAGGCTAACAGTTTCCTACTCGTTACAGGAGGCCTCCAGCAGCCCTTGTTCACATAACGGGAAAGCCAGACCTGTCCCCCAGGCTCAACGTAATGTCAGGGTTTCCACGCACGACTTGACGTGTACAAACGATTTCCATGAACCCTTAGGGAAAGCAGCGCATTAACGCTGGAATGCTTCTCCTGGGACTCCCTCTGCCCCACCATGTCCCTTTGGAGGAACACTGTGCACTCAATGACTCCTGTTGACCGATTGAGCACCGTTCGGCCACCCAGGTACCTCCGGATCATCTCTTGGAACGCAGTGTGAAAGGCAGCAAACTGTTGCCTTCGTTGGATAGAGAGATTGACAAGTCTTTCAACTGTGCCCCGACCCGAGTTCTGGAAAGTCTTCGGTGTGATGCCAGTGGCTCTCAGGGCTGACCCTGAGCTGCAATGTAACAAACTCTGTGCTGACTGTTCATTCTCCGCTTACATACCTGCCGTCTCTCCCTGCCCAGCAGAAACTCGACTTTGGATGCCGTCTGGAAAATGAATGGTTTCCTCCTGAAGCCTGCTAGTCTTTTGGCAGGTTCAAGGACACCCAGATCTAGCTAGCGCCTTAAAACGCCTATGTCACTCGGACAGTGCTCCTCTCCCTGCGCAAGATATTATTCTGAGAAGGAACCACAGTGCTTCTTGTGTCTCTTCTGGTGCTTGAGAAACTACACGTACGTGGGGCTGCGTTCAACTTTGATGCCGGGACCTTAGGAGAAACGTTGGATTGTCCCTAGTTGAACGAAGAGTCCTCGTAGCCTCAAAGGTGCCTAAACACAGCGTTCCGCTAGTCTTCCCTTGCATGCTGGAACGTGTCTCAAAGGAAAGGGTGCTATGCAAGAAAGAAGAAAGGTCTTTCCACTTCCTTGCCTGAGGCGTGCCAGAGCCCCCTTCGCATAAAGGGCAGACCACACTGGTCACGGAGATCCAAACAAGGTCCGGGAACGGCATCCACAGTGCCTGCAGGCATGCAGCATTTGCCCAGAAGCCTTAGTCAAAGCAGTGGCTTGACGCTAGGGTGCTGGTTCAGGACTCCTAGGACTCCTGGGTCCTCACCACCTCGCATGGAAAAACACTGTGTACCCAATGTGTACCCAATTCTTAGGGGACCCAACCAAATACAGGTACCTGGGCCCTTCGGATCGTTTCTCTGCAAGAAGAACGAAAGGCGACACTCTGCTCCCTTCGCTGCCCGTCTAGACGGCCGAGCTTTCAAAAGTCCTCCCGAACACAGGCCTAGCAGGTCTTCGGTATTATGCCAATGATCCCCACTGCTGAACCACTGCTGCTATGAGGAAACACTGTGTTTACGGTTCATGCTGGGAACACTTCCCTGCCGCCTCTCTCTCTCTCTCTCTCTCTCTCTCTCTCTCTCTCTCTCTCTCTCTCTGCCAAGCAGAAGGTCGACTTCAGAGGCAGCCTGACAAACGTACAATTTGCCCCTGAACGCTACCCCGGGTTTTGTAAGACACAAGGACAGTTTGGCCCATCCCCGGGAATTACGTCGTTGAGGCCATTCAGCCCACGCAGGACTACCCTGGTGCCAAAGTCTTATCAGCGAAGGTCCAGGATGCTGCTTGAGTCTCTTTTTGTTGGTCAGAAGCTACAAGTGCATGTGCTGGGTTCAATTTTGATATTGGTTACCTAAAGCCAAGAGCATTATTTTCCCGGCGGGAGAGCTGAAAGTGCGGCCTCAGAGTGTCCTGAGAAACAGTGCGGTTCCTCGTGTTCTCTTCACAAGTAGAATGGCTATGTGCGGGGAAAGGGAGTTTGCCTAGAGAAACACTCTGTTTACTACGCCGTGCAGGAGGCCTCCGGGCGCCCTCTATCCATCAACGGAACACTCTACTGTTCCACAACGACCCAAGTGAGGTTCAGGTATTCCCTCCACGAATTGACGCGTGCAGAGGTTTTCCAGGAAACCTTAGGCGAGTAGTGCATTGAAGTTAGTATGCCTTTCCTAGGGTCCCCGCTGCCTCACCACGTCCCTTGGAAGAACACTGTGTACCGAAACTCTTCTTGGCCCCCTGAGCACCTTTCTGCTGTCAAAGTCCTCCGGATCACCTCTTTGAATGCAGACTGAGAAACGACAAAGTCTCCTCTTTGCTGTAGAGCTAGATAGCCACGACATTCAAAAGTGCCCCCTGAACAGAGGTGTAGAAGGTCCCAGGTGGCATGCCAGGGGCTCCCACTGCTGACGCTGAGGAGCCATGTGAGACACGGTGCGTAGTGTTCATTCTGGGTGTACTTACCTACCGGCTCTTCCTGGTAAGCTGTAACTCGACCTTTGATGCAGTCTGGAAAGTGGACATTTCCACCACCACCACCCCCCCACCGCCGAACACTGCTAGGCTTTTGGCAGGTTCGGGGAGCACCTAAATCTGATACCTAGCACCTTTAAGAGTTCATGCCATTCGCACAGCGCACAACTCCCTGGCTACAAAATTATTCAGAGAAGGTGCCACCGTCCTCCTTGGGTCCCCTTTGGTTCCTGAGAAACTATACGCACGTGGGCTGTGTGCAACTCTGAGACCGGGACCCTTAGAGAACTGTAGTACCTCCCAACGGGAAAGAAGGATCGTTCAGCGTGAAAGCTGCCTGAAATACAGTGCTCTGTCAGTCCATTGTTGCATGCTGGAATGTCTTTGGAAGGAAAGTGGAATTTCCTTGAGAGCGGTGGTGGGTTTCCGCTTCCATTCCTGGGGCATCCCAGAGCCGCCTTTACACAGAAGGAACACGACACTGAGCGCCAAGCTGAAGGCAAGGTCCAGGAATTGCATCCACAAATGCCAGGCAGGCGTGCAGCATTTCCCAGGGAGCCCTACTCAAAGCAGTGGCTAAACGCTAGTGGGCTTTTCGGGACTCCTGGGACTCCCGCGCCCTCACCACGTCTCACGGCAACACCATGTGTACCGGTTGTCACGTCTCAGGCGACCTACCGACGTACAGGCACCTAGGCCCTTCGCATCGTCCCTTGGAACGAAGCGTGAATTCAAGGCAAAACACTGCTCTCTTTGTTGCACCGTTGGATTGCCCATCTTTCAAAAGTCCTCCCGAACACGGGTCTGGCAGGTCTTAGGTGGACCGCAAGCGGTCCCCGCTGCTGAACCAGGACGGCAATGAAAACACCCTCTGCTTAGCGTTCGCACTGGGAACACGAAGCTGCCCTCGCTTGCCAAGCAGACCGTCGACTTTAGGCGCAGCCTGACAAACGGACTTGTTGCCCCTGCAACACTGCCTGAGCTCTGGTAGGATAAAAGGACACTTTTTGGCCTCACCTAAGGAATTACGTCGGTCACGCCTTTCAGCTCCCTGCGTGCCAAAGTTTTAAGAGGGAAGGTCCAGGGTGCTCCTTGAGTCTCTTTTCGCCGGTCAGAAGCTACACGTACGTGTGCTGCGTCAAGTCTGACCTAGGGGCCTAATGAGAAAAGCATTATTTTCCCAACGGGAAAGCAGGACACTTGCGGCCTCAGATTTAAGTGAAAAACAGCGTTGTTGCCCGTCCCCTCTTCACGGTGGTAATGCCGAGTGATTGAATGGCAGGATTCCTAGGCTAACAGTTTCCTACTCGTTACAGGAGGCCTCCAGCAGCCCTTGTTCACATAACGGGAAAGCCAGACCTGTCCCCCAAGCTCAACGTAATGTCAGGGTTTCCACGCACGACTTGACGTGTACAAACGATTTCCATGAACCCTTAGGGAAAGCAGCGCATTAACGCTGGAATGCTTCTCCTGGGACTCCCTCTGCACCACCATGTCCCTTTGGAGGAACACTGTGCACTCAATGACTCCTGTTGACCGATTGAGCACCGTTCGGCCACCCAGGTACCTCCGGATCATCTCTTGGAACGCAGTGTGAAAGGCAGCAAACTGTTGCCTTCGTTGGATAGAGAGATTGACAAGTCTTTCAACTGTGCCCCGACCCGAGTTCTGGAAAGTCTTCGGTGTGATGCCAGTGGCTCTCAGGGCTGACCCTGAGCTGCAATGTAACAAACTCTGTGCTGACTGTTCATTCTCCGCTTACATACCTGCCGTCTCTCCCTGCCCAGCAGAAACTCGACTTTGGATGCCGTCTGGAAAATGAACGGTTTCCTCCTGAAGCCTGCTAGTCTTTTGGCAGGTTCAAGGACACCCAGATCTAGCTAGCGCCTTAAAACGCCTATGTCACTCGGACAGTGCTCCTCTCCCTGCGCAAGATATTATTCTGAGAAGGAACCACAGTGCTTCTTGTGTCTCTTCTGGTGCTTGAGAAACTACACGTACGTGGGGCTGCGTTCAACTTTGATGCCGGGACCTTAGGAGAAACGTTGGATTGTCCCTAGTTGAACGAAGAGTCCTCGTAGCCTCAAAGGTGCCTAAACACAGCGTTCCGCTAGTCTTCCCTTGCATGCTGGAACGTGTCTCAAAGGAAAGGGTGCTATGCAAGAAAGAAGAAAGGTCTTTCCACTTCCTTGCCTGAGGCGTGCCAGAGCCCCCTTCGCATAAAGGGCAGACCACACTGGTCACGGAGATCCAAACAAGGTCCGGGAACGGCATCCACAGTGCCTGCAGGCATGCAGCATTTGCCCAGAAGCCTTAGTCAAAGCAGTGGCTTGATGCTAGGGTGCTGGTTCAGGACTCCTAGGACTCCTGGGTCCTCACCACCTCGCATGGAAAAACACTGTGTACCCAATGTGTACCCAATTCTTAGGGGACCCAACCAAATACAGGTACCTGGGCCCTTCGGATCGTTTCTCTGCAAGAAGAACGAAAGGCGACACTCTGCTCCCTTCGCTGCCCGTCTAGACGGCCGAGCTTTCAAAAGTCCTCCCGAACACAGGCCTAGCAGGTCTTCGGTATTATGCCAATGATCCCCACTGCTGAACCACTGCTGCTATGAGGAAACACTGTGTTTACGGTTCATGCTGGGAACACTTCCCTGCCGCCTCTCTCTCTCTCTCTCTCTCTCTCTCTCTCTCTCTCTCTGCCAAGCAGAAGGGCGACTTCAGAGGCAGCCTGACAAACGTACAATTTGCCCCTGAACGCTACCCCGGGTTTTGTAAGACACAAGGACAGTTTGGCCCATCCCCGGGAATTACGTCGTTGAGGCCATTCAGCCCACGCAGGACTACCCTGGTGCCAAAGTCTTATCAGCGAAGGTCCAGGATGCTGCTTGAGTCTCTTTTTGTTGGTCAGAAGCTACAAGTGCATGTGCTGGGTTCAATTTTGATATTGGTTACCTAAAGCCAAGAGCATTATTTTCCCGGCGGGAGAGCTGAAAGTGCGGCCTCAGAGTGTCCTGAGAAACAGTGCGGTTCCTCGTGTTCTCTTCACAAGTAGAATGGCTATGTGCGGGGAAAGGGAGTTTGCCTAGAGAAACACTCTGTTTACTACGCCGTGCAGGAGGCCTCCGGGCGCCCTCTATCCATCAACGGAACACTCTACTGTTCCACAACGACCCAAGTGAGGTTCAGGTATTCCCTCCACGAATTGACGCGTGCAGAGGTTTTCCAGGAAACCTTAGGCGAGTAGTGCATTGAAGTTAGTATGCCTTTCCTAGGGTCCCCGCTGCCTCACCACGTCCCTTGGAAGAACACTGTGTACCGAAACTCTTCTTGGCCCCCTGAGCACCTTTCTGCTGTCAAAGTCCTCCGGATCACCTCTTTGAATGCAGACTGAGAAACGACAAAGTCTCCTCTTTGCTGTAGAGCTAGATAGCCACGACATTCAAAAGTGCCCCCTGAACAGAGGTGTAGAAGGTCCCAGGTGGCATGCCAGGGGCTCCCACTGCTGACGCTGAGGAGCCATGTGAGACACGGTGCGTAGTGTTCATTCTGGGTGTACTTACCTACCGGCTCTTCCTGGTAAGCTGTAACTCGACCTTTGATGCAGTCTGGAAAGTGGACATTTCCACCACCACCACCCCCCCACCGCCGAACACTGCTAGGCTTTTGGCAGGTTCGGGGAGCACCTAAATCTGATACCTAGCACCTTTAAGAGTTCATGCCATTCGCACAGCGCACAACTCCCTGGCTACAAAATTATTCAGAGAAGGTGCCACCGTCCTCCTTGGGTCCCCTTTGGTTCCTGAGAAACTATACGCACGTGGGCTGTGTGCAACTCTGAGACCGGGACCCTTAGAGAACTGTAGTACCTCCCAACGGGAAAGAAGGATCGTTCAGCGTGAAAGCTGCCTGAAATACAGTGCTCTGTCAGTCCATTGTTGCATGCTGGAATGTCTTTGGAAGGAAAGTGGAATTTCCTTGAGAGCGGTGGTGGGTTTCCGCTTCCATTCCTGGGGCATCCCAGAGCCGCCTTTACACAGAAGGAACACGACACTGAGCGCCAAGCTGAAGGCAAGGTCCAGGAATTGCATCCACAAATGCCCGGCAGGCGTGCAGCATTTCCCAGGGAGCCCTACTCAAAGCAGTGGCTAAACGCTAGTGGGCTTTTCGGGACTCCTGGGACTCCCGCGCCCTCACCACGTCTCACGGCAACACCATGTGTACCGGTTGTCACGTCTCAGGCGACCTACCGACGTACAGGCACCTAGGCCCTTCGCATCGTCCCTTGGAACGAAGCGTGAATTCAAGGCAAAACACTGCTCTCTTTGTTGCACCGTTGGATTGCCCATCTTTCAAAAGTCCTCCCGAACACGGGTCTGGCAGGTCTTAGGTGGACCGCAAGCGGTCCCCGCTGCTGAACCAGGACGGCAATGAAAACACCCTCTGCTTAGCGTTCGCACTGGGAACACGAAGCTGCCCTCGCTTGCCAAGCAGACCGTCGACTTTAGGCGCAGCCTGACAAACGGACTTGTTGCCCCTGCAACACTGCCTGAGCTCTGGTAGGATAAAAGGACACTTTTTGGCCTCACCTAAGGAATTACGTCGGTCACGCCTTTCAGCTCCCTGCGTGCCAAAGTTTTAAGAGGGAAGGTCCAGGGTGCTCCTTGAGTCTCTTTTCGCCGGTCAGAAGCTACACGTACGTGTGCTGCGTCAAGTCTGACCTAGGGGCCTAATGAGAAAAGCATTATTTTCCCAACGGGAAAGCAGGACACTTGCGGCCTCAGATTTAAGTGAAAAACAGCGTTGTTGCCCGTCCCCTCTTCACGGTGGTAATGCCGAGTGATTGAACGGCAGGGTTCCTAGGCTAACAGACAGTTTCCTACTCGTTACAGGAGGCCTCCAGCAGCCCTTGTTCACATAACGGGAAAGCCAGACCTGTCCCCCAGGCTCAACGTAATGTCAGGGTTTCCACGCACGACTTGACGTGTACAAACGATTTCCATGAACCCTTAGGGAAAGCAGCGCATTAACGCTGGAATGCTTCTCCTGGGACTCCCTCTGCCCCACCATGTCCCTTTGGAGGAACACTGTGCACTCAATGACTCCTGTTGACCGATTGAGCACCGTTCGGCCACCCAGGTACCTCCGGATCATCTCTTGGAACGCAGTGTGAAAGGCAGCAAACTGTTGCCTTCGTTGGATAGAGAGATTGACAAGTCTTTCAACTGTGCCCCGACCCGAGTTCTGGAAAGTCTTCGGTGTGATGCCAGTGGCTCTCAGGGCTGACCCTGAGCTGCAATGTAACAAACTCTGTGCTGACTGTTCATTCTCCGCTTACATACCTGCCGTCTCTCCCTGCCCAGCAGAAACTCGACTTTGGATGCCGTCTGGAAAATGAACGGTTTCCTCCTGAAGCCTGCTAGTCTTTTGGCAGGTTCAAGGACACCCAGATCTAGCTAGCGCCTTAAAACGCCTATGTCACTCGGACAGTGCTCCTCTCCCTGCGCAAGATATTATTCTGAGAAGGAACCACAGTGCTTCTTGTGTCTCTTCTGGTGCTTGAGAAACTACACGTACGTGGGGCTGCGTTCAACTTTGATGCCGGGACCTTAGGAGAAACGTTGGATTGTCCCTAGTTGAACGAAGAGTCCTCGTAGCCTCAAAGGTGCCTAAACACAGCGTTCCGCTAGTCTTCCCTTGCATGCTGGAACGTGTCTCAAAGGAAAGGGTGCTATGCAAGAAAGAAGAAAGGTCTTTCCACTTCCTTGCCTGAGGCGTGCCAGAGCCCCCTTCGCATAAAGGGCAGACCACACTGGTCACGGAGATCCAAACAAGGTCCGGGAACGGCATCCACAGTGCCTGCAGGCATGCAGCATTTGCCCAGAAGCCTTAGTCAAAGCAGTGGCTTGACGCTAGGGTGCTGGTTCAGGACTCCTAGGACTCCTGGGTCCTCACCACCTCGCATGGAAAAACACTGTGTACCCAATGTGTACCCAATTCTTAGGGGACCCAACCAAATACAGGTACCTGGGCCCTTCGGATCGTTTCTCTGCAAGAAGAACGAAAGGCGACACTCTGCTCCCTTCGCTGCCCGTCTAGACGGCCGAGCTTTCAAAAGTCCTCCCGAACACAGGCCTAGCAGGTCTTCGGTATTATGCCAATGATCCCCACTGCTGAACCACTGCTGCTATGAGGAAACACTGTGTTTACGGTTCATGCTGGGAACACTTCCCTGCCGCCTCTCTCTCTCTCTCTCTCTCTCTCTCTCTCTCTCTCTCTGCCAAGCAGAAGGGCGACTTCAGAGGCAGCCTGACAAACGTACAATTTGCCCCTGAACGCTACCCCGGGTTTTGTAAGACACAAGGACAGTTTGGCCCATCCCCGGGAATTACGTCGTTGAGGCCATTCAGCCCACGCAGGACTACCCTGGTGCCAAAGTCTTATCAGCGAAGGTCCAGGATGCTGCTTGAGTCTCTTTTTGTTGGTCAGAAGCTACAAGTGCATGTGCTGGGTTCAATTTTGATATTGGTTACCTAAAGCCAAGAGCATTATTTTCCCGGCGGGAGAGCTGAAAGTGCGGCCTCAGAGTGTCCTGAGAAACAGTGCGGTTCCTCGTGTTCTCTTCACAAGTAGAATGGCTATGTGCGGGGAAAGGGAGTTTGCCTAGAGAAACACTCTGTTTACTACGCCGTGCAGGAGGCCTCCGGGCGCCCTCTATCCATCAACGGAACACTCTACTGTTCCACAACGACCCAAGTGAGGTTCAGGTATTCCCTCCACGAATTGACGCGTGCAGAGGTTTTCCAGGAAACCTTAGGCGAGTAGTGCATTGAAGTTAGTATGCCTTTCCTAGGGTCCCCGCTGCCTCACCACGTCCCTTGGAAGAACACTGTGTACCGAAACTCTTCTTGGCCCCCTGAGCACCTTTCTGCTGTCAAAGTCCTCCGGATCACCTCTTTGAATGCAGACTGAGAAACGACAAAGTCTCCTCTTTGCTGTAGAGCTAGATAGCCACGACATTCAAAAGTGCCCCCTGAACAGAGGTGTAGAAGGTCCCAGGTGGCATGCCAGGGGCTCCCACTGCTGACGCTGAGGAGCCATGTGAGACACGGTGCGTAGTGTTCATTCTGGGTGTACTTACCTACCGGCTCTTCCTGGTAAGCTGTAACTCGACCTTTGATGCAGTCTGGAAAGTGGACATTTCCACCACCACCACCCCCCCACCGCCGAACACTGCTAGGCTTTTGGCAGGTTCGGGGAGCACCTAAATCTGATACCTAGCACCTTTAAGAGTTCATGCCATTCGCACAGCGCACAACTCCCTGGCTACAAAATTATTCAGAGAAGGTGCCACCGTCCTCCTTGGGTCCCCTTTGGTTCCTGAGAAACTATACGCACGTGGGCTGTGTGCAACTCTGAGACCGGGACCCTTAGAGAACTGTAGTACCTCCCAACGGGAAAGAAGGATCGTTCAGCGTGAAAGCTGCCTGAAATACAGTGCTCTGTCAGTCCATTGTTGCATGCTGGAATGTCTTTGGAAGGAAAGTGGAATTTCCTTGAGAGCGGTGGTGGGTTTCCGCTTCCGTTCCTGGGGCATCCCAGAGCCGCCTTTACACAGAAGGAACACGACACTGAGCGCCAAGCTGAAGGCAAGGTCCAGGAATTGCATCCACAAATGCCAGGCAGGCGTGCAGCATTTCCCAGGGAGCCCTACTCAAAGCAGTGGCTAAACGCTAGTGGGCTTTTCGGGACTCCTGGGACTCCCGCGCCCTCACCACGTCTCACGGCAACACCATGTGTACCGGTTGTCACGTCTCAGGCGACCTACCGACGTACAGGCACCTAGGCCCTTCGCATCGTCCCTTGGAACGAAGCGTGAATTCAAGGCAAAACACTGCTCTCTTTGTTGCACCGTTGGATTGCCCATCTTTCAAAAGTCCTCCCGAACACGGGTCTGGCAGGTCTTAGGTGGACCGCAAGCGGTCCCCGCTGCTGAACCAGGACGGCAATGAAAACACCCTCTGCTTAGCGTTCGCACTGGGAACACGAAGCTGCCCTCGCTTGCCAAGCAGACCGTCGACTTTAGGCGCAGCCTGACAAACGGACTTGTTGCCCCTGCAACACTGCCTGAGCTCTGGTAGGATAAAAGGACACTTTTTGGCCTCACCTAAGGAATTACGTCGGTCACGCCTTTCAGCTCCCTGCGTGCCAAAGTTTTAAGAGGGAAGGTCCAGGGTGCTCCTTGAGTCTCTTTTCGCCGGTCAGAAGCTACACGTACGTGTGCTGCGTCAAGTCTGACCTAGGGGCCTAATGAGAAAAGCATTATTTTCCCAACGGGAAAGCAGGACACTTGCGGCCTCAGATTTAAGTGAAAAACAGCGTTGTTGCCCGTCCCCTCTTCACGGTGGTAATGCCGAGTGATTGAATGGCAGGATTCCTAGGCTAACAGTTTCCTACTCGTTACAGGAGGCCTCCAGCAGCCCTTGTTCACATAACGGGAAAGCCAGACCTGTCCCCCAGGCTCAACGTAATGTCAGGGTTTCCACGCACGACTTGACGTGTACAAACGATTTCCATGAACCCTTAGGGAAAGCAGCGCATTAACGCTGGAATGCTTCTCCTGGGACTCCCTCTGCCCCACCATGTCCCTTTGGAGGAACACTGTGCACTCAATGACTCCTGTTGACCGATTGAGCACCGTTCGGCCACCCAGGTACCTCCGGATCATCTCTTGGAACGCAGTGTGAAAGGCAGCAAACTGTTGCCTTCGTTGGATAGAGAGATTGACAAGTCTTTCAACTGTGCCCCGACCCGAGTTCTGGAAAGTCTTCGGTGTGATGCCAGTGGCTCTCAGGGCTGACCCTGAGCTGCAATGTAACAAACTCTGTGCTGACTGTTCATTCTCCGCTTACATACCTGCCGTCTCTCCCTGCCCAGCAGAAACTCGACTTTGGATGCCGTCTGGAAAATGAACGGTTTCCTCCTGAAGCCTGCTAGTCTTTTGGCAGGTTCAAGGACACCCAGATCTAGCTAGCGCCTTAAAACGCCTATGTCACTCGGACAGTGCTCCTCTCCCTGCGCAAGATATTATTCTGAGAAGGAACCACAGTGCTTCTTGTGTCTCTTCTGGTGCTTGAGAAACTACACGTACGTGGGGCTGCATTCAACTTTGATGCCGGGACCTTAGGAGAAACGTTGGATTGTCCCTAGTTGAACGAAGAGTCCTCGTAGCCTCAAAGGTGCCTAAACACAGCGTTCCGCTAGTCTTCCCTTGCATGCTGGAACGTGTCTCAAAGGAAAGGGTGCTATGCAAGAAAGAAGAAAGGTCTTTCCACTTCCTTGCCTGAGGCGTGCCAGAGCCCCCTTCGCATAAAGGGCAGACCACACTGGTCACGGAGATCCAAACAAGGTCCGGGAACGGCATCCACAGTGCCTGCAGGCATGCAGCATTTGCCCAGAAGCCTTAGTCAAAGCAGTGGCTTGACGCTAGGGTGCTGGTTCAGGACTCCTAGGACTCCTGGGTCCTCACCACCTCGCATGGAAAAACACTGTGTACCCAATGTGTACCCAATTCTTAGGGGACCCAACCAAATACAGGTACCTGGGCCCTTCGGATCGTTTCTCTGCAAGAAGAACGAAAGGCGACACTCTGCTCCCTTCGCTGCCCGTCTAGACGGCCGAGCTTTCAAAAGTCCTCCCGAACACAGGCCTAGCAGGTCTTCGGTATTATGCCAATGATCCCCACTGCTGAACCACTGCTGCTATGAGGAAACACTGTGTTTACGGTTCATGCTGGGAACACTTCCCTGCCGCCTCTCTCTCTCTCTCTCTCTCTCTCTCTCTCTGCCAAGCAGAAGGTCGACTTCAGAGGCAGCCTGACAAACGTACAATTTGCCCCTGAACGCTACCCCGGGTTTTGTAAGACACAAGGACAGTTTGGCCCATCCCCGGGAATTACGTCGTTGAGGCCATTCAGCCCACGCAGGACTACCCTGGTGCCAAAGTCTTATCAGCGAAGGTCCAGGATGCTGCTTGAGTCTCTTTTTGTTGGTCAGAAACTACAAGTGCATGTGCTGGGTTCAATTTTGATATTGGTTACCTAAAGCCAAGAGCATTATTTTCCCGGCGGGAGAGCTGAAAGTGCGGCCTCAGAGTGTCCTGAGAAACAGTGCGGTTCCTCGTGTTCTCTTCACAAGTAGAATGGCTATGTGCGGGGAAAGGGAGTTTGCCTAGAGAAACACTCTGTTTACTACGCCGTGCAGGAGGCCTCCGGGCGCCCTCTATCCATCAACGGAACACTCTACTGTTCCACAACGACCCAAGTGAGGTTCAGGTATTCCCTCCACGAATTGACGCGTGCAGAGGTTTTCCAGGAAACCTTAGGCGAGTAGTGCATTGAAGTTAGTATGCCTTTCCTAGGGTCCCCGCTGCCTCACCACGTCCCTTGGAAGAACACTGTGTACCGAAACTCTTCTTGGCCCCCTGAGCACCTTTCTGCTGTCAAAGTCCTCCGGATCACCTCTTTGAATGCAGACTGAGAAACGACAAAGTCTCCTCTTTGCTGTAGAGCTAGATAGCCACGACATTCAAAAGTGCCCCCTGAACAGAGGTGTAGAAGGTCCCAGGTGGCATGCCAGGGGCTCCCACTGCTGACGCTGAGGAGCCATGTGAGACACGGTGCGTAGTGTTCATTCTGGGTGTACTTACCTACCGGCTCTTCCTGGTAAGCTGTAACTCGACCTTTGATGCAGTCTGGAAAGTGGACATTTCCACCACCACCACCCCCCCACCGCCGAACACTGCTAGGCTTTTGGCAGGTTCGGGGAGCACCTAAATCTGATACCTAGCACCTTTAAGAGTTCATGCCATTCGCACAGCGCACAACTCCCTGGCTACAAAATTATTCAGAGAAGGTGCCACCGTCCTCCTTGGGTCCCCTTTGGTTCCTGAGAAACTATACGCACGTGGGCTGTGTGCAACTCTGAGACCGGGACCCTTAGAGAACTGTAGTACCTCCCAACGGGAAAGAAGGATCGTTCAGCGTGAAAGCTGCCTGAAATACAGTGCTCTGTCAGTCCATTGTTGCATGCTGGAATGTCTTTGGAAGGAAAGTGGAATTTCCTTGAGAGCGGTGGTGGGTTTCCGCTTCCGTTCCTGGGGCATCCCAGAGCCGCCTTTACACAGAAGGAACACGACACTGAGCGCCAAGCTGAAGGCAAGGTCCAGGAATTGCATCCACAAATGCCAGGCAGGCGTGCAGCATTTCCCAGGGAGCCCTACTCAAAGCAGTGGCTAAACGCTAGTGGGCTTTTCGGGACTCCTGGGACTCCCGCGCCCTCACCACGTCTCACGGCAACACCATGTGTACCGGTTGTCACGTCTCAGGCGACCTACCGACGTACAGGCACCTAGGCCCTTCGCATCGTCCCTTGGAACGAAGCGTGAATTCAAGGCAAAACACTGCTCTCTTTGTTGCACCGTTGGATTGCCCATCTTTCAAAAGTCCTCCCGAACACGGGTCTGGCAGGTCTTAGGTGGACCGCAAGCGGTCCCCGCTGCTGAACCAGGACGGCAATGAAAACACCCTCTGCTTAGCGTTCGCACTGGGAACACGAAGCTGCCCTCGCTTGCCAAGCAGACCGTCGACTTTAGGCGCAGCCTGACAAACGGACTTGTTGCCCCTGCAACACTGCCTGAGCTCTGGTAGGATAAAAGGACACTTTTTGGCCTCACCTAAGGAATTACGTCGGTCACGCCTTTCAGCTCCCTGCGTGCCAAAGTTTTAAGAGGGAAGGTCCAGGGTGCTCCTTGAGTCTCTTTTCGCCGGTCAGAAGCTACACGTACGTGTGCTGCGTCAAGTCTGACCTAGGGGCCTAATGAGAAAAGCATTATTTTCCCAACGGGAAAGCAGGACACTTGCGGCCTCAGATTTAAGTGAAAAACAGCGTTGTTGCCCGTCCCCTCTTCACGGTGGTAATGCCGAGTGATTGAATGGCAGGATTCCTAGGCTAACAGTTTCCTACTCGTTACAGGAGGCCTCCAGCAGCCCTTGTTCACATAACGGGAAAGCCAGACCTGTCCCCCAGGCTCAACGTAATGTCAGGGTTTCCACGCACGACTTGACGTGTACAAACGATTTCCATGAACCCTTAGGGAAAGCAGCGCATTAACGCTGGAATGCTTCTCCTGGGACTCCCTCTGCCCCACCATGTCCCTTTGGAGGAACACTGTGCACTCAATGACTCCTGTTGACCGATTGAGCACCGTTCGGCCACCCAGGTACCTCCGGATCATCTCTTGGAACGCAGTGTGAAAGGCAGCAAACTGTTGCCTTCGTTGGATAGAGAGATTGACAAGTCTTTCAACTGTGCCCCGACCCGAGTTCTGGAAAGTCTTCGGTGTGATGCCAGTGGCTCTCAGGGCTGACCCTGAGCTGCAATGTAACAAACTCTGTGCTGACTGTTCATTCTCCGCTTACATACCTGCCGTCTCTCCCTGCCCAGCAGAAACTCGACTTTGGATGCCGTCTGGAAAATGAACGGTTTCCTCCTGAAGCCTGCTAGTCTTTTGGCAGGTTCAAGGACACCCAGATCTAGCTAGCGCCTTAAAACGCCTATGTCACTCGGACAGTGCTCCTCTCCCTGCGCAAGATATTATTCTGAGAAGGAACCACAGTGCTTCTTGTGTCTCTTCTGGTGCTTGAGAAACTACACGTACGTGGGGCTGCGTTCAACTTTGATGCCGGGACCTTAGGAGAAACGTTGGATTGTCCCTAGTTGAACGAAGAGTCCTCGTAGCCTCAAAGGTGCCTAAACACAGCGTTCCGCTAGTCTTCCCTTGCATGCTGGAACGTGTCTCAAAGGAAAGGGTGCTATGCAAGAAAGAAGAAAGGTCTTTCCACTTCCTTGCCTGAGGCGTGCCAGAGCCCCCTTCGCATAAAGGGCAGACCACACTGGTCACGGAGATCCAAACAAGGTCCGGGAACGGCATCCACAGTGCCTGCAGGCATGCAGCATTTGCCCAGAAGCCTTAGTCAAAGCAGTGGCTTGACGCTAGGGTGCTGGTTCAGGACTCCTAGGACTCCTGGGTCCTCACCACCTCGCATGGAAAAACACTGTGTACCCAATGTGTACCCAATTCTTAGGGGACCCAACCAAATACAGGTACCTGGGCCCTTCGGATCGTTTCTCTGCAAGAAGAACGAAAGGCGACACTCTGCTCCCTTCGCTGCCCGTCTAGACGGCCGAGCTTTCAAAAGTCCTCCCGAACACAGGCCTAGCAGGTCTTCGGTATTATGCCAATGATCCCCACTGCTGAACCACTGCTGCTATGAGGAAACACTGTGTTTACGGTTCATGCTGGGAACACTTCCCTGCCGCCTCTCTCTCTCTCTCTCTCTCTCTCTCTCTCTCTCTCTGCCAAGCAGAAGGTCGACTTCAGAGGCAGCCTGACAAACGTACAATTTGCCCCTGAACGCTACCCCGGGTTTTGTAAGACACAAGGACAGTTTGGCCCATCCCCGGGAATTACGTCGTTGAGGCCATTCAGCCCACGCAGGACTACCCTGGTGCCAAAGTCTTATCAGCGAAGGTCCAGGATGCTGCTTGAGTCTCTTTTTGTTGGTCAGAAACTACAAGTGCATGTGCTGGGTTCAATTTTGATATTGGTTACCTAAAGCCAAGAGCATTATTTTCCCGGCGGGAGAGCTGAAAGTGCGGCCTCAGAGTGTCCTGAGAAACAGTGCGGTTCCTCGTGTTCTCTTCACAAGTAGAATGGCTATGTGCGGGGAAAGGGAGTTTGCCTAGAGAAACACTCTGTTTACTACGCCGTGCAGGAGGCCTCCGGGCGCCCTCTATCCATCAACGGAACACTCTACTGTTCCACAACGACCCAAGTGAGGTTCAGGTATTCCCTCCACGAATTGACGCGTGCAGAGGTTTTCCAGGAAACCTTAGGCGAGTAGTGCATTGAAGTTAGTATGCCTTTCCTAGGGTCCCCGCTGCCTCACCACGTCCCTTGGAAGAACACTGTGTACCGAAACTCTTCTTGGCCCCCTGAGCACCTTTCTGCTGTCAAAGTCCTCCGGATCACCTCTTTGAATGCAGACTGAGAAACGACAAAGTCTCCTCTTTGCTGTAGAGCTAGATAGCCAGGACATTCAAAAGTGCCCCCTGAACAGAGGTGTAGAAGGTCCCAGGTGGCATGCCAGGGGCTCCCACTGCTGACGCTGAGGAGCCATGTGAGACACGGTGCGTAGTGTTCATTCTGGGTGTACTTACCTACCGGCTCTTCCTGGTAAGCTGTAACTCGACCTTTGATGCAGTCTGGAAAGTGGACATTTCCACCACCACCACCCCCCCACCGCCGAACACTGCTAGGCTTTTGGCAGGTTCGGGGAGCACCTAAATCTGATACCTAGCACCTTTAAGAGTTCATGCCATTCGCACAGCGCACAACTCCCTGGCTACAAAATTATTCAGAGAAGGTGCCACCGTCCTCCTTGGGTCCCCTTTGGTTCCTGAGAAACTATACGCACGTGGGCTGTGTGCAACTCTGAGACCGGGACCCTTAGAGAACTGTAGTACCTCCCAACGGGAAAGAAGGATCGTTCAGCGTGAAAGCTGCCTGAAATACAGTGCTCTGTCAGTCCATTGTTGCATGCTGGAATGTCTTTGGAAGGAAAGTGGAATTTCCTTGAGAGCGGTGGTGGGTTTCCGCTTCCATTCCTGGGGCATCCCAGAGCCGCCTTTACACAGAAGGAACACGACACTGAGCGCCAAGCTGAAGGCAAGGTCCAGGAATTGCATCCACAAATGCCAGGCAGGCGTGCAGCATTTCCCAGGGAGCCCTACTCAAAGCAGTGGCTAAACGCTAGTGGGCTTTTCGGGACTCCTGGGACTCCCGCGCCCTCACCACGTCTCACGGCAACACCATGTGTACCGGTTGTCACGTCTCAGGCGACCTACCGACGTACAGGCACCTAGGCCCTTCGCATCGTCCCTTGGAACGAAGCGTGAATTCAAGGCAAAACACTGCTCTCTTTGTTGCACCGTTGGATTGCCCATCTTTCAAAAGTCCTCCCGAACACGGGTCTGGCAGGTCTTAGGTGGACCGCAAGCGGTCCCCGCTGCTGAACCAGGACGGCAATGAAAACACCCTCTGCTTAGCGTTCGCACTGGGAACACGAAGCTGCCCTCGCTTGCCAAGCAGACCGTCGACTTTAGGCGCAGCCTGACAAACGGACTTGTTGCCCCTGCAACACTGCCTGAGCTCTGGTAGGATAAAAGGACACTTTTTGGCCTCACCTAAGGAATTACGTCGGTCACGCCTTTCAGCTCCCTGCGTGCCAAAGTTTTAAGAGGGAAGGTCCAGGGTGCTCCTTGAGTCTCTTTTCGCCGGTCAGAAGCTACACGTACGTGTGCTGCGTCAAGTCTGACCTAGGGGCCTAATGAGAAAAGCATTATTTTCCCAACGGGAAAGCAGGACACTTGCGGCCTCAGATTTAAGTGAAAAACAGCGTTGTTGCCCGTCCCCTCTTCACGGTGGTAATGCCGAGTGATTGAATGGCAGGATTCCTAGGCTAACAGTTTCCTACTCGTTACAGGAGGCCTCCAGCAGCCCTTGTTCACATAACGGGAAAGCCAGACCTGTCCCCCAGGCTCAACGTAATGTCAGGGTTTCCACGCACGACTTGACGTGTACAAACGATTTCCATGAACCCTTAGGGAAAGCAGCGCATTAACGCTGGAATGCTTCTCCTGGGACTCCCTCTGCCCCACCATGTCCCTTTGGAGGAACACTGTGCACTCAATGACTCCTGTTGACCGATTGAGCACCGTTCGGCCACCCAGGTACCTCCGGATCATCTCTTGGAACGCAGTGTGAAAGGCAGCAAACTGTTGCCTTCGTTGGATAGAGAGATTGACAAGTCTTTCAACTGTGCCCCGACCCGAGTTCTGGAAAGTCTTCGGTGTGATGCCAGTGGCTCTCAGGGCTGACCCTGAGCTGCAATGTAACAAACTCTGTGCTGACTGTTCATTCTCCGCTTACATACCTGCCGTCTCTCCCTGCCCAGCAGAAACTCGACTTTGGATGCCGTCTGGAAAATGAACGGTTTCCTCCTGAAGCCTGCTAGTCTTTTGGCAGGTTCAAGGACACCCAGATCTAGCTAGCGCCTTAAAACGCCTATGTCACTCGGACAGTGCTCCTCTCCCTGCGCAAGATATTATTCTGAGAAGGAACCACAGTGCTTCTTGTGTCTCTTCTGGTGCTTGAGAAACTACACGTACGTGGGGCTGCGTTCAACTTTGATGCCGGGACCTTAGGAGAAACGTTGGATTGTCCCTAGTTGAACGAAGAGTCCTCGTAGCCTCAAAGGTGCCTAAACACAGCGTTCCGCTAGTCTTCCCTTGCATGCTGGAACGTGTCTCAAAGGAAAGGGTGCTATGCAAGAAAGAAGAAAGGTCTTTCCACTTCCTTGCCTGAGGCGTGCCAGAGCCCCCTTCGCATAAAGGGCAGACCACACTGGTCACGGAGATCCAAACAAGGTCCGGGAACGGCATCCACAGTGCCTGCAGGCATGCAGCATTTGCCCAGAAGCCTTAGTCAAAGCAGTGGCTTGACGCTAGGGTGCTGGTTCAGGACTCCTAGGACTCCTGGGTCCTCACCACCTCGCATGGAAAAACACTGTGTACCCAATGTGTACCCAATTCTTAGGGGACCCAACCAAATACAGGTACCTGGGCCCTTCGGATCGTTTCTCTGCAAGAAGAACGAAAGGCGACACTCTGCTCCCTTCGCTGCCCGTCTAGACGGCCGAGCTTTCAAAAGTCCTCCCGAACACAGGCCTAGCAGGTCTTCGGTATTATGCCAATGATCCCCACTGCTGAACCACTGCTGCTATGAGGAAACACTGTGTTTACGGTTCATGCTGGGAACACTTCCCTGCCGCCTCTCTCTCTCTCTCTCTCTCTCTCTCTCTCTCTCTCTCTCTGCCAAGCAGAAGGGCGACTTCAGAGGCAGCCTGACAAACGTACAATTTGCCCCTGAATGCTACCCCGGGTTTTGTAAGACACAAGGACAGTTTGGCCCATCCCCGGGAATTACGTCGTTGAGGCCATTCAGCCCACGCAGGACTACCCTGGTGCCAAAGTCTTATCAGCGAAGGTCCAGGATGCTGCTTGAGTCTCTTTTTGTTGGTCAGAAACTACAAGTGCATGTGCTGGGTTCAATTTTGATATTGGTTACCTAAAGCCAAGAGCATTATTTTCCCGGCGGGAGAGCTGAAAGTGCGGCCTCAGAGTGTCCTGAGAAACAGTGCGGTTCCTCGTGTTCTCTTCACAAGTAGAATGGCTATGTGCGGGGAAAGGGAGTTTGCCTAGAGAAACACTCTGTTTACTACGCCGTGCAGGAGGCCTCCGGGCGCCCTCTATCCATCAACGGAACACTCTACTCTTCCACAACGACCCAAGTGAGGTTCAGGTATTCCCTCCACGAATTGACGCGTGCAGAGGTTTTCCAGGAAACCTTAGGCGAGTAGTGCATTGAAGTTAGTATGCCTTTCCTAGGGTCCCCGCTGCCTCACCACGTCCCTTGGAAGAACACTGTGTACCGAAACTCTTCTTGGCCCCCTGAGCACCTTTCTGCTGTCAAAGTCCTCCGGATCACCTCTTTGAATGCAGACTGAGAAACGACAAAGTCTCCTCTTTGCTGTAGAGCTAGATAGCCACGACATTCAAAAGTGCCCCCTGAACAGAGGTGTAGAAGGTCCCAGGTGGCATGCCAGGGGCTCCCACTGCTGACGCTGAGGAGCCATGTGAGACACGGTGCGTAGTGTTCATTCTGGGTGTACTTACCTACCGGCTCTTCCTGGTAAGCTGTAACTCGACCTTTGATGCAGTCTGGAAAGTGGACATTTCCACCACCACCACCCCCCCACCGCCGAACACTGCTAGGCTTTTGGCAGGTTCGGGGAGCACCTAAATCTGATACCTAGCACCTTTAAGAGTTCATGCCATTCGCACAGCGCACAACTCCCTGGCTACAAAATTATTCAGAGAAGGTGCCACCGTCCTCCTTGGGTCCCCTTTGGTTCCTGAGAAACTATACGCACGTGGGCTGTGTGCAACTCTGAGACCGGGACCCTTAGAGAACTGTAGTACCTCCCAACGGGAAAGAAGGATCGTTCAGCGTGAAAGCTGCCTGAAATACAGTGCTCTGTCAGTCCATTGTTGCATGCTGGAATGTCTTTGGAAGGAAAGTGGAATTTCCTTGAGAGCGGTGGTGGGTTTCCGCTTCCATTCCTGGGGCATCCCAGAGCCGCCTTTACACAGAAGGAACACGACACTGAGCGCCAAGCTGAAGGCAAGGTCCAGGAATTGCATCCACAAATGCCAGGCAGGCGTGCAGCATTTCCCAGGGAGCCCTACTCAAAGCAGTGGCTAAACGCTAGTGGGCTTTTCGGGACTCCTGGGACTCCCGCGCCCTCACCACGTCTCACGGCAACACCATGTGTACCGGTTGTCACGTCTCAGGCGACCTACCGACGTACAGGCACCTAGGCCCTTCGCATCGTCCCTTGGAACGAAGCGTGAATTCAAGGCAAAACACTGCTCTCTTTGTTGCACCGTTGGATTGCCCATCTTTCAAAAGTCCTCCCGAACACGGGTCTGGCAGGTCTTAGGTGGACCGCAAGCGGTCCCCGCTGCTGAACCAGGACGGCAATGAAAACACCCTCTGCTTAGCGTTCGCACTGGGAACACGAAGCTGCCCTCGCTTGCCAAGCAGACCGTCGACTTTAGGCGCAGCCTGACAAACGGACTTGTTGCCCCTGCAACACTGCCTGAGCTCTGGTAGGATAAAAGGACACTTTTTGGCCTCACCTAAGGAATTACGTCGGTCACGCCTTTCAGCTCCCTGCGTGCCAAAGTTTTAAGAGGGAAGGTCCAGGGTGCTCCTTGAGTCTCTTTTCGCCGGTCAGAAGCTACACGTACGTGTGCTGCGTCAAGTCTGACCTAGGGGCCTAATGAGAAAAGCATTATTTTCCCAACGGGAAAGCAGGACACTTGCGGCCTCAGATTTAAGTGAAAAACAGCGTTGTTGCCCGTCCCCTCTTCACGGTGGTAATGCCGAGTGATTGAATGGCAGGATTCCTAGGCTAACAGTTTCCTACTCGTTACAGGAGGCCTCCAGCAGCCCTTGTTCACATAACGGGAAAGCCAGACCTGTCCCCCAGGCTCAACGTAATGTCAGGGTTTCCACGCACGACTTGACGTGTACAAACGATTTCCATGAACCCTTAGGGAAAGCAGCGCATTAACGCTGGAATGCTTCTCCTGGGACTCCCTCTGCCCCACCATGTCCCTTTGGAGGAACACTGTGCACTCAATGACTCCTGTTGACCGATTGAGCACCGTTCGGCCACCCAGGTACCTCCGGATCATCTCTTGGAACGCAGTGTGAAAGGCAGCAAACTGTTGCCTTCGTTGGATAGAGAGATTGACAAGTCTTTCAACTGTGCCCCGACCCGAGTTCTGGAAAGTCTTCGGTGTGATGCCAGTGGCTCTCAGGGCTGACCCTGAGCTGCAATGTAACAAACTCTGTGCTGACTGTTCATTCTCCGCTTACATACCTGCCGTCTCTCCCTGCCCAGCAGAAACTCGACTTTGGATGCCGTCTGGAAAATGAACGGTTTCCTCCTGAAGCCTGCTAGTCTTTTGGCAGGTTCAAGGACACCCAGATCTAGCTAGCGCCTTAAAACGCCTATGTCACTCGGACAGTGCTCCTCTCCCTGCGCAAGATATTATTCTGAGAAGGAACCACAGTGCTTCTTGTGTCTCTTCTGGTGCTTGAGAAACTACACGTACGTGGGGCTGCGTTCAACTTTGATGCCGGGACCTTAGGAGAAACGTTGGATTGTCCCTAGTTGAACGAAGAGTCCTCGTAGCCTCAAAGGTGCCTAAACACAGCGTTCCGCTAGTCTTCCCTTGCATGCTGGAACGTGTCTCAAAGGAAAGGGTGCTATGCAAGAAAGAAGAAAGGTCTTTCCACTTCCTTGCCTGAGGCGTGCCAGAGCCCCCTTCGCATAAAGGGCAGACCACACTGGTCACGGAGATCCAAACAAGGTCCGGGAACGGCATCCACAGTGCCTGCAGGCATGCAGCATTTGCCCAGAAGCCTTAGTCAAAGCAGTGGCTTGACGCTAGGGTGCTGGTTCAGGACTCCTAGGACTCCTGGGTCCTCACCACCTCGCATGGAAAAACACTGTGTACCCAATGTGTACCCAATTCTTAGGGGACCCAACCAAATACAGGTACCTGGGCCCTTCGGATCGTTTCTCTGCAAGAAGAACGAAAGGCGACACTCTGCTCCCTTCGCTGCCCGTCTAGACGGCCGAGCTTTCAAAAGTCCTCCCGAACACAGGCCTAGCAGGTCTTCGGTATTATGCCAATGATCCCCACTGCTGAACCACTGCTGCTATGAGGAAACACTGTGTTTACGGTTCATGCTGGGAACACTTCCCTGCCGCCTCTCTCTCTCTCTCTCTCTCTCTCTCTCTCTCTCTCTCTCTCTCTCTCTCTGCCAAGCAGAAGGGCGACTTCAGAGGCAGCCTGACAAACGTACAATTTGCCCCTGAACGCTACCCCGGGTTTTGTAAGACACAAGGACAGTTTGGCCCATCCCCGGGAATTACGTCGTTGAGGCCATTCAGCCCACGCAGGACTACCCTGGTGCCAAAGTCTTATCAGCGAAGGTCCAGGATGCTGCTTGAGTCTCTTTTTGTTGGTCAGAAGCTACAAGTGCATGTGCTGGGTTCAATTTTGATATTGGTTACCTAAAGCCAAGAGCATTATTTTCCCGGCGGGAGAGCTGAAAGTGCGGCCTCAGAGTGTCCTGAGAAACAGTGCGGTTCCTCGTGTTCTCTTCACAAGTAGAATGGCTATGTGCGGGGAAAGGGAGTTTGCCTAGAGAAACACTCTGTTTACTACGCCGTGCAGGAGGCCTCCGGGCGCCCTCTATCCATCAACGGAACACTCTACTGTTCCACAACGACCCAAGTGAGGTTCAGGTATTCCCTCCACGAATTGACGCGTGCAGAGGTTTTCCAGGAAACCTTAGGCGAGTAGTGCATTGAAGTTAGTATGCCTTTCCTAGGGTCCCCGCTGCCTCACCACGTCCCTTGGAAGAACACTGTGTACCGAAACTCTTCTTGGCCCCCTGAGCACCTTTCTGCTGTCAAAGTCCTCCGGATCACCTCTTTGAATGCAGACTGAGAAACGACAAAGTCTCCTCTTTGCTGTAGAGCTAGATAGCCACGACATTCAAAAGTGCCCCCTGAACAGAGGTGTAGAAGGTCCCAGGTGGCATGCCAGGGGCTCCCACTGCTGACGCTGAGGAGCCATGTGAGACACGGTGCGTAGTGTTCATTCTGGGTGTACTTACCTACCGGCTCTTCCTGGTAAGCTGTAACTCGACCTTTGATGCAGTCTGGAAAGTGGACATTTCCACCACCACCACCCCCCCACCGCCGAACACTGCTAGGCTTTTGGCAGGTTCGGGGAGCACCTAAATCTGATACCTAGCACCTTTAAGAGTTCATGCCATTCGCACAGCGCACAACTCCCTGGCTACAAAATTATTCAGAGAAGGTGCCACCGTCCTCCTTGGGTCCCCTTTGGTTCCTGAGAAACTATACGCACGTGGGCTGTGTGCAACTCTGAGACCGGGACCCTTAGAGAACTGTAGTACCTCCCAACGGGAAAGAAGGATCGTTCAGCGTGAAAGCTGCCTGAAATACAGTGCTCTGTCAGTCCATTGTTGCATGCTGGAATGTCTTTGGAAGGAAAGTGGAATTTCCTTGAGAGCGGTGGTGGGTTTCCGCTTCCGTTCCTGGGGCATCCCAGAGCCGCCTTTACACAGAAGGAACACGACACTGAGCGCCAAGCTGAAGGCAAGGTCCAGGAATTGCATCCACAAATGCCAGGCAGGCGTGCAGCATTTCCCAGGGAGCCCTACTCAAAGCAGTGGCTAAACGCTAGTGGGCTTTTCGGGACTCCTGGGACTCCCGCGCCCTCACCACGTCTCACGGCAACACCATGTGTACCGGTTGTCACGTCTCAGGCGACCTACCGACGTACAGGCACCTAGGCCCTTCGCATCGTCCCTTGGAACGAAGCGTGAATTCAAGGCAAAACACTGCTCTCTTTGTTGCACCGTTGGATTGCCCATCTTTCAAAAGTCCTCCCGAACACGGGTCTGGCAGGTCTTAGGTGGACCGCAAGCGGTCCCCGCTGCTGAACCAGGACGGCAATGAAAACACCCTCTGCTTAGCGTTCGCACTGGGAACACGAAGCTGCCCTCGCTTGCCAAGCAGACCGTCGACTTTAGGCGCAGCCTGACAAACGGACTTGTTGCCCCTGCAACACTGCCTGAGCTCTGGTAGGATAAAAGGACACTTTTTGGCCTCACCTAAGGAATTACGTCGGTCACGCCTTTCAGCTCCCTGCGTGCCAAAGTTTTAAGAGGGAAGGTCCAGGGTGCTCCTTGAGTCTCTTTTCGCCGGTCAGAAGCTACACGTACGTGTGCTGCGTCAAGTCTGACCTAGGGGCCTAATGAGAAAAGCATTATTTTCCCAACGGGAAAGCAGGACACTTGCGGCCTCAGATTTAAGTGAAAAACAGCGTTGTTGCCCGTCCCCTCTTCACGGTGGTAATGCCGAGTGATTGAATGGCAGGATTCCTAGGCTAACAGTTTCCTACTCGTTACAGGAGGCCTCCAGCAGCCCTTGTTCACATAACGGGAAAGCCAGACCTGTCCCCCAGGCTCAACGTAATGTCAGGGTTTCCACGCACGACTTGACGTGTACAAACGATTTCCATGAACCCTTAGGGAAAGCAGCGCATTAACGCTGGAATGCTTCTCCTGGGACTCCCTCTGCCCCACCATGTCCCTTTGGAGGAACACTGTGCACTCAATGACTCCTGTTGACCGATTGAGCACCGTTCGGCCACCCAGGTACCTCCGGATCATCTCTTGGAACGCAGTGTGAAAGGCAGCAAACTGTTGCCTTCGTTGGATAGAGAGATTGACAAGTCTTTCAACTGTGCCCCGACCCGAGTTCTGGAAAGTCTTCGGTGTGATGCCAGTGGCTCTCAGGGCTGACCCTGAGCTGCAATGTAACAAACTCTGTGCTGACTGTTCATTCTCCGCTTACATACCTGCCGTCTCTCCCTGCCCAGCAGAAACTCGACTTTGGATGCCGTCTGGAAAATGAACGGTTTCCTCCTGAAGCCTGCTAGTCTTTTGGCAGGTTCAAGGACACCCAGATCTAGCTAGCGCCTTAAAACGCCTATGTCACTCGGACAGTGCTCCTCTCCCTGCGCAAGATATTATTCTGAGAAGGAACCACAGTGCTTCTTGTGTCTCTTCTGGTGCTTGAGAAACTACACGTACGTGGGGCTGCGTTCAACTTTGATGCCGGGACCTTAGGAGAAACGTTGGATTGTCCCTAGTTGAACGAAGAGTCCTCGTAGCCTCAAAGGTGCCTAAACACAGCGTTCCGCTAGTCTTCCCTTGCATGCTGGAACGTGTCTCAAAGGAAAGGGTGCTATGCAAGAAAGAAGAAAGGTCTTTCCACTTCCTTGCCTGAGGCGTGCCAGAGCCCCCTTCGCATAAAGGGCAGACCACACTGGTCACGGAGATCCAAACAAGGTCCGGGAACGGCATCCACAGTGCCTGCAGGCATGCAGCATTTGCCCAGAAGCCTTAGTCAAAGCAGTGGCTTGACGCTAGGGTGCTGGTTCAGGACTCCTAGGACTCCTGGGTCCTCACCACCTCGCATGGAAAAACACTGTGTACCCAATGTGTACCCAATTCTTAGGGGACCCAACCAAATACAGGTACCTGGGCCCTTCGGATCGTTTCTCTGCAAGAAGAACGAAAGGCGACACTCTGCTCCCTTCGCTGCCCGTCTAGACGGCCGAGCTTTCAAAAGTCCTCCCGAACACAGGCCTAGCAGGTCTTCGGTATTATGCCAATGATCCCCACTGCTGAACCACTGCTGCTATGAGGAAACACTGTGTTTACGGTTCATGCTGGGAACACTTCCCTGCCGCCTCTCTCTCTCTCTCTCTCTCTCTCTCTCTCTCTCTCTCTCTCTCTCTCTCTGCCAAGCAGAAGGTCGACTTCAGAGGCAGCCTGACAAACGTACAATTTGCCCCTGAACGCTACCCCGGGTTTTGTAAGACACAAGGACAGTTTGGCCCATCCCCGGGAATTACGTCGTTGAGGCCATTCAGCCCACGCAGGACTACCCTGGTGCCAAAGTCTTATCAGCGAAGGTCCAGGATGCTGCTTGAGTCTCTTTTTGTTGGTCAGAAACTACAAGTGCATGTGCTGGGTTCAATTTTGATATTGGTTACCTAAAGCCAAGAGCATTATTTTCCCGGCGGGAGAGCTGAAAGTGCGGCCTCAGAGTGTCCTGAGAAACAGTGCGGTTCCTCGTGTTCTCTTCACAAGTAGAATGGCTATGTGCGGGGAAAGGGAGTTTGCCTAGAGAAACACTCTGTTTACTACGCCGTGCAGGAGGCCTCCGGGCGCCCTCTATCCATCAACGGAACACTCTACTGTTCCACAACGACCCAAGTGAGGTTCAGGTATTCCCTCCACGAATTGACGCGTGCAGAGGTTTTCCAGGAAACCTTAGGCGAGTAGTGCATTGAAGTTAGTATGCCTTTCCTAGGGTCCCCGCTGCCTCACCACGTCCCTTGGAAGAACACTGTGTACCGAAACTCTTCTTGGCCCCCTGAGCACCTTTCTGCTGTCAAAGTCCTCCGGATCACCTCTTTGAATGCAGACTGAGAAACGACAAAGTCTCCTCTTTGCTGTAGAGCTAGATAGCCAGGACATTCAAAAGTGCCCCCTGAACAGAGGTGTAGAAGGTCCCAGGTGGCATGCCAGGGGCTCCCACTGCTGACGCTGAGGAGCCATGTGAGACACGGTGCGTAGTGTTCATTCTGGGTGTACTTACCTACCGGCTCTTCCTGGTAAGCTGTAACTCGACCTTTGATGCAGTCTGGAAAGTGGACATTTCCACCACCACCACCCCCCCACCGCCGAACACTGCTAGGCTTTTGGCAGGTTCGGGGAGCACCTAAATCTGATACCTAGCACCTTTAAGAGTTCATGCCATTCGCACAGCGCACAACTCCCTGGCTACAAAATTATTCAGAGAAGGTGCCACCGTCCTCCTTGGGTCCCCTTTGGTTCCTGAGAAACTATACGCACGTGGGCTGTGTGCAACTCTGAGACCGGGACCCTTAGAGAACTGTAGTACCTCCCAACGGGAAAGAAGGATCGTTCAGCGTGAAAGCTGCCTGAAATACAGTGCTCTGTCAGTCCATTGTTGCATGCTGGAATGTCTTTGGAAGGAAAGTGGAATTTCCTTGAGAGCGGTGGTGGGTTTCCGCTTCCATTCCTGGGGCATCCCAGAGCCGCCTTTACACAGAAGGAACACGACACTGAGCGCCAAGCTGAAGGCAAGGTCCAGGAATTGCATCCACAAATGCCAGGCAGGCGTGCAGCATTTCCCAGGGAGCCCTACTCAAAGCAGTGGCTAAACGCTAGTGGGCTTTTCGGGACTCCTGGGACTCCCGCGCCCTCACCACGTCTCACGGCAACACCATGTGTACCGGTTGTCACGTCTCAGGCGACCTACCGACGTACAGGCACCTAGGCCCTTCGCATCGTCCCTTGGAACGAAGCGTGAATTCAAGGCAAAACACTGCTCTCTTTGTTGCACCGTTGGATTGCCCATCTTTCAAAAGTCCTCCCGAACACGGGTCTGGCAGGTCTTAGGTGGACCGCAAGCGGTCCCCGCTGCTGAACCAGGACGGCAATGAAAACACCCTCTGCTTAGCGTTCGCACTGGGAACACGAAGCTGCCCTCGCTTGCCAAGCAGACCGTCGACTTTAGGCGCAGCCTGACAAACGGACTTGTTGCCCCTGCAACACTGCCTGAGCTCTGGTAGGATAAAAGGACACTTTTTGGCCTCACCTAAGGAATTACGTCGGTCACGCCTTTCAGCTCCCTGCGTGCCAAAGTTTTAAGAGGGAAGGTCCAGGGTGCTCCTTGAGTCTCTTTTCGCCGGTCAGAAGCTACACGTACGTGTGCTGCGTCAAGTCTGACCTAGGGGCCTAATGAGAAAAGCATTATTTTCCCAACGGGAAAGCAGGACACTTGCGGCCTCAGATTTAAGTGAAAAACAGCGTTGTTGCCCGTCCCCTCTTCACGGTGGTAATGCCGAGTGATTGAATGGCAGGATTCCTAGGCTAACAGTTTCCTACTCGTTACAGGAGGCCTCCAGCAGCCCTTGTTCACATAACGGGAAAGCCAGACCTGTCCCCCAGGCTCAACGTAATGTCAGGGTTTCCACGCACGACTTGACGTGTACAAACGATTTCCATGAACCCTTAGGGAAAGCAGCGCATTAACGCTGGAATGCTTCTCCTGGGACTCCCTCTGCCCCACCATGTCCCTTTGGAGGAACACTGTGCACTCAATGACTCCTGTTGACCGATTGAGCACCGTTCGGCCACCCAGGTACCTCCGGATCATCTCTTGGAACGCAGTGTGAAAGGCAGCAAACTGTTGCCTTCGTTGGATAGAGAGATTGACAAGTCTTTCAACTGTGCCCCGACCCGAGTTCTGGAAAGTCTTCGGTGTGATGCCAGTGGCTCTCAGGGCTGACCCTGAGCTGCAATGTAACAAACTCTGTGCTGACTGTTCATTCTCCGCTTACATACCTGCCGTCTCTCCCTGCCCAGCAGAAACTCGACTTTGGATGCCGTCTGGAAAATGAACGGTTTCCTCCTGAAGCCTGCTAGTCTTTTGGCAGGTTCAAGGACACCCAGATCTAGCTAGCGCCTTAAAACGCCTATGTCACTCGGACAGTGCTCCTCTCCCTGCGCAAGATATTATTCTGAGAAGGAACCACAGTGCTTCTTGTGTCTCTTCTGGTGCTTGAGAAACTACACGTACGTGGGGCTGCGTTCAACTTTGATGCCGGGACCTTAGGAGAAACGTTGGATTGTCCCTAGTTGAACGAAGAGTCCTCGTAGCCTCAAAGGTGCCTAAACACAGCGTTCCGCTAGTCTTCCCTTGCATGCTGGAACGTGTCTCAAAGGAAAGGGTGCTATGCAAGAAAGAAGAAAGGTCTTTCCACTTCCTTGCCTGAGGCGTGCCAGAGCCCCCTTCGCATAAAGGGCAGACCACACTGGTCACGGAGATCCAAACAAGGTCCGGGAACGGCATCCACAGTGCCTGCAGGCATGCAGCATTTGCCCAGAAGCCTTAGTCAAAGCAGTGGCTTGACGCTAGGGTGCTGGTTCAGGACTCCTAGGACTCCTGGGTCCTCACCACCTCGCATGGAAAAACACTGTGTACCCAATGTGTACCCAATTCTTAGGGGACCCAACCAAATACAGGTACCTGGGCCCTTCGGATCGTTTCTCTGCAAGAAGAACGAAAGGCGACACTCTGCTCCCTTCGCTGCCCGTCTAGACGGCCGAGCTTTCAAAAGTCCTCCCGAACACAGGCCTAGCAGGTCTTCGGTATTATGCCAATGATCCCCACTGCTGAACCACTGCTGCTATGAGGAAACACTGTGTTTACGGTTCATGCTGGGAACACTTCCCTGCCGCCTCTCTCTCTCTCTCTCTCTCTCTCTCTCTCTCTCTCTCTCTCTCTCTCTCTCTGCCAAGCAGAAGGTCGACTTCAGAGGCAGCCTGACAAACGTACAATTTGCCCCTGAACGCTACCCCGGGTTTTGTAAGACACAAGGACAGTTTGGCCCATCCCCGGGAATTACGTCGTTGAGGCCATTCAGCCCACGCAGGACTACCCTGGTGCCAAAGTCTTATCAGCGAAGGTCCAGGATGCTGCTTGAGTCTCTTTTTGTTGGTCAGAAACTACAAGTGCATGTGCTGGGTTCAATTTTGATATTGGTTACCTAAAGCCAAGAGCATTATTTTCCCGGCGGGAGAGCTGAAAGTGCGGCCTCAGAGTGTCCTGAGAAACAGTGCGGTTCCTCGTGTTCTCTTCACAAGTAGAATGGCTATGTGCGGGGAAAGGGAGTTTGCCTAGAGAAACACTCTGTTTACTACGCCGTGCAGGAGGCCTCCGGGCGCCCTCTATCCATCAACGGAACACTCTACTGTTCCACAACGACCCAAGTGAGGTTCAGGTATTCCCTCCACGAATTGACGCGTGCAGAGGTTTTCCAGGAAACCTTAGGCGAGTAGTGCATTGAAGTTAGTATGCCTTTCCTAGGGTCCCCGCTGCCTCACCACGTCCCTTGGAAGAACACTGTGTACCGAAACTCTTCTTGGCCCCCTGAGCACCTTTCTGCTGTCAAAGTCCTCCGGATCACCTCTTTGAATGCAGACTGAGAAACGACAAAGTCTCCTCTTTGCTGTAGAGCTAGATAGCCACGACATTCAAAAGTGCCCCCTGAACAGAGGTGTAGAAGGTCCCAGGTGGCATGCCAGGGGCTCCCACTGCTGACGCTGAGGAGCCATGTGAGACACGGTGCGTAGTGTTCATTCTGGGTGTACTTACCTACCGGCTCTTCCTGGTAAGCTGTAACTCGACCTTTGATGCAGTCTGGAAAGTGGACATTTCCACCACCACCACCCCCCCACCGCCGAACACTGCTAGGCTTTTGGCAGGTTCGGGGAGCACCTAAATCTGATACCTAGCACCTTTAAGAGTTCATGCCATTCGCACAGTGCACAACTCCCTGGCTACAAAATTATTCAGAGAAGGTGCCACCGTCCTCCTTGGGTCCCCTTTGGTTCCTGAGAAACTATACGCACGTGGGCTGTGTGCAACTCTGAGACCGGGACCCTTAGAGAACTGTAGTACCTCCCAACGGGAAAGAAGGATCGTTCAGCATGAAAGCTGCCTGAAATACAGTGCTCTGTCAGTCCATTCTTGCATGCTGGAATGTCTTTGGAAGGAAAGTGGAATTTCCTTGAGAGCGGTGGTGGGTTTCCGCTTCCATTCCTGGGGCATCCCAGAGCCGCCTTTACACAGAAGGAACACGACACTGAGCGCCAAGCTGAAGGCAAGGTCCAGGAATTGCATCCACAAATGCCAGGCAGGCGTGCAGCATTTCCCAGGGAGCCCTACTCAAAGCAGTGGCTAAACGCTAGTGGGCTTTTCGGGACTCCTGGGACTCCCGCGCCCTCACCACATCTCACGGCAACACCATGTGTACCGGTTGTCACGTCTCAGGCGACCTACCGACGTACAGGCACCTAGGCCCTTCGCATCGTCCCTTGGAACGAAGCGTGAATTCAAGGCAAAACACTGCTCTCTTTGTTGCACCGTTGGATTGCCCATCTTTCAAAAGTCCTCCCGAACACGGGTCTGGCAGGTCTTAGGTGGACCGCAAGCGGTCCCCGCTGCTGAACCAGGACGGCAATGAAAACACCCTCTGCTTAGCGTTCGCACTGGGAACACGAAGCTGCCCTCGCTTGCCAAGCAGACCGTCGACTTTAGGCGCAGCCTGACAAACGGACTTGTTGCCCCTGCAACACTGCCTGAGCTCTGGTAGGATAAAAGGACACTTTTTGGCCTCACCTAAGGAATTACGTCGGTCACGCCTTTCAGCTCCCTGCGTGCCAAAGTTTTAAGAGGGAAGGTCCAGGGTGCTCCTTGAGTCTCTTTTCGCCGGTCAGAAGCTACACGTACGTGTGCTGCGTCAAGTCTGACCTAGGGGCCTAATGAGAAAAGCATTATTTTCCCAACGGGAAAGCAGGACACTTGCGGCCTCAGATTTAAGTGAAAAACAGCGTTGTTGCCCGTCCCCTCTTCACGGTGGTAATGCCGAGTGATTGAATGGCAGGATTCCTAGGCTAACAGTTTCCTACTCGTTACAGGAGGCCTCCAGCAGCCCTTGTTCACATAACGGGAAAGCCAGACCTGTCCCCCAGGCTCAACGTAATGTCAGGGTTTCCACGCACGACTTGACGTGTACAAACGATTTCCATGAACCCTTAGGGAAAGCAGCGCATTAACGCTGGAATGCTTCTCCTGGGACTCCCTCTGCCCCACCATGTCCCTTTGGAGGAACACTGTGCACTCAATGACTCCTGTTGACCGATTGAGCACCGTTCGGCCACCCAGGTACCTCCGGATCATCTCTTGGAACGCAGTGTGAAAGGCAGCAAACTGTTGCCTTCGTTGGATAGAGAGATTGACAAGTCTTTCAACTGTGCCCCGACCCGAGTTCTGGAAAGTCTTCGGTGTGATGCCAGTGGCTCTCAGGGCTGACCCTGAGCTGCAATGTAACAAACTCTGTGCTGACTGTTCATTCTCCGCTTACATACCTGCCGTCTCTCCCTGCCCAGCAGAAACTCGACTTTGGATGCCGTCTGGAAAATGAACGGTTTCCTCCTGAAGCCTGCTAGTCTTTTGGCAGGTTCAAGGACACCCAGATCTAGCTAGCGCCTTAAAACGCCTATGTCACTCGGACAGTGCTCCTCTCCCTGCGCAAGATATTATTCTGAGAAGGAACCACAGTGCTTCTTGTGTCTCTTCTGGTGCTTGAGAAACTACACGTACGTGGGGCTGCGTTCAACTTTGATGCCGGGACCTTAGGAGAAACGTTGGATTGTCCCTAGTTGAACGAAGAGTCCTCGTAGCCTCAAAGGTGCCTAAACACAGCGTTCCGCTAGTCTTCCCTTGCATGCTGGAACGTGTCTCAAAGGAAAGGGTGCTATGCAAGAAAGAAGAAAGGTCTTTCCACTTCCTTGCCTGAGGCGTGCCAGAGCCCCCTTCGCATAAAGGGCAGACCACACTGGTCACGGAGATCCAAACAAGGTCTGGGAACGGCATCCACAGTGCCTGCAGGCATGCAGCATTTGCCCAGAAGCCTTAGTCAAAGCAGTGGCTTGACGCTAGGGTGCTGGTTCAGGACTCCTAGGACTCCTGGGTCCTCACCACCTCGCATGGAAAAACACTGTGTACCCAATGTGTACCCAATTCTTAGGGGACCCAACCAAATACAGGTACCTGGGCCCTTCGGATCGTTTCTCTGCAAGAAGAACGAAAGGCGACACTCTGCTCCCTTCGCTGCCCGTCTAGACGGCCGAGCTTTCAAAAGTCCTCCCGAACACAGGCCTAGCAGGTCTTTGGTATTATGCCAATGATCCCCACTGCTGAACCACTGCTGCTATGAGGAAACACTGTGTTTACGGTTCATGCTGGGAACACTTCCCTGCCGCCTCTCTCTCTCTCTCTCTCTCTCTCTCTCTCTCTCTCTCTCTGCCAAGCAGAAGGTCGACTTCAGAGGCAGCCTGACAAACGTACAATTTGCCCCTGAACGCTACCCCGGGTTTTGTAAGACACAAGGACAGTTTGGCCCATCTCCGGGAATTACGTCGTTGAGGCCATTCAGCCCACGCAGGACTACCCTGGTGCCAAAGTCTTATCAGCGAAGGTCCAGGATGCTGCTTGAGTCTCTTTTTGTTGGTCAGAAACTACAAGTGCATGTGCTGGGTTCAATTTTGATATTGGTTACCTAAAGCCAAGAGCATTATTTTCCCGGCGGGAGAGCTGAAAGTGCGGCCTCAGAGTGTCCTGAGAAACAGTGCGGTTCCTCGTGTTCTCTTCACAAGTAGAATGGCTATGTGCGGGGAAAGGGAGTTTGCCTAGAGAAACACTCTGTTTACTACGCCGTGCAGGAGGCCTCCGGGCGCCCTCTATCCATCAACGGAACACTCTACTGTTCCACAACGACCCAAGTGAGGTTCAGGTATTCCCTCCACGAATTGACGCGTGCAGAGGTTTTCCAGGAAACCTTAGGCGAGTAGTGCATTGAAGTTAGTATGCCTTTCCTAGGGTCCCCGCTGCCTCACCACGTCCCTTGGAAGAACACTGTGTACCGAAACTCTTCTTGGCCCCCTGAGCACCTTTCTGCTGTCAAAGTCCTCCGGATCACCTCTTTGAATGCAGACTGAGAAACGACAAAGTCTCCTCTTTGCTGTAGAGCTAGATAGCCACGACATTCAAAAGTGCCCCCTGAACAGAGGTGTAGAAGGTCCCAGGTGGCATGCCAGGGGCTCCCACTGCTGACGCTGAGGAGCCATGTGAGACACGGTGCGTAGTGTTCATTCTGGGTGTACTTACCTACCGGCTCTTCCTGGTAAGCTGTAACTCGACCTTTGATGCAGTCTGGAAAGTGGACATTTCCACCACCACCACCCCCCCACCGCCGAACACTGCTAGGCTTTTGGCAGGTTCGGGGAGCACCTAAATCTGATACCTAGCACCTTTAAGAGTTCATGCCATTCGCACAGCGCACAACTCCCTGGCTACAAAATTATTCAGAGAAGGTGCCACCGTCCTCCTTGGGTCCCCTTTGGTTCCTGAGAAACTATACGCACGTGGGCTGTGTGCAACTCTGAGACCGGGACCCTTAGAGAACTGTAGTACCTCCCAACGGGAAAGAAGGATCGTTCAGCGTGAAAGCTGCCTGAAATACAGTGCTCTGTCAGTCCATTGTTGCATGCTGGAATGTCTTTGGAAGGAAAGTGGAATTTCCTTGAGAGCGGTGGTGGGTTTCCGCTTCCATTCCTGGGGCATCCCAGAGCCGCCTTTACACAGAAGGAACACGACACTGAGCGCCAAGCTGAAGGCAAGGTCCAGGAATTGCATCCACAAATGCCAGGCAGGCGTGCAGCATTTCCCAGGGAGCCCTACTCAAAGCAGTGGCTAAACGCTAGTGGGCTTTTCGGGACTCCTGGGACTCCCGCGCCCTCACCACGTCTCACGGCAACACCATGTGTACCGGTTGTCACGTCTCAGGCGACCTACCGACGTACAGGCACCTAGGCCCTTCGCATCGTCCCTTGGAACGAAGCGTGAATTCAAGGCAAAACACTGCTCTCTTTGTTGCACCGTTGGATTGCCCATCTTTCAAGCGTCCTCCCGAACACGGGTCTGGCAGGTCTTAGGTGGACCGCAAGCGGTCCCCGCTGCTGAACCAGGACGGCAATGAAAACACCCTCTGCTTAGCGTTCGCACTGGGAACACGAAGCTGCCCTCGCTTGCCAAGCAGACCGTCGACTTTAGGCGCAGCCTGACAAATGGACTTGTTGCCCCTGCAACACTGCCTGAGCTCTGGTAGGATAAAAGGACACTTTTTGGCCTCACCTAAGGAATTACGTCGGTCACGCCTTTCAGCTCCCTGCGTGCCAAAGTTTTAAGAGGGAAGGTCCAGGGTGCTCCTTGAGTCTCTTTTCGCCGGTCAGAAGCTACACGTACGTGTGCTGCGTCAAGTCTGACCTAGGGGCCTAATGAGAAAAGCATTATTTTCCCAACGGGAAAGCAGGACACTTGCGGCCTCAGATTTAAGTGAAAAACAGCGTTGTTGCCCGTCCCCTCTTCACGGTGGTAATGCCGAGTGATTGAATGGCAGGATTCCTAGGCTAACAGTTTCCTACTCGTTACAGGAGGCCTCCAGCAGCCCTTGTTCACATAACGGGAAAGCCAGACCTGTCCCCCAGGCTCAACGTAATGTCAGGGTTTCCACGCACGACTTGACGTGTACAAACGATTTCCATGAACCCTTAGGGAAAGCAGCGCATTAACGCTGAAATGCTTCTCCTGGGACTCCCTCTGCCCCACCATGTCCCTTTGGAGGAACACTGTGCACTCAATGACTCCTGTTGACCGATTGAGCACTGTTCGGCCACCCAGGTACCTCCGGATCATCTCTTGGAACGCAGTGTGAAAGGCAGCAAACTGTTGCCTTCGTTGGATAGAGAGATTGACAAGTCTTTCAACTGTGCCCCGACCCGAGTTCTGGAAAGTCTTCGGTGTGATGCCAGTGGCTCTCAGGGCTGACCCTGAGCTGCAATGTAACAAACTCTGTGCTGACTGTTCATTCTCCGCTTACATACCTGCCGTCTCTCCCTGCCCAGCAGAAACTCGACTTTGGATGCTGTCTGGAAAATGAACGGTTTCCTCCTGAAGCCTGCTAGTCTTTTGGCAGGTTCAAGGACACCCAGATCTAGCTAGCGCCTTAAAACGCCTATGTCACTCGGACAGTGCTCCTCTCCCTGCGCAAGATATTATTCTGAGAAGGAACCACAGTGCTTCTTGTGTCTCTTCTGGTGCTTGAGAAACTACACGTACGTGGGGCTGCGTTCAACTTTGATGCCGGGACCTTAGGAGAAACGTTGGATTGTCCCTAGTTGAACGAAGAGTCCTCGTAGCCTCAAAGGTGCCTAAACACAGCGTTCCGCTAGTCTTCCCTTGCATGCTGGAACGTGTCTCAAAGGAAAGGGTGCTATGCAAGAAAGAAGAAAGGTCTTTCCACTTCCTTGCCTGAGGCGTGCCAGAGCCCCCTTCGCATAAAGGGCAGACCACACTGGTCACGGAGATCCAAACAAGGTCCGGGAACGGCATCCACAGTGCCTGCAGGCATGCAGCATTTGCCCAGAAGCCTTAGTCAAAGCAGTGGCTTGACGCTAGGGTGCTGGTTCAGGACTCCTAGGACTCCTGGGTCCTCACCACCTCGCATGGAAAAACACTGTGTACCCAATGTGTACCCAATTCTTAGGGGACCCAACCAAATACAGGTACCTGGGCCCTTCGGATCGTTTCTCTGCAAGAAGAACGAAAGGCGACACTCTGCTCCCTTCGCTGCCCGTCTAGACGGCCGAGCTTTCAAAAGTCCTCCCGAACACAGGCCTAGCAGGTCTTCGGTATTATGCCAATGATCCCCACTGCTGAACCACTGCTGCTATGAGGAAACACTGTGTTTATGGTTCATGCTGGGAACACTTCCCTGCCGCCTCTCTCTCTCTCTCTCTCTCTCTCTCTCTCTCTCTCTCTCTCTCTCTCTCTCTCTCTCTCTCTGCCAAGCAGAAGGTCGACTTCAGAGGCAGCCTGACAAACGTACAATTTGCCCCTGAACGCTACCCCGGGTTTTGTAAGACACAAGGACAGTTTGGCCCATCCCCGGGAATTACGTCGTTGAGGCCATTCAGCCCACGCAGGACTACCCTGGTGCCAAAGTCTTATCAGCGAAGGTCCAGGATGCTGCTTGAGTCTCTTTTTGTTGGTCAGAAACTACAAGTGCATGTGCTGGGTTCAATTTTGATATTGGTTACCTAAAGCCAAGAGCATTATTTTCCCGGCGGGAGAGCTGAAAGTGCGGCCTCAGAGTGTCCTGAGAAACAGTGCGGTTCCTCGTGTTCTCTTCACAAGTAGAATGGCTATGTGCGGGGAAAGGGAGTTTGCCTAGAGAAACACTCTGTTTACTACGCCGTGCAGGAGGCCTCCGGGCGCCCTCTATCCATCAACGGAACACTCTACTGTTCCACAACGACCCAAGTGAGGTTCAGGTATTCCCTCCACGAATTGACGCGTGCAGAGGTTTTCCAGGAAACCTTAGGCGAGTAGTGCATTGAAGTTAGTATGCCTTTCCTAGGGTCCCCGCTGCCTCACCACGTCCCTTGGAAGAACACTGTGTACCGAAACTCTTCTTGGCCCCCTGAGCACCTTTCTGCTGTCAAAGTCCTCCGGATCACCTCTTTGAATGCAGACTGAGAAACGACAAAGTCTCCTCTTTGCTGTAGAGCTAGATAGCCACGACATTCAAAAGTGCCCCCTGAACAGAGGTGTAGAAGGTCCCAGGTGGCATGCCAGGGGCTCCCACTGCTGACGCTGAGGAGCCATGTGAGACACGGTGCGTAGTGTTCATTCTGGGTGTACTTACCTACCGGCTCTTCCTGGTAAGCTGTAACTCGACCTTTGATGCAGTCTGGAAAGTGGACATTTCCACCACCACCACCCCCCCACCGCCGAACACTGCTAGGCTTTTGGCAGGTTCGGGGAGCACCTAAATCTGATACCTAGCACCTTTAAGAGTTCATGCCATTCGCACAGCGCACAACTCCCTGGCTACAAAATTATTCAGAGAAGGTGCCACCGTCCTCCTTGGGTCCCCTTTGGTTCCTGAGAAACTATACGCACGTGGGCTGTGTGCAACTCTGAGACCGGGACCCTTAGAGAACTGTAGTACCTCCCAACGGGAAAGAAGGATCGTTCAGCATGAAAGCTGCCTGAAATACAGTGCTCTGTCAGTCCATTGTTGCATGCTGGAATGTCTTTGGAAGGAAAGTGGAATTTCCTTGAGAGCGGTGGTGGGTTTCCGCTTCCATTCCTGGGGCATCCCAGAGCCGCCTTTACACAGAAGGAACACGACACTGAGCGCCAAGCTGAAGGCAAGGTCCAGGAATTGCATCCACAAATGCCAGGCAGGCGTGCAGCATTTCCCAGGGAGCCCTACTCAAAGCAGTGGCTAAACGCTAGTGGGCTTTTCGGGACTCCTGGGACTCCCGCGCCCTCACCACGTCTCACGGCAACACCATGTGTACCGGTTGTCACGTCTCAGGCGACCTACCGACGTACAGGCACCTAGGCCCTTCGCATCGTCCCTTGGAACGAAGCGTGAATTCAAGGCAAAACACTGCTCTCTTTGTTGCACCGTTGGATTGCCCATCTTTCAAAAGTCCTCCCGAACACGGGTCTGGCAGGTCTTAGGTGGACCGCAAGCGGTCCCCGCTGCTGAACCAGGACGGCAATGAAAACACCCTCTGCTTAGCGTTCGCACTGGGAACACGAAGCTGCCCTCGCTTGCCAAGCAGACCGTCGACTTTAGGCGCAGCCTGACAAACGGACTTGTTGCCCCTGCAACACTGCCTGAGCTCTGGTAGGATAAAAGGACACTTTTTGGCCTCACCTAAGGAATTACGTCGGTCACGCCTTTCAGCTCCCTGCGTGCCAAAGTTTTAAGAGGGAAGGTCCAGGGTGCTCCTTGAGTCTCTTTTCGCCGGTCAGAAGCTACACGTACGTGTGCTGCGTCAAGTCTGACCTAGGGGCCTAATGAGAAAAGCATTATTTTCCCAACGGGAAAGCAGGACACTTGCGGCCTCAGATTTAAGTGAAAAACAGCGTTGTTGCCCGTCCCCTCTTCACGGTGGTAATGCCGAGTGATTGAATGGCAGGATTCCTAGGCTAACAGTTTCCTACTCGTTACAGGAGGCCTCCAGCAGCCCTTGTTCACATAACGGGAAAGCCAGACCTGTCCCCCAGGCTCAACGTAATGTCAGGGTTTCCACGCACGACTTGACGTGTACAAACGATTTCCATGAACCCTTAGGGAAAGCAGCGCATTAACGCTGGAATGCTTCTCCTGGGACTCCCTCTGCCCCACCATGTCCCTTTGGAGGAACACTGTGCACTCAATGACTCCTGTTGACCGATTGAGCACCGTTCGGCCACCCAGGTACCTCCGGATCATCTCTTGGAACGCAGTGTGAAAGGCAGCAAACTGTTGCCTTCGTTGGATAGAGAGATTGACAAGTCTTTCAACTGTGCCCCGACCCGAGTTCTGGAAAGTCTTCGGTGTGATGCCAGTGGCTCTCAGGGCTGACCCTGAGCTGCAATGTAACAAACTCTGTGCTGACTGTTCATTCTCCGCTTACATACCTGCCGTCTCTCCCTGCCCAGCAGAAACTCGACTTTGGATGCCGTCTGGAAAATGAACGGTTTCCTCCTGAAGCCTGCTAGTCTTTTGGCAGGTTCAAGGACACCCAGATCTAGCTAGCGCCTTAAAACGCCTATGTCACTCGGACAGTGCTCCTCTCCCTGCGCAAGATATTATTCTGAGAAGGAACCACAGTGCTTCTTGTGTCTCTTCTGGTGCTTGAGAAACTACACGTACGTGGGGCTGCGTTCAACTTTGATGCCGGGACCTTAGGAGAAACGTTGGATTGTCCCTAGTTGAACGAAGAGTCCTCGTAGCCTCAAAGGTGCCTAAACACAGCGTTCCGCTAGTCTTCCCTTGCATGCTGGAACGTGTCTCAAAGGAAAGGGTGCTATGCAAGAAAGAAGAAAGGTCTTTCCACTTCCTTGCCTGAGGCGTGCCAGAGCCCCCTTCGCATAAAGGGCAGACCACACTGGTCACGGAGATCCAAACAAGGTCCGGGAACGGCATCCACAGTGCCTGCAGGCATGCAGCATTTGCCCAGAAGCCTTAGTCAAAGCAGTGGCTTGACGCTAGGGTGCTGGTTCAGGACTCCTAGGACTCCTGGGTCCTCACCACCTCGCATGGAAAAACACTGTGTACCCAATGTGTACCCAATTCTTAGGGGACCCAACCAAATACAGGTACCTGGGCCCTTCGGATCGTTTCTCTGCAAGAAGAACGAAAGGCGACACTCTGCTCCCTTCGCTGCCCGTCTAGACGGCCGAGCTTTCAAAAGTCCTCCCGAACACAGGCCTAGCAGGTCTTCGGTATTATGCCAATGATCCCCACTGCTGAACCACTGCTGCTATGAGGAAACACTGTGTTTACGGTTCATGCTGGGAACACTTCCCTGCCGCCTCTCTCTCTCTCTCTCTCTCTCTCTCTCTCTCTCTCTCTCTCTCTCTCTCTCTGCCAAGCAGAAGGTCGACTTCAGAGGCAGCCTGACAAACGTACAATTTGCCCCTGAACGCTACCCCGGGTTTTGTAAGACACAAGGACAGTTTGGCCCATCCCCGGGAATTACGTCGTTGAGGCCATTCAGCCCACGCAGGACTACCCTGGTGCCAAAGTCTTATCAGCGAAGGTCCAGGATGCTGCTTGAGTCTCTTTTTGTTGGTCAGAAACTACAAGTGCATGTGCTGGGTTCAATTTTGATATTGGTTACCTAAAGCCAAGAGCATTATTTTCCCGGCGGGAGAGCTGAAAGTGCGGCCTCAGAGTGTCCTGAGAAACAGTGCGGTTCCTCGTGTTCTCTTCACAAGTAGAATGGCTATGTGCGGGGAAAGGGAGTTTGCCTAGAGAAACACTCTGTTTACTACGCCGTGCAGGAGGCCTCCGGGCGCCCTCTATCCATCAACGGAACACTCTACTGTTCCACAACGACCCAAGTGAGGTTCAGGTATTCCCTCCACGAATTGACGCGTGCAGAGGTTTTCCAGGAAACCTTAGGCGAGTAGTGCATTGAAGTTAGTATGCCTTTCCTAGGGTCCCCGCTGCCTCACCACGTCCCTTGGAAGAACACTGTGTACCGAAACTCTTCTTGGCCCCCTGAGCACCTTTCTGCTGTCAAAGTCCTCCGGATCACCTCTTTGAATGCAGACTGAGAAACGACAAAGTCTCCTCTTTGCTGTAGAGCTAGATAGCCACGACATTCAAAAGTGCCCCCTGAACAGAGGTGTAGAAGGTCCCAGGTGGCATGCCAGGGGCTCCCACTGCTGACGCTGAGGAGCCATGTGAGACACGGTGCGTAGTGTTCATTCTGGGTGTACTTACCTACCGGCTCTTCCTGGTAAGCTGTAACTCGACCTTTGATGCAGTCTGGAAAGTGGACATTTCCACCACCACCACCCCCCCACCGCCGAACACTGCTAGGCTTTTGGCAGGTTCGGGGAGCACCTAAATCTGATACCTAGCACCTTTAAGAGTTCATGCCATTCGCACAGCGCACAACTCCCTGGCTACAAAATTATTCAGAGAAGGTGCCACCGTCCTCCTTGGGTCCCCTTTGGTTCCTGAGAAACTATACGCACGTGGGCTGTGTGCAACTCTGAGACCGGGACCCTTAGAGAACTGTAGTACCTCCCAACGGGAAAGAAGGATCGTTCAGCGTGAAAGCTGCCTGAAATACAGTGCTCTGTCAGTCCATTGTTGCATGCTGGAATGTCTTTGGAAGGAAAGTGGAATTTCCTTGAGAGCGGTGGTGGGTTTCCGCTTCCATTCCTGGGGCATCCCAGAGCCGCCTTTACACAGAAGGAACACGACACTGAGCGCCAAGCTGAAGGCAAGGTCCAGGAATTGCATCCACAAATGCCAGGCAGGCGTGCAGCATTTCCCAGGGAGCCCTACTCAAAGCAGTGGCTAAACGCTAGTGGGCTTTTCGGGACTCCTGGGACTCCCGCGCCCTCACCACGTCTCACGGCAACACCATGTGTACCGGTTGTCACGTCTCAGGCGACCTACCGACGTACAGGCACCTAGGCCCTTCGCATCGTCCCTTGGAACGAAGCGTGAATTCAAGGCAAAACACTGCTCTCTTTGTTGCACCGTTGGATTGCCCATCTTTCAAAAGTCCTCCCGAACACGGGTCTGGCAGGTCTTAGGTGGACCGCAAGCGGTCCCCGCTGCTGAACCAGGACGGCAATGAAAACACCCTCTGCTTAGCGTTCGCACTGGGAACACGAAGCTGCCCTCGCTTGCCAAGCAGACCGTCGACTTTAGGCGCAGCCTGACAAACGGACTTGTTGCCCCTGCAACACTGCCTGAGCTCTGGTAGGATAAAAGGACACTTTTTGGCCTCACCTAAGGAATTACGTCGGTCACGCCTTTCAGCTCCCTGCGTGCCAAAGTTTTAAGAGGGAAGGTCCAGGGTGCTCCTTGAGTCTCTTTTCGCCGGTCAGAAGCTACACGTACGTGTGCTGCGTCAAGTCTGACCTAGGGGCCTAATGAGAAAAGCATTATTTTCCCAACGGGAAAGCAGGACACTTGCGGCCTCAGATTTAAGTGAAAAACAGCGTTGTTGCCCGTCCCCTCTTCACGGTGGTAATGCCGAGTGATTGAATGGCAGGATTCCTAGGCTAACAGTTTCCTACTCGTTACAGGAGGCCTCCAGCAGCCCTTGTTCACATAACGGGAAAGCCAGACCTGTCCCCCAGGCTCAACGTAATGTCAGGGTTTCCACGCACGACTTGACGTGTACAAACGATTTCCATGAACCCTTAGGGAAAGCAGCGCATTAACGCTGGAATGCTTCTCCTGGGACTCCCTCTGCCCCACCATGTCCCTTTGGAGGAACACTGTGCACTCAATGACTCCTGTTGACCGATTGAGCACCGTTCGGCCACCCAGGTACCTCCGGATCATCTCTTGGAACGCAGTGTGAAAGGCAGCAAACTGTTGCCTTCGTTGGATAGAGAGATTGACAAGTCTTTCAACTGTGCCCCGACCCGAGTTCTGGAAAGTCTTCGGTGTGATGCCAGTGGCTCTCAGGGCTGACCCTGAGCTGCAATGTAACAAACTCTGTGCTGACTGTTCATTCTCCGCTTACATACCTGCCGTCTCTCCCTGCCCAGCAGAAACTCGACTTTGGATGCCGTCTGGAAAATGAACGGTTTCCTCCTGAAGCCTGCTAGTCTTTTGGCAGGTTCAAGGACACCCAGATCTAGCTAGCGCCTTAAAACGCCTATGTCACTCGGACAGTGCTCCTCTCCCTGCGCAAGATATTATTCTGAGAAGGAACCACAGTGCTTCTTGTGTCTCTTCTGGTGCTTGAGAAACTACACGTACGTGGGGCTGCGTTCAACTTTGATGCCGGGACCTTAGGAGAAACGTTGGATTGTCCCTAGTTGAACGAAGAGTCCTCGTAGCCTCAAAGGTGCCTAAACACAGCGTTCCGCTAGTCTTCCCTTGCATGCTGGAACGTGTCTCAAAGGAAAGGGTGCTATGCAAGAAAGAAGAAAGGTCTTTCCACTTCCTTGCCTGAGGCGTGCCAGAGCCCCCTTCGCATAAAGGGCAGACCACACTGGTCACGGAGATCCAAACAAGGTCCGGGAACGGCATCCACAGTGCCTGCAGGCATGCAGCATTTGCCCAGAAGCCTTAGTCAAAGCAGTGGCTTGACGCTAGGGTGCTGGTTCAGGACTCCTAGGACTCCTGGGTCCTCACCACCTCGCATGGAAAAACACTGTGTACCCAATGTGTACCCAATTCTTAGGGGACCCAACCAAATACAGGTACCTGGGCCCTTCGGATCGTTTCTCTGCAAGAAGAACGAAAGGCGACACTCTGCTCCCTTCGCTGCCCGTCTAGACGGCCGAGCTTTCAAAAGTCCTCCCGAACACAGGCCTAGCAGGTCTTCGGTATTATGCCAATGATCCCCACTGCTGAACCACTGCTGCTATGAGGAAACACTGTGTTTACGGTTCATGCTGGGAACACTTCCCTGCCGCCTCTCTCTTTCTCTCTCTCTCTCTCTCTCTCTCTCTCTCTCTCTCTCTCTCTCTCTGCCAAGCAGAAGGGCGACTTCAGAGGCAGCCTGACAAACGTACAATTTGCCCCTGAACGCTACCCCGGGTTTTGTAAGACACAAGGACAGTTTGGCCCATCCCCGGGAATTACGTCGTTGAGGCCATTCAGCCCACGCAGGACTACCCTGGTGCCAAAGTCTTATCAGCGAAGGTCCAGGATGCTGCTTGAGTCTCTTTTTGTTGGTCAGAAACTACAAGTGCATGTGCTGGGTTCAATTTTGATATTGGTTACCTAAAGCCAAGAGCATTATTTTCCCGGCGGGAGAGCTGAAAGTGCGGCCTCAGAGTGTCCTGAGAAACAGTGCGGTTCCTCGTGTTCTCTTCACAAGTAGAATGGCTATGTGCGGGGAAAGGGAGTTTGCCTAGAGAAACACTCTGTTTACTACGCCGTGCAGGAGGCCTCCGGGCGCCCTCTATCCATCAACGGAACACTCTACTGTTCCACAACGACCCAAGTGAGGTTCAGGTATTCCCTCCACGAATTGACGCGTGCAGAGGTTTTCCAGGAAACCTTAGGCGAGTAGTGCATTGAAGTTAGTATGCCTTTCCTAGGGTCCCCGCTGCCTCACCACGTCCCTTGGAAGAACACTGTGTACCGAAACTCTTCTTGGCCCCCTGAGCACCTTTCTGCTGTCAAAGTCCTCCGGATCACCTCTTTGAATGCAGACTGAGAAACGACAAAGTCTCCTCTTTGCTGTAGAGCTAGATAGCCACGACATTCAAAAGTGCCCCCTGAACAGAGGTGTAGAAGGTCCCAGGTGGCATGCCAGGGGCTCCCACTGCTGACGCTGAGGAGCCATGTGAGACACGGTGCGTAGTGTTCATTCTGGGTGTACTTACCTACCGGCTCTTCCTGGTAAGCTGTAACTCGACCTTTGATGCAGTCTGGAAAGTGGACATTTCCACCACCACCACCCCCCCACCGCCGAACACTGCTAGGCTTTTGGCAGGTTCGGGGAGCACCTAAATCTGATACCTAGCACCTTTAAGAGTTCATGCCATTCGCACAGCGCACAACTCCCTGGCTACAAAATTATTCAGAGAAGGTGCCACCGTCCTCCTTGGGTCCCCTTTGGTTCCTGAGAAACTATACGCACGTGGGCTGTGTGCAACTCTGAGACCGGGACCCTTAGAGAACTGTAGTACCTCCCAACGGGAAAGAAGGATCGTTCAGCGTGAAAGCTGCCTGAAATACAGTGCTCTGTCAGTCCATTGTTGCATGCTGGAATGTCTTTGGAAGGAAAGTGGAATTTCCTTGAGAGCGGTGGTGGGTTTCCGCTTCCATTCCTGGGGCATCCCAGAGCCGCCTTTACACAGAAGGAACACGACACTGAGCGCCAAGCTGAAGGCAAGGTCCAGGAATTGCATCCACAAATGCCAGGCAGGCGTGCAGCATTTCCCAGGGAGCCCTACTCAAAGCAGTGGCTAAACGCTAGTGGGCTTTTCGGGACTCCTGGGACTCCCGCGCCCTCACCACGTCTCACGGCAACACCATGTGTACCGGTTGTCACGTCTCAGGCGACCTACCGACGTACAGGCACCTAGGCCCTTCGCATCGTCCCTTGGAACGAAGCGTGAATTCAAGGCAAAACACTGCTCTCTTTGTTGCACCGTTGGATTGCCCATCTTTCAAAAGTCCTCCCGAACACGGGTCTGGCAGGTCTTAGGTGGACCGCAAGCGGTCCCCGCTGCTGAACCAGGACGGCAATGAAAACACCCTCTGCTTAGCGTTCGCACTGGGAACACGAAGCTGCCCTCGCTTGCCAAGCAGACCGTCGACTTTAGGCGCAGCCTGACAAACGGACTTGTTGCCCCTGCAACACTGCCTGAGCTCTGGTAGGATAAAAGGACACTTTTTGGCCTCACCTAAGGAATTACGTCGGTCACGCCTTTCAGCTCCCTGCGTGCCAAAGTTTTAAGAGGGAAGGTCCAGGGTGCTCCTTGAGTCTCTTTTCGCCGGTCAGAAGCTACACGTACGTGTGCTGCGTCAAGTCTGACCTAGGGGCCTAATGAGAAAAGCATTATTTTCCCAACGGGAAAGCAGGACACTTGCGGCCTCAGATTTAAGTGAAAAACAGCGTTGTTGCCCGTCCCCTCTTCACGGTGGTAATGCCGAGTGATTGAATGGCAGGATTCCTAGGCTAACAGTTTCCTACTCGTTACAGGAGGCCTCCAGCAGCCCTTGTTCACATAACGGGAAAGCCAGACCTGTCCCCCAGGCTCAACGTAATGTCAGGGTTTCCACGCACGACTTGACGTGTACAAACGATTTCCATGAACCCTTAGGGAAAGCAGCGCATTAACGCTGGAATGCTTCTCCTGGGACTCCCTCTGCCCCACCATGTCCCTTTGGAGGAACACTGTGCACTCAATGACTCCTGTTGACCGATTGAGCACCGTTCGGCCACCCAGGTACCTCCGGATCATCTCTTGGAACGCAGTGTGAAAGGCAGCAAACTGTTGCCTTCGTTGGATAGAGAGATTGACAAGTCTTTCAACTGTGCCCCGACCCGAGTTCTGGAAAGTCTTCGGTGTGATGCCAGTGGCTCTCAGGGCTGACCCTGAGCTGCAATGTAACAAACTCTGTGCTGACTGTTCATTCTCCGCTTACATACCTGCCGTCTCTCCCTGCCCAGCAGAAACTCGACTTTGGATGCCGTCTGGAAAATGAACGGTTTCCTCCTGAAGCCTGCTAGTCTTTTGGCAGGTTCAAGGACACCCAGATCTAGCTAGCGCCTTAAAACGCCTATGTCACTCGGACAGTGCTCCTCTCCCTGCGCAAGATATTATTCTGAGAAGGAACCACAGTGCTTCTTGTGTCTCTTCTGGTGCTTGAGAAACTACACGTACGTGGGGCTGCGTTCAACTTTGATGCCGGGACCTTAGGAGAAACGTTGGATTGTCCCTAGTTGAACGAAGAGTCCTCGTAGCCTCAAAGGTGCCTAAACACAGCGTTCCGCTAGTCTTCCCTTGCATGCTGGAACGTGTCTCAAAGGAAAGGGTGCTATGCAAGAAAGAAGAAAGGTCTTTCCACTTCCTTGCCTGAGGCGTGCCAGAGCCCCCTTCGCATAAAGGGCAGACCACACTGGTCACGGAGATCCAAACAAGGTCCGGGAACGGCATCCACAGTGCCTGCAGGCATGCAGCATTTGCCCAGAAGCCTTAGTCAAAGCAGTGGCTTGACGCTAGGGTGCTGGTTCAGGACTCCTAGGACTCCTGGGTCCTCACCACCTCGCATGGAAAAACACTGTGTACCCAATGTGTACCCAATTCTTAGGGGACCCAACCAAATACAGGTACCTGGGCCCTTCGGATCGTTTCTCTGCAAGAAGAACGAAAGGCGACACTCTGCTCCCTTCGCTGCCCGTCTAGACGGCCGAGCTTTCAAAAGTCCTCCCGAACACAGGCCTAGCAGGTCTTCGGTATTATGCCAATGATCCCCACTGCTGAACCACTGCTGCTATGAGGAAACACTGTGTTTACGGTTCATGCTGGGAACACTTCCCTGCCGCCTCTCTCTCTCTCTCTCTCTCTCTCTCTCTCTCTCTCTCTCTCTCTCTCTCTCTGCCAAGCAGAAGGTCGACTTCAGAGGCAGCCTGACAAACGTACAATTTGCCCCTGAACGCTACCCCGGGTTTTGTAAGACACAAGGACAGTTTGGCCCATCCCCGGGAATTACGTCGTTGAGGCCATTCAGCCCACGCAGGACTACCCTGGTGCCAAAGTCTTATCAGCGAAGGTCCAGGATGCTGCTTGAGTCTCTTTTTGTTGGTCAGAAACTACAAGTGCATGTGCTGGGTTCAATTTTGATATTGGTTACCTAAAGCCAAGAGCATTATTTTCCCGGCGGGAGAGCTGAAAGTGCGGCCTCAGAGTGTCCTGAGAAACAGTGCGGTTCCTCGTGTTCTCTTCACAAGTAGAATGGCTATGTGCGGGGAAAGGGAGTTTGCCTAGAGAAACACTCTGTTTACTACGCCGTGCAGGAGGCCTCCGGGCGCCCTCTATCCATCAACGGAACACTCTACTGTTCCACAACGACCCAAGTGAGGTTCAGGTATTCCCTCCACGAATTGACGCGTGCAGAGGTTTTCCAGGAAACCTTAGGCGAGTAGTGCATTGAAGTTAGTATGCCTTTCCTAGGGTCCCCGCTGCCTCACCACGTCCCTTGGAAGAACACTGTGTACCGAAACTCTTCTTGGCCCCCTGAGCACCTTTCTGCTGTCAAAGTCCTCCGGATCACCTCTTTGAATGCAGACTGAGAAACGACAAAGTCTCCTCTTTGCTGTAGAGCTAGATAGCCACGACATTCAAAAGTGCCCCCTGAACAGAGGTGTAGAAGGTCCCAGGTGGCATGCCAGGGGCTCCCACTGCTGACGCTGAGGAGCCATGTGAGACACGGTGCGTAGTGTTCATTCTGGGTGTACTTACCTACCGGCTCTTCCTGGTAAGCTGTAACTCGACCTTTGATGCAGTCTGGAAAGTGGACATTTCCACCACCACCACCCCCCCACCGCCGAACACTGCTAGGCTTTTGGCAGGTTCGGGGAGCACCTAAATCTGATACCTAGCACCTTTAAGAGTTCATGCCATTCGCACAGCGCACAACTCCCTGGCTACAAAATTATTCAGAGAAGGTGCCACCGTCCTCCTTGGGTCCCCTTTGGTTCCTGAGAAACTATACGCACGTGGGCTGTGTGCAACTCTGAGACCGGGACCCTTAGAGAACTGTAGTACCTCCCAACGGGAAAGCAGGATCGTTCAGCGTGAAAGCTGCCTGAAATACAGTGCTCTGTCAGTCCATTGTTGCATGCTGGAATGTCTTTGGAAGGAAAGTGGAATTTCCTTGAGAGCGGTGGTGGGTTTCCGCTTCCATTCCTGGGGCATCCCAGAGCCACCTTTACACAGAAGGAACACGACACTGAGCGCCAAGCTGAAGGCAAGGTCCAGGAATTGCATCCACAAATGCCAGGCAGGCGTGCAGCATTTCCCAGGGAGCCCTACTCAAAGCAGTGGCTAAACGCTAGTGGGCTTTTCGGGACTCCTGGGACTCCCGCGCCCTCACCACGTCTCACGGCAACACCATGTGTACCGGTTGTCACGTCTCAGGCGACCTACCGACGTACAGGCACCTAGGCCCTTCGCATCGTCCCTTGGAACGAAGCGTGAATTCAAGGCAAAACACTGCTCTCTTTGTTGCACCGTTGGATTGCCCATCTTTCAAAAGTCCTCCCGAACACGGGTCTGGCAGGTCTTAGGTGGACCGCAAGCGGTCCCCGCTGCTGAACCAGGACGGCAATGAAAACACCCTCTGCTTAGCGTTCGCACTGGGAACACGAAGCTGCCCTCGCTTGCCAAGCAGACCGTCGACTTTAGGCGCAGCCTGACAAACGGACTTGTTGCCCCTGCAACACTGCCTGAGCTCTGGTAGGATAAAAGGACACTTTTTGGCCTCACCTAAGGAATTACGTCGGTCACGCCTTTCAGCTCCCTGCGTGCCAAAGTTTTAAGAGGGAAGGTCCAGGGTGCTCCTTGAGTCTCTTTTCGCCGGTCAGAAGCTACACGTACGTGTGCTGCGTCAAGTCTGACCTAGGGGCCTAATGAGAAAAGCATTATTTTCCCAACGGGAAAGCAGGACACTTGAGGCCTCAGATTTAAGTGAAAAACAGCGTTGTTGCCCGTCCCCTCTTCACGGTGGTAATGCCGAGTGATTGAATGGCAGGATTCCTAGGCTAACAGTTTCCTACTCGTTACAGGAGGCCTCCAGCAGCCCTTGTTCACATAACGGGAAAGCCAGACCTGTCCCCCAGGCTCAACGTAATGTCAGGGTTTCCACGCACGACTTGACGTGTACAAACGATTTCCATGAACCCTTAGGGAAAGCAGCGCATTAACGCTGGAATGCTTCTCCTGGGACTCCCTCTGCCCCACCATGTCCCTTTGGAGGAACACTGTGCACTCAATGACTCCTGTTGACCGATTGAGCACCGTTCGGCCACCCAGGTACCTCCGGATCATCTCTTGGAACGCAGTGTGAAAGGCAGCAAACTGTTGCCTTCGTTGGATAGAGAGATTGACAAGTCTTTCAACTGTGCCCCGACCCGAGTTCTGGAAAGTCTTCGGTGTGATGCCAGTGGCTCTCAGGGCTGACCCTGAGCTGCAATGTAACAAACTCTGTGCTGACTGTTCATTCTCCGCTTACATACCTGCCGTCTCTCCCTGCCCAGCAGAAACTCGACTTTGGATGCCGTCTGGAAAATGAACGGTTTCCTCCTGAAGCCTGCTAGTCTTTTGGCAGGTTCAAGGACACCCAGATCTAGCTAGCGCCTTAAAACGCCTATGTCACTCGGACAGTGCTCCTCTCCCTGCGCAAGATATTATTCTGAGAAGGAACCACAGTGCTTCTTGTGTCTCTTCTGGTGCTTGAGAAACTACACGTACGTGGGGCTGCGTTCAACTTTGATGCCGGGACCTTAGGAGAAACGTTGGATTGTCCCTAGTTGAACGAAGAGTCCTCGTAGCCTCAAAGGTGCCTAAACACAGCGTTCCGCTAGTCTTCCCTTGCATGCTGGAACGTGTCTCAAAGGAAAGGGTGCTATGCAAGAAAGAAGAAAGGTCTTTCCACTTCCTTGCCTGAGGCGTGCCAGAGCCCCCTTCGCATAAAGGGCAGACCACACTGGTCACGGAGATCCAAACAAGGTCCGGGAACGGCATCCACAGTGCCTGCAGGCATGCAGCATTTGCCCAGAAGCCTTAGTCAAAGCAGTGGCTTGACGCTAGGGTGCTGGTTCAGGACTCCTAGGACTCCTGGGTCCTCACCACCTCGCATGGAAAAACACTGTGTACCCAATGTGTACCCAATTCTTAGGGGACCCAACCAAATACAGGTACCTGGGCCCTTCGGATCGTTTCTCTGCAAGAAGAACGAAAGGCGACACTCTGCTCCCTTCGCTGCCCGTCTAGACGGCCGAGCTTTCAAAAGTCCTCCCGAACACAGGCCTAGCAGGTCTTCGGTATTATGCCAATGATCCCCACTGCTGAACCACTGCTGCTATGAGGAAACACTGTGTTTACGGTTCATGCTGGGAACACTTCCCTGCCGCCTCTCTCTTTCTCTCTCTCTCTCTCTCTCTCTCTCTCTCTCTCTCTCTCTGCCAAGCAGAAGGGCGACTTCAGAGGCAGCCTGACAAACGTACAATTTGCCCCTGAACGCTACCCCGGGTTTTGTAAGACACAAGGACAGTTTGGCCCATCCCCGGGAATTACGTCGTTGAGGCCATTCAGCCCACGCAGGACTACCCTGGTGCCAAAGTCTTATCAGCGAAGGTCCAGGATGCTGCTTGAGTCTCTTTTTGTTGGTCAGAAACTACAAGTGCATGTGCTGGGTTCAATTTTGATATTGGTTACCTAAAGCCAAGAGCATTATTTTCCCGGCGGGAGAGCTGAAAGTGCGGCCTCAGAGTGTCCTGAGAAACAGTGCGGTTCCTCGTGTTCTCTTCACAAGTAGAATGGCTATGTGCGGGGAAAGGGAGTTTGCCTAGAGAAACACTCTGTTTACTACGCCGTGCAGGAGGCCTCCGGGCGCCCTCTATCCATCAACGGAACACTCTACTCTTCCACAACGACCCAAGTGAGGTTCAGGTATTCCCTCCACGAATTGACGCGTGCAGAGGTTTTCCAGGAAACCTTAGGCGAGTAGTGCATTGAAGTTAGTATGCCTTTCCTAGGGTCCCCGCTGCCTCACCACGTCCCTTGGAAGAACACTGTGTACCGAAACTCTTCTTGGCCCCCTGAGCACCTTTCTGCTGTCAAAGTCCTCCGGATCACCTCTTTGAATGCAGACTGAGAAACGACAAAGTCTCCTCTTTGCTGTAGAGCTAGATAGCCACGACATTCAAAAGTGCCCCCTGAACAGAGGTGTAGAAGGTCCCAGGTGGCATGCCAGGGGCTCCCACTGCTGACGCTGAGGAGCCATGTGAGACACGGTGCGTAGTGTTCATTCTGGGTGTACTTACCTACCGGCTCTTCCTGGTAAGCTGTAACTCGACCTTTGATGCAGTCTGGAAAGTGGACATTTCCACCACCACCACCCCCCCACCGCCGAACACTGCTAGGCTTTTGGCAGGTTCGGGGAGCACCTAAATCTGATACCTAGCACCTTTAAGAGTTCATGCCATTCGCACAGCGCACAACTCCCTGGCTACAAAATTATTCAGAGAAGGTGCCACCGTCCTCCTTGGGTCCCCTTTGGTTCCTGAGAAACTATACGCACGTGGGCTGTGTGCAACTCTGAGACCGGGACCCTTAGAGAACTGTAGTACCTCCCAACGGGAAAGAAGGATCGTTCAGCGTGAAAGCTGCCTGAAATACAGTGCTCTGTCAGTCCATTGTTGCATGCTGGAATGTCTTTGGAAGGAAAGTGGAATTTCCTTGAGAGCGGTGGTGGGTTTCCGCTTCCATTCCTGGGGCATCCCAGAGCCGCCTTTACACAGAAGGAACACGACACTGAGCGCCAAGCTGAAGGCAAGGTCCAGGAATTGCATCCACAAATGCCAGGCAGGCGTGCAGCATTTCCCAGGGAGCCCTACTCAAAGCAGTGGCTAAACGCTAGTGGGCTTTTCGGGACTCCTGGGACTCCCGCGCCCTCACCACGTCTCACGGCAACACCATGTGTACCGGTTGTCACGTCTCAGGCGACCTACCGACGTACAGGCACCTAGGCCCTTCGCATCGTCCCTTGGAACGAAGCGTGAATTCAAGGCAAAACACTGCTCTCTTTGTTGCACCGTTGGATTGCCCATCTTTCAAAAGTCCTCCCGAACACGGGTCTGGCAGGTCTTAGGTGGACCGCAAGCGGTCCCCGCTGCTGAACCAGGACGGCAATGAAAACACCCTCTGCTTAGCGTTCGCACTGGGAACACGAAGCTGCCCTCGCTTGCCAAGCAGACCGTCGACTTTAGGCGCAGCCTGACAAACGGACTTGTTGCCCCTGCAACACTGCCTGAGCTCTGGTAGGATAAAAGGACACTTTTTGGCCTCACCTAAGGAATTACGTCGGTCACGCCTTTCAGCTCCCTGCGTGCCAAAGTTTTAAGAGGGAAGGTCCAGGGTGCTCCTTGAGTCTCTTTTCGCCGGTCAGAAGCTACACGTACGTGTGCTGCGTCAAGTCTGACCTAGGGGCCTAATGAGAAAAGCATTATTTTCCCAACGGGAAAGCAGGACACTTGCGGCCTCAGATTTAAGTGAAAAACAGCGTTGTTGCCCGTCCCCTCTTCACGGTGGTAATGCCGAGTGATTGAATGGCAGGATTCCTAGGCTAACAGTTTCCTACTCGTTACAGGAGGCCTCCAGCAGCCCTTGTTCACATAACGGGAAAGCCAGACCTGTCCCCCAGGCTCAACGTAATGTCAGGGTTTCCACGCACGACTTGACGTGTACAAACGATTTCCATGAACCCTTAGGGAAAGCAGCGCATTAACGCTGGAATGCTTCTCCTGGGACTCCCTCTGCCCCACCATGTCCCTTTGGAGGAACACTGTGCACTCAATGACTCCTGTTGACCGATTGAGCACCGTTCGGCCACCCAGGTACCTCCGGATCATCTCTTGGAACGCAGTGTGAAAGGCAGCAAACTGTTGCCTTCGTTGGATAGAGAGATTGACAAGTCTTTCAACTGTGCCCCGACCCGAGTTCTGGAAAGTCTTCGGTGTGATGCCAGTGGCTCTCAGGGCTGACCCTGAGCTGCAATGTAACAAACTCTGTGCTGACTGTTCATTCTCCGCTTACATACCTGCCGTCTCTCCCTGCCCAGCAGAAACTCGACTTTGGATGCCGTCTGGAAAATGAACGGTTTCCTCCTGAAGCCTGCTAGTCTTTTGGCAGGTTCAAGGACACCCAGATCTAGCTAGCGCCTTAAAACGCCTATGTCACTCGGACAGTGCTCCTCTCCCTGCGCAAGATATTATTCTGAGAAGGAACCACAGTGCTTCTTGTGTCTCTTCTGGTGCTTGAGAAACTACACGTACGTGGGGCTGCGTTCAACTTTGATGCCGGGACCTTAGGAGAAACGTTGGATTGTCCCTAGTTGAACGAAGAGTCCTCGTAGCCTCAAAGGTGCCTAAACACAGCGTTCCGCTAGTCTTCCCTTGCATGCTGGAACGTGTCTCAAAGGAAAGGGTGCTATGCAAGAAAGAAGAAAGGTCTTTCCACTTCCTTGCCTGAGGCGTGCCAGAGCCCCCTTCGCATAAAGGGCAGACCACACTGGTCACGGAGATCCAAACAAGGTCCGGGAACGGCATCCACAGTGCCTGCAGGCATGCAGCATTTGCCCAGAAGCCTTAGTCAAAGCAGTGGCTTGACGCTAGGGTGCTGGTTCAGGACTCCTAGGACTCCTGGGTCCTCACCACCTCGCATGGAAAAACACTGTGTACCCAATGTGTACCCAATTCTTAGGGGACCCAACCAAATACAGGTACCTGGGCCCTTCGGATCGTTTCTCTGCAAGAAGAACGAAAGGCGACACTCTGCTCCCTTCGCTGCCCGTCTAGACGGCCGAGCTTTCAAAAGTCCTCCCGAACACAGGCCTAGCAGGTCTTCGGTATTATGCCAATGATCCCCACTGCTGAACCACTGCTGCTATGAGGAAACACTGTGTTTACGGTTCATGCTGGGAACACTTCCCTGCCGCCTCTCTCTCTCTCTCTCTCTCTCTCTCTCTCTCTCTCTCTCTCTCTCTGCCAAGCAGAAGGTCGACTTCAGAGGCAGCCTGACAAACGTACAATTTGCCCCTGAACGCTACCCCGGGTTTTGTAAGACACAAGGACAGTTTGGCCCATCCCCGGGAATTACGTCGTTGAGGCCATTCAGCCCACGCAGGACTACCCTGGTGCCAAAGTCTTATCAGCGAAGGTCCAGGATGCTGCTTGAGTCTCTTTTTGTTGGTCAGAAACTACAAGTGCATGTGCTGGGTTCAATTTTGATATTGGTTACCTAAAGCCAAGAGCATTATTTTCCCGGCGGGAGAGCTGAAAGTGCGGCCTCAGAGCGTCCTGAGAAACAGTGCGGTTCCTCGTGTTCTCTTCACAAGTAGAATGGCTATGTGCGGGGAAAGGGAGTTTGCCTAGAGAAACACTCTGTTTACTACGCCGTGCAGGAGGCCTCCGGGCGCCCTCTATCCATCAACGGAACACTCTACTCTTCCACAACGACCCAAGTGAGGTTCAGGTATTCCCTCCACGAATTGACGCGTGCAGAGGTTTTCCAGGAAACCTTAGGCGAGTAGTGCATTGAAGTTAGTATGCCTTTCCTAGGGTCCCCGCTGCCTCACCACGTCCCTTGGAAGAACACTGTGTACCGAAACTCTTCTTGGCCCCCTGAGCACCTTTCTGCTGTCAAAGTCCTCCGGATCACCTCTTTGAATGCAGACTGAGAAACGACAAAGTCTCCTCTTTGCTGTAGAGCTAGATAGCCACGACATTCAAAAGTGCCCCCTGAACAGAGGTGTAGAAGGTCCCAGGTGGCATGCCAGGGGCTCCCACTGCTGACGCTGAGGAGCCATGTGAGACACGGTGCGTAGTGTTCATTCTGGGTGTACTTACCTACCGGCTCTTCCTGGTAAGCTGTAACTCGACCTTTGATGCAGTCTGGAAAGTGGACATTTCCACCACCACCACCCCCCCACCGCCGAACACTGCTAGGCTTTTGGCAGGTTCGGGGAGCACCTAAATCTGATACCTAGCACCTTTAAGAGTTCATGCCATTCGCACAGCGCACAACTCCCTGGCTACAAAATTATTCAGAGAAGGTGCCACCGTCCTCCTTGGGTCCCCTTTGGTTCCTGAGAAACTATACGCACGTGGGCTGTGTGCAACTCTGAGACCGGGACCCTTAGAGAACTGTAGTACCTCCCAACGGGAAAGAAGGATCGTTCAGCGTGAAAGCTGCCTGAAATACAGTGCTCTGTCAGTCCATTGTTGCATGCTGGAATGTCTTTGGAAGGAAAGTGGAATTTCCTTGAGAGCGGTGGTGGGTTTCCGCTTCCATTCCTGGGGCATCCCAGAGCCGCCTTTACACAGAAGGAACACGACACTGAGCGCCAAGCTGAAGGCAAGGTCCAGGAATTGCATCCACAAATGCCAGGCAGGCGTGCAGCATTTCCCAGGGAGCCCTACTCAAAGCAGTGGCTAAACGCTAGTGGGCTTTTCGGGACTCCTGGGACTCCCGCGCCCTCACCACGTCTCACGGCAACACCATGTGTACCGGTTGTCACGTCTCAGGCGACCTACTGACGTACAGGCACCTAGGCCCTTCGCATCGTCCCTTGGAACGAAGCGTGAATTCAAGGCAAAACACTGCTCTCTTTGTTGCACCGTTGGATTGCCCATCTTTCAAAAGTCCTCCCGAACACGGGTCTGGCAGGTCTTAGGTGGACCGCAAGCGGTCCCCGCTGCTGAACCAGGACGGCAATGAAAACACCCTCTGCTTAGCGTTCGCACTGGGAACACGAAGCTGCCCTCGCTTGCCAAGCAGACCGTCGACTTTAGGCGCAGCCTGACAAACGGACTTGTTGCCCCTGCAACACTGCCTGAGCTCTGGTAGGATAAAAGGACACTTTTTGGCCTCACCTAAGGAATTACGTCGGTCACGCCTTTCAGCTCCCTGCGTGCCAAAGTTTTAAGAGGGAAGGTCCAGGGTGCTCCTTGAGTCTCTTTTCGCCGGTCAGAAGCTACACGTACGTGTGCTGCGTCAAGTCTGACCTAGGGGCCTAATGAGAAAAGCATTATTTTCCCAACGGGAAAGCAGGACACTTGCGGCCTCAGATTTAAGTGAAAAACAGCGTTGTTGCCCGTCCCCTCTTCACGGTGGTAATGCCGAGTGATTGAATGGCAGGATTCCTAGGCTAACAGTTTCCTACTCGTTACAGGAGGCCTCCAGCAGCCCTTGTTCACATAACGGGAAAGCCAGACCTGTCCCCCAGGCTCAACGTAATGTCAGGGTTTCCACGCACGACTTGACGTGTACAAACGATTTCCATGAACCCTTAGGGAAAGCAGCGCATTAACGCTGGAATGCTTCTCCTGGGACTCCCTCTGCCCCACCATGTCCCTTTGGAGGAACACTGTGCACTCAATGACTCCTGTTGACCGATTGAGCACCGTTCGGCCACCCAGGTACCTCCGGATCATCTCTTGGAACGCAGTGTGAAAGGCAGCAAACTGTTGCCTTCGTTGGATAGAGAGATTGACAAGTCTTTCAACTGTGCCCCGACCCGAGTTCTGGAAAGTCTTCGGTGTGATGCCAGTGGCTCTCAGGGCTGACCCTGAGCTGCAATGTAACAAACTCTGTGCTGACTGTTCATTCTCCGCTTACATACCTGCCGTCTCTCCCTGCCCAGCAGAAACTCGACTTTGGATGCCGTCTGGAAAATGAACGGTTTCCTCCTGAAGCCTGCTAGTCTTTTGGCAGGTTCAAGGACACCCAGATCTAGCTAGCGCCTTAAAACGCCTATGTCACTCGGACAGTGCTCCTCTCCCTGCGCAAGATATTATTCTGAGAAGGAACCACAGTGCTTCTTGTGTCTCTTCTGGTGCTTGAGAAACTACACGTACGTGGGGCTGCGTTCAACTTTGATGCCGGGACCTTAGGAGAAACGTTGGATTGTCCCTAGTTGAACGAAGAGTCCTCGTAGCCTCAAAGGTGCCTAAACACAGCGTTCCGCTAGTCTTCCCTTGCATGCTGGAACGTGTCTCAAAGGAAAGGGTGCTATGCAAGAAAGAAGAAAGGTCTTTCCACTTCCTTGCCTGAGGCGTGCCAGAGCCCCCTTCGCATAAAGGGCAGACCACACTGGTCACGGAGATCCAAACAAGGTCCGGGAACGGCATCCACAGTGCCTGCAGGCATGCAGCATTTGCCCAGAAGCCTTAGTCAAAGCAGTGGCTTGACGCTAGGGTGCTGGTTCAGGACTCCTAGGACTCCTGGGTCCTCACCACCTCGCATGGAAAAACACTGTGTACCCAATGTGTACCCAATTCTTAGGGGACCCAACCAAATACAGGTACCTGGGCCCTTCGGATCGTTTCTCTGCAAGAAGAACGAAAGGCGACACTCTGCTCCCTTCGCTGCCCGTCTAGACGGCCGAGCTTTCAAAAGTCCTCCCGAACACAGGCCTAGCAGGTCTTCGGTATTATGCCAATGATCCCCACTGCTGAACCACTGCTGCTATGAGGAAACACTGTGTTTACGGTTCATGCTGGGAACACTTCCCTGCCGCCTCTCTCTCTCTCTCTCTCTCTCTCTCTCTCTCTCTCTCTCTCTGCCAAGCAGAAGGGCGACTTCAGAGGCAGCCTGACAAACGTACAATTTGCCCCTGAACGCTACCCCGGGTTTTGTAAGACACAAGGACAGTTTGGCCCATCCCCGGGAATTACGTCGTTGAGGCCATTCAGCCCACGCAGGACTACCCTGGTGCCAAAGTCTTATCAGCGAAGGTCCAGGATGCTGCTTGAGTCTCTTTTTGTTGGTCAGAAGCTACAAGTGCATGTGCTGGGTTCAATTTTGATATTGGTTACCTAAAGCCAAGAGCATTATTTTCCCGGCGGGAGAGCTGAAAGTGCGGCCTCAGAGTGTCCTGAGAAACAGTGCGGTTCCTCGTGTTCTCTTCACAAGTAGAATGGCTATGTGCGGGGAAAGGGAGTTTGCCTAGAGAAACACTCTGTTTACTACGCCGTGCAGGAGGCCTCCGGGCGCCCTCTATCCATCAACGGAACACTCTACTGTTCCACAACGACCCAAGTGAGGTTCAGGTATTCCCTCCACGAATTGACGCGTGCAGAGGTTTTCCAGGAAACCTTAGGCGAGTAGTGCATTGAAGTTAGTATGCCTTTCCTAGGGTCCCCGCTGCCTCACCACGTCCCTTGGAAGAACACTGTGTACCGAAACTCTTCTTGGCCCCCTGAGCACCTTTCTGCTGTCAAAGTCCTCCGGATCACCTCTTTGAATGCAGACTGAGAAACGACAAAGTCTCCTCTTTGCTGTAGAGCTAGATAGCCACGACATTCAAAAGTGCCCCCTGAACAGAGGTGTAGAAGGTCCCAGGTGGCATGCCAGGGGCTCCCACTGCTGACGCTGAGGAGCCATGTGAGACACGGTGCGTAGTGTTCATTCTGGGTGTACTTACCTACCGGCTCTTCCTGGTAAGCTGTAACTCGACCTTTGATGCAGTCTGGAAAGTGGACATTTCCACCACCACCACCCCCCCACCGCCGAACACTGCTAGGCTTTTGGCAGGTTCGGGGAGCACCTAAATCTGATACCTAGCACCTTTAAGAGTTCATGCCATTCGCACAGCGCACAACTCCCTGGCTACAAAATTATTCAGAGAAGGTGCCACCGTCCTCCTTGGGTCCCCTTTGGTTCCTGAGAAACTATACGCACGTGGGCTGTGTGCAACTCTGAGACCGGGACCCTTAGAGAACTGTAGTACCTCCCAACGGGAAAGAAGGATCGTTCAGCGTGAAAGCTGCCTGAAATACAGTGCTCTGTCAGTCCATTGTTGCATGCTGGAATGTCTTTGGAAGGAAAGTGGAATTTCCTTGAGAGCGGTGGTGGGTTTCCGCTTCCATTCCTGGGGCATCCCAGAGCCGCCTTTACACAGAAGGAACACGACACTGAGCGCCAAGCTGAAGGCAAGGTCCAGGAATTGCATCCACAAATGCCAGGCAGGCGTGCAGCATTTCCCAGGGAGCCCTACTCAAAGCAGTGGCTAAACGCTAGTGGGCTTTTCGGGACTCCTGGGACTCCCGCGCCCTCACCACGTCTCACGGCAACACCATGTGTACCGGTTGTCACGTCTCAGGCGACCTACTGACGTACAGGCACCTAGGCCCTTCGCATCGTCCCTTGGAACGAAGCGTGAATTCAAGGCAAAACACTGCTCTCTTTGTTGCACCGTTGGATTGCCCATCTTTCAAAAGTCCTCCCGAACACGGGTCTGGCAGGTCTTAGGTGGACCGCAAGCGGTCCCCGCTGCTGAACCAGGACGGCAATGAAAACACCCTCTGCTTAGCGTTCGCACTGGGAACACGAAGCTGCCCTCGCTTGCCAAGCAGACCGTCGACTTTAGGCGCAGCCTGACAAACGGACTTGTTGCCCCTGCAACACTGCCTGAGCTCTGGTAGGATAAAAGGACACTTTTTGGCCTCACCTAAGGAATTACGTCGGTCACGCCTTTCAGCTCCCTGCGTGCCAAAGTTTTAAGAGGGAAGGTCCAGGGTGCTCCTTGAGTCTCTTTTCGCCGGTCAGAAGCTACACGTACGTGTGCTGCGTCAAGTCTGACCTAGGGGCCTAATGAGAAAAGCATTATTTTCCCAACGGGAAAGCAGGACACTTGCGGCCTCAGATTTAAGTGAAAAACAGCGTTGTTGCCCGTCCCCTCTTCACGGTGGTAATGCCGAGTGATTGAATGGCAGGATTCCTAGGCTAACAGTTTCCTACTCGTTACAGGAGGCCTCCAGCAGCCCTTGTTCACATAACGGGAAAGCCAGACCTGTCCCCCAGGCTCAACGTAATGTCAGGGTTTCCACGCACGACTTGACGTGTACAAACGATTTCCATGAACCCTTAGGGAAAGCAGCGCATTAACGCTGGAATGCTTCTCCTGGGACTCCCTCTGCCCCACCATGTCCCTTTGGAGGAACACTGTGCACTCAATGACTCCTGTTGACCGATTGAGCACCGTTCGGCCACCCAGGTACCTCCGGATCATCTCTTGGAACGCAGTGTGAAAGGCAGCAAACTGTTGCCTTCGTTGGATAGAGAGATTGACAAGTCTTTCAACTGTGCCCCGACCCGAGTTCTGGAAAGTCTTCGGTGTGATGCCAGTGGCTCTCAGGGCTGACCCTGAGCTGCAATGTAACAAACTCTGTGCTGACTGTTCATTCTCCGCTTACATACCTGCCGTCTCTCCCTGCCCAGCAGAAACTCGACTTTGGATGCCGTCTGGAAAATGAACGGTTTCCTCCTGAAGCCTGCTAGTCTTTTGGCAGGTTCAAGGACACCCAGATCTAGCTAGCGCCTTAAAACGCCTATGTCACTCGGACAGTGCTCCTCTCCCTGCGCAAGATATTATTCTGAGAAGGAACCACAGTGCTTCTTGTGTCTCTTCTGGTGCTTGAGAAACTACACGTACGTGGGGCTGCGTTCAACTTTGATGCCGGGACCTTAGGAGAAACGTTGGATTGTCCCTAGTTGAACGAAGAGTCCTCGTAGCCTCAAAGGTGCCTAAACACAGCGTTCCGCTAGTCTTCCCTTGCATGCTGGAACGTGTCTCAAAGGAAAGGGTGCTATGCAAGAAAGAAGAAAGGTCTTTCCACTTCCTTGCCTGAGGCGTGCCAGAGCCCCCTTCGCATAAAGGGCAGACCACACTGGTCACGGAGATCCAAACAAGGTCCGGGAACGGCATCCACAGTGCCTGCAGGCATGCAGCATTTGCCCAGAAGCCTTAGTCAAAGCAGTGGCTTGACGCTAGGGTGCTGGTTCAGGACTCCTAGGACTCCTGGGTCCTCACCACCTCGCATGGAAAAACACTGTGTACCCAATGTGTACCCAATTCTTAGGGGACCCAACCAAATACAGGTACCTGGGCCCTTCGGATCGTTTCTCTGCAAGAAGAACGAAAGGCGACACTCTGCTCCCTTCGCTGCCCGTCTAGACGGCCGAGCTTTCAAAAGTCCTCCTGAACACAGGCCTAGCAGGTCTTCGGTATTATGCCAATGATCCCCACTGCTGCTATGAGGAAACACTGTGTTTACGGTTCATGCTGGGAACACTTCCCTGCCGCCTCTCTCTCTCTCTCTCTCTCTCTCTCTCTCTCTCTCTCTCTGCCAAGCAGAAGGTCGACTTCAGAGGCAGCCTGACAAACGTACAATTTGCCCCTGAACGCTACCCCGGGTTTTGTAAGACACAAGGACAGTTTGGCCCATCCCCGGGAATTACGTCGTTGAGGCCATTCAGCCCACGCAGGACTACCCTGGTGCCAAAGTCTTATCAGCGAAGGTCCAGGATGCTGCTTGAGTCTCTTTTTGTTGGTCAGAAGCTACAAGTGCATGTGCTGGGTTCAATTTTGATATTGGTTACCTAAAGCCAAGAGCATTATTTTCCCGGCGGGAGAGCTGAAAGTGCGGCCTCAGAGTGTCCTGAGAAACAGTGCGGTTCCTCGTGTTCTCTTCACAAGTAGAATGGCTATGTGCGGGGAAAGGGAGTTTGCCTAGAGAAACACTCTGTTTACTACGCCGTGCAGGAGGCCTCCGGGCGCCCTCTATCCATCAACGGAACACTCTACTGTTCCACAACGACCCAAGTGAGGTTCAGGTATTCCCTCCACGAATTGACGCGTGCAGAGGTTTTCCAGGAAACCTTAGGCGAGTAGTGCATTGAAGTTAGTATGCCTTTCCTAGGGTCCCCGCTGCCTCACCACGTCCCTTGGAAGAACACTGTGTACCGAAACTCTTCTTGGCCCCCTGAGCACCTTTCTGCTGTCAAAGTCCTCCGGATCACCTCTTTGAATGCAGACTGAGAAACGACAAAGTCTCCTCTTTGCTGTAGAGCTAGATAGCCACGACATTCAAAAGTGCCCCCTGAACAGAGGTGTAGAAGGTCCCAGGTGGCATGCCAGGGGCTCCCACTGCTGACGCTGAGGAGCCATGTGAGACACGGTGCGTAGTGTTCATTCTGGGTGTACTTACCTACCGGCTCTTCCTGGTAAGCTGTAACTCGACCTTTGATGCAGTCTGGAAAGTGGACATTTCCACCACCACCACCCCCCCACCGCCGAACACTGCTAGGCTTTTGGCAGGTTCGGGGAGCACCTAAATCTGATACCTAGCACCTTTAAGAGTTCATGCCATTCGCACAGCGCACAACTCCCTGGCTACAAAATTATTCAGAGAAGGTGCCACCGTCCTCCTTGGGTCCCCTTTGGTTCCTGAGAAACTATACGCACGTGGGCTGTGTGCAACTCTGAGACCGGGACCCTTAGAGAACTGTAGTACCTCCCAACGGGAAAGAAGGATCGTTCAGCGTGAAAGCTGCCTGAAATACAGTGCTCTGTCAGTCCATTGTTGCATGCTGGAATGTCTTTGGAAGGAAAGTGGAATTTCCTTGAGAGCGGTGGTGGGTTTCCGCTTCCATTCCTGGGGCATCCCAGAGCCGCCTTTACACAGAAGGAACACGACACTGAGCGCCAAGCTGAAGGCAAGGTCCAGGAATTGCATCCACAAATGCCAGGCAGGCGTGCAGCATTTCCCAGGGAGCCCTACTCAAAGCAGTGGCTAAACGCTAGTGGGCTTTTCGGGACTCCTGGGACTCCCGCGCCCTCACCACGTCTCACGGCAACACCATGTGTACCGGTTGTCACGTCTCAGGCGACCTACCGACGTACAGGCACCTAGGCCCTTCGCATCGTCCCTTGGAACGAAGCGTGAATTCAAGGCAAAACACTGCTCTCTTTGTTGCACCGTTGGATTGCCCATCTTTCAAAAGTCCTCCCGAACACGGGTCTGGCAGGTCTTAGGTGGACCGCAAGCGGTCCCCGCTGCTGAACCAGGACGGCAATGAAAACACCCTCTGCTTAGCGTTCGCACTGGGAACACGAAGCTGCCCTCGCTTGCCAAGCAGACCGTCGACTTTAGGCGCAGCCTGACAAACGGACTTGTTGCCCCTGCAACACTGCCTGAGCTCTGGTAGGATAAAAGGACACTTTTTGGCCTCACCTAAGGAATTACGTCGGTCACGCCTTTCAGCTCCCTGCGTGCCAAAGTTTTAAGAGGGAAGGTCCAGGGTGCTCCTTGAGTCTCTTTTCGCCGGTCAGAAGCTACACGTACGTGTGCTGCGTCAAGTCTGACCTAGGGGCCTAATGAGAAAAGCATTATTTTCCCAACGGGAAAGCAGGACACTTGCGGCCTCAGATTTAAGTGAAAAACAGCGTTGTTGCCCGTCCCCTCTTCACGGTGGTAATGCCGAGTGATTGAATGGCAGGATTCCTAGGCTAACAGTTTCCTACTCGTTACAGGAGGCCTCCAGCAGCCCTTGTTCACATAACGGGAAAGCCAGACCTGTCCCCCAGGCTCAACGTAATGTCAGGGTTTCCACGCACGACTTGACGTGTACAAACGATTTCCATGAACCCTTAGGGAAAGCAGCGCATTAACGCTGGAATGCTTCTCCTGGGACTCCCTCTGCCCCACCATGTCCCTTTGGAGGAACACTGTGCACTCAATGACTCCTGTTGACCGATTGAGCACCGTTCGGCCACCCAGGTACCTCCGGATCATCTCTTGGAACGCAGTGTGAAAGGCAGCAAACTGTTGCCTTCGTTGGATAGAGAGATTGACAAGTCTTTCAACTGTGCCCCGACCCGAGTTCTGGAAAGTCTTCGGTGTGATGCCAGTGGCTCTCAGGGCTGACCCTGAGCTGCAATGTAACAAACTCTGTGCTGACTGTTCATTCTCCGCTTACATACCTGCCGTCTCTCCCTGCCCAGCAGAAACTCGACTTTGGATGCCGTCTGGAAAATGAACGGTTTCCTCCTGAAGCCTGCTAGTCTTTTGGCAGGTTCAAGGACACCCAGATCTAGCTAGCGCCTTAAAACGCCTATGTCACTCGGACAGTGCTCCTCTCCCTGCGCAAGATATTATTCTGAGAAGGAACCACAGTGCTTCTTGTGTCTCTTCTGGTGCTTGAGAAACTACACGTACGTGGGGCTGCGTTCAACTTTGATGCCGGGACCTTAGGAGAAACGTTGGATTGTCCCTAGTTGAACGAAGAGTCCTCGTAGCCTCAAAGGTGCCTAAACACAGCGTTCCGCTAGTCTTCCCTTGCATGCTGGAACGTGTCTCAAAGGAAAGGGTGCTATGCAAGAAAGAAGAAAGGTCTTTCCACTTCCTTGCCTGAGGCGTGCCAGAGCCCCCTTCGCATAAAGGGCAGACCACACTGGTCACGGAGATCCAAACAAGGTCCGGGAACGGCATCCACAGTGCCTGCAGGCATGCAGCATTTGCCCAGAAGCCTTAGTCAAGCAGTGGCTTGACGCTAGGGTGCTGGTTCAGGACTCCTAGGACTCCTGGGTCCTCACCACCTCGCATGGAAAAACACTGTGTACCCAATGTGTACCCAATTCTTAGGGGACCCAACCAAATACAGGTACCTGGGCCCTTCGGATCGTTTCTCTGCAAGAAGAACGAAAGGCGACACTCTGCTCCCTTCGCTGCCCGTCTAGACGGCCGAGCTTTCAAAAGTCCTCCTGAACACAGGCCTAGCAGGTCTTCGGTATTATGCCAATGATCCCCACTGCTGCTATGAGGAAACACTGTGTTTACGGTTCATGCTGGGAACACTTCCCTGCCGCCTCTCTCTCTCTCTCTCTCTCTCTCTCTCTCTCTCTCTCTCTGCCAAGCAGAAGGTCGACTTCAGAGGCAGCCTGACAAACGTACAATTTGCCCCTGAACGCTACCCCGGGTTTTGTAAGACACAAGGACAGTTTGGCCCATCCCCGGGAATTACGTCGTTGAGGCCATTCAGCCCACGCAGGACTACCCTGGTGCCAAAGTCTTATCAGCGAAGGTCCAGGATGCTGCTTGAGTCTCTTTTTGTTGGTCAGAAGCTACAAGTGCATGTGCTGGGTTCAATTTTGATATTGGTTACCTAAAGCCAAGAGCATTATTTTCCCGGCGGGAGAGCTGAAAGTGCGGCCTCAGAGTGTCCTGAGAAACAGTGCGGTTCCTCGTGTTCTCTTCACAAGTAGAATGGCTATGTGCGGGGAAAGGGAGTTTGCCTAGAGAAACACTCTGTTTACTACGCCGTGCAGGAGGCCTCCGGGCGCCCTCTATCCATCAACGGAACACTCTACTGTTCCACAACGACCCAAGTGAGGTTCAGGTATTCCCTCCACGAATTGACGCGTGCAGAGGTTTTCCAGGAAACCTTAGGCGAGTAGTGCATTGAAGTTAGTATGCCTTTCCTAGGGTCCCCGCTGCCTCACCACGTCCCTTGGAAGAACACTGTGTACCGAAACTCTTCTTGGCCCCCTGAGCACCTTTCTGCTGTCAAAGTCCTCCGGATCACCTCTTTGAATGCAGACTGAGAAACGACAAAGTCTCCTCTTTGCTGTAGAGCTAGATAGCCACGACATTCAAAAGTGCCCCCTGAACAGAGGTGTAGAAGGTCCCAGGTGGCATGCCAGGGGCTCCCACTGCTGACGCTGAGGAGCCATGTGAGACACGGTGCGTAGTGTTCATTCTGGGTGTACTTACCTACCGGCTCTTCCTGGTAAGCTGTAACTCGACCTTTGATGCAGTCTGGAAAGTGGACATTTCCACCACCACCACCCCCCCACCGCCGAACACTGCTAGGCTTTTGGCAGGTTCGGGGAGCACCTAAATCTGATACCTAGCACCTTTAAGAGTTCATGCCATTCGCACAGCGCACAACTCCCTGGCTACAAAATTATTCAGAGAAGGTGCCACCGTCCTCCTTGGGTCCCCTTTGGTTCCTGAGAAACTATACGCACGTGGGCTGTGTGCAACTCTGAGACCGGGACCCTTAGAGAACTGTAGTACCTCCCAACGGGAAAGAAGGATCGTTCAGCGTGAAAGCTGCCTGAAATACAGTGCTCTGTCAGTCCATTGTTGCATGCTGGAATGTCTTTGGAAGGAAAGTGGAATTTCCTTGAGAGCGGTGGTGGGTTTCCGCTTCCATTCCTGGGGCATCCCAGAGCCGCCTTTACACAGAAGGAACACGACACTGAGCGCCAAGCTGAAGGCAAGGTCCAGGAATTGCATCCACAAATGCCAGGCAGGCGTGCAGCATTTCCCAGGGAGCCCTACTCAAAGCAGTGGCTAAACGCTAGTGGGCTTTTCGGGACTCCTGGGACTCCCGCGCCCTCACCACGTCTCACGGCAACACCATGTGTACCGGTTGTCACGTCTCAGGCGACCTACCGACGTACAGGCACCTAGGCCCTTCGCATCGTCCCTTGGAACGAAGCGTGAATTCAAGGCAAAACACTGCTCTCTTTGTTGCACCGTTGGATTGCCCATCTTTCAAAAGTCCTCCCGAACACGGGTCTGGCAGGTCTTAGGTGGACCGCAAGCGGTCCCCGCTGCTGAACCAGGACGGCAATGAAAACACCCTCTGCTTAGCGTTCGCACTGGGAACACGAAGCTGCCCTCGCTTGCCAAGCAGACCGTCGACTTTAGGCGCAGCCTGACAAACGGACTTGTTGCCCCTGCAACACTGCCTGAGCTCTGGTAGGATAAAAGGACACTTTTTGGCCTCACCTAAGGAATTACGTCGGTCACGCCTTTCAGCTCCCTGCGTGCCAAAGTTTTAAGAGGGAAGGTCCAGGGTGCTCCTTGAGTCTCTTTTCGCCGGTCAGAAGCTACACGTACGTGTGCTGCGTCAAGTCTGACCTAGGGGCCTAATGAGAAAAGCATTATTTTCCCAACGGGAAAGCAGGACACTTGCGGCCTCAGATTTAAGTGAAAAACAGCGTTGTTGCCCGTCCCCTCTTCACGGTGGTAATGCCGAGTGATTGAATGGCAGGATTCCTAGGCTAACAGTTTCCTACTCGTTACAGGAGGCCTCCAGCAGCCCTTGTTCACATAACGGGAAAGCCAGACCTGTCCCCCAGGCTCAACGTAATGTCAGGGTTTCCACGCACGACTTGACGTGTACAAACGATTTCCATGAACCCTTAGGGAAAGCAGCGCATTAACGCTGGAATGCTTCTCCTGGGACTCCCTCTGCCCCACCATGTCCCTTTGGAGGAACACTGTGCACTCAATGACTCCTGTTGACCGATTGAGCACCGTTCGGCCACCCAGGTACCTCCGGATCATCTCTTGGAACGCAGTGTGAAAGGCAGCAAACTGTTGCCTTCGTTGGATAGAGAGATTGACAAGTCTTTCAACTGTGCCCCGACCCGAGTTCTGGAAAGTCTTCGGTGTGATGCCAGTGGCTCTCAGGGCTGACCCTGAGCTGCAATGTAACAAACTCTGTGCTGACTGTTCATTCTCCGCTTACATACCTGCCGTCTCTCCCTGCCCAGCAGAAACTCGACTTTGGATGCCGTCTGGAAAATGAACGGTTTCCTCCTGAAGCCTGCTAGTCTTTTGGCAGGTTCAAGGACACCCAGATCTAGCTAGCGCCTTAAAACGCCTATGTCACTCGGACAGTGCTCCTCTCCCTGCGCAAGATATTATTCTGAGAAGGAACCACAGTGCTTCTTGTGTCTCTTCTGGTGCTTGAGAAACTACACGTACGTGGGGCTGCGTTCAACTTTGATGCCGGGACCTTAGGAGAAACGTTGGATTGTCCCTAGTTGAACGAAGAGTCCTCGTAGCCTCAAAGGTGCCTAAACACAGCGTTCCGCTAGTCTTCCCTTGCATGCTGGAACGTGTCTCAAAGGAAAGGGTGCTATGCAAGAAAGAAGAAAGGTCTTTCCACTTCCTTGCCTGAGGCGTGCCAGAGCCCCCTTCGCATAAAGGGCAGACCACACTGGTCACGGAGATCCAAACAAGGTCCGGGAACGGCATCCACAGTGCCTGCAGGCATGCAGCATTTGCCCAGAAGCCTTAGTCAAAGCAGTGGCTTGACGCTAGGGTGCTGGTTCAGGACTCCTAGGACTCCTGGGTCCTCACCACCTCGCATGGAAAAACACTGTGTACCCAATGTGTACCCAATTCTTAGGGGACCCAACCAAATACAGGTACCTGGGCCCTTCGGATCGTTTCTCTGCAAGAAGAACGAAAGGCGACACTCTGCTCCCTTCGCTGCCCGTCTAGACGGCCGAGCTTTCAAAACTCCTCCCGAACACAGGCCTAGCAGGTCTTCGGTATTATGCCAATGATCCCCACTGCTGAACCACTGCTGCTATGAGGAAACACTGTGTTTACGGTTCATGCTGGGAACACTTCCCTGCCGCCTCTCTCTCTCTCTCTCTCTCTCTCTCTCTCTCTCTCTCTCTCTCTGCCAAGCAGAAGGTCGACTTCAGAGGCAGCCTGACAAACGTACAATTTGCCCCTGAACGCTACCCCGGGTTTTGTAAGACACAAGGACAGTTTGGCCCATCCCCGGGAATTACGTCGTTGAGGCCATTCAGCCCACGCAGGACTACCCTGGTGCCAAAGTCTTATCAGCGAAGGTCCAGGATGCTGCTTGAGTCTCTTTTTGTTGGTCAGAAGCTACAAGTGCATGTGCTGGGTTCAATTTTGATATTGGTTACCTAAAGCCAAGAGCATTATTTTCCCGGCGGGAGAGCTGAAAGTGCGGCCTCAGAATGTCCTGAGAAACAGTGCGGTTCCTCGTGTTCTCTTCACAAGTAGAATGGCTATGTGCGGGGAAAGGGAGTTTGCCTAGAGAAACACTCTGTTTACTACGCCGTGCAGGAGGCCTCCGGGCGCCCTCTATCCATCAACGGAACACTCTACTGTTCCACAACGACCCAAGTGAGGTTCAGGTATTCCCTCCACGAATTGACGCGTGCAGAGGTTTTCCAGGAAACCTTAGGCGAGTAGTGCATTGAAGTTAGTATGCCTTTCCTAGGGTCCCCGCTGCCTCACCACGTCCCTTGGAAGAACACTGTGTACCGAAACTCTTCTTGGCCCCCTGAGCACCTTTCTGCTGTCAAAGTCCTCCGGATCACCTCTTTGAATGCAGACTGAGAAACGACAAAGTCTCCTCTTTGCTGTAGAGCTAGATAGCCACGACATTCAAAAGTGCCCCCTGAACAGAGGTGTAGAAGGTCCCAGGTGGCATGCCAGGGGCTCCCACTGCTGACGCTGAGGAGCCATGTGAGACACGGTGCGTAGTGTTCATTCTGGGTGTACTTACCTACCGGCTCTTCCTGGTAAGCTGTAACTCGACCTTTGATGCAGTCTGGAAAGTGGACATTTCCACCACCACCACCCCCCCACCGCCGAACACTGCTAGGCTTTTGGCAGGTTCGGGGAGCACCTAAATCTGATACCTAGCACCTTTAAGAGTTCATGCCATTCGCACAGCGCACAACTCCCTGGCTACAAAATTATTCAGAGAAGGTGCCACCGTCCTCCTTGGGTCCCCTTTGGTTCCTGAGAAACTATACGCACGTGGGCTGTGTGCAACTCTGAGACCGGGACCCTTAGAGAACTGTAGTACCTCCCAACGGGAAAGAAGGATCGTTCAGCGTGAAAGCTGCCTGAAATACAGTGCTCTGTCAGTCCATTGTTGCATGCTGGAATGTCTTTGGAAGGAAAGTGGAATTTCCTTGAGAGCGGTGGTGGGTTTCCGCTTCCATTCCTGGGGCATCCCAGAGCCGCCTTTACACAGAAGGAACACGACACTGAGCGCCAAGCTGAAGGCAAGGTCCAGGAATTGCATCCACAAATGCCAGGCAGGCGTGCAGCATTTCCCAGGGAGCCCTACTCAAAGCAGTGGCTAAACGCTAGTGGGCTTTTCGGGACTCCTGGGACTCCCGCGCCCTCACCACGTCTCACGGCAACACCATGTGTACCGGTTGTCACGTCTCAGGCGACCTACCGACGTACAGGCACCTAGGCCCTTCGCATCGTCCCTTGGAACGAAGCGTGAATTCAAGGCAAAACACTGCTCTCTTTGTTGCACCGTTGGATTGCCCATCTTTCAAAAGTCCTCCCGAACACGGGTCTGGCAGGTCTTAGGTGGACCGCAAGCGGTCCCCGCTGCTGAACCAGGACGGCAATGAAAACACCCTCTGCTTAGCGTTCGCACTGGGAACACGAAGCTGCCCTCGCTTGCCAAGCAGACCGTCGACTTTAGGCGCAGCCTGACAAACGGACTTGTTGCCCCTGCAACACTGCCTGAGCTCTGGTAGGATAAAAGGACACTTTTTGGCCTCACCTAAGGAATTACGTCGGTCACGCCTTTCAGCTCCCTGCGTGCCAAAGTTTTAAGAGGGAAGGTCCAGGGTGCTCCTTGAGTCTCTTTTCGCCGGTCAGAAGCTACACGTACGTGTGCTGCGTCAAGTCTGACCTAGGGGCCTAATGAGAAAAGCATTATTTTCCCAACGGGAAAGCAGGACACTTGCGGCCTCAGATTTAAGTGAAAAACAGCGTTGTTGCCCGTCCCCTCTTCACGGTGGTAATGCCGAGTGATTGAATGGCAGGATTCCTAGGCTAACAGTTTCCTACTCGTTACAGGAGGCCTCCAGCAGCCCTTGTTCACATAACGGGAAAGCCAGACCTGTCCCCCAGGCTCAACGTAATGTCAGGGTTTCCACGCACGACTTGACGTGTACAAACGATTTCCATGAACCCTTAGGGAAAGCAGCGCATTAACGCTGGAATGCTTCTCCTGGGACTCCCTCTGCCCCACCATGTCCCTTTGGAGGAACACTGTGCACTCAATGACTCCTGTTGACCGATTGAGCACCGTTCGGCCACCCAGGTACCTCCGGATCATCTCTTGGAACGCAGTGTGAAAGGCAGCAAACTGTTGCCTTCGTTGGATAGAGAGATTGACAAGTCTTTCAACTGTGCCCCGACCCGAGTTCTGGAAAGTCTTCGGTGTGATGCCAGTGGCTCTCAGGGCTGACCCTGAGCTGCAATGTAACAAACTCTGTGCTGACTGTTCATTCTCCGCTTACATACCTGCCGTCTCTCCCTGCCCAGCAGAAACTCGACTTTGGATGCCGTCTGGAAAATGAACGGTTTCCTCCTGAAGCCTGCTAGTCTTTTGGCAGGTTCAAGGACACCCAGATCTAGCTAGCGCCTTAAAACGCCTATGTCACTCGGACAGTGCTCCTCTCCCTGCGCAAGATATTATTCTGAGAAGGAACCACAGTGCTTCTTGTGTCTCTTCTGGTGCTTGAGAAACTACACGTACGTGGGGCTGCGTTCAACTTTGATGCCGGGACCTTAGGAGAAACGTTGGATTGTCCCTAGTTGAACGAAGAGTCCTCGTAGCCTCAAAGGTGCCTAAACACAGCGTTCCGCTAGTCTTCCCTTGCATGCTGGAACGTGTCTCAAAGGAAAGGGTGCTATGCAAGAAAGAAGAAAGGTCTTTCCACTTCCTTGCCTGAGGCGTGCCAGAGCCCCCTTCGCATAAAGGGCAGACCACACTGGTCACGGAGATCCAAACAAGGTCCGGGAACGGCATCCACAGTGCCTGCAGGCATGCAGCATTTGCCCAGAAGCCTTAGTCAAAGCAGTGGCTTGACGCTAGGGTGCTGGTTCAGGACTCCTAGGACTCCTGGGTCCTCACCACCTCGCATGGAAAAACACTGTGTACCCAATGTGTACCCAATTCTTAGGGGACCCAACCAAATACAGGTACCTGGGCCCTTCGGATCGTTTCTCTGCAAGAAGAACGAAAGGCGACACTCTGCTCCCTTCGCTGCCCGTCTAGACGGCCGAGCTTTCAAAAGTCCTCCTGAACACAGGCCTAGCAGGTCTTCGGTATTATGCCAATGATCCCCACTGCTGCTATGAGGAAACACTGTGTTTACGGTTCATGCTGGGAACACTTCCCTGCCGCCTCTCTCTCTCTCTCTCTCTCTCTCTCTCTCTCTCTCTCTCTCTCTGCCAAGCAGAAGGTCGACTTCAGAGGCAGCCTGACAAACGTACAATTTGCCCCTGAACGCTACCCCGGGTTTTGTAAGACACAAGGACAGTTTGGCCCATCCCCGGGAATTACGTCGTTGAGGCCATTCAGCCCACGCAGGACTACCCTGGTGCCAAAGTCTTATCAGCGAAGGTCCAGGATGCTGCTTGAGTCTCTTTTTGTTGGTCAGAAGCTACAAGTGCATGTGCTGGGTTCAATTTTGATATTGGTTACCTAAAGCCAAGAGCATTATTTTCCCGGCGGGAGAGCTGAAAGTGCGGCCTCAGAATGTCCTGAGAAACAGTGCGGTTCCTCGTGTTCTCTTCACAAGTAGAATGGCTATGTGCGGGGAAAGGGAGTTTGCCTAGAGAAACACTCTGTTTACTACGCCGTGCAGGAGGCCTCCGGGCGCCCTCTATCCATCAACGGAACACTCTACTGTTCCACAACGACCCAAGTGAGGTTCAGGTATTCCCTCCACGAATTGACGCGTGCAGAGGTTTTCCAGGAAACCTTAGGCGAGTAGTGCATTGAAGTTAGTATGCCTTTCCTAGGGTCCCCGCTGCCTCACCACGTCCCTTGGAAGAACACTGTGTACCGAAACTCTTCTTGGCCCCCTGAGCACCTTTCTGCTGTCAAAGTCCTCCGGATCACCTCTTTGAATGCAGACTGAGAAACGACAAAGTCTCCTCTTTGCTGTAGAGCTAGATAGCCACGACATTCAAAAGTGCCCCCTGAACAGAGGTGTAGAAGGTCCCAGGTGGCATGCCAGGGGCTCCCACTGCTGACGCTGAGGAGCCATGTGAGACACGGTGCGTAGTGTTCATTCTGGGTGTACTTACCTACCGGCTCTTCCTGGTAAGCTGTAACTCGACCTTTGATGCAGTCTGGAAAGTGGACATTTCCACCACCACCACCCCCCCACCGCCGAACACTGCTAGGCTTTTGGCAGGTTCGGGGAGCACCTAAATCTGATACCTAGCACCTTTAAGAGTTCATGCCATTCGCACAGCGCACAACTCCCTGGCTACAAAATTATTCAGAGAAGGTGCCACCGTCCTCCTTGGGTCCCCTTTGGTTCCTGAGAAACTATACGCACGTGGGCTGTGTGCAACTCTGAGACCGGGACCCTTAGAGAACTGTAGTACCTCCCAACGGGAAAGAAGGATCGTTCAGCGTGAAAGCTGCCTGAAATACAGTGCTCTGTCAGTCCATTGTTGCATGCTGGAATGTCTTTGGAAGGAAAGTGGAATTTCCTTGAGAGCGGTGGTGGGTTTCCGCTTCCATTCCTGGGGCATCCCAGAGCCGCCTTTACACAGAAGGAACACGACACTGAGCGCCAAGCTGAAGGCAAGGTCCAGGAATTGCATCCACAAATGCCAGGCAGGCGTGCAGCATTTCCCAGGGAGCCCTACTCAAAGCAGTGGCTAAACGCTAGTGGGCTTTTCGGGACTCCTGGGACTCCCGCGCCCTCACCACGTCTCACGGCAACACCATGTGTACCGGTTGTCACGTCTCAGGCGACCTACCGACGTACAGGCACCTAGGCCCTTCGCATCGTCCCTTGGAACGAAGCGTGAATTCAAGGCAAAACACTGCTCTCTTTGTTGCACCGTTGGATTGCCCATCTTTCAAAAGTCCTCCCGAACACGGGTCTGGCAGGTCTTAGGTGGACCGCAAGCGGTCCCCGCTGCTGAACCAGGACGGCAATGAAAACACCCTCTGCTTAGCGTTCGCACTGGGAACACGAAGCTGCCCTCGCTTGCCAAGCAGACCGTCGACTTTAGGCGCAGCCTGACAAACGGACTTGTTGCCCCTGCAACACTGCCTGAGCTCTGGTAGGATAAAAGGACACTTTTTGGCCTCACCTAAGGAATTACGTCGGTCACGCCTTTCAGCTCCCTGCGTGCCAAAGTTTTAAGAGGGAAGGTCCAGGGTGCTCCTTGAGTCTCTTTTCGCCGGTCAGAAGCTACACGTACGTGTGCTGCGTCAAGTCTGACCTAGGGGCCTAATGAGAAAAGCATTATTTTCCCAACGGGAAAGCAGGACACTTGCGGCCTCAGATTTAAGTGAAAAACAGCGTTGTTGCCCGTCCCCTCTTCACGGTGGTAATGCCGAGTGATTGAATGGCAGGATTCCTAGGCTAACAGTTTCCTACTCGTTACAGGAGGCCTCCAGCAGCCCTTGTTCACATAACGGGAAAGCCAGACCTGTCCCCCAGGCTCAACGTAATGTCAGGGTTTCCACGCACGACTTGACGTGTACAAACGATTTCCATGAACCCTTAGGGAAAGCAGCGCATTAACGCTGGAATGCTTCTCCTGGGACTCCCTCTGCCCCACCATGTCCCTTTGGAGGAACACTGTGCACTCAATGACTCCTGTTGACCGATTGAGCACCGTTCGGCCACCCAGGTACCTCCGGATCATCTCTTGGAACGCAGTGTGAAAGGCAGCAAACTGTTGCCTTCGTTGGATAGAGAGATTGACAAGTCTTTCAACTGTGCCCCGACCCGAGTTCTGGAAAGTCTTCGGTGTGATGCCAGTGGCTCTCAGGGCTGACCCTGAGCTGCAATGTAACAAACTCTGTGCTGACTGTTCATTCTCCGCTTACATACCTGCCGTCTCTCCCTGCCCAGCAGAAACTCGACTTTGGATGCCGTCTGGAAAATGAACGGTTTCCTCCTGAAGCCTGCTAGTCTTTTGGCAGGTTCAAGGACACCCAGATCTAGCTAGCGCCTTAAAACGCCTATGTCACTCGGACAGTGCTCCTCTCCCTGCGCAAGATATTATTCTGAGAAGGAACCACAGTGCTTCTTGTGTCTCTTCTGGTGCTTGAGAAACTACACGTACGTGGGGCTGCGTTCAACTTTGATGCCGGGACCTTAGGAGAAACGTTGGATTGTCCCTAGTTGAACGAAGAGTCCTCGTAGCCTCAAAGGTGCCTAAACACAGCGTTCCGCTAGTCTTCCCTTGCATGCTGGAACGTGTCTCAAAGGAAAGGGTGCTATGCAAGAAAGAAGAAAGGTCTTTCCACTTCCTTGCCTGAGGCGTGCCAGAGCCCCCTTCGCATAAAGGGCAGACCACACTGGTCACGGAGATCCAAACAAGGTCCGGGAACGGCATCCACAGTGCCTGCAGGCATGCAGCATTTGCCCAGAAGCCTTAGTCAAAGCAGTGGCTTGACGCTAGGGTGCTGGTTCAGGACTCCTAGGACTCCTGGGTCCTCACCACCTCGCATGGAAAAACACTGTGTACCCAATGTGTACCCAATTCTTAGGGGACCCAACCAAATACAGGTACCTGGGCCCTTCGGATCGTTTCTCTGCAAGAAGAACGAAAGGCGACACTCTGCTCCCTTCGCTGCCCGTCTAGACGGCCGAGCTTTCAAAAGTCCTCCTGAACACAGGCCTAGCAGGTCTTCGGTATTATGCCAATGATCCCCACTGCTGCTATGAGGAAACACTGTGTTTACGGTTCATGCTGGGAACACTTCCCTGCCGCCTCTCTCTCTCTCTCTCTCTCTCTCTCTCTGTCTCTGCCAAGCAGAAGGTCGACTTCAGAGGCAGCCTGACAAACGTACAATTTGCCCCTGAACGCTACCCCGGGTTTTGTAAGACACAAGGACAGTTTGGCCCATCCCCGGGAATTACGTCGTTGAGGCCATTCAGCCCACGCAGGACTACCCTGGTGCCAAAGTCTTATCAGCGAAGGTCCAGGATGCTGCTTGAGTCTCTTTTTGTTGGTCAGAAGCTACAAGTGCATGTGCTGGGTTCAATTTTGATATTGGTTACCTAAAGCCAAGAGCATTATTTTCCCGGCGGGAGAGCTGAAAGTGCGGCCTCAGAGTGTCCTGAGAAACAGTGCGGTTCCTCGTGTTCTCTTCACAAGTAGAATGGCTATGTGCGGGGAAAGGGAGTTTGCCTAGAGAAACACTCTGTTTACTACGCCGTGCAGGAGGCCTCCGGGCGCCCTCTATCCATCAACGGAACACTCTACTGTTCCACAACGACCCAAGTGAGGTTCAGGTATTCCCTCCACGAATTGACGCGTGCAGAGGTTTTCCAGGAAACCTTAGGCGAGTAGTGCATTGAAGTTAGTATGCCTTTCCTAGGGTCCCCGCTGCCTCACCACATCCCTTGGAAGAACACTGTGTACCGAAACTCTTCTTGGCCCCCTGAGCACCTTTCTGCTGTCAAAGTCCTCCGGATCACCTCTTTGAATGCAGACTGAGAAACGACAAAGTCTCCTCTTTGCTGTAGAGCTAGATAGCCACGACATTCAAAAGTGCCCCCTGAACAGAGGTGTAGAAGGTCCCAGGTGGCATGCCAGGGGCTCCCACTGCTGACGCTGAGGAGCCATGTGAGACACGGTGCGTAGTGTTCATTCTGGGTGTACTTACCTACCGGCTCTTCCTGGTAAGCTGTAACTCGACCTTTGATGCAGTCTGGAAAGTGGACATTTCCACCACCACCACCCCCCCACCGCCGAACACTGCTAGGCTTTTGGCAGGTTCGGGGAGCACCTAAATCTGATACCTAGCACCTTTAAGAGTTCATGCCATTCGCACAGCGCACAACTCCCTGGCTACAAAATTATTCAGAGAAGGTGCCACCGTCCTCCTTGGGTCCCCTTTGGTTCCTGAGAAACTATACGCACGTGGGCTGTGTGCAACTCTGAGACCGGGACCCTTAGAGAACTGTAGTACCTCCCAACGGGAAAGAAGGATCGTTCAGCGTGAAAGCTGCCTGAAATACAGTGCTCTGTCAGTCCATTGTTGCATGCTGGAATGTCTTTGGAAGGAAAGTGGAATTTCCTTGAGAGCGGTGGTGGGTTTCCGCTTCCGTTCCTGGGGCATCCCAGAGCCGCCTTTACACAGAAGGAACACGACACTGAGCGCCAAGCTGAAGGCAAGGTCCAGGAATTGCATCCACAAATGCCAGGCAGGCGTGCAGCATTTCCCAGGGAGCCCTACTCAAAGCAGTGGCTAAACGCTAGTGGGCTTTTCGGGACTCCTGGGACTCCCGCGCCCTCACCACGTCTCACGGCAACACCATGTGTACCGGTTGTCACGTCTCAGGCGACCTACCGACGTACAGGCACCTAGGCCCTTCTCATCGTCCCTTGGAACGAAGCGTGAATTCAAGGCAAAACACTGCTCTCTTTGTTGCACCGTTGGATTGCCCATCTTTCAAAAGTCCTCCCGAACACGGGTCTGGCAGGTCTTAGGTGGACCGCAAGCGGTCCCCGCTGCTGAACCAGGACGGCAATGAAAACACCCTCTGCTTAGCGTTCGCACTGGGAACACGAAGCTGCCCTCGCTTGCCAAGCAGACCGTCGACTTTAGGCGCAGCCTGACAAACGGACTTGTTGCCCCTGCAACACTGCCTGAGCTCTGGTAGGATAAAAGGACACTTTTTGGCCTCACCTAAGGAATTACGTCGGTCACGCCTTTCAGCTCCCTGCGTGCCAAAGTTTTAAGAGGGAAGGTCCAGGGTGCTCCTTGAGTCTCTTTTCGCCGGTCAGAAGCTACACGTACGTGTGCTGCGTCAAGTCTGACCTAGGGGCCTAATGAGAAAAGCATTATTTTCCCAACGGGAAAGCAGGACACTTGCGGCCTCAGATTTAAGTGAAAAACAGCGTTGTTGCCCGTCCCCTCTTCACGGTGGTAATGCCGAGTGATTGAATGGCAGGATTCCTAGGCTAACAGTTTCCTACTCGTTACAGGAGGCCTCCAGCAGCCCTTGTTCACATAACGGGAAAGCCAGACCTGTCCCCCAGGCTCAACGTAATGTCAGGGTTTCCACGCACGACTTGACGTGTACAAACGATTTCCATGAACCCTTAGGGAAAGCAGCGCATTAACGCTGGAATGCTTCTCCTGGGACTCCCTCTGCCCCACCATGTCCCTTTGGAGGAACACTGTGCACTCAATGACTCCTGTTGACCGATTGAGCACCGTTCGGCCACCCAGGTACCTCCGGATCATCTCTTGGAACGCAGTGTGAAAGGCAGCAAACTGTTGCCTTCGTTGGATAGAGAGATTGACAAGTCTTTCAACTGTGCCCCGACCCGAGTTCTGGAAAGTCTTCGGTGTGATGCCAGTGGCTCTCAGGGCTGACCCTGAGCTGCAATGTAACAAACTCTGTGCTGACTGTTCATTCTCCGCTTACATACCTGCCGTCTCTCCCTGCCCAGCAGAAACTCGACTTTGGATGCCGTCTGGAAAATGAACGGTTTCCTCCTGAAGCCTGCTAGTCTTTTGGCAGGTTCAAGGACACCCAGATCTAGCTAGCGCCTTAAAACGCCTATGTCACTCGGACAGTGCTCCTCTCCCTGCGCAAGATATTATTCTGAGAAGGAACCACAGTGCTTCTTGTGTCTCTTCTGGTGCTTGAGAAACTACACGTACGTGGGGCTGCGTTCAACTTTGATGCCGGGACCTTAGGAGAAACGTTGGATTGTCCCTAGTTGAACGAAGAGTCCTCGTAGCCTCAAAGGTGCCTAAACACAGCGTTCCGCTAGTCTTCCCTTGCATGCTGGAACGTGTCTCAAAGGAAAGGGTGCTATGCAAGAAAGAAGAAAGGTCTTTCCACTTCCTTGCCTGAGGCGTGCCAGAGCCCCCTTCGCATAAAGGGCAGACCACACTGGTCACGGAGATCCAAACAAGGTCCGGGAACGGCATCCACAGTGCCTGCAGGCATGCAGCATTTGCCCAGAAGCCTTAGTCAAAGCAGTGGCTTGACGCTAGGGTGCTGGTTCAGGACTCCTAGGACTCCTGGGTCCTCACCACCTCGCATGGAAAAACACTGTGTACCCAATGTGTACCCAATTCTTAGGGGACCCAACCAAATACAGGTACCTGGGCCCTTCGGATCGTTTCTCTGCAAGAACGAAAGGCGACACTCTGCTCCCTTCGCTGCCCGTCTAGACGGCCGAGCTTTCAAAAGTCCTCCTGAACACAGGCCTAGCAGGTCTTCGGTATTATGCCAATGATCCCCACTGCTGCTATGAGGAAACACTGTGTTTACGGTTCATGCTGGGAACACTTCCCTGCCGCCTCTCTCTCTCTCTCTCTCTCTCTCTCTCTCTCTCTCTCTCTGCCAAGCAGAAGGTCGACTTCAGAGGCAGCCTGACAAACGTACAATTTGCCCCTGAATGCTACCCCGGGTTTTGTAAGACACAAGGACAGTTTGGCCCATCCCCGGGAATTACGTCGTTGAGGCCATTCAGCCCACGCAGGACTACCCTGGTGCCAAAGTCTTATCAGCGAAGGTCCAGGATGCTGCTTGAGTCTCTTTTTGTTGGTCAGAAGCTACAAGTGCATGTGCTGGGTTCAATTTTGATATTGGTTACCTAAAGCCAAGAGCATTATTTTCCCGGCGGGAGAGCTGAAAGTGCGGCCTCAGAGTGTCCTGAGAAACAGTGCGGTTCCTCGTGTTCTCTTCACAAGTAGAATGGCTATGTGCGGGGAAAGGGAGTTTGCCTAGAGAAACACTCTGTTTACTACGCCGTGCAGGAGGCCTCCGGGCGCCCTCTATCCATCAACGGAACACTCTACTGTTCCACAACGACCCAAGTGAGGTTCAGGTATTCCCTCCACGAATTGACGCGTGCAGAGGTTTTCCAGGAAACCTTAGGCGAGTAGTGCATTGAAGTTAGTATGCCTTTCCTAGGGTCCCCGCTGCCTCACCACATCCCTTGGAAGAACACTGTGTACCAAAACTCTTCTTGGCCCCCTGAGCACCTTTCTGCTGTCAAAGTCCTCCGGATCACCTCTTTGAATGCAGACTGAGAAACGACAAAGTCTCCTCTTTGCTGTAGAGCTAGATAGCCACGACATTCAAAAGTGCCCCCTGAACAGAGGTGTAGAAGGTCCCAGGTGGCATGCCAGGGGCTTCCACTGCTGACGCTGAGGAGCCATGTGAGACACGGTGCGTAGTGTTCATTCTGGGTGTACTTACCTACCGGCTCTTCCTGGTAAGCTGTAACTCGACCTTTGATGCAGTCTGGAAAGTGGACATTTCCACCACCACCACCCCCCCACCGCCGAACACTGCTAGGCTTTTGGCAGGTTCGGGGAGCACCTAAATCTGATACCTAGCACCTTTAAGAGTTCATGCCATTCGCACAGCGCACAACTCCCTGGCTACAAAATTATTCAGAGAAGGTGCCACCGTCCTCCTTGGGTCCCCTTTGGTTCCTGAGAAACTATACGCACGTGGGCTGTGTGCAACTCTGAGACCGGGACCCTTAGAGAACTGTAGTACCTCCCAACGGGAAAGAAGGATCGTTCAGCGTGAAAGCTGCCTGAAATACAGTGCTCTGTCAGTCCATTGTTGCATGCTGGAATGTCTTTGGAAGGAAAGTGGAATTTCCTTGAGAGCGGTGGTGGGTTTCCGCTTCCATTCCTGGGGCATCCCAGAGCCGCCTTTACACAGAAGGAACACGACACTGAGCGCCAAGCTGAAGGCAAGGTCCAGGAATTGCATCCACAAATGCCAGGCAGGCGTGCAGCATTTCCCAGGGAGCCCTACTCAAAGCAGTGGCTAAACGCTAGTGGGCTTTTCGGGACTCCTGGGACTCCCGCGCCCTCACCACGTCTCACGGCAACACCATGTGTACCGGTTGTCACGTCTCAGGCGACCTACCGACGTACAGGCACCTAGGCCCTTCGCATCGTCCCTTGGAACGAAGCGTGAATTCAAGGCAAAACACTGCTCTCTTTGTTGCACCGTTGGATTGCCCATCTTTCAAAAGTCCTCCCGAACACGGGTCTGGCAGGTCTTAGGTGGACCGCAAGCGGTCCCCGCTGCTGAACCAGGACGGCAATGAAAACACCCTCTGCTTAGCGTTCGCACTGGGAACACGAAGCTGCCCTCGCTTGCCAAGCAGACCGTCGACTTTAGGCGCAGCCTGACAAACGGACTTGTTGCCCCTGCAACACTGCCTGAGCTCTGGTAGGATAAAAGGACACTTTTTGGCCTCACCTAAGGAATTACGTCGGTCACGCCTTTCAGCTCCCTGCGTGCCAAAGTTTTAAGAGGGAAGGTCCAGGGTGCTCCTTGAGTCTCTTTTCGCCGGTCAGAAGCTACACGTACGTGTGCTGCGTCAAGTCTGACCTAGGGGCCTAATGAGAAAAGCATTATTTTCCCAACGGGAAAGCAGGACACTTGCGGCCTCAGATTTAAGTGAAAAACAGCGTTGTTGCCCGTCCCCTCTTCACGGTGGTAATGCCGAGTGATTGAATGGCAGGATTCCTAGGCTAACAGTTTCCTACTCGTTACAGGAGGCCTCCAGCAGCCCTTGTTCACATAACGGGAAAGCCAGACCTGTCCCCCAGGCTCAACGTAATGTCAGGGTTTCCACGCACGACTTGACGTGTACAAACGATTTCCATGAACCCTTAGGGAAAGCAGCGCATTAACGCTGGAATGCTTCTCCTGGGACTCCCTCTGCCCCACCATGTCCCTTTGGAGGAACACTGTGCACTCAATGACTCCTGTTGACCGATTGAGCACCGTTCGGCCACCCAGGTACCTCCGGATCATCTCTTGGAACGCAGTGTGAAAGGCAGCAAACTGTTGCCTTCGTTGGATAGAGAGATTGACAAGTCTTTCAACTGTGCCCCGACCCGAGTTCTGGAAAGTCTTCGGTGTGATGCCAGTGGCTCTCAGGGCTGACCCTGAGCTGCAATGTAACAAACTCTGTGCTGACTGTTCATTCTCCGCTTACATACCTGCCGTCTCTCCCTGCCCAGCAGAAACTCGACTTTGGATGCCGTCTGGAAAATGAACGGTTTCCTCCTGAAGCCTGCTAGTCTTTTGGCAGGTTCAAGGACACCCAGATCTAGCTAGCGCCTTAAAACGCCTATGTCACTCGGACAGTGCTCCTCTCCCTGCGCAAGATATTATTCTGAGAAGGAACCACAGTGCTTCTTGTGTCTCTTCTGGTGCTTGAGAAACTACACGTACGTGGGGCTGCGTTCAACTTTGATGCCGGGACCTTAGGAGAAACGTTGGATTGTCCCTAGTTGAACGAAGAGTCCTCGTAGCCTCAAAGGTGCCTAAACACAGCGTTCCGCTAGTCTTCCCTTGCATGCTGGAACGTGTCTCAAAGGAAAGGGTGCTATGCAAGAAAGAAGAAAGGTCTTTCCACTTCCTTGCCTGAGGCGTGCCAGAGCCCCCTTCGCATAAAGGGCAGACCACACTGGTCACGGAGATCCAAACAAGGTCCGGGAACGGCATCCACAGTGCCTGCAGGCATGCAGCATTTGCCCAGAAGCCTTAGTCAAAGCAGTGGCTTGACGCTAGGGTGCTGGTTCAGGACTCCTAGGACTCCTGGGTCCTCACCACCTCGCATGGAAAAACACTGTGTACGCAATGTGTACCCAATTCTTAGGGGACCCAACCAAATACAGGTACCTGGGCCCTTCGGATCGTTTCTCTGCAAGAAGAACGAAAGGCGACACTCTGCTCCCTTCGCTGCCCGTCTAGACGGCCGAGCTTTCAAAAGTCCTCCTGAACACAGGCCTAGCAGGTCTTCGGTATTATGCCAATGATCCCCACTGCTGCTATGAGGAAACACTGTGTTTACGGTTCATGCTGGGAACACTTCCCTGCCGCCTCTCTCTCTCTCTCTCTCTCTCTCTCTCTCTCTCTCTCTCTGCCAAGCAGAAGGTCGACTTCAGAGGCAGCCTGACAAACGTACAATTTGCCCCTGAACGCTACCCCGGGTTTTGTAAGACACAAGGACAGTTTGGCCCATCCCCGGGAATTACGTCGTTGAGGCCATTCAGCCCACGCAGGACTACCCTGGTGCCAAAGTCTTATCAGCGAAGGTCCAGGATGCTGCTTGAGTCTCTTTTTGTTGGTCAGAAGCTACAAGTGCATGTGCTGGGTTCAATTTTGATATTGGTTACCTAAAGCCAAGAGCATTATTTTCCCGGCGGGAGAGCTGAAAGTGCGGCCTCAGAGTGTCCTGAGAAACAGTGCGGTTCCTCGTGTTCTCTTCACAAGTAGAATGGCTATGTGCGGGGAAAGGGAGTTTGCCTAGAGAAACACTCTGTTTACTACGCCGTGCAGGAGGCCTCCGGGCGCCCTCTATCCATCAACGGAACACTCTACTGTTCCACAACGACCCAAGTGAGGTTCAGGTATTCCCTCCACGAATTGACGCGTGCAGAGGTTTTCCAGGAAACCTTAGGCGAGTAGTGCATTGAAGTTAGTATGCCTTTCCTAGGGTCCCCGCTGCCTCACCACATCCCTTGGAAGAACACTGTGTACCGAAACTCTTCTTGGCCCCCTGAGCACCTTTCTGCTGTCAAAGTCCTCCGGATCACCTCTTTGAATGCAGACTGAGAAACGACAAAGTCTCCTCTTTGCTGTAGAGCTAGATAGCCACGACATTCAAAAGTGCCCCCTGAACAGAGGTGTAGAAGGTCCCAGGTGGCATGCCAGGGGCTCCCACTGCTGACGCTGAGGAGCCATGTGAGACACGGTGCGTAGTGTTCATTCTGGGTGTACTTACCTACCGGCTCTTCCTGGTAAGCTGTAACTCGACCTTTGATGCAGTCTGGAAAGTGGACATTTCCACCACCACCACCCCCCCACCGCCGAACACTGCTAGGCTTTTGGCAGGTTCGGGGAGCACCTAAATCTGATACCTAGCACCTTTAAGAGTTCATGCCATTCGCACAGCGCACAACTCCCTGGCTACAAAATTATTCAGAGAAGGTGCCACCGTCCTCCTTGGGTCCCCTTTGGTTCCTGAGAAACTATACGCACGTGGGCTGTGTGCAACTCTGAGACCGGGACCCTTAGAGAACTGTAGTACCTCCCAACGGGAAAGAAGGATCGTTCAGCGTGAAAGCTGCCTGAAATACAGTGCTCTGTCAGTCCATTCTTGCATGCTGGAATGTCTTTGGAAGGAAAGTGGAATTTCCTTGAGAGCGGTGGTGGGTTTCCGCTTCCATTCCTGGGGCATCCCAGAGCCGCCTTTACACAGAAGGAACACGACACTGAGCGCCAAGCTGAAGGCAAGGTCCAGGAATTGCATCCACAAATGCCAGGCAGGCGTGCAGCATTTCCCAGGGAGCCCTACTCAAAGCAGTGGCTAAACGCTAGTGGGCTTTTCGGGACTCCTGGGACTCCCGCGCCCTCACCACGTCTCACGGCAACACCATGTGTACCGGTTGTCACGTCTCAGGCGACCTACCGACGTACAGGCACCTAGGCCCTTCGCATCGTCCCTTGGAACGAAGCGTGAATTCAAGGCAAAACACTGCTCTCTTTGTTGCACCGTTGGATTGCCCATCTTTCAAAAGTCCTCCCGAACACGGGTCTGGCAGGTCTTAGGTGGACCGCAAGCGGTCCCCGCTGCTGAACCAGGACGGCAATGAAAACACCCTCTGCTTAGCGTTCGCACTGGGAACACGAAGCTGCCCTCGCTTGCCAAGCAGACCGTCGACTTTAGGCGCAGCCTGACAAACGGACTTGTTGCCCCTGCAACACTGCCTGAGCTCTGGTAGGATAAAAGGACACTTTTTGGCCTCACCTAAGGAATTACGTCGGTCACGCCTTTCAGCTCCCTGCGTGCCAAAGTTTTAAGAGGGAAGGTCCAGGGTGCTCCTTGAGTCTCTTTTCGCCGGTCAGAAGCTACACGTACGTGTGCTGCGTCAAGTCTGACCTAGGGGCCTAATGAGAAAAGCATTATTTTCCCAACGGGAAAGCAGGACACTTGCGGCCTCAGATTTAAGTGAAAAACAGCGTTGTTGCCCGTCCCCTCTTCACGGTGGTAATGCCGAGTGATTGAATGGCAGGATTCCTAGGCTAACAGTTTCCTACTCGTTACAGGAGGCCTCCAGCAGCCCTTGTTCACATAACGGGAAAGCCAGACCTGTCCCCCAGGCTCAACGTAATGTCAGGGTTTCCACGCACGACTTGACGTGTACAAACGATTTCCATGAACCCTTAGGGAAAGCAGCGCATTAACGCTGGAATGCTTCTCCTGGGACTCCCTCTGCCCCACCATGTCCCTTTGGAGGAACACTGTGCACTCAATGACTCCTGTTGACCGATTGAGCACCGTTCGGCCACCCAGGTACCTCCGGATCATCTCTTGGAACGCAGTGTGAAAGGCAGCAAACTGTTGCCTTCGTTGGATAGAGAGATTGACAAGTCTTTCAACTGTGCCCCGACCCGAGTTCTGGAAAGTCTTCGGTGTGATGCCAGTGGCTCTCAGGGCTGACCCTGAGCTGCAATGTAACAAACTCTGTGCTGACTGTTCATTCTCCGCTTACATACCTGCCGTCTCTCCCTGCCCAGCAGAAACTCGACTTTGGATGCCGTCTGGAAAATGAACGGTTTCCTCCTGAAGCCTGCTAGTCTTTTGGCAGGTTCAAGGACACCCAGATCTAGCTAGCGCCTTAAAACGCCTATGTCACTCGGACAGTGCTCCTCTCCCTGCGCAAGATATTATTCTGAGAAGGAACCACAGTGCTTCTTGTGTCTCTTCTGGTGCTTGAGAAACTACACGTACGTGGGGCTGCGTTCAACTTTGATGCCGGGACCTTAGGAGAAACGTTGGATTGTCCCTAGTTGAACGAAGAGTCCTCGTAGCCTCAAAGGTGCCTAAACACAGCGTTCCGCTAGTCTTCCCTTGCATGCTGGAACGTGTCTCAAAGGAAAGGGTGCTATGCAAGAAAGAAGAAAGGTCTTTCCACTTCCTTGCCTGAGGCGTGCCAGAGCCCCCTTCGCATAAAGGGCAGACCACACTGGTCACGGAGATCCAAACAAGGTCCGGGAACGGCATCCACAGTGCCTGCAGGCATGCAGCATTTGCCCAGAAGCCTTAGTCAAAGCAGTGGCTTGACGCTAGGGTGCTGGTTCAGGACTCCTAGGACTCCTGGGTCCTCACCACCTCGCATGGAAAAACACTGTGTACCCAATGTGTACCCAATTCTTAGGGGACCCAACCAAATACAGGTACCTGGGCCCTTCGGATCGTTTCTCTGCAAGAAGAACGAAAGGCGACACTCTGCTCCCTTCGCTGCCCGTCTAGACGGCCGAGCTTTCAAAAGTCCTCCCGAACACAGGCCTAGCAGGTCTTCGGTATTATGCCAATGATCCCCACTGCTGAACCACTGCTGCTATGAGGAAACACTGTGTTTACGGTTCATGCTGGGAACACTTCCCTGCCGCCTCTCTCTCTCTCTCTCTCTCTCTCTCTCTCTCTCTCTCTCTCTCTGCCAAGCAGAAGGGCGACTTCAGAGGCAGCCTGACAAACGTACAATTTGCCCCTGAACGCTACCCCGGGTTTTGTAAGACACAAGGACAGTTTGGCCCATCCCCGGGAATTACGTCGTTGAGGCCATTCAGCCCACGCAGGACTACCCTGGTGCCAAAGTCTTATCAGCGAAGGTCCAGGATGCTGCTTGAGTCTCTTTTTGTTGGTCAGAAGCTACAAGTGCATGTGCTGGGTTCAATTTTGATATTGGTTACCTAAAGCCAAGAGCATTATTTTCCCGGCGGGAGAGCTGAAAGTGCGGCCTCAGAGTGTCCTGAGAAACAGTGCGGTTCCTCGTGTTCTCTTCACAAGTAGAATGGCTATGTGCGGGGAAAGGGAGTTTGCCTAGAGAAACACTCTGTTTACTACGCCGTGCAGGAGGCCTCCGGGCGCCCTCTATCCATCAACGGAACACTCTACTCTTCCACAACGACCCAAGTGAGGTTCAGGTATTCCCTCCACGAATTGACGCGTGCAGAGGTTTTCCAGGAAACCTTAGGCGAGTAGTGCATTGAAGTTAGTATGCCTTTCCTAGGGTCCCCGCTGCCTCACCACGTCCCTTGGAAGAACACTGTGTACCGAAACTCTTCTTGGCCCCCTGAGCACCTTTCTGCTGTCAAAGTCCTCCGGATCACCTCTTTGAATGCAGACTGAGAAACGACAAAGTCTCCTCTTTGCTGTAGAGCTAGATAGCCACGACATTCAAAAGTGCCCCCTGAACAGAGGTGTAGAAGGTCCCAGGTGGCATGCCAGGGGCTCCCACTGCTGACGCTGAGGAGCCATGTGAGACACGGTGCGTAGTGTTCATTCTGGGTGTACTTACCTACCGGCTCTTCCTGGTAAGCTGTAACTCGACCTTTGATGCAGTCTGGAAAGTGGACATTTCCACCACCACCACCCCCCCACCGCCGAACACTGCTAGGCTTTTGGCAGGTTCGGGGAGCACCTAAATCTGATACCTAGCACCTTTAAGAGTTCATGCCATTCGCACAGCGCACAACTCCCTGGCTACAAAATTATTCAGAGAAGGTGCCACCGTCCTCCTTGGGTCCCCTTTGGTTCCTGAGAAACTATACGCACGTGGGCTGTGTGCAACTCTGAGACCGGGACCCTTAGAGAACTGTAGTACCTCCCAACGGGAAAGAAGGATCGTTCAGCGTGAAAGCTGCCTGAAATACAGTGCTCTGTCAGTCCATTGTTGCATGCTGGAATGTCTTTGGAAGGAAAGTGGAATTTCCTTGAGAGCGGTGGTGGGTTTCCGCTTCCATTCCTGGGGCATCCCAGAGCCGCCTTTACACAGAAGGAACACGACACTGAGCGCCAAGCTGAAGGCAAGGTCCAGGAATTGCATCCACAAATGCCAGGCAGGCGTGCAGCATTTCCCAGGGAGCCCTACTCAAAGCAGTGGCTAAACGCTAGTGGGCTTTTCGGGACTCCTGGGACTCCCGCGCCCTCACCACGTCTCACGGCAACACCATGTGTACCGGTTGTCACGTCTCAGGCGACCTACCGACGTACAGGCACCTAGGCCCTTCGCATCGTCCCTTGGAACGAAGCGTGAATTCAAGGCAAAACACTGCTCTCTTTGTTGCACCGTTGGATTGCCCATCTTTCAAAAGTCCTCCCGAACACGGGTCTGGCAGGTCTTAGGTGGACCGCAAGCGGTCCCCGCTGCTGAACCAGGACGGCAATGAAAACACCCTCTGCTTAGCGTTCGCACTGGGAACACGAAGCTGCCCTCGCTTGCCAAGCAGACCGTCGACTTTAGGCGCAGCCTGACAAACGGACTTGTTGCCCCTGCAACACTGCCTGAGCTCTGGTAGGATAAAAGGACACTTTTTGGCCTCACCTAAGGAATTACGTCGGTCACGCCTTTCAGCTCCCTGCGTGCCAAAGTTTTAAGAGGGAAGGTCCAGGGTGCTCCTTGAGTCTCTTTTCGCCGGTCAGAAGCTACACGTACGTGTGCTGCGTCAAGTCTGACCTAGGGGCCTAATGAGAAAAGCATTATTTTCCCAACGGGAAAGCAGGACACTTGCGGCCTCAGATTTAAGTGAAAAACAGCGTTGTTGCCCGTCCCCTCTTCACGGTGGTAATGCCGAGTGATTGAATGGCAGGATTCCTAGGCTAACAGTTTCCTACTCGTTACAGGAGGCCTCCAGCAGCCCTTGTTCACATAACGGGAAAGCCAGACCTGTCCCCCAGGCTCAACGTAATGTCAGGGTTTCCACGCACGACTTGACGTGTACAAACGATTTCCATGAACCCTTAGGGAAAGCAGCGCATTAACGCTGGAATGCTTCTCCTGGGACTCCCTCTGCCCCACCATGTCCCTTTGGAGGAACACTGTGCACTCAATGACTCCTGTTGACCGATTGAGCACCGTTCGGCCACCCAGGTACCTCCGGATCATCTCTTGGAACGCAGTGTGAAAGGCAGCAAACTGTTGCCTTCGTTGGATAGAGAGATTGACAAGTCTTTCAACTGTGCCCCGACCCGAGTTCTGGAAAGTCTTCGGTGTGATGCCAGTGGCTCTCAGGGCTGACCCTGAGCTGCAATGTAACAAACTCTGTGCTGACTGTTCATTCTCCGCTTACATACCTGCCGTCTCTCCCTGCCCAGCAGAAACTCGACTTTGGATGCCGTCTGGAAAATGAACGGTTTCCTCCTGAAGCCTGCTAGTCTTTTGGCAGGTTCAAGGACACCCAGATCTAGCTAGCGCCTTAAAACGCCTATGTCACTCGGACAGTGCTCCTCTCCCTGCGCAAGATATTATTCTGAGAAGGAACCACAGTGCTTCTTGTGTCTCTTCTGGTGCTTGAGAAACTACACGTACGTGGGGCTGCGTTCAACTTTGATGCCGGGACCTTAGGAGAAACGTTGGATTGTCCCTAGTTGAACGAAGAGTCCTCGTAGCCTCAAAGGTGCCTAAACACAGCGTTCCGCTAGTCTTCCCTTGCATGCTGGAACGTGTCTCAAAGGAAAGGGTGCTATGCAAGAAAGAAGAAAGGTCTTTCCACTTCCTTGCCTGAGGCGTGCCAGAGCCCCCTTCGCATAAAGGGCAGACCACACTGGTCACGGAGATCCAAACAAGGTCCGGGAACGGCATCCACAGTGCCTGCAGGCATGCAGCATTTGCCCAGAAGCCTTAGTCAAAGCAGTGGCTTGACACTAGGGTGCTGGTTCAGGACTCCTAGGACTCCTGGGTCCTCACCACCTCGCATGGAAAAACACTGTGTACCCAATGTGTACCCAATTCTTAGGGGACCCAACCAAATACAGGTACCTGGGCCCTTCGGATCGTTTCTCTGCAAGAAGAACGAAAGGCGACACTCTGCTCCCTTCGCTGCCCGTCTAGACGGCCGAGCTTTCAAAAGTCCTCCCGAACACAGGCCTAGCAGGTCTTCGGTATTATGCCAATGATCCCCACTGCTGCTATGAGGAAACACTGTGTTTACGGTTCATGCTGGGAACACTTCCCTGCCGCCTCTCTCTCTCTCTCTCTCTCTCTCTCTCTCTCTCTCTCTCTGCCAAGCAGAAGGTCGACTTCAGAGGCAGCCTGACAAACGTACAATTTGCCCCTGAACGCTACCCCGGGTTTTGTAAGACACAAGGACAGTTTGGCCCATCCCCGGGAATTACGTCGTTGAGGCCATTCAGCCCACGCAGGACTACCCTGGTGCCAAAGTCTTATCAGCGAAGGTCCAGGATGCTGCTTGAGTCTCTTTTTGTTGGTCAGAAGCTACAAGTGCATGTGCTGGGTTCAATTTTGATATTGGTTACCTAAAGCCAAGAGCATTATTTTCCCGGCGGGAGAGCTGAAAGTGCGGCCTCAGAGTGTCCTGAGAAACAGTGCGGTTCCTCGTGTTCTCTTCACAAGTAGAATGGCTATGTGCGGGGAAAGGGAGTTTGCCTAGAGAAACACTCTGTTTACTACGCCGTGCAGGAGGCCTCCGGGCGCCCTCTATCCATCAACGGAACACTCTACTGTTCCACAACGACCCAAGTGAGGTTCAGGTATTCCCTCCACGAATTGACGCGTGCAGAGGTTTTCCAGGAAACCTTAGGCGAGTAGTGCATTGAAGTTAGTATGCCTTTCCTAGGGTCCCCGCTGCCTCACCACGTCCCTTGGAAGAACACTGTGTACCGAAACTCTTCTTGGCCCCCTGAGCACCTTTCTGCTGTCAAAGTCCTCCGGATCACCTCTTTGAATGCAGACTGAGAAACGACAAAGTCTCCTCTTTGCTGTAGAGCTAGATAGCCACGACATTCAAAAGTGCCCCCTGAACAGAGGTGTAGAAGGTCCCAGGTGGCATGCCAGGGGCTCCCACTGCTGACGCTGAGGAGCCATGTGAGACACGGTGCGTAGTGTTCATTCTGGGTGTACTTACCTACCGGCTCTTCCTGGTAAGCTGTAACTCGACCTTTGATGCAGTCTGGAAAGTGGACATTTCCACCACCACCACCCCCCCACCGCCGAACACTGCTAGGCTTTTGGCAGGTTCGGGGAGCACCTAAATCTGATACCTAGCACCTTTAAGAGTTCATGCCATTCGCACAGTGCACAACTCCCTGGCTACAAAATTATTCAGAGAAGGTGCCACCGTCCTCCTTGGGTCCCCTTTGGTTCCTGAGAAACTATACGCACGTGGGCTGTGTGCAACTCTGAGACCGGGACCCTTAGAGAACTGTAGTACCTCCCAACGGGAAAGAAGGATCGTTCAGCATGAAAGCTGCCTGAAATACAGTGCTCTGTCAGTCCATTCTTGCATGCTGGAATGTCTTTGGAAGGAAAGTGGAATTTCCTTGAGAGCGGTGGTGGGTTTCCGCTTCCATTCCTGGGGCATCCCAGAGCCGCCTTTACACAGAAGGAACACGACACTGAGCGCCAAGCTGAAGGCAAGGTCCAGGAATTGCATCCACAAATGCCAGGCAGGCGTGCAGCATTTCCCAGGGAGCCCTACTCAAAGCAGTGGCTAAACGCTAGTGGGCTTTTCGGGACTCCTGGGACTCCCGCGCCCTCACCACATCTCACGGCAACACCATGTGTACCGGTTGTCACGTCTCAGGCGACCTACCGACGTACAGGCACCTAGGCCCTTCGCATCGTCCCTTGGAACGAAGCGTGAATTCAAGGCAAAACACTGCTCTCTTTGTTGCACCGTTGGATTGCCCATCTTTCAAAAGTCCTCCCGAACACGGGTCTGGCAGGTCTTAGGTGGACCGCAAGCGGTCCCCGCTGCTGAACCAGGACGGCAATGAAAACACCCTCTGCTTAGCGTTCGCACTGGGAACACGAAGCTGCCCTCGCTTGCCAAGCAGACCGTCGACTTTAGGCGCAGCCTGACAAACGGACTTGTTGCCCCTGCAACACTGCCTGAGCTCTGGTAGGATAAAAGGACACTTTTTGGCCTCACCTAAGGAATTACGTCGGTCACGCCTTTCAGCTCCCTGCGTGCCAAAGTTTTAAGAGGGAAGGTCCAGGGTGCTCCTTGAGTCTCTTTTCGCCGGTCAGAAGCTACACGTACGTGTGCTGCGTCAAGTCTGACCTAGGGGCCTAATGAGAAAAGCATTATTTTCCCAACGGGAAAGCAGGACACTTGCGGCCTCAGATTTAAGTGAAAAACAGCGTTGTTGCCCGTCCCCTCTTCACGGTGGTAATGCCGAGTGATTGAATGGCAGGATTCCTAGGCTAACAGTTTCCTACTCGTTACAGGAGGCCTCCAGCAGCCCTTGTTCACATAACGGGAAAGCCAGACCTGTCCCCCAGGCTCAACGTAATGTCAGGGTTTCCACGCACGACTTGACGTGTACAAACGATTTCCATGAACCCTTAGGGAAAGCAGCGCATTAACGCTGGAATGCTTCTCCTGGGACTCCCTCTGCCCCACCATGTCCCTTTGGAGGAACACTGTGCACTCAATGACTCCTGTTGACCGATTGAGCACCGTTCGGCCACCCAGGTACCTCCGGATCATCTCTTGGAACGCAGTGTGAAAGGCAGCAAACTGTTGCCTTCGTTGGATAGAGAGATTGACAAGTCTTTCAACTGTGCCCCGACCCGAGTTCTGGAAAGTCTTCGGTGTGATGCCAGTGGCTCTCAGGGCTGACCCTGAGCTGCAATGTAACAAACTCTGTGCTGACTGTTCATTCTCCGCTTACATACCTGCCGTCTCTCCCTGCCCAGCAGAAACTCGACTTTGGATGCCGTCTGGAAAATGAACGGTTTCCTCCTGAAGCCTGCTAGTCTTTTGGCAGGTTCAAGGACACCCAGATCTAGCTAGCGCCTTAAAACGCCTATGTCACTCGGACAGTGCTCCTCTCCCTGCGCAAGATATTATTCTGAGAAGGAACCACAGTGCTTCTTGTGTCTCTTCTGGTGCTTGAGAAACTACACGTACGTGGGGCTGCGTTCAACTTTGATGCCGGGACCTTAGGAGAAACGTTGGATTGTCCCTAGTTGAACGAAGAGTCCTCGTAGCCTCAAAGGTGCCTAAACACAGCGTTCCGCTAGTCTTCCCTTGCATGCTGGAACGTGTCTCAAAGGAAAGGGTGCTATGCAAGAAAGAAGAAAGGTCTTTCCACTTCCTTGCCTGAGGCGTGCCAGAGCCCCCTTCGCATAAAGGGCAGACCACACTGGTCACGGAGATCCAAACAAGGTCCGGGAACGGCATCCACAGTGCCTGCAGGCATGCAGCATTTGCCCAGAAGCCTTAGTCAAAGCAGTGGCTTGACGCTAGGGTGCTGGTTCAGGACTCCTAGGACTCCTGGGTCCTCACCACCTCGCATGGAAAAACACTGTGTACCCAATGTGTACCCAATTCTTAGGGGACCCAACCAAATACAGGTACCTGGGCCCTTCGGATCGTTTCTCTGCAAGAAGAACGAAAGGCGACACTCTGCTCCCTTCGCTGCCCGTCTAGACGGCCGAGCTTTCAAAAGTCCTCCCGAACACAGGCCTAGCAGGTCTTCGGTATTATGCCAATGATCCCCACTGCTGAACCACTGCTGCTATGAGGAAACACTGTGTTTACGGTTCATGCTGGGAACACTTCCCTGCCGCCTCTCTCTCTCTCTCTCTCTCTCTCTCTCTCTCTCTCTCTCTCTCTGCCAAGCAGAAGGGCGACTTCAGAGGCAGCCTGACAAACGTACAATTTGCCCCTGAACGCTACCCCGGGTTTTGTAAGACACAAGGACAGTTTGGCCCATCCCCGGGAATTACGTCGTTGAGGCCATTCAGCCCACGCAGGACTACCCTGGTGCCAAAGTCTTATCAGCGAAGGTCCAGGATGCTGCTTGAGTCTCTTTTTGTTGGTCAGAAGCTACAAGTGCATGTGCTGGGTTCAATTTTGATATTGGTTACCTAAAGCCAAGAGCATTATTTTCCCGGCGGGAGAGCTGAAAGTGCGGCCTCAGAGTGTCCTGAGAAACAGTGCGGTTCCTCGTGTTCTCTTCACAAGTAGAATGGCTATGTGCGGGGAAAGGGAGTTTGCCTAGAGAAACTCTGTTTACTACGCCGTGCAGGAGGCCTCCGGGCGCCCTCTATCCATCAACGGAACACTCTACTCTTCCACAACGACCCAAGTGAGGTTCAGGTATTCCCTCCACGAATTGACGCGTGCAGAGGTTTTCCAGGAAACCTTAGGCGAGTAGTGCATTGAAGTTAGTATGCCTTTCCTAGGGTCCCCGCTGCCTCACCACGTCCCTTGGAAGAACACTGTGTACCGAAACTCTTCTTGGCCCCCTGAGCACCTTTCTGCTGTCAAAGTCCTCCGGATCACCTCTTTGAATGCAGACTGAGAAACGACAAAGTCTCCTCTTTGCTGTAGAGCTAGATAGCCACGACATTCAAAAGTGCCCCCTGAACAGAGGTGTAGAAGGTCCCAGGTGGCATGCCAGGGGCTCCCACTGCTGACGCTGAGGAGCCATGTGAGACACGGTGCGTAGTGTTCATTCTGGGTGTACTTACCTACCGGCTCTTCCTGGTAAGCTGTAACTCGACCTTTGATGCAGTCTGGAAAGTGGACATTTCCACCACCACCACCCCCCCACCGCCGAACACTGCTAGGCTTTTGGCAGGTTCGGGGAGCACCTAAATCTGATACCTAGCACCTTTAAGAGTTCATGCCATTCGCACAGCGCACAACTCCCTGGCTACAAAATTATTCAGAGAAGGTGCCACCGTCCTCCTTGGGTCCCCTTTGGTTCCTGAGAAACTATACGCACGTGGGCTGTGTGCAACTCTGAGACCGGGACCCTTAGAGAACTGTAGTACCTCCCAACGGGAAAGAAGGATCGTTCAGCGTGAAAGCTGCCTGAAATACAGTGCTCTGTCAGTCCATTCTTGCATGCTGGAATGTCTTTGGAAGGAAAGTGGAATTTCCTTGAGAGCGGTGGTGGGTTTCCGCTTCCATTCCTGGGGCATCCCAGAGCCGCCTTTACACAGAAGGAACACGACACTGAGCGCCAAGCTGAAGGCAAGGTCCAGGAATTGCATCCACAAATGCCAGGCAGGCGTGCAGCATTTCCCAGGGAGCCCTACTCAAAGCAGTGGCTAAACGCTAGTGGGCTTTTCGGGACTCCTGGGACTCCCGCGCCCTCACCACGTCTCACGGCAACACCATGTGTACCGGTTGTCACGTCTCAGGCGACCTACCGACGTACAGGCACCTAGGCCCTTCGCATCGTCCCTTGGAACGAAGAGTGAATTCAAGGCAAAACACTGCTCTCTTTGTTGCACCGTTGGATTGCCCATCTTTCAAAAGTCCTCCCGAACACGGGTCTGGCAGGTCTTAGGTGGACCGCAAGCGGTCCCCGCTGCTGAACCAGGACGGCAATGAAAACACCCTCTGCTTAGCGTTCGCACTGGGAACACGAAGCTGCCCTCGCTTGCCAAGCAGACCGTCGACTTTAGGCGCAGCCTGACAAACGGACTTGTTGCCCCTGCAACACTGCCTGAGCTCTGGTAGGATAAAAGGACACTTTTTGGCCTCACCTAAGGAATTACGTCGGTCACGCCTTTCAGCTCCCTGCGTGCCAAAGTTTTAAGAGGGAAGGTCCAGGGTGCTCCTTGAGTCTCTTTTCGCCGGTCAGAAGCTACACGTACGTGTGCTGCGTCAAGTCTGACCTAGGGGCCTAATGAGAAAAGCATTATTTTCCCAACGGGAAAGCAGGACACTTGCGGCCTCAGATTTAAGTGAAAAACAGCGTTGTTGCCCGTCCCCTCTTCACGGTGGTAATGCCGAGTGATTGAATGGCAGGATTCCTAGGCTAACAGTTTCCTACTCGTTACAGGAGGCCTCCAGCAGCCCTTGTTCACATAACGGGAAAGCCAGACCTGTCCCCCAGGCTCAACGTAATGTCAGGGTTTCCACGCACGACTTGACGTGTACAAACGATTTCCATGAACCCTTAGGGAAAGCAGCGCATTAACGCTGGAATGCTTCTCCTGGGACTCCCTCTGCCCCACCATGTCCCTTTGGAGGAACACTGTGCACTCAATGACTCCTGTTGACCGATTGAGCACCGTTCGGCCACCCAGGTACCTCCGGATCATCTCTTGGAACGCAGTGTGAAAGGCAGCAAACTGTTGCCTTCGTTGGATAGAGAGATTGACAAGTCTTTCAACTGTGCCCCGACCCGAGTTCTGGAAAGTCTTCGGTGTGATGCCAGTGGCTCTCAGGGCTGACCCTGAGCTGCAATGTAACAAACTCTGTGCTGACTGTTCATTCTCCGCTTACATACCTGCCGTCTCTCCCTGCCCAGCAGAAACTCGACTTTGGATGCCGTCTGGAAAATGAACGGTTTCCTCCTGAAGCCTGCTAGTCTTTTGGCAGGTTCAAGGACACCCAGATCTAGCTAGCGCCTTAAAACGCCTATGTCACTCGGACAGTGCTCCTCTCCCTGCGCAAGATATTATTCTGAGAAGGAACCACAGTGCTTCTTGTGTCTCTTCTGGTGCTTGAGAAACTACACGTACGTGGGGCTGCGTTCAACTTTGATGCCGGGACCTTAGGAGAAACGTTGGATTGTCCCTAGTTGAACGAAGAGTCCTCGTAGCCTCAAAGGTGCCTAAACACAGCGTTCCGCTAGTCTTCCCTTGCATGCTGGAACGTGTCTCAAAGGAAAGGGTGCTATGCAAGAAAGAAGAAAGGTCTTTCCACTTCCTTGCCTGAGGCGTGCCAGAGCCCCCTTCGCATAAAGGGCAGACCACACTGGTCACGGAGATCCAAACAAGGTCCGGGAACGGCATCCACAGTGCCTGCAGGCATGCAGCATTTGCCCAGAAGCCTTAGTCAAAGCAGTGGCTTGACGCTAGGGTGCTGGTTCAGGACTCCTAGGACTCCTGGGTCCTCACCACCTCGCATGGAAAAACACTGTGTACCCAATGTGTACCCAATTCTTAGGGGACCCAACCAAATACAGGTACCTGGGCCCTTCGGATCGTTTCTCTGCAAGAAGAACGAAAGGCGACACTCTGCTCCCTTCGCTGCCCGTCTAGACGGCCGAGCTTTCAAAAGTCCTCCCGAACACAGGCCTAGCAGGTCTTCGGTATTATGCCAATGATCCCCACTGCTGAACCACTGCTGCTATGAGGAAACACTGTGTTTACGGTTCATGCTGGGAACACTTCCCTGCCGCCTCTCTCTCTCTCTCTCTCTCTCTCTCTCTCTCTCTCTCTCTGCCAAGCAGAAGGGCGACTTCAGAGGCAGCCTGACAAACGTACAATTTGCCCCTGAACGCTACCCCGGGTTTTGTAAGACACAAGGACAGTTTGGCCCATCCCCGGGAATTACGTCGTTGAGGCCATTCAGCCCACGCAGGACTACCCTGGTGCCAAAGTCTTATCAGCGAAGGTCCAGGATGCTGCTTGAGTCTCTTTTTGTTGGTCAGAAACTACAAGTGCATGTGCTGGGTTCAATTTTGATATTGGTTACCTAAAGCCAAGAGCATTATTTTCCCGGCGGGAGAGCTGAAAGTGCGGCCTCAGAGTGTCCTGAGAAACAGTGCGGTTCCTCGTGTTCTCTTCACAAGTAGAATGGCTATGTGCGGGGAAAGGGAGTTTGCCTAGAGAAACACTCTGTTTACTACGCCGTGCAGGAGGCCTCCGGGCGCCCTCTATCCATCAACGGAACACTCTACTCTTCCACAACGACCCAAGTGAGGTTCAGGTATTCCCTCCACGAATTGACGCGTGCAGAGGTTTTCCAGGAAACCTTAGGCGAGTAGTGCATTGAAGTTAGTATGCCTTTCCTAGGGTCCCCGCTGCCTCACCACGTCCCTTGGAAGAACACTGTGTACCGAAACTCTTCTTGGCCCCCTGAGCACCTTTCTGCTGTCAAAGTCCTCCGGATCACCTCTTTGAATGCAGACTGAGAAACGACAAAGTCTCCTCTTTGCTGTAGAGCTAGATAGCCACGACATTCAAAAGTGCCCCCTGAACAGAGGTGTAGAAGGTCCCAGGTGGCATGCCAGGGGCTCCCACTGCTGACGCTGAGGAGCCATGTGAGACACGGTGCGTAGTGTTCATTCTGGGTGTACTTACCTACCGGCTCTTCCTGGTAAGCTGTAACTCGACCTTTGATGCAGTCTGGAAAGTGGACATTTCCACCACCACCACCCCCCCACCGCCGAACACTGCTAGGCTTTTGGCAGGTTCGGGGAGCACCTAAATCTGATACCTAGCACCTTTAAGAGTTCATGCCATTCGCACAGCGCACAACTCCCTGGCTACAAAATTATTCAGAGAAGGTGCCACCGTCCTCCTTGGGTCCCCTTTGGTTCCTGAGAAACTATACGCACGTGGGCTGTGTGCAACTCTGAGACCGGGACCCTTAGAGAACTGTAGTACCTCCCAACGGGAAAGAAGGATCGTTCAGCGTGAAAGCTGCCTGAAATACAGTGCTCTGTCAGTCCATTCTTGCATGCTGGAATGTCTTTGGAAGGAAAGTGGAATTTCCTTGAGAGCGGTGGTGGGTTTCCGCTTCCATTCCTGGGGCATCCCAGAGCCGCCTTTACACAGAAGGAACACGACACTGAGCGCCAAGCTGAAGGCAAGGTCCAGGAATTGCATCCACAAATGCCAGGCAGGCGTGCAGCATTTCCCAGGGAGCCCTACTCAAAGCAGTGGCTAAACGCTAGTGGGCTTTTCGGGACTCCTGGGACTCCCGCGCCCTCACCACGTCTCACGGCAACACCATGTGTACCGGTTGTCACGTCTCAGGCGACCTACCGACGTACAGGCACCTAGGCCCTTCGCATCGTCCCTTGGAACGAAGCGTGAATTCAAGGCAAAACACTGCTCTCTTTGTTGCACCGTTGGATTGCCCATCTTTCAAAAGTCCTCCCGAACACGGGTCTGGCAGGTCTTAGGTGGACCGCAAGCGGTCCCCGCTGCTGAACCAGGACGGCAATGAAAACACCCTCTGCTTAGCGTTCGCACTGGGAACACGAAGCTGCCCTCGCTTGCCAAGCAGACCGTCGACTTTAGGCGCAGCCTGACAAACGGACTTGTTGCCCCTGCAACACTGCCTGAGCTCTGGTAGGATAAAAGGACACTTTTTGGCCTCACCTAAGGAATTACGTCGGTCACGCCTTTCAGCTCCCTGCGTGCCAAAGTTTTAAGAGGGAAGGTCCAGGGTGCTCCTTGAGTCTCTTTTCGCCGGTCAGAAGCTACACGTACGTGTGCTGCGTCAAGTCTGACCTAGGGGCCTAATGAGAAAAGCATTATTTTCCCAACGGGAAAGCAGGACACTTGCGGCCTCAGATTTAAGTGAAAAACAGCGTTGTTGCCCGTCCCCTCTTCACGGTGGTAATGCCGAGTGATTGAATGGCAGGATTCCTAGGCTAACAGTTTCCTACTCGTTACAGGAGGCCTCCAGCAGCCCTTGTTCACATAACGGGAAAGCCAGACCTGTCCCCCAGGCTCAACGTAATGTCAGGGTTTCCACGCACGACTTGACGTGTACAAACGATTTCCATGAACCCTTAGGGAAAGCAGCGCATTAACGCTGGAATGCTTCTCCTGGGACTCCCTCTGCCCCACCATGTCCCTTTGGAGGAACACTGTGCACTCAATGACTCCTGTTGACCGATTGAGCACCGTTCGGCCACCCAGGTACCTCCGGATCATCTCTTGGAACGCAGTGTGAAAGGCAGCAAACTGTTGCCTTCGTTGGATAGAGAGATTGACAAGTCTTTCAACTGTGCCCCGACCCGAGTTCTGGAAAGTCTTCGGTGTGATGCCAGTGGCTCTCAGGGCTGACCCTGAGCTGCAATGTAACAAACTCTGTGCTGACTGTTCATTCTCCGCTTACATACCTGCCGTCTCTCCCTGCCCAGCAGAAACTCGACTTTGGATGCCGTCTGGAAAATGAACGGTTTCCTCCTGAAGCCTGCTAGTCTTTTGGCAGGTTCAAGGACACCCAGATCTAGCTAGCGCCTTAAAACGCCTATGTCACTCGGACAGTGCTCCTCTCCCTGCGCAAGATATTATTCTGAGAAGGAACCACAGTGCTTCTTGTGTCTCTTCTGGTGCTTGAGAAACTACACGTACGTGGGGCTGCGTTCAACTTTGATGCCGGGACCTTAGGAGAAACGTTGGATTGTCCCTAGTTGAACGAAGAGTCCTCGTAGCCTCAAAGGTGCCTAAACACAGCGTTCCGCTAGTCTTCCCTTGCATGCTGGAACGTGTCTCAAAGGAAAGGGTGCTATGCAAGAAAGAAGAAAGGTCTTTCCACTTCCTTGCCTGAGGCGTGCCAGAGCCCCCTTCGCATAAAGGGCAGACCACACTGGTCACGGAGATCCAAACAAGGTCCGGGAACGGCATCCACAGTGCCTGCAGGCATGCAGCATTTGCCCAGAAGCCTTAGTCAAAGCAGTGGCTTGACGCTAGGGTGCTGGTTCAGGACTCCTAGGACTCCTGGGTCCTCACCACCTCGCATGGAAAAACACTGTGTACCCAATGTGTACCCAATTCTTAGGGGACCCAACCAAATACAGGTACCTGGGCCCTTCGGATCGTTTCTCTGCAAGAAGAACGAAAGGCGACACTCTGCTCCCTTCGCTGCCCGTCTAGACGGCCGAGCTTTCAAAAGTCCTCCCGAACACAGGCCTAGCAGGTCTTCGGTATTATGCCAATGATCCCCACTGCTGAACCACTGCTGCTATGAGGAAACACTGTGTTTACGGTTCATGCTGGGAACACTTCCCTGCCGCCTCTCTCTCTCTCTCTCTCTCTCTCTCTCTCTCTCTCTCTCTCTCTGCCAAGCAGAAGGGCGACTTCAGAGGCAGCCTGACAAACGTACAATTTGCCCCTGAACGCTACCCCGGGTTTTGTAAGACACAAGGACAGTTTGGCCCATCCCCGGGAATTACGTCGTTGAGGCCATTCAGCCCACGCAGGACTACCCTGGTGCCAAAGTCTTATCAGCGAAGGTCCAGGATGCTGCTTGAGTCTCTTTTTGTTGGTCAGAAGCTACAAGTGCATGTGCTGGGTTCAATTTTGATATTGGTTACCTAAAGCCAAGAGCATTATTTTCCCGGCGGGAGAGCTGAAAGTGCGGCCTCAGAGTGTCCTGAGAAACAGTGCGGTTCCTCGTGTTCTCTTCACAAGTAGAATGGCTATGTGCGGGGAAAGGGAGTTTGCCTAGAGAAACACTCTGTTTACTACGCCGTGCAGGAGGCCTCCGGGCGCCCTCTATCCATCAACGGAACACTCTACTCTTCCACAACGACCCAAGTGAGGTTCAGGTATTCCCTCCACGAATTGACGCGTGCAGAGGTTTTCCAGGAAACCTTAGGCGAGTAGTGCATTGAAGTTAGTATGCCTTTCCTAGGGTCCCCGCTGCCTCACCACGTCCCTTGGAAGAACACTGTGTACCGAAACTCTTCTTGGCCCCCTGAGCACCTTTCTGCTGTCAAAGTCCTCCGGATCACCTCTTTGAATGCAGACTGAGAAACGACAAAGTCTCCTCTTTGCTGTAGAGCTAGATAGCCACGACATTCAAAAGTGCCCCCTGAACAGAGGTGTAGAAGGTCCCAGGTGGCATGCCAGGGGCTCCCACTGCTGACGCTGAGGAGCCATGTGAGACACGGTGCGTAGTGTTCATTCTGGGTGTACTTACCTACCGGCTCTTCCTGGTAAGCTGTAACTCGACCTTTGATGCAGTCTGGAAAGTGGACATTTCCACCACCACCACCCCCCCACCGCCGAACACTGCTAGGCTTTTGGCAGGTTCGGGGAGCACCTAAATCTGATACCTAGCACCTTTAAGAGTTCATGCCATTCGCACAGCGCACAACTCCCTGGCTACAAAATTATTCAGAGAAGGTGCCACCGTCCTCCTTGGGTCCCCTTTGGTTCCTGAGAAACTATACGCACGTGGGCTGTGTGCAACTCTGAGACCGGGACCCTTAGAGAACTGTAGTACCTCCCAACGGGAAAGAAGGATCGTTCAGCGTGAAAGCTGCCTGAAATACAGTGCTCTGTCAGTCCATTGTTGCATGCTGGAATGTCTTTGGAAGGAAAGTGGAATTTCCTTGAGAGCGGTGGTGGGTTTCCGCTTCCATTCCTGGGGCATCCCAGAGCCGCCTTTACACAGAAGGAACACGACACTGAGCGCCAAGCTGAAGGCAAGGTCCAGGAATTGCATCCACAAATGCCAGGCAGGCGTGCAGCATTTCCCAGGGAGCCCTACTCAAAGCAGTGGCTAAACGCTAGTGGGCTTTTCGGGACTCCTGGGACTCCCGCGCCCTCACCACGTCTCACGGCAACACCATGTGTACCGGTTGTCACGTCTCAGGCGACCTACCGACGTACAGGCACCTAGGCCCTTCGCATCGTCCCTTGGAACGAAGCGTGAATTCAAGGCAAAACACTGCTCTCTTTGTTGCACCGTTGGATTGCCCATCTTTCAAAAGTCCTCCCGAACACGGGTCTGGCAGGTCTTAGGTGGACCGCAAGCGGTCCCCGCTGCTGAACCAGGACGGCAATGAAAACACCCTCTGCTTAGCGTTCGCACTGGGAACACGAAGCTGCCCTCGCTTGCCAAGCAGACCGTCGACTTTAGGCGCAGCCTGACAAACGGACTTGTTGCCCCTGCAACACTGCCTGAGCTCTGGTAGGATAAAAGGACACTTTTTGGCCTCACCTAAGGAATTACGTCGGTCACGCCTTTCAGCTCCCTGCGTGCCAAAGTTTTAAGAGGGAAGGTCCAGGGTGCTCCTTGAGTCTCTTTTCGCCGGTCAGAAGCTACACGTACGTGTGCTGCGTCAAGTCTGACCTAGGGGCCTAATGAGAAAAGCATTATTTTCCCAACGGGAAAGCAGGACACTTGCGGCCTCAGATTTAAGTGAAAAACAGCGTTGTTGCCCGTCCCCTCTTCACGGTGGTAATGCCGAGTGATTGAATGGCAGGATTCCTAGGCTAACAGTTTCCTACTCGTTACAGGAGGCCTCCAGCAGCCCTTGTTCACATAACGGGAAAGCCAGACCTGTCCCCCAGGCTCAACGTAATGTCAGGGTTTCCACGCACGACTTGACGTGTACAAACGATTTCCATGAACCCTTAGGGAAAGCAGCGCATTAACGCTGGAATGCTTCTCCTGGGACTCCCTCTGCCCCACCATGTCCCTTTGGAGGAACACTGTGCACTCAATGACTCCTGTTGACCGATTGAGCACCGTTCGGCCACCCAGGTACCTCCGGATCATCTCTTGGAACGCAGTGTGAAAGGCAGCAAACTGTTGCCTTCGTTGGATAGAGAGATTGACAAGTCTTTCAACTGTGCCCCGACCCGAGTTCTGGAAAGTCTTCGGTGTGATGCCAGTGGCTCTCAGGGCTGACCCTGAGCTGCAATGTAACAAACTCTGTGCTGACTGTTCATTCTCCGCTTACATACCTGCCGTCTCTCCCTGCCCAGCAGAAACTCGACTTTGGATGCCGTCTGGAAAATGAACGGTTTCCTCCTGAAGCCTGCTAGTCTTTTGGCAGGTTCAAGGACACCCAGATCTAGCTAGCGCCTTAAAACGCCTATGTCACTCGGACAGTGCTCCTCTCCCTGCGCAAGATATTATTCTGAGAAGGAACCACAGTGCTTCTTGTGTCTCTTCTGGTGCTTGAGAAACTACACGTACGTGGGGCTGCGTTCAACTTTGATGCCGGGACCTTAGGAGAAACGTTGGATTGTCCCTAGTTGAACGAAGAGTCCTCGTAGCCTCAAAGGTGCCTAAACACAGCGTTCCGCTAGTCTTCCCTTGCATGCTGGAACGTGTCTCAAAGGAAAGGGTGCTATGCAAGAAAGAAGAAAGGTCTTTCCACTTCCTTGCCTGAGGCGTGCCAGAGCCCCCTTCGCATAAAGGGCAGACCACACTGGTCACGGAGATCCAAACAAGGTCCGGGAACGGCATCCACAGTGCCTGCAGGCATGCAGCATTTGCCCAGAAGCCTTAGTCAAAGCAGTGGCTTGACGCTAGGGTGCTGGTTCAGGACTCCTAGGACTCCTGGGTCCTCACCACCTCGCATGGAAAAACACTGTGTACCCAATGTGTACCCAATTCTTAGGGGACCCAACCAAATACAGGTACCTGGGCCCTTCGGATCGTTTCTCTGCAAGAAGAACGAAAGGCGACACTCTGCTCCCTTCGCTGCCCGTCTAGACGGCCGAGCTTTCAAAAGTCCTCCTGAACACAGGCCTAGCAGGTCTTCGGTATTATGCCAATGATCCCCACTGCTGCTATGAGGAAACACTGTGTTTACGGTTCATGCTGGGAACACTTCCCTGCCGCCTCTCTCTCTCTCTCTCTCTCTCTCTCTCTCTCTCTCTCTCTGCCAAGCAGAAGGTCGACTTCAGAGGCAGCCTGACAAACGTACAATTTGCCCCTGAACGCTACCCCGGGTTTTGTAAGACACAAGGACAGTTTGGCCCATCCCCGGGAATTACGTCGCTGAGGCCATTCAGCCCACGCAGGACTACCCTGGTGCCAAAGTCTTATCAGCGAAGGTCCAGGATGCTGCTTGAGTCTCTTTTTGTTGGTCAGAAGCTACAAGTGCATGTGCTGGGTTCAATTTTGATATTGGTTACCTAAAGCCAAGAGCATTATTTTCCCGGCGGGAGAGCTGAAAGTGCGGCCTCAGAGTGTCCTGAGAAACAGTGCGGTTCCTCGTGTTCTCTTCACAAGTAGAATGGCTATGTGCGGGGAAAGGGAGTTTGCCTAGAGAAACACTCTGTTTACTACGCCGTGCAGGAGGCCTCCGGGCGCCCTCTATCCATCAACGGAACACTCTACTGTTCCACAACGACCCAAGTGAGGTTCAGGTATTCCCTCCACGAATTGACGCGTGCAGAGGTTTTCCAGGAAACCTTAGGCGAGTAGTGCATTGAAGTTAGTATGCCTTTCCTAGGGTCCCCGCTGCCTCACCACATCCCTTGGAAGAACACTGTGTACCGAAACTCTTCTTGGCCCCCTGAGCACCTTTCTGCTGTCAAAGTCCTCCGGATCACCTCTTTGAATGCAGACTGAGAAACGACAAAGTCTCCTCTTTGCTGTAGAGCTAGATAGCCACGACATTCAAAAGTGCCCCCTGAACAGAGGTGTAGAAGGTCCCAGGTGGCATGCCAGGGGCTCCCACTGCTGACGCTGAGGAGCCATGTGAGACACGGTGCGTAGTGTTCATTCTGGGTGTACTTACCTACCGGCTCTTCCTGGTAAGCTGTAACTCGACCTTTGATGCAGTCTGGAAAGTGGACATTTCCACCACCACCACCCCCCCACCGCCGAACACTGCTAGGCTTTTGGCAGGTTCGGGGAGCACCTAAATCTGATACCTAGCACCTTTAAGAGTTCATGCCATTCGCACAGCGCACAACTCCCTGGCTACAAAATTATTCAGAGAAGGTGCCACCGTCCTCCTTGGGTCCCCTTTGGTTCCTGAGAAACTATACGCACGTGGGCTGTGTGCAACTCTGAGACCGGGACCCTTAGAGAACTGTAGTACCTCCCAACGGGAAAGAAGGATCGTTCAGCGTGAAAGCTGCCTGAAATACAGTGCTCTGTCAGTCCATTGTTGCATGCTGGAATGTCTTTGGAAGGAAAGTGGAATTTCCTTGAGAGCGGTGGTGGGTTTCCGCTTCCATTCCTGGGGCATCCCAGAGCCGCCTTTACACAGAAGGAACACGACACTGAGCGCCAAGCTGAAGGCAAGGTCCAGGAATTGCATCCACAAATGCCAGGCAGGCGTGCAGCATTTCCCAGGGAGCCCTACTCAAAGCAGTGGCTAAACGCTAGTGGGCTTTTCGGGACTCCTGGGACTCCCGCGCCCTCACCACGTCTCACGGCAACACCATGTGTACCGGTTGTCACGTCTCAGGCGACCTACCGACGTACAGGCACCTAGGCCCTTCGCATCGTCCCTTGGAACGAAGCGTGAATTCAAGGCAAAACACTGCTCTCTTTGTTGCACCGTTGGATTGCCCATCTTTCAAAAGTCCTCCCGAACACGGGTCTGGCAGGTCTTAGGTGGACCGCAAGCGGTCCCCGCTGCTGAACCAGGACGGCAATGAAAACACCCTCTGCTTAGCGTTCGCACTGGGAACACGAAGCTGCCCTCGCTTGCCAAGCAGACCGTCGACTTTAGGCGCAGCCTGACAAACGGACTTGTTGCCCCTGCAACACTGCCTGAGCTCTGGTAGGATAAAAGGACACTTTTTGGCCTCACCTAAGGAATTACGTCGGTCACGCCTTTCAGCTCCCTGCGTGCCAAAGTTTTAAGAGGGAAGGTCCAGGGTGCTCCTTGAGTCTCTTTTCGCCGGTCAGAAGCTACACGTACGTGTGCTGCGTCAAGTCTGACCTAGGGGCCTAATGAGAAAAGCATTATTTTCCCAACGGGAAAGCAGGACACTTGCGGCCTCAGATTTAAGTGAAAAACAGCGTTGTTGCCCGTCCCCTCTTCACGGTGGTAATGCCGAGTGATTGAATGGCAGGATTCCTAGGCTAACAGTTTCCTACTCGTTACAGGAGGCCTCCAGCAGCCCTTGTTCACATAACGGGAAAGCCAGACCTGTCCCCCAGGCTCAACGTAATGTCAGGGTTTCCACGCACGACTTGACGTGTACAAACGATTTCCATGAACCCTTAGGGAAAGCAGCGCATTAACGCTGGAATGCTTCTCCTGGGACTCCCTCTGCCCCACCATGTCCCTTTGGAGGAACACTGTGCACTCAATGACTCCTGTTGACCGATTGAGCACCGTTCGGCCACCCAGGTACCTCCGGATCATCTCTTGGAACGCAGTGTGAAAGGCAGCAAACTGTTGCCTTCGTTGGATAGAGAGATTGACAAGTCTTTCAACTGTGCCCCGACCCGAGTTCTGGAAAGTCTTCGGTGTGATGCCAGTGGCTCTCAGGGCTGACCCTGAGCTGCAATGTAACAAACTCTGTGCTGACTGTTCATTCTCCGCTTACATACCTGCCGTCTCTCCCTGCCCAGCAGAAACTCGACTTTGGATGCCGTCTGGAAAATGAACGGTTTCCTCCTGAAGCCTGCTAGTCTTTTGGCAGGTTCAAGGACACCCAGATCTAGCTAGCGCCTTAAAACGCCTATGTCACTCGGACAGTGCTCCTCTCCCTGCGCAAGATATTATTCTGAGAAGGAACCACAGTGCTTCTTGTGTCTCTTCTGGTGCTTGAGAAACTACACGTACGTGGGGCTGCGTTCAACTTTGATGCCGGGACCTTAGGAGAAACGTTGGATTGTCCCTAGTTGAACGAAGAGTCCTCGTAGCCTCAAAGGTGCCTAAACACAGCGTTCCGCTAGTCTTCCCTTGCATGCTGGAACGTGTCTCAAAGGAAAGGGTGCTATGCAAGAAAGAAGAAAGGTCTTTCCACTTCCTTGCCTGAGGCGTGCCAGAGCCCCCTTCGCATAAAGGGCAGACCACACTGGTCACGGAGATCCAAACAAGGTCCGGGAACGGCATCCACAGTGCCTGCAGGCATGCAGCATTTGCCCAGAAGCCTTAGTCAAAGCAGTGGCTTGACGCTAGGGTGCTGGTTCAGGACTCCTAGGACTCCTGGGTCCTCACCACCTCGCATGGAAAAACACTGTGTACCCAATGTGTACCCAATTCTTAGGGGACCCAACCAAATACAGGTACCTGGGCCCTTCGGATCGTTTCTCTGCAAGAAGAACGAAAGGCGACACTCTGCTCCCTTCGCTGCCCGTCTAGACGGCCGAGCTTTCAAAAGTCCTCCCGAACACAGGCCTAGCAGGTCTTCGGTATTATGCCAATGATCCCCACTGCTGAACCACTGCTGCTATGAGGAAACACTGTGTTTACGGTTCATGCTGGGAACACTTCCCTGCCGCCTCTCTCTCTCTCTCTCTCTCTCTCTCTCTCTCTCTCTCTCTCTCTCTCTCTGCCAAGCAGAAGGGCGACTTCAGAGGCAGCCTGACAAACGTACAATTTGCCCCTGAACGCTACCCCGGGTTTTGTAAGACACAAGGACAGTTTGGCCCATCCCCGGGAATTACGTCGTTGAGGCCATTCAGCCCACGCAGGACTACCCTGGTGCCAAAGTCTTATCAGCGAAGGTCCAGGATGCTGCTTGAGTCTCTTTTTGTTGGTCAGAAGCTACAAGTGCATGTGCTGGGTTCAATTTTGATATTGGTTACCTAAAGCCAAGAGCATTATTTTCCCGGCGGGAGAGCTGAAAGTGCGGCCTCAGAGTGTCCTGAGAAACAGTGCGGTTCCTCGTGTTCTCTTCACAAGTAGAATGGCTATGTGCGGGGAAAGGGAGTTTGCCTAGAGAAACACTCTGTTTACTACGCCGTGCAGGAGGCCTCCGGGCGCCCTCTATCCATCAACGGAACACTCTACTCTTCCACAACGACCCAAGTGAGGTTCAGGTATTCCCTCCACGAATTGACGCGTGCAGAGGTTTTCCAGGAAACCTTAGGCGAGTAGTGCATTGAAGTTAGTATGCCTTTCCTAGGGTCCCCGCTGCCTCACCACGTCCCTTGGAAGAACACTGTGTACCGAAACTCTTCTTGGCCCCCTGAGCACCTTTCTGCTGTCAAAGTCCTCCGGATCACCTCTTTGAATGCAGACTGAGAAACGACAAAGTCTCCTCTTTGCTGTAGAGCTAGATAGCCACGACATTCAAAAGTGCCCCCTGAACAGAGGTGTAGAAGGTCCCAGGTGGCATGCCAGGGGCTCCCACTGCTGACGCTGAGGAGCCATGTGAGACACGGTGCGTAGTGTTCATTCTGGGTGTACTTACCTACCGGCTCTTCCTGGTAAGCTGTAACTCGACCTTTGATGCAGTCTGGAAAGTGGACATTTCCACCACCACCACCCCCCCACCGCCGAACACTGCTAGGCTTTTGGCAGGTTCGGGGAGCACCTAAATCTGATACCTAGCACCTTTAAGAGTTCATGCCATTCGCACAGCGCACAACTCCCTGGCTACAAAATTATTCAGAGAAGGTGCCACCGTCCTCCTTGGGTCCCCTTTGGTTCCTGAGAAACTATACGCACGTGGGCTGTGTGCAACTCTGAGACCGGGACCCTTAGAGAACTGTAGTACCTCCCAACGGGAAAGAAGGATCGTTCAGCGTGAAAGCTGCCTGAAATACAGTGCTCTGTCAGTCCATTCTTGCATGCTGGAATGTCTTTGGAAGGAAAGTGGAATTTCCTTGAGAGCGGTGGTGGGTTTCCGCTTCCATTCCTGGGGCATCCCAGAGCCGCCTTTACACAGAAGGAACACGACACTGAGCGCCAAGCTGAAGGCAAGGTCCAGGAATTGCATCCACAAATGCCAGGCAGGCGTGCAGCATTTCCCAGGGAGCCCTACTCAAAGCAGTGGCTAAACGCTAGTGGGCTTTTCGGGACTCCTGGGACTCCCGCGCCCTCACCACGTCTCACGGCAACACCATGTGTACCGGTTGTCACGTCTCAGGCGACCTACCGACGTACAGGCACCTAGGCCCTTCGCATCGTCCCTTGGAACGAAGCGTGAATTCAAGGCAAAACACTGCTCTCTTTGTTGCACCGTTGGATTGCCCATCTTTCAAAAGTCCTCCCGAACACGGGTCTGGCAGGTCTTAGGTGGACCGCAAGCGGTCCCCGCTGCTGAACCAGGACGGCAATGAAAACACCCTCTGCTTAGCGTTCGCACTGGGAACACGAAGCTGCCCTCGCTTGCCAAGCAGACCGTCGACTTTAGGCGCAGCCTGACAAACGGACTTGTTGCCCCTGCAACACTGCCTGAGCTCTGGTAGGATAAAAGGACACTTTTTGGCCTCACCTAAGGAATTACGTCGGTCACGCCTTTCAGCTCCCTGCGTGCCAAAGTTTTAAGAGGGAAGGTCCAGGGTGCTCCTTGAGTCTCTTTTCGCCGGTCAGAAGCTACACGTACGTGTGCTGCGTCAAGTCTGACCTAGGGGCCTAATGAGAAAAGCATTATTTTCCCAACGGGAAAGCAGGACACTTGCGGCCTCAGATTTAAGTGAAAAACAGCGTTGTTGCCCGTCCCCTCTTCACGGTGGTAATGCCGAGTGATTGAATGGCAGGATTCCTAGGCTAACAGTTTCCTACTCGTTACAGGAGGCCTCCAGCAGCCCTTGTTCACATAACGGGAAAGCCAGACCTGTCCCCCAGGCTCAACGTAATGTCAGGGTTTCCACGCACGACTTGACGTGTACAAACGATTTCCATGAACCCTTAGGGAAAGCAGCGCATTAACGCTGGAATGCTTCTCCTGGGACTCCCTCTGCCCCACCATGTCCCTTTGGAGGAACACTGTGCACTCAATGACTCCTGTTGACCGATTGAGCACCGTTCGGCCACCCAGGTACCTCCGGATCATCTCTTGGAACGCAGTGTGAAAGGCAGCAAACTGTTGCCTTCGTTGGATAGAGAGATTGACAAGTCTTTCAACTGTGCCCCGACCCGAGTTCTGGAAAGTCTTCGGTGTGATGCCAGTGGCTCTCAGGGCTGACCCTGAGCTGCAATGTAACAAACTCTGTGCTGACTGTTCATTCTCCGCTTACATACCTGCCGTCTCTCCCTGCCCAGCAGAAACTCGACTTTGGATGCCGTCTGGAAAATGAACGGTTTCCTCCTGAAGCCTGCTAGTCTTTTGGCAGGTTCAAGGACACCCAGATCTAGCTAGCGCCTTAAAACGCCTATGTCACTCGGACAGTGCTCCTCTCCCTGCGCAAGATATTATTCTGAGAAGGAACCACAGTGCTTCTTGTGTCTCTTCTGGTGCTTGAGAAACTACACGTACGTGGGGCTGCGTTCAACTTTGATGCCGGGACCTTAGGAGAAACGTTGGATTGTCCCTAGTTGAACGAAGAGTCCTCGTAGCCTCAAAGGTGCCTAAACACAGCGTTCCGCTAGTCTTCCCTTGCATGCTGGAACGTGTCTCAAAGGAAAGGGTGCTATGCAAGAAAGAAGAAAGGTCTTTCCACTTCCTTGCCTGAGGCGTGCCAGAGCCCCCTTCGCATAAAGGGCAGACCACACTGGTCACGGAGATCCAAACAAGGTCCGGGAACGGCATCCACAGTGCCTGCAGGCATGCAGCATTTGCCCAGAAGCCTTAGTCAAAGCAGTGGCTTGACGCTAGGGTGCTGGTTCAGGACTCCTAGGACTCCTGGGTCCTCACCACCTCGCATGGAAAAACACTGTGTACCCAATGTGTACCCAATTCTTAGGGGACCCAACCAAATACAGGTACCTGGGCCCTTCGGATCGTTTCTCTGCAAGAAGAACGAAAGGCGACACTCTGCTCCCTTCGCTGCCCGTCTAGACGGCCGAGCTTTCAAAAGTCCTCCTGAACACAGGCCTAGCAGGTCTTCGGTATTATGCCAATGATCCCCACTGCTGCTATGAGGAAACACTGTGTTTACGGTTCATGCTGGGAACACTTCCCTGCCGCCTCTCTCTCTCTCTCTCTCTCTCTCTCTCTCTCTCTCTCTCTGCCAAGCAGAAGGTCGACTTCAGAGGCAGCCTGACAAACGTACAATTTGCCCCTGAACGCTACCCCGGGTTTTGTAAGACACAAGGACAGTTTGGCCCATCCCCGGGAATTACGTCGTTGAGGCCATTCAGCCCACGCAGGACTACCCTGGTGCCAAAGTCTTATCAGCGAAGGTCCAGGATGCTGCTTGAGTCTCTTTTTGTTGGTCAGAAGCTACAAGTGCATGTGCTGGGTTCAATTTTGATATTGGTTACCTAAAGCCAAGAGCATTATTTTCCCGGCGGGAGAGCTGAAAGTGCGGCCTCAGAGTGTCCTGAGAAACAGTGCGGTTCCTCGTGTTCTCTTCACAAGTAGAATGGCTATGTGCGGGGAAAGGGAGTTTGCCTAGAGAAACACTCTGTTTACTACGCCGTGCAGGAGGCCTCCGGGCGCCCTCTATCCATCAACGGAACACTCTACTCTTCCACAACGACCCAAGTGAGGTTCAGGTATTCCCTCCACGAATTGACGCGTGCAGAGGTTTTCCAGGAAACCTTAGGCGAGTAGTGCATTGAAGTTAGTATGCCTTTCCTAGGGTCCCCGCTGCCTCACCACATCCCTTGGAAGAACACTGTGTACCGAAACTCTTCTTGGCCCCCTGAGCACCTTTCTGCTGTCAAAGTCCTCCGGATCACCTCTTTGAATGCAGACTGAGAAACGACAAAGTCTCCTCTTTGCTGTAGAGCTAGATAGCCACGACATTCAAAAGTGCCCCCTGAACAGAGGTGTAGAAGGTCCCAGGTGGCATGCCAGGGGCTCCCACTGCTGACGCTGAGGAGCCATGTGAGACACGGTGCGTAGTGTTCATTCTGGGTGTACTTACCTACCGGCTCTTCCTGGTAAGCTGTAACTCGACCTTTGATGCAGTCTGGAAAGTGGACATTTCCACCACCACCACCCCCCCACCGCCGAACACTGCTAGGCTTTTGGCAGGTTCGGGGAGCACCTAAATCTGATACCTAGCACCTTTAAGAGTTCATGCCATTCGCACAGCGCACAACTCCCTGGCTACAAAATTATTCAGAGAAGGTGCCACCGTCCTCCTTGGGTCCCCTTTGGTTCCTGAGAAACTATACGCACGTGGGCTGTGTGCAACTCTGAGACCGGGACCCTTAGAGAACTGTAGTACCTCCCAACGGGAAAGAAGGATCGTTCAGCGTGAAAGCTGCCTGAAATACAGTGCTCTGTCAGTCCATTGTTGCATGCTGGAATGTCTTTGGAAGGAAAGTGGAATTTCCTTGAGAGCGGTGGTGGGTTTCCGCTTCCATTCCTGGGGCATCCCAGAGCCGCCTTTACACAGAAGGAACACGACACTGAGCGCCAAGCTGAAGGCAAGGTCCAGGAATTGCATCCACAAATGCCAGGCAGGCGTGCAGCATTTCCCAGGGAGCCCTACTCAAAGCAGTGGCTAAACGCTAGTGGGCTTTTCGGGACTCCTGGGACTCCCGCGCCCTCACCACGTCTCACGGCAACACCATGTGTACCGGTTGTCACGTCTCAGGCGACCTACCGACGTACAGGCACCTAGGCCCTTCGCATCGTCCCTTGGAACGAAGCGTGAATTCAAGGCAAAACACTGCTCTCTTTGTTGCACCGTTGGATTGCCCATCTTTCAAAAGTCCTCCCGAACACGGGTCTGGCAGGTCTTAGGTGGACCGCAAGCGGTCCCCGCTGCTGAACCAGGACGGCAATGAAAACACCCTCTGCTTAGCGTTCGCACTGGGAACACGAAGCTGCCCTCGCTTGCCAAGCAGACCGTCGACTTTAGGCGCAGCCTGACAAACGGACTTGTTGCCCCTGCAACACTGCCTGAGCTCTGGTAGGATAAAAGGACACTTTTTGGCCTCACCTAAGGAATTACGTCGGTCACGCCTTTCAGCTCCCTGCGTGCCAAAGTTTTAAGAGGGAAGGTCCAGGGTGCTCCTTGAGTCTCTTTTCGCCGGTCAGAAGCTACACGTACGTGTGCTGCGTCAAGTCTGACCTAGGGGCCTAATGAGAAAAGCATTATTTTCCCAACGGGAAAGCAGGACACTTGCGGCCTCAGATTTAAGTGAAAAACAGCGTTGTTGCCCGTCCCCTCTTCACGGTGGTAATGCCGAGTGATTGAATGGCAGGATTCCTAGGCTAACAGTTTCCTACTCGTTACAGGAGGCCTCCAGCAGCCCTTGTTCACATAACGGGAAAGCCAGACCTGTCCCCCAGGCTCAACGTAATGTCAGGGTTTCCACGCACGACTTGACGTGTACAAACGATTTCCATGAACCCTTAGGGAAAGCAGCGCATTAACGCTGGAATGCTTCTCCTGGGACTCCCTCTGCCCCACCATGTCCCTTTGGAGGAACACTGTGCACTCAATGACTCCTGTTGACCGATTGAGCACCGTTCGGCCACCCAGGTACCTCCGGATCATCTCTTGGAACGCAGTGTGAAAGGCAGCAAACTGTTGCCTTCGTTGGATAGAGAGATTGACAAGTCTTTCAACTGTGCCCCGACCCGAGTTCTGGAAAGTCTTCGGTGTGATGCCAGTGGCTCTCAGGGCTGACCCTGAGCTGCAATGTAACAAACTCTGTGCTGACTGTTCATTCTCCGCTTACATACCTGCCGTCTCTCCCTGCCCAGCAGAAACTCGACTTTGGATGCCGTCTGGAAAATGAACGGTTTCCTCCTGAAGCCTGCTAGTCTTTTGGCAGGTTCAAGGACACCCAGATCTAGCTAGCGCCTTAAAACGCCTATGTCACTCGGACAGTGCTCCTCTCCCTGCGCAAGATATTATTCTGAGAAGGAACCACAGTGCTTCTTGTGTCTCTTCTGGTGCTTGAGAAACTACACGTACGTGGGGCTGCGTTCAACTTTGATGCCGGGACCTTAGGAGAAACGTTGGATTGTCCCTAGTTGAACGAAGAGTCCTCGTAGCCTCAAAGGTGCCTAAACACAGCGTTCCGCTAGTCTTCCCTTGCATGCTGGAACGTGTCTCAAAGGAAAGGGTGCTATGCAAGAAAGAAGAAAGGTCTTTCCACTTCCTTGCCTGAGGCGTGCCAGAGCCCCCTTCGCATAAAGGGCAGACCACACTGGTCACGGAGATCCAAACAAGGTCCGGGAACGGCATCCACAGTGCCTGCAGGCATGCAGCATTTGCCCAGAAGCCTTAGTCAAAGCAGTGGCTTGACGCTAGGGTGCTGGTTCAGGACTCCTAGGACTCCTGGGTCCTCACCACCTCGCATGGAAAAACACTGTGTACCCAATGTGTACCCAATTCTTAGGGGACCCAACCAAATACAGGTACCTGGGCCCTTCGGATCGTTTCTCTGCAAGAAGAACGAAAGGCGACACTCTGCTCCCTTCGCTGCCCGTCTAGACGGCCGAGCTTTCAAAAGTCCTCCTGAACACAGGCCTAGCAGGTCTTCGGTATTATGCCAATGATCCCCACTGCTGCTATGAGGAAACACTGTGTTTACGGTTCATGCTGGGAACACTTCCCTGCCGCCTCTCTCTCTCTCTCTCTCTCTCTCTCTCTCTCTCTCTCTGCCAAACAGAAGGTCGACTTCAGAGGCAGCCTGACAAACGTACAATTTGCCCCTGAACGCTACCCCGGGTTTTGTAAGACACAAGGACAGTTTGGCCCATCCCCGGGAATTACGTCGTTGAGGCCATTCAGCCCACGCAGGACTACCCTGGTGCCAAAGTCTTATCAGCGAAGGTCCAGGATGCTGCTTGAGTCTCTTTTTGTTGGTCAGAAGCTACAAGTGCATGTGCTGGGTTCAATTTTGATATTGGTTACCTAAAGCCAAGAGCATTATTTTCCCGGCGGGAGAGCTGAAAGTGCGGCCTCAGAGTGTCCTGAGAAACAGTGCGGTTCCTCGTGTTCTCTTCACAAGTAGAATGGCTATGTGCGGGGAAAGGGAGTTTGCCTAGAGAAACACTCTGTTTACTACGCCGTGCAGGAGGCCTCCGGGCGCCCTCTATCCATCAACGGAACACTCTACTCTTCCACAACGACCCAAGTGAGGTTCAGGTATTCCCTCCACGAATTGACGCGTGCAGAGGTTTTCCAGGAAACCTTAGGCGAGTAGTGCATTGAAGTTAGTATGCCTTTCCTAGGGTCCCCGCTGCCTCACCACGTCCCTTGGAAGAACACTGTGTACCGAAACTCTTCTTGGCCCCCTGAGCACCTTTCTGCTGTCAAAGTCCTCCGGATCACCTCTTTGAATGCAGACTGAGAAACGACAAAGTCTCCTCTTTGCTGTAGAGCTAGATAGCCACGACATTCAAAAGTGCCCCCTGAACAGAGGTGTAGAAGGTCCCAGGTGGCATGCCAGGGGCTCCCACTGCTGACGCTGAGGAGCCATGTGAGACACGGTGCGTAGTGTTCATTCTGGGTGTACTTACCTACCGGCTCTTCCTGGTAAGCTGTAACTCGACCTTTGATGCAGTCTGGAAAGTGGACATTTCCACCACCACCACCCCCCCACCGCCGAACACTGCTAGGCTTTTGGCAGGTTCGGGGAGCACCTAAATCTGATACCTAGCACCTTTAAGAGTTCATGCCATTCGCACAGCGCACAACTCCCTGGCTACAAAATTATTCAGAGAAGGTGCCACCGTCCTCCTTGGGTCCCCTTTGGTTCCTGAGAAACTATACGCACGTGGGCTGTGTGCAACTCTGAGACCGGGACCCTTAGAGAACTGTAGTACCTCCCAACGGGAAAGAAGGATCGTTCAGCGTGAAAGCTGCCTGAAATACAGTGCTCTGTCAGTCCATTCTTGCATGCTGGAATGTCTTTGGAAGGAAAGTGGAATTTCCTTGAGAGCGGTGGTGGGTTTCCGCTTCCATTCCTGGGGCATCCCAGAGCCGCCTTTACACAGAAGGAACACGACACTGAGCGCCAAGCTGAAGGCAAGGTCCAGGAATTGCATCCACAAATGCCAGGCAGGCGTGCAGCATTTCCCAGGGAGCCCTACTCAAAGCAGTGGCTAAACGCTAGTGGGCTTTTCGGGACTCCTGGGACTCCCGCGCCCTCACCACATCTCACGGCAACACCATGTGTACCGGTTGTCACGTCTCAGGCGACCTACCGACGTACAGGCACCTAGGCCCTTCGCATCGTCCCTTGGAACGAAGCGTGAATTCAAGGCAAAACACTGCTCTCTTTGTTGCACCGTTGGATTGCCCATCTTTCAAAAGTCCTCCCGAACACGGGTCTGGCAGGTCTTAGGTGGACCGCAAGCGGTCCCCGCTGCTGAACCAGGACGGCAATGAAAACACCCTCTGCTTAGCGTTCGCACTGGGAACACGAAGCTGCCCTCGCTTGCCAAGCAGACCGTCGACTTTAGGCGCAGCCTGACAAACGGACTTGTTGCCCCTGCAACACTGCCTGAGCTCTGGTAGGATAAAAGGACACTTTTTGGCCTCACCTAAGGAATTACGTCGGTCACGCCTTTCAGCTCCCTGCGTGCCAAAGTTTTAAGAGGGAAGGTCCAGGGTGCTCCTTGAGTCTCTTTTCGCCGGTCAGAAGCTACACGTACGTGTGCTGCGTCAAGTCTGACCTAGGGGCCTAATGAGAAAAGCATTATTTTCCCAACGGGAAAGCAGGACACTTGCGGCCTCAGATTTAAGTGAAAAACAGCGTTGTTGCCCGTCCCCTCTTCACGGTGGTAATGCCGAGTGATTGAATGGCAGGATTCCTAGGCTAACAGTTTCCTACTCGTTACAGGAGGCCTCCAGCAGCCCTTGTTCACATAACGGGAAAGCCAGACCTGTCCCCCAGGCTCAACGTAATGTCAGGGTTTCCACGCACGACTTGACGTGTACAAACGATTTCCATGAACCCTTAGGGAAAGCAGCGCATTAACGCTGGAATGCTTCTCCTGGGACTCCCTCTGCCCCACCATGTCCCTTTGGAGGAACACTGTGCACTCAATGACTCCTGTTGACCGATTGAGCACCGTTCGGCCACCCAGGTACCTCCGGATCATCTCTTGGAACGCAGTGTGAAAGGCAGCAAACTGTTGCCTTCGTTGGATAGAGAGATTGACAAGTCTTTCAACTGTGCCCCGACCCGAGTTCTGGAAAGTCTTCGGTGTGATGCCAGTGGCTCTCAGGGCTGACCCTGAGCTGCAATGTAACAAACTCTGTGCTGACTGTTCATTCTCCGCTTACATACCTGCCGTCTCTCCCTGCCCAGCAGAAACTCGACTTTGGATGCCGTCTGGAAAATGAACGGTTTCCTCCTGAAGCCTGCTAGTCTTTTGGCAGGTTCAAGGACACCCAGATCTAGCTAGCGCCTTAAAACGCCTATGTCACTCGGACAGTGCTCCTCTCCCTGCGCAAGATATTATTCTGAGAAGGAACCACAGTGCTTCTTGTGTCTCTTCTGGTGCTTGAGAAACTACACGTACGTGGGGCTGCGTTCAACTTTGATGCCGGGACCTTAGGAGAAACGTTGGATTGTCCCTAGTTGAACGAAGAGTCCTCGTAGCCTCAAAGGTGCCTAAACACAGCGTTCCGCTAGTCTTCCCTTGCATGCTGGAACGTGTCTCAAAGGAAAGGGTGCTATGCAAGAAAGAAGAAAGGTCTTTCCACTTCCTTGCCTGAGGCGTGCCAGAGCCCCCTTCGCATAAAGGGCAGACCACACTGGTCACGGAGATCCAAACAAGGTCCGGGAACGGCATCCACAGTGCCTGCAGGCATGCAGCATTTGCCCAGAAGCCTTAGTCAAAGCAGTGGCTTGACGCTAGGGTGCTGGTTCAGGACTCCTAGGACTCCTGGGTCCTCACCACCTCGCATGGAAAAACACTGTGTACCCAATGTGTACCCAATTCTTAGGGGACCCAACCAAATACAGGTACCTGGGCCCTTCGGATCGTTTCTCTGCAAGAAGAACGAAAGGCGACACTCTGCTCCCTTCGCTGCCCGTCTAGACGGCCGAGCTTTCAAAAGTCCTCCTGAACACAGGCCTAGCAGGTCTTCAGTATTATGCCAATGATCCCCACTGCTGCTATGAGGAAACACTGTGTTTACGGTTCATGCTGGGAACACTTCCCTGCCGCCTCTCTCTCTCTCTCTCTCTCTCTCTCTCTCTCTCTCTCTCTCTCTGCCAAGCAGAAGGTCGACTTCAGAGGCAGCCTGACAAACGTACAATTTGCCCCTGAACGCTACCCCGGGTTTTGTAAGACACAAGGACAGTTTGGCCCATCCCCGGGAATTACGTCGTTGAGGCCATTCAGCCCACGCAGGACTACCCTGGTGCCAAAGTCTTATCAGCGAAGGTCCAGGATGCTGCTTGAGTCTCTTTTTGTTGGTCAGAAGCTACAAGTGCATGTGCTGGGTTCAATTTTGATATTGGTTACCTAAAGCCAAGAGCATTATTTTCCCGGCGGGAGAGCTGAAAGTGCGGCCTCAGAGTGTCCTGAGAAACAGTGCGGTTCCTCGTGTTCTCTTCACAAGTAGAATGGCTATGTGCGGGGAAAGGGAGTTTGCCTAGAGAAACACTCTGTTTACTACGCCGTGCAGGAGGCCTCCGGGCGCCCTCTATCCATCAACGGAACACTCTACTGTTCCACAACGACCCAAGTGAGGTTCAGGTATTCCCTCCACGAATTGACGCGTGCAGAGGTTTTCCAGGAAACCTTAGGCGAGTAGTGCATTGAAGTTAGTATGCCTTTCCTAGGGTCCCCGCTGCCTCACCACATCCCTTGGAAGAACACTGTGTACCGAAACTCTTCTTGGCCCCCTGAGCACCTTTCTGCTGTCAAAGTCCTCCGGATCACCTCTTTGAATGCAGACTGAGAAACGACAAAGTCTCCTCTTTGCTGTAGAGCTAGATAGCCACGACATTCAAAAGTGCCCCCTGAACAGAGGTGTAGAAGGTCCCAGGTGGCATGCCAGGGGCTCCCACTGCTGACGCTGAGGAGCCATGTGAGACACGGTGCGTAGTGTTCATTCTGGGTGTACTTACCTACCGGCTCTTCCTGGTAAGCTGTAACTCGACCTTTGATGCAGTCTGGAAAGTGGACATTTCCACCACCACCACCCCCCCACCGCCGAACACTGCTAGGCTTTTGGCAGGTTCGGGGAGCACCTAAATCTGATACCTAGCACCTTTAAGAGTTCATGCCATTCGCACAGCGCACAACTCCCTGGCTACAAAATTATTCAGAGAAGGTGCCACCGTCCTCCTTGGGTCCCCTTTGGTTCCTGAGAAACTATACGCACGTGGGCTGTGTGCAACTCTGAGACCGGGACCCTTAGAGAACTGTAGTACCTCCCAACGGGAAAGAAGGATCGTTCAGCGTGAAAGCTGCCTGAAATACAGTGCTCTGTCAGTCCATTGTTGCATGCTGGAATGTCTTTGGAAGGAAAGTGGAATTTCCTTGAGAGCGGTGGTGGGTTTCCGCTTCCGTTCCTGGGGCATCCCAGAGCCGCCTTTACACAGAAGGAACACGACACTGAGCGCCAAGCTGAAGGCAAGGTCCAGGAATTGCATCCACAAATGCCAGGCAGGCGTGCAGCATTTCCCAGGGAGCCCTACTCAAAGCAGTGGCTAAACGCTAGTGGGCTTTTCGGGACTCCTGGGACTCCCGCGCCCTCACCACATCTCACGGCAACACCATGTGTACCGGTTGTCACGTCTCAGGCGACCTACCGACGTACAGGCACCTAGGCCCTTCGCATCGTCCCTTGGAACGAAGCGTGAATTCAAGGCAAAACACTGCTCTCTTTGTTGCACCGTTGGATTGCCCATCTTTCAAAAGTCCTCCCGAACACGGGTCTGGCAGGTCTTAGGTGGACCGCAAGCGGTCCCCGCTGCTGAACCAGGACGGCAATGAAAACACCCTCTGCTTAGCGTTCGCACTGGGAACACGAAGCTGCCCTCGCTTGCCAAGCAGACCGTCGACTTTAGGCGCAGCCTGACAAACGGACTTGTTGCCCCTGCAACACTGCCTGAGCTCTGGTAGGATAAAAGGACACTTTTTGGCCTCACCTAAGGAATTACGTCGGTCACGCCTTTCAGCTCCCTGCGTGCCAAAGTTTTAAGAGGGAAGGTCCAGGGTGCTCCTTGAGTCTCTTTTCGCCGGTCAGAAGCTACACGTACGTGTGCTGCGTCAAGTCTGACCTAGGGGCCTAATGAGAAAAGCATTATTTTCCCAACGGGAAAGCAGGACACTTGCGGCCTCAGATTTAAGTGAAAAACAGCGTTGTTGCCCGTCCCCTCTTCACGGTGGTAATGCCGAGTGATTGAATGGCAGGATTCCTAGGCTAACAGTTTCCTACTCGTTACAGGAGGCCTCCAGCAGCCCTTGTTCACATAACGGGAAAGCCAGACCTGTCCCCCAGGCTCAACGTAATGTCAGGGTTTCCACGCACGACTTGACGTGTACAAACGATTTCCATGAACCCTTAGGGAAAGCAGCGCATTAACGCTGGAATGCTTCTCCTGGGACTCCCTCTGCCCCACCATGTCCCTTTGGAGGAACACTGTGCACTCAATGACTCCTGTTGACCGATTGAGCACCGTTCGGCCACCCAGGTACCTCCGGATCATCTCTTGGAACGCAGTGTGAAAGGCAGCAAACTGTTGCCTTCGTTGGATAGAGAGATTGACAAGTCTTTCAACTGTGCCCCGACCCGAGTTCTGGAAAGTCTTCGGTGTGATGCCAGTGGCTCTCAGGGCTGACCCTGAGCTGCAATGTAACAAACTCTGTGCTGACTGTTCATTCTCCGCTTACATACCTGCCGTCTCTCCCTGCCCAGCAGAAACTCGACTTTGGATGCCGTCTGGAAAATGAACGGTTTCCTCCTGAAGCCTGCTAGTCTTTTGGCAGGTTCAAGGACACCCAGATCTAGCTAGCGCCTTAAAACGCCTATGTCACTCGGACAGTGCTCCTCTCCCTGCGCAAGATATTATTCTGAGAAGGAACCACAGTGCTTCTTGTGTCTCTTCTGGTGCTTGAGAAACTACACGTACGTGGGGCTGCGTTCAACTTTGATGCCGGGACCTTAGGAGAAACGTTGGATTGTCCCTAGTTGAACGAAGAGTCCTCGTAGCCTCAAAGGTGCCTAAACACAGCGTTCCGCTAGTCTTCCCTTGCATGCTGGAACGTGTCTCAAAGGAAAGGGTGCTATGCAAGAAAGAAGAAAGGTCTTTCCACTTCCTTGCCTGAGGCGTGCCAGAGCCCCCTTCGCATAAAGGGCAGACCACACTGGTCACGGAGATCCAAACAAGGTCCGGGAACGGCATCCACAGTGCCTGCAGGCATGCAGCATTTGCCCAGAAGCCTTAGTCAAAGCAGTGGCTTGACGCTAGGGTGCTGGTTCAGGACTCCTAGGACTCCTGGGTCCTCACCACCTCGCATGGAAAAACACTGTGTACCCAATGTGTACCCAATTCTTAGGGGACCCAACCAAATACAGGTACCTGGGCCCTTCGGATCGTTTCTCTGCAAGAAGAACGAAAGGCGACACTCTGCTCCCTTCGCTGCCCGTCTAGACGGCCGAGCTTTCAAAAGTCCTCCCGAACACAGGCCTAGCAGGTCTTCGGTATTATGCCAATGATCCCCACTGCTGAACCACTGCTGCTATGAGGAAACACTGTGTTTACGGTTCATGCTGGGAACACTTCCCTGCCGCCTCTCTCTCTCTCTCTCTCTCTCTCTCTCTCTCTCTCTCTGCCAAGCAGAAGGTCGACTTCAGAGGCAGCCTGACAAACGTACAATTTGCCCCTGAACGCTACCCCGGGTTTTGTAAGACACAAGGACAGTTTGGCCCATCCCCGGGAATTACGTCGTTGAGGCCATTCAGCCCACGCAGGACTACCCTGGTGCCAAAGTCTTATCAGCGAAGGTCCAGGATGCTGCTTGAGTCTCTTTTTGTTGGTCAGAAACTACAAGTGCATGTGCTGGGTTCAATTTTGATATTGGTTACCTAAAGCCAAGAGCATTATTTTCCCGGCGGGAGAGCTGAAAGTGCGGCCTCAGAGTGTCCTGAGAAACAGTGCGGTTCCTCGTGTTCTCTTCACAAGTAGAATGGCTATGTGCGGGGAAAGGGAGTTTGCCTAGAGAAACACTCTGTTTACTACGCCGTGCAGGAGGCCTCCGGGCGCCCTCTATCCATCAACGGAACACTCTACTGTTCCACAACGACCCAAGTGAGGTTCAGGTATTCCCTCCACGAATTGACGCGTGCAGAGGTTTTCCAGGAAACCTTAGGCGAGTAGTGCATTGAAGTTAGTATGCCTTTCCTAGGGTCCCCGCTGCCTCACCACGTCCCTTGGAAGAACACTGTGTACCGAAACTCTTCTTGGCCCCCTGAGCACCTTTCTGCTGTCAAAGTCCTCCGGATCACCTCTTTGAATGCAGACTGAGAAACGACAAAGTCTCCTCTTTGCTGTAGAGCTAGATAGCCACGACATTCAAAAGTGCCCCCTGAACAGAGGTGTAGAAGGTCCCAGGTGGCATGCCAGGGGCTCCCACTGCTGATGCTGAGGAGCCATGTGAGACACGGTGCGTAGTGTTCATTCTGGGTGTACTTACCTACCGGCTCTTCCTGGTAAGCTGTAACTCGACCTTTGATGCAGTCTGGAAAGTGGACATTTCCACCACCACCACCCCCCCACCGCCGAACACTGCTAGGCTTTTGGCAGGTTCGGGGAGCACCTAAATCTGATACCTAGCACCTTTAAGAGTTCATGCCATTCGCACAGCGCACAACTCCCTGGCTACAAAATTATTCAGAGAAGGTGCCACCGTCCTCCTTGGGTCCCCTTTGGTTCCTGAGAAACTATACGCACGTGGGCTGTGTGCAACTCTGAGACCGGGACCCTTAGAGAACTGTAGTACCTCCCAACGGGAAAGAAGGATCATTCAGCGTGAAAGCTGCCTGAAATACAGTGCTCTGTCAGTCCATTCTTGCATGCTGGAATGTCTTTGGAAGGAAAGTGGAATTTCCTTGAGAGCGGTGGTGGGTTTCCGCTTCCATTCCTGGGGCATCCCAGAGCCGCCTTTACACAGAAGGAACACGACACTGAGCGCCAAGCTGAAGGCAAGGTCCAGGAATTGCATCCACAAATGCCAGGCAGGCGTGCAGCATTTCCCAGGGAGCCCTACTCAAAGCAGTGGCTAAACGCTAGTGGGCTTTTCGGGACTCCTGGGACTCCCGCGCCCTCACCACGTCTCACGGCAACACCATGTGTACCGGTTGTCACGTCTCAGGCGACCTACCGACGTACAGGCACCTAGGCCCTTCGCATCGTCCCTTGGAACGAAGCGTGAATTCAAGGCAAAACACTGCTCTCTTTGTTGCACCGTTGGATTGCCCATCTTTCAAAAGTCCTCCCGAACACGGGTCTGGCAGGTCTTAGGTGGACCGCAAGCGGTCCCCGCTGCTGAACCAGGACGGCAATGAAAACACCCTCTGCTTAGCGTTCGCACTGGGAACACGAAGCTGCCCTCGCTTGCCAAGCAGACCGTCGACTTTAGGCGCAGCCTGACAAACGGACTTGTTGCCCCTGCAACACTGCCTGAGCTCTGGTAGGATAAAAGGACACTTTTTGGCCTCACCTAAGGAATTACGTCGGTCACGCCTTTCAGCTCCCTGCGTGCCAAAGTTTTAAGAGGGAAGGTCCAGGGTGCTCCTTGAGTCTCTTTTCGCCGGTCAGAAGCTACACGTACGTGTGCTGCGTCAAGTCTGACCTAGGGGCCTAATGAGAAAAGCATTATTTTCCCAACGGGAAAGCAGGACACTTGCGGCCTCAGATTTAAGTGAAAAACAGCGTTGTTGCCCGTCCCCTCTTCACGGTGGTAATGCCGAGTGATTGAATGGCAGGATTCCTAGGCTAACAGTTTCCTACTCGTTACAGGAGGCCTCCAGCAGCCCTTGTTCACATAACGGGAAAGCCAGACCTGTCCCCCAGGCTCAACGTAATGTCAGGGTTTCCACGCACGACTTGACGTGTACAAACGATTTCCATGAACCCTTAGGGAAAGCAGCGCATTAACGCTGGAATGCTTCTCCTGGGACTCCCTCTGCCCCACCATGTCCCTTTGGAGGAACACTGTGCACTCAATGACTCCTGTTGACCGATTGAGCACCGTTCGGCCACCCAGGTACCTCCGGATCATCTCTTGGAACGCAGTGTGAAAGGCAGCAAACTGTTGCCTTCGTTGGATAGAGAGATTGACAAGTCTTTCAACTGTGCCCCGACCCGAGTTCTGGAAAGTCTTCGGTGTGATGCCAGTGGCTCTCAGGGCTGACCCTGAGCTGCAATGTAACAAACTCTGTGCTGACTGTTCATTCTCCGCTTACATACCTGCCGTCTCTCCCTGCCCAGCAGAAACTCGACTTTGGATGCCGTCTGGAAAATGAACGGTTTCCTCCTGAAGCCTGCTAGTCTTTTGGCAGGTTCAAGGACACCCAGATCTAGCTAGCGCCTTAAAACGCCTATGTCACTCGGACAGTGCTCCTCTCCCTGCGCAAGATATTATTCTGAGAAGGAACCACAGTGCTTCTTGTGTCTCTTCTGGTGCTTGAGAAACTACACGTACGTGGGGCTGCGTTCAACTTTGATGCCGGGACCTTAGGAGAAACGTTGGATTGTCCCTAGTTGAACGAAGAGTCCTCGTAGCCTCAAAGGTGCCTAAACACAGCGTTCCGCTAGTCTTCCCTTGCATGCTGGAACGTGTCTCAAAGGAAAGGGTGCTATGCAAGAAAGAAGAAAGGTCTTTCCACTTCCTTGCCTGAGGCGTGCCAGAGCCCCCTTCGCATAAAGGGCAGACCACACTGGTCACGGAGATCCAAACAAGGTCCGGGAACGGCATCCACAGTGCCTGCAGGCATGCAGCATTTGCCCAGAAGCCTTAGTCAAAGCAGTGGCTTGACGCTAGGGTGCTGGTTCAGGACTCCTAGGACTCCTGGGTCCTCACCACCTCGCATGGAAAAACACTGTGTACCCAATGTGTACCCAATTCTTAGGGGACCCAACCAAATACAGGTACCTGGGCCCTTCGGATCGTTTCTCTGCAAGAAGAACGAAAGGCGACACTCTGCTCCCTTCGCTGCCCGTCTAGACGGCCGAGCTTTCAAAAGTCCTCCTGAACACAGGCCTAGCAGGTCTTCGGTATTATGCCAATGATCCCCACTGCTGCTATGAGGAAACACTGTGTTTACGGTTCATGCTGGGAACACTTCCCTGCCGCCTCTCTCTCTCTCTCTCTCTCTCTCTCTCTCTCTCTCTCTGCCAAACAGAAGGTCGACTTCAGAGGCAGCCTGACAAACGTACAATTTGCCCCTGAACGCTACCCCGGGTTTTGTAAGACACAAGGACAGTTTGGCCCATCCCCGGGAATTACGTCGTTGAGGCCATTCAGCCCACGCAGGACTACCCTGGTGCCAAAGTCTTATCAGCGAAGGTCCAGGATGCTGCTTGAGTCTCTTTTTGTTGGTCAGAAGCTACAAGTGCATGTGCTGGGTTCAATTTTGATATTGGTTACCTAAAGCCAAGAGCATTATTTTCCCGGCGGGAGAGCTGAAAGTGCGGCCTCAGAGTGTCCTGAGAAACAGTGCGGTTCCTCGTGTTCTCTTCACAAGTAGAATGGCTATGTGCGGGGAAAGGGAGTTTGCCTAGAGAAACACTCTGTTTACTACGCCGTGCAGGAGGCCTCCGGGCGCCCTCTATCCATCAACGGAACACTCTACTCTTCCACAACGACCCAAGTGAGGTTCAGGTATTCCCTCCACGAATTGACGCGTGCAGAGGTTTTCCAGGAAACCTTAGGCGAGTAGTGCATTGAAGTTAGTATGCCTTTCCTAGGGTCCCCGCTGCCTCACCACGTCCCTTGGAAGAACACTGTGTACCGAAACTCTTCTTGGCCCCCTGAGCACCTTTCTGCTGTCAAAGTCCTCCGGATCACCTCTTTGAATGCAGACTGAGAAACGACAAAGTCTCCTCTTTGCTGTAGAGCTAGATAGCCACGACATTCAAAAGTGCCCCCTGAACAGAGGTGTAGAAGGTCCCAGGTGGCATGCCAGGGGCTCCCACTGCTGACGCTGAGGAGCCATGTGAGACACGGTGCGTAGTGTTCATTCTGGGTGTACTTACCTACCGGCTCTTCCTGGTAAGCTGTAACTCGACCTTTGATGCAGTCTGGAAAGTGGACATTTCCACCACCACCACCCCCCCACCGCCGAACACTGCTAGGCTTTTGGCAGGTTCGGGGAGCACCTAAATCTGATACCTAGCACCTTTAAGAGTTCATGCCATTCGCACAGCGCACAACTCCCTGGCTACAAAATTATTCAGAGAAGGTGCCACCGTCCTCCTTGGGTCCCCTTTGGTTCCTGAGAAACTATACGCACGTGGGCTGTGTGCAACTCTGAGACCGGGACCCTTAGAGAACTGTAGTACCTCCCAACGGGAAAGAAGGATCGTTCAGCGTGAAAGCTGCCTGAAATACAGTGCTCTGTCAGTCCATTCTTGCATGCTGGAATGTCTTTGGAAGGAAAGTGGAATTTCCTTGAGAGCGGTGGTGGGTTTCCGCTTCCATTCCTGGGGCATCCCAGAGCCGCCTTTACACAGAAGGAACACGACACTGAGCGCCAAGCTGAAGGCAAGGTCCAGGAATTGCATCCACAAATGCCAGGCAGGCGTGCAGCATTTCCCAGGGAGCCCTACTCAAAGCAGTGGCTAAACGCTAGTGGGCTTTTCGGGACTCCTGGGACTCCCGCGCCCTCACCACATCTCACGGCAACACCATGTGTACCGGTTGTCACGTCTCAGGCGACCTACCGACGTACAGGCACCTAGGCCCTTCGCATCGTCCCTTGGAACGAAGCGTGAATTCAAGGCAAAACACTGCTCTCTTTGTTGCACCGTTGGATTGCCCATCTTTCAAAAGTCCTCCCGAACACGGGTCTGGCAGGTCTTAGGTGGACCGCAAGCGGTCCCCGCTGCTGAACCAGGACGGCAATGAAAACACCCTCTGCTTAGCGTTCGCACTGGGAACACGAAGCTGCCCTCGCTTGCCAAGCAGACCGTCGACTTTAGGCGCAGCCTGACAAACGGACTTGTTGCCCCTGCAACACTGCCTGAGCTCTGGTAGGATAAAAGGACACTTTTTGGCCTCACCTAAGGAATTACGTCGGTCACGCCTTTCAGCTCCCTGCGTGCCAAAGTTTTAAGAGGGAAGGTCCAGGGTGCTCCTTGAGTCTCTTTTCGCCGGTCAGAAGCTACACGTACGTGTGCTGCGTCAAGTCTGACCTAGGGGCCTAATGAGAAAAGCATTATTTTCCCAACGGGAAAGCAGGACACTTGCGGCCTCAGATTTAAGTGAAAAACAGCGTTGTTGCCCGTCCCCTCTTCACGGTGGTAATGCCGAGTGATTGAATGGCAGGATTCCTAGGCTAACAGTTTCCTACTCGTTACAGGAGGCCTCCAGCAGCCCTTGTTCACATAACGGGAAAGCCAGACCTGTCCCCCAGGCTCAACGTAATGTCAGGGTTTCCACGCACGACTTGACGTGTACAAACGATTTCCATGAACCCTTAGGGAAAGCAGCGCATTAACGCTGGAATGCTTCTCCTGGGACTCCCTCTGCCCCACCATGTCCCTTTGGAGGAACACTGTGCACTCAATGACTCCTGTTGACCGATTGAGCACCGTTCGGCCACCCAGGTACCTCCGGATCATCTCTTGGAACGCAGTGTGAAAGGCAGCAAACTGTTGCCTTCGTTGGATAGAGAGATTGACAAGTCTTTCAACTGTGCCCCGACCCGAGTTCTGGAAAGTCTTCGGTGTGATGCCAGTGGCTCTCAGGGCTGACCCTGAGCTGCAATGTAACAAACTCTGTGCTGACTGTTCATTCTCCGCTTACATACCTGCCGTCTCTCCCTGCCCAGCAGAAACTCGACTTTGGATGCCGTCTGGAAAATGAACGGTTTCCTCCTGAAGCCTGCTAGTCTTTTGGCAGGTTCAAGGACACCCAGATCTAGCTAGCGCCTTAAAACGCCTATGTCACTCGGACAGTGCTCCTCTCCCTGCGCAAGATATTATTCTGAGAAGGAACCACAGTGCTTCTTGTGTCTCTTCTGGTGCTTGAGAAACTACACGTACGTGGGGCTGCGTTCAACTTTGATGCCGGGACCTTAGGAGAAACGTTGGATTGTCCCTAGTTGAACGAAGAGTCCTCGTAGCCTCAAAGGTGCCTAAACACAGCGTTCCGCTAGTCTTCCCTTGCATGCTGGAACGTGTCTCAAAGGAAAGGGTGCTATGCAAGAAAGAAGAAAGGTCTTTCCACTTCCTTGCCTGAGGCGTGCCAGAGCCCCCTTCGCATAAAGGGCAGACCACACTGGTCACGGAGATCCAAACAAGGTCCGGGAACGGCATCCACAGTGCCTGCAGGCATGCAGCATTTGCCCAGAAGCCTTAGTCAAAGCAGTGGCTTGACGCTAGGGTGCTGGTTCAGGACTCCTAGGACTCCTGGGTCCTCACCACCTCGCATGGAAAAACACTGTGTACCCAATGTGTACCCAATTCTTAGGGGACCCAACCAAATACAGGTACCTGGGCCCTTCGGATCGTTTCTCTGCAAGAAGAACGAAAGGCGACACTCTGCTCCCTTCGCTGCCCGTCTAGACGGCCGAGCTTTCAAAAGTCCTCCTGAACACAGGCCTAGCAGGTCTTCGGTATTATGCCAATGATCCCCACTGCTGCTATGAGGAAACACTGTGTTTACGGTTCATGCTGGGAACACTTCCCTGCCGCCTCTCTCTCTCTCTCTCTCTCTCTCTCTCTCTCTCTCTCTCTCTCTGCCAAGCAGAAGGTCGACTTCAGAGGCAGCCTGACAAACGTACAATTTGCCCCTGAACGCTACCCCGGGTTTTGTAAGACACAAGGACAGTTTGGCCCATCCCCGGGAATTACGTCGTTGAGGCCATTCAGCCCACGCAGGACTACCCTGGTGCCAAAGTCTTATCAGCGAAGGTCCAGGATGCTGCTTGAGTCTCTTTTTGTTGGTCAGAAGCTACAAGTGCATGTGCTGGGTTCAATTTTGATATTGGTTACCTAAAGCCAAGAGCATTATTTTCCCGGCGGGAGAGCTGAAAGTGCGGCCTCAGAGTGTCCTGAGAAACAGTGCGGTTCCTCGTGTTCTCTTCACAAGTAGAATGGCTATGTGCGGGGAAAGGGAGTTTGCCTAGAGAAACACTCTGTTTACTACGCCGTGCAGGAGGCCTCCGGGCGCCCTCTATCCATCAACGGAACACTCTACTGTTCCACAACGACCCAAGTGAGGTTCAGGTATTCCCTCCACGAATTGACGCGTGCAGAGGTTTTCCAGGAAACCTTAGGCGAGTAGTGCATTGAAGTTAGTATGCCTTTCCTAGGGTCCCCGCTGCCTCACCACATCCCTTGGAAGAACACTGTGTACCGAAACTCTTCTTGGCCCCCTGAGCACCTTTCTGCTGTCAAAGTCCTCCGGATCACCTCTTTGAATGCAGACTGAGAAACGACAAAGTCTCCTCTTTGCTGTAGAGCTAGATAGCCACGACATTCAAAAGTGCCCCCTGAACAGAGGTGTAGAAGGTCCCAGGTGGCATGCCAGGGGCTCCCACTGCTGACGCTGAGGAGCCATGTGAGACACGGTGCGTAGTGTTCATTCTGGGTGTACTTACCTACCGGCTCTTCCTGGTAAGCTGTAACTCGACCTTTGATGCAGTCTGGAAAGTGGACATTTCCACCACCACCACCCCCCCACCGCCGAACACTGCTAGGCTTTTGGCAGGTTCGGGGAGCACCTAAATCTGATACCTAGCACCTTTAAGAGTTCATGCCATTCGCACAGCGCACAACTCCCTGGCTACAAAATTATTCAGAGAAGGTGCCACCGTCCTCCTTGGGTCCCCTTTGGTTCCTGAGAAACTATACGCACGTGGGCTGTGTGCAACTCTGAGACCGGGACCCTTAGAGAACTGTAGTACCTCCCAACGGGAAAGAAGGATCGTTCAGCGTGAAAGCTGCCTGAAATACAGTGCTCTGTCAGTCCATTGTTGCATGCTGGAATGTCTTTGGAAGGAAAGTGGAATTTCCTTGAGAGCGGTGGTGGGTTTCCGCTTCCGTTCCTGGGGCATCCCAGAGCCGCCTTTACACAGAAGGAACACGACACTGAGCGCCAAGCTGAAGGCAAGGTCCAGGAATTGCATCCACAAATGCCAGGCAGGCGTGCAGCATTTCCCAGGGAGCCCTACTCAAAGCAGTGGCTAAACGCTAGTGGGCTTTTCGGGACTCCTGGGACTCCCGCGCCCTCACCACATCTCACGGCAACACCATGTGTACCGGTTGTCACGTCTCAGGCGACCTACCGACGTACAGGCACCTAGGCCCTTCGCATCGTCCCTTGGAACGAAGCGTGAATTCAAGGCAAAACACTGCTCTCTTTGTTGCACCGTTGGATTGCCCATCTTTCAAAAGTCCTCCCGAACACGGGTCTGGCAGGTCTTAGGTGGACCGCAAGCGGTCCCCGCTGCTGAACCAGGACGGCAATGAAAACACCCTCTGCTTAGCGTTCGCACTGGGAACACGAAGCTGCCCTCGCTTGCCAAGCAGACCGTCGACTTTAGGCGCAGCCTGACAAACGGACTTGTTGCCCCTGCAACACTGCCTGAGCTCTGGTAGGATAAAAGGACACTTTTTGGCCTCACCTAAGGAATTACGTCGGTCACGCCTTTCAGCTCCCTGCGTGCCAAAGTTTTAAGAGGGAAGGTCCAGGGTGCTCCTTGAGTCTCTTTTCGCCGGTCAGAAGCTACACGTACGTGTGCTGCGTCAAGTCTGACCTAGGGGCCTAATGAGAAAAGCATTATTTTCCCAACGGGAAAGCAGGACACTTGCGGCCTCAGATTTAAGTGAAAAACAGCGTTGTTGCCCGTCCCCTCTTCACGGTGGTAATGCCGAGTGATTGAATGGCAGGATTCCTAGGCTAACAGTTTCCTACTCGTTACAGGAGGCCTCCAGCAGCCCTTGTTCACATAACGGGAAAGCCAGACCTGTCCCCCAGGCTCAACGTAATGTCAGGGTTTCCACGCACGACTTGACGTGTACAAACGATTTCCATGAACCCTTAGGGAAAGCAGCGCATTAACGCTGGAATGCTTCTCCTGGGACTCCCTCTGCCCCACCATGTCCCTTTGGAGGAACACTGTGCACTCAATGACTCCTGTTGACCGATTGAGCACCGTTCGGCCACCCAGGTACCTCCGGATCATCTCTTGGAACGCAGTGTGAAAGGCAGCAAACTGTTGCCTTCGTTGGATAGAGAGATTGACAAGTCTTTCAACTGTGCCCCGACCCGAGTTCTGGAAAGTCTTCGGTGTGATGCCAGTGGCTCTCAGGGCTGACCCTGAGCTGCAATGTAACAAACTCTGTGCTGACTGTTCATTCTCCGCTTACATACCTGCCGTCTCTCCCTGCCCAGCAGAAACTCGACTTTGGATGCCGTCTGGAAAATGAACGGTTTCCTCCTGAAGCCTGCTAGTCTTTTGGCAGGTTCAAGGACACCCAGATCTAGCTAGCGCCTTAAAACGCCTATGTCACTCGGACAGTGCTCCTCTCCCTGCGCAAGATATTATTCTGAGAAGGAACCACAGTGCTTCTTGTGTCTCTTCTGGTGCTTGAGAAACTACACGTACGTGGGGCTGCGTTCAACTTTGATGCCGGGACCTTAGGAGAAACGTTGGATTGTCCCTAGTTGAACGAAGAGTCCTCGTAGCCTCAAAGGTGCCTAAACACAGCGTTCCGCTAGTCTTCCCTTGCATGCTGGAACGTGTCTCAAAGGAAAGGGTGCTATGCAAGAAAGAAGAAAGGTCTTTCCACTTCCTTGCCTGAGGCGTGCCAGAGCCCCCTTCGCATAAAGGGCAGACCACACTGGTCACGGAGATCCAAACAAGGTCCGGGAACGGCATCCACAGTGCCTGCAGGCATGCAGCATTTGCCCAGAAGCCTTAGTCAAAGCAGTGGCTTGACGCTAGGGTGCTGGTTCAGGACTCCTAGGACTCCTGGGTCCTCACCACCTCGCATGGAAAAACACTGTGTACCCAATGTGTACCCAATTCTTAGGGGACCCAACCAAATACAGGTACCTGGGCCCTTCGGATCGTTTCTCTGCAAGAAGAACGAAAGGCGACACTCTGCTCCCTTCGCTGCCCGTCTAGACGGCCGAGCTTTCAAAAGTCCTCCCGAACACAGGCCTAGCAGGTCTTCGGTATTATGCCAATGATCCCCACTGCTGAACCACTGCTGCTATGAGGAAACACTGTGTTTACGGTTCATGCTGGGAACACTTCCCTGCCGCCTCTCTCTCTCTCTCTCTCTCTCTCTCTCTCTCTCTCTCTGCCAAGCAGAAGGTCGACTTCAGAGGCAGCCTGACAAACGTACAATTTGCCCCTGAACGCTACCCCGGGTTTTGTAAGACACAAGGACAGTTTGGCCCATCCCCGGGAATTACGTCGTTGAGGCCATTCAGCCCACGCAGGACTACCCTGGTGCCAAAGTCTTATCAGCGAAGGTCCAGGATGCTGCTTGAGTCTCTTTTTGTTGGTCAGAAACTACAAGTGCATGTGCTGGGTTCAATTTTGATATTGGTTACCTAAAGCCAAGAGCATTATTTTCCCGGCGGGAGAGCTGAAAGTGCGGCCTCAGAGTGTCCTGAGAAACAGTGCGGTTCCTCGTGTTCTCTTCACAAGTAGAATGGCTATGTGCGGGGAAAGGGAGTTTGCCTAGAGAAACACTCTGTTTACTACGCCGTGCAGGAGGCCTCCGGGCGCCCTCTATCCATCAACGGAACACTCTACTGTTCCACAACGACCCAAGTGAGGTTCAGGTATTCCCTCCACGAATTGACGCGTGCAGAGGTTTTCCAGGAAACCTTAGGCGAGTAGTGCATTGAAGTTAGTATGCCTTTCCTAGGGTCCCCGCTGCCTCACCACGTCCCTTGGAAGAACACTGTGTACCGAAACTCTTCTTGGCCCCCTGAGCACCTTTCTGCTGTCAAAGTCCTCCGGATCACCTCTTTGAATGCAGACTGAGAAACGACAAAGTCTCCTCTTTGCTGTAGAGCTAGATAGCCACGACATTCAAAAGTGCCCCCTGAACAGAGGTGTAGAAGGTCCCAGGTGGCATGCCAGGGGCTCCCACTGCTGATGCTGAGGAGCCATGTGAGACACGGTGCGTAGTGTTCATTCTGGGTGTACTTACCTACCGGCTCTTCCTGGTAAGCTGTAACTCGACCTTTGATGCAGTCTGGAAAGTGGACATTTCCACCACCACCACCCCCCCACCGCCGAACACTGCTAGGCTTTTGGCAGGTTCGGGGAGCACCTAAATCTGATACCTAGCACCTTTAAGAGTTCATGCCATTCGCACAGCGCACAACTCCCTGGCTACAAAATTATTCAGAGAAGGTGCCACCGTCCTCCTTGGGTCCCCTTTGGTTCCTGAGAAACTATACGCACGTGGGCTGTGTGCAACTCTGAGACCGGGACCCTTAGAGAACTGTAGTACCTCCCAACGGGAAAGAAGGATCATTCAGCGTGAAAGCTGCCTGAAATACAGTGCTCTGTCAGTCCATTCTTGCATGCTGGAATGTCTTTGGAAGGAAAGTGGAATTTCCTTGAGAGCGGTGGTGGGTTTCCGCTTCCATTCCTGGGGCATCCCAGAGCCGCCTTTACACAGAAGGAACACGACACTGAGCGCCAAGCTGAAGGCAAGGTCCAGGAATTGCATCCACAAATGCCAGGCAGGCGTGCAGCATTTCCCAGGGAGCCCTACTCAAAGCAGTGGCTAAACGCTAGTGGGCTTTTCGGGACTCCTGGGACTCCCGCGCCCTCACCACGTCTCACGGCAACACCATGTGTACCGGTTGTCACGTCTCAGGCGACCTACCGACGTACAGGCACCTAGGCCCTTCGCATCGTCCCTTGGAACGAAGCGTGAATTCAAGGCAAAACACTGCTCTCTTTGTTGCACCGTTGGATTGCCCATCTTTCAAAAGTCCTCCCGAACACGGGTCTGGCAGGTCTTAGGTGGACCGCAAGCGGTCCCCGCTGCTGAACCAGGACGGCAATGAAAACACCCTCTGCTTAGCGTTCGCACTGGGAACACGAAGCTGCCCTCGCTTGCCAAGCAGACCGTCGACTTTAGGCGCAGCCTGACAAACGGACTTGTTGCCCCTGCAACACTGCCTGAGCTCTGGTAGGATAAAAGGACACTTTTTGGCCTCACCTAAGGAATTACGTCGGTCACGCCTTTCAGCTCCCTGCGTGCCAAAGTTTTAAGAGGGAAGGTCCAGGGTGCTCCTTGAGTCTCTTTTCGCCGGTCAGAAGCTACACGTACGTGTGCTGCGTCAAGTCTGACCTAGGGGCCTAATGAGAAAAGCATTATTTTCCCAACGGGAAAGCAGGACACTTGCGGCCTCAGATTTAAGTGAAAAACAGCGTTGTTGCCCGTCCCCTCTTCACGGTGGTAATGCCGAGTGATTGAATGGCAGGATTCCTAGGCTAACAGTTTCCTACTCGTTACAGGAGGCCTCCAGCAGCCCTTGTTCACATAACGGGAAAGCCAGACCTGTCCCCCAGGCTCAACGTAATGTCAGGGTTTCCACGCACGACTTGACGTGTACAAACGATTTCCATGAACCCTTAGGGAAAGCAGCGCATTAACGCTGGAATGCTTCTCCTGGGACTCCCTCTGCCCCACCATGTCCCTTTGGAGGAACACTGTGCACTCAATGACTCCTGTTGACCGATTGAGCACCGTTCGGCCACCCAGGTACCTCCGGATCATCTCTTGGAACGCAGTGTGAAAGGCAGCAAACTGTTGCCTTCGTTGGATAGAGAGATTGACAAGTCTTTCAACTGTGCCCCGACCCGAGTTCTGGAAAGTCTTCGGTGTGATGCCAGTGGCTCTCAGGGCTGACCCTGAGCTGCAATGTAACAAACTCTGTGCTGACTGTTCATTCTCCGCTTACATACCTGCCGTCTCTCCCTGCCCAGCAGAAACTCGACTTTGGATGCCGTCTGGAAAATGAACGGTTTCCTCCTGAAGCCTGCTAGTCTTTTGGCAGGTTCAAGGACACCCAGATCTAGCTAGCGCCTTAAAACGCCTATGTCACTCGGACAGTGCTCCTCTCCCTGCGCAAGATATTATTCTGAGAAGGAACCACAGTGCTTCTTGTGTCTCTTCTGGTGCTTGAGAAACTACACGTACGTGGGGCTGCGTTCAACTTTGATGCCGGGACCTTAGGAGAAACGTTGGATTGTCCCTAGTTGAACGAAGAGTCCTCGTAGCCTCAAAGGTGCCTAAACACAGCGTTCCGCTAGTCTTCCCTTGCATGCTGGAACGTGTCTCAAAGGAAAGGGTGCTATGCAAGAAAGAAGAAAGGTCTTTCCACTTCCTTGCCTGAGGCGTGCCAGAGCCCCCTTCGCATAAAGGGCAGACCACACTGGTCACGGAGATCCAAACAAGGTCCGGGAACGGCATCCACAGTGCCTGCAGGCATGCAGCATTTGCCCAGAAGCCTTAGTCAAAGCAGTGGCTTGACGCTAGGGTGCTGGTTCAGGACTCCTAGGACTCCTGGGTCCTCACCACCTCGCATGGAAAAACACTGTGTACCCAATGTGTACCCAATTCTTAGGGGACCCAACCAAATACAGGTACCTGGGCCCTTCGGATCGTTTCTCTGCAAGAAGAACGAAAGGCGACACTCTGCTCCCTTCGCTGCCCGTCTAGACGGCCGAGCTTTCAAAAGTCCTCCTGAACACAGGCCTAGCAGGTCTTCGGTATTATGCCAATGATCCCCACTGCTGCTATGAGGAAACACTGTGTTTACGGTTCATGCTGGGAACACTTCCCTGCCGCCTCTCTCTCTCTCTCTCTCTCTCTCTCTCTCTCTCTCTCTCTCTCTGCCAAGCAGAAGGTCGACTTCAGAGGCAGCCTGACAAACGTACAATTTGCCCCTGAACGCTACCCCGGGTTTTGTAAGACACAAGGACAGTTTGGCCCATCCCCGGGAATTACGTCGTTGAGGCCATTCAGCCCACGCAGGACTACCCTGGTGCCAAAGTCTTATCAGCGAAGGTCCAGGATGCTGCTTGAGTCTCTTTTTGTTGGTCAGAAGCTACAAGTGCATGTGCTGGGTTCAATTTTGATATTGGTTACCTAAAGCCAAGAGCATTATTTTCCCGGCGGGAGAGCTGAAAGTGCGGCCTCAGAGTGTCCTGAGAAACAGTGCGGTTCCTCGTGTTCTCTTCACAAGTAGAATGGCTATGTGCGGGGAAAGGGAGTTTGCCTAGAGAAACACTCTGTTTACTACGCCGTGCAGGAGGCCTCCGGGCGCCCTCTATCCATCAACGGAACACTCTACTGTTCCACAACGACCCAAGTGAGGTTCAGGTATTCCCTCCACGAATTGACGCGTGCAGAGGTTTTCCAGGAAACCTTAGGCGAGTAGTGCATTGAAGTTAGTATGCCTTTCCTAGGGTCCCCGCTGCCTCACCACATCCCTTGGAAGAACACTGTGTACCGAAACTCTTCTTGGCCCCCTGAGCACCTTTCTGCTGTCAAAGTCCTCCGGATCACCTCTTTGAATGCAGACTGAGAAACGACAAAGTCTCCTCTTTGCTGTAGAGCTAGATAGCCACGACATTCAAAAGTGCCCCCTGAACAGAGGTGTAGAAGGTCCCAGGTGGCATGCCAGGGGCTCCCACTGCTGACGCTGAGGAGCCATGTGAGACACGGTGCGTAGTGTTCATTCTGGGTGTACTTACCTACCGGCTCTTCCTGGTAAGCTGTAACTCGACCTTTGATGCAGTCTGGAAAGTGGACATTTCCACCACCACCACCCCCCCACCGCCGAACACTGCTAGGCTTTTGGCAGGTTCGGGGAGCACCTAAATCTGATACCTAGCACCTTTAAGAGTTCATGCCATTCGCACAGCGCACAACTCCCTGGCTACAAAATTATTCAGAGAAGGTGCCACCGTCCTCCTTGGGTCCCCTTTGGTTCCTGAGAAACTATACGCACGTGGGCTGTGTGCAACTCTGAGACCGGGACCCTTAGAGAACTGTAGTACCTCCCAACGGGAAAGAAGGATCGTTCAGCGTGAAAGCTGCCTGAAATACAGTGCTCTGTCAGTCCATTGTTGCATGCTGGAATGTCTTTGGAAGGAAAGTGGAATTTCCTTGAGAGCGGTGGTGGGTTTCCGCTTCCGTTCCTGGGGCATCCCAGAGCCGCCTTTACACAGAAGGAACACGACACTGAGCGCCAAGCTGAAGGCAAGGTCCAGGAATTGCATCCACAAATGCCAGGCAGGCGTGCAGCATTTCCCAGGGAGCCCTACTCAAAGCAGTGGCTAAACGCTAGTGGGCTTTTCGGGACTCCTGGGACTCCCGCGCCCTCACCACATCTCACGGCAACACCATGTGTACCGGTTGTCACGTCTCAGGCGACCTACCGACGTACAGGCACCTAGGCCCTTCGCATCGTCCCTTGGAACGAAGCGTGAATTCAAGGCAAAACACTGCTCTCTTTGTTGCACCGTTGGATTGCCCATCTTTCAAAAGTCCTCCCGAACACGGGTCTGGCAGGTCTTAGGTGGACCGCAAGCGGTCCCCGCTGCTGAACCAGGACGGCAATGAAAACACCCTCTGCTTAGCGTTCGCACTGGGAACACGAAGCTGCCCTCGCTTGCCAAGCAGACCGTCGACTTTAGGCGCAGCCTGACAAACGGACTTGTTGCCCCTGCAACACTGCCTGAGCTCTGGTAGGATAAAAGGACACTTTTTGGCCTCACCTAAGGAATTACGTCGGTCACGCCTTTCAGCTCCCTGCGTGCCAAAGTTTTAAGAGGGAAGGTCCAGGGTGCTCCTTGAGTCTCTTTTCGCCGGTCAGAAGCTACACGTACGTGTGCTGCGTCAAGTCTGACCTAGGGGCCTAATGAGAAAAGCATTATTTTCCCAACGGGAAAGCAGGACACTTGCGGCCTCAGATTTAAGTGAAAAACAGCGTTGTTGCCCGTCCCCTCTTCACGGTGGTAATGCCGAGTGATTGAATGGCAGGATTCCTAGGCTAACAGTTTCCTACTCGTTACAGGAGGCCTCCAGCAGCCCTTGTTCACATAACGGGAAAGCCAGACCTGTCCCCCAGGCTCAACGTAATGTCAGGGTTTCCACGCACGACTTGACGTGTACAAACGATTTCCATGAACCCTTAGGGAAAGCAGCGCATTAACGCTGGAATGCTTCTCCTGGGACTCCCTCTGCCCCACCATGTCCCTTTGGAGGAACACTGTGCACTCAATGACTCCTGTTGACCGATTGAGCACCGTTCGGCCACCCAGGTACCTCCGGATCATCTCTTGGAACGCAGTGTGAAAGGCAGCAAACTGTTGCCTTCGTTGGATAGAGAGATTGACAAGTCTTTCAACTGTGCCCCGACCCGAGTTCTGGAAAGTCTTCGGTGTGATGCCAGTGGCTCTCAGGGCTGACCCTGAGCTGCAATGTAACAAACTCTGTGCTGACTGTTCATTCTCCGCTTACATACCTGCCGTCTCTCCCTGCCCAGCAGAAACTCGACTTTGGATGCCGTCTGGAAAATGAACGGTTTCCTCCTGAAGCCTGCTAGTCTTTTGGCAGGTTCAAGGACACCCAGATCTAGCTAGCGCCTTAAAACGCCTATGTCACTCGGACAGTGCTCCTCTCCCTGCGCAAGATATTATTCTGAGAAGGAACCACAGTGCTTCTTGTGTCTCTTCTGGTGCTTGAGAAACTACACGTACGTGGGGCTGCGTTCAACTTTGATGCCGGGACCTTAGGAGAAACGTTGGATTGTCCCTAGTTGAACGAAGAGTCCTCGTAGCCTCAAAGGTGCCTAAACACAGCGTTCCGCTAGTCTTCCCTTGCATGCTGGAACGTGTCTCAAAGGAAAGGGTGCTATGCAAGAAAGAAGAAAGGTCTTTCCACTTCCTTGCCTGAGGCGTGCCAGAGCCCCCTTCGCATAAAGGGCAGACCACACTGGTCACGGAGATCCAAACAAGGTCCGGGAACGGCATCCACAGTGCCTGCAGGCATGCAGCATTTGCCCAGAAGCCTTAGTCAAAGCAGTGGCTTGACGCTAGGGTGCTGGTTCAGGACTCCTAGGACTCCTGGGTCCTCACCACCTCGCATGGAAAAACACTGTGTACCCAATGTGTACCCAATTCTTAGGGGACCCAACCAAATACAGGTACCTGGGCCCTTCGGATCGTTTCTCTGCAAGAAGAACGAAAGGCGACACTCTGCTCCCTTCGCTGCCCGTCTAGACGGCCGAGCTTTCAAAAGTCCTCCCGAACACAGGCCTAGCAGGTCTTCGGTATTATGCCAATGATCCCCACTGCTGAACCACTGCTGCTATGAGGAAACACTGTGTTTACGGTTCATGCTGGGAACACTTCCCTGCCGCCTCTCTCTCTCTCTCTCTCTCTCTCTCTCTCTCTCTCTCTGCCAAGCAGAAGGTCGACTTCAGAGGCAGCCTGACAAACGTACAATTTGCCCCTGAACGCTACCCCGGGTTTTGTAAGACACAAGGACAGTTTGGCCCATCCCCGGGAATTACGTCGTTGAGGCCATTCAGCCCACGCAGGACTACCCTGGTGCCAAAGTCTTATCAGCGAAGGTCCAGGATGCTGCTTGAGTCTCTTTTTGTTGGTCAGAAACTACAAGTGCATGTGCTGGGTTCAATTTTGATATTGGTTACCTAAAGCCAAGAGCATTATTTTCCCGGCGGGAGAGCTGAAAGTGCGGCCTCAGAGTGTCCTGAGAAACAGTGCGGTTCCTCGTGTTCTCTTCACAAGTAGAATGGCTATGTGCGGGGAAAGGGAGTTTGCCTAGAGAAACACTCTGTTTACTACGCCGTGCAGGAGGCCTCCGGGCGCCCTCTATCCATCAACGGAACACTCTACTGTTCCACAACGACCCAAGTGAGGTTCAGGTATTCCCTCCACGAATTGACGCGTGCAGAGGTTTTCCAGGAAACCTTAGGCGAGTAGTGCATTGAAGTTAGTATGCCTTTCCTAGGGTCCCCGCTGCCTCACCACGTCCCTTGGAAGAACACTGTGTACCGAAACTCTTCTTGGCCCCCTGAGCACCTTTCTGCTGTCAAAGTCCTCCGGATCACCTCTTTGAATGCAGACTGAGAAACGACAAAGTCTCCTCTTTGCTGTAGAGCTAGATAGCCACGACATTCAAAAGTGCCCCCTGAACAGAGGTGTAGAAGGTCCCAGGTGGCATGCCAGGGGCTCCCACTGCTGATGCTGAGGAGCCATGTGAGACACGGTGCGTAGTGTTCATTCTGGGTGTACTTACCTACCGGCTCTTCCTGGTAAGCTGTAACTCGACCTTTGATGCAGTCTGGAAAGTGGACATTTCCACCACCACCACCCCCCCACCGCCGAACACTGCTAGGCTTTTGGCAGGTTCGGGGAGCACCTAAATCTGATACCTAGCACCTTTAAGAGTTCATGCCATTCGCACAGCGCACAACTCCCTGGCTACAAAATTATTCAGAGAAGGTGCCACCGTCCTCCTTGGGTCCCCTTTGGTTCCTGAGAAACTATACGCACGTGGGCTGTGTGCAACTCTGAGACCGGGACCCTTAGAGAACTGTAGTACCTCCCAACGGGAAAGAAGGATCATTCAGCGTGAAAGCTGCCTGAAATACAGTGCTCTGTCAGTCCATTCTTGCATGCTGGAATGTCTTTGGAAGGAAAGTGGAATTTCCTTGAGAGCGGTGGTGGGTTTCCGCTTCCATTCCTGGGGCATCCCAGAGCCGCCTTTACACAGAAGGAACACGACACTGAGCGCCAAGCTGAAGGCAAGGTCCAGGAATTGCATCCACAAATGCCAGGCAGGCGTGCAGCATTTCCCAGGGAGCCCTACTCAAAGCAGTGGCTAAACGCTAGTGGGCTTTTCGGGACTCCTGGGACTCCCGCGCCCTCACCACGTCTCACGGCAACACCATGTGTACCGGTTGTCACGTCTCAGGCGACCTACCGACGTACAGGCACCTAGGCCCTTCGCATCGTCCCTTGGAACGAAGCGTGAATTCAAGGCAAAACACTGCTCTCTTTGTTGCACCGTTGGATTGCCCATCTTTCAAAAGTCCTCCCGAACACGGGTCTGGCAGGTCTTAGGTGGACCGCAAGCGGTCCCCGCTGCTGAACCAGGACGGCAATGAAAACACCCTCTGCTTAGCGTTCGCACTGGGAACACGAAGCTGCCCTCGCTTGCCAAGCAGACCGTCGACTTTAGGCGCAGCCTGACAAACGGACTTGTTGCCCCTGCAACACTGCCTGAGCTCTGGTAGGATAAAAGGACACTTTTTGGCCTCACCTAAGGAATTACGTCGGTCACGCCTTTCAGCTCCCTGCGTGCCAAAGTTTTAAGAGGGAAGGTCCAGGGTGCTCCTTGAGTCTCTTTTCGCCGGTCAGAAGCTACACGTACGTGTGCTGCGTCAAGTCTGACCTAGGGGCCTAATGAGAAAAGCATTATTTTCCCAACGGGAAAGCAGGACACTTGCGGCCTCAGATTTAAGTGAAAAACAGCGTTGTTGCCCGTCCCCTCTTCACGGTGGTAATGCCGAGTGATTGAATGGCAGGATTCCTAGGCTAACAGTTTCCTACTCGTTACAGGAGGCCTCCAGCAGCCCTTGTTCACATAACGGGAAAGCCAGACCTGTCCCCCAGGCTCAACGTAATGTCAGGGTTTCCACGCACGACTTGACGTGTACAAACGATTTCCATGAACCCTTAGGGAAAGCAGCGCATTAACGCTGGAATGCTTCTCCTGGGACTCCCTCTGCCCCACCATGTCCCTTTGGAGGAACACTGTGCACTCAATGACTCCTGTTGACCGATTGAGCACCGTTCGGCCACCCAGGTACCTCCGGATCATCTCTTGGAACGCAGTGTGAAAGGCAGCAAACTGTTGCCTTCGTTGGATAGAGAGATTGACAAGTCTTTCAACTGTGCCCCGACCCGAGTTCTGGAAAGTCTTCGGTGTGATGCCAGTGGCTCTCAGGGCTGACCCTGAGCTGCAATGTAACAAACTCTGTGCTGACTGTTCATTCTCCGCTTACATACCTGCCGTCTCTCCCTGCCCAGCAGAAACTCGACTTTGGATGCCGTCTGGAAAATGAACGGTTTCCTCCTGAAGCCTGCTAGTCTTTTGGCAGGTTCAAGGACACCCAGATCTAGCTAGCGCCTTAAAACGCCTATGTCACTCGGACAGTGCTCCTCTCCCTGCGCAAGATATTATTCTGAGAAGGAACCACAGTGCTTCTTGTGTCTCTTCTGGTGCTTGAGAAACTACACGTACGTGGGGCTGCGTTCAACTTTGATGCCGGGACCTTAGGAGAAACGTTGGATTGTCCCTAGTTGAACGAAGAGTCCTCGTAGCCTCAAAGGTGCCTAAACACAGCGTTCCGCTAGTCTTCCCTTGCATGCTGGAACGTGTCTCAAAGGAAAGGGTGCTATGCAAGAAAGAAGAAAGGTCTTTCCACTTCCTTGCCTGAGGCGTGCCAGAGCCCCCTTCGCATAAAGGGCAGACCACACTGGTCACGGAGATCCAAACAAGGTCCGGGAACGGCATCCACAGTGCCTGCAGGCATGCAGCATTTGCCCAGAAGCCTTAGTCAAAGCAGTGGCTTGACGCTAGGGTGCTGGTTCAGGACTCCTAGGACTCCTGGGTCCTCACCACCTCGCATGGAAAAACACTGTGTACCCAATGTGTACCCAATTCTTAGGGGACCCAACCAAATACAGGTACCTGGGCCCTTCGGATCGTTTCTCTGCAAGAAGAACGAAAGGCGACACTCTGCTCCCTTCGCTGCCCGTCTAGACGGCCGAGCTTTCAAAAGTCCTCCTGAACACAGGCCTAGCAGGTCTTCGGTATTATGCCAATGATCCCCACTGCTGCTATGAGGAAACACTGTGTTTACGGTTCATGCTGGGAACACTTCCCTGCCGCCTCTCTCTCTCTCTCTCTCTCTCTCTCTCTCTCTCTCTCTCTCTCTGCCAAGCAGAAGGTCGACTTCAGAGGCAGCCTGACAAACGTACAATTTGCCCCTGAACGCTACCCCGGGTTTTGTAAGACACAAGGACAGTTTGGCCCATCCCCGGGAATTACGTCGCTGAGGCCATTCAGCCCACGCAGGACTACCCTGGTGCCAAAGTCTTATCAGCGAAGGTCCAGGATGCTGCTTGAGTCTCTTTTTGTTGGTCAGAAGCTACAAGTGCATGTGCTGGGTTCAATTTTGATATTGGTTACCTAAAGCCAAGAGCATTATTTTCCCGGCGGGAGAGCTGAAAGTGCGGCCTCAGAGTGTCCTGAGAAACAGTGCGGTTCCTCGTGTTCTCTTCACAAGTAGAATGGCTATGTGCGGGGAAAGGGAGTTTGCCTAGAGAAACACTCTGTTTACTACGCCGTGCAGGAGGCCTCCGGGCGCCCTCTATCCATCAACGGAACACTCTACTGTTCCACAACGACCCAAGTGAGGTTCAGGTATTCCCTCCACGAATTGACGCGTGCAGAGGTTTTCCAGGAAACCTTAGGCGAGTAGTGCATTGAAGTTAGTATGCCTTTCCTAGGGTCCCCGCTGCCTCACCACATCCCTTGGAAGAACACTGTGTACCGAAACTCTTCTTGGCCCCCTGAGCACCTTTCTGCTGTCAAAGTCCTCCGGATCACCTCTTTGAATGCAGACTGAGAAACGACAAAGTCTCCTCTTTGCTGTAGAGCTAGATAGCCACGACATTCAAAAGTGCCCCCTGAACAGAGGTGTAGAAGGTCCCAGGTGGCATGCCAGGGGCTCCCACTGCTGACGCTGAGGAGCCATGTGAGACACGGTGCGTAGTGTTCATTCTGGGTGTACTTACCTACCGGCTCTTCCTGGTAAGCTGTAACTCGACCTTTGATGCAGTCTGGAAAGTGGACATTTCCACCACCACCACCCCCCCACCGCCGAACACTGCTAGGCTTTTGGCAGGTTCGGGGAGCACCTAAATCTGATACCTAGCACCTTTAAGAGTTCATGCCATTCGCACAGCGCACAACTCCCTGGCTACAAAATTATTCAGAGAAGGTGCCACCGTCCTCCTTGGGTCCCCTTTGGTTCCTGAGAAACTATACGCACGTGGGCTGTGTGCAACTCTGAGACCGGGACCCTTAGAGAACTGTAGTACCTCCCAACGGGAAAGAAGGATCGTTCAGCGTGAAAGCTGCCTGAAATACAGTGCTCTGTCAGTCCATTGTTGCATGCTGGAATGTCTTTGGAAGGAAAGTGGAATTTCCTTGAGAGCGGTGGTGGGTTTCCGCTTCCGTTCCTGGGGCATCCCAGAGCCGCCTTTACACAGAAGGAACACGACACTGAGCGCCAAGCTGAAGGCAAGGTCCAGGAATTGCATCCACAAATGCCAGGCAGGCGTGCAGCATTTCCCAGGGAGCCCTACTCAAAGCAGTGGCTAAACGCTAGTGGGCTTTTCGGGACTCCTGGGACTCCCGCGCCCTCACCACGTCTCACGGCAACACCATGTGTACCGGTTGTCACGTCTCAGGCGACCTACCGACGTACAGGCACCTAGGCCCTTCGCATCGTCCCTTGGAACGAAGCGTGAATTCAAGGCAAAACACTGCTCTCTTTGTTGCACCGTTGGATTGCCCATCTTTCAAAAGTCCTCCCGAACACGGGTCTGGCAGGTCTTAGGTGGACCGCAAGCGGTCCCCGCTGCTGAACCAGGACGGCAATGAAAACACCCTCTGCTTAGCGTTCGCACTGGGAACACGAAGCTGCCCTCGCTTGCCAAGCAGACCGTCGACTTTAGGCGCAGCCTGACAAACGGACTTGTTGCCCCTGCAACACTGCCTGAGCTCTGGTAGGATAAAAGGACACTTTTTGGCCTCACCTAAGGAATTACGTCGGTCACGCCTTTCAGCTCCCTGCGTGCCAAAGTTTTAAGAGGGAAGGTCCAGGGTGCTCCTTGAGTCTCTTTTCGCCGGTCAGAAGCTACACGTACGTGTGCTGCGTCAAGTCTGACCTAGGGGCCTAATGAGAAAAGCATTATTTTCCCAACGGGAAAGCAGGACACTTGCGGCCTCAGATTTAAGTGAAAAACAGCGTTGTTGCCCGTCCCCTCTTCACGGTGGTAATGCCGAGTGATTGAATGGCAGGATTCCTAGGCTAACAGTTTCCTACTCGTTACAGGAGGCCTCCAGCAGCCCTTGTTCACATAACGGGAAAGCCAGACCTGTCCCCCAGGCTCAACGTAATGTCAGGGTTTCCACGCACGACTTGACGTGTACAAACGATTTCCATGAACCCTTAGGGAAAGCAGCGCATTAACGCTGGAATGCTTCTCCTGGGACTCCCTCTGCCCCACCATGTCCCTTTGGAGGAACACTGTGCACTCAATGACTCCTGTTGACCGATTGAGCACCGTTCGGCCACCCAGGTACCTCCGGATCATCTCTTGGAACGCAGTGTGAAAGGCAGCAAACTGTTGCCTTCGTTGGATAGAGAGATTGACAAGTCTTTCAACTGTGCCCCGACCCGAGTTCTGGAAAGTCTTCGGTGTGATGCCAGTGGCTCTCAGGGCTGACCCTGAGCTGCAATGTAACAAACTCTGTGCTGACTGTTCATTCTCCGCTTACATACCTGCCGTCTCTCCCTGCCCAGCAGAAACTCGACTTTGGATGCCGTCTGGAAAATGAACGGTTTCCTCCTGAAGCCTGCTAGTCTTTTGGCAGGTTCAAGGACACCCAGATCTAGCTAGCGCCTTAAAACGCCTATGTCACTCGGACAGTGCTCCTCTCCCTGCGCAAGATATTATTCTGAGAAGGAACCACAGTGCTTCTTGTGTCTCTTCTGGTGCTTGAGAAACTACACGTACGTGGGGCTGCGTTCAACTTTGATGCCGGGACCTTAGGAGAAACGTTGGATTGTCCCTAGTTGAACGAAGAGTCCTCGTAGCCTCAAAGGTGCCTAAACACAGCGTTCCGCTAGTCTTCCCTTGCATGCTGGAACGTGTCTCAAAGGAAAGGGTGCTATGCAAGAAAGAAGAAAGGTCTTTCCACTTCCTTGCCTGAGGCGTGCCAGAGCCCCCTTCGCATAAAGGGCAGACCACACTGGTCACGGAGATCCAAACAAGGTCCGGGAACGGCATCCACAGTGCCTGCAGGCATGCAGCATTTGCCCAGAAGCCTTAGTCAAAGCAGTGGCTTGACGCTAGGGTGCTGGTTCAGGACTCCTAGGACTCCTGGGTCCTCACCACCTCGCATGGAAAAACACTGTGTACCCAATGTGTACCCAATTCTTAGGGGACCCAACCAAATACAGGTACCTGGGCCCTTCGGATCGTTTCTCTGCAAGAAGAACGAAAGGCGACACTCTGCTCCCTTCGCTGCCCGTCTAGACGGCCGAGCTTTCAAAAGTCCTCCCGAACACAGGCCTAGCAGGTCTTCGGTATTATGCCAATGATCCCCACTGCTGAACCACTGCTGCTATGAGGAAACACTGTGTTTACGGTTCATGCTGGGAACACTTCCCTGCCGCCTCTCTCTCTCTCTCTCTCTCTCTCTCTCTCTCTCTCTCTCTCTCTCTCTCTCTCTCTCTCTCTCTCTGCCAAGCAGAAGGTCGACTTCAGAGGCAGCCTGACAAACGTACAATTTGCCCCTGAACGCTACCCCGGGTTTTGTAAGACACAAGGACAGTTTGGCCCATCCCCGGGAATTACGTCGTTGAGGCCATTCAGCCCACGCAGGACTACCCTGGTGCCAAAGTCTTATCAGCGAAGGTCCAGGATGCTGCTTGAGTCTCTTTTTGTTGGTCAGAAACTACAAGTGCATGTGCTGGGTTCAATTTTGATATTGGTTACCTAAAGCCAAGAGCATTATTTTCCCGGCGGGAGAGCTGAAAGTGCGGCCTCAGAGTGTCCTGAGAAACAGTGCGGTTCCTCGTGTTCTCTTCACAAGTAGAATGGCTATGTGCGGGGAAAGGGAGTTTGCCTAGAGAAACACTCTGTTTACTACGCCGTGCAGGAGGCCTCCGGGCGCCCTCTATCCATCAACGGAACACTCTACTGTTCCACAACGACCCAAGTGAGGTTCAGGTATTCCCTCCACGAATTGACGCGTGCAGAGGTTTTCCAGGAAACCTTAGGCGAGTAGTGCATTGAAGTTAGTATGCCTTTCCTAGGGTCCCCGCTGCCTCACCACGTCCCTTGGAAGAACACTGTGTACCGAAACTCTTCTTGGCCCCCTGAGCACCTTTCTGCTGTCAAAGTCCTCCGGATCACCTCTTTGAATGCAGACTGAGAAACGACAAAGTCTCCTCTTTGCTGTAGAGCTAGATAGCCACGACATTCAAAAGTGCCCCCTGAACAGAGGTGTAGAAGGTCCCAGGTGGCATGCCAGGGGCTCCCACTGCTGACGCTGAGGAGCCATGTGAGACACGGTGCGTAGTGTTCATTCTGGGTGTACTTACCTACCGGCTCTTCCTGGTAAGCTGTAACTCGACCTTTGATGCAGTCTGGAAAGTGGACATTTCCACCACCACCACCCCCCCACCGCCGAACACTGCTAGGCTTTTGGCAGGTTCGGGGAGCACCTAAATCTGATACCTAGCACCTTTAAGAGTTCATGCCATTCGCACAGCGCACAACTCCCTGGCTACAAAATTATTCAGAGAAGGTGCCACCGTCCTCCTTGGGTCCCCTTTGGTTCCTGAGAAACTATACGCACGTGGGCTGTGTGCAACTCTGAGACCGGGACCCTTAGAGAACTGTAGTACCTCCCAACGGGAAAGAAGGATCGTTCAGCATGAAAGCTGCCTGAAATACAGTGCTCTGTCAGTCCATTGTTGCATGCTGGAATGTCTTTGGAAGGAAAGTGGAATTTCCTTGAGAGCGGTGGTGGGTTTCCGCTTCCATTCCTGGGGCATCCCAGAGCCGCCTTTACACAGAAGGAACACGACACTGAGCGCCAAGCTGAAGGCAAGGTCCAGGAATTGCATCCACAAATGCCAGGCAGGCGTGCAGCATTTCCCAGGGAGCCCTACTCAAAGCAGTGGCTAAACGCTAGTGGGCTTTTCGGGACTCCTGGGACTCCCGCGCCCTCACCACGTCTCACGGCAACACCATGTGTACCGGTTGTCACGTCTCAGGCGACCTACCGACGTACAGGCACCTAGGCCCTTCGCATCGTCCCTTGGAACGAAGCGTGAATTCAAGGCAAAACACTGCTCTCTTTGTTGCACCGTTGGATTGCCCATCTTTCAAAAGTCCTCCCGAACACGGGTCTGGCAGGTCTTAGGTGGACCGCAAGCGGTCCCCGCTGCTGAACCAGGACGGCAATGAAAACACCCTCTGCTTAGCGTTCGCACTGGGAACACGAAGCTGCCCTCGCTTGCCAAGCAGACCGTCGACTTTAGGCGCAGCCTGACAAACGGACTTGTTGCCCCTGCAACACTGCCTGAGCTCTGGTAGGATAAAAGGACACTTTTTGGCCTCACCTAAGGAATTACGTCGGTCACGCCTTTCAGCTCCCTGCGTGCCAAAGTTTTAAGAGGGAAGGTCCAGGGTGCTCCTTGAGTCTCTTTTCGCCGGTCAGAAGCTACACGTACGTGTGCTGCGTCAAGTCTGACCTAGGGGCCTAATGAGAAAAGCATTATTTTCCCAACGGGAAAGCAGGACACTTGCGGCCTCAGATTTAAGTGAAAAACAGCGTTGTTGCCCGTCCCCTCTTCACGGTGGTAATGCCGAGTGATTGAATGGCAGGATTCCTAGGCTAACAGTTTCCTACTCGTTACAGGAGGCCTCCAGCAGCCCTTGTTCACATAACGGGAAAGCCAGACCTGTCCCCCAGGCTCAACGTAATGTCAGGGTTTCCACGCACGACTTGACGTGTACAAACGATTTCCATGAACCCTTAGGGAAAGCAGCGCATTAACGCTGGAATGCTTCTCCTGGGACTCCCTCTGCCCCACCATGTCCCTTTGGAGGAACACTGTGCACTCAATGACTCCTGTTGACCGATTGAGCACCGTTCGGCCACCCAGGTACCTCCGGATCATCTCTTGGAACGCAGTGTGAAAGGCAGCAAACTGTTGCCTTCGTTGGATAGAGAGATTGACAAGTCTTTCAACTGTGCCCCGACCCGAGTTCTGGAAAGTCTTCGGTGTGATGCCAGTGGCTCTCAGGGCTGACCCTGAGCTGCAATGTAACAAACTCTGTGCTGACTGTTCATTCTCCGCTTACATACCTGCCGTCTCTCCCTGCCCAGCAGAAACTCGACTTTGGATGCCGTCTGGAAAATGAACGGTTTCCTCCTGAAGCCTGCTAGTCTTTTGGCAGGTTCAAGGACACCCAGATCTAGCTAGCGCCTTAAAACGCCTATGTCACTCGGACAGTGCTCCTCTCCCTGCGCAAGATATTATTCTGAGAAGGAACCACAGTGCTTCTTGTGTCTCTTCTGGTGCTTGAGAAACTACACGTACGTGGGGCTGCGTTCAACTTTGATGCCGGGACCTTAGGAGAAACGTTGGATTGTCCCTAGTTGAACGAAGAGTCCTCGTAGCCTCAAAGGTGCCTAAACACAGCGTTCCGCTAGTCTTCCCTTGCATGCTGGAACGTGTCTCAAAGGAAAGGGTGCTATGCAAGAAAGAAGAAAGGTCTTTCCACTTCCTTGCCTGAGGCGTGCCAGAGCCCCCTTCGCATAAAGGGCAGACCACACTGGTCACGGAGATCCAAACAAGGTCCGGGAACGGCATCCACAGTGCCTGCAGGCATGCAGCATTTGCCCAGAAGCCTTAGTCAAAGCAGTGGCTTGACGCTAGGGTGCTGGTTCAGGACTCCTAGGACTCCTGGGTCCTCACCACCTCGCATGGAAAAACACTGTGTACCCAATGTGTACCCAATTCTTAGGGGACCCAACCAAATACAGGTACCTGGGCCCTTCGGATCGTTTCTCTGCAAGAAGAACGAAAGGCGACACTCTGCTCCCTTCGCTGCCCGTCTAGACGGCCGAGCTTTCAAAAGTCCTCCCGAACACAGGCCTAGCAGGTCTTCGGTATTATGCCAATGATCCCCACTGCTGAACCACTGCTGCTATGAGGAAACACTGTGTTTACGGTTCATGCTGGGAACACTTCCCTGCCGCCTCTCTCTCTCTCTCTCTCTCTCTCTCTCTCTCTCTCTCTCTCTCTCTCTCTCTCTCTCTCTCTCTCTGCCAAGCAGAAGGTCGACTTCAGAGGCAGCCTGACAAACGTACAATTTGCCCCTGAACGCTACCCCGGGTTTTGTAAGACACAAGGACAGTTTGGCCCATCCCCGGGAATTACGTCGTTGAGGCCATTCAGCCCACGCAGGACTACCCTGGTGCCAAAGTCTTATCAGCGAAGGTCCAGGATGCTGCTTGAGTCTCTTTTTGTTGGTCAGAAACTACAAGTGCATGTGCTGGGTTCAATTTTGATATTGGTTACCTAAAGCCAAGAGCATTATTTTCCCGGCGGGAGAGCTGAAAGTGCGGCCTCAGAGTGTCCTGAGAAACAGTGCGGTTCCTCGTGTTCTCTTCACAAGTAGAATGGCTATGTGCGGGGAAAGGGAGTTTGCCTAGAGAAACACTCTGTTTACTACGCCGTGCAGGAGGCCTCCGGGCGCCCTCTATCCATCAACGGAACACTCTACTGTTCCACAACGACCCAAGTGAGGTTCAGGTATTCCCTCCACGAATTGACGCGTGCAGAGGTTTTCCAGGAAACCTTAGGCGAGTAGTGCATTGAAGTTAGTATGCCTTTCCTAGGGTCCCCGCTGCCTCACCACGTCCCTTGGAAGAACACTGTGTACCGAAACTCTTCTTGGCCCCCTGAGCACCTTTCTGCTGTCAAAGTCCTCCGGATCACCTCTTTGAATGCAGACTGAGAAACGACAAAGTCTCCTCTTTGCTGTAGAGCTAGATAGCCACGACATTCAAAAGTGCCCCCTGAACAGAGGTGTAGAAGGTCCCAGGTGGCATGCCAGGGGCTCCCACTGCTGACGCTGAGGAGCCATGTGAGACACGGTGCGTAGTGTTCATTCTGGGTGTACTTACCTACCGGCTCTTCCTGGTAAGCTGTAACTCGACCTTTGATGCAGTCTGGAAAGTGGACATTTCCACCACCACCACCCCCCCACCGCCGAACACTGCTAGGCTTTTGGCAGGTTCGGGGAGCACCTAAATCTGATACCTAGCACCTTTAAGAGTTCATGCCATTCGCACAGCGCACAACTCCCTGGCTACAAAATTATTCAGAGAAGGTGCCACCGTCCTCCTTGGGTCCCCTTTGGTTCCTGAGAAACTATACGCACGTGGGCTGTGTGCAACTCTGAGACCGGGACCCTTAGAGAACTGTAGTACCTCCCAACGGGAAAGAAGGATCGTTCAGCATGAAAGCTGCCTGAAATACAGTGCTCTGTCAGTCCATTGTTGCATGCTGGAATGTCTTTGGAAGGAAAGTGGAATTTCCTTGAGAGCGGTGGTGGGTTTCCGCTTCCATTCCTGGGGCATCCCAGAGCCGCCTTTACACAGAAGGAACACGACACTGAGCGCCAAGCTGAAGGCAAGGTCCAGGAATTGCATCCACAAATGCCAGGCAGGCGTGCAGCATTTCCCAGGGAGCCCTACTCAAAGCAGTGGCTAAACGCTAGTGGGCTTTTCGGGACTCCTGGGACTCCCGCGCCCTCACCACGTCTCACGGCAACACCATGTGTACCGGTTGTCACGTCTCAGGCGACCTACCGACGTACAGGCACCTAGGCCCTTCGCATCGTCCCTTGGAACGAAGCGTGAATTCAAGGCAAAACACTGCTCTCTTTGTTGCACCGTTGGATTGCCCATCTTTCAAAAGTCCTCCCGAACACGGGTCTGGCAGGTCTTAGGTGGACCGCAAGCGGTCCCCGCTGCTGAACCAGGACGGCAATGAAAACACCCTCTGCTTAGCGTTCGCACTGGGAACACGAAGCTGCCCTCGCTTGCCAAGCAGACCGTCGACTTTAGGCGCAGCCTGACAAACGGACTTGTTGCCCCTGCAACACTGCCTGAGCTCTGGTAGGATAAAAGGACACTTTTTGGCCTCACCTAAGGAATTACGTCGGTCACGCCTTTCAGCTCCCTGCGTGCCAAAGTTTTAAGAGGGAAGGTCCAGGGTGCTCCTTGAGTCTCTTTTCGCCGGTCAGAAGCTACACGTACGTGTGCTGCGTCAAGTCTGACCTAGGGGCCTAATGAGAAAAGCATTATTTTCCCAACGGGAAAGCAGGACACTTGCGGCCTCAGATTTAAGTGAAAAACAGCGTTGTTGCCCGTCCCCTCTTCACGGTGGTAATGCCGAGTGATTGAATGGCAGGATTCCTAGGCTAACAGTTTCCTACTCGTTACAGGAGGCCTCCAGCAGCCCTTGTTCACATAACGGGAAAGCCAGACCTGTCCCCCAGGCTCAACGTAATGTCAGGGTTTCCACGCACGACTTGACGTGTACAAACGATTTCCATGAACCCTTAGGGAAAGCAGCGCATTAACGCTGGAATGCTTCTCCTGGGACTCCCTCTGCCCCACCATGTCCCTTTGGAGGAACACTGTGCACTCAATGACTCCTGTTGACCGATTGAGCACCGTTCGGCCACCCAGGTACCTCCGGATCATCTCTTGGAACGCAGTGTGAAAGGCAGCAAACTGTTGCCTTCGTTGGATAGAGAGATTGACAAGTCTTTCAACTGTGCCCCGACCCGAGTTCTGGAAAGTCTTCGGTGTGATGCCAGTGGCTCTCAGGGCTGACCCTGAGCTGCAATGTAACAAACTCTGTGCTGACTGTTCATTCTCCGCTTACATACCTGCCGTCTCTCCCTGCCCAGCAGAAACTCGACTTTGGATGCCGTCTGGAAAATGAACGGTTTCCTCCTGAAGCCTGCTAGTCTTTTGGCAGGTTCAAGGACACCCAGATCTAGCTAGCGCCTTAAAACGCCTATGTCACTCGGACAGTGCTCCTCTCCCTGCGCAAGATATTATTCTGAGAAGGAACCACAGTGCTTCTTGTGTCTCTTCTGGTGCTTGAGAAACTACACGTACGTGGGGCTGCGTTCAACTTTGATGCCGGGACCTTAGGAGAAACGTTGGATTGTCCCTAGTTGAACGAAGAGTCCTCGTAGCCTCAAAGGTGCCTAAACACAGCGTTCCGCTAGTCTTCCCTTGCATGCTGGAACGTGTCTCAAAGGAAAGGGTGCTATGCAAGAAAGAAGAAAGGTCTTTCCACTTCCTTGCCTGAGGCGTGCCAGAGCCCCCTTCGCATAAAGGGCAGACCACACTGGTCACGGAGATCCAAACAAGGTCCGGGAACGGCATCCACAGTGCCTGCAGGCATGCAGCATTTGCCCAGAAGCCTTAGTCAAAGCAGTGGCTTGACGCTAGGGTGCTGGTTCAGGACTCCTAGGACTCCTGGGTCCTCACCACCTCGCATGGAAAAACACTGTGTACCCAATGTGTACCCAATTCTTAGGGGACCCAACCAAATACAGGTACCTGGGCCCTTCGGATCGTTTCTCTGCAAGAAGAACGAAAGGCGACACTCTGCTCCCTTCGCTGCCCGTCTAGACGGCCGAGCTTTCAAAAGTCCTCCCGAACACAGGCCTAGCAGGTCTTCGGTATTATGCCAATGATCCCCACTGCTGAACCACTGCTGCTATGAGGAAACACTGTGTTTACGGTTCATGCTGGGAACACTTCCCTGCCGCCTCTCTCTCTCTCTCTCTCTCTCTCTCTCTCTCTCTCTCTCTCTCTCTCTCTGCCAAGCAGAAGGTCGACTTCAGAGGCAGCCTGACAAACGTACAATTTGCCCCTGAACGCTACCCCGGGTTTTGTAAGACACAAGGACAGTTTGGCCCATCCCCGGGAATTACGTCGTTGAGGCCATTCAGCCCACGCAGGACTACCCTGGTGCCAAAGTCTTATCAGCGAAGGTCCAGGATGCTGCTTGAGTCTCTTTTTGTTGGTCAGAAACTACAAGTGCATGTGCTGGGTTCAATTTTGATATTGGTTACCTAAAGCCAAGAGCATTATTTTCCCGGCGGGAGAGCTGAAAGTGCGGCCTCAGAGTGTCCTGAGAAACAGTGCGGTTCCTCGTGTTCTCTTCACAAGTAGAATGGCTATGTGCGGGGAAAGGGAGTTTGCCTAGAGAAACACTCTGTTTACTACGCCGTGCAGGAGGCCTCCGGGCGCCCTCTATCCATCAACGGAACACTCTACTGTTCCACAACGACCCAAGTGAGGTTCAGGTATTCCCTCCACGAATTGACGCGTGCAGAGGTTTTCCAGGAAACCTTAGGCGAGTAGTGCATTGAAGTTAGTATGCCTTTCCTAGGGTCCCCGCTGCCTCACCACATCCCTTGGAAGAACACTGTGTACCGAAACTCTTCTTGGCCCCCTGAGCACCTTTCTGCTGTCAAAGTCCTCCGGATCACCTCTTTGAATGCAGACTGAGAAACGACAAAGTCTCCTCTTTGCTGTAGAGCTAGATAGCCACGACATTCAAAAGTGCCCCCTGAACAGAGGTGTAGAAGGTCCCAGGTGGCATGCCAGGGGCTCCCACTGCTGACGCTGAGGAGCCATGTGAGACACGGTGCGTAGTGTTCATTCTGGGTGTACTTACCTACCGGCTCTTCCTGGTAAGCTGTAACTCGACCTTTGATGCAGTCTGGAAAGTGGACATTTCCACCACCACCACCCCCCCACCGCCGAACACTGCTAGGCTTTTGGCAGGTTCGGGGAGCACCTAAATCTGATACCTAGCACCTTTAAGAGTTCATGCCATTCGCACAGCGCACAACTCCCTGGCTACAAAATTATTCAGAGAAGGTGCCACCGTCCTCCTTGGGTCCCCTTTGGTTCCTGAGAAACTATACGCACGTGGGCTGTGTGCAACTCTGAGACCGGGACCCTTAGAGAACTGTAGTACCTCCCAACGGGAAAGCAGGATCGTTCAGCGTGAAAGCTGCCTGAAATACAGTGCTCTGTCAGTCCATTGTTGCATGCTGGAATGTCTTTGGAAGGAAAGTGGAATTTCCTTGAGAGCGGTGGTGGGTTTCCGCTTCCATTCCTGGGGCATCCCAGAGCCACCTTTACACAGAAGGAACACGACACTGAGCGCCAAGCTGAAGGCAAGGTCCAGGAATTGCATCCACAAATGCCAGGCAGGCGTGCAGCATTTCCCAGGGAGCCCTACTCAAAGCAGTGGCTAAACGCTAGTGGGCTTTTCGGGACTCCTGGGACTCCCGCGCCCTCACCACGTCTCACGGCAACACCATGTGTACCGGTTGTCACGTCTCAGGCGACCTACCGACGTACAGGCACCTAGGCCCTTCGCATCGTCCCTTGGAACGAAGCGTGAATTCAAGGCAAAACACTGCTCTCTTTGTTGCACCGTTGGATTGCCCATCTTTCAAAAGTCCTCCCGAACACGGGTCTGGCAGGTCTTAGGTGGACCGCAAGCGGTCCCCGCTGCTGAACCAGGACGGCAATGAAAACACCCTCTGCTTAGCGTTCGCACTGGGAACACGAAGCTGCCCTCGCTTGCCAAGCAGACCGTCGACTTTAGGCGCAGCCTGACAAACGGACTTGTTGCCCCTGCAACACTGCCTGAGCTCTGGTAGGATAAAAGGACACTTTTTGGCCTCACCTAAGGAATTACGTCGGTCACGCCTTTCAGCTCCCTGCGTGCCAAAGTTTTAAGAGGGAAGGTCCAGGGTGCTCCTTGAGTCTCTTTTCGCCGGTCAGAAGCTACACGTACGTGTGCTGCGTCAAGTCTGACCTAGGGGCCTAATGAGAAAAGCATTATTTTCCCAACGGGAAAGCAGGACACTTGCGGCCTCAGATTTAAGTGAAAAACAGCGTTGTTGCCCGTCCCCTCTTCACGGTGGTAATGCCGAGTGATTGAATGGCAGGATTCCTAGGCTAACAGTTTCCTACTCGTTACAGGAGGCCTCCAGCAGCCCTTGTTCACATAACGGGAAAGCCAGACCTGTCCCCCAGGCTCAACGTAATGTCAGGGTTTCCACGCACGACTTGACGTGTACAAACGATTTCCATGAACCCTTAGGGAAAGCAGCGCATTAACGCTGGAATGCTTCTCCTGGGACTCCCTCTGCCCCACCATGTCCCTTTGGAGGAACACTGTGCACTCAATGACTCCTGTTGACCGATTGAGCACCGTTCGGCCACCCAGGTACCTCCGGATCATCTCTTGGAACGCAGTGTGAAAGGCAGCAAACTGTTGCCTTCGTTGGATAGAGAGATTGACAAGTCTTTCAACTGTGCCCCGACCCGAGTTCTGGAAAGTCTTCGGTGTGATGCCAGTGGCTCTCAGGGCTGACCCTGAGCTGCAATGTAACAAACTCTGTGCTGACTGTTCATTCTCCGCTTACATACCTGCCGTCTCTCCCTGCCCAGCAGAAACTCGACTTTGGATGCCGTCTGGAAAATGAACGGTTTCCTCCTGAAGCCTGCTAGTCTTTTGGCAGGTTCAAGGACACCCAGATCTAGCTAGCGCCTTAAAACGCCTATGTCACTCGGACAGTGCTCCTCTCCCTGCGCAAGATATTATTCTGAGAAGGAACCACAGTGCTTCTTGTGTCTCTTCTGGTGCTTGAGAAACTACACGTACGTGGGGCTGCGTTCAACTTTGATGCCGGGACCTTAGGAGAAACGTTGGATTGTCCCTAGTTGAACGAAGAGTCCTCGTAGCCTCAAAGGTGCCTAAACACAGCGTTCCGCTAGTCTTCCCTTGCATGCTGGAACGTGTCTCAAAGGAAAGGGTGCTATGCAAGAAAGAAGAAAGGTCTTTCCACTTCCTTGCCTGAGGCGTGCCAGAGCCCCCTTCGCATAAAGGGCAGACCACACTGGTCACGGAGATCCAAACAAGGTCCGGGAACGGCATCCACAGTGCCTGCAGGCATGCAGCATTTGCCCAGAAGCCTTAGTCAAAGCAGTGGCTTGACGCTAGGGTGCTGGTTCAGGACTCCTAGGACTCCTGGGTCCTCACCACCTCGCATGGAAAAACACTGTGTACCCAATGTGTACCCAATTCTTAGGGGACCCAACCAAATACAGGTACCTGGGCCCTTCGGATCGTTTCTCTGCAAGAAGAACGAAAGGCGACACTCTGCTCCCTTCGCTGCCCGTCTAGACGGCCGAGCTTTCAAAAGTCCTCCCGAACACAGGCCTAGCAGGTCTTCGGTATTATGCCAATGATCCCCACTGCTGAACCACTGCTGCTATGAGGAAACACTGTGTTTACGGTTCATGCTGGGAACACTTCCCTGCCGCCTCTCTCTCTCTCTCTCTCTCTCTCTCTCTCTCTCTCTCTCTCTCTCTCTGCCAAGCAGAAGGTCGACTTCAGAGGCAGCCTGACAAACGTACAATTTGCCCCTGAACGCTACCCCGGGTTTTGTAAGACACAAGGACAGTTTGGCCCATCCCCGGGAATTACGTCGTTGAGGCCATTCAGCCCACGCAGGACTACCCTGGTGCCAAAGTCTTATCAGCGAAGGTCCAGGATGCTGCTTGAGTCTCTTTTTGTTGGTCAGAAACTACAAGTGCATGTGCTGGGTTCAATTTTGATATTGGTTACCTAAAGCCAAGAGCATTATTTTCCCGGCGGGAGAGCTGAAAGTGCGGCCTCAGAGTGTCCTGAGAAACAGTGCGGTTCCTCGTGTTCTCTTCACAAGTAGAATGGCTATGTGCGGGGAAAGGGAGTTTGCCTAGAGAAACACTCTGTTTACTACGCCGTGCAGGAGGCCTCCGGGCGCCCTCTATCCATCAACGGAACACTCTACTCTTCCACAACGACCCAAGTGAGGTTCAGGTATTCCCTCCACGAATTGACGCGTGCAGAGGTTTTCCAGGAAACCTTAGGCGAGTAGTGCATTGAAGTTAGTATGCCTTTCCTAGGGTCCCCGCTGCCTCACCACGTCCCTTGGAAGAACACTGTGTACCGAAACTCTTCTTGGCCCCCTGAGCACCTTTCTGCTGTCAAAGTCCTCCGGATCACCTCTTTGAATGCAGACTGAGAAACGACAAAGTCTCCTCTTTGCTGTAGAGCTAGATAGCCACGACATTCAAAAGTGCCCCCTGAACAGAGGTGTAGAAGGTCCCAGGTGGCATGCCAGGGGCTCCCACTGCTGACGCTGAGGAGCCATGTGAGACACGGTGCGTAGTGTTCATTCTGGGTGTACTTACCTACCGGCTCTTCCTGGTAAGCTGTAACTCGACCTTTGATGCAGTCTGGAAAGTGGACATTTCCACCACCACCACCCCCCCACCGCCGAACACTGCTAGGCTTTTGGCAGGTTCGGGGAGCACCTAAATCTGATACCTAGCACCTTTAAGAGTTCATGCCATTCGCACAGCGCACAACTCCCTGGCTACAAAATTATTCAGAGAAGGTGCCACCGTCCTCCTTGGGTCCCCTTTGGTTCCTGAGAAACTATACGCACGTGGGCTGTGTGCAACTCTGAGACCGGGACCCTTAGAGAACTGTAGTACCTCCCAACGGGAAAGAAGGATCGTTCAGCGTGAAAGCTGCCTGAAATACAGTGCTCTGTCAGTCCATTGTTGCATGCTGGAATGTCTTTGGAAGGAAAGTGGAATTTCCTTGAGAGCGGTGGTGGGTTTCCGCTTCCATTCCTGGGGCATCCCAGAGCCGCCTTTACACAGAAGGAACACGACACTGAGCGCCAAGCTGAAGGCAAGGTCCAGGAATTGCATCCACAAATGCCAGGCAGGCGTGCAGCATTTCCCAGGGAGCCCTACTCAAAGCAGTGGCTAAACGCTAGTGGGCTTTTCGGGACTCCTGGGACTCCCGCGCCCTCACCACGTCTCACGGCAACACCATGTGTACCGGTTGTCACGTCTCAGGCGACCTACTGACGTACAGGCACCTAGGCCCTTCGCATCGTCCCTTGGAACGAAGCGTGAATTCAAGGCAAAACACTGCTCTCTTTGTTGCACCGTTGGATTGCCCATCTTTCAAAAGTCCTCCCGAACACGGGTCTGGCAGGTCTTAGGTGGACCGCAAGCGGTCCCCGCTGCTGAACCAGGACGGCAATGAAAACACCCTCTGCTTAGCGTTCGCACTGGGAACACGAAGCTGCCCTCGCTTGCCAAGCAGACCGTCGACTTTAGGCGCAGCCTGACAAACGGACTTGTTGCCCCTGCAACACTGCCTGAGCTCTGGTAGGATAAAAGGACACTTTTTGGCCTCACCTAAGGAATTACGTCGGTCACGCCTTTCAGCTCCCTGCGTGCCAAAGTTTTAAGAGGGAAGGTCCAGGGTGCTCCTTGAGTCTCTTTTCGCCGGTCAGAAGCTACACGTACGTGTGCTGCGTCAAGTCTGACCTAGGGGCCTAATGAGAAAAGCATTATTTTCCCAACGGGAAAGCAGGACACTTGCGGCCTCAGATTTAAGTGAAAAACAGCGTTGTTGCCCGTCCCCTCTTCACGGTGGTAATGCCGAGTGATTGAATGGCAGGATTCCTAGGCTAACAGTTTCCTACTCGTTACAGGAGGCCTCCAGCAGCCCTTGTTCACATAACGGGAAAGCCAGACCTGTCCCCCAGGCTCAACGTAATGTCAGGGTTTCCACGCACGACTTGACGTGTACAAACGATTTCCATGAACCCTTAGGGAAAGCAGCGCATTAACGCTGGAATGCTTCTCCTGGGACTCCCTCTGCCCCACCATGTCCCTTTGGAGGAACACTGTGCACTCAATGACTCCTGTTGACCGATTGAGCACCGTTCGGCCACCCAGGTACCTCCGGATCATCTCTTGGAACGCAGTGTGAAAGGCAGCAAACTGTTGCCTTCGTTGGATAGAGAGATTGACAAGTCTTTCAACTGTGCCCCGACCCGAGTTCTGGAAAGTCTTCGGTGTGATGCCAGTGGCTCTCAGGGCTGACCCTGAGCTGCAATGTAACAAACTCTGTGCTGACTGTTCATTCTCCGCTTACATACCTGCCGTCTCTCCCTGCCCAGCAGAAACTCGACTTTGGATGCCGTCTGGAAAATGAACGGTTTCCTCCTGAAGCCTGCTAGTCTTTTGGCAGGTTCAAGGACACCCAGATCTAGCTAGCGCCTTAAAACGCCTATGTCACTCGGACAGTGCTCCTCTCCCTGCGCAAGATATTATTCTGAGAAGGAACCACAGTGCTTCTTGTGTCTCTTCTGGTGCTTGAGAAACTACACGTACGTGGGGCTGCGTTCAACTTTGATGCCGGGACCTTAGGAGAAACGTTGGATTGTCCCTAGTTGAACGAAGAGTCCTCGTAGCCTCAAAGGTGCCTAAACACAGCGTTCCGCTAGTCTTCCCTTGCATGCTGGAACGTGTCTCAAAGGAAAGGGTGCTATGCAAGAAAGAAGAAAGGTCTTTCCACTTCCTTGCCTGAGGCGTGCCAGAGCCCCCTTCGCATAAAGGGCAGACCACACTGGTCACGGAGATCCAAACAAGGTCCGGGAACGGCATCCACAGTGCCTGCAGGCATGCAGCATTTGCCCAGAAGCCTTAGTCAAAGCAGTGGCTTGACGCTAGGGTGCTGGTTCAGGACTCCTAGGACTCCTGGGTCCTCACCACCTCGCATGGAAAAACACTGTGTACCCAATGTGTACCCAATTCTTAGGGGACCCAACCAAATACAGGTACCTGGGCCCTTCGGATCGTTTCTCTGCAAGAAGAACGAAAGGCGACACTCTGCTCCCTTCGCTGCCCGTCTAGACGGCCGAGCTTTCAAAAGTCCTCCCGAACACAGGCCTAGCAGGTCTTCGGTATTATGCCAATGATCCCCACTGCTGAACCACTGCTGCTATGAGGAAACACTGTGTTTACGGTTCATGCTGGGAACACTTCCCTGCCGCCTCTCTCTCTCTCTCTCTCTCTCTCTCTCTCTCTCTCTCTCTCTCTCTCTCTGCCAAGCAGAAGGTCGACTTCAGAGGCAGCCTGACAAACGTACAATTTGCCCCTGAACGCTACCCCGGGTTTTGTAAGACACAAGGACAGTTTGGCCCATCCCCGGGAATTACGTCGTTGAGGCCATTCAGCCCACGCAGGACTACCCTGGTGCCAAAGTCTTATCAGCGAAGGTCCAGGATGCTGCTTGAGTCTCTTTTTGTTGGTCAGAAACTACAAGTGCATGTGCTGGGTTCAATTTTGATATTGGTTACCTAAAGCCAAGAGCATTATTTTCCCGGCGGGAGAGCTGAAAGTGCGGCCTCAGAGTGTCCTGAGAAACAGTGCGGTTCCTCGTGTTCTCTTCACAAGTAGAATGGCTATGTGCGGGGAAAGGGAGTTTGCCTAGAGAAACACTCTGTTTACTACGCCGTGCAGGAGGCCTCCGGGCGCCCTCTATCCATCAACGGAACACTCTACTGTTCCACAACGACCCAAGTGAGGTTCAGGTATTCCCTCCACGAATTGACGCGTGCAGAGGTTTTCCAGGAAACCTTAGGCGAGTAGTGCATTGAAGTTAGTATGCCTTTCCTAGGGTCCCCGCTGCCTCACCACATCCCTTGGAAGAACACTGTGTACCGAAACTCTTCTTGGCCCCCTGAGCACCTTTCTGCTGTCAAAGTCCTCCGGATCACCTCTTTGAATGCAGACTGAGAAACGACAAAGTCTCCTCTTTGCTGTAGAGCTAGATAGCCACGACATTCAAAAGTGCCCCCTGAACAGAGGTGTAGAAGGTCCCAGGTGGCATGCCAGGGGCTCCCACTGCTGACGCTGAGGAGCCATGTGAGACACGGTGCGTAGTGTTCATTCTGGGTGTACTTACCTACCGGCTCTTCCTGGTAAGCTGTAACTCGACCTTTGATGCAGTCTGGAAAGTGGACATTTCCACCACCACCACCCCCCCACCGCCGAACACTGCTAGGCTTTTGGCAGGTTCGGGGAGCACCTAAATCTGATACCTAGCACCTTTAAGAGTTCATGCCATTCGCACAGCGCACAACTCCCTGGCTACAAAATTATTCAGAGAAGGTGCCACCGTCCTCCTTGGGTCCCCTTTGGTTCCTGAGAAACTATACGCACGTGGGCTGTGTGCAACTCTGAGACCGGGACCCTTAGAGAACTGTAGTACCTCCCAACGGGAAAGCAGGATCGTTCAGCGTGAAAGCTGCCTGAAATACAGTGCTCTGTCAGTCCATTGTTGCATGCTGGAATGTCTTTGGAAGGAAAGTGGAATTTCCTTGAGAGCGGTGGTGGGTTTCCGCTTCCATTCCTGGGGCATCCCAGAGCCACCTTTACACAGAAGGAACACGACACTGAGCGCCAAGCTGAAGGCAAGGTCCAGGAATTGCATCCACAAATGCCAGGCAGGCGTGCAGCATTTCCCAGGGAGCCCTACTCAAAGCAGTGGCTAAACGCTAGTGGGCTTTTCGGGACTCCTGGGACTCCCGCGCCCTCACCACGTCTCACGGCAACACCATGTGTACCGGTTGTCACGTCTCAGGCGACCTACCGACGTACAGGCACCTAGGCCCTTCGCATCGTCCCTTGGAACGAAGCGTGAATTCAAGGCAAAACACTGCTCTCTTTGTTGCACCGTTGGATTGCCCATCTTTCAAAAGTCCTCCCGAACACGGGTCTGGCAGGTCTTAGGTGGACCGCAAGCGGTCCCCGCTGCTGAACCAGGACGGCAATGAAAACACCCTCTGCTTAGCGTTCGCACTGGGAACACGAAGCTGCCCTCGCTTGCCAAGCAGACCGTCGACTTTAGGCGCAGCCTGACAAACGGACTTGTTGCCCCTGCAACACTGCCTGAGCTCTGGTAGGATAAAAGGACACTTTTTGGCCTCACCTAAGGAATTACGTCGGTCACGCCTTTCAGCTCCCTGCGTGCCAAAGTTTTAAGAGGGAAGGTCCAGGGTGCTCCTTGAGTCTCTTTTCGCCGGTCAGAAGCTACACGTACGTGTGCTGCGTCAAGTCTGACCTAGGGGCCTAATGAGAAAAGCATTATTTTCCCAACGGGAAAGCAGGACACTTGCGGCCTCAGATTTAAGTGAAAAACAGCGTTGTTGCCCGTCCCCTCTTCACGGTGGTAATGCCGAGTGATTGAATGGCAGGATTCCTAGGCTAACAGTTTCCTACTCGTTACAGGAGGCCTCCAGCAGCCCTTGTTCACATAACGGGAAAGCCAGACCTGTCCCCCAGGCTCAACGTAATGTCAGGGTTTCCACGCACGACTTGACGTGTACAAACGATTTCCATGAACCCTTAGGGAAAGCAGCGCATTAACGCTGGAATGCTTCTCCTGGGACTCCCTCTGCCCCACCATGTCCCTTTGGAGGAACACTGTGCACTCAATGACTCCTGTTGACCGATTGAGCACCGTTCGGCCACCCAGGTACCTCCGGATCATCTCTTGGAACGCAGTGTGAAAGGCAGCAAACTGTTGCCTTCGTTGGATAGAGAGATTGACAAGTCTTTCAACTGTGCCCCGACCCGAGTTCTGGAAAGTCTTCGGTGTGATGCCAGTGGCTCTCAGGGCTGACCCTGAGCTGCAATGTAACAAACTCTGTGCTGACTGTTCATTCTCCGCTTACATACCTGCCGTCTCTCCCTGCCCAGCAGAAACTCGACTTTGGATGCCGTCTGGAAAATGAACGGTTTCCTCCTGAAGCCTGCTAGTCTTTTGGCAGGTTCAAGGACACCCAGATCTAGCTAGCGCCTTAAAACGCCTATGTCACTCGGACAGTGCTCCTCTCCCTGCGCAAGATATTATTCTGAGAAGGAACCACAGTGCTTCTTGTGTCTCTTCTGGTGCTTGAGAAACTACACGTACGTGGGGCTGCGTTCAACTTTGATGCCGGGACCTTAGGAGAAACGTTGGATTGTCCCTAGTTGAACGAAGAGTCCTCGTAGCCTCAAAGGTGCCTAAACACAGCGTTCCGCTAGTCTTCCCTTGCATGCTGGAACGTGTCTCAAAGGAAAGGGTGCTATGCAAGAAAGAAGAAAGGTCTTTCCACTTCCTTGCCTGAGGCGTGCCAGAGCCCCCTTCGCATAAAGGGCAGACCACACTGGTCACGGAGATCCAAACAAGGTCCGGGAACGGCATCCACAGTGCCTGCAGGCATGCAGCATTTGCCCAGAAGCCTTAGTCAAAGCAGTGGCTTGACGCTAGGGTGCTGGTTCAGGACTCCTAGGACTCCTGGGTCCTCACCACCTCGCATGGAAAAACACTGTGTACCCAATGTGTACCCAATTCTTAGGGGACCCAACCAAATACAGGTACCTGGGCCCTTCGGATCGTTTCTCTGCAAGAAGAACGAAAGGCGACACTCTGCTCCCTTCGCTGCCCGTCTAGACGGCCGAGCTTTCAAAAGTCCTCCCGAACACAGGCCTAGCAGGTCTTCGGTATTATGCCAATGATCCCCACTGCTGAACCACTGCTGCTATGAGGAAACACTGTGTTTACGGTTCATGCTGGGAACACTTCCCTGCCGCCTCTCTCTCTCTCTCTCTCTCTCTCTCTCTCTCTCTCTCTCTCTCTCTGCCAAGCAGAAGGTCGACTTCAGAGGCAGCCTGACAAACGTACAATTTGCCCCTGAACGCTACCCCGGGTTTTGTAAGACACAAGGACAGTTTGGCCCATCCCCGGGAATTACGTCGTTGAGGCCATTCAGCCCACGCAGGACTACCCTGGTGCCAAAGTCTTATCAGCGAAGGTCCAGGATGCTGCTTGAGTCTCTTTTTGTTGGTCAGAAACTACAAGTGCATGTGCTGGGTTCAATTTTGATATTGGTTACCTAAAGCCAAGAGCATTATTTTCCCGGCGGGAGAGCTGAAAGTGCGGCCTCAGAGTGTCCTGAGAAACAGTGCGGTTCCTCGTGTTCTCTTCACAAGTAGAATGGCTATGTGCGGGGAAAGGGAGTTTGCCTAGAGAAACACTCTGTTTACTACGCCGTGCAGGAGGCCTCCGGGCGCCCTCTATCCATCAACGGAACACTCTACTGTTCCACAACGACCCAAGTGAGGTTCAGGTATTCCCTCCACGAATTGACGCGTGCAGAGGTTTTCCAGGAAACCTTAGGCGAGTAGTGCATTGAAGTTAGTATGCCTTTCCTAGGGTCCCCGCTGCCTCACCACGTCCCTTGGAAGAACACTGTGTACCGAAACTCTTCTTGGCCCCCTGAGCACCTTTCTGCTGTCAAAGTCCTCCGGATCACCTCTTTGAATGCAGACTGAGAAACGACAAAGTCTCCTCTTTGCTGTAGAGCTAGATAGCCACGACATTCAAAAGTGCCCCCTGAACAGAGGTGTAGAAGGTCCCAGGTGGCATGCCAGGGGCTCCCACTGCTGACGCTGAGGAGCCATGTGAGACACGGTGCGTAGTGTTCATTCTGGGTGTACTTACCTACCGGCTCTTCCTGGTAAGCTGTAACTCGACCTTTGATGCAGTCTGGAAAGTGGACATTTCCACCACCACCACCCCCCCACCGCCGAACACTGCTAGGCTTTTGGCAGGTTCGGGGAGCACCTAAATCTGATACCTAGCACCTTTAAGAGTTCATGCCATTCGCACAGCGCACAACTCCCTGGCTACAAAATTATTCAGAGAAGGTGCCACCGTCCTCCTTGGGTCCCCTTTGGTTCCTGAGAAACTATACGCACGTGGGCTGTGTGCAACTCTGAGACCGGGACCCTTAGAGAACTGTAGTACCTCCCAACGGGAAAGAAGGATCGTTCAGCGTGAAAGCTGCCTGAAATACAGTGCTCTGTCAGTCCATTGTTGCATGCTGGAATGTCTTTGGAAGGAAAGTGGAATTTCCTTGAGAGCGGTGGTGGGTTTCCGCTTCCATTCCTGGGGCATCCCAGAGCCGCCTTTACACAGAAGGAACACGACACTGAGCGCCAAGCTGAAGGCAAGGTCCAGGAATTGCATCCACAAATGCCAGGCAGGCGTGCAGCATTTCCCAGGGAGCCCTACTCAAAGCAGTGGCTAAACGCTAGTGGGCTTTTCGGGACTCCTGGGACTCCCGCGCCCTCACCACGTCTCACGGCAACACCATGTGTACCGGTTGTCACGTCTCAGGCGACCTACTGACGTACAGGCACCTAGGCCCTTCGCATCGTCCCTTGGAACGAAGCGTGAATTCAAGGCAAAACACTGCTCTCTTTGTTGCACCGTTGGATTGCCCATCTTTCAAAAGTCCTCCCGAACACGGGTCTGGCAGGTCTTAGGTGGACCGCAAGCGGTCCCCGCTGCTGAACCAGGACGGCAATGAAAACACCCTCTGCTTAGCGTTCGCACTGGGAACACGAAGCTGCCCTCGCTTGCCAAGCAGACCGTCGACTTTAGGCGCAGCCTGACAAACGGACTTGTTGCCCCTGCAACACTGCCTGAGCTCTGGTAGGATAAAAGGACACTTTTTGGCCTCACCTAAGGAATTACGTCGGTCACGCCTTTCAGCTCCCTGCGTGCCAAAGTTTTAAGAGGGAAGGTCCAGGGTGCTCCTTGAGTCTCTTTTCGCCGGTCAGAAGCTACACGTACGTGTGCTGCGTCAAGTCTGACCTAGGGGCCTAATGAGAAAAGCATTATTTTCCCAACGGGAAAGCAGGACACTTGCGGCCTCAGATTTAAGTGAAAAACAGCGTTGTTGCCCGTCCCCTCTTCACGGTGGTAATGCCGAGTGATTGAATGGCAGGATTCCTAGGCTAACAGTTTCCTACTCGTTACAGGAGGCCTCCAGCAGCCCTTGTTCACATAACGGGAAAGCCAGACCTGTCCCCCAGGCTCAACGTAATGTCAGGGTTTCCACGCACGACTTGACGTGTACAAACGATTTCCATGAACCCTTAGGGAAAGCAGCGCATTAACGCTGGAATGCTTCTCCTGGGACTCCCTCTGCCCCACCATGTCCCTTTGGAGGAACACTGTGCACTCAATGACTCCTGTTGACCGATTGAGCACCGTTCGGCCACCCAGGTACCTCCGGATCATCTCTTGGAACGCAGTGTGAAAGGCAGCAAACTGTTGCCTTCGTTGGATAGAGAGATTGACAAGTCTTTCAACTGTGCCCCGACCCGAGTTCTGGAAAGTCTTCGGTGTGATGCCAGTGGCTCTCAGGGCTGACCCTGAGCTGCAATGTAACAAACTCTGTGCTGACTGTTCATTCTCCGCTTACATACCTGCCGTCTCTCCCTGCCCAGCAGAAACTCGACTTTGGATGCCGTCTGGAAAATGAACGGTTTCCTCCTGAAGCCTGCTAGTCTTTTGGCAGGTTCAAGGACACCCAGATCTAGCTAGCGCCTTAAAACGCCTATGTCACTCGGACAGTGCTCCTCTCCCTGCGCAAGATATTATTCTGAGAAGGAACCACAGTGCTTCTTGTGTCTCTTCTGGTGCTTGAGAAACTACACGTACGTGGGGCTGCGTTCAACTTTGATGCCGGGACCTTAGGAGAAACGTTGGATTGTCCCTAGTTGAACGAAGAGTCCTCGTAGCCTCAAAGGTGCCTAAACACAGCGTTCCGCTAGTCTTCCCTTGCATGCTGGAACGTGTCTCAAAGGAAAGGGTGCTATGCAAGAAAGAAGAAAGGTCTTTCCACTTCCTTGCCTGAGGCGTGCCAGAGCCCCCTTCGCATAAAGGGCAGACCACACTGGTCACGGAGATCCAAACAAGGTCCGGGAACGGCATCCACAGTGCCTGCAGGCATGCAGCATTTGCCCAGAAGCCTTAGTCAAAGCAGTGGCTTGACGCTAGGGTGCTGGTTCAGGACTCCTAGGACTCCTGGGTCCTCACCACCTCGCATGGAAAAACACTGTGTACCCAATGTGTACCCAATTCTTAGGGGACCCAACCAAATACAGGTACCTGGGCCCTTCGGATCGTTTCTCTGCAAGAAGAACGAAAGGCGACACTCTGCTCCCTTCGCTGCCCGTCTAGACGGCCGAGCTTTCAAAAGTCCTCCCGAACACAGGCCTAGCAGGTCTTCGGTATTATGCCAATGATCCCCACTGCTGAACCACTGCTGCTATGAGGAAACACTGTGTTTACGGTTCATGCTGGGAACACTTCCCTGCCGCCTCTCTCTCTCTCTCTCTCTCTCTCTCTCTCTCTCTCTCTCTCTCTGCCAAGCAGAAGGTCGACTTCAGAGGCAGCCTGACAAACGTACAATTTGCCCCTGAACGCTACCCCGGGTTTTGTAAGACACAAGGACAGTTTGGCCCATCCCCGGGAATTACGTCGTTGAGGCCATTCAGCCCACGCAGGACTACCCTGGTGCCAAAGTCTTATCAGCGAAGGTCCAGGATGCTGCTTGAGTCTCTTTTTGTTGGTCAGAAACTACAAGTGCATGTGCTGGGTTCAATTTTGATATTGGTTACCTAAAGCCAAGAGCATTATTTTCCCGGCGGGAGAGCTGAAAGTGCGGCCTCAGAATGTCCTGAGAAACAGTGCGGTTCCTCGTGTTCTCTTCACAAGTAGAATGGCTATGTGCGGGGAAAGGGAGTTTGCCTAGAGAAACACTCTGTTTACTACGCCGTGCAGGAGGCCTCCGGGCGCCCTCTATCCATCAACGGAACACTCTACTGTTCCACAACGACCCAAGTGAGGTTCAGGTATTCCCTCCACGAATTGACGCGTGCAGAGGTTTTCCAGGAAACCTTAGGCGAGTAGTGCATTGAAGTTAGTATGCCTTTCCTAGGGTCCCCGCTGCCTCACCACGTCCCTTGGAAGAACACTGTGTACCGAAACTCTTCTTGGCCCCCTGAGCACCTTTCTGCTGTCAAAGTCCTCCGGATCACCTCTTTGAATGCAGACTGAGAAACGACAAAGTCTCCTCTTTGCTGTAGAGCTAGATAGCCACGACATTCAAAAGTGCCCCCTGAACAGAGGTGTAGAAGGTCCCAGGTGGCATGCCAGGGGCTCCCACTGCTGACGCTGAGGAGCCATGTGAGACACGGTGCGTAGTGTTCATTCTGGGTGTACTTACCTACCGGCTCTTCCTGGTAAGCTGTAACTCGACCTTTGATGCAGTCTGGAAAGTGGACATTTCCACCACCACCACCCCCCCACCGCCGAACACTGCTAGGCTTTTGGCAGGTTCGGGGAGCACCTAAATCTGATACCTAGCACCTTTAAGAGTTCATGCCATTCGCACAGCGCACAACTCCCTGGCTACAAAATTATTCAGAGAAGGTGCCACCGTCCTCCTTGGGTCCCCTTTGGTTCCTGAGAAACTATACGCACGTGGGCTGTGTGCAACTCTGAGACCGGGACCCTTAGAGAACTGTAGTACCTCCCAACGGGAAAGAAGGATCGTTCAGCGTGAAAGCTGCCTGAAATACAGTGCTCTGTCAGTCCATTGTTGCATGCTGGAATGTCTTTGGAAGGAAAGTGGAATTTCCTTGAGAGCGGTGGTGGGTTTCCGCTTCCATTCCTGGGGCATCCCAGAGCCGCCTTTACACAGAAGGAACACGACACTGAGCGCCAAGCTGAAGGCAAGGTCCAGGAATTGCATCCACAAATGCCAGGCAGGCGTGCAGCATTTCCCAGGGAGCCCTACTCAAAGCAGTGGCTAAACGCTAGTGGGCTTTTCGGGACTCCTGGGACTCCCGCGCCCTCACCACGTCTCACGGCAACACCATGTGTACCGGTTGTCACGTCTCAGGCGACCTACTGACGTACAGGCACCTAGGCCCTTCGCATCGTCCCTTGGAACGAAGCGTGAATTCAAGGCAAAACACTGCTCTCTTTGTTGCACCGTTGGATTGCCCATCTTTCAAAAGTCCTCCCGAACACGGGTCTGGCAGGTCTTAGGTGGACCGCAAGCGGTCCCCGCTGCTGAACCAGGACGGCAATGAAAACACCCTCTGCTTAGCGTTCGCACTGGGAACACGAAGCTGCCCTCGCTTGCCAAGCAGACCGTCGACTTTAGGCGCAGCCTGACAAACGGACTTGTTGCCCCTGCAACACTGCCTGAGCTCTGGTAGGATAAAAGGACACTTTTTGGCCTCACCTAAGGAATTACGTCGGTCACGCCTTTCAGCTCCCTGCGTGCCAAAGTTTTAAGAGGGAAGGTCCAGGGTGCTCCTTGAGTCTCTTTTCGCCGGTCAGAAGCTACACGTACGTGTGCTGCGTCAAGTCTGACCTAGGGGCCTAATGAGAAAAGCATTATTTTCCCAACGGGAAAGCAGGACACTTGCGGCCTCAGATTTAAGTGAAAAACAGCGTTGTTGCCCGTCCCCTCTTCACGGTGGTAATGCCGAGTGATTGAATGGCAGGATTCCTAGGCTAACAGTTTCCTACTCGTTACAGGAGGCCTCCAGCAGCCCTTGTTCACATAACGGGAAAGCCAGACCTGTCCCCCAGGCTCAACGTAATGTCAGGGTTTCCACGCACGACTTGACGTGTACAAACGATTTCCATGAACCCTTAGGGAAAGCAGCGCATTAACGCTGGAATGCTTCTCCTGGGACTCCCTCTGCCCCACCATGTCCCTTTGGAGGAACACTGTGCACTCAATGACTCCTGTTGACCGATTGAGCACCGTTCGGCCACCCAGGTACCTCCGGATCATCTCTTGGAACGCAGTGTGAAAGGCAGCAAACTGTTGCCTTCGTTGGATAGAGAGATTGACAAGTCTTTCAACTGTGCCCCGACCCGAGTTCTGGAAAGTCTTCGGTGTGATGCCAGTGGCTCTCAGGGCTGACCCTGAGCTGCAATGTAACAAACTCTGTGCTGACTGTTCATTCTCCGCTTACATACCTGCCGTCTCTCCCTGCCCAGCAGAAACTCGACTTTGGATGCCGTCTGGAAAATGAACGGTTTCCTCCTGAAGCCTGCTAGTCTTTTGGCAGGTTCAAGGACACCCAGATCTAGCTAGCGCCTTAAAACGCCTATGTCACTCGGACAGTGCTCCTCTCCCTGCGCAAGATATTATTCTGAGAAGGAACCACAGTGCTTCTTGTGTCTCTTCTGGTGCTTGAGAAACTACACGTACGTGGGGCTGCGTTCAACTTTGATGCCGGGACCTTAGGAGAAACGTTGGATTGTCCCTAGTTGAACGAAGAGTCCTCGTAGCCTCAAAGGTGCCTAAACACAGCGTTCCGCTAGTCTTCCCTTGCATGCTGGAACGTGTCTCAAAGGAAAGGGTGCTATGCAAGAAAGAAGAAAGGTCTTTCCACTTCCTTGCCTGAGGCGTGCCAGAGCCCCCTTCGCATAAAGGGCAGACCACACTGGTCACGGAGATCCAAACAAGGTCCGGGAACGGCATCCACAGTGCCTGCAGGCATGCAGCATTTGCCCAGAAGCCTTAGTCAAAGCAGTGGCTTGACGCTAGGGTGCTGGTTCAGGACTCCTAGGACTCCTGGGTCCTCACCACCTCGCATGGAAAAACACTGTGTACCCAATGTGTACCCAATTCTTAGGGGACCCAACCAAATACAGGTACCTGGGCCCTTCGGATCGTTTCTCTGCAAGAAGAACGAAAGGCGACACTCTGCTCCCTTCGCTGCCCGTCTAGACGGCCGAGCTTTCAAAAGTCCTCCCGAACACAGGCCTAGCAGGTCTTCGGTATTATGCCAATGATCCCCACTGCTGAACCACTGCTGCTATGAGGAAACACTGTGTTTACGGTTCATGCTGGGAACACTTCCCTGCCGCCTCTCTCTCTCTCTCTCTCTCTCTCTCTCTCTCTCTCTCTCTCTCTCTCTGCCAAGCAGAAGGTCGACTTCAGAGGCAGCCTGACAAACGTACAATTTGCCCCTGAACGCTACCCCGGGTTTTGTAAGACACAAGGACAGTTTGGCCCATCCCCGGGAATTACGTCGTTGAGGCCATTCAGCCCACGCAGGACTACCCTGGTGCCAAAGTCTTATCAGCGAAGGTCCAGGATGCTGCTTGAGTCTCTTTTTGTTGGTCAGAAACTACAAGTGCATGTGCTGGGTTCAATTTTGATATTGGTTACCTAAAGCCAAGAGCATTATTTTCCCGGCGGGAGAGCTGAAAGTGCGGCCTCAGAGTGTCCTGAGAAACAGTGCGGTTCCTCGTGTTCTCTTCACAAGTAGAATGGCTATGTGCGGGGAAAGGGAGTTTGCCTAGAGAAACACTCTGTTTACTACGCCGTGCAGGAGGCCTCCGGGCGCCCTCTATCCATCAACGGAACACTCTACTCTTCCACAACGACCCAAGTGAGGTTCAGGTATTCCCTCCACGAATTGACGCGTGCAGAGGTTTTCCAGGAAACCTTAGGCGAGTAGTGCATTGAAGTTAGTATGCCTTTCCTAGGGTCCCCGCTGCCTCACCACGTCCCTTGGAAGAACACTGTGTACCGAAACTCTTCTTGGCCCCCTGAGCACCTTTCTGCTGTCAAAGTCCTCCGGATCACCTCTTTGAATGCAGACTGAGAAACGACAAAGTCTCCTCTTTGCTGTAGAGCTAGATAGCCACGACATTCAAAAGTGCCCCCTGAACAGAGGTGTAGAAGGTCCCAGGTGGCATGCCAGGGGCTCCCACTGCTGACGCTGAGGAGCCATGTGAGACACGGTGCGTAGTGTTCATTCTGGGTGTACTTACCTACCGGCTCTTCCTGGTAAGCTGTAACTCGACCTTTGATGCAGTCTGGAAAGTGGACATTTCCACCACCACCACCCCCCCACCGCCGAACACTGCTAGGCTTTTGGCAGGTTCGGGGAGCACCTAAATCTGATACCTAGCACCTTTAAGAGTTCATGCCATTCGCACAGCGCACAACTCCCTGGCTACAAAATTATTCAGAGAAGGTGCCACCGTCCTCCTTGGGTCCCCTTTGGTTCCTGAGAAACTATACGCACGTGGGCTGTGTGCAACTCTGAGACCGGGACCCTTAGAGAACTGTAGTACCTCCCAACGGGAAAGAAGGATCGTTCAGCGTGAAAGCTGCCTGAAATACAGTGCTCTGTCAGTCCATTGTTGCATGCTGGAATGTCTTTGGAAGGAAAGTGGAATTTCCTTGAGAGCGGTGGTGGGTTTCCGCTTCCATTCCTGGGGCATCCCAGAGCCGCCTTTACACAGAAGGAACACGACACTGAGCGCCAAGCTGAAGGCAAGGTCCAGGAATTGCATCCACAAATGCCAGGCAGGCGTGCAGCATTTCCCAGGGAGCCCTACTCAAAGCAGTGGCTAAACGCTAGTGGGCTTTTCGGGACTCCTGGGACTCCCGCGCCCTCACCACGTCTCACGGCAACACCATGTGTACCGGTTGTCACGTCTCAGGCGACCTACTGACGTACAGGCACCTAGGCCCTTCGCATCGTCCCTTGGAACGAAGCGTGAATTCAAGGCAAAACACTGCTCTCTTTGTTGCACCGTTGGATTGCCCATCTTTCAAAAGTCCTCCCGAACACGGGTCTGGCAGGTCTTAGGTGGACCGCAAGCGGTCCCCGCTGCTGAACCAGGACGGCAATGAAAACACCCTCTGCTTAGCGTTCGCACTGGGAACACGAAGCTGCCCTCGCTTGCCAAGCAGACCGTCGACTTTAGGCGCAGCCTGACAAACGGACTTGTTGCCCCTGCAACACTGCCTGAGCTCTGGTAGGATAAAAGGACACTTTTTGGCCTCACCTAAGGAATTACGTCGGTCACGCCTTTCAGCTCCCTGCGTGCCAAAGTTTTAAGAGGGAAGGTCCAGGGTGCTCCTTGAGTCTCTTTTCGCCGGTCAGAAGCTACACGTACGTGTGCTGCGTCAAGTCTGACCTAGGGGCCTAATGAGAAAAGCATTATTTTCCCAACGGGAAAGCAGGACACTTGCGGCCTCAGATTTAAGTGAAAAACAGCGTTGTTGCCCGTCCCCTCTTCACGGTGGTAATGCCGAGTGATTGAATGGCAGGATTCCTAGGCTAACAGTTTCCTACTCGTTACAGGAGGCCTCCAGCAGCCCTTGTTCACATAACGGGAAAGCCAGACCTGTCCCCCAGGCTCAACGTAATGTCAGGGTTTCCACGCACGACTTGACGTGTACAAACGATTTCCATGAACCCTTAGGGAAAGCAGCGCATTAACGCTGGAATGCTTCTCCTGGGACTCCCTCTGCCCCACCATGTCCCTTTGGAGGAACACTGTGCACTCAATGACTCCTGTTGACCGATTGAGCACCGTTCGGCCACCCAGGTACCTCCGGATCATCTCTTGGAACGCAGTGTGAAAGGCAGCAAACTGTTGCCTTCGTTGGATAGAGAGATTGACAAGTCTTTCAACTGTGCCCCGACCCGAGTTCTGGAAAGTCTTCGGTGTGATGCCAGTGGCTCTCAGGGCTGACCCTGAGCTGCAATGTAACAAACTCTGTGCTGACTGTTCATTCTCCGCTTACATACCTGCCGTCTCTCCCTGCCCAGCAGAAACTCGACTTTGGATGCCGTCTGGAAAATGAACGGTTTCCTCCTGAAGCCTGCTAGTCTTTTGGCAGGTTCAAGGACACCCAGATCTAGCTAGCGCCTTAAAACGCCTATGTCACTCGGACAGTGCTCCTCTCCCTGCGCAAGATATTATTCTGAGAAGGAACCACAGTGCTTCTTGTGTCTCTTCTGGTGCTTGAGAAACTACACGTACGTGGGGCTGCGTTCAACTTTGATGCCGGGACCTTAGGAGAAACGTTGGATTGTCCCTAGTTGAACGAAGAGTCCTCGTAGCCTCAAAGGTGCCTAAACACAGCGTTCCGCTAGTCTTCCCTTGCATGCTGGAACGTGTCTCAAAGGAAAGGGTGCTATGCAAGAAAGAAGAAAGGTCTTTCCACTTCCTTGCCTGAGGCGTGCCAGAGCCCCCTTCGCATAAAGGGCAGACCACACTGGTCACGGAGATCCAAACAAGGTCCGGGAACGGCATCCACAGTGCCTGCAGGCATGCAGCATTTGCCCAGAAGCCTTAGTCAAAGCAGTGGCTTGACGCTAGGGTGCTGGTTCAGGACTCCTAGGACTCCTGGGTCCTCACCACCTCGCATGGAAAAACACTGTGTACCCAATGTGTACCCAATTCTTAGGGGACCCAACCAAATACAGGTACCTGGGCCCTTCGGATCGTTTCTCTGCAAGAAGAACGAAAGGCGACACTCTGCTCCCTTCGCTGCCCGTCTAGACGGCCGAGCTTTCAAAAGTCCTCCTGAACACAGGCCTAGCAGGTCTTCGGTATTATGCCAATGATCCCCACTGCTGCTATGAGGAAACACTGTGTTTACGGTTCATGCTGGGAACACTTCCCTGCCGCCTCTCTCTCTCTCTCTCTCTCTCTCTCTCTCTCTCTCTCTCTGCCAAGCAGAAGGTCGACTTCAGAGGCAGCCTGACAAACGTACAATTTGCCCCTGAACGCTACCCCGGGTTTTGTAAGACACAAGGACAGTTTGGCCCATCCCCGGGAATTACGTCGTTGAGGCCATTCAGCCCACGCAGGACTACCCTGGTGCCAAAGTCTTATCAGCGAAGGTCCAGGATGCTGCTTGAGTCTCTTTTTGTTGGTCAGAAGCTACAAGTGCATGTGCTGGGTTCAATTTTGATATTGGTTACCTAAAGCCAAGAGCATTATTTTCCCGGCGGGAGAGCTGAAAGTGCGGCCTCAGAGTGTCCTGAGAAACAGTGCGGTTCCTCGTGTTCTCTTCACAAGTAGAATGGCTATGTGCGGGGAAAGGGAGTTTGCCTAGAGAAACACTCTGTTTACTACGCCGTGCAGGAGGCCTCCGGGCGCCCTCTATCCATCAACGGAACACTCTACTGTTCCACAACGACCCAAGTGAGGTTCAGGTATTCCCTCCACGAATTGACGCGTGCAGAGGTTTTCCAGGAAACCTTAGGCGAGTAGTGCATTGAAGTTAGTATGCCTTTCCTAGGGTCCCCGCTGCCTCACCACGTCCCTTGGAAGAACACTGTGTACCGAAACTCTTCTTGGCCCCCTGAGCACCTTTCTGCTGTCAAAGTCCTCCGGATCACCTCTTTGAATGCAGACTGAGAAACGACAAAGTCTCCTCTTTGCTGTAGAGCTAGATAGCCACGACATTCAAAAGTGCCCCCTGAACAGAGGTGTAGAAGGTCCCAGGTGGCATGCCAGGGGCTCCCACTGCTGACGCTGAGGAGCCATGTGAGACACGGTGCGTAGTGTTCATTCTGGGTGTACTTACCTACCGGCTCTTCCTGGTAAGCTGTAACTCGACCTTTGATGCAGTCTGGAAAGTGGACATTTCCACCACCACCACCCCCCCACCGCCGAACACTGCTAGGCTTTTGGCAGGTTCGGGGAGCACCTAAATCTGATACCTAGCACCTTTAAGAGTTCATGCCATTCGCACAGCGCACAACTCCCTGGCTACAAAATTATTCAGAGAAGGTGCCACCGTCCTCCTTGGGTCCCCTTTGGTTCCTGAGAAACTATACGCACGTGGGCTGTGTGCAACTCTGAGACCGGGACCCTTAGAGAACTGTAGTACCTCCCAACGGGAAAGAAGGATCGTTCAGCGTGAAAGCTGCCTGAAATACAGTGCTCTGTCAGTCCATTCTTGCATGCTGGAATGTCTTTGGAAGGAAAGTGGAATTTCCTTGAGAGCGGTGGTGGGTTTCCGCTTCCGTTCCTGGGGCATCCCAGAGCCGCCTTTACACAGAAGGAACACGACACTGAGCGCCAAGCTGAAGGCAAGGTCCAGGAATTGCATCCACAAATGCCAGGCAGGCGTGCAGCATTTCCCAGGGAGCCCTACTCAAAGCAGTGGCTAAACGCTAGTGGGCTTTTCGGGACTCCTGGGACTCCCGCGCCCTCACCACGTCTCACGGCAACACCATGTGTACCGGTTGTCACGTCTCAGGCGACCTACCGACGTACAGGCACCTAGGCCCTTCGCATCGTCCCTTGGAACGAAGCGTGAATTCAAGGCAAAACACTGCTCTCTTTGTTGCACCGTTGGATTGCCCATCTTTCAAAAGTCCTCCCGAACACGGGTCTGGCAGGTCTTAGGTGGACCGCAAGCGGTCCCCGCTGCTGAACCAGGACGGCAATGAAAACACCCTCTGCTTAGCGTTCGCACTGGGAACACGAAGCTGCCCTCGCTTGCCAAGCAGACCGTCGACTTTAGGCGCAGCCTGACAAACGGACTTGTTGCCCCTGCAACACTGCCTGAGCTCTGGTAGGATAAAAGGACACTTTTTGGCCTCACCTAAGGAATTACGTCGGTCACGCCTTTCAGCTCCCTGCGTGCCAAAGTTTTAAGAGGGAAGGTCCAGGGTGCTCCTTGAGTCTCTTTTCGCCGGTCAGAAGCTACACGTACGTGTGCTGCGTCAAGTCTGACCTAGGGGCCTAATGAGAAAAGCATTATTTTCCCAACGGGAAAGCAGGACACTTGCGGCCTCAGATTTAAGTGAAAAACAGCGTTGTTGCCCGTCCCCTCTTCACGGTGGTAATGCCGAGTGATTGAATGGCAGGATTCCTAGGCTAACAGTTTCCTACTCGTTACAGGAGGCCTCCAGCAGCCCTTGTTCACATAACGGGAAAGCCAGACCTGTCCCCCAGGCTCAACGTAATGTCAGGGTTTCCACGCACGACTTGACGTGTACAAACGATTTCCATGAACCCTTAGGGAAAGCAGCGCATTAACGCTGGAATGCTTCTCCTGGGACTCCCTCTGCCCCACCATGTCCCTTTGGAGGAACACTGTGCACTCAATGACTCCTGTTGACCGATTGAGCACCGTTCGGCCACCCAGGTACCTCCGGATCATCTCTTGGAACGCAGTGTGAAAGGCAGCAAACTGTTGCCTTCGTTGGATAGAGAGATTGACAAGTCTTTCAACTGTGCCCCGACCCGAGTTCTGGAAAGTCTTCGGTGTGATGCCAGTGGCTCTCAGGGCTGACCCTGAGCTGCAATGTAACAAACTCTGTGCTGACTGTTCATTCTCCGCTTACATACCTGCCGTCTCTCCCTGCCCAGCAGAAACTCGACTTTGGATGCCGTCTGGAAAATGAACGGTTTCCTCCTGAAGCCTGCTAGTCTTTTGGCAGGTTCAAGGACACCCAGATCTAGCTAGCGCCTTAAAACGCCTATGTCACTCGGACAGTGCTCCTCTCCCTGCGCAAGATATTATTCTGAGAAGGAACCACAGTGCTTCTTGTGTCTCTTCTGGTGCTTGAGAAACTACACGTACGTGGGGCTGCGTTCAACTTTGATGCCGGGACCTTAGGAGAAACGTTGGATTGTCCCTAGTTGAACGAAGAGTCCTCGTAGCCTCAAAGGTGCCTAAACACAGCGTTCCGCTAGTCTTCCCTTGCATGCTGGAACGTGTCTCAAAGGAAAGGGTGCTATGCAAGAAAGAAGAAAGGTCTTTCCACTTCCTTGCCTGAGGCGTGCCAGAGCCCCCTTCGCATAAAGGGCAGACCACACTGGTCACGGAGATCCAAACAAGGTCCGGGAACGGCATCCACAGTGCCTGCAGGCATGCAGCATTTGCCCAGAAGCCTTAGTCAAAGCAGTGGCTTGACGCTAGGGTGCTGGTTCAGGACTCCTAGGACTCCTGGGTCCTCACCACCTCGCATGGAAAAACACTGTGTACCCAATGTGTACCCAATTCTTAGGGGACCCAACCAAATACAGGTACCTGGGCCCTTCGGATCGTTTCTCTGCAAGAAGAACGAAAGGCGACACTCTGCTCCCTTCGCTGCCCGTCTAGACGGCCGAGCTTTCAAAAGTCCTCCCGAACACAGGCCTAGCAGGTCTTCGGTATTATGCCAATGATCCCCACTGCTGAACCACTGCTGCTATGAGGAAACACTGTGTTTACGGTTCATGCTGGGAACACTTCCCTGCCGCCTCTCTCTCTCTCTCTCTCTCTCTCTCTCTCTCTCTCTCTCTCTCTCTCTCTGCCAAGCAGAAGGTCGACTTCAGAGGCAGCCTGACAAACGTACAATTTGCCCCTGAACGCTACCCCGGGTTTTGTAAGACACAAGGACAGTTTGGCCCATCCCCGGGAATTACGTCGTTGAGGCCATTCAGCCCACGCAGGACTACCCTGGTGCCAAAGTCTTATCAGCGAAGGTCCAGGATGCTGCTTGAGTCTCTTTTTGTTGGTCAGAAACTACAAGTGCATGTGCTGGGTTCAATTTTGATATTGGTTACCTAAAGCCAAGAGCATTATTTTCCCGGCGGGAGAGCTGAAAGTGCGGCCTCAGAATGTCCTGAGAAACAGTGCGGTTCCTCGTGTTCTCTTCACAAGTAGAATGGCTATGTGCGGGGAAAGGGAGTTTGCCTAGAGAAACACTCTGTTTACTACGCCGTGCAGGAGGCCTCCGGGCGCCCTCTATCCATCAACGGAACACTCTACTGTTCCACAACGACCCAAGTGAGGTTCAGGTATTCCCTCCACGAATTGACGCGTGCAGAGGTTTTCCAGGAAACCTTAGGCGAGTAGTGCATTGAAGTTAGTATGCCTTTCCTAGGGTCCCCGCTGCCTCACCACGTCCCTTGGAAGAACACTGTGTACCGAAACTCTTCTTGGCCCCCTGAGCACCTTTCTGCTGTCAAAGTCCTCCGGATCACCTCTTTGAATGCAGACTGAGAAACGACAAAGTCTCCTCTTTGCTGTAGAGCTAGATAGCCACGACATTCAAAAGTGCCCCCTGAACAGAGGTGTAGAAGGTCCCAGGTGGCATGCCAGGGGCTCCCACTGCTGACGCTGAGGAGCCATGTGAGACACGGTGCGTAGTGTTCATTCTGGGTGTACTTACCTACCGGCTCTTCCTGGTAAGCTGTAACTCGACCTTTGATGCAGTCTGGAAAGTGGACATTTCCACCACCACCACCCCCCCACCGCCGAACACTGCTAGGCTTTTGGCAGGTTCGGGGAGCACCTAAATCTGATACCTAGCACCTTTAAGAGTTCATGCCATTCGCACAGCGCACAACTCCCTGGCTACAAAATTATTCAGAGAAGGTGCCACCGTCCTCCTTGGGTCCCCTTTGGTTCCTGAGAAACTATACGCACGTGGGCTGTGTGCAACTCTGAGACCGGGACCCTTAGAGAACTGTAGTACCTCCCAACGGGAAAGAAGGATCGTTCAGCATGAAAGCTGCCTGAAATACAGTGCTCTGTCAGTCCATTGTTGCATGCTGGAATGTCTTTGGAAGGAAAGTGGAATTTCCTTGAGAGCGGTGGTGGGTTTCCGCTTCCATTCCTGGGGCATCCCAGAGCCGCCTTTACACAGAAGGAACACGACACTGAGCGCCAAGCTGAAGGCAAGGTCCAGGAATTGCATCCACAAATGCCAGGCAGGCGTGCAGCATTTCCCAGGGAGCCCTACTCAAAGCAGTGGCTAAACGCTAGTGGGCTTTTCGGGACTCCTGGGACTCCCGCGCCCTCACCACGTCTCACGGCAACACCATGTGTACCGGTTGTCACGTCTCAGGCGACCTACCGACGTACAGGCACCTAGGCCCTTCGCATCGTCCCTTGGAACGAAGCGTGAATTCAAGGCAAAACACTGCTCTCTTTGTTGCACCGTTGGATTGCCCATCTTTCAAAAGTCCTCCCGAACACGGGTCTGGCAGGTCTTAGGTGGACCGCAAGCGGTCCCCGCTGCTGAACCAGGACGGCAATGAAAACACCCTCTGCTTAGCGTTCGCACTGGGAACACGAAGCTGCCCTCGCTTGCCAAGCAGACCGTCGACTTTAGGCGCAGCCTGACAAACGGACTTGTTGCCCCTGCAACACTGCCTGAGCTCTGGTAGGATAAAAGGACACTTTTTGGCCTCACCTAAGGAATTACGTCGGTCACGCCTTTCAGCTCCCTGCGTGCCAAAGTTTTAAGAGGGAAGGTCCAGGGTGCTCCTTGAGTCTCTTTTCGCCGGTCAGAAGCTACACGTACGTGTGCTGCGTCAAGTCTGACCTAGGGGCCTAATGAGAAAAGCATTATTTTCCCAACGGGAAAGCAGGACACTTGCGGCCTCAGATTTAAGTGAAAAACAGCGTTGTTGCCCGTCCCCTCTTCACGGTGGTAATGCCGAGTGATTGAATGGCAGGATTCCTAGGCTAACAGTTTCCTACTCGTTACAGGAGGCCTCCAGCAGCCCTTGTTCACATAACGGGAAAGCCAGACCTGTCCCCCAGGCTCAACGTAATGTCAGGGTTTCCACGCACGACTTGACGTGTACAAACGATTTCCATGAACCCTTAGGGAAAGCAGCGCATTAACGCTGGAATGCTTCTCCTGGGACTCCCTCTGCCCCACCATGTCCCTTTGGAGGAACACTGTGCACTCAATGACTCCTGTTGACCGATTGAGCACCGTTCGGCCACCCAGGTACCTCCGGATCATCTCTTGGAACGCAGTGTGAAAGGCAGCAAACTGTTGCCTTCGTTGGATAGAGAGATTGACAAGTCTTTCAACTGTGCCCCGACCCGAGTTCTGGAAAGTCTTCGGTGTGATGCCAGTGGCTCTCAGGGCTGACCCTGAGCTGCAATGTAACAAACTCTGTGCTGACTGTTCATTCTCCGCTTACATACCTGCCGTCTCTCCCTGCCCAGCAGAAACTCGACTTTGGATGCCGTCTGGAAAATGAACGGTTTCCTCCTGAAGCCTGCTAGTCTTTTGGCAGGTTCAAGGACACCCAGATCTAGCTAGCGCCTTAAAACGCCTATGTCACTCGGACAGTGCTCCTCTCCCTGCGCAAGATATTATTCTGAGAAGGAACCACAGTGCTTCTTGTGTCTCTTCTGGTGCTTGAGAAACTACACGTACGTGGGGCTGCGTTCAACTTTGATGCCGGGACCTTAGGAGAAACGTTGGATTGTCCCTAGTTGAACGAAGAGTCCTCGTAGCCTCAAAGGTGCCTAAACACAGCGTTCCGCTAGTCTTCCCTTGCATGCTGGAACGTGTCTCAAAGGAAAGGGTGCTATGCAAGAAAGAAGAAAGGTCTTTCCACTTCCTTGCCTGAGGCGTGCCAGAGCCCCCTTCGCATAAAGGGCAGACCACACTGGTCACGGAGATCCAAACAAGGTCCGGGAACGGCATCCACAGTGCCTGCAGGCATGCAGCATTTGCCCAGAAGCCTTAGTCAAAGCAGTGGCTTGACGCTAGGGTGCTGGTTCAGGACTCCTAGGACTCCTGGGTCCTCACCACCTCGCATGGAAAAACACTGTGTACCCAATGTGTACCCAATTCTTAGGGGACCCAACCAAATACAGGTACCTGGGCCCTTCGGATCGTTTCTCTGCAAGAAGAACGAAAGGCGACACTCTGCTCCCTTCGCTGCCCGTCTAGACGGCCGAGCTTTCAAAACTCCTCCCGAACACAGGCCTAGCAGGTCTTCGGTATTATGCCAATGATCCCCACTGCTGAACCACTGCTGCTATGAGGAAACACTGTGTTTACGGTTCATGCTGGGAACACTTCCCTGCCGCCTCTCTCTCTCTCTCTCTCTCTCTCTCTCTCTCTCTCTCTCTCTCTGCCAAGCAGAAGGTCGACTTCAGAGGCAGCCTGACAAACGTACAATTTGCCCCTGAACGCTACCCCGGGTTTTGTAAGACACAAGGACAGTTTGGCCCATCCCCGGGAATTACGTCGTTGAGGCCATTCAGCCCACGCAGGACTACCCTGGTGCCAAAGTCTTATCAGCGAAGGTCCAGGATGCTGCTTGAGTCTCTTTTTGTTGGTCAGAAACTACAAGTGCATGTGCTGGGTTCAATTTTGATATTGGTTACCTAAAGCCAAGAGCATTATTTTCCCGGCGGGAGAGCTGAAAGTGCGGCCTCAGAATGTCCTGAGAAACAGTGCGGTTCCTCGTGTTCTCTTCACAAGTAGAATGGCTATGTGCGGGGAAAGGGAGTTTGCCTAGAGAAACACTCTGTTTACTACGCCGTGCAGGAGGCCTCCGGGCGCCCTCTATCCATCAACGGAACACTCTACTGTTCCACAACGACCCAAGTGAGGTTCAGGTATTCCCTCCACGAATTGACGCGTGCAGAGGTTTTCCAGGAAACCTTAGGCGAGTAGTGCATTGAAGTTAGTATGCCTTTCCTAGGGTCCCCGCTGCCTCACCACGTCCCTTGGAAGAACACTGTGTACCGAAACTCTTCTTGGCCCCCTGAGCACCTTTCTGCTGTCAAAGTCCTCCGGATCACCTCTTTGAATGCAGACTGAGAAACGACAAAGTCTCCTCTTTGCTGTAGAGCTAGATAGCCACGACATTCAAAAGTGCCCCCTGAACAGAGGTGTAGAAGGTCCCAGGTGGCATGCCAGGGGCTCCCACTGCTGACGCTGAGGAGCCATGTGAGACACGGTGCGTAGTGTTCATTCTGGGTGTACTTACCTACCGGCTCTTCCTGGTAAGCTGTAACTCGACCTTTGATGCAGTCTGGAAAGTGGACATTTCCACCACCACCACCCCCCCACCGCCGAACACTGCTAGGCTTTTGGCAGGTTCGGGGAGCACCTAAATCTGATACCTAGCACCTTTAAGAGTTCATGCCATTCGCACAGCGCACAACTCCCTGGCTACAAAATTATTCAGAGAAGGTGCCACCGTCCTCCTTGGGTCCCCTTTGGTTCCTGAGAAACTATACGCACGTGGGCTGTGTGCAACTCTGAGACCGGGACCCTTAGAGAACTGTAGTACCTCCCAACGGGAAAGAAGGATCGTTCAGCGTGAAAGCTGCCTGAAATACAGTGCTCTGTCAGTCCATTGTTGCATGCTGGAATGTCTTTGGAAGGAAAGTGGAATTTCCTTGAGAGCGGTGGTGGGTTTCCGCTTCCATTCCTGGGGCATCCCAGAGCCGCCTTTACACAGAAGGAACACGACACTGAGCGCCAAGCTGAAGGCAAGGTCCAGGAATTGCATCCACAAATGCCAGGCAGGCGTGCAGCATTTCCCAGGGAGCCCTACTCAAAGCAGTGGCTAAACGCTAGTGGGCTTTTCGGGACTCCTGGGACTCCCGCGCCCTCACCACGTCTCACGGCAACACCATGTGTACCGGTTGTCACGTCTCAGGCGACCTACCGACGTACAGGCACCTAGGCCCTTCGCATCGTCCCTTGGAACGAAGCGTGAATTCAAGGCAAAACACTGCTCTCTTTGTTGCACCGTTGGATTGCCCATCTTTCAAAAGTCCTCCCGAACACGGGTCTGGCAGGTCTTAGGTGGACCGCAAGCGGTCCCCGCTGCTGAACCAGGACGGCAATGAAAACACCCTCTGCTTAGCGTTCGCACTGGGAACACGAAGCTGCCCTCGCTTGCCAAGCAGACCGTCGACTTTAGGCGCAGCCTGACAAACGGACTTGTTGCCCCTGCAACACTGCCTGAGCTCTGGTAGGATAAAAGGACACTTTTTGGCCTCACCTAAGGAATTACGTCGGTCACGCCTTTCAGCTCCCTGCGTGCCAAAGTTTTAAGAGGGAAGGTCCAGGGTGCTCCTTGAGTCTCTTTTCGCCGGTCAGAAGCTACACGTACGTGTGCTGCGTCAAGTCTGACCTAGGGGCCTAATGAGAAAAGCATTATTTTCCCAACGGGAAAGCAGGACACTTGCGGCCTCAGATTTAAGTGAAAAACAGCGTTGTTGCCCGTCCCCTCTTCACGGTGGTAATGCCGAGTGATTGAATGGCAGGATTCCTAGGCTAACAGTTTCCTACTCGTTACAGGAGGCCTCCAGCAGCCCTTGTTCACATAACGGGAAAGCCAGACCTGTCCCCCAGGCTCAACGTAATGTCAGGGTTTCCACGCACGACTTGACGTGTACAAACGATTTCCATGAACCCTTAGGGAAAGCAGCGCATTAACGCTGGAATGCTTCTCCTGGGACTCCCTCTGCCCCACCATGTCCCTTTGGAGGAACACTGTGCACTCAATGACTCCTGTTGACCGATTGAGCACCGTTCGGCCACCCAGGTACCTCCGGATCATCTCTTGGAACGCAGTGTGAAAGGCAGCAAACTGTTGCCTTCGTTGGATAGAGAGATTGACAAGTCTTTCAACTGTGCCCCGACCCGAGTTCTGGAAAGTCTTCGGTGTGATGCCAGTGGCTCTCAGGGCTGACCCTGAGCTGCAATGTAACAAACTCTGTGCTGACTGTTCATTCTCCGCTTACATACCTGCCGTCTCTCCCTGCCCAGCAGAAACTCGACTTTGGATGCCGTCTGGAAAATGAACGGTTTCCTCCTGAAGCCTGCTAGTCTTTTGGCAGGTTCAAGGACACCCAGATCTAGCTAGCGCCTTAAAACGCCTATGTCACTCGGACAGTGCTCCTCTCCCTGCGCAAGATATTATTCTGAGAAGGAACCACAGTGCTTCTTGTGTCTCTTCTGGTGCTTGAGAAACTACACGTACGTGGGGCTGCGTTCAACTTTGATGCCGGGACCTTAGGAGAAACGTTGGATTGTCCCTAGTTGAACGAAGAGTCCTCGTAGCCTCAAAGGTGCCTAAACACAGCGTTCCGCTAGTCTTCCCTTGCATGCTGGAACGTGTCTCAAAGGAAAGGGTGCTATGCAAGAAAGAAGAAAGGTCTTTCCACTTCCTTGCCTGAGGCGTGCCAGAGCCCCCTTCGCATAAAGGGCAGACCACACTGGTCACGGAGATCCAAACAAGGTCCGGGAACGGCATCCACAGTGCCTGCAGGCATGCAGCATTTGCCCAGAAGCCTTAGTCAAAGCAGTGGCTTGACGCTAGGGTGCTGGTTCAGGACTCCTAGGACTCCTGGGTCCTCACCACCTCGCATGGAAAAACACTGTGTACCCAATGTGTACCCAATTCTTAGGGGACCCAACCAAATACAGGTACCTGGGCCCTTCGGATCGTTTCTCTGCAAGAAGAACGAAAGGCGACACTCTGCTCCCTTCGCTGCCCGTCTAGACGGCCGAGCTTTCAAAAGTCCTCCCGAACACAGGCCTAGCAGGTCTTCGGTATTATGCCAATGATCCCCACTGCTGAACCACTGCTGCTATGAGGAAACACTGTGTTTACGGTTCATGCTGGGAACACTTCCCTGCCGCCTCTCTCTCTCTCTCTCTCTCTCTCTCTCTCTCTCTGCCAAGCAGAAGGTCGACTTCAGAGGCAGCCTGACAAACGTACAATTTGCCCCTGAACGCTACCCCCGGTTTTGTAAGACACAAGGACAGTTTGGCCCATCCCCGGGAATTACGTCGTTGAGGCCATTCAGCCCACGCAGGACTACCCTGGTGCCAAAGTCTTATCAGCGAAGGTCCAGGATGCTGCTTGAGTCTCTTTTTGTTGGTCAGAAACTACAAGTGCATGTGCTGGGTTCAATTTTGATATTGGTTACCTAAAGCCAAGAGCATTATTTTCCCGGCGGGAGAGCTGAAAGTGCGGCCTCAGAATGTCCTGAGAAACAGTGCGGTTCCTCGTGTTCTCTTCACAAGTAGAATGGCTATGTGCGGGGAAAGGGAGTTTGCCTAGAGAAACACTCTGTTTACTACGCCGTGCAGGAGGCCTCCGGGCGCCCTCTATCCATCAACGGAACACTCTACTGTTCCACAACGACCCAAGTGAGGTTCAGGTATTCCCTCCACGAATTGACGCGTGCAGAGGTTTTCCAGGAAACCTTAGGCGAGTAGTGCATTGAAGTTAGTATGCCTTTCCTAGGGTCCCCGCTGCCTCACCACGTCCCTTGGAAGAACACTGTGTACCGAAACTCTTCTTGGCCCCCTGAGCACCTTTCTGCTGTCAAAGTCCTCCGGATCACCTCTTTGAATGCAGACTGAGAAACGACAAAGTCTCCTCTTTGCTGTAGAGCTAGATAGCCACGACATTCAAAAGTGCCCCCTGAACAGAGGTGTAGAAGGTCCCAGGTGGCATGCCAGGGGCTCCCACTGCTGACGCTGAGGAGCCATGTGAGACACGGTGCGTAGTGTTCATTCTGGGTGTACTTACCTACCGGCTCTTCCTGGTAAGCTGTAACTCGACCTTTGATGCAGTCTGGAAAGTGGACATTTCCACCACCACCACCCCCCCACCGCCGAACACTGCTAGGCTTTTGGCAGGTTCGGGGAGCACCTAAATCTGATACCTAGCACCTTTAAGAGTTCATGCCATTCGCACAGCGCACAACTCCCTGGCTACAAAATTATTCAGAGAAGGTGCCACCGTCCTCCTTGGGTCCCCTTTGGTTCCTGAGAAACTATACGCACGTGGGCTGTGTGCAACTCTGAGACCGGGACCCTTAGAGAACTGTAGTACCTCCCAACGGGAAAGAAGGATCGTTCAGCGTGAAAGCTGCCTGAAATACAGTGCTCTGTCAGTCCATTGTTGCATGCTGGAATGTCTTTGGAAGGAAAGTGGAATTTCCTTGAGAGCGGTGGTGGGTTTCCGCTTCCATTCCTGGGGCATCCCAGAGCCGCCTTTACACAGAAGGAACACGACACTGAGCGCCAAGCTGAAGGCAAGGTCCAGGAATTGCATCCACAAATGCCAGGCAGGCGTGCAGCATTTCCCAGGGAGCCCTACTCAAAGCAGTGGCTAAACGCTAGTGGGCTTTTCGGGACTCCTGGGACTCCCGCGCCCTCACCACGTCTCACGGCAACACCATGTGTACCGGTTGTCACGTCTCAGGCGACCTACCGACGTACAGGCACCTAGGCCCTTCGCATCGTCCCTTGGAACGAAGCGTGAATTCAAGGCAAAACACTGCTCTCTTTGTTGCACCGTTGGATTGCCCATCTTTCAAAAGTCCTCCCGAACACGGGTCTGGCAGGTCTTAGGTGGACCGCAAGCGGTCCCCGCTGCTGAACCAGGACGGCAATGAAAACACCCTCTGCTTAGCGTTCGCACTGGGAACACGAAGCTGCCCTCGCTTGCCAAGCAGACCGTCGACTTTAGGCGCAGCCTGACAAACGGACTTGTTGCCCCTGCAACACTGCCTGAGCTCTGGTAGGATAAAAGGACACTTTTTGGCCTCACCTAAGGAATTACGTCGGTCACGCCTTTCAGCTCCCTGCGTGCCAAAGTTTTAAGAGGGAAGGTCCAGGGTGCTCCTTGAGTCTCTTTTCGCCGGTCAGAAGCTACACGTACGTGTGCTGCGTCAAGTCTGACCTAGGGGCCTAATGAGAAAAGCATTATTTTCCCAACGGGAAAGCAGGACACTTGCGGCCTCAGATTTAAGTGAAAAACAGCGTTGTTGCCCGTCCCCTCTTCACGGTGGTAATGCCGAGTGATTGAATGGCAGGATTCCTAGGCTAACAGTTTCCTACTCGTTACAGGAGGCCTCCAGCAGCCCTTGTTCACATAACGGGAAAGCCAGACCTGTCCCCCAGGCTCAACGTAATGTCAGGGTTTCCACGCACGACTTGACGTGTACAAACGATTTCCATGAACCCTTAGGGAAAGCAGCGCATTAACGCTGGAATGCTTCTCCTGGGACTCCCTCTGCCCCACCATGTCCCTTTGGAGGAACACTGTGCACTCAATGACTCCTGTTGACCGATTGAGCACCGTTCGGCCACCCAGGTACCTCCGGATCATCTCTTGGAACGCAGTGTGAAAGGCAGCAAACTGTTGCCTTCGTTGGATAGAGAGATTGACAAGTCTTTCAACTGTGCCCCGACCCGAGTTCTGGAAAGTCTTCGGTGTGATGCCAGTGGCTCTCAGGGCTGACCCTGAGCTGCAATGTAACAAACTCTGTGCTGACTGTTCATTCTCCGCTTACATACCTGCCGTCTCTCCCTGCCCAGCAGAAACTCGACTTTGGATGCCGTCTGGAAAATGAACGGTTTCCTCCTGAAGCCTGCTAGTCTTTTGGCAGGTTCAAGGACACCCAGATCTAGCTAGCGCCTTAAAACGCCTATGTCACTCGGACAGTGCTCCTCTCCCTGCGCAAGATATTATTCTGAGAAGGAACCACAGTGCTTCTTGTGTCTCTTCTGGTGCTTGAGAAACTACACGTACGTGGGGCTGCGTTCAACTTTGATGCCGGGACCTTAGGAGAAACGTTGGATTGTCCCTAGTTGAACGAAGAGTCCTCGTAGCCTCAAAGGTGCCTAAACACAGCGTTCCGCTAGTCTTCCCTTGCATGCTGGAACGTGTCTCAAAGGAAAGGGTGCTATGCAAGAAAGAAGAAAGGTCTTTCCACTTCCTTGCCTGAGGCGTGCCAGAGCCCCCTTCGCATAAAGGGCAGACCACACTGGTCACGGAGATCCAAACAAGGTCCGGGAACGGCATCCACAGTGCCTGCAGGCATGCAGCATTTGCCCAGAAGCCTTAGTCAAAGCAGTGGCTTGACGCTAGGGTGCTGGTTCAGGACTCCTAGGACTCCTGGGTCCTCACCACCTCGCATGGAAAAACACTGTGTACCCAATGTGTACCCAATTCTTAGGGGACCCAACCAAATACAGGTACCTGGGCCCTTCGGATCGTTTCTCTGCAAGAAGAACGAAAGGCGACACTCTGCTCCCTTCGCTGCCCGTCTAGACGGCCGAGCTTTCAAAACTCCTCCCGAACACAGGCCTAGCAGGTCTTCGGTATTATGCCAATGATCCCCACTGCTGAACCACTGCTGCTATGAGGAAACACTGTGTTTACGGTTCATGCTGGGAACACTTCCCTGCCGCCTCTCTCTCTCTCTCTCTCTCTCTCTCTCTCTCTCTCTCTCTCTCTGCCAAGCAGAAGGTCGACTTCAGAGGCAGCCTGACAAACGTACAATTTGCCCCTGAACGCTACCCCGGGTTTTGTAAGACACAAGGACAGTTTGGCCCATCCCCGGGAATTACGTCGTTGAGGCCATTCAGCCCACGCAGGACTACCCTGGTGCCAAAGTCTTATCAGCGAAGGTCCAGGATGCTGCTTGAGTCTCTTTTTGTTGGTCAGAAACTACAAGTGCATGTGCTGGGTTCAATTTTGATATTGGTTACCTAAAGCCAAGAGCATTATTTTCCCGGCGGGAGAGCTGAAAGTGCGGCCTCAGAATGTCCTGAGAAACAGTGCGGTTCCTCGTGTTCTCTTCACAAGTAGAATGGCTATGTGCGGGGAAAGGGAGTTTGCCTAGAGAAACACTCTGTTTACTACGCCGTGCAGGAGGCCTCCGGGCGCCCTCTATCCATCAACGGAACACTCTACTGTTCCACAACGACCCAAGTGAGGTTCAGGTATTCCCTCCACGAATTGACGCGTGCAGAGGTTTTCCAGGAAACCTTAGGCGAGTAGTGCATTGAAGTTAGTATGCCTTTCCTAGGGTCCCCGCTGCCTCACCACGTCCCTTGGAAGAACACTGTGTACCGAAACTCTTCTTGGCCCCCTGAGCACCTTTCTGCTGTCAAAGTCCTCCGGATCACCTCTTTGAATGCAGACTGAGAAACGACAAAGTCTCCTCTTTGCTGTAGAGCTAGATAGCCACGACATTCAAAAGTGCCCCCTGAACAGAGGTGTAGAAGGTCCCAGGTGGCATGCCAGGGGCTCCCACTGCTGACGCTGAGGAGCCATGTGAGACACGGTGCGTAGTGTTCATTCTGGGTGTACTTACCTACCGGCTCTTCCTGGTAAGCTGTAACTCGACCTTTGATGCAGTCTGGAAAGTGGACATTTCCACCACCACCACCCCCCCACCGCCGAACACTGCTAGGCTTTTGGCAGGTTCGGGGAGCACCTAAATCTGATACCTAGCACCTTTAAGAGTTCATGCCATTCGCACAGCGCACAACTCCCTGGCTACAAAATTATTCAGAGAAGGTGCCACCGTCCTCCTTGGGTCCCCTTTGGTTCCTGAGAAACTATACGCACGTGGGCTGTGTGCAACTCTGAGACCGGGACCCTTAGAGAACTGTAGTACCTCCCAACGGGAAAGAAGGATCGTTCAGCGTGAAAGCTGCCTGAAATACAGTGCTCTGTCAGTCCATTGTTGCATGCTGGAATGTCTTTGGAAGGAAAGTGGAATTTCCTTGAGAGCGGTGGTGGGTTTCCGCTTCCATTCCTGGGGCATCCCAGAGCCGCCTTTACACAGAAGGAACACGACACTGAGCGCCAAGCTGAAGGCAAGGTCCAGGAATTGCATCCACAAATGCCAGGCAGGCGTGCAGCATTTCCCAGGGAGCCCTACTCAAAGCAGTGGCTAAACGCTAGTGGGCTTTTCGGGACTCCTGGGACTCCCGCGCCCTCACCACGTCTCACGGCAACACCATGTGTACCGGTTGTCACGTCTCAGGCGACCTACCGACGTACAGGCACCTAGGCCCTTCGCATCGTCCCTTGGAACGAAGCGTGAATTCAAGGCAAAACACTGCTCTCTTTGTTGCACCGTTGGATTGCCCATCTTTCAAAAGTCCTCCCGAACACGGGTCTGGCAGGTCTTAGGTGGACCGCAAGCGGTCCCCGCTGCTGAACCAGGACGGCAATGAAAACACCCTCTGCTTAGCGTTCGCACTGGGAACACGAAGCTGCCCTCGCTTGCCAAGCAGACCGTCGACTTTAGGCGCAGCCTGACAAACGGACTTGTTGCCCCTGCAACACTGCCTGAGCTCTGGTAGGATAAAAGGACACTTTTTGGCCTCACCTAAGGAATTACGTCGGTCACGCCTTTCAGCTCCCTGCGTGCCAAAGTTTTAAGAGGGAAGGTCCAGGGTGCTCCTTGAGTCTCTTTTCGCCGGTCAGAAGCTACACGTACGTGTGCTGCGTCAAGTCTGACCTAGGGGCCTAATGAGAAAAGCATTATTTTCCCAACGGGAAAGCAGGACACTTGCGGCCTCAGATTTAAGTGAAAAACAGCGTTGTTGCCCGTCCCCTCTTCACGGTGGTAATGCCGAGTGATTGAATGGCAGGATTCCTAGGCTAACAGTTTCCTACTCGTTACAGGAGGCCTCCAGCAGCCCTTGTTCACATAACGGGAAAGCCAGACCTGTCCCCCAGGCTCAACGTAATGTCAGGGTTTCCACGCACGACTTGACGTGTACAAACGATTTCCATGAACCCTTAGGGAAAGCAGCGCATTAACGCTGGAATGCTTCTCCTGGGACTCCCTCTGCCCCACCATGTCCCTTTGGAGGAACACTGTGCACTCAATGACTCCTGTTGACCGATTGAGCACCGTTCGGCCACCCAGGTACCTCCGGATCATCTCTTGGAACGCAGTGTGAAAGGCAGCAAACTGTTGCCTTCGTTGGATAGAGAGATTGACAAGTCTTTCAACTGTGCCCCGACCCGAGTTCTGGAAAGTCTTCGGTGTGATGCCAGTGGCTCTCAGGGCTGACCCTGAGCTGCAATGTAACAAACTCTGTGCTGACTGTTCATTCTCCGCTTACATACCTGCCGTCTCTCCCTGCCCAGCAGAAACTCGACTTTGGATGCCGTCTGGAAAATGAACGGTTTCCTCCTGAAGCCTGCTAGTCTTTTGGCAGGTTCAAGGACACCCAGATCTAGCTAGCGCCTTAAAACGCCTATGTCACTCGGACAGTGCTCCTCTCCCTGCGCAAGATATTATTCTGAGAAGGAACCACAGTGCTTCTTGTGTCTCTTCTGGTGCTTGAGAAACTACACGTACGTGGGGCTGCGTTCAACTTTGATGCCGGGACCTTAGGAGAAACGTTGGATTGTCCCTAGTTGAACGAAGAGTCCTCGTAGCCTCAAAGGTGCCTAAACACAGCGTTCCGCTAGTCTTCCCTTGCATGCTGGAACGTGTCTCAAAGGAAAGGGTGCTATGCAAGAAAGAAGAAAGGTCTTTCCACTTCCTTGCCTGAGGCGTGCCAGAGCCCCCTTCGCATAAAGGGCAGACCACACTGGTCACGGAGATCCAAACAAGGTCCGGGAACGGCATCCACAGTGCCTGCAGGCATGCAGCATTTGCCCAGAAGCCTTAGTCAAAGCAGTGGCTTGACGCTAGGGTGCTGGTTCAGGACTCCTAGGACTCCTGGGTCCTCACCACCTCGCATGGAAAAACACTGTGTACCCAATGTGTACCCAATTCTTAGGGGACCCAACCAAATACAGGTACCTGGGCCCTTCGGATCGTTTCTCTGCAAGAAGAACGAAAGGCGACACTCTGCTCCCTTCGCTGCCCGTCTAGACGGCCGAGCTTTCAAAAGTCCTCCCGAACACAGGCCTAGCAGGTCTTCGGTATTATGCCAATGATCCCCACTGCTGAACCACTGCTGCTATGAGGAAACACTGTGTTTACGGTTCATGCTGGGAACACTTCCCTGCCGCCTCTCTCTCTCTCTCTCTCTCTCTCTCTCTCTCTCTCTCTGTCTCTGCCAAGCAGAAGGTCGACTTCAGAGGCAGCCTGACAAACGTACAATTTGCCCCTGAACGCTACCCCGGGTTTTGTAAGACACAAGGACAGTTTGGCCCATCCCCGGGAATTACGTCGTTGAGGCCATTCAGCCCACGCAGGACTACCCTGGTGCCAAAGTCTTATCAGCGAAGGTCCAGGATGCTGCTTGAGTCTCTTTTTGTTGGTCAGAAACTACAAGTGCATGTGCTGGGTTCAATTTTGATATTGGTTACCTAAAGCCAAGAGCATTATTTTCCCGGCGGGAGAGCTGAAAGTGCGGCCTCAGAATGTCCTGAGAAACAGTGCGGTTCCTCGTGTTCTCGTCACAAGTAGAATGGCTATGTGCGGGGAAAGGGAGTTTGCCTAGAGAAACACTCTGTTTACTACGCCGTGCAGGAGGCCTCCGGGCGCCCTCTATCCATCAACGGAACACTCTACTGTTCCACAACGACCCAAGTGAGGTTCAGGTATTCCCTCCACGAATTGACGCGTGCAGAGGTTTTCCAGGAAACCTTAGGCGAGTAGTGCATTGAAGTTAGTATGCCTTTCCTAGGGTCCCCGCTGCCTCACCACGTCCCTTGGAAGAACACTGTGTACCGAAACTCTTCTTGGCCCCCTGAGCACCTTTCTGCTGTCAAAGTCCTCCGGATCACCTCTTTGAATGCAGACTGAGAAACGACAAAGTCTCCTCTTTGCTGTAGAGCTAGATAGCCACGACATTCAAAAGTGCCCCCTGAACAGAGGTGTAGAAGGTCCCAGGTGGCATGCCAGGGGCTCCCACTGCTGATGCTGAGGAGCCATGTGAGACACGGTGCGTAGTGTTCATTCTGGGTGTACTTACCTACCGGCTCTTCCTGGTAAGCTGTAACTCGACCTTTGATGCAGTCTGGAAAGTGGACATTTCCACCACCACCACCCCCCCACCGCCGAACACTGCTAGGCTTTTGGCAGGTTCGGGGAGCACCTAAATCTGATACCTAGCACCTTTAAGAGTTCATGCCATTCGCACAGCGCACAACTCCCTGGCTACAAAATTATTCAGAGAAGGTGCCACCGTCCTCCTTGGGTCCCCTTTGGTTCCTGAGAAACTATACGCACGTGGGCTGTGTGCAACTCTGAGACCGGGACCCTTAGAGAACTGTAGTACCTCCCAACGGGAAAGAAGGATCATTCAGCGTGAAAGCTGCCTGAAATACAGTGCTCTGTCAGTCCATTCTTGCATGCTGGAATGTCTTTGGAAGGAAAGTGGAATTTCCTTGAGAGCGGTGGTGGGTTTCCGCTTCCATTCCTGGGGCATCCCAGAGCCGCCTTTACACAGAAGGAACACGACACTGAGCGCCAAGCTGAAGGCAAGGTCCAGGAATTGCATCCACAAATGCCAGGCAGGCGTGCAGCATTTCCCAGGGAGCCCTACTCAAAGCAGTGGCTAAACGCTAGTGGGCTTTTCGGGACTCCTGGGACTCCCGCGCCCTCACCACGTCTCACGGCAACACCATGTGTACCGGTTGTCACGTCTCAGGCGACCTACCGACGTACAGGCACCTAGGCCCTTCGCATCGTCCCTTGGAACGAAGCGTGAATTCAAGGCAAAACACTGCTCTCTTTGTTGCACCGTTGGATTGCCCATCTTTCAAAAGTCCTCCCGAACACGGGTCTGGCAGGTCTTAGGTGGACCGCAAGCGGTCCCCGCTGCTGAACCAGGACGGCAATGAAAACACCCTCTGCTTAGCGTTCGCACTGGGAACACGAAGCTGCCCTCGCTTGCCAAGCAGACCGTCGACTTTAGGCGCAGCCTGACAAACGGACTTGTTGCCCCTGCAACACTGCCTGAGCTCTGGTAGGATAAAAGGACACTTTTTGGCCTCACCTAAGGAATTACGTCGGTCACGCCTTTCAGCTCCCTGCGTGCCAAAGTTTTAAGAGGGAAGGTCCAGGGTGCTCCTTGAGTCTCTTTTCGCCGGTCAGAAGCTACACGTACGTGTGCTGCGTCAAGTCTGACCTAGGGGCCTAATGAGAAAAGCATTATTTTCCCAACGGGAAAGCAGGACACTTGCGGCCTCAGATTTAAGTGAAAAACAGCGTTGTTGCCCGTCCCCTCTTCACGGTGGTAATGCCGAGTGATTGAATGGCAGGATTCCTAGGCTAACAGTTTCCTACTCGTTACAGGAGGCCTCCAGCAGCCCTTGTTCACATAACGGGAAAGCCAGACCTGTCCCCCAGGCTCAACGTAATGTCAGGGTTTCCACGCACGACTTGACGTGTACAAACGATTTCCATGAACCCTTAGGGAAAGCAGCGCATTAACGCTGGAATGCTTCTCCTGGGACTCCCTCTGCCCCACCATGTCCCTTTGGAGGAACACTGTGCACTCAATGACTCCTGTTGACCGATTGAGCACCGTTCGGCCACCCAGGTACCTCCGGATCATCTCTTGGAACGCAGTGTGAAAGGCAGCAAACTGTTGCCTTCGTTGGATAGAGAGATTGACAAGTCTTTCAACTGTGCCCCGACCCGAGTTCTGGAAAGTCTTCGGTGTGATGCCAGTGGCTCTCAGGGCTGACCCTGAGCTGCAATGTAACAAACTCTGTGCTGACTGTTCATTCTCCGCTTACATACCTGCCGTCTCTCCCTGCCCAGCAGAAACTCGACTTTGGATGCCGTCTGGAAAATGAACGGTTTCCTCCTGAAGCCTGCTAGTCTTTTGGCAGGTTCAAGGACACCCAGATCTAGCTAGCGCCTTAAAACGCCTATGTCACTCGGACAGTGCTCCTCTCCCTGCGCAAGATATTATTCTGAGAAGGAACCACAGTGCTTCTTGTGTCTCTTCTGGTGCTTGAGAAACTACACGTACGTGGGGCTGCGTTCAACTTTGATGCCGGGACCTTAGGAGAAACGTTGGATTGTCCCTAGTTGAACGAAGAGTCCTCGTAGCCTCAAAGGTGCCTAAACACAGCGTTCCGCTAGTCTTCCCTTGCATGCTGGAACGTGTCTCAAAGGAAAGGGTGCTATGCAAGAAAGAAGAAAGGTCTTTCCACTTCCTTGCCTGAGGCGTGCCAGAGCCCCCTTCGCATAAAGGGCAGACCACACTGGTCACGGAGATCCAAACAAGGTCCGGGAACGGCATCCACAGTGCCTGCAGGCATGCAGCATTTGCCCAGAAGCCTTAGTCAAAGCAGTGGCTTGACGCTAGGGTGCTGGTTCAGGACTCCTAGGACTCCTGGGTCCTCACCACCTCGCATGGAAAAACACTGTGTACCCAATGTGTACCCAATTCTTAGGGGACCCAACCAAATACAGGTACCTGGGCCCTTCGGATCGTTTCTCTGCAAGAAGAACGAAAGGCGACACTCTGCTCCCTTCGCTGCCCGTCTAGACGGCCGAGCTTTCAAAAGTCCTCCCGAACACAGGCCTAGCAGGTCTTCGGTATTATGCCAATGATCCCCACTGCTGAACCACTGCTGCTATGAGGAAACACTGTGTTTACGGTTCATGCTGGGAACACTTCCCTGCCGCCTCTCTCTCTCTCTCTCTCTCTCTCTCTCTCTCTCTGTCTCTGCCAAGCAGAAGGTCGACTTCAGAGGCAGCCTGACAAACGTACAATTTGCCCCTGAACGCTACCCCGGGTTTTGTAAGACACAAGGACAGTTTGGCCCATCCCCGGGAATTACGTCGTTGAGGCCATTCAGCCCACGCAGGACTACCCTGGTGCCAAAGTCTTATCAGCGAAGGTCCAGGATGCTGCTTGAGTCTCTTTTTGTTGGTCAGAAACTACAAGTGCATGTGCTGGGTTCAATTTTGATATTGGTTACCTAAAGCCAAGAGCATTATTTTCCCGGCGGGAGAGCTGAAAGTGCGGCCTCAGAGTGTCCTGAGAAACAGTGCGGTTCCTCGTGTTCTCTTCACAAGTAGAATGGCTATGTGCGGGGAAAGGGAGTTTGCCTAGAGAAACACTCTGTTTACTACGCCGTGCAGGAGGCCTCCGGGCGCCCTCTATCCATCAACGGAACACTCTACTGTTCCACAACGACCCAAGTGAGGTTCAGGTATTCCCTCCACGAATTGACGCGTGCAGAGGTTTTCCAGGAAACCTTAGGCGAGTAGTGCATTGAAGTTAGTATGCCTTTCCTAGGGTCCCCGCTGCCTCACCACGTCCCTTGGAAGAACACTGTGTACCGAAACTCTTCTTGGCCCCCTGAGCACCTTTCTGCTGTCAAAGTCCTCCGGATCACCTCTTTGAATGCAGACTGAGAAACGACAAAGTCTCCTCTTTGCTGTAGAGCTAGATAGCCACGACATTCAAAAGTGCCCCCTGAACAGAGGTGTAGAAGGTCCCAGGTGGCATGCCAGGGGCTCCCACTGCTGACGCTGAGGAGCCATGTGAGACACGGTGCGTAGTGTTCATTCTGGGTGTACTTACCTACCGGCTCTTCCTGGTAAGCTGTAACTCGACCTTTGATGCAGTCTGGAAAGTGGACATTTCCACCACCACCACCCCCCCACCGCCGAACACTGCTAGGCTTTTGGCAGGTTCGGGGAGCACCTAAATCTGATACCTAGCACCTTTAAGAGTTCATGCCATTCGCACAGCGCACAACTCCCTGGCTACAAAATTATTCAGAGAAGGTGCCACCGTCCTCCTTGGGTCCCCTTTGGTTCCTGAGAAACTATACGCACGTGGGCTGTGTGCAACTCTGAGACCGGGACCCTTAGAGAACTGTAGTACCTCCCAACGGGAAAGAAGGATCGTTCAGCGTGAAAGCTGCCTGAAATACAGTGCTCTGTCAGTCCATTGTTGCATGCTGGAATGTCTTTGGAAGGAAAGTGGAATTTCCTTGAGAGCGGTGGTGGGTTTCCGCTTCCATTCCTGGGGCATCCCAGAGCCGCCTTTACACAGAAGGAACACGACACTGAGCGCCAAGCTGAAGGCAAGGTCCAGGAATTGCATCCACAAATGCCAGGCAGGCGTGCAGCATTTCCCAGGGAGCCCTACTCAAAGCAGTGGCTAAACGCTAGTGGGCTTTTCGGGACTCCTGGGACTCCCGCGCCCTCACCACGTCTCACGGCAACACCATGTGTACCGGTTGTCACGTCTCAGGCGACCTACCGACGTACAGGCACCTAGGCCCTTCGCATCGTCCCTTGGAACGAAGCGTGAATTCAAGGCAAAACACTGCTCTCTTTGTTGCACCGTTGGATTGCCCATCTTTCAAAAGTCCTCCCGAACACGGGTCTGGCAGGTCTTAGGTGGACCGCAAGCGGTCCCCGCTGCTGAACCAGGACGGCAATGAAAACACCCTCTGCTTAGCGTTCGCACTGGGAACACGAAGCTGCCCTCGCTTGCCAAGCAGACCGTCGACTTTAGGCGCAGCCTGACAAACGGACTTGTTGCCCCTGCAACACTGCCTGAGCTCTGGTAGGATAAAAGGACACTTTTTGGCCTCACCTAAGGAATTACGTCGGTCACGCCTTTCAGCTCCCTGCGTGCCAAAGTTTTAAGAGGGAAGGTCCAGGGTGCTCCTTGAGTCTCTTTTCGCCGGTCAGAAGCTACACGTACGTGTGCTGCGTCAAGTCTGACCTAGGGGCCTAATGAGAAAAGCATTATTTTCCCAACGGGAAAGCAGGACACTTGCGGCCTCAGATTTAAGTGAAAAACAGCATTGTTGTCCGTCCCCTCTTCACAGTGGTAATGCCGAGTGATTGAACGGCAGGGTTCCTAGGCTAACAGACAGTTTCCTTCTCGTTACAGGAGGCCTCCAGCAGCCCTTGTTCACATAACAGGAAAGCCAGACCTGTCCCCCAGGCTCAACGTAATGTCAGGGTTTCCACTCACGACTTGACGTGTACAAACGATTTCCATGAACCCTTAGGGAAAGCAGCGCATTAACGCTGGCATGTTTCTCCTAGGACTCTCTCTGCCCCACCATGTCCCTTTGGAGGAACACTGTGTACTCAATGACTCCTGTTGACTTGTTTGCCATATTTCATTTGGATATTTTTCTGTCAGTGTAGAAGCCACTCTGTTCTTTTGTGTTGATGAAATTTGTACACTGCACGCGAACTGATTTTTCTGAGTCGTTCTATCTCTTTGGGCGGAGGGCGCGGGGCAGAGTGTCACCTTCAACATTTTCTCTGTAGAGAATCAGGTCAGTTGTGCTCTGTCCTCTGCCTTCGGATTCCTCTTCTTCTTTTCATGTAGTTATTTTGGTAAGGACTTCTACCTTGGTGAATGAAAGATGTAAGCGTGGTCAGGGTTAGAGTTAGGTGTAAGCTATATCTGGTCCCCTTCCCCCTCTTCCCTGTCCATCTGTCTGAAATCTCAAGTAATGTCAGGACTAGGCCATTCCCCCACAAGACTCAGCTAGTTTCATTGCAGTGCTGTTTTCCCTCTGTCTCTTGCATAATTTGATATACCTTCTGTGTCCCTTCTCTGGCCAAGGGACACTTTAGACTTTTCCCTGTTTGAATGGGAGGTCTGTGTACATTTCGAGACCAATCCTTTCTTTGTTATGTATGTGTTGGCAAATTGTAGTCCACCAGATGGGTGGTCTTAGGCCAGCCTTTGTTGCAGTCCCGGCACCAGCCTCTGGGGACTTCTCCCTGTGAGCCCCAGACTACTCACGTATGTGCTCTGCTTTGGTGGGCTCCAGTTCCTCCCACTGACTCTGGGTGAAGCTTGGCACAGTGCTCCATTTCAGATCCAGCTGTGCTGAGCTCCACTGAAGCCCGAGTTTGGGCCCAGTGGACCTCTGGGTCCTGGTTCTGGAGAACCCTCCATGACTACACTCACCTGGAGCCTTTATGAGCAGTGGGAGGGGGGCACCCCACCCCTCACTCAGGGTGTCACCATCGATGAACTCCTCTCCTGTCTCCATTGTGGTGCTCTGCCATGACAGTAAACAGCAGATGGGCCTTCCTAGCCTTTATCACTGCTTTTTCTGCCCAGTCAACCTTCTGCTCCTAGATTAGGCACAGATCTGCATCTTCTCGCATATCCACCTGGCACAAAAGAGATCCACCTAGAGGGCTTGGCATAAACTTTGGGCCCAAGGGCTCACTCTATCCCACCTAGCCAGCTTGGGCTTGAGGTGATGACATGACTAACCCACCAGGCTTCTGGCCCTTCATCAACCTGCTCTTGCTGTAGGCTACCTACCCCGCAGGACAAGACCACTCCCCTACCCCACACATCCAGGGAAGGGACTGAGTTGTACCCAGCTGGCATCAGGGTGGTGGCCTGGCCTGGGGCTCCCAGACTTACCTTTGGGTTTTTCTGGAGAAATGGTCCAAAGCCTCTTGGGTGAAACCTTACCCAACGTCTACAGCCCTGAGGACACCTTGACTGTGACCTTTCTTGAGGCCACAACCTCAGCACATCGGGACACAGCAGAACCATATTTCCAGCCAAGTGAGTTTAGGAGGGAGCTCTTCTAGGATATGGATGTCTGGTTACCCAGGTTCCAAGTTCAGTTGTGCTCTATTGCCAGGGAATTGGTGTCACATCTGGGGGTTCCCTGGCCTGGCTTTCTTCCTTACTCCAGTGACACCAATCCAGCCCACCCAACAGCTGTGGGGCAGCTTAGGTGTAGCCAAGACCCCAGATTTGTGGACACAGCTGCTTTCAGAACAGGCTCTCTTCCTTTTCATCAGGGATGTGGTCCAGAACAAGCCATGGGTCTTCTCTGGGTCTCCTCAATGTCCCCATCCACACAGTGGTGCTCATTCTGGCATTGACTTTCTAGGGAAGCCATCAGGTGGATAGACCTAGAAACACCTACAGTGCCTTTCCCACCTGTGGCCTGGTATGACATGGAATACAGGCACACACTGCACAAAGGAAGGATTCAGTCAAGGGCTGGCTTAGAGCAGAATACAACTGAAACTGGCCTGGGTCTACTCTGGGATCTAGTGAGAGTCACTCATCTTCCAACCTACTTCCCAGGCCCGTTGTGGGAAGACTGAAAGTCAAGAAACTTCAGACATCACCCGCTCTGGCATACAACCTTCCAGGTCCTCCTGTTGCAGGTAGATTCAGGTCCAAGTGTCACCTCTTGGTCTCTGGGTTGGGCTGCCCCTGCAATGGCTCCCAGCATCCTTGTGGATGTGTGGTATGGTCACTTACTCCTGGTCACATATCCTTGTGGATATGGGGTATGGTCACATACCCCATCCCTCCAGAATGCATGGACATTGTGATTTGGTCCTTGCCTCTAGATGGATTTAGGGAAAGTCAGTGACTTCTACTCATTTCCTCTCACTTGTGATCGTTTGTGTGTGTTTGTGTGTGTGTATGTCTCTGTGTGTGTATATACATATATATGTACATATATGACGCATAATATACATTTGTATTATATATTTATAATGTAGAAAGATTTATGATACATGATATATTTATATATAATAAATTGTATATATATGTATACACACAGTGGAACATTACTCAGACATAAAAAAGAATGAAATAATGCCACTTGCAGCAACATGGATGGACCTAGAGATTATCATATTAAGAGTCAGTCAGACAAAGACAAATACCATATGACATCAGTTATGTGTAGAATCTAAAAATGATGCAAATGAACTTATTTACAAAACAGTGATAGACTCACAGACATAGAAAACAAACTTACGGTTACCAAAGGGGATAGCAGGGTGGGGGAGGGATAAATTAGGAGTTTGAGATTAACATATACACCCTACTATATATAAAATAGATAAACTACAAGGACATACTGTATAGCACAAAGAACCATATTCAGTATCTTATAATAACCTCTAATGGAAAAGAATCTGAAACAGAATATGTATATTTTGGGTGGTACGTGGAAGGAAGCTTTTCCCCAAAGATTGGTGGTTTTAAAATAAGGCCACAAATTCATTGATGCTCTTCCCTTTAGAAGGTACAGGCTCCCCTGAGTGTGGACTATCCTTAATGACTGGCTTCTAACAAATAAAAGGTAACAGAAATGATGGTTTATGCAAGGGAAGGTAGCTGCCACATCCTAAGAATATTCAGGCACTCCTGTAAAGTCTAGATGGCAATGAGCATAGGCCTCTTGCCAACAGCCAGCATTAGTTTGTTGACTGTGTGAGTGAGTGAGCCCCTTTGAAAGCAGCACGGCCAGTGGCATCCAAGCCTTCCTCCATGAATAGCTTGATGGCAACCTCATGAGTGACCCCGAGCCATAACCACCTAGCAAAGCTTCTCCTGAATTCTTGTCCCTCAGAAACTGTGTAAGGTAACAAATGTTCATCATTGTTTTAAGTCAATAAGTGATAGGGTAAATTTTTATACAGCAGTAGGTAACTAATATACTGAGAGCAGTAAGAACTCCAACCCCTAAGACTAATGAGAGGCGAGTAGGGCTCCAGACCTAGAGGAAAGGGGGCACTGAACTGGAAATGAAGACAGAGACTCAGGTGGAAATTGGGAGCAGTCAAAGCAACAGGAACCACATGTTGGACTGAGTCCTGGAGACAGAGCTATGAATCCAGAGATTCTTTTATTTCCCTGACTTGGAGTTGCATTGCTGCAGAGCCTGGAGCAGGACTGAGTCTGGAAGTTTGGCTAGTAATGGGTCAGTCTGTGCGCAGGGTCCAAAACCTGGTAGAAATGTTGGCTTCCTGATCTGGCTCCAGGCAGACTGACGTCCCAGGGCCTAAACTGTCCCAGGATGAGTTGTCTGAAGCTGCTAGATACAGGGACCAACAGACAAGTAGAAATCACATCGCATGGCAGATCAAAGGTCTTAGTACAACTCGAAAGTTCAGGAGTCAAAATCAGAGCTGGAGAGGAATACATAATTGAGACAGAGCAAATAGTAACATCTCAGGATGAAGGCTGTAAGAAGGGGACCTGAATCGGGCAGGAGGCCCAGGGCAGGCCAGGTACAAATGCCCAAGCCCTTAATGTGCATCAGCAGACTTCTTTTAAACAGAGATTGCTGCCCTCCCCCAGAGACTCTGAGCCTAAACAAATCAAAGGGGAGCCTGGCAATCTGCATTTCTAACCAGTTCCCAGGTGTTGCTGATGCTCCCAGGTGTTGCTGGGGCACTTTGAGAAGCACTGAGCAAGGTAAGAAGGCTGGGATTATGCAGGGCCATGTCCTGGGTCTGTCACCAGGAAGAATCTGTAAGGAAGATCGCTTTGAGCAGAGAAAAGTTCATGTTCCCTGAATCCAATTAGACATCTGCATGTCCCACCCTTATGCCCCTTCATATTTCTTAAGCCCCACCCTCTGCTCTATGCTACTTTTTTACCGTTGAAAATGAAGTAACTGTAAAATAATTGCTATCATTTATTGAGCCATTACTATGTACTCTATTTATATCATACAATTCTGACATCAAACAGTAAGGGGAATACTATTATTATCCCCAATGCACAAATGAAAAGAACCTAGAGCTTACAGCGGGCCCAAATCATTCAGGAAATTGGAATAAACCTTTAGACATTATCTTAACTGTATAACAGTGACAAATGTATATCTCTTTGGAAGCAGGAAGCCAAAGTTTTCTCACAGAAAAACAGAATCCACTGGGCACCAAAGTACCACATAATGAACTTTAGCTGTCATTTCTTTTCAAAGAGAAAGAAGACAGAGATGGTACCTAGTTTAATGAAAGCTTGGATGCAGCTCATATCCTTTTAAAGTAGAATATAAGTGAGACTCCGTGGAGTTTTCTCTAAAGAATGCTTGTTATATAGCAAGCTTCAAGAAACATCAAATTGAAGTCAGGGGAAATCTCTACATTGGTTATTTCTTTCCTATCATGTGCACAAATGATCACAAATCTGTGGCTTATGTATTTGTGACTCTGCACTAGAGACATAGCCCATCTAGCTCCATTTAGCACTGGGTTAATTACAGTTGGATAGGAAAATTGAAAACATCTGAAATGTCCGACGAGTTATTTATATAATCCATATGATAAATAACATGCAGCATTCAAAACATATATTTTAGAAAAGTTTTAAAATATTTAACATCATGTACAGGATATATTAAATGAAAGAAAATTCAGTTTATATCAACTTCAAAAACTGTCTTAGATTGCTATCTTGGTTTGGGTTCCCACAACAGCAGACTATGAGTCAAAAATTCAAGTTCAAGTAACTTATTTGGGGGTGACAACAGGGCACACTGTGAGGAGAGGGGAAGTGGGACAGGAAAGGAGAAGCCAATAAAGATTGCAAAGTCATGCAAGTTACCACCATGGACAAACCAAATCAATTCAACTGGGAACTCTGGAGTCCAGGCAGACGGCATAATGGGTCAGACTGATCCTGCAGAAAGGGTAAATAATCCGGTATTTAAACAACAACTTCTGTTAGTCACTGTTTGAAGGCTGTCCCCAAGGGCCATTAATTCTCTGGCACTTCCAGCTTACCATGAACGATGCAAAGTAGGCTCTGGGTTAAAAAAAAACCCTTAGGGGAAGAGGTGTAGATGCTGCCAATTAGAATCAAGCCAGGGTGAACTGTGTAAGAAGGGCTGAAGGGAAAATTGGCAAAGCATCCAGAGTGTCTGCTGTACCCAGGTACCCCAGAACCTAGAGCTTGAGAAAAGCTGTGTGCTATTAGTTTTTCAGAAAGTGCCATCCCAGGGAGCAGGAGTGAGGGAAAAGGGAGGGAGGCAGAGAAAGAAAGTTCAATCATGCAAGGGTGAATTTCCAAGCTGGCCTCCACGTGGTAACAAATGCACTAGTTGCTTGATCTCATAAAACTGTCTTGAGAGGATGTATGAACAACTGCATCCCCAGATAATCTGTCCTAAGAAATGAGGAGAAGATTTTAGCCTCAGCTTCTGCATCTCATTGGTGAAAAATTTCCCTGTGGTGCATAAGCTCCTTAACACTTCCAGGTTCTGTATGTGGGGGCACCAACTGGGCCTGTGACCTCTCACACCACAGAAGCATGAAGGAAGCCAAGAGTGGGAGGCCGGGGCATCCAGATTGGACAGGAGGAAGGCTGCAGGGCATGCCTGGGTGGAGCTGACAAGTCCTTATATACTCAGTTACCCCCGTGGCAGCCAGGACAGAAAAGGTGGCCAAGGACCTCAGAAATGGTCAAGGCCAAGAGGATCTGAGATGCTGCCTAAGACATGCCTAATGCATTTTTGTTTAATAAATATTTACATAGATTCACACAAAAAAACACTCGCATGTACAAACATAATCACATATAAAAAAGACAAGTTTTTAAAAAAGACAGTGGTGAAGAGCCCACCAAATTTTATTCCCTCCTTTATTCTTTGATATATGTTTAAAATTTTTTAATTTTTAAATTTAAAAAAGGTGTTTTGATTTTATAGTAGGTAAAGTTCGTGTTGACTATTTTAGAAAGAGAGGCAGAGTAGGAAACATTTATTTTCCAAAGTAAAACAAACCAGTAAAAATGATCATTATTCTATGTTTTACTTGATGGGCACAGACAACATTACTTTCTTTAATGAAGGTTGAATCTTTTAAGAGATTGTTTAGAAAAGTATCAATAAGTAGTGTTTTAAATGTGAGAAGTATAACTCTTGCCTTATAATAAAATTCGTTTCCAAGTAATTAAAAAATGTACTTTATGTATCTTGCTTCATTATTTATTCATTCACTGAATACCTGTTATTCACCAAATACTTTCTGAGCCCCTATTATGGGCAAGGTCCTTGCCAGTCACTGGTGATAACAAGAAGAATCAGAAAAAATTTCCACCAACTAGGGGCCCATATTGGAATGGTAGACAGGTTATAGCAAAGAAAATTCATACTCACCAAGTACCCAAAAGATTTCTTACTTTTGCAATCTCCAGTGCAATGAAGTTGGGGCCATATGATACTTCTGTCCAATGAACTCTACCAATGTTCTCTACCCCTGGAACAATGATCCTAAGGGCCACAATTTGCTAGATGACATAGCTGCAAGAGGGACAAGGACCACAAAACCTGCATCAGACCTTGCATGAATAGGATACAAATCTTTATTGTTCGCCACAGATTGAGTACAGACTATTTTCTTGCTTTGGGATCCACACAAAACCTGACAATCTCATGGGTTATTTTTGTCTAGTAAACATACCGGAGAAACACACCCAAATACATAGCCACCAATACCTAAAGAGGCTCACCAAGCGACATACCTTGTTTTGTGTGGTGTCTCTCACTTTAGAAGGCATAACCTGACATACCTCACATATCAGACCTCTAAAAATTTACCAATGTAGCAGACTCTTAAATTTTTGCATTGTTTTTCTTCCACACCTAAGAAGATGTGACAGAAAGGACATGGCACCATTGTAATGTTCTTCCCAGAAGTTCATTACCCTGGTCTAATCATGAGAAAACATCACAAAGTGAGGGACAGTCTACAGAATATCTGACCAGGACTTTTAAAAAGTGTTAATACAAAAAAAAGACAAAAAAACTCAAGGAAAGACTGAGCAACTGTTAGAGACTGAAGAGGCTAAGAAGACATTACAACTAAATGCAACAACTAAATGCAACCCTGTATTCAATCCTGGAAAAGAAAAAAGACACTGGTGCGAAAACTGGTGAAATCTGAATGAAGTCTTTGGTTTGGTTAACAGTGCTGCACGGATGTTTCATAGTTTTGAGAAATATGCCACAGTTATGTAAGCTTGTCAACATTAGGGGAAACTGAGTGAAAGTTATAGGAGACCTCTCTGTACTATCATTACAACTGTTCTGTAACTCTAAAATTACTAAAAAAAAAAGTTTGTAGAAAGGAAGCTGGAAATTTCTGGTTGATAAGATGAATATAAAGAACCGTAGACATAAAGGTACCTGGGAAATAAAAAAAAATGTCATGAAGAGGCTAGGAGTAGGACGGGAATAAAGATACAAACCTACTAGAGCATGTACTTGTGAATATGGGGAGGGGGAAGGATAAGCTCTGACGAAGTGAGAGAGTGGAGTGGACATATATACACTGCCAAACATAGGGTGGATAGCTAGTGGGAAGCAGCCGCATGGCACAGGGAGATCAGCTAGGTGGTTTGTGACCACCTAGAGGGGTGGGATAGGGAGAGTGGGAGGGAGGGAGATGCAAGAGGGAAGAGATATGGGAACATATGTGTATGTATAACTGATTCACTTTGTTATAAAGCAGAAACTAACACACCATTGTAAAGCAATTATACTCCCATAAAGATGTTAAAAAAATCATTTCTGGAGTAATAAATGTTCTGAACAGCTCAAAATAAACAAAGCTAAAGTGAGCAAAAACATAATAAGATAAAGGTACATAAAAGTGCATGTGTGTGTGTATTTTTGTCTATTGGTGTGTCTAGATCTGTGTGTGTGTGTGTGGTTGGGGGACATCTGGTGTGGGGGTGTCTTTGGGTGTCTCTGGGTGTGTGGCTGTGTTTGTGTGTGTCTAGTGCAGGCAGGGTGGGTTTACATAAGCACATAGTTCTACTGTGAGGGAATTAATAAGCCAAGGCGCCTCCATGAACCTGAGAGTGAGTGCCTCCTTAAATTTTTAGCCCTAGGTACCTTGCTTAACTCACCCTAGATCCAGGCTTTTAAAGAAGCTGCCAGGAAGAACAAAAGAAAAAAACACAGGGGGCACCTGGATTTGAACCAGGGACCTCTTGATCTGCAGTCAAATGCTCTACCACTGAGCTATACCCCCTGATGCTATTATGCCTCCTATAAGCACTTATTCCACTTTTATGAGTTTCATCATACTTCATAAATATCTGTATGGCTGAGATTCCTGCTAGATTTAATTTCATCCCTGATTCCGTTATAGCCACATCATCTCCTACTTATCCCAGAGCTTGTATGTTCATTCCGTTCTCAGAACTTAAAGCTCAGTGCTCTAATATCAAACTCTCCAGTGTTTAAAATACACCACCAACTGCCCATAAATCTCCAGGCACATCAGTGAATGTTGTAAATATCATGGGCTGCCATCAAGTATTGGACATGGAGGTGGTCTTAACTGGGAATCCACAACTGGACTACAGAGGTTCATGTTCAGCTCTGAATTACAGGCAAATATTGTATGTGTGCATGGATTGTATGTGGTACATGATTTTATCAGGTTTTCAAGGGGATCTCATCCAGGTGAACTGTCTCACTTTACAGCTGGAAAAAAAAACAGATAAGAAATCCAAAATTCACCTTTGAACACCACTGATTCCTAGTTCCTTGAGTTCCAGTCTGAGAACTTTCAATCTTGTGTATTGAGAAGAAAGGTCAAGGAAATCTCTGTCACTGCAGTAAGTTCTCCCTGATGAAGGCTGGAAGCTCTGCGAAGCTAAGGAGCCCACAGCCCCCAGAGCTCCAGCTCACAGCTCTCTGAGGGCTGTAGACGACCCTTCCCAGCCACTCCATTCTGAGGTTCTACAGAAACTTCAGATTGCAAACCCAGTGTGCCCCAAACTACACTTGCTGTTTTCCTGCTCAAACCTGCATCTTCTCCTATTTTGCTTTGTTGTAATAATAGTCCATATTTACTAAACACTTGCCATGTGCCAGGCTCAGTTCTAGCCATAACTTCTGGCTCAATCATCAGAAATAAATCCCACAAAACAGATATTATAGTTAGCATACTGATTTTACAAGTAAGAAAACTGAGGCACAGAGTGGCCATGCAGCTGAGAGGTGGTAGGGCCAGGATTTCAGTGTGGGCTCAGAGCTGGGTGCCAGGCCTACCTATGTAACCATCTGATTAGCCTTCTCCCTGTCTTGATTGGTGACACCACTGCATACTGTCATTTGGTCAAAGAATGTAACACAGCCCTGGGCTTCTTCCAACCTCTCCTCCCAGTGCCAGTTAATCACTGGGTACTGCTGAGTTTAGCTTTGACATCACTTATGCCCACCCCCACCCTTGCACCTCAGTGCCACCACCTCCTAAATGGCCTTCCAGCTTCCACCCCTCACATCCATGCCCTACGGCTCCCACAGCAGTCGTTTTAAAATCAGGTGCATCTAGACTACTCCTCTTAAAGGCCTTCATGATAAACTGCAAGACTCTCAGCACAAGAGTTCTTACATTTTGATCCCTGTCTGCCTCCTCAGCTTCAGCCTCCTCTGCTGACACTCCCCATAGCACATTTTGTGCTCCAGCTGCCTCCAACTGCATCCATCTGGCTCCAGGCTCTGCCCATGCAGTTTTCTCTGCCTGGGACCCAACCCTCACTCACCGCACCCCTGCCTCTCCTCCACCCTCCCTCTGGTGCGATACTGTTCTTCTATGAGACCCTGACTTGCCATCAGCTCCTCTTGGAAGCCTCCTGTAACCTCCCTCCTCTGGACAGAGGTAATAACTGCCTCCTCTGCATTCCTGAAGCTGGCCCAGCTCGGTCCAGCTCACAGCTGTCTGACTTCTTATTTTACAGGCCTGCTTCCTGGCTGAAAGCACACTGAGTCCAGGGGCTGTGTCTTATTCACTTCTGGGTTCACACTTTGCACAATTCTGGCATGTAGTAGGGGCTCAGTGTATGTCATTCAAGCTGATTTTAAAATGCAGCAGTGCCTGAGCGTCAGGCAGGAGTTAAACTTAGACTAAGACTTGACCTCTGGCCCCACCCTGGCTAGGGAATGCAGGCACCCAAGGTGGGGTGCTCGCTGCAGGCAATGAACTGGGGATGGAAAGGTAATAGAAAGTCCCCAAGCTTTAGATCAGGAAAAGAGTGCAGTTTCCTAAATTTTAGGCCAGTTCATGTTTATCCACAGCAGTGCTCTGTGAACAAGGACTCTATTCCCTGACTGCCCCAAGGACACTATAAAGTGTGGGCATCAACACTGTTACTGGGTTTGCCCTGCAGCCAAAATGTTCTAAAAGGCTATGGACAGTTGTAGCATTTTGGGAGCATTGCTAAATGGAAATTTGTGACAAAGTTTTTAACAGAAGGAGAACAGAATGAGTACTATAATGAAGTCATTGAGAACGTGTTCTCCTAGTTTAAATCCTGGACCTGTCTTTGTAGCATCTCCAAGTCTCAGACTCCTTGTGTAAAATAGAGATAATGTATCTCGTAAAATTTTGGTGAGAAATGAAGGAGATAATTAATGTAAAGTACCTAGTCTGCTGCCTGGCATATATACAAGGGACATTAGTTATTATTCAACCAGTCATGAGCTACAGAATATATTAAAGTCAAAATCAATCCATATTCTTCTAAAGCAAAAAGAAAAATGTGGAAGGGGCACCTGGATTTGAACCAGGGACCTCTTGATCTGCAGTCAAATGCTCTACCCTTGAGCTATACTCCCAGTGAAATGGCCTTGTTTTTATATTCTATCTCTCTCTCAACATTATAGCTCTAAACACCTGCAGTGACTCAGTGGAGCTATAATTAGAGAGAATGCTGCCTGGAAGGAGTCTGGGCATCATAGAATTTCATTATGAAAAAAGACCTGACTCCTGAGAATTAAGTTCTCTGAGCCTGGAAACTCTCTTGACTTTCATACCCAAAGCCTCTTCTGTCTGCCATAGCTTATACAAAGTGAACCTTGGTTCCAGGTAAAAATCATCAGATTTTCCACAAATAGCATCATCAGTATAATGTGATGATTGGATTCCTGTCATGCTTCCTTAGCCACAGCTCCCAGAAACCTCATTGCACTTCTGATTTCACAGAACTGATCTCATAACTGGCACTCAATAGACATTTGTTTCATTAAATTGATTCTGGAAAATATATGTATAAATAATGATTTGTGTGAGATAGCTTTTCCAAGACGTAACTGTAAGATGTTTTTACTCACACAAAAACAGATGGCCAAGGAGATACACTCTTATGTAACATAACTTGCTTGAAACTTGGAATACTGCCAACTCCAAAATGCCATTTGATGAAGAGAAACAAGATTCTAAATAAGAGCTTCTTAATCAAGTAAATTATTTATCATGGTCTTACCACCAAGATTCCTTTTCAACTTCCAAACGCCACCACAGTTGGAGCACCCTGTATTTCTGGGCACCATAAACATCCCCTCTTCCCCTAATAAATTCTTCATGTGCTTCTTATGGAGTCTTAAACCTATTAGGAAGGCTCTCTTCTGCCAATTTCCTGACCATATACATTATTGAAATCTTTTCAAAAGATCCTAGTGTGTCAGGGTGGTGGTTGGTTGGGAGCCCAGGAGAGGGGAGTCTCCACTACATTCATTTTCCCTCCTAACTCAGGCTGGAATTGAGAGATAAGAAAAGAACCACATGTACTCTTTGCTCATTGTTATTTTCTCACCCTGGACGTCAGTGGGAGTAGAGATTTTAGCAGTAACAGATGTATCGTGTGCTTTGTATCAAAGAACTCTGGTGTTGGAAGGGATTTAGAGATCATTTATTTCAACCACTTCCTTTGCAGACTAAGAAACAGATGGAGGGAAGATGGAAAACCCTGCTTAAAGGCACAGACATAACAGTAGCAAAAGCAACAGAACCAAGGGTCCATTCCACTGGCAACTCCTTAGAGGCTATTTGGAAGCCTCCAGTGCTTGGAATGATGCAGGTGCTCATCAAATGTTTGTGGAATAAATATCAAACTGTAGTTATATAGTTAGACCAAACATCCTGGTTTGCTGGGGATTCTCCTGGTTTTAGCACTGTATGTCCTACATCTTGGGAAATCTCTCAGAAAACCAGGCTGGGGTTGTTTGGTCACCACAAATATGACCTTATTTTTTATCATTCGTAGTATTTCCTAAACCTAACGAATTCCTAAACCTAAGGAATTCCTAAACCTATTTCACTTTCCACTGTCTCAATTTTTTTTTACCATTATCACATACCTCCTATACTAATATTTATTATTTGTCTTGAAATCAACCCACTTTTTTTTTATATTTAGCCTCATCCTAAGCAGAAATATTCTTGAAATCATGCCAACTGTATTTCTTTGTAGTGCACCTCAAAGTAAATACACAGCTTTTGAAATATATTAAAATTGTATTTAACACATGTTGCGCTTAACTACTTGCCATGTACCATTCTAAGTGATTTACAAGTATTGATTCATTTAATCTTTAAAACAATCCAATGAGAGAGGAGCTATTGTCATCCTCACAGTGAGGAAATTGAGGCACAGTGAACTTAAATAACTTGCCAAAATATTGGCTCTCTGTACACAGTTGCCAAACCGAAATACACAGCTGGTAAATTTATCCATGTTCCCCAAAGTCATCTTGGAAACCCTCAGTGATAATCACAGTGTGATGATAATTTTATGTGTCCACCTGACTGGGTCACAGGGTGCCCAGACATTTGGTGTCTAGATGTGTCTATGAGGGTGTTTCTGGATGAGATTAACATGTGAATCAGTAAAGGAATAAGGCAGATTAATCCCCTCTTTTTCAGTGGGCCTCTTCCAATTCACTAAAAGACTGAAAGATCAAGTAAGAACAGAATGGAGGTTCCTTAAAAAAATACAAATAGAACTACTATACGACCCAGCAATCCCATTACTGGGCATATACCCTGAGAAAACCATAATTCAAAAAGAGTCATGTACCAAAAGGTTCATTGCAGCTCTATTTACAATAGCCATGAGACGGAAGCAACCTAAGTGTCCATCATCAGATGAATGGATAAAGAAGATGTGGCACATATATAAATACAATATTAGCCATAAAAAGAAATGAAATTGAGTTATTTGTAGTGAGGTGGATGGATCTAGAGTCTGTCATACAGGGTGAAGTAAGTCAGAAAGAGAAAAACAAATACCATACAGAGTGAAGTAAGTCTGAAAAAGAAAAACAAATACCGTATGCTAACACATATATATGGAATCTAAGGGAAAAAAAGTCATGAAGAAGCTAGGGGTAAGACGGGAATAAAGACACAGACCTACTACAGAATGGACTTGAGGATATGGGGAGGGGGAAGGGTAAGATGTGACAAAGTGAGAGAGTGGCATGGACATATATACACTACCAAACGTAAAATAGATAGCTACTGGGAAGCAGCTGCATAGCACAGGGAGATCAGCTCAGTGCCTTGTGACCACTTAGAGGGGTGAGATAGGGAGGGTAGGAGGGAGGGAGATGCAAGAGGGAAGAGATATGGGAACGTATGTATATGTATAACTGATTCACTTTGATATAAAGCAGAAACTAACATACCATTGTAAAGCAATTATACTCTAATAAAGACGTAAAAAAAAAAGTATACCACACACACAAGAAAACCCCCACAAATAACCAGTGTTGTTGGAGAGGATGTGGAGAAAAGAGAACCCTTGTACATTGTTGGTGGGAAAGTAAATCGAGGCAGCCACTATGGAAAACAGTATGGAGGTTCCCCAAAAAGCTAAAAGTAGAACACTAATTCAGAAAGATACATGCACCCCAATGTTCATAGCAGCACTATTTACAATAGCCATAATATGGAAGCAGCATTGTTTACAATAGCCAAGATATAAAAGCCAAGATAAGTATTCATCAACTGTTGAATGGATAAAGAAGATACAGGTATTGGAACATTACGCAGAAAAAAGAATGAAATTCTGCCATTTGCAACAATATGGATAGGGAATTGGAGGGTAATATTCTTGGTGAAATAAATCAGATAGAGAAAGGCAAACACTGTATGTGTTGCGGAGCACAGGCTCCCGGACGCTCAGGCTCACGAGACCCCTAATACACGGGACAAATGAAGGAATATAACAAAACAGAAACAGGTTCACAGATATACAGAAAGAACTAGTGGTTACCAGGAGGAGAGAAAAAAGAAGAGAAGTAAGGGAGGTGAGGGGGGGGTTAAGAGGCACAAACTACCATGTATAAAATAAATAAGCTACAAGGATATATTGTACAACACAGGGACTATAGCCAATATTGTAAAATAATTTTTTTTACATCTTTATTGCAGTATAATTGCTTTACAATGGTGTGTTAGTTTCTGCTTTATAACAAAGTGAATCAGTTATACATATACATATGTTCCCATATCTCTTCCTTCTTGCATCTCCCTCCCTCCCACCCTCCCTATCTCACCCCTCTAGGTGGTCTGTATAATAACTTTAAATGGAATATAATCTATAACATTTTTGAATCACTATTTTGTACACCTGAAACTAATATTGTAAATCAACTATACTTCAATAATTAAAAAAAAATCCAATAAGAGGTACCTCCTCCTGCCTGACTACTTTGAGCTGAGACATCAATCTTTTCCTGCCTTCAGAATGATGCTGAGCAGGACCCTGTGGGACTCCTGGGCAGAAAGACCTTCTGTGCCCCCATTTCTTTGATTATAGGAAATAGCCTTCATTCAGTCTCCATGACCTTCCCTGAGTTCCAACGGGCAGATTCAAGCAGCTGTTATTTAGGGAAGGGAGGAGATATGAGACATGGGAGAAACAAAGTCAAGAGAAACAGTAGTTCAGCCTTGGGGCAAGGTCCTGGTTCCCCATCAATGGACACACACACAACAATATCTTCGAGCTATTTTGCAGATACTGAAACCCCCTCCAGGTAGGAAAAGTTAACGATTAATGATGATATGCTGCCTACAAGAACAAAGACTGCAGACCAATTAGAACCAGAAGGTTGATGATGCTGACTTCCACTTACCTTACCACCAACCAATCAGAAAAATGTCCATGAGCTGATCATGGCTTCTTTGAATCATTACTATAAAAACTTCTTACTACCCTCTCCAAGGAGGCACAGTGTTTGGAGGCACTAGCCTGCTGTGTTCCCTCTTTGCCTGGCAAAGAAATAAATCTACTCTTTCTCTTTCCTCCTAAATTCTGTCTCCGTATTTCTATTTGGCAACTGTGTACAGATAGCCAATATTTTGGCAGCAGAAATCAAACTGAAACATCAGCTCATCTGGGTCTCCAGCTTGCTGACTACAAATTTTGGGACTTTTCAGCCTGTATATTCATGCGAGTCAATTCCTTATCATAACTATCTTTATATACATACATACATCCTATTGTTTCTGTTTCTCAGGAGACCCCTAATACACAGGACATGCTCTGGGAAGAATTGTTGGGCCTGTACTGGCCTTGAGGCTCCTGTCCATATTGTTGAGATTTCATATACTTCATGAGGCCCAGAACAGCACCTGCCACAAGATGGGGGTTCAGTAATGATGGTTAAGCTGACCTGCTGTTTTATTCCTAACTTCATGTTCCTTTCACCATGATGACATCACATATGTGAATTTACTCTCATTGTCAAAACTTAAACAAAAGTAAAGGTTAATACGTTATAACTATAAGGTATACGAGCCAATAATCTGTCCTGAGTTCCAAAGCCTATACTCAGTCACATTGGACCTACAAAGAGGAGGGGATTACAGCACAAAACATCTTACGGAGACCTTGGAAAAATTGTGATAATCATTCAAAATGTGCTCAACCACAGGAAACTGAGTCTTCCAATATTTCCAGATTTGATAGAACTTTTTTTGTAATGCAGATGAAATAGAATTTAGATTTTTCAGTAATTAGAAAGATTTTTTCCTCTTATATTAATATATTTCTTCACAGTTGAATTCTTTTTCACTTTTTTTTTTTTTTTTTTTTTGCGGTACACAGACTTTTCACTGTTATGGTCTCTCGTGTTGTGGAGCACAGACTCCCGAATGCGCAGGTTCAGCAGCCATGGCTCATGGGCCTAGCCGCTCCACGGCATGTGGGATCTTCCCGGACCGGGGCACGAACCCATGTCCCCTGCATCAGCAGGCGGACTCTCAACCACTGCACCACCAGGGAAGCCCCTCTTTTTCACTTTTTAATGCTCAGTTTTCTCAGCTGTAAAATGGGGATGTTGTAATTAGAATATCTCTTATATCCTTTCCAGTTCCAGCAATCTATGACTCATAAATTCGAAACTTAGCTTCTAGTTCGGGATCATGTCAGAGAGTACAAGTGTGCTCAAATAACAGAAGAAAAGATGACTAAGCTATGTGGGAGGTTTCACATACAGTGCAACATAAAAAAGAAAGGGAGGGACTTCCCTGGTGGTCCAGTGGTTAGAACTCCATGCTTCTAATGCAGGAGGCATTGGTTGGATTCCTGGTTGGGGAACTAAGATCCGACATGCTGCTTAGCATGACCAAAATTTTTTTTTAATTTTAAAAATTAAAAAAAAAGAAAGGGAATATGTTCTTATCATGGCCATGAGATTTGCCATCAATGTTACTACCCTAACTTTTCTTCATTTTATTCTGCACAAGATTTCTTTTCTTATAAATACTTAGGCTCGATGGAAAGATGCTCAACATCATTAATCATAAAAGAAATGCAAACCACAATGAGATATTGAAGCCTAATCTGGTCTCTGTACCCTGAGACTGAATTAAATCTTGGAGACAGAGTTTTGGGTGAAGTAGAAAAGAATAGCTTTATTGCTTTGCCAGGCAAAGGGGGTCACAACAGGCTAATGCCCACAAAGCTGTGTCCCTACCTGGAGCGGGTAGTGAGGAGTTTTATAGTAATGACTCAAAGAGGGCATGATCAGCTCATGAACATTCTTCTGATTGGTTAGTGGTGAGGTAAGTGGGAGTCAGCATCATCAACCTTCTGGTTCCAACTGGTCTGGGGTCTACTCCCAGCTTGTGGGCAGCATACAGTTAACTTCTCCCACCTGGTGGGGGTTTCAAGTATCTGCAAAACAACTCAAAGACATTGTACTGTATATCCCTTGAGGGGGAAACTGGACCCTGCCCCAAGGCTGCACTATTGTTTCTTTTGACTTTTTCTCCCTTATTTCATATCCCCTCCCTTCCCTAATTAGCTTCTCTTTGAACCTGCCCTCAGGGAAGATCATGGAGGCTGCATGAAGCTTATTTCCTATAATCAAGAAATGGGGGACAGGGGACTTTCCTGGAGGCACAGTGGATAAGTCTCTGCACTCCCAATGTAGGGAGCCAAGTTTGATTTCTGGTCAGGGAACTAGATCCCACGTGCATGCCGCAACTAACACATGCCACAAGTAAGGAGTGTGCCTGCTGCAACTAAGACCCAGTGCAACCAAATAAATAAAATTTTTTTTAAAGAAAAGAAATGGGGGACACAGAAAGACTTTTGTGCCCAGGAGCCCCACGGGGTCCTGTTTGCTATCAATATCACCTCACGTCCATTAGGATAGCCACTATCAAAAAATAGAAGATAACAAATGTTGGTGAGGATGCAGAGAAGTTGGGACCCTTGTGCATCCTCCTGCTAGTGGGAATGTAAAATGGTGCAGCCATTATGGAAAACAGTGTGGAGATTCCTCAAAAAATTAAAAATGAAATTAGCATATGATACAGCAATCCCACTTCTGGTTATATATCCAAAAGAATTCAAAGCAGGATCTTGAAGAGATATTTTCACACTCATGTGCACTACAGCATTATTTACAATAGCTAAGAAATGGAAGCAACCCAAAAGTCCATTGACGAATGGCTAAAGGTAATGTGAGATATATATATATATATATATATTTTTTATATATATATATATATATATATATATACACACACATGGAATATTATTCAGCCTTTAAAAAGAAGGATATCCTACCTCTTGCGGCAAGGCAGATGGGCCTGGAGGACATTATGTTAAGTGAAATAAGCCAGATACAGAAGGACAAATACTGTATGATCCCACTTTTATGAGGTATCAAATAAACTCACAGAATAGGATAGTAGATAGAATAGTGGTTACCTGGGTCTGGACAGACAGGGAAATGGGAAGGTATTGGTCAAAGTGTACAAAGTTCCAATTAGAGCAGAAGAATAAATTCTGGAGACCTCCTGTACAACATAAGGCCTATATGTAGTTGACAGTACTGTACTGTATTCTTGAAAATTTGCTAGGTCAGTAGATCTTATGTTCAGTGCTCTTACCACAAAAGAAAAATTATATGAAAAATAAACAAATAAAAATTTAAAAATATAAAGGGGGTAGGAGGAAGCTTTTGGAGGTGAGATGTTGGATGGCCTTGAATGTAGTAGAGGTTTCATGAGTGTATACTTATTTCCTAACTCATCAAATTATTGTTTCCTTTTTATAGATATGCACAGTTTTCTATGACAATCATACCTCAATAAAATGGCTTAAAAAAATGAAAGAAAAAAGAGTACTTGTCAAGGGCTGAGGGGAGGAAGGAATTCATTTTTAATTAATGTAGAGTTTCATATACTTAATACTAATGAACTGTACACTTAAAAATGATTACAATGATAAAATTAATGTTATGTACTTTTTACCAAAAATGTAAACCAACAACTATGTTCTGATATTAGAAAATATCCATTAATGAAGCATGCCACCTCAAAAAACCAAACGCATATTGTAGAAATGGCAAGAACATGTAAGCACTTGTCTCACTGGATGGTAAACTCCTCAGCCTCCAACTAAGTGAACAGACGTTGCCTGATTCACAGACCAAGATAAACTCTTCCTCTATAGCAAACCCAATGCCTCTCACTGCTCCCAAAAGGGCACAGCGCCAGGTGATGCTGTTCATTCCCTAGATGGTCACTGGGACATTGATTTTAGTCCCTTTTCAGTATCCACCTAACAACAAAGCAAAATAAAGCTAATATTAGCCTCTGTTTTTCTGTTCTGGGAGAAATGGCCTCTGGATTTAGCCCCGTGAGCAAAGCTGCAAATCCACCTGTCCCGTGCCCAGAATTTCTCTTCTGTGGCATGTGGTCTAAGGAAGTCTTTCAAGTTTTGTTAAGCCTGCAGACGGATAAGAAAGTCGGGGACTGTGCATGTTAGCTTTATTAAGAGCAAGGGTGGCGGTGTGGGGTGCTTTATTAAGAGCAAGGGTGGCGGTGTGGGGCGGTGTGGCGAATGTCCCAAAGTCCCATGGGAGAATGTCCCATGACCCAAGTGAATTGTCAAGGGGAAGATTAACCAAACGGTATTTTTAGTAATTGCCTTTGCAGTTCATATCTCAAGAACATTCAAGGGAAATTTATCTGTTCTACTTAGCCCTGAGGTCATAGTAAGTGCTGCATTTTATTTTCAAACTCTCTCTCCCTTTCTCTTTTCCTTTTCCTCTCTATTTCTGTCTATCAAATCTAGGTTTTCCCAAGGTTCAGTTTATTCTCTAAGTGAAACAAGAGCTCTTTTACAAAATACTTTCAAGTTATTCAGATTGCAGTGTTCTAATTCAGAAGTTACAATTTCAGGTAGAGATGTGCCTCATTTATGTGAAAGTTTGGTCCTTAAAAGTTACTGTGTACACCGCTTTCAGTGTGGCCTTCCATGAATGCCTCTGTTAATTTGTTTTATGAAATATTGTCTTTGCTGACAAACATGCCCCCTCTCTAAGCTTTCCTAAAAATCTCCAAAAAATAGCCAACCTGCTAACCCTTTGGCTAGCACACTGAATATGAGGTTTTTGGGAGGATAAGGAGGATAATTTAATTCATAGAGGTGGTGGCGGGTATGAAGTCTCTTTAGCTAAGATGGAATTACATCTCCCAGAATTCCCTTCCCTGCATGGTTCTGGGTTAGGACTGCACTCACAGGAAAGGTGCAGGAGGCGTGAAAGTGTAAGTGACGTATTTCAGGGCAGGTGCAGCTACAGTCCACTCACACTCACCAATCTCATGGCCCACCTTGGCTTTGGGCAGCCCCAGGCTCACAACTCTATCCACTTCCCACTGGAGCTTCTCCTTAACTTTCTGAATCCTGGGCCAAGTTCATGAGCAGCATTAGTGTGTAGTGTGCCAGCAGGTCACCCACATTGTTGAGGTTGGAGGTTTGGAGACATTGAGAGACTGCTGTGGGTTCCAGTTTGTCTTTGTGATTCTAGTTTGTCCTTTCTTGCCCCTGCTTCACGTTCATCTTCCCTTCTGGACTGCAGGCCTCAGTGACCTCAGGCCCAGCACAGACACAGGACAGCAGACTCACATACACTGCTCAACCAGCTCCCACAATTGCATGAGGTCTTGTCCCTGCAATAAATCCTTTATATCACTTATATGGTCCTACCTTTCTGCTTGAATCCTAACTAGTTACTGGAGGAAACGTCAGCAAACAACATGTAGAAGCTGAAATTCTTTTTTATTTTTGTTTTAAATAAACGCAAGCTCTTGCACGGCAATCCAAATTTATTGAACTACTGATGCTAAGTTACACAAAATTGTACCACTTTTTTTTTGTGTGTGGTACGCGGGCCTCTCACTAAGGCTTTTAGTTTACATTTGGCCACCTCAAAGTAGTTGTAACATTAGGTTGGTCAGTTTAAATACTGTGGCTACCTGTTGGATTAGACACACAATCTGTACACCCAAATGTTGATGCATACAAAGCAACAGGTATTGTTAAATAAAATAGCAATAGTTACTGCAGCTTAGGCCTTGTGACCAATTACACATGATTAAAATTACTTCCCACATTCACATCCACAGTACTCGTTCACCATTTAACATCTCAACCAAAACATTACACATGTGAAACAACCACTAACAGGCAAAAATACTAAACCTGTTTATTTGGTATTGCAAATACACTTATGCATGAGCAAGCAGGGGAGTCACAGTGAGAATCTCCAGCTGCAGAAGCCTGAACATTATTTACAAAAATTAAAAAATTATTTGAATATATACACTTCTTGTTGTAGACCCCCACTGTACACACAACTATAAATGTTGTTCCCTATGTAAACAAAAGAAGAAACATATAATAAAAGATTTGAAAAGTCTGGACATTTTCTTCCCAACAGATATTAAAAGCAACGTCTTTAATCTAAGACATTTTACTGAAAGGACTATCATATTTTAAAGACAAGATCACTATCTCCACAGTTCTTTTAATTAAAAAAACTGTATAGCTGTGTTAATCAAAGCGATTACAATACAAGTTAAGTGAGTAAAATACAATGATAATGACCTTGAATTTCTTTAAAAAAATTACAATAAACTACAAGTATCAAAGAAGCAAAGTTATCTGGAGTAGTCTATATAGGAGCTCTTTGGGCTTTCTTTTATTATGGTAAAATAGTGGTGCTTTTAGGATTTACATTATACTCTCCAATACAAAGTATGGGGTGTGTTCACCATTTTCATACATATACAACATTGGTGGATGAAAAATGTCTCTTAGCAGTAATACTGGATTGTAGCCTCTGGTTTTACCAGCTGCATACTCTAGGACTATTATATAAGTAAAAATCTCTCTTGTGATACTGGAAAGTGATTAGAATGTGCAAACTGATGTAGTAGCTTTCATCTCCCTCTTAAAGTGCTCCGCCACAGAAAATTTAACATGTTGGTAGGTTTAACAAAGTTGGAATGCTGGCACCATTGAAGTGAGCAACAGTTCTTCAGACCTGGCTCAGAGCTGCAATGCATTTATCAATAGTATATTAAAGCAGCTGACATGATGACTTTTTGCGGTCCTTCCTAGGCACTGGCGTTTTTCTGTAAATTTGCTGCACTAGGTCATAAAAGATCTCATTAGCATTTATTTTATTTTGCAGAGGATTCTAAGACGGCATATTGTCTTGCTAAATGTTGACCTTATTTCTTTCCTACAACTCTTTCATCTATAATCATTGGAACATCATCAGTGTGTTTAACTCGAAGAATCTGTTCTCTCAGACATTGTAAATCATTAAATGTGGACTCTGCTGTGATGGAATAAACTAATGTAACTCTGTCCATTTTTCTTGTTTTTTTTTTTTTTTGCGGTACGAGGGCCTCTCACTGCTGTGGCCTCACCCCTTGCGGAGCACCGTCTCCGGACGCGCAGGCCAAGTGGCCATGGCCCACAGACCCAACAGCTCCGCGGAATGTGGGATCTTTCCGGACCAGGGCACGGACCCGTGTCCCCTGCATCGGCAGGCAGACTCTCAACAACTGCGCCACCAGGGAAACCCTTTTTTTTTTTTTTTGGCTTTGTCGTCTTTCATGTACAAATCCCTCATTGCTGTAAATTGTTGCATTCCCGCAGTATCTCAGATTTCAAGCATACACTGTTGTGCATCTACTTCAGCTTGCTTTCTATAAAAATCTATCATAGGATCATATTTTTCAACAAAAATTTCTTGAACAAATTGTACAGTCAGAGCAGATTTTTCAACTCCTCCCGAGCCAAGAACGACTAGCTTATACTCATGCATATTGCAAACTTGTAAAACCTAGTACCTCTTGTGCTGTCACCGGGTCCCTGCAGCCAGCGTTGCCTCCTGCTCCCTCTGGGTCGCTGCTCCCAGAGCCACGCGGTCCTGCTGCTACTGCTGCCGCCGCAGATCCAGCTGGTTTACCGAAGATGAAATTCTTGGACCTGATCAAATTCTGCTTTGTAAAGCCCTTCACCTCAGTGGAGGGTAGTGGCAACCAGACTCAATCTCTCATTTTCTCTGGAGTGTCCCTGCAAGGCAGTGACTGGAAGAATAACTTCTGGCTTCCCTGGGGCCTCCCTGCACAATCTCACCCTTATTGCTCTCTCTCAATTCCGCTACCTCAGTCCCCTGGTACTCACCACTGTCCAGCCGTGCTGGTTCATGTTTCTTTAGAGTCCCTTTATATCTGAAATAAGACCAGTGTATAACAAATCATAATTTCTTACTGCAAATATATAGTTTTAATTTTTTTCTCATTAAACTTTATTTAGAAGTAACTCTGAAAACTTCAGAGGTAAGAATTTCTCCTCTATGGTATAAGGGGAAGAATATGGAGCTAGCAGTCAACCCCAGCTCTGCTCCATCAGTCTGACCTATGAGCAAAGCCCTGAATCTCTTTAGATCTTCCAACCTTCATCTGTAGACAGAAAGAACCGAAATTGATGACCTCTCAAGACCTCTCTAACTTCAAACATTCTATTCAGAATAAACTTCTAAACAATGCTCTAAATACACTAAGAGAAATTTCATCTTTAAAGGAACTGGAAGTAAATAGCTGTTTGTACATTTTCAAAGATATGTCAGACATAGCTGTGTTAAAGTTTTTTCTGGAATGAAGCTCAGAGCAAATTTAATCACTAATGATAAATTAACTCTAATTTTTAGCATACAGTTTACATAGTTTTTGATCTTTTATTTTTATTTTGATAATCTTGGTTTTAAGTATCCTGCCTCGATACGATTTAGGAGTATGTGAAATATAAACTGTAAGGAGGTAATTAAAATATCCTAGTAGCTCTGAAGGAAAACTTCAGGTTAAAGCTCCTTTACTGTGTCACCTGGAAACAGCAAGTTAATGCATTATTTTAATATTACTGTGAAGAATACAGCTCTCAAAGGGCCCTGATTAACTTTTAGGAAGCAAATTAAGTTTGGGGAAAAAAACAAGCATAAAGTTTTTGCTGATTTAACCTACTTCATATGGATTGAAATAGCTTCACTCTTTGTCTTACAATAATATTCTGCCATCGACCTGGATCCTCCACCCTACCTAACTTTGTGTGAGGGATGTTGGACACTAATTTCTATCTAGTCCCCTGAAGAAGGACCAGGGCTGAATGTCTCACTGTATCTCCAGTCTCTATGCCCAGGAACGGCCAGATCCCTGCTCCAAAACCAAACCCAGGGGCCAAAACTCTGCTCCCTATGGACAAGTAGCCAGGTGTCAGCTGCCTTCCTTCTCCAGACTCCTTGCATTACCTGTGAGTCTATTTCTTGAGGACAAGGAAACGTAACTCTGAGGGTAAAACTAAGAGCCCAGAGAGCAGAGTCAAGGGCCATGGAATTAATATTCCCAGATAGTAGTATTGAGCCCTGATAAGAAACTAGTCAAATGTGCCTTGTTGGATTGCAGAATTGCTGGATTTCAGAATTTGAGAATTTCAGTGGCTGCTGTGTGCAACCTGTTTTCTCTCTTTTGGAAGGGGAGTGTCAATTACAGTTACCCCATGCCTATCCCACTACAGTGGGACAGATAATCTCTTCAGTTCACAGGTCTTCAGATTGAGAAGATTAGTACTCAAGGAGCCAGATTTGAGGAACCAGACCCAGGGAACCTCATTTGCACTTAGACCTTGAGGCTGAACCTGATTTCATAATGGGGTGAGACTTCTGTAGGGACTTGGGAGGAGTAAATATATTTTGCACATGGGAGGAATGTAAACAATTGTGGTCAGAGGATATTGTGTTTTAAAACATGACCCCAAATTTCTTTATCACTCCTCCCATGGAAAAGTGGTATCTGTGTCCCCGCTACATGATTCTGACCAGGGACTTGAAACTTCTACAGGAGAGTAGAGGTATCCAGGAGAGTATGGCAGAAGTAATGATGTGTTACTCCCAAGGTTAGGTCAGAAAGGGATATGCAGCTTCCACCTGCTTCTCTTGGTATTCTTGCTTTTGGATCCCAGCCACCATGCTGTGAGGAAGCCCAAGCTGCCATATGGAAAGGTCACGTGTAGGTATTCAGGCCAACAGTCCCAGCTAAAGTCTAACTACAAGATGTGAGTGATCAAGTCTTTAAGTCATTCTAGCTCTAGCTGTCAAGTCATCCTCAGACGTCAAATCCTCCCAGCTGAGGCCCCAGACAATGTAGACAGAGACAAGCCATCTCCATCATGCTCCTTCCAAATTCCTGACACACACTTTGGGATGGTTTAATTTACTGCAGTACATAACCAGAACCACCTATCTATATTTGTAGTCACTGTTGTAGCTGCTGGGGCATTCCACCACTTCATGCTTCAAGCAGGACTGGAGTTTGCAGTGCCATTGGGTCCTGTTCCTTTCCTGTCTTGCTGACTATCTCCAACCACCATCACAACATATGAAGCTAAGATCCAGACCTTGTCCCTCCCCTTACTGGCTCTGATTTTACATGTTAAAATGCACTGCTTTATGGATGAAACCCACGATAGCACAGAAACACAATCATGAGTAACATGATTATGAGTAGGCAGTAAATAAGGCAAAGGAAGAGTCTAATAGTTGACACTTGGCAATATGGGATGATGGGCTGAGCCTGAGACTTCTGAATTTTTTGTTTTGTTTTTATTTATCCTGGCACCTATATTTAGAAAGTTACATTACATCTCCAGTTTCCATTTCATCCAGGACAAGGAGTTTCTGGCAAATCACCAGCTTCACTTGACAGAACTCCACGCCAGATGCCATTGCCTCAGACTCCTCTAGACAAGCTAGGATTCCCCATGAGGGAAAGAGAGCAGCTAGTAGCAATACTTTCTCGCACTTTCAAATTTCCTTGTCAGCACCCACCATCCCTTCTACACAGTCTCAGTCTCCTTTGGGTCTGAGATATCAAGACTTCAAGGAAAGTGAGATGTTCTTCTCTCAAAATTGAATCTGGCACATAGTCCCTACACCAGTGCTATCAGCTCCTCTTACAGTAAGTAATACATGTCACACATGTACTACAAAGTCTTCAAAATAATGACAGCAATGTAAACAAGAAGACCTATGTTTGGGGGAGGTCTACAGGATTAGATGAAATAACCACTAGATTCACTAGATTGCCAGCTGCTAAATGTGACAGCAACTCCTTCCCACTGGCCTGAGACCTTGGATAGCATATCATAGAACCAGGTAACAAGGCCTGTGGAGGGCAGTGTGGAAAACTGGGCAGCGGGTAGTGAGATTAAGAAGAAAAAGTGGAAATGGACAGATGGTGGATCCTGCAGCTGAGAGCTGATTCTTCAGTTTGACATGGTTGACCTATAGATTTCAAATGGAACTTGGTAAAGGTCAAGTTGTTTGACCATAGACCAAACCCTTGCTCTCCATAAGGTCTAGAATTTTTATTTGCTTTGCTCTCACTACTGTTTCTTTACTTCCCAAGAACTTCAGAAGGAGCTTAGGCAGTTGGGGGAGGAAGAAAGTGGGAGATCAAAGAGAATTTAAGTCCTAGATCTAAACTTTGGGACCCTAAAATATTGTGTTATTTTTTTTAAAAAGTGCCACTTCCAGGAACCCAGTTCTGTAAATAGTTTTCAGAAGTGAAGAGACTCACAGAGATTGGCTGATGAAATTTTCATTTGCCTCTAGCAAATATAATTAGAGCTGTCCTGCCACCACCAATTTGCAACCATAAAACCAAAAGAAGAAAAAGAACGAGTAAACAAGAACAACTCAGCACAGCTTCCAGGAACCAGAACATTTCCCAGCTAACCATCTTTAATCAGCCCCATCTTGCCTCCTCCCACTGTGTCTCAATCTAATGTCATAATTCAACTGCAAATATACTTAATAGGAAACATCAATCCTAATCCTATTTGTTCTGGAATCACTCAAAAACCACCAAGGTTTGGTCAGAATAGAAAAGAAAAACAATGAAAACTACAACTTTGTGCACATAAACTACACTCAAGGATTCTGTACATCCCCAACCATTTCAGCCACACATGCTTCTAATGAGGAGAATCTAACTCCTTCTGGGCAGGCTGGCACCTGGCTTCTGGCCTGATGGTAATTATTAGGTCTCCTTGACATGGCTTTGACTCTAAGCCAGAGCTGTTCATTGGAAATGTAATGTGAACTGCAAATGTGAGTTCCATATAAAATTTTAGATTTTCCTACAGCCACATTTAAAAAGTAAAAGAAACAGGTGAAATTAATTTGCATAATACATTTTAATCCTATATATGAAAAATATTGTCATTTCAATATTTAATCAATATGTGGCAATATGTGGCTAGTGTGCAGGTAAGCCTGTCCTTATTTTTGTTCCTTTCTGATAGGAAGTGACACTCCTGAGTTAAGCAAATGAAATGGGAACCCCTGTTCCCTGGAAGTAAGCTTGCCAGGTAAAATTTAAGACACGTAGTTAAATTTGAATTTCAGATAAACAATGAATACTTTTTTAGTATAAGTATGTCCCAAGTATTACATGGGACATACCTACACTACAAAAAATATTTCATTGTTTATTTGAAATTCAAATATTTCTATTTGGTAAATCTAGCAACCTGAAAGGCGTTATTAGAATTGAGTCCTTCTTCAGCTAAAAGAGAGTATGTAAGTGGTGAGTGAAGATACCTCTCTCTTATGAGAACCACAATTAAGGTAGTAGGCGGGGGACATGTCTTCAGGTGGCCAGTAGAGGTAGGAAGGGCCAAGATGTGTTCTACCTTGGCCCAGCATAGACAGGAAGGTACTGGCAATCCCACAAAAGAAGGAGGAAATGGAGAGAAAATATGACCAGTACTTGGGGCACTGGTGAAGGGGCACTGAGGTGAAGGGCTTTACAAATGGAGAGAAAATATGACCAGTACTTGGGGCAACAGAAGATGATGGAACACAAGGAAGTCAGAGGCAGGTGTGCTGGGAGAGTCCTTGTGCTCAGGGTGAGAAGCACCCTTATCAAGGATGAGTAATGAGGGCACCTGCTAGGAATGTACACAGGCTGAGCAGCAGGTGGTGCTGACTCACCACCTACTCCTCTCTACCCTGTTTTCTTCTCTTTCCATGAATTTGACAAAATATCTGTGATCCCATAAGGATATACCGTTTGCAAGATGTTGATCTTAATGTGGCATCTGCTGCTTTCCAATTTGCTATGGATTTTCTTTAATAAAAAAGTCTTTTATTTTCATTTTATGTGCTAAGAGCTCTAAAAATAGGTGAGGAAAGAAACACTGAGGTTGTTCAATTTATTCCTTTGTATGCTACGTGAGAGGGGTGAAATATGCCCCCCCAAAATTCCTAAAAATTCTAAAAGGGTAACCTGGTTAAAGCTAAGGGGCATAGGGATTACAGAACTTTGGGGGTGATATGTTTTCCATTGCTAGGTGTTGAGCACTTATAAGACTCAGAGTTAAGATTCAGAGTGCCTAATACAGTAGATTGGTGCTGGGTCTCGAAAATTTGCATTTCTAACCATTTCTCGGGTAATGCTAACACTGCTGGTCCAGGGACCACACTTTAAGAACCATTGCCTTAGACAATGAGAGAGTCTCCACAGGGATTTAAATACCTGTTGAGACTTTTTGTTTTCTCATTAGTTAGAGACCAGAAGAATATAAACTGCATCAGCAGTGGTCCTGCAGAGCCAGTGGTCTCTGCTGCTGCTGTTGATGGTGCAGCTGAATTATGTGGGTTTTCACATCATGAGTCAGATGGTTTAATTGAAGCTCTGGAGGTTGGAGGAGGAAGTGTCTAAAAGGTGATCCTTTGCAATCCAAACTAGATGCTTACCACTCCTGGTCACATCTGCTCTTTCTGCCCTATGTTGTTCATTGTGCTTCCTTCTAATCAGCCCTAAATTTCCCTAGTCTATCCCGCTGCCTCAGCCTCCAGCCAGTCCTACCCTGGGTCAGAGGAAGGTTATCTTCCTTAGCCAATATTCAAGATGATTGGCATTCAAAAATTTGCTTCTGGGTATAGGAAGCCTTCCATGCTCTTTTCCTGAGCATGGTGGTTAGAGGACCCACTTGGTAGTGACATCTTCCATTCCCTTGTTACATTTTTGTCTAGAAGGAGAGAGCCCATCAGTCCCAGACAAATGTGGAAGATGGAACTCTACATAAGGCCACTAACAATGAGACAGTGAGATTTTCAGCACTTACAAAAAGCATTTCCTTCTTCTAACCTCTCCTGAGCCTATCCACTTCCTTCCGAGTAGGCTTCTGGGATGCAAGCCTATTCTCTCTTTCTCTTTAAGAATTTCGTCCTCTTAGAACTGTCTCCAAGACTTCCTGTCAACACAGGTCCCCCGTCTCCATCCACTTTTAATTTAAGAACTTAATAACTAAGTTAAATGGAGTTATAAGGGATGTCCAAGATCAAACATAAAGAAACCACAGAGAAGCAGGGGGAAAAGGCCTACACAAGGTCGCACCAGCTTGGAAAAGAAAGTCACACCTGTCCACCAAGATGATTGGACTCAATGTAAGCTTCCTGATTCCTTGGAATGGAGACCCCAAGAAGAAAGAGAAGTCTTCAAAAAGAGACAAGACTGGTTTCCCCCCTTCCTGGTAGGGAAGGCTCTGTGACCCGTCCTGGCCACTGCGGTGTCTTCTGCTGAGACTTCTGATTTCCTTGCTGAGGCTTTCCATTTTTCATCTGTTTCAAGTGTGTTCATGGGCAGTTGCTAGTTGGAGCTTTTTTTTTTTTTTTTTGCTTCAAAATCTTTGTTAGGGGAGATCTTCAAGATGGCTGAAGTGTAAGACGTGGAGATCAACTTCCTCCCCACAAATACATCTGAAATACATCTATATATGGAACAACTCCTAAAGAACACCTACTGAATGCTGGCAGAACACCTCAGACTTCCCAAAAGGCAAGAAACACCCCACGGACCTGGGTAGGCCAAAAGAAAAAAGAAAAAACAGAGACAAAAGAATAGGGATGGGACCTGCACCAGGGGGAGGGACCTGTGAAGGAGGAAAAGTTTCCACACACTAGGAAGTCCCTTCATTGGCGGAGATGGGGGTGGCAAGGGGGAAGCTTTGGAGCCACAGAGGAGAGCGCAGCAACAGGGGTGCAGAGGGCAAAGCGAAGAGATTGCCTCACAGAGGATCAGTGCCGACTAGGAGTCACCGGCCCAAGAGGCTTGTCTGCTCACCTGACGGGGCGGGTGGGGGGTGGGAATTGAGGCTCAAGCTTCAGAGGTCAGATCCCAGGGAGAGGACTGGGGTTGGCTGCATGAACACAGCCTGAAGTAGACTAGTAGCCACAGCTAACCGGGAGGGAGACCGGGAAAACCTCTGACCTGCCTAAGAAGGAAGAGATCATTGTTTTGGGATGCATGTGGAAAGGGGATTCAGAGCACCGCCTAAATGACCTCCAGAGATATGTATGAGCCATGGCTATCAGCGCGGACACCAGTGACAGGTATGAAATGCTAAGTCTGCTGCTGCAGCCACCAAGAAGCCTGTGTGCAAGCATAGGTCACTATCCACACCTCCCCTCCTGGGAGCCTGTGCAGCACAACACTGTGGGACAATGACAATTTCTCCAGGAGAACACACTGTGTGCCTCAGGCTGTTGCAATGTCACGCTGGCCTCTGCTGCCACAGGCTCGCCCTGCAGTCCGTAACAATCCCTCCCCCTGGCCTGAGTGAGCCAGAGCCCCCTAATCAGCTGCCACTTTAACCCCGTCCTGTCTGATCGAAGAACAGAGACCCTTAGGTGACCTACACACAGAGGCGAGGCCAAATCAAGAACTGAGCTCTGCAAACAAAGGAGAGAAAGGGAAATCTCTCCCAGCAGTCTCAGGAGCAGCAGATTAAATTTTCAAAATCAACTTGATTTACCCTGCATCAGTGGAATACCTGAATAGACAATGAATGAATCATCCGAAAACCGAGGCAATGGACTTTGGGAGCAACAACATATATATATTATTCCTTTATCTCTTTCTGTGAGTGTGTATGTATATGTTTCTTTGGGTGATTTTGTCTGTATAGCTTTGCTTTTACCATTTGTCCTAGGGTGCCGTCTGTTCTTTTTTTTTTTTTTTCAGTATAGTTACTAACACTTCTTATCATTGGTGGATTTGTTTTTTGGTTTGGTTGCTCCCTTCTTTCTTTCTTTCCTTTTTAAAAATTACTTTAAAATTTTTTTATTTTTAATAATTATTTTTATTTTCTATTTTAATAACTTTATTTTATATATATATATTTTCCCCTTTTATTCTGAGCCATGTGGCAGACAGGGCCTTAGTGCTCTGGCCAGGTGTCAGGCCTGTGCCTCTGAGGTGGGATAGCCAGGTTCAGGACATGGTTCCACCAGAGACCTCCCAGCTCCACGTACTTATCAAATGACGTAAACATCCCAGAGATCTCCATCTGAACGCCAAGACCCAGCTCCACTCAACGACCAGCAAGCTACAGTGCTGGACACCCTATGCCAAACAACTAGCAAGACAGGAACACAAACGGACCCATTAGCAGAGAGGCTGCCTAAAATCATGATAAGGTTACAGAAATCCTATAACACACCACCAGACGCAGACCTAACCACAAGAAAAGCAAGATCCAGCCTCATCCATCAGAACACAGGCAGTACTCCCCTCAACCAGGAAGCCTACGCAACCCACTGAGCCAACCTTAGCCATTGCAGTCAGACACCAAAAACAATGGGAACTATGAACTGGCAGCCTGTGAAAAGGAGACCCCAAACACAGTAAGATAAGCAAAATGAGAAGACAGAGAAACACACAGCACATGAAGGAGCAAGGTAAACACCCACCAGACCAAACAAATGAAGAGGAAATAGGCAATCTACCTAAAAAGAATTCAGAATAATGATAGTAAAGATGATCCAAAATCTTAGAAATAGAATGGAGAAAATACAAGAAACGTTAAACAAGGACCTAAAAGAACAAAAAAGCAAACAAACAATGACGAACAACACAGCAAATGAAATTTAAAATTCTCTGGAAAGAAAAAAAAAAGCAAGAATAAAAATAGAAAAAAAATTCTTTAGAAGGAATCAAAAGAATAACTGAGGCCAAAGAATGGATAAGTGACTTGGAAGATAAAATAGTGGAAATAACTACCACAGAGCAGAATAAAGAAAAAAGATGAAAATAATTGAGGACAGTCTCAGCGACCTCTGGGACAATATTAAAAGCACCAACATTTGAAATATAGGGGTCCCAGAAGAAGAAGAGGAAAAGAAGAGACTGAGAAAATATTTGAAGAGATTATAGTTGAAAACTTCCCTAATATGGGAAAGGAAGGAATTAATCAACTCCAGGAAGAGCAGAGAGTCCCATACAGGATAAATCCAAGGAGAAACATGCCACAATACATATTAATCAAACTATCAAAATACTAAAAGCAGCAAGGGAAAAACAACACATAATATACAAGAGAATCTCCATAAGGTTAACAACTGATCTTTCAGCAGAAACTCTGCAAGCCAGTGGGCGTGGCAGGACATATTTAAAGTGATGAAAGGGAAAAACCTACAACCAAGATTACTCGACCCAGCAAGGATCTCATTCACATTCGACAGAGAAATTAAAATCTTTACAGACAAGCAAAAGCTAAGAGAATTCAGCACCACCAACCCAGCTTTACAACAAATGCTCAAGGAACTTCTCGAGGCAGGAAACACAAGAGAAGGAAAAGACTTACAATAATACACACAAAACAATTAAGAAAATCGTAATAGGAACATACATATTGATAATTACCTTAAATGTAAATGGATTAAATGCTCCCACCAAAAGACACAGACTGGCTGAATGGATAAAAAAAACAAGACCCATATATATGCTGTGTACAAGAGACCCACTTCAGACCTAGGAACACATACAGACCGAAAGTGAGGGGATGGAAAAAGATATGCCATGCAAATGGAAATCAAAAAAAGCTGGAGTAGCAATTCTCATATCAAACAAAATAAACTTTAAAAAAGACTATTATAGGAGACAAGGAAGGACACTACATAACAATCAAGGTATCAATCCAAGAAGAAGGTAGAACAATTGTAAATATTTATGCACCAAACATAGGAGCACCTCAATACATAAGGCAAATGCTAACAGGCACAAAAGGGAAAATCGACAATAACACAATCATATCGAAAATTGACATAACAAATCAAAGGCACTTTAACATCCCACTTTCACCAATGGACAGATCATCCAAAATTAAAATAAAGAAGAAAACACAAGCTTTAGATGATACATTAAACATCATGGACTTGATATTTATAGGACATTCCACCCAAAAGCAGCAGAGTACACCTTCTCTCAAGTGCCTATGGAACATGCTCCAGGATAGATCATATCGTGGGTCACAAATCAAGCCTTGGTAAATTTAAGGAAATTGAAATTGTATCAAGTATCTTTTCCAACCACAATGCTATGACACTAGATATCAATTACAGGAAAAAATTTGTAACAAATACAAACACAGAGAGGCTAAAACATACACAACATAATAACCAAGAGATCACGGAAGAAATCAAAGAGGAAATCCAACACTACCTAGAAATAAATGACAATGAAAACACGATGACCCAAACCTATGGGACGCAGCAAGAGCCATTCTAAAAGGAAGTTTATAGCAATACAATCCTACCTCAAGAAAAAAGAATCATCTCAAATAAACAACCTAAATTAACAACTAAAACAACTAGAGAAAGAAGAACAAAATAACCCCAAAGTTAGCAGAGGGAAAGAAATCATAAAGATCAGATCAGAAATAAATGAAAAAGAAATGAAGGAAAAGATAGCAAAGATCAATAACTCTAAAAGCTGGTTCTTTGAGAAGATAAACAAAATTGATAAACCATTAGCCAGACTCATCAAGAAAAAAAGGGAGAAGACTCAAATATATAGAATTAGAAATTAAAAAGGAGAAGTAAAAACTGACACTCCAGAAATACAAGAGATCATGAGAGATAACTATAAGCAACTCTATGCCAATAAGATGGACAACCTGGAAGAAATGGACAAATTCTTGGAAATGCACAACCTGCCAAAATTGCCTCACGAAGAAATAGAAAATATGAGCAGACCAATCACAAGCACTGCAATTGAAACTGTGATTAAAAATCTTCCAACAAACAAAAGCCAAGGACCAGATGGCTTCACAGGCGAATTCTATCAAACATTTAGAGAAGAGCTAACACCTATCCTTCTCAAACCCTTCCAAAATATAGAAGAGGGAGGAACACTCCCAAACTCATTCTATGAGGCCACCATGACCCTGATAGCAAAACCAGACAAGGATGTCACCAAGAAAGAAAACTACAGGCCAATATCACTGATAAACATAGAGGCAAAAATCCTCAACAAAATACTAGCAAACAGAATCCAACAGCACATGAAAAGGATGATACACCATGATCAAGTGGGGTTTATTCCAGGAATGCAAGGATTCTTCAATATACGCAAATCAATCAATGTGATACACCATACAAAAAACTGGAAGAGAAAAATCCATATGATCATCTCAATAGATGCAGAGAAAGCTTTCGACAAAACTCAACACCCATTTATGATAAAAAACCCTCCAGAAAGTAGGCATAGAGGAAACTTTCCTGAACATAATAAAGGCCATATATGACAAACCCACAGCCAACATTGTCCTCAATGGTGAAAAACTGAAACCATTTCCACTAAGATCAGGAGCAAGACAAGGTTGCCCACTCTCACCACTCTTATTCAACATAGTTTTGGAAGTTTTAGCCACAGCAATCAGAGAAGAAAAAGGAAATAAAAGGAATCCAAATCGAAAAAGAAGTAAACCTGTCATTGTTTGCAGATGGCATGATACTATACATAGAGAATCCTAAAGATGCTACCAGAAAACTACTAGAGCTAATCAATGAATTGGGTAAAGTAGCAGGATACCACAGAAGTCTCTGACATTCCTATACACTAATGATGAAAAATCTGAAAATGAAATCAAGAAAACACTCCCATTTACCATTGCAACAAAAAGAATAAAATATCTAGGAATAAACCTACCTAAGGAGACAAAAGATTTCTATGCAGAAAATTATAAGACACTGGTGAACGAAGTTAAAGATGATACAAATAGATGGAGAGGTATACCATGTTCTTGGATTGGAAGAATCAACATTGTGAAAATGACTGTACTACCCAAAGCAATCTACAGATTCAATGCAATACCTATTCAACTACCACTGGCATTTTTCACAGAACTAGAACAAAAGAATTTCACAATTTGTATTGAAACACAAAAGACCCCAAATAGCCAAAGCAATCTTGTGAACGAAAAATGGAGCTGGAGGAATCAGGCTCCCTGACTTCAGACTATACTACAAAGCTACAGTAATCAAGACAGTATGGTACTGGCACAAAAAACAGAAAGATAGATCCAGGGAACAGGATAGAAAGCCCAAAGATAAACCCACGCACATATGGTCACCTTATCTTTGATAAAAGAGACAGGAATGTACAGTGGAGAAAGTGGTGCAGGGAAAACTGGACAAGTACATGGAAAAGTATGAGATTAGATCACTCCCTAGAACCATACACAAAAATAGGGTCATAATGGATTAAAGACCTCAATGTAAGGCCAGAAACTGTCAAACTCTTGGAGGAAAACATAGGCAGAACACTCTGTGACATAAATCACAGCAAGATCCTTTTTGACCCACTTCCTAGAGAAATGGAAATTAAAAAAAAAAAAAAACAAATGGGACCTAATGAAACTTAAAAGCTTTTGCACAGCAAAGGAAACCTTAAACAAGACCAAAAGACAACCCTCAGAATGGGAGAAAATATTTGCAAATGAAGCAACTGACAAAGGATTAATTGCTAAAATTTATAAGCAGCTCATGCAGCTCAATAACAAAAAAAAAACCAACCCAATCCAAAAGTGGACAGAACGCCTAAATTGACATTTTTCCAAAGAAGATATAGAGATTGTCAACAAACACATGAAAGAATGCTGAACATCATTAATCATTAGAGAAATGCAAGTCAAAACTACAAAGAGATATCATCTCACTCCAGTCAAATGGCCATCATAACAAAATATACAAACAATAAATGCTGGAGAGGGTGTGGAGAAAAGGGAACACTCTTACACTGCTGGTGGGAAAGTGAATTGGTACAACCACTATGGAGAACAGCTTGGAGGTTCCTTAAAAAGCTACAAATAGAATTACCATATGACCCAGCAATCCCACTCTTGGGCATATACTCTGAGGAAACCATAATTCAAAAAGAGTCATGTACCAAAATGTTCATTGCAGCTCTATTTACAATAGCCCAGAGAAGTGTCCATCATTGGATGAATGGATAAAGAAGATGTGACCACATATATACAATGGAATATTACTCAACCATAAAAAGAAATGAAATTGAGTTATTTATAGTGAGGTGGATGGACCTAGAGTCTGTCATACAAAGTGAAGTAAGTCAGAAAGAGAAAGACACCGTATGCTAACACGTATATATGGAATATAAGAAAAAAATGTCATGAAGAACCTAGGGGTAAGACGGGAATAAAAACACAGACCTACTAGAGAATGGACTTGAGCATATGGTGAGGGGGAAGGGTATGCTGTGACAAAGTGAGAGAGTGGCATGGACATATATACACTACCAAACGTAAAATAGCTAGCTAGTGGGAAGTAGCCGCATAGCACAGGGAGATCAGCTCCGTCCTTTGTGACCACACGGATGGGTGGGATACGGAGGTTGGGAGGGAGACAGACGCAAGAGGGAAGAGATATGGGAACATATGTATATGTATAACTGATTCACTTTGTTATAAAGCAGAAACTAACACACCATTGTAAAGCAATTATACTCCAATAAAGATGTAAAAAAATTAGTTATTTTATGACAAGGTCCAACAGACATATACACACACAAGACCACAAAATGATCAGTTGAGGGGTGAACTTTTACTCTAAACAAATCTTATATAAAATTTTGCCTCAAATAAGCTAACATTTTAACAAGGCTCGATTACAAATATTTCCCTTTATATCAATATCATCAGCCAATATTATTGCATGCCCAACATTCCATAAGGCACTGAGAACCAAATAATAGAATCGTAAGGATGTAGCAAGTCAGAGAGTTTTAACACAGCAGTCCTACCTGGGAACAAATAATATACCTATTGATGGATCTCCACTCCAACCCAGACTCTTGCTATCAGAGGCTCACTTGGTGATTTTATAGCTCTTTATCTACCAAGGATCATGAATTTTTTTTCCCTACAAATATTTGTTCATTGTAATGGATTGTATGTGACACCATCCAGATATCCCTTCATGACCTACAGAGTTAATTTGCCCCAGCTCTCGGGAATTTGTTGTCTGACATCACTCAGCTGTCAATTCCTTTGAGAACTGCCACTGGAGAAGAGAGGTTTTTTGTTTTTCTTAAGTCTCTGAAATGTGCACATTGATATCTTTTATTTTCTTTAACATCTTTATTGGAGTATAATTGCTTTACAAAGGTGAGTTAGTCTGTACTTTATAACAAAGTGAATCAGCTATACATATACATATATCCCCATATCTCTTCGCTCTTGCGCCTCCCTCCCACACTCCCTGTCCTACCCCTCTGGGTGGTCACAAAGCATTGAGCTGATCTCCCTGTGCTATGCGGCTGCTTCCCACTGGCTATGTTTTACATTTGGTAGTGTATATATGTCCATGCCACTCTCTCACTTTGTCCCAGCTTACCCTTCCCCCTCCCCGTGTCATCAAGTGCATTCTCTAGTAAGTCTTCTTCTTTATTCCCATCCTGCCCCTAGGTTCTTCATGACTGTTTTTTCTTTTTTAGATTCCATATATATGTGTTACCATACAGTATTTGTTTTTGTCTTTCTGACGTACTTCACTCTGTATGACACACTGTAAGTCCATCCACCTCAGTACAAATAACTCAATTTCGTTTCTTTTTATGGCTAATATTCCATTGTATATATGTGCCACATCTTCTTTATCCATTCATTTGTTGATGGACACTCAGGTTTCTTCCATGCCCTGGCTATTGTAAACAGAGCTGCAGTGAACACTGTGGTACATGACTTTTTGGATTATGGTTTTTGCACGGTGTATGCCAAGCAGTGGGATTGCTGGGTCACATGGTAGTTTTTTTCAGTTTTCTAAGGAACGTCCATACTGTTCTCCATAGTGGCTGTTTCAATTTACATTCCCACCAACAGTGCAAGAGGGTTCCCTTTTCTCCACACCCTCTCCAGCATTTATTGTTTGTATATTTTGGTATGATGGCCATTCTGACTGGTGTGAGATTATATCTCATTGTAGTTTTGATTTGCATTTCTCTAATGATTAATGATGTTGAGCATTCTTTCATGTGTTTGTTGACAATCTCTATATCTTCTTCGGAGAAATGTCTATTTAGGTCTTCTGCCCATTTCTGGTTTGGGTTTTTTTTTTTTTATGACATTGAGCTGCATGAGCTCCTTGTGAATTTTAGAGATTAATCCTTTGTCAGTTGCTTTATTTGTAAATATTTTCTCCCATTCTGAGGGTTGTCTTTCGTCTTCTTTATGGTTTCCTTTGCTGCGCAAAATCTATTGTTTCATTAGGTCCAATTTGTTTTGTTTATATTTCCATTTCTTTAACAGGTGGGTCAAAAAGGATCTTGCTGTGATTTATGTCATAGAGTGTTCTGCCTATTTTTTCCTCAAAGAGTTTTATAGCCTCTGGCTTGAAATTTAGTTCTTTAATCCATTTTGAGTTTATTTTTGCGTATGGTGTTAGGGAGTGTTCTAATTTCATTCTTTTACATGTAGCCGTCCAATTTCCCAGAGCCACTTGAAGAGGCTGTCTTTTCTCCATTGTATATCATTGTCTCATTTATCAAAAATAACGTGACCATATGTGCGTGGGTTTACCTCTGGGCTCTCTATCCTCTTCCATTCGTCTATATGTCTGTTTTTGTGCCAGTACCATACTGTCTTGATTACTGTCACTCTCTAGTATAGTCTGAAGTCATGGAGTCTGATTCCTCCAGCTCCGTTTTTCGTTCTCAAGATTGCTTTGGCTATTTGGTGTCTTTTGTGTTTCCATATAAATTGTGAAATTTTTTGTTCTAGTTCTGTGAAAAATGCCAGGGGTAGTTTGAGAGGGATTGAACTGAATCAATAGATTGCTTTGGATAGTATAGTCATTTTTACAATGTTGATTCTTCCAATCCAAGAACATGGTTTTCTCTCCATCTATTTGTATCATCTTTAATTTCTTTCATCAGTTTCTTACAGTTTTCTGCATACAGGTCTTTTGTCTCCTTAGGTAAGTTTATTCCTAGGTATTTATTCTTTTTGTTGCAATGGTACATGGGAGTGTTCCCTTAATTTCACTTTCAGATTTTTCATCATTAGTGTTCAGGAATGCAAGAGATTTCTGTGCATTAATTTTGTATCCTGCTACTTTAGCAAGTTCATTATCTCTAGTAATTTTCTGGTAACATCTTTAGGATTTTCTATATATAGTATCATGTCATCTCTGAACAGTGACAGTTTACTTCTTATTTTCCGATTTGGATTTCTTTTATTTATTTCTTTCTCTTCTCTTGATCGTTGTGGCTAAAACTTCCAAAACAATGCAGAATAATAGTGGTGTGAGTGGACAACCTTGTCTTGTTCCTGATCTTAGTGTAAATCGTTTCAGTGTTTCACCATTGAGCACGATGTTGGCTGTGGGTTTGTCATATATGACCTTTATTATGTTGAGGTAAGCTCCCTGTATGCCTACTTTCTGGAGGGTTTTTTTAATCAGAAACGGGTGTTGAATTTTGTCAAAAGCTTTCTCTACATCTATTGAGATGATCATATGGTTTTTATCCTTCAGTTTGTTAATATGGTGTATCACATTGACTGATTTGCATATATTGAAGAATCCTTGCATTCCTGGGATAATCCCCACTTCATCATAATGTATGATCCTTTTAATGTATTGTTGGATTTTGTTTGCTACTATTTTGTTGAGGGTTTTTGCATCTATGTTCATCAGTGATATTGGCCTGTAGTAGGCCTTTCTTTCTGACATCTTTTTCTGGTTTTGGTATGAGAGTGATGGTGGCTTCACAGATGAGTTTGGGAGTGTTCCTCCCTCTGCTATGTATTGGAAGAGTTTGAGCAAGATAGATGTTAGCTCTCCTGTAAATGTTTCATGGAATTCGCCTGTGAAGCCATCTGGTCCTGGGCTTTTGTTGGTTGGAAGGTTTTTAATCACAGTTTCAATTTCAGTGCTTGTGATTGGTCTGCTCATATTTTCTACTTCATCCTGGTTCAGTCTGGGAACGTTGTGTACTTCTAAGAATTTGTCCATTTCTTCCAGGTTGTCCATTTTATTGCCATAGAGTTGCTTGTAGTAATCTCTCATTATCCTTTGTGTTTCTGCAGTGTCAGTTGTTACTTCTCCTTTTTCATTTCTAATTCTATTGATCTGAGTCTTCTCTCATTTTATCCTGACAAGTCTGGCTAATGGTTTATCAATTTTGTTTATAGTCTCAGAGAACCAGCTTTTAGTTTCATTGATCTTTGCTATTGTTTCCTTCATTTCTTTTTCATTTATTTCTGATCTGATTTTTATGATTTCTTTCCTTCTGCTAACTTTGGGGTTTTTTTGTTCTTCTTTCTCTAATTGCTTTAGGTGTAATGTTAGGTTGTTTATTTGAGAGGATTCTTTTTTCTTGAGGTAGGATTGTATCGCTATAAAGTTCCCTCCTAAAACTGCTTTTGCTGCATTACATAGGTTTTGGGTCATTGTGTTTTCATTGTCATTTGATTCTAGGTATTTTTTGAGTTCCTCTTTGGTTTCTTCAGTGATTTCTTCATTATTAAGTAGTATGTTGTTTAGCCTCCATGTGTTTGTATATCTTACACACTTTTTTCCTGTAATTGACATCCCACAATATGATCTATCCTAGAGAATGTTCTATGAGCACTTGAGAAGAATGTGTAGTCTTTTATTTTTGGATGGAATGTCCTATAAATATCGATTAAGTCCATCTTGTTTAATGTATCATTTAAAACTTGTGTTTCCTTATTTATTTTCATTTTGGTTGATCTGTCCATTGGTGAAAGTGGGGTGTTAAAGTCCCCTACTATGATGATGTTACTGTCAATTTCCCCTTTTATGGCTGTTAGTATTGCCTTATGTATTGAGGTGCTCCTATGTTGGGTGCATAAATATTTACAATTGTTATATCTTCTTCTTGGATTGATCCCTTGATCATTATGTATGTCTTTCTTTGTCTCTTGTAATAGTCTTTGTTTTAAAGTCAATTTTGTCTGATATGAGAATTGCTATTCCATCTTTTTTTAAATTTCCATTTGCATGGAATATCTTTTTTCATCCCCTCACTTTCAGTCTGTGTGTGTCCCTAGGTCTGAAGTGGGTCTCTTGTAGACAGCATATATATGGGTCTTGTTTTTTTTCGCATTCAGCCAGTCTATGTCTTTTTGTTGGAGCATTTAATCCATTTATATTTAAGGTAATCATCATCCCTTTCTTTTTCTCTTCTTCTTCTGTGACCCCTATAATTTGAATGTTGGTGCATTTTATGTTGTCCCAGATGGCTCTGAATGTGTCCTCAATTCTTTTCATTTTTATTCATTCTGCTCTGCAGTATTTATTTCCACTCTTTTTGTTTGTTTGTTTTTTGCAGTACACGGGCCTCTCACTTTTGTGGCCTCTCCCACTGCAGAGCACAGGCTCTGGACATGCAGGCCCAGCAGCCATGGTTCACGGGCCCAGCCGCTCTGTGGCATGTGGAATTCCCCCAGACCAGGGCACAAACCCGCATCCCCTGCATTGGCAGGTGGACTCCCAACCACTGCGCCACCGGGGAAGCCCATTATTTCCACATTTTTATCTTCCAGGTCACTTATCCATTCTTCTGCCCTGGTTTTTCTGCTATTGATTTCTTCTAGAGTATTTTTAGTTTCATTTGTTGTGTTATTCATCGTTTGTTTTCTCTTTAGTTCTTTAGGTTGTTGTTAAACTTTTCTTGTATTTTCTCCATTATGTTTCCAAGATTTTGGATCATGTTTACTATCATTACTCTGAATTCTTTTTCAGGTAGACTATTTCTTCTTCATTTGTTTGGTCTGGTGGGTGTTTACCTTGCTCCTTCATCTGCTCTGTGTTTCTATGTCTTCTCAGTTTGCTTAACTTACTGTGTCTGATGTCTCCTTTTTGCAGGCTGCAGGTTCGTAGTTCCCATTGTTTTTGGTGTCTGTCCCCAGAGGCTAAGGTTGGTTCAGTGGGTTGTGTAGGTTTCCTGGTTGAGGGGACTAGTGCTCGTGTTCTGGTGGATGAGGCTGTATCTTGTCTTTCTGGTGTGCAGTACCATGTCCGGTGGTATGTTTTGTGGTGTCTCTGACCTTATTATAATTTTAGGTAGCCTCTCTGCTAATGGGTGGGTTTGTGTTCCTGTCTGGCTACTTGTTTGGCATTGGGTGTCCAGCACTGTAGCTTGCTGGTCATTGAGTGAAGCTGGGTCTTGGAGTTTAGATGGAGATGTTTGGGAGATTTTCACGATTTGATATTACGTGGAGTTGGGAGGTCTCTGGTGGACCACAGTCCTGAACTCGGCTCTCCCACCTCAGAGGCACAGGCCTGATGCCCAGCCAGAGCACCAAGAGCCTGTCATCCACACTGCTCAGAATAAAAGAGAGAAAAGAAGAAAGAAAGAAAACAATAAAATAAAATAAATTTATTAAAATAAAAAATAATTATTAAAAATAAAATTTTAAGTAATTAAAAAAAAGAAAGAAGAGAGCAACCAAACTAAAAACCAAATTCGCCAATGATAACAAGTGCTAAAAACTATACTAAAACAAAAAACGGACAGACAGAACCCTAGGACAAATGGTAAAAGCAAAGCTATACAGACAAAATCAAACACAGAAGCATACACATAAACAGTCACAAAAAGAGAAAAAGGAAAAAAAATATCATTGTTCTCAAAGTCCACTGCCTCAATTGGGGATGATTTGTTGTCTATTCAGATATTCCGCAGATGCAAGGTACATCAAGTTGATTGTGGAGATTTAATCCGCTGCTGCTGAGCCTGCTTAGAGAGATTTCCCTTTCTCTTCTTTGTTCGCTCCGCTCCTTGGGTTCAGCTTTGGATTTGGCCCCACCTCTGAGTGTAGGTCGCCTGAGGGTGTCTGTTCCGGTCCAGACAAGACGGCGTTAAACAAGCAGCTGATTAGGGGTCTCTGGATCACTCTGACTGGTGGGGCGGGGGAGGGAGCAGCACTGAATGCAGGGCGAGTCTGTGGCGGCAGAAGCCAGCATGACCTTTCAACAGCCTGAGGTGGGCTATGTGTTCTCCCAGGGAAGTTGTCCCTGGATCATGGGACCCTGGCAGTGGCAGGCTGCACAGGCTGCTGGGAGGGGAGGTGTGGATAGTGACTTGTGCTTGCACACAGGCTTCTTGGTGGCTGCAGCAGCCTTAGTGTCTCATGCCCGTCTCTGGGGACCTCGCTGATAGCCCCGGCTCGCGCCTGTCTCTGGAGCTCGTTTAGGCGGTGCCCTTAGTTCCCTCTCCTCACGCACCATGAAATAAAGAGGTAAGAAAACGTCTCTTGCCTCTTAGGCAGTTCCAGACTTTTCCCTGGACTCCCTCCTGGCTAGCTGTGGTGCACTGGCTCCCTTCAGGCTGTGTTCATGCAGCCAACCCCAGTCCTCTGCCTGGGACCCGACCAAAGCTTGAGCCTCAGCTCCCAGCCCCCGCCCACCCCGGTGGGTGAGCAGACAAGCCTCTCGGGCTGGTGAGTGCTGGTTGGCACCGATTCCTCTGTGCTGGAATCTCTCCGCTTTGCCTTCCACACCCCTGTTGCTGCGCTCTCCTCCGTGGCTCCAAAGCTTCCCCCCTCCGCCACCCCCCGTCTCCGCCAGTGAAGGGGCTTCCTAGTGTGTGGAAAACTTTCCTCGTTCACAGCTCCCTCCACTGGTGCAGGTTCCATCCCTATTTTTTGTCTCTGTTTTTTTCTTTTGCCCTACCCAGGTACGTGGGGAGTTTCTTGCCTTTTGGGAGGTCTGAGGTCTTATGCCAGCATTCAGTAGGTGTTCTGTAGGGGTTGTTCCACATGTAGATGTAGTTCTGATGTATTTGTGGGGAGGAAGTTGATCTCCACGTCTTACTCTTCCGCCATCTAGAATCTCCTCCCGAAGAGAGTCATTTTAACCCACTGTCACACTCCCTGCCAGGAACAGCCTGCCTCCCATGACTGGCTAATGCAGGGATTAAAGGCCTGGCTACTTTCCCCACTTCAGGACAACTCCAAAAGGCCATCACAGCTTCAGAATTACTAGCAGCGTCAACTGAGGCCCTCTCTCTCTTCCCAGTCCTGTTTATTTCTCCTCCACCTACTGTTTTTGATCCTGAGAGCACTCCCTGATAAATTTCCCCCATGCAAATCTCCACCTGGAAGTTTGCTTTCTGATGAGCCCAACCTGCTCCGCTTATGGAACTTCCTAACACTGGGCCAATTAGAGGTTGAACACTTTACATATGACAAAAGGAGTACCACAAGGGACAAAAGTGATTTCACTAGTAAGTTCTGCTACTTATTGACACTAAAATTATTGCCATGTTCATTGGGATGTCAATAAGTACACCCCACTATTTTTTCAAGTCTCACTTTTGATAATATCATATTCATATATTCATTCCCGATGACATTTTAGGTCTTTACAAAGGCCTTATGAATTCAAGGTTCAAGAGACCAAAGAAGATCCTAAAATGAGATCCATATGAATTTAGAGGACTTTTCAGCCTCAACTTCATGGTATTCAGAACTACATTAATGATCTCTGTCTCCCTTTATAATTTGATGATCAAAGTAGAAGTTAGGATGATGACTGAAATAGAGTAGAAGTAAAAGCCATTCACTTATGTGTTCAATTCAAGTAACATTTTTCTGGCACTCTCTATAAAAAGCTGTTGCTGTTATTGTTGTTCATACTTGGAAGGCTAAAAGAAGTTCAGAAGATGTGACACAGAAAAAGTAGGGTCTGTGTCAGAAGTAAGGTTTATCCAACCTAGCACAAGATGGCACAGATAGGTTAGAACCATTATCAGGAAGCACTAAAGCTATAGCCAGAATACTGCCAGGTATCAATCAAAGGGTGAGACAAGGAAGAAGATAGGAGAACAAGGAGCCGGCTGATTCTTGAGAAAATAAGACATTGCACAGAATCAAGTATCTGACACAATTTAAAGCACCTGGTTCAGAACTAAGCCTGTGTGGATGGTAAGTAGGTGGTGGAGCTTCCGTTCTCAGGTTGCCTGGTACATGTAACAGGAATCCAAGTGGTGACTTCATCTCTGCCCTGGACAACCTCTTAGTTTTCATCCCCTTTTCCCTACACTCTTCTCCTCAATATCTCACCCATTAAAAATGACAGTGGGGACTGGCAGGTGGAGAATGTGATGGTAAATAGAGGGTCACAAGTCCCCTTAAATATCAAACTCCAACCATACATGCATTCCTTCTCCACACATATTTCCCCACACTGGAAAAAGCAACAGCTCTCCTACATACCACATTCTAGGACACCCTGTGATCACATAACAACAGAGGTCTCCCAAGTGCAGTGTACCAGAGAATGGGTTGTTCCTTCTTCTGATGAGATGGGAGCATCCCGACAGGCAGCTTTGCACAAAAAATCCTGTTTTAGCCTATATGGGGCTGACACGGGGAGAAAATGGAAATCTAAATTCTCTCAGTCCGGATTATCCTCTTTTGTAACATCCTTGATTAGATCACGGCTGGAGAAGCAAGGGTGTAACTTGCCCAGACTGTAAGACTCCTGGCCAGAGTTGGTGACTAATAGTACAGGGCTGTAGGTTAGTGTGTGGTTGTTGTTGTTTGTTAACTGTGTCAGGTTAGGTAAGGTAATTGTAATCCTAATTTTGAGATACCTCAGATGAGCCCCAAATATCTCAAAGTGTGACTAAAAATTCTCAAAATAAAGTTGCTCTTATTTTTCTTCTACTTAAAAATAGGCTACATGAGAGTTTAGAAAAGGACGCCATGTTTGGCTTGGAGAATACACCCAATATATGTTATTATCTGCAGTTCCTTTCATACTTCTCTCCCTATAATTCTGGATTGCCAAAAAAATTAGGAATCACTGGCCTGAGGTGTCCAAACTTAGGGTCTATCCCTTTCCCAAGTGACAGCCACAAAACAAACATTGTATCAGACTCCATCTAAACAAAGGATAAAGATAAACTAAAAAAGAAATATCTAGTAATGTGCTCTGTGACCTTGAGCAACAGCTCTCCCCTTTCTGGGCCTTAGTGTTCTAACTTAAATCCAGAAGACCATAAGCTCTAACACCCAGTCCAAAAATGATCTGACCAGACACAGGCCAAACCCCATCCCAAGCCACCTGGAGATTTTACTATTCATGAGTCTTGGCTCCTCCCACTTCCCTTTCAATCCCTTGGTTAAATAGCTTCCCCTCTAATGGCTTTTGCCCTGGAAGCAGCACGTCCCAACTCCAGCCAGAAGCAGCTCACCCCAGAATGAGAGCTGCCACCCTCCTTGTGGCCAGGGCAGCAAGCCTTCGCCTTAGCCTCCTGCTTTCCTTCTGGCTGGACCGAGGTGTAGGAGCCAAGGAACTGAGGTTTGTGACGTTGGTGAGTAGACTTTCCTCATTGCTTTTCCTATAAAATTGTTACCAGCAGGGTCTGAAAATCAAGTGTCAGGTTTCATTTTACCCTAGTGTAGTCTCCTGAAGACCAAACTCAGAAAGCTGAATATGCAAGTTTTGCAACTTCCTCATAATGAAGAGCGAACATGTCCTGACAAAAGCCCGTTTGGTTTGGTTATTTTTTACTTTACGAATGTTATTTATCTATTCACTTACTTTACAATGCCTTGAATGTAGATCCCTTTTGATAGCTACTCGAGGCCAGGAGACACCTCCTCTAGGTCTGTGTAGCACCAGAAGCTAAACTGGCTTCATTCAATTTAATGACTATGTGTTGGCAAGCCAAAAAACAGTCATTTTCTAAATTAAGTAGCCCTTTCCCTTTTTCCTGATATATTTATAAGCAGTCTTTGAAGCACTAAAGTAAAACTAAACTCGAGTTGTAGGATGACTTCCTGAAGCATAGATTTGGTTGACCATTAAAATCATGTTTTTCCCAACCCATGGTATGTGTGACAAGTTAGGAAAGGGGGGATGGGGCAGCTACTGTATGTTGTCAAGGAAAGAAAATATACTGTTGGCATCGCCTTAAAAAATAGATAGGGAGAGAGATTGCAAAGTAAAGGGGATTTACTACTTTACTGTCTTGGAATTAATTCCTTTATATCTCTCACTTTCTGCGTGGTCTTTGATTCTCTCTGTTTCTCTATTTCTCTTTTTTCTGTTTTACTCACTGTCTGTCTCTGCCTCTGACTCTCTCCTTGAAATTTGCAGGCTTTCTTGATCTCTTTTTCTTCATCACATTTTTTCATTTGGTAGAGTGAAAGTATGCTGATAAGTACATTTTCTTTCTGAAAGAATATCCAAAATTTATTTTTATAATTTCAAGGAAAGTCAACTTTTACTTAAAAATTAAACACGAAGTTTTTATTTTTCTTAGCTTGCTGTACTCAGGACTCCTTTCTTTACCTTCTAAAGAAAAATTTCATAACCATATGTTTATGCAAATCATGATTTTTAGTCCAATAAATCTTTACTATGAGTCAACAATGAGAGAAAGAGACAGACCAGCAATGAGAGAGAGAGAGAGAGAGAGAGAGAGACCAGAGAAATATATCATCAATTTATTTATGAATGATTCACCAGCTGTCAGGCTTCTGTGTTGGAAAAAAAAAAAAGCTGTAGAACACTGTGTACTTTATATAGGGAAATCCATGTAAGTTACACTTTTACTTATATCAGTGTGTTCCTTGCAAACATGTGCATTAAGCAAGTGTAGGGACTCTGCAGGAATTGTACTGTCAACACCATGACAAGCTGGTTGAGGGGAAATCCTTTTGGGGATATTACAGTGAACTCTCAGCTAACAGCATCTGGTCCATTCTTTCCTCCATGTTTTACAACATCAGGCTGACTTCCCTTAGCTACCAAACTGTTGTGGGTTTCCTTTCTCCCTCTACACTCTCAGTTAGCATGTGTTCAGGGACTACAAGTTAATACTAAGTTGTTAATACCTAAGAAAAACCTTACAAAGGTAACTCTCTAGGAGCTAAAAAAATTTAACAATTACCACACATGACTAATGTTAACAATTTTTCCTACCTCAAATTTCTTCCATTAGTGGTAGATTAAGGGCAACTTAATACATCTTTCTTGGCTGGAAGATACCACTGTCTTCTTTTTACTGATTAAAGCGAATATCTGACTATAAATGGTTTAATTATATACCGAGGAAATTCCCTAGAAAATTATTAGGAGAACAAGAATAAAAGAAAGTACCTCTGATTAAAGTGATAATATTAATGACAATAACCAATAGTTACTTAATTTTTTACTATGTGCCAGGCACTGTTTTGAAATTTCAATAGATTATGTTACAGTATCCTCCCAACAGCCCTATAAAATAAGGTTACCAGAAAACACAGGATGCCCAGTTAAATTTGAACTTCAGATAAACAGCAAATAAATTTTTAGTATGTGTATGTTTCCATGCAACATTTGGGCATGCTGCATTTTTGTTTGCTAAATCTGGAAACCATTCTATAACATTTTTGTAAAAACCTTATTAACCCTGTTTTATAGATGAAGGAATTGAGGCACAAAGAGATTAAGCAACTTGCTCATGGTCACACAGCTAGGATTTGAACCCAGGCTGTATGATCCCAGAAGCCTGCCCTTAATCACTAGACACATTCTGTTCCTGCTGCGTGTGCCTAACCCAGCACATGAAGCTGAGGCTTCTCCATCCTGTGTATTGGCTTCACTCATAGTCAGCAAGTGGTTTCCTTGCTTTTCTACCGTGATACAAAAAAGAAAACAAAGCTTCCCCGGTTCTGAAAAACTGTTCTTGGCAGAAAGAGCAGGAAACTGTCCGGTTCTTGTTCTCTCTCATGAACACAGTCACCACATGCTCTTTTGAAAGAGGTTCACCAGTGTGCATCCATTGGAATGCTAGTTTGACAAGTTGTTAACAGGTGTTTCAATAGTCAAATCAGATTGGAGAAGAAAACGTGGGTTAAAATGTTTTTAAAGGTCTCTTAAAGGCAGAACTTTTCAGAGTCTTTAATAGTCTAATATTTACTGTGGCTTTCAAGGAAAGGATCTAGTAAATTATATTTCCTAAATTTTGACTACAGAATACACCTCCTCTTTTTTTCCATAACGTCTCATAGAAAACCCTTAGAGAATTCCTGTTTTATAATTTATAGAGAGAATAATAAGTATGGTGAGTCTCAAGGTACCCATCAACCAGCTTCAGTAATTATCACTCATGGCCAACCTTGTTTCATCTATATGCTGATGCACTCTTAATGGACTTTTAAAAAGTAATCCCATACATCATTATTCCACCCATAAATGGGGAAATGCCATTTTAAAGCATTCTGTCTCCCCTAAGCCAGGAAAAACCACAAGTTCAGGTGATCTCAAAGAGAATAATTCCTTCTCATTCTACCTGGGTTTTACAAAGAAAGGGATGATGTCACAAAGTCTCATTCTTCGTGGTTAACCATGCAAAATTTCTGCTCAAGTAATAGAATATCCTTGATGCAAATAGCCTCCAAATCTTCAGCACATCATCTCTATACTGGGATGGGTAACTTCCATACTGTGGTTAGGTAAACTCAAATTGTTCTGGCCACCACACACTTTCAGGGATGGCAGACCTTCTGGGTTTCTCCTCAATCCTCCAAGGAAAGCAACAGAATGACAATTTACTGCTCAGGCTGGCAGTCTAATACTGTTACCAATTTTCTAATGCTATGTGTTAAAATAAAAGTTCAAAGCCATACCTAGGAAAATACCGAACTTTCGTTAATTCAAGTTCTAGCATCATTTACCAGGTATAGGATTGAGAACAGGTCATTTAATCTATCTGAGCCTCAAATTTCCTAAACTTAAAGTTGGGGATAATGATCATAACTATAATTTCTATTTCACAAAGTTGTCTTTAGGTTCAAATGGCATGATATACATATGTAAGTGTGAACCATGATACAAATGTAAGGTGCTGCTGTTAGTCACCTGTCTAAAACAGAAACTTTCCAACTTTTTGGATAAAATCTAGGTGAGACTTAATTATACATTTTTTAAATGGTGGTAAAATATGCAGGACATAAAATTTTCCATTTTAACCATTTTAAGTGTACAGTTCAATTGCATTAGGTGTATTCACATTGTTGTGCTACCATTAAAACTATCCATCTCCAGAATTCCCTTCATCTTGCAAAACTGAAACTTCATATCTATTAAACAGCAATTCCCCAGCCTCCTCCCCCTCAGCCCCCACAAGCACCATTCTACTTCCTGACTCTATGAATCTGACTACTTCACATACCTTGTGTAAGTGGAATCATACAGTACTTGTCTTTTTGTGACTGGCTTATTTTACTTAATGTCCTTAAGGTTCTAGTTGATCCTTCATTATTTTTCAGCAAAGAAAACTTAAGGTATTAGATAGTTATCATGTCCTCTAGAACCACAGGCTAACAGCTTACCTTGTTTGTACTCAAGTCTCCCCCACTTGTGAATTCTAATGTATTTTGTCTTGGGGGAGACACACATCTGTATGTAAGTACGGCTTGAGGAGGGGAGAAGCTGGAGGGGAGAATAGAGAGGGGATACTACCACAGGTCAGGAAAAGCACAGTGAAGACCTGAGTTGGATCAGAAAGCAGTAGAATTGGAAAAGAAAAAAAGAGTTTCTTTTAAAAATTGTGAGGGCAGAAGAATCCCTGTGGATTGACTGTGGATATTAAGGAAGAGAAAGAAGTCAAAATAACCCTGTTTTCTGTTGGAAAAATGATGAAGCCATGAGATAGGGTACATGAAAGGCATTTAACATTTGAACTTCTTAAAAAGAAATATGAGAGGGAATTCCCTGGGGGTCCAGTGGTTGGTACTCAGTACTTTCTCTGCTGGGGCCCTAGGGTTCAATCCCTGGTTGAGGAACTAAGATCCTGCAAGGTACGTGGCACCACCAAAAATAAATAAATAAATAAAAGAAGAAGAAATGAAATAAGGGCTATAAATACCAAAGAAATTTATAATATTATGTATTACACAACACCATACAGCACAGTGGTTAAAGTACAGGTTCATGAATCAGACCACCAGGGTTTGAATGCCAGCTCAACCTTTTCCAAGCTGTGTGACTTTGGATGAGTAACTTAACCTACCTGTGTCTCAGTTTCCTCATCAGTAAAATGGGGATAATAGTGCTTCATGGAGTTATTGTGAGGCTTAACTGATTTAATACACAAAAGTACTTAGAAGCCTATATGGTAAATGCCTAAAACATTGTAACCATTGTGTTGTGTTGACTATATACAGTCACACAATTATCTCGTGTGTTGTTTATAATGTTCACATAACCAGTTAATTAAAATGTCAATTTTTTCTATTCATTCTTTTTATTCTCAAAGTATTTTCATGTCTTTTTTCATTTAAAATTGATGAGTTTTCTTCCCAGCTTTTGGCCCCTGGCACAATAAAATCTGGAAAAATATATATATATTTAAAATGTGACAAGAAGTTAAACAGATTTTATTCATTTCAACCATTGTTTGACTTACTAATTGGTTGATTTACTGGTCCTTCTTAACTTTTGGCTAGAATAGATTATTGATTGCCCTTTTATTTGTCTTCATCTTCATTGTTGTTTGAACACTACCTTTGAACACAGACAGAAACTTCTCAAGTCCTATAAACCTCTTTTTCACTTCTATTAAAATAAGAATTACAGTTACAGCTACCATACTGTAAGCATCCACTAGATGCCAGGCTCTTTGTATTTTGTATTTTGAATCCTCCTAATGACACAGTAAGGCATGTGACATTGTCTTGTTATTACATAACAGTAATGGAAAGGAGCTGTGGTATACTTGGTGCTGTAACTCTCTGGTGGCACATCTCCAACTTGTGGACTGGCTTATAGAAGCCGTACCAGATAAAACTCTTCCCTGTAAAACAAAAACCAGGGTTCTTGCCTCAGCTCACAAACAGCCCTTCCATCTCTCTCCCCTGCATTGTGGCTCCCTAATCGCCAGGGCCAAAGAACAGTGAAGCCATCCATGGGGACCTACAGGTCTTTCAGAGACATTTGCTGGACAGACCACTGTGCACTGAGGGTTTCTACTGGGACAAGTAGAAGGTCACTTCAGTTTACATTCACAGGCCTCTCCCACTTTTATGCCAATGCATTTTGCAAATTTTCAATGTGGTGAACTGATCAGGGACATTATATTGGGCTCATGTCATTTCAGTCAGCCAGCTTGCCACCATGGGCTCTTGAAAGCTTTCAAAGCACCCTAAATCCAAAGGAAGAATTAGTTTTTCTTTTCAGTCAGGGAAATAAAACTGGGGGAGAGATGATTAGAAATAAATAGAAATATTTCCTGAAGGAGAAATATTTCCCTTTGCTCAACGGGTAGTTCTTATTTGCCCTAATATGCTGCCCATTTTTGGCAGCAGGAAAGGAATACAGCAAGTATCTAAGTTAAGGCCTGAATAATATTTATAATAACAACAACCAAAATTATAGTAACAGGGGCTTCCCTGGTGGCACAGTTGTTGAGAGTCCGCCTGCCGATGCAGGGTATACGGGTTCGTGCCCTGGTCCGGGAGGATCCCACGTGCCACGGAGCGGCTGGGCCCATGAGCCATGGCCGCTGAGCCTGCGCATCCGGAGCCTGTGCTCCACAACGGGAGAGGCCACAACAGTGAGAGGTCTGCATATTGCCAAAAAATAAAAAAAAATAATAATAATAGTAACACACATAATAACAAATCTCATGTACTGAGTGCATCCTATGTGTTCAGTACTATGATGATGGCTTTGCATATATTACACATTTAATTCTCGTGATCCTCCTGCATAGGAGATAATGATTTTCTCATTTTACAGTGAGGGAAGTCGAGACATGCAAAAGTTTAAGTTAAATCATTTTCCCAGGATCATCTGGCAAGGTGTTGGTCTCAGGTCTAACCGACTCAAGCCCAGAGCTTTTCTGAAATGTCATGCAGTTCCACTCAATATAACACATAGTTTCATCCCTCCCCTCTCCTGCAGGCCTCTGTATTCTCCTATGCCCTGGATACCTCTCATTTGCGTGCCAGGCCTTTCAGCCTTCCTCATGGTGAGTGCAGGGCATATTCCTACCCTGAGTCCTTTCACAGCTAGTCAGCTTCCCTTCTTACCTCTGAAGTGGCATTCATTTACTTGACTCATTCATTTCTACCCAACTCTTTCACTTTTTAATTCTCTTTACTAACAGAGTTATTTCTCAGTTCCTAAAAGAAGAAAATAAAATAAACTTTAATTCATGGCAAGGTTTGTGCATCAAGAGATTTTTCATGAGCATACCTAACAAAATAAGGAGTGGAGTTTAATGCCATGAGCGAAGGTCCCTTTTAGAATTTCCAGAATCATCCCAAAGTTGAGTGATGTGTCTTGAATTCCAAACCTGGAAGGACACCATGATGGTTTATTGGACTCCCATCTAATCTAGAAGCAGACTCATTGTTCTAGAAGCAAAGTCACAAATGCAGGGGATAAAGGGAAAGATAAGAGAGTGAAATAAAGGAGGAAAAAAGGAGCACACACAGGACACCTTGATGATAAGTAGGGATGAAAACTCAAAGCCCTTGTGAAATGAGAAGATTGGAAAGAAAGCCATTATGTACCTAGAGGTAGCTGGACCCAACCCAAGATTGATTCTTTCATTAAAACAAAGCACATTGTGTGTGTCTGACACTGTTTTGGGGATAAAGCGGTGTCCATGATGGCAAAGATTCTGCTTTCAAGAAGTTTATGGGGGGGCTTCCCTGGTGGTGCAGTGGTTGAGAGTCTGCCTGCCGATGCAGGGGACACGGGTTAGTGCCCCGGTCTGGGAAGATCCCACATGCCGCAGAGCGGCTGGGCCCGTGAGCCATGGCCGCTGAGCCTGCGCGTCCGGAGCCTGTGCTCCGCAATGGGAGAGGCCACAACAGTGAGAGGCCCGCGTACCGCAAAAAAAAAAAAAAAAAAAAAAAAAAGAAGTTTATGGGGAGAGGAAGCCAGATACTTAAAAACACATGCACACACACAATTTAAAAAAAAAAAAGAAAATATCAAGGAAAAAAAATGAAACCACGTGATGAGAAAGAGATGGAGCAGGCATTACTTGATACTGGGTGGTCAAGAGACACCTCTCTGCAGAGGTTGCCTTTTCAGGACAGACCTGAATTCAGTGACCAAGTGAAAGTGCCAGGAGATGCAGAAGCAGGACATCCCAGGCATATGGAACATGAAGGCTCTGAGGCTGGAACACAATGTATTGGATAGAACAGCAGAGGGTCCTTTGGCTAAGTGTGCTTAGCAAGAATGTAAGGGGAGAACATGGTGGTTGGGCAGGGCTATATTAGGTAGGGTCTAGTGAGCCACTGTAAGGACTTTGGATTTTATGCAAAGAGTAATGGGAAATGATATAATATCTGACAGTGAGAGGGAATAAATTAAACAAGACTGGCCACACATGAGTTGATCATTGTTGGAGCAAATGGTGAATTCATAGGGGCTCATTATAAAAATCTCTATTTTTTTTATATCTTTCTAATTTTCTGCAAAAGAAAAATGTAAAAGAATGAGAGAACATTAGAGAGTTCTAAGCAATCAAGAGACTATTCTGATTAACATTTTTAAAAGAGCACTTGACTGCTGCCAGGGAAGGGGGACTGGACATCATGTCCTGCAGTCATCAGGGTCTCCACATCCTACACAGTGCACCAAAGCTGGTTAGCAAGCTCGAGGGAGCAGGATCAGTCACATGGGTACCAAACCGTGGTTCTTTCTAAAAAGTTACCTGTGATTTAAAAGGGTGAAGTGAATGTGATGTGGTGGGGAAAACAATGGGCTAGCATTCATGGGAAGTAGGAGATCTGCACGGCTAACTCTATCTGTCTGAGCCTCCGTTTCCTTATTTTTTCAGTGCAGCAATAGTGCTGACCTGTCCTCACAGAGTTGTAAGAATTAAAAGAGATGGCAGGTTATACAAAACCATGAAGGGTAGCACAAACATAAGGGGTTGTTATTATTTTGGATGTCTTCCTTTTGCAATTACTACCAGTACTGCAAATAGTCTTACTGCTAATAATATAGTCTTAGATTTCTAAAGGATTTGTTGGAGTGTGATTGCTGGACTGAGAACAGAGGTTATAAATATGGCAGGAAAGCAGTTAAGAAGATTGCCCTGCACAGACTTAAAAAAATGCCTGGGCATAGTCCAAAGGCTCCAGGTAAACTGGAGATATTTCAGAAGCTCAAGAATACTACCTACGTGTGCTTGAAGGCACAGGTGTGTGAGCACACACACACATTTTGATTTCTAGCACTGGAGGTGGGAGATGGTTTATTAAGTGTTTCTGTGGAACACCCCTTCCATAGAGTTCATAGCATGTTTGAGCCACTACCTCAGAAACCATGAAAACCTATGGAAATGACCTGTAAAAACAGAGCAGGAAAGCTTGCCCATGTCCCATGGTTTTGTTCCAGCTCTGCTCTTTAAAACATTCCTCTAAGGGGACGGCACTTGTTTTTCTCCCCAGGCCATGCTGTCATTTAGTTGCATAACCTCAGTTTTATCTTTTAAATAATATTTGGGGATGCTTCTTACATCAAGGTTTTGGTTTCCTCTGATGCAACATAACCCTCCCCCCGCCACACACACACACACACACACACACACACACACACAGCTTCCAATCTTAGTTCATAAAAAAGCCCCAGATTCCAGATCGTCCACTAGTGGGACACTGAGGGGTATGTTTGAGCAGAGAGAAGCGAGCCTCTGCATGGGTTCAGAAGATGGTGTCGGATTCACACAGCTTGTGTTTTCACCTCTGCTCTACCACTTATATACTGTGTGACCTTGGGCAGGTCACTTAAGTCAGTTTCCTGGCTTGTGAAATGAAGATAATGATACTAACTACTTTGTATAATTGATAAGAGGATTAAATGTATGAGAAACACTTAGCACAGCTTCTAGGACAAAGCAAGCCTTCAAAAAGTATTGAGGGGTTATTGTGGTTATAGGCTGGTAGGAAGTGTTGTAAATTACTTTACTACAATGTCTCTCATTCAACTTCTCTTTGGCTAACTCAGTGGCTCTCAACTAGGGGTGGTTTTGCCCCCTAGGGGACATTTGGCAATGTCTGGAGACTTTTCGATTGTCACAACTGCGGAATTCTACTGGCATCTATGGGACAAAGGCCTTGGATACTGCTAAACATACTACAATGCACAGGACAGCCCCCACAGCCAAAATGTCAACAGTGCTGAGGTTGAGAAACCCTGGAAACTAAATAATGTGGGCTTTATAATTCAATGAAACCATATAATAACTTTAGTTACTCAGATCTGGGATCCAAAAAGTGTAAAAAGTGTTTTGATTGTAGAAACAGAAGCACTAATGATTAGCCTCGACAATTCCTGATCAAGTCACCCCTAGTGACTAGTAACTGTACGTGCTCATCAGAGAGTATGCAGCCTTTCTTCCAGCCATGAGGTGACTATTTATAACAATAATTCCTTACCTGACCAAAATAGTTTCTTAAGATTCACCACACCATTGTCCCTCTGTTTGCCATAGCCTGTTTTACTGAGATTTCAATTTCTCACCAGTTCAGGGGGACAAAAGATAAGTTTTATTCAGACACCAGAGACATCATCCAGGTTTTAGAAGCCTCCCTCATTTTCCTGGAATCCCATCTCAAAGATGACTAAAGTCTGAGATGGTTCTAAGGACACTTCTGTGTCTGCTGAACTATTTAACAGGATTTAAAAAGAGCAGCCTATTGGCTTTCTTTCCAATGGAGAAATTTAGCCAGGTAATAAGAGTGACAAGTGCAGGAAATTTCAGAAAATCCAAGGTGTTATGCAGCCCTCCGCTGTATTAAAAATTTTTGCTGACATCAGTGCAGACATCATCTTGTATTTATTTTTTCTTTCCTTACCTTTTGCTTATAAAATAGCTTTGTGTTTGCTTTGGTATTCTATTCAGAAAGCATAGTAGAATCAAAAAACCAAGGTTGCAAAAGTATAGACTACTCTTCCCAAAGATTAAATGTGCAATCAAAAAAGTACAATGTTTATTGTTGTGTATGGTATTAGGGAGTGTTCTAATTTCATTCTTTTACATGTAGCTGTCCAGTTTTCCCAGCACCAATTATTGAAGAGACTGCCTTTCTCCATTGTAGATCCTTGCCTCCTTTATCAAAAATAAGGTGATCATATGGACATGTGTTTATCTCTGGACTTTCTATCCTGTTCCATTGATCTATATTTATCTTTTTGTGCCAGTACCATACTGTCTTGATTACTGTAGCTTTGTAGGATAGTCTGATGTCCAGGACTCTGATTGCTCCAGCTCTGTTTTTCTTTTGCAAGATTGCTTTGGCCATTCGGGGTCTTTTGTGTTTCCATACAAATTGTGAAATATTTTGTTCTAGTTCTCTGAAAAATGCCATTGGTAGTTTGACAGGGATTGCACTGAATCTGTAGATTGCTTTGGGTAGTATAGCCATTTTCACGTTGTTGATTCTTCCAAAGCAAGAACATGGTATATCCCTCCACCTGTTTGTAACATCTTTAATTTCTTTCATTAGTGTCTTATAGTTTTCTGCATAAAGGTCTTTTGTCTCCTTAGGTAGGTTTATTCCTAAGTATTTTATTCTTTTTGTTGCAATGGTAAACGGGAGTGTCTCCTTAAATTTTCTTTCATATTTTTCATCATTAGTGTATAGGAATGCAAGAGGTTTCTGTGCATTAATTTTGTATCCTGCTACTTTACCAAAATCATTGATTAGCTCTAGTAGTTTTCTGGTAGCATCTTTAGGATTCTCTACGTATAGTATCATGTCATCTGCAAACAGTGACAGCTTTACTTATTCTTTTCTGATTTGGACTCCTTTTATTTCCTTTTGTTCTCTGATTGCTGTGGCTAAAACTTCCAAAACTATGTTGAATAAGAGTGGTGAGAGTGGGCAACCTTCTCTTTTTCCTGATCTTAGTGGAAGTGCTTTCAGTTTCTCACCATTGAGGACGATGTTGGCTGTGGGTTTGTCATATATGGCCTTTATTATGTTGAGGAAATTTCCCTCTATGCCTACTTTCTGCAGGGTTTTTATCATAAATGGGTGTTGAATTTTGTCGAAAGTTTTCTCTGCATCTATGAGATGACCATATGGTTTTTCTCCTTCAATTTGTTAATATGGTGTATCACATTGACTGATTTGCGTATATTGAAGAATCCTTGCATTCCTGGAATAAATTGCACTTGATCATGGTGTATGATCCTTTTAATGTGCTGTTGGATTCTGTTTGCTAGTATTTTGTTGAGGATTTTTGCATCTATGTTCATCAGTGATATTGGCCTGTAGTTTTCTTTCTTTGTGACATCTTTGTCTGGTTTTGCTATCAGGGTAATAGTGGCCTTGTTGAATGAGTTTGGTAGTGTTCCTCCCTCTTCTATATTTTGGAAGATTTTTGAGAAGGATAGGTGTTAGCTCTTCTCTAAATGTTTGATAGAATTCGCCTGTGAAGCCATCTGGTCCTGGGCTTTTGTTTGTTGGAAGATTTTTAATCACAGTTTCAATTGCAGTGCTTGTGATTGGTCTGTTCATATTTTCTATTTCTTCGTGAGGCAATTTTGGCAGGTTGTGCATTTCTAAGAATTTGTCCATTTCTTCCAGGTTGTCCATCTTATTGGCATAGAGTTGCTTGTAGTTATCTCACATGATCTCTTGTATTTCTGTAGTGTCAGGTTTTACTTCTCCTTTTTAATTTCTAATTCTATATACTTGAGTCTTCTCCCTTTTTTTCTTGATGAGTCTGGCTAATGGTTTATCAATTTTGTTTATCTTCTCAAAGAACCAGCTTTGAGTTTTATTTATCTTTCCTATCGTTTCCTTCATTTCTTTTTCATTTATTTCTGATCTGATCTTTACGATTTCATTCCTTCTGCTAACTTTGGGGTTTTTTTTGTTGTTCTTCTTTCTCTAATTGCTTTAGGTGCATGCTTAGGCTGTTTATTCGAGATGTTTCCTGTTTCTTAAGGTAAGATTGTATTGCTATAAACTTCCCTCTTAGAACTGCTTTTGCTGCATCCCATAGGTTTTGGGTCATCTTGTCTCCATTGGCATTTGTTTCTAGGTATTTTTTGATTTCCTCTTTGATTTCTTCAGTGACCACTTCGTTATTAAGTAGTGTATTGTTTAGCCTCCATGTGTTTGTATTTTTTACAGATATTTTCCTGTAATTGATATCTAGTCTCATAGTGTTGTGGTCGGAAAAGATACTTGATACAATTTCAATTTTCTTAAATTTACCAAGGCTTGATGTGTGGCCCAAGATATGATCTATCCTGGAGAATGTTCCAGGAATACTTGAGAAAAATGTATATTCTGTTCTTTTTGGATGGAATGTCCTATATATATCTATTAAGTCCATTTTGTTTAATGTATCATTTAAGGCTTGTGTTTCCTTATTTATTTTCATTTTGGATGACCTGTCCATTGGTGAAAGTGGGGTGTTAAAGTCCCCTACTATGAATGTGTTACTGTCGATTTCCCCTTTTATGGCTGTTAGTATTTGCCTTATGTATTGAGGTGCTTCTATGTTGGGTGCCTAAATATTTACAATTGTTTTATCTTCTTCTTGTATCAATCCCTTGATCATTATGTAGTGTCCTTCTTTGTCTCTTCTAATAGTCTTTATTTTAAAGTCTATTTTGTCTGATATGAGAATTGTTACTCCAGCTTTCTTTTGGTTTCCATTTGCATGGAATATCTTTTTCCATCCCCTCACTTTCAGTCTGTATGTGTCTCTAGGTCTGAAGTGTGTCTCTTGTAGACAGCATATATATGGGTCTTGTTTTTGTATCCATTCAGCCAGTCTGTGTCTTTTGGTGGGAGCATTTAATCCATTTACATTTAAGGTAATTATCAATATGTATGTTACTATTCCCATTTTCTTAATTGTTTTGGGTTTGTTATTGTAGGTCTTCTCCTTCTCTTGTGTTTCTTGCCTAGAGAAGTTCCTTTAGCATTTGTTCTAAAGCTGGTTTTGTGGTGCTGAACTCTCTCAGCTTTTGCCTGTCTGTAAAGGTTTTAATTTCTCCATCAAATCTGAATGAGATCTTTGTTGGGTAGAGTAATCTTCTTTGTAGGTTTTTCTCCTTCATCACTTTAAATATGTCCTGCCACTGCCTTCTGGCTTACAGAGTTTCTGCTGAAAGATGAGCTGTTAACCTTATGGGGATTCTCCTGTCTGTTATTTGTTGTTTTTCCCTTGCTCTTTTAGTATGTCTTAATATCTTTTAATATGTTTTCCTTGTATTTAATTTTTGACAGTTTGATTAATATGTGTCTTGGCTTGTTTCTCCTTGGATTTATCTTGTATGGGACTCTCAGTGCTTCCTGGACTTGATTAACTATTTCCTTTCCCACATTAGGGAAGTTTTCAACTATAATCTCTTCAAATATTTTCTCAGTCCCTTTCTTTTTCTCTCTCTGGAACCGCTATAATTCAAATGTTGGTGCGTTTAATATTGTCCCAGAGTTCTCTGAGACTGTCCTCAGTTCTTTTCATTCTTATTTCTTTATTCTGCTCTGCAGTACTTATTTCCACTATTTTATCTTCCAGGTCACTTATCTGTTCTTCTGCCTCAGTTATTCTGCTATTGATCCCATCTAGAGTATTTTTAATTTCATTTATTGTGTTGTTCATCGTTGCTTGTTTCACCTTTAGTTCTTCTAGGTCCTTATTAAATGTTTCTTGCATTTTCTCTATTCTATTTCCAAGATTTTGGATCATCTTTACTATCATTATTCTGAAATCTTTTTCAGGTAGACTGCCTATTTCCTCTTCAGTTGTTAGGTCCGGTGGGTTCTTACCTTGCTCCTTCATCTGCTCTGTGTTTTCCTTTCTTCTCATTTTGCTTATCTTACTGTGTTTGGGGTCTCCTTTTTGCAGGCTGCAGGTTCGTAGTTCCCGTTGTTTTTTGTGTCTGTGCCTAGTGGCTAAAGTTTGTTCAGTGGGTTGTGTAGACTTCCTGGTGGAGGGGACTAGTGCCTGTGTGTTCTGGTGGATGAGGCTGCATCTTGTCTTTCTGGTGGGCAGGTCCACATCTGCTGGTGTGTGTTGGGGTGTCTGTGGACTTATGATTTTAGGCAGCCTCTCTGGTAATGGGTAGGGTTGTGTTCCTGTCTTGCTAGTTGTTTGGCATAGGGTGTCCAGCACTGTAGCTTGCTGGTCGTTGAGTGAAGCTGGGTGTTGTTGTTGAGATGGAGATCTCTGTGAGATTTTTGCCGTTTGATATTATATGGAGCTGGGAGGTTTCTTGTCGACTAGTGTCCTGCTGTTGGCTCTCCCACCTCAGAGGCACAGCACTCACTCCTGGCTGTAGCACCAAGAGCCTTTCATCCACATGGTTCAGAATAAAAGGGAGAAAATGTAGAAAGAAAGAAAGAGGATAAAATAAAATAAGGTAAGATAAAATAAAGTTATTAAAATATATTTATTAAGAAAAATAATTTTTTTAAAGTAAAAAAACAAACAAACAAAATGGAGGGATAGAACCCTAGAACAAAAGGTGAAAGCAAAGCTATACAGACAAAATCTCACACAGAAGCATATACATACAAAAAGGGGAAAAAATAATAAATGTTGCTCTCAAAGTCCACCTCCTCAATTTGGGGTGATTCGTTGTCTATTCAGGTATTCCACAGATGCAGGGTACATCAAGTTGTTTGTGGAGCTTTAATCTGCTGCTCCTGAGGCTGCTGGGAGAGATTTCCCTTTCTCTTCTTTGTTCGCACTGCTCCCGGGGTTCAGCTTTGGATTTGGTCCCGCCTCTGCGTGTAGGTCGCCGGAGGGCGTCTGTTCTTCGCTCAGACAGGATGGGGTTAAAGGAGCTGCTAATTCGGGGGCTCTGGCTCACTCAGGCCTGGGGGAGGGAGGGGTGCGGATGCGGGGCGAGCCTCCGGCAGCAGAGGCCTGAGGGACGTTGCACCAGCTTGAGGCGTGCAGTGCGTTCTCCCGGGGAGGTTGTCCCTGGATCCTGGGACCCTGGCGTGGCGGGCTGCACAGGGTCCCTGGAAGGGAGGTGTGGAGAGTGACCTGTGCTCGCACACAGGCTTCTTGGTGGCGGCAGCAGCAGCCTTAGCGTCTCATGCACGTCTCTGTGGTCCGCACTGTTAGCCGCGGCTCGCAACCGTCTCTGGAGCTCCTTTAAGCAGCGCTCTTAATCCCCTCTCCTCACGCACCAGGAAACAAAGAGGGAAGAAAAAGTCTCTTGCCTCTTCGGTAGGTCCAGACTTTTCCCCGGACTCCCTCCCAGCTAGCCGTGGTGCACTAACCCCTTCAGGCTGCGTTCACGCTGCCAGTCCTCTCCTTGCGCTCCGACTGAAGCCCAAGCCTCAGCTCCCAGCCCCGCCTGCCCGGGCTGGTGAGTGCCAGTCGGCACTGATCCTCTGTGCGGGAATCTCTCTACTTTGCCCTCCGCACCCCTGTTGCTGTGCTCTACTCCGCAGCTCTGAAACTCCCCCCCTCCGCCACCCGCAGTCTCCGCCCGTGAAGGGCCTTCGCAGTGTGTAAACCTTTCCTCCTTCACAGCTACCTCCCACTTGTGCAAGTCCCATCCCTATTCTTTTGTCTCTGTTTATTCTTTTTTCTTTGGCCCTACCCAGGTATGTGGGGAGTTTCTTGCCTTTTGGAAGGTCTGAGATCTTCTGCCAGCTTTCAGTAGGTGTTCTGTAGGAGTTGTTCCATGTGTAGATGTATTTCTGATGTATATTGGTAGGCAATGGAGACTGAAGATGATTGAGCAAGCTGTCATATGGTTTTAGCTGTAATTTGGGGAGTAGTCATCTTTCCAACTTGTGTAAAGGAAACTGCTAGTGTTGGAGGGTCTCCTGCAGAGGTGGGGGGGGGGTGGCTGAGGCTCACCGTGAGGACAAGCCAAAAGCTTTCTCTGCATCTATTGAGATGATCATATGGTTTTTCTCCTTCAGTTTGTCAATATGGTCTATCATGTTGATTGATTTGCATATATTGAAGAATCCTTGCAATCCTGGGGTAAACTCAAATTGATTAAAGACCTAAATGTAAGGCCAGACATGCTAAAACTCTTAAGAGGAAAACATAGGCAGAACACCCTATGACATAAATCACAGCAAGATCCTTTTTGACCCACATCCTAGAGAAATGGAAAGAAAAACAAAAATAAACATATGGGACCTAATGAAACTTAAAAGCTTTTGCACAACAAAGGAAACCATAAACAAGATGAAAAGACAAGCCTCAGAATGGGAGAAAATATTTGCAAATGAAGCAACTCACAAAGGATTAATTTCCAAAATTTACAAGCAGCTCATGCAGCTCAATATGAAAAGAACAAACAACCCAATCCAAAAATGGGCAGAAGACCTGAACAGATACTCCTCCAAAGAAGATACACAAATTGCCAAAAAATCATGAAAGGATGCTCAACATCACTAGTCATTAGAGCAATGCAAATCAAAACTACAATGAGGTATCACCTCACACCAGTCTGAAATGGCCATCATCAAAAAATCTACCAACAGGTCTTCCCTGGTGGCGCAGTGGTTGAGAGTCCGCCTGCCAATGCAGGGGACACGGGTTCGTGCCCCGGTCCGGGAAGATCCTACATGCCATGGAGTGGTTGGACCCGTGAGCCATGGCCGCTGAGCCTGAGCGTCCAGAGCCTGTGCTCTGCAACGGGAGAGGCCACAACAGCGACAGGCCCGCATACCGCAAAAAAAAAAAAAACTACCAACAATAAATGCTGGAGAGGGTGTGGAGAAAAGGGAGCCCTCTTTCACTGTTGGTAGGAATGTAAATTGATACAGCTACTGTGGAGAACAGTATGGAGGCTCCTTAAAAAACTACAAATAGAACTACCATGTGACCCGGCAATCCTACTACTGGGCATATACCCTGAGAAAACCATAATTCAAAAAGAGTCGTGTACCACAATGTTCATTGCAGCTCTATTTACAATAGCCAGGACATGGAAGCTACCTAAGTATGCATCGACAGATGAATGGATAAAGAAGATGTGGCACATATACACAATGGAATATTACTCAGCCATAAAAAGAAACGAAACTGAGTGAGGTGTCATACAGAGTGAAGTAAGTCAGAAAGAGAAAAACAAATACCGTATGCTAACACATATATATAGAATCTAAAGAAAAAAAGGTTCTGAAGAACCTATGGGCAGGACAGGAATAAAGATGCAGATGTAGAGAATGGACTTGAGGACATGGGGAGGGGGAAGGGTAAGCTGGGACCAAGTGCGAGAGTGGCATGGACATATATACACTACCAAATGTAAAACCGAAAGCTAGTGGGAAGCAGCTGCATAGCACAGGGAGATCAGCTAGGTTCTTTGTGACCACCGAGAGGGGTGGGATAGGGAGGGTGGGAGGGAAATGCAAGAGTGAGGAGATATGGGGATATATGTATATGTATAGCTGATTCACTTTGTTATAAAGCAGAAACTAACACAGCATTGTAAAACAATTATACTCTAATAAAGGTGTTAAAAAAAAAGCATGAAGACATGCATACAAATTCAGTAGGATCTTAAATTGTTGAAAATTAGATTTTTTAATCTTCCACTGGCAAGTCCTTTATCTCTAACCTCCTAAAAACTAATAAATCATTGGCTCAAGATGGTCACAAATTGTATGTAGCATTTTAAAGCCACTATTATGATATGTCAAAATGTTAACACTGTAATCATAATTCAGGAAGGAATACTTCTCATCAGAGTTTTTCGACAATAAAGTGATCTTGCTAAGCTTTGTGTTCCTTCTTGTCCTGTCTGATGTGTAAACCGGTCTCCATGTGTGGGTCGCCTGACTCCTAATGGCTCATCATCTTGTTATTCACATTACCTGAAACAATAACAGTTCACTAACAGTTTTCCTGTGTTTCATGTAATGTGAATAGCAAGATGATGAGCCTTTAGAATGTGTTACTGAACTTAGAACAGCAGTTCTTAACCTGAGATTTACTTGGGGAGGTCTTTAAAATCCTAATGCCCTGATGCATCCCAAACTAATTAAACTAGAATCACAAGGGGTGGGATCCAGTCCTCAGAATTTTTTTTAAACTCTCCAGGTGATTCCAATGAATAGCCAAGGTGGAGAACCAGAGGTTTAAAAGAAAAATCTATCATTATGAGCAGAGGCAAAACACCTAAGTTAAGTTTGTAACATTACTACCTCAATCTATTTTCAGGTTTTTAGGCATGGAGACCGAAGTCCCATCGAAACCTTTCCTAATGACCCCATTAAGGAATCCTCATGGCCACAAGGATTTGGCCAACTCACTCAGGTTGGTTGGATTTCACCAAGTTACTAATGAGTCTCATGGGAAACTCTGTGGGATTGTTACATATTGAAACCATATAACTACTTTACTCATATCTAGGAAAGTGTTTTGCACAGTTACCTGGGATCTAAAAAGTGTAAAATGTGTTTTGATTGTGGAAAGAGAAGCACTAATGCTTAGCCTCAACAATTTCTGCTCATGATCAAGTCACCCCTAGTGACTAGTAACTGTAGGAAAATTGTATAGAATTGCCTGTTTTGATCGACACATAGCTTCACAGAACTTACTTTCACTAATTTTTGCTTTTATTTGTTCCCATAGCTGGGCATGGAGCAGCATTATGAACTTGGACAATATATAAGGAAACGATATGAAAAATTCTTGAACAAGTCCTATAAACATGAACAGGTAAGTTGGGAAGCTAATAGTGGGAACCTTGCCCCTTGAAATAGTTTAGCATAATGTATTTGTAAAAATTCCCTGTTTCTCAAGGAACTTATAAAAGTCAGATGTCTTGTTTACAAATGTACTCCTTAAAAAAAATGTATGAATATAAGTAAGTTCAACATGGACACCTACAGTAAATACTTAGGCTTGGCAAGTAGCCACCACTTGATTGGTCTCTTTTGTCAATTCAGCTGTTGGCATACCAGGTTGCTTTATGCCATGGCATGCTCATAATATTATCTCTTCCATAATAGGTATTATGATCATGATGCTACCACAATGTCTGCTAATATTTTGGTGTAGGTGTTCTGCCCTTTCTGAAATACACTATTAACTCCATAGGAAAAAAAAAACCCCGCAGTTCCTCTCTATTGGATTCTCCTTTGATCTTCCCACTCTAGGTTTTTGTTCGAAGCACGGATATTGACCGGGCTTTGATGAGTGCTATGACAAACCTTGCAGCCCTATTTCCCCCAGAAGGTATCAGCATCTGGAATCCCAGCCTACCCTGGCAGCCCATCCCAGTGCACACAGTCCCGGTTTCTGAAGATCGGGTCAGTATTATGGAAAACGGGGATTTCATTGGTTCTGGAAGAAGGAAGGCAGGCTGCTCAGGACTTGTGGAGTTGGGAGTCTGGACACTTCATGGGCTGTGCAGTCTTAATTCTTTCCTAAATAAAGGTGCAAAGGACATAGAAAGTCCTAACAGAAGGGAGTAGGAACAGAATTTCTCTTTAGAGCTTTATTATCCACTTTGTTTTGCTAGTCTTTCAACTTTTGGCAATCCCCATTCCTAGGCAGGGTAAAAAAGAAAGATCTGATTATGTAATTAGTGCCCAACATGCTATATGTGTCATCATATTTACCTTTCATAACAATCTTGAATGGACAATATTATTGTCCTTCTTTTCCAGCCAGGGAAAAAAGTGCTCGAGAAGTCAAACAAAATAGATCCAAAGTCACACAGATGATAAACATCACTACTGAGACTAGAACCAGGCTGATCTCATTCCAGAGCAGTTTCCTTTAGTGTAAACTAGTGGTTCTCAAAGTTAGCTGCCTGTTAGAATCACCTGGAAATTTTTTAAAATCCTGATGCCCCGGGCACATGCCATAATAAAGCAGAATCTCTGAAGGTGGGACCCAGGCATCAATATTTTTAAAAAATCTCCCTAGATGATTCTAGTGGACAGCCAAGTCTGAGAACAAGTACCATAAACCAAGTTGCCTAAATGAGGTTGTTTGAGAGAAACTCTCAAATTTATTTACACTAGGTGGGACTGACCAAGAACTCTTTTATCTTTTCAGAGGTATTGCTATTTTTTAAAATAGTAATAAATAAGTCTAACTAATCTTTCAGATGTGGAATTTAGGACTGTGTGAAGGAAATAGTTTGGGACAAGGAACCCTTCCTAATTCCCCTGCAGTCACATTATAACATGACCATCTCCTCTCTTTATGACTGAGGCTTAGCATGACTACCAGACCTAGAATGTTGCTCAGAGAGCTCTGGGGTGGGTTACCAAGAAATTTGACAATTGCCAAAACTGGTGACTTAAGAATTTTTCCCACTTGCTTTGTAGAAAGAGCTTAACCCGGTCAACCTCACTCTAGGTAAATCTACTCCAGTCAAATTTTCTGCTGTTTCCTGAAAAGATAGGATGATTTATTTATGCCTCTTTCCATCAAAGAATCAGAAGGAATCATTATGATTATCAGTGTTCTTAGGAGCTTGTGAATATTTTCTTCCAAAAAGAAAAAATTTCACTTTGACCACAGCCTTTTCTACAAAGACTGGAAGGAAGCACCAAATTTAGCCAATATAGACCAGGGTAGCTGTTTAACCTTTAATCTTGAAAGATAATGATTAAATTACATAGTAAAGAGAATGCAGGTGCTATTAGAAGAGGAAGAAAAACAGGGAGAGTGAGGAAGAGGGAGAAAGAAACAAGTAAGATTGTCTACCTGTGGCTTCCTGCTACCTACTAAGATGAAAACAATTCTCTCTAACATCAACTAGAAAATTTAACAAAATCAATCAATCAACCAAAGTTATTCCTAGAACTTTGCTAACTGCTATACAGAAATAGAAGAGAAATATGAGGCCAGTTTTCTTCCCTAATTTATAATCCATTTGATGAAAAAATATTCACACTTGTGAAGTGTGTAGAATACAATGCAAGTGGAGGGCAACGATTTCAAGAACAAGCTGCACATGCTGGAGGAATTCAGAGAATAAGACATACTCGGAGCTACCAAAGGGCAGTCATTCAAGTCTTCATGGACAGAGTGAGAACTTGAACCAGATCTTGGAGGAGGGTAGGAAAGGAGAGCAGCGCAGCCCAAAAGCTTAGCTTTGAGTCAAGGTAGAGTGCTTGTCCGTCTATGTTCAGAGTTCATATTTAGAAAGAATGAAAATAAGACTGAATAAGTGTGTCGGGCACAGGTTAGAGAATCCAAATTTAATAGCCAGAAGGAATCTTGAGACAAAGGCAGCGTGATGTAGATGGAGGGCTGAATTTAGAGCTGGGAAAACCTGAGTCTGAGAGCCACCTACCACTTCAGATACTTGACCTTGAGTAACTTCCCTGCACCTCAGTTTCCTTTTCTGTAAAATGGGAACAACAGTACCCACCTAAATTCTTCACAGGGATTTGTGAAAACCACCTCAGTTAAGAAAAGGAAATGACTTTGTAACCTGCAAAATTCTGGACAGACGGTTAGGTGATTATTCCATTTTCAGCCTGATTCTTTCAATATGTGAGATGAGAAAACGAAAGTCTAGAAAGGTTAAGTAATTCATTAAAACCTAGACCTTTAAATTAATAGTTCTGTGCTTTTCCCCTCAACAGTGTCATTTCTCCTGTGGAAAATTGTGAAAGCCAGGGTGGGAAATTTAGATGTAAAGCAGGGGACATAGAAAAACTGTGTACCTCCCTCAGTACTGTGCACACACACAATGAGCAGTGCTTTGGGGCATTTGTCTGACAGTGGCTTGGAGGGAAAATACTGAGCTTTCTGAAAACAACTGTTGAAGTCATGCAGGAGTGAGGACGTGAAGGCCTGAAATTAGATGGTAAAGACATCAGGGGAAGGAAGGCGAGGTAAGACAAGGCGACACAGAAGAAGGTGACAAGGAAGCAACTTACAAAAATAAAATGGTTTTTGGGCTTCCCTGGTGGCGCAGTGGTTGAGAATCCGCCTGCCGATGCAGGGGACACGGGTTCGTGCCCCGGTCCGGGAAGATCCCACATGCCGCGGAGCGGCTGGGCCCGTGAGCCATGGCCGCTGAGCCTGCGCGTCCGGAGCCTGTGCTCCGCAATGGGAGAGGCCGCAGCAGTGAGAGGCCCGCATACTGCAAAAAAATAAAATAAAATAAAATAAATAAAATGGTTTTTGAGTAGGTACTAATATGCCAGACCCTGTTCTAGGCTTTGACAGCTCAGCAGTGAACAAGATAGACAAGACTCTGGATATCCTCGAGTTTATATTTTATAGGAATGATAGGATGATAAAGAAGAAAATAAATACAATAATTTCAAATGGCAGTGAGTTCCTTGAAGGCAATAAAACAAGGTAATGTGATAGTGGCTGGACAGGATGTCTAGAAGAGCTGGAGTGGGGGGAGTGTCTCAGGCAGGGAACACAGAGACCCCCAGCCTGTGTGTTCAGGGGACAGCAAGAAGGCCCCCAGTGTTGCTGGAGAGGAGTGAGTGAGGGGGCAGCAGTAGGAAGGCAGGACAAAAAGGTCACTAGGGCATGAGTTTGGATTTTATTCCTAGTAAAATGGAAAGCCAGTGAAAGTTATAAACTACAGAATGGCATGATCTGATTGATGGTTTTAAAATACTGATACTAGCATTTACAAAAATAAAATACAAAGGATTAGTGTAGTTGCTGTGTGGAGGATGAATTGTGATGCAAATTGATCACATAGGAAGCTCTTACAGTAGTGGAAACACAGATTATGGTGGTCTGGACTGGGAGGGGACAATGAAAGTAAAGAAAAGGGGTCTATTTTGGATATACAGTTGTCTCTTGATCAACAAGGGTTTCAACTACACGGGTCCACTTATATGTGAATTTTTTCAATAAATTCGTACTACAGTACTACATGATCCCCAGTTGGTCGACTCCTCCAGATGCAGAACAGTGGATACAGACTGTGAAGCTACAGTCAGATTTTCCACTGTGTGTGGGTTAACCGCCATAACCTCTGCATTGTTCAAGGTCAACTGTGTTTTGAAAGTAGACAGGCAAAAGTGATTAGTCTATGAAGCAGGATGATAAATTTCATCATTGGCAAAAGTAGAGAGATTACAAAAAGGAAATTGTTAAAAATGAAGAAGTGGAGTTCAGGTTTGTACATGTCAAATTTGAGGATGAAGAGAACATCCAACTGGTGATATCCACCAAAGGCTGAAAATACAAGACTAGCTCAGATGGAAAGTAAGAGCAACAAAATGAACTTGGGAGTCACCAGCCTATAGATTATAATTAAAACTACAAAAGATTGTCAAATTTAAACTCATTTTTGGATGATTATTTTGTCCTCATAATAGGTTTTCAAATATATTTTTCTATGTGTTTATCATGTTCCCTTATTTTAACAGTCTGCAACTTTGCAAGAACGTATTTCAGTGAATCGATCTCTTAAGATTCTTTCTGGAACCTCTAATTCACTTCTCTGTACTTGTGTTTGTGTGTGTGTGTGTGTATGTGTGTGCACTCATGCACATAGATGTACATCTAGTGCTAGAAATGAAAGAGGTCTGGAAGGAAGCAAGATAATTGTTATCATTTCATAGGAAAAACTGGGAAGTGTGAATATTTACCAATAGCACAGTTCTATTTAGGCAAGTTCATGAAATGAAAAAGATAGATTTTGAGTTCTGGGTATATATCCTACTATTTAAGACCAGACGATCATTGATCTCTTTTTCCTCAATTTTAGAATTCCATTCAGCTCAAAACACATTTGAATCTTTTACTCAGGTCACTTTATACCTAATGGCTGCAGCTTCTTTAGTTCTTTTGACTAATACAAAATTTACGATTTTTCTTTTTCCTCAGTTGCTATACCTGCCTTTCAGGAACTGCTCTCGTTTTCAAGAACTTGAGAGGAAGACTTTGAAATCAGAGGAATTCCAAAAGAGGCTGCATCCTTATAAGGTTAAAAAATGTGTTATTTAGTGGTATGCAGAAATAGTGGAAATTCTGGGACAATTTGAATATTATCAAATTACCCTTCAATCAGGTTATACCAATTTCTACTCCCATCAGAAATACATAAGAGTGCCTGTTTCTCCACAGCCTTCTGAACAGTGTGTAGACAACTCTGAGGATATTTGCCAATCTGTAAGTGAAAGATGGTATCACTAGAAGCATTCCCTCCAAAATCAGGAATGAGACAAGAAAGATCAGTATCATTACTATTATAGAACACTGTGCTGTAGTACTTTTCTCTTACGATGAGTGAGCTTTGGGTATCTTCGTCTAGTTAAAAGCCATTTGTATTTCCTATTCTGTTCATATCCCTTCACCATTTTTCTTTTGGGTTATTGGTTTTCTTCTTTTTATAAAGTTTTAGGAGCTTTCTCTCTCTTAACTTTTTTTTTTCCTGGGATACAAATGGCCCTCTTTTTATTGTTTGCCTATTGATTTGTTTACAGCGTTTTTGCCACATGGTTGTAAGTGTGCTGATATAGCCATCTATGGTTTGTATATTTGTAGTCATATTTAGAAAAACCTTAGCCACTCCTTGGTTATAAAGGAAGTCTGCAATGCTTTCTTATAATTCTACTATAGCTTCATTTTTACATTTACATATTGGACCCATTTACAGTTTATACTGGTGTTACGTGTGAGGTATGTATCCTGCTGAAGTTTTTTCCAGAATATTACCTAATTGCTCTATCACTGTTTATTGAGTAGTTCATCTTTTCCCCACTAATTTGAGCTGTTACATATTAAAATTCCCATATGTATAAGGTCTATTTCTAGAATTTTTTTCTTTTTAATTATTCTTTCATTTTATTAGCCAAAACCACAGTTATAATTATTACAAATTTTATATGCTTTAATATTTAAAGCATATTACATATTCTCTCCCTCATTCTCTACTTTTTCTGAGTTTTCATGGGTATGTTTTCATTTAACTTTTCAGTGTTTCTGTTGGGGTTATATTAAATATATAAATTAACTTAGGGAGAATTTGCAACTTTGTTGCAAATTTGTTGAGTCTTCCTTTCCAAGAACATGATACATTTTCCTATTTGTTCTTATCGTCAAGATTGTTTTAAGGTTTTCTTCATATAGGTCTTTATATTTTTTGTTAAGTTTGTTCCAGGCTTATAAGATCTGCAAAAAAATCATGGCTTACGTCTACTTTTCCAATATTTATACCTCTGATTTATTTTGCCTATTTGTACTGGCCAGTACTTACAGTCCATTATTACATAATAGTATTGGTAGTGGGTATCCTTGTCTTACTCCTGATTTTAGAAGTATTTCCCTATTAAGCATTCTGGCTTTTGGACCAAATAGACGTACTTTTATCAAGTTAAGGAATTAGCTATCTTTCCTATTTTCTTGAGTGTGTTTGTCAATATTGGTGTTTAATTTTTTTAAAGGTCTTTTCAACATTTTTAGTAAAATCAAGTTATTTTTCTCTTGGATCAATTAATAAGATTAATTATATTTATAGATTTACTATTATTGAACTATCTTTACATGTCTAGATTCAAGCCCCCCTTGTTTTAGTATGATATTGAATTATCTGTTAATATTTTACCTAGACTTTTTACACTGATATTCAAAGTAACTTTGGACAATAGTTTTCTTTTCTGGTCAGTCTTTGTCAGTATCAATGCTTATACAAATTTTTTGGAAGTTTTCTTTCTTTTATTATGCTCCAGGTCAGTTAAAATAGCACAAAGCTTGGTAGAATTTCCCAATAAAATTACCTGGCCATGGAGCTTTTGTTTTGTTTTGTTCTGTTTTGTTGGGGGAGGTTGTGGGCTCTTTAATAATTATTTCTGTTTATTTTATGGAAATCCATTTGGGTTAATATTAGCAAATTATATTTTCCTAGAAAATTTATTCATCAGACAAACAGTATCTTCCAAAGGCTTCCCAGAAATTGCTACCAATTCATCATGCAGACAGCTGACCAATGGGTCTCATTACCATGACAATCCAAAAATAATACAGAACCTAGAGAAATGTTTGCATCCCATCCAAATCCCACATTTATAGCCAGATACCAGACCCAGTTTCTGTTGTGTCTTCCTGGGGTGCTTTGGTCTGAGACATGCTTTCCCTTCTCACCTTCCACTCATTTACATGTGAGTTATACTTCACCTACTTCCAAGATGAATTTGATGCAGTGCACTTCAGTCTGATTCCAGGACAAACCAGGAACATGTGGCAGTAAGCCAGCAGGTGCCCACATTTTTAATGTAATAATAAGAAATGATCAATTAGCATTTGTAAAAATCTTTGGTGCACTTAGCCAGTATTACTGGTGCACTTTCATGTGAAGAACAGCAGTTCTCAATGGGGGCAAGTTTGCCTCACAGGGACCCTTTGTCAATGTCTGGAGACATTTTGGGTTGTTGCAACTGAGGGACTAGGGATGATGTGGCATCTAGTGGGTAGAGGCCAGGGATGCTGCTGAGCATCCTACAGTGCACAGGGCAGCCCCACAGCAAAGAATTATCCAGCCCAAATATCAATAATGCCCAAGTCGAGAAACCCTGGTGTAAAAATTTTTTCCCTCTGTGTATGTTTCAGGATTTTATAGAAATCTTGCCAAAATTTACAGGATACCATGACCAGGACCTTTTTGGAATTTGGAGTAAAGTCTACGACCCTTTATTTTGTGAGGTAAAAGAAAAAATATCAAAGATTAACTTACCATCTGATTTTATGATTTATGCCTATTTTGAAACAGATGAATACATTTTCTTTTGTTTTTGTACAGATGTATTATTTAGACTTCCTTTGACATTGAAACATAAGTCAAGACTTCTTTATATTAACTTGAAAATTCTGACTTCTTCTCTCTCTTATTTATGTATACACCCTTTAGAAAATTATAAGCAGTGACTTCCCTGGTGGTCCAGTGGTTAAGACGTTGCCTTCCAATGCAGGAAGTGTGGGTCTTATCCCTGGTTGGAGAAGTAAGATCCCACATGACTCATGGCCAAAAAACCAAAACATAAAACAGAAGTAATATTGTAAGAAATTCAATAAAGACTTTAAAACTGGTTCACATCAAAAAACATCTTAAAAAAAAAAGAAAATTTAGGCAAAATTGGTTTTTCTGTGTCTTACCACTTAACTTATTTTTCAGTCACTCAGGAACGCTGGGCTCCACTTCATTAAATAGACTTTAATGAAAATAGCAATAGTGTTGTACAGAAAGAAGAAGAAAAAAAATTACCTGATTTCTGTATGTAGAAATAAGCAAGCTAACTTTAAGCCAGGCTATTAAAATTGCTTTATCAGGAAAGAATTTCTCTTTTGCTATACAATGCATGTGAAATAAGCTTTTTAGTTAGATAAATTACTATTTTTTCAGGGCTTCATGATGTTTTTCTCAATCACCATTCTCCACCTGCTGGCCAAAAGGAAAACTCTATAATCCTGTTTTCCCAGCCAGTTCACTGAATCTTGGGGCAAAATTCTGACCAGCCACAAGACTCCTATACACCTCTGATTTTGAGGTCATTGTGAGTGTCTGGGGACGAGAATTACTTTCATAGTTCCATCTTGATAGCAAATGACACAGTTTGCACCCCTCTATGTTAGAGTTCATTGACCCAAGCACACGCGACATTCCCAATATTTTCACTTTATCATCAGCATCTGTTTCAAGGAAGATTTGATAGTCTTATAAAAGAGTCTTCAATAAAAACAATAACCCACTTTCTGGTTCAAGTCTTGGGTTTTTTTTCCCCTTACTACAGTTTGATCTGAGCTATTCCAAGTTGTGGCCACATTACTTTTTTTTTTTTTTTTTTTTTACTTCTCTCTCACTTAATTCTTCTGTAGGCTACTTCACTTTGGTCTCCTCTTTCATGAAATCTCCCTCTCTCCCAAGAAAGGCTGGACTCAGTACTTTTTGTGGGGGAAGGGGGATTAAAAAGTCAATAGAGAGGACAGTCAGAAATAAAAATATACATTTTCTTCCTTTGTCTTTGCTACAGGGTGTTCACAATTTCACTTTACCCTCCTGGGCCACAGAGGACACCATGACTAAGTTGAAAGAAATATCAGAATTGTCCCTCCTGTCCCTCTATGGAATTCACAGGCAGAAAGAGAAATCTAGACTGCAGGGGGGTAAGTATTTTAAAAATGAGAGAAGCATTGTGGTTAAGTGATCTGGGTCTGAGTCGTGGTCCCACCGTTAATAAGTTATGTGACCTTGAATTAGACACGTAATCACCCCTGTACCAGTTTCCATTCTGCAAATTGGGGATAATAATAATACCCACTTCTTTAGTAGTAAGGATTAAAATGAATGTATGTATTCCAAAGGCTTACCACAAATAGCACCTGATACATAATACACTATCAAACATTATGTGTTTTTATGATCATTAATATTACCCACTCTGAGCCTTAGTTTTCCCGTCTGGAAAACAGAAGCTTTGGGCTAAAGCTAAATGATACTTTTCATCCTTTCCAGATCAAAGAATCATGGATTTTATATCTGAGACACATAAAAATCAATTGTGTCTGGTGGCCTATAGGGTGAATTTTTCAAGTGGGAGGTGTAGCAAAAGTGGCCTGTTTTCCTAAAACCCTTGGCGGTAGCCATTGTTAAAGTCAATACAGTTTACTTTGCAGGCTAATTATGCCCTGTAGATTAATACCTATTGCAATTGACAAGCTTATGACACAGCTTAAATTTTTCCATTGGTGTTGAAAGATGTTTGCTTCTCAGTGATGCCTCTTCTCAGCTGGATTTGGCCCTCTGTAGAACAGGACATCTAATCATAATGAAGGAGCCCAGCCCTTGTAATCAGGATAGATGGGTCGAAGAAAGAAGCCAAGATCAGGCAGGATGGGGATAAATGCTGAGGCTCTGAGGGCAGCTGAGTGGCAGGCCAAGACCCCTGAGGATATGACAGGTCTGAACCTGTGTTGTTAATGTAGACATTAAAACTAAAGATGGAGAGAAAGACGTCTATTATGCCAGGCTGTCATAACAATGAAGAAAATTTAAGTCACAGGAGATGTTCTGAGTCATATACTCTAGAGACTTTGAAGAAAACAGTACAATCACATCAGGACTCCAACAATTGCCAGACACTATTCACCATGAGGTTGGACAAGTTCAGCAGACCCCCAGGAGAATACAGAGACAAAGCATCCTGGGGGTTGGAGCAGACTGGGAGGATGTTCACTCAGGGCTGCAGAGCTAGAGAAAGAATTCAAGTCACCAGCCAGGAGAGGAGTCAATTATAGCTACAAAAGCTCATATAAAGAGTGAAGTAAGCTGTAACTAGAACAGCTAATGAGGTATGAAGTCAGTATGGTTGGGAGTAATTTCATATGAGGTGAACAAAGTACCTTGGGACAAATAATTTAGGGCAGTGGTCATGAATGATGTAATAGTGTTGCAGACCTGCTGTTACAGAGCCCTGGTTGCACAGTGCAGAGAGAGACTTGATGAGAATGTACAAGTCCTCACTCTGTGCTGAGGACATGAACCACAAGACCCAGACCCTGGGGATGGGAGAGCATCCAGAGATGAGTCATAGATGGAATCTGGTGTCTTAGGAAAAATTAGCAGGCAGGACACAGACTGTGTGTAGGAACAGAGCCCAAGACCCAACTCAATCCTACGTACCAAACAACAAAGGATGCAGAAGGTGAAAGTTGGGCCTCATTGGCCACATAAGCACCAGATCTCATTCCTGAACCAGCAGGAACCAGCAGTATGGTGGCCAAATGCATCAGATGGTAGAGACAAGATTCTTCATTTCCCCAACCTAGTCATGATGGGCTCAGGAATTCATCCCCTCACTACTAAAGATGCAGTCCATGGACCAGCAACGTCAGCATCGCCAAGCCCCTAGAAAGAAATGCAGAATCCTAGGCCCCACCCCAGACTAGCTGAATCTGAATCTGCATTTTAATGAAATCCCTAGATACCTCACATGTACAATAAAGTTTCAGAAGCACTTCTCTAGATGTAGGAGATGGTGAAGAAAAGGGCAGGGAAAGCCAGGTAGGGGTTGACTAGAATCTGTTAATAAATGCAGGGGCCTGTATCTGAATATAAGATGGGGGTTTTCCCAGCAGCTTGCTTCATATTTCCTTTACTTTTTTCTCTTGGCTACTAGAGATTGCATTTTGAGGAAGTCACTTCCCCTCTCTGGGTCTCAGTTTCCCCATTTGATGAGTTCACTAAACTAGATTTGTCTATCAGAGTCCTTCCCTAAGGTGGTCTCTGGGTCTTGGACTCTATAAGGACTGGCACTCATATGCATACACCTGTCCTATTTTCTAGGGGAAGCCCAGTGCTATTGATAAGCCAGGAAATTGTTTCCTTAGTGATTCCTGCCAAGACACAAGCTCAGCATATTGTTCAGATCTGGCAAGGCAAGAGAGATTTGTCAACTACACGCTTGTTATGAAGCACCTGAACCCAACCCTGCAGAGAAAGCATGTACAGTCTGGGAGACAGAGTCACAAGGGAACATCAGGACTTTGACTGGCATCTTCTTACCTTTGCCAAAACTTCTGTTCCATCACTTGGTTTCAAGGGTGACACTGTTCAGTAATATCCTGCTCCCATTGCCTTCCCCCACAACACACCCCCATACACACAAGAAAATCTCTAGGCTAATTCCTAAGGCTAATTTAGGAATATATGGCTGGTCCTGTTTGTGTTAATGCAAATTGCTTCTTGCTATAGATCAGATGTCGGCAGGCAACAGACTGCAGGCCAAATCCAGGCTGCTGCCTATTTTTTGTAAATAAAATGCTGTTGAAGCTCAGCCACACTCATGCATTTAGGTAGTATCTTTGGCTGCTTTTGTGCTTCCACTTGAGAATGAATGGTTGTGACAGAACACCTGGCCCACGGAGCCTAAAGCATGTACTACTGGCCCTTTATAGAACAAGTTTGCCAACTCCTGATATAGCCCAATAGTGACAGAAGTGAAGTTTATGTCTTCAAATCAATAATATTCTGTCTAATGTATGCAGATTTAATAAATGATGCACCAGGGAACTTAGAAGCTAGCTACAGTGAGGCCTAATAATTAAGACCAAGGTTTTGAAGCTGGACATGCTGAGTTCAGTGAAACTCAGCCCCTCTACTTACAAGTTGTATGATCTTGGACAAGTTGCTGAACCTCTCTGAGCCTCAGCTTCCCCTCCTATAAAACATGACTAGTGGGCTTCCCTGGTGAAGCAGTGGTTGAGAGTCCGCCTGCCGATGCAGGGGACACGGGTTCGTGCCCCAGTCCAGGAAGATCCCACATGCCACGGAGGAGCTGGGCCCGTGAGCCATGGCCGCTGAGCCTGCGTGTCTGGAGCCTGTGCTCCGCAATGGGAGAGGCCACAACAGTGGCCCACATACCGCAAAAAAAAAAAAAAACCAAACAAACAAACAAACAAGAAAACACCATGACTATTGGCATGCCAGAGCCTGTGGATTATTATGATAGTTACCCCTATTTTCTCCCGGGACAAGTTGCACAAGCACCACAGAACCAAGAGCTGATCTATTCCGTCATCAACACTGAAAGCTGCTGCAAAGGCACCTGCTGACAAGGGACAAGTTGCTGATTGAAGGTGGCTGTCATGACTCCCAGAAACTCGGCCACAGAGTTTAGTTCCATCGTGGCCCGAAGATCAAGCCTAAGCTCTGAAGGGCTCCCAGAAGGCAACCTTCCCTGAAGCAGAAAGGTGCAGACCTGTGGGAAGTGCAGCCTATAGTTCCCTCTATTCCTAGTCAAGGAAGCCCTAGCACCCACGGAAAGAGCAGATCACCTCCCTCTTTTATTGTGCTTATTGGTACACAGACCAATAGACAGTCTCTTCTCACTGTTTTATGAGCTTTTTGAGGACAGGGACCATGTCTGATTCACCCATCGTAGCTGCTCAGTGCGTGATTTGCTGAGTGGACCACAGAGCCTGGGATCATAATCTTCTGTTAACATCAATGCCCTGCTCATTACAAAAGAAAACTGGTCATCCTTAAGTGAGGACACCACATGCACTGTAGAGAGATGACCAACAGAGACACAAGGAGTCCTCGGTGGATGGTGTGGAAGCCCCTGGGGCAGCACGTCCTCAGGACAGCACCTGCACCACGAGGTATCCTCAGCCCCAGTGTCTGCTGATGGGATGGAGACTCTGTGCTGTGTCTGTGTGCCTTTTACCACCTCAGGAGCAACAAATGCAAAGGGCAAAAGCTTTCCTCTATTGATGACAGATGGAGCCCTCAGATGAAAACTAAAAGTGCTGGCTGCCCCCCTAATAGTGACACCCAGAGTAACCTGGAGCAATGGTCCACAGAAGACAGTCTGCACCCTTGCAGACATCCAGAGAGCTGCTTTCTCCCCTGGCCTCTCACAGGTGTGGCTGCCAGAGGGATGAAGACAGAGAGGTGCATGCCACCCTGTGATTTCAGACCTGCCCTGGACAAGAACAATGGCTAACAACTATCTGTAAAAACCTGTCTGAAATTCCAAGTTCATCAACCTCCTAACTTGAGTTTTAACAAAATCTGGTATACTAAAGTCCTAACATGCCAATCCAGCTCTTCTTCCCCAGCTGAGTGAGTCACTTAATGGCTCTGAGCCTCAGCTTCCTCACTTATAAATGGGGATAGAAGTCAGGATTCAGTGAAATAATGTATACAAATCACACTATTAGCACACAGCAGATGCTCCACCAAAATGAGTTCTTGCCCTCTCTTCTTAAGTCTTAAGAATCCTGGCAGAGAGAATCTCTGTATGAATGAGCAAAAAGCTTATGAACTAAAATATAAGCCCATATTTGGTTCAGCTCAATTGTTGATCTATCTTCTTTAAGGTGTCCTGGTCAAAGAAATCCTCTATCACATGAAGAGTGCAACTCAGCCATTGAACCACAGAAAACTCATTATATATTCTGCAGTAAGTATTTTATTCCCATTCAGCATCTGTTTATTCAAGTGTGTGAGTTCTTTCAGGAGGGGCCTTCATCTTCTTCATCATCATTTCCCTGTTCAAATTCTTTAAAATTAAATACATAATTCTGGCTCTCAAGGAATTTACAGTTCAATACTGACAAGAAGAAAAGTAAGCACATAAATACCATGCAAAGCAGAATCGCAGTGTCATACAAGCCAGTGCTTTGGTGCCTTAGAGAAGGGAAACATCACTTCTGTTCCAAACTAAAACCAGAACAGAAACAGGAGAGGGAAAGTGATAGGAGAATTACAAGGAAAGCTGAGTGTACAGACTTGGTGATGAATTGGAATGTGGGCGGAGGGCAATGATCTGGAAGCTAAGCCACAGATGAAGGTAAATGTTTCAAGTCTCAATGACTGGAAGGAGGGTGGAACCATTAATAGAGGTGGTCATGGGTCAGATGAATATACCATTAGGCAGTTGGGTTTGAAATGCCAGCTGCATCCAAGAGGAAACTTCAGATAGTAAAGGGGATATAAGAAGGAAAGGGAAGGAAATCTACAACTTGAAGTCAGAGCTACAGTTGGGTGTAGAAAGGAAAGAGAGAGAGATCTTGGAGAAGGCATCCATCTCGGAGCAGGAGCCAGGGAAAGAGGCATTGTTGGGGGAGAAGTCTAGAGATGTACTATGCACTGAAATGGGTGTCCCTTGAGTCTGGGATGAGCAGGGAAACAGGACAGGGAGGGATAAGTCGGTCTCCCATCCACTTCTGCAGGACAGAGGATTTCTTAGATGTGGTCTGGCTGGAGAAAGCCATGGTTTCATTCTGCAAGAAGATGGAAGAGATTATTAAAGATACAGGGAGTCTATCATCTGGGGTTCTAAATGGTATAGACTAGAGAACGAGCTCATGGAGGGAACAGAATGCAGTGCTTCTTTGATAAAGGCAGGCCTGAAGTTAATTGATTCTTTCAGGGTTTCTAGTTTCTAATCTGGTTTCCAGTTATAACTTGTGTGACTTTTGACAAGTCATAAATCTGTCACTCCTTTTTTTTTCTTTTTCTCTAGTAAATCAGTTCTAACCCCTTTGAGTATGTATATGCTGCCATAGAGTTTAGGCAACCAAATGTTATGCCCATTTTGTAGATATGAAAATTGAGGATTTCTTAAGATTAGATAACTAATAGGTGGCAAAACTGGGGCTGAAAACCAGTCTCATGCCTTCCAGCTATTCTGAGATAAACCTTTAACAATTCTTTTTAAGCTACACACTCTACTTCCTTACATTTTATTCTGTCTAAACATTTGTAACTTCATATATTCTTCCCTAACTTTAAAATCACAGATGATGCTAATCTGTAAAAAAATATATAATCTAGCATTAATATATGCCAAATTATTTTAAAATTTAATGAAAATCAATGAAACAGGCTAAAAGAGAGAGATGTTCTACTGGGGAAGGCATAGGACAAAATCAGAAGGCTTGGCTCGGATTTTACTTTCTTTCACTTTGGAGATATATGACATAAAGCCAGTTACTAAATTTCTTTTTTTTTTTCTTTTCTTTTTTTTTTTTTTTTGGACATGCCATGAGGTTTGTGGGATCTTAGTTCCCCTACCAGGGATTGAACCCGGGCCCTCAGCAGTGAAAGTGCACAGTCCTAACCACTGGAAAGCCAGGGAATTCCACCCAAGTAACTTAATTCCTTTGGGTTTCAGTTTCTTCATCTTTTGAAAGGAAATAATTATATGTATGTAAATCTCACTGCCTAGCAACCAGTAGATGCACAATCAAAATTTGTCCTTTACCTCTCTACTTCTTAAGTCATTGGAGGTATGGACAATTTAATTGAATCAGAAACCATCATGGTGCTCTACAAATGCTTGATACACGTCTGTTGACTGTAAATTTGAACCAGAGATAAAGATCAAAAATGTTTGTTTCAAATCTCTGTAGCATGACACTACTGTGAGTGCCCTACAGATGGCGCTAGATGTTTACAACGGAATCCTTCCTCCCCATGCGTCCTGCCACTTTACGGAATTGTACTTTGAGAAGGGGTAAGTGTCTAAGAGGTGTTTTTCAAAATTAATATCACTGGATCCTAGGTTTTGTTATCATTATTGTTGTTACTGACTTAAGAGTTGTTTTGTCTGTCTGTCTGGTTGGTTTGGTTTTATATTCAGAGGGAAGAATGGTAGTGAGTAACACTATCTTTGCTTAGTCATGACCTCCGTTTTCTTTGTTTTCATGACGACCTTTATTGGGAAATAATGTACAGACACAGTAGACGAAAAATTTGAAAGAACCACCCTAAGTGACAGAAATTACATTTTTTAAAAAAGATTAAGGTATTCTAAGAAGGATGAGGACATTACACTGTTCTCTTGGAAAACACAGGCTGGTAAAAGATGCCAAGAGAAAAATTAAGTTTGTTGATGGTTATAAATAATGTTCTTTCAATTAAAGATGTCAAACATATCCATGCAGCTTCTGGCAATACATATCCATCAGGTAGGATTCTTAAAGTACAACCTCTGCTCAGTGTTCACCACTTTGCAATCTGGTGTGGCCCTCCCCAGCTGACCAAGGCTTGGCTCAAGCCCACTAGAAAGGCCAAGTTTAGAGAGACCAAGTGTCCTAGTTTACCCAGAACTGGAGAGGTTCCCAGAACATGTAAGTTTCATTGTTAAAACCAGGAAAGCCCTGGGCAAACCAGGAAGAGTTGGTCACTATAGCCAAGGTCATACCAAAAATTTGTACCTTCTGTGACACTGGCATTCTCGTTGGGAGGAAGAGACCTCTTGAATATTATTGATGGAATAAGAACAAGGCAGGGGCTAAGTTAGGGCAGGGACCCCAGCTAATTTCAGGATTAGCTGGGGAGGTGCATTTTGCTCTCCCCTTACGGCTTTCACCATAGCCGCAGTCAGGACGATCTTGACTACAATTACACAGGGCCCTGTGCTCAGAAGAGCCCGTGCTTGGTTTAATGACCCAGTGTCGCCATTCTGAAATTCTTAATAATTTTTAAACAAGGCACCCTGCATTTCTTTTTGCAAATTGTAGTCCTGGCTATAGGTTTCTGGCCACCTGAATTTGTAGAGTAGGAAAATAGCAACACAGAGACCTATTCTCTACCAAGATCTTCACTGCTTACAAAGAAAGTGAGTTCTGCACAGTTAGGGAAAGGTAAGTTCATCCTTTGTTGAACCTCTAACTGGGTGCCAAGCACAATGAAATAGAATTGAAATGTGGTCTTAGCAAGTTTTGCTCTCAAATATCTAGAGTCAGAATGGAGAGACAAATCCCATAACATGGAGAAAATCCAAACAGAGCTGAAAATGGGAATGAGAAGACTGTGGACAAGTGCTCTGTCAATACTGGCTTCAGGCACAGAGTTAATAAATCCAGTGAAAATTCCAGGATCAGCTCTAGGAGTAGGCTCTGTCTCTTCGGGATAAGACAAAAGAAACTACCCACTTTCCTCGAGCCTCCCTCCTCTCTGATTTCTGTACCCGGTAGTCCTGAGCCTGTTTTTATTTAGGTCACTGAAGCATTTTGTCCCACTGAATCATTCTCTCACCACCTTGAATAAATCCATATTATGAATTAAGTGTGGGGTATTTTTCAACTAAGAGACACTGAACAACAGGAAAAAAAGTAACCAACTGTCACTCACAGGCAGAAGTCAAGTTTGTTGTTATATTAAGATTTTTTTTAACACTCCAGAGGAGTATCAAAAGTTAAACTTGCTTGCTTATAGATTAGGAACAAGGAGAACCCAAGTTAACAAATATAGGCATATGTATATACCAGCAAATTAGGGGATCCTCTGTGTAAGGTGATTCCACTTTATCCCTATGAGAAAATAAAGAGAGAAAAAGAGAATTTTTAGATTTTTATCCACCTTAAACATACAAACTTTTAAGTTTGTAGATGAGATAGCTAAATAGGGCTTCCCTGGTGGCGCAGTGGTTGAGAGTCCGCCTGCTGATGCAGGGGACGCGGGTTCGTGCCCCGGTTCGGGAAGATCCCACATGCCGCGGAGCGGCTGGGCCCGTGAGCCGTGGCCGCTGAGCCTGCGCGTCCAGAGCCTGTGCTCCGCAACGGGAGAGGCCACAACAGTGAGAGGCCTGCGTAACACACACACACACACACACACACACAAAAAAAAGATAGCTAAATATATTCTAAAACTATTCCATTTTTGGTTACGTACATAAACTTAAAATCATATACTATATAAAATAATTCACTAAGTTAAATAGTGCTTCTTCTCACTTTCATATTTTATGAAACACTTTTATTCAAACTCTTTGTATGCACCTTTACTTGTGTCTTTACCACCGGAGCCAATTTTGAGTCCCCTAAAAATGTTTTCCAAATATATTAATTAATAAGGGTAATTTTGGCTGCTGTACAGATGAACCTCAAATCTCAGAAGCTTAACTCAATGGAGATTTCATTCTCATTCATCTAACAGTCCAATGCAGATGTTCCTGGCCAATAGGAAGTGACTCATCCATGGTGTGATTCACACATGGTGATTTGGGGACCCAGGATTCCATCTTTTGGACCTACAGTCTTCAAGAGTGCTGTGCTCACCTGCAGAGAGCTTGTAGGAAAGAATGAGAGGGTGGAGAAGACAATCTGCTTAGCAAGCACCTCAGCCCCGAAGGGGCATATGTCACTTCTACTTACATTCTACGATACTAGCTAAAATTAGTCACTTGGTGCCTCCTGACTGCAAGGGAGTCTGGGAAGCGCACTCACGTCTCAGCTGTAACTTTATTCTATGTAAAGAGAATCATGAATTTTGATTGACTGTTAGTCATCTTTGACATATTATCATGATATAAAGGATACTGTCATTGAAAAAGTTATTCCAAGATATAAGTGCTCATTCATATAATATTAGGGAAGTTTTTAGAAACATATAAATGAATATTTGTGGTTACTACTGTTTATATGGTTTCTTAAAGTGATTTATTTGAAAGGCTTGTTTATAACAACATCCAAAAGTTGCAGTTGTGAGGTTACTATACTTGAATTTCTCTCCTGTCTCTTTGGCAAATGACTTCCATAGGCAGCTTGTACTAGCTTTACAAGGTTGGTTTGGGCCAGTGGTCCTTCCCTAAACAGTGTATTTTTTTTTAAATAAAGTGGTGAGAGAGCCCTCCTCAACACGAGCAAATGTAAGGACTTGAATACACACCCACCCCCTCCTTCTGAGGTATCATTTTTATAAGTCTTGCTGTATATTCAAGCACATATGTTATATATTATTCAGTTCCATGTTTCTGGCCTGGTTAAGGAGAGGGAAGATACATTCATTTAGGGGGAAGACTGAAAGAAATATTGAGAGAGGAAAAAGAAAAGGAAAGCGCAAATGTGAAGCATGAAAGAGAGAGAATAGGAGAAAGAAAACCCAACAACCCACCTGCGCCCCACTTCTTACTTGAAGGTTCACCAAATCACCCCCAACTCCCCCAACCATTGCCCCTCAGCTCCTTCTCTGACTAAGCATCCCGGTCCCTGCCTCGCATGCCCCTGGTCATCTAACAAACCAGCCCTCCCATTTCCACCCTCCCAATCTGGCCCACCTGCCCCAGTCCCCCTCTTCCCACAGCTAAATTGGCTAATATCTACTCTTTCCCATAAATTCTTCCACTAGTCCTTCAGCTGACATGGTACAGGCTAAGTAGAAAGAAATTCAATGGAAGTTCAACAACACAGAACTAACAGAGGTCTTTCCTCCTGTTCCTCTACCTTCCTTCACCAGGGAGTACTTCATAGAGATGTACTATCGGAATGAGACGCAGCATGAACCACATCCCCTCACGCTGCCTGGCTGCACCCCCAGCTGCCCTCTGACAAAGTTTGCTGAGCTGGTTGCCCCTGTGATCTCCCAAGACTGGTCCACAGAGTGTGCCATGAGCAACCATGAAGGTACTGAGGACGCTATGGATTAGGGTGCACACAGAGCTCTGCAGAGAGGGCAGAATACCCTTTCTCCAGACGGTTGGTGCTTTGAGAATATAAACTGGCTTCAACCCCATCTTTGGGGGAAATAGGTTTGGGGTGATAATTGTATGTTTCAGAGACCTCAACTTCAGGCAACTCCTACCTCTTTACCTGGCCCTGCTCCTACTTGCCATAAACCTTGTCAACCTACATAAACCCAGGAGGCAGTAATGAAGCAGAAAACATTTGCTTGGGATCAAAGAATTGCAATTCGGGGAACACATATCAAACTGGAACAAAATTAGAAATGTAAGAATGGGGGCTTCCCTGGTGGTGCAGTGGTTGGGAGTCCACCTGCCAATGCAGGGGACATGGGTTCAGGCCCTGGCCCAGGAAGATCCCACATGCCACTGAGCAACTAAGCCCATGCACCACAGCTACTGAACCTGCACTCTACAGCCCACGTGCCACAACTACTGAGCCCACGTGCCACAGCTACTGAAGCCCACTTGCTTAGAGCCCATGCTCCACAACGGGAGAAGCCACAGCAATGAGAAGCCCACGCACCATAATGAAGAGTAGCCCCCCCCTCTCCGCAACTAGAGGAAGCTCGCGCGCAGCAATGAAAACCCAAGGTGGACAAAAATAAATTAATAAAATAAATTAATTAAAAAAAAAGAAATGTAAGAATGTTCTGAATATCTCCCAGGAAAAATGTATTGAGTATTTAGGAATAAACCTACCTAAGGAGACAAAAGACCTGTATGCAGAAAATTATAAGGCACTGATGAAAGAAATTAAAGATGATACAAATAGATGGAGAGATATACCATGATCTTGGATAGGAAGAATCAACATTGTGAAAATGACTCTACTACCCAAAGCAATCTACAGGTTCAATGCAGTCCCTATCAAACTACCACTGGCATTTTTCACAGAACTAAAACAAAAGATTTCACAATTTGTATGGAAACAAAAAAGACTCCGAATAGCCAAAGCAATCTTGAGAACGAAAAATGCAGCTGGAAGAATCAGGCTCCCTGACTTCAGACTATACTACAAAGCTCCAGGAAACAAGACAGTATGGTACTGGCACAAAAACAGAAATATAGATCAATGGAACAGTATAGAAAGCCCAGAGATAAACCCACGCACATATGGTAACCTTATCTTTGATAAAGGAGGCAAGAATATACAGTGGAGAAAAGACAGCCTCTTCAGTAAGTGGTGCTGGGAAAACTGTACAGGTACATGTAAAAGTATGAAATTAGAACGCTCCCTAACACCATACACAAAAATAAACTCAAAATGGATTAAAGACCTAAATGTAAGGCCAAAAACTATAAACTATTAGAGGAAAACATAGGCAGAACACTCTATGACATAAATCACAGCAAGATCCTTTTTGACTCACCTCCTAGAGAAATGGAAATAAAAACAAAACTAAACAAATGGGACCTAATGAAACTTAAAAGCTTTTACACAGTGAAGGAAACCATAAATAAGACCAAAGTACAACCCTCAGAATGGGAGAAAATATTTGCAAATGAAGAAACTGACAAAAGATTAATCTCCAAAATTTACAAGCAGCTCATGTGGCTCAATAACAAGAAAACAAACAACCCAATCCAAAAATGGGCAGAAGACCTAAATAGACATTTCTCTAAAGAAGATATACAGATGGCCAACAAACACATGAAAGAATGCTCAACATCATTAATCATTAGAGAAATCCAAATCAAAACTACAATGAGATATCCTCTCACACCAGTCAGAATGGCTAGTGGGAAGCAACCGCATAGCACAGGGAGATCAGCTCGGTGCTTTGTGACACCTAGAGGGGTGGTATATGGAGGGTGGGAGAGAGGGAGACGCAAGAGGGAAGAGATATGGGAACATGTATATATGTATAACTGATTCACCTTGTTATAAAGCAGAAACTAACACACCATTGTAAAGCAATTATACTCCAATAAAGATGTTTTAAAAAAAGAAATAAAATATTAAAATAAAAAAACTTATTGGAATGTTGAAAGTGTGGGTGTGATATCTGTTCTGAGGACAAAAGGAATGTATAAGGCTTCGATTCTGGTATCTTCAGAAAACCTAAGCAAACTCACAGGTCCTACTGAAACCACTTACTATAAACAAAGAAATATTCAAATAACCCCCTTTAGAGTCCTGTAGATTTGCCATGTGCAGATGTAACTTGCCTAGAGAACACCATGCTACATTACCAGCAGGAATAAAGATGAAACAGTTTCTAGAGATGATTTCTACTGGATGCCAGAGTCTAGACCAAAGCCATTCTCTCTCCTAGTTGGTCATGGGATGACTGACATATGACATCAATTGATGTGTTTGTGTTCTTTCTTTTCCAAGTAAATATTTGGCCTTGGGGCCATCATTTAATTATCATTTCTCCTCCATGCATGTAAGCCAAATGAAAAATAATGAATAAAGTCATTTTAGGAAGTTCAAAAGCACTACTTTTATAATTTTTTTTTAAAAAACTGTGTGTATGTACTTAGAATTAAATTCCTGAAGGACAGATTTTAGGGGCTATATTTTTGTTTGGGGTTTTATTTTAATGTAATAAGAGGGAAAATATTAATGTAAAGTAAAGTGACTTTGGTTTAAATGAATGTTCTAAATTAAAAGTGTATTTAGTTTGGACTTTGCTACTTCAGATAAAGGCTAAGCTGATGGATAGCTCTGCTTCATCTATTTAAGATGGAACTGGTTAAGAAAGCAACCTCTGGAAATTTACAATGTAGTGGGGAAGTAAAGAGATACATATTACAAGGTTACGTCTAATGACTCCAGGGGTTGCTATGGGAATAGAGTTACCTGGATTTGGAGGGAAGGAGGAAGCAAGAAGCATCAGGGAAGGCTTCCTACAAGGGTTGACAGCATATGGAATCAATTTGGAAGGAGGTTTCTTCTAATGGTGTGGTACAAGGTGCTCAAAAGGCCTTTACCAAATGTACTAGTGGCTTGAAGTTGGAAAGGATAGAGGAGTTACTTGGCAGAAGATTCAGGATCCAAAGAGATTTCCACAGGTTTCCTTCAAGGGGCCAATTTTAATGGGATAAAATGTCATCTCCACAGGAGCAAGGATTTTTATTTGTGGTATTCTCTCTTGTATTGGTTCTCAGCACCCAGAAGTGCCTGTGCCTGGCATGGATTAGTGCTCAATAAATATTTGCTCATGATGGTATAAATTAGTTACCTTTCCTCCCTGAACCTACTCTTTCTATCTTGATTAGTAGCAATACCCAGTAATCTGGGAGTTATCTGGTTATCACTCTCTCCTTCATTCTCCAAAGCCATCTGTCACCTCTTCTTATCAAATCTACCTGCAGTATGTTTGTAGAATTCTTTTACTCAAAAGACCAACATCAACAATCCAATGTCCAAGTAGAGTGAAATATAATTAAGCAGAAGAATATGTTAATAAAAAGAAAACTTAGGGATTGGTGTGCTGGATCTAGTTCATACAGATCTCAAGTGTAGAAAGTATGTATCACTTCCCAACTCTGAGATCAATGACTTCACTTTGGCAGTTTGAAATTGGTCATGCTGTCATATAGGAGTATTTTCACTACAGAAAACAGCATATCCCACAAATTAGAGTTTTGTTTTTTGTTTTGGGTTTTTTTTTTTAAATCCAGTTTACCAGCACACCACTGGTTTTAGTTCATAGGAAGTTTGTAACACAAAGTGGTCTCCAACAAAGTGAATTCAATATTTGAACTTCTTTAAGGAAAAAAGGATTCGATTTGTTCTATATGGTCTCAAAGAGTGATGTGAGAGGCAGCAGGTAAACATTTCAGGAAGACAGATTGTGTTCAATGCTGGGAAATCCCTGGGACCAGAAATGTCCATTGGGGTGGATGCCCACTTGCCTTGGCAGAGACTCTACAGAGCAGGCTGAAGAATGGAAGGTGGTAGGGGTTGAATGACTCTTTAGTAGGGCCACCAAATATAGCAAATAAAAGTACAGGATGCCCAGATAAATTTGATAAATAGCTCTAACTGCTGAATTTTTATAATTTATTGAAAAAAAGCTGAATTTGAGACACTAACAGTGCCCTGAGAAAGCCAGTAGAGGAAGCAGTACAAAACCATTAACAGGACATATCCTGTATATACAGAATGCCTGACCACCCTACTCCTTAGGGTATTTCCATCCATGAAATTCTCCTTATACCTATGAGCAGTGTTTTCACCTAGTGCTGGTAGGCCCAATTAACTTCATTCTCATATCAATTAAATTAACCAGAGGCTTTGCTGGGAAATTCATAAGTCTAAGTTTCATACTATGTTACTTGAAAATAATAAAATTCTTGTTTTAGAAAATGCTTCTTTAATTCCAAAATTTTACTAACATAGTCAGACTTTCTTCACTTGCATTCTCCCAACCCTACCTCAATCTCCAACTCCAGTTATTTGGTAGGAAAGAGATTTACTGTTAGGAGGTTCCAGTTTCCCCTCATAATCTTTGTAAAGCTGAGAATCTATAGCACATAAACACATGCCCAAGATTTAACCATGAGCTTCTTACAGGCAGGATCCATACTTTTTTCCTCCTTGAATCTTCAGCCAGTAGGCAATGCTGAGAACCTGGTGCCTTTAATCAATATTTGCTAATTGAACAAATGTTCCACCCTCCATACCTAGCCTGATTTCCTCATGGCTGGGCCCGGATGTCAGAAGCCTGGATGTCAGTTGTTCAATAAATGGGGGAGAGAAGCTATGAATGAGCCTTGAATGTAACTGCACTGTAAAGACCCACTCATTGACTATATATCTGTATATTTATACCACTGTGTCTGTGTCTTTGGCCTCTGTTTCCAGCATAGTCACTTTGGCATTCTCCTGTTCTCCCATTTCTATTTAAAGCCCCTGTTCAATAATATCCCTTCCAGCACCCCTACTTCCTCAGAGATGAGGCCATCTGATTACTATACCTTTTTCACATCCTTGTTATTATCATGAATTTCCCAGGAGATGTCTCATCATTCATTAGTGACATTGGTAACTTGCTTTGGTAAACCCCAACTCACTCATCACCCCCACTCCTGCCCTCAACCTAGGCAATTCTGACAGTCATAATAATGGCCTTCCCCATACACTGACTGCTTCACTGATACCCACCCCTAGATCAAATCAACCACACAGCTTCTTCATTCTGATCTGATGAGTGTAGCTAAATGAAACCAACTATCACCATTTCAAACTATGAATGTGGACATTTCTAGTCCAACCTCAGCTGGATCTTTCAACACAGCATGATAAATGTATTCACCCTTACTGGACTCTTTCCCTGTTTTCTACAGGAAGGTCTTGTTGATTTTCCCAAACTTCTAATTCCATCTTTTCTTTAATTCTCATGAAGTGTCCTGAGAAGATCAAAATAATCCACTGAAAACTCTTTCAGTTCTCCTGTCACTGCCTCAAAATATCTCAGTAGCTTTCACCTGTCTTTCCTGCTGTCCCTCAGGAAAACATGCTCCTCCTTGAATAACTTAATTCCTCTCCTCAGGCATATGATCCCACCTCTACAGTCTCCTTGGACCTCGATGAATCTCCTATTAGCTTCATTTTCTTCCTCTGCTCTGGCTCTGTCCCCTCGGCTAAGAAAATATTCAAGTCTCTTATCAAGAGCACCTTCAAGTGCCTGCTCCATCTCATTCTCGTCAATCCCAATTTTCTCAAACTAAAAATTTACATTCTCCAACTCTATTTCCTCCTCTCCTTCTCACTCCTGAACTATTCTGTAAAATGATATTCATCCTTCCTTCATCTCTTTTTTGAAACTTCCCTTTTGAAAGTCATCCATGCCTAATTCAGTGGCCTCTTTCCCTTTTCCTGTCAAAATCACACATCCCCATTTTATAGGGAAGAAAACTGAACGTCACAAAAGAACCATGAGTGGTAGTGTCGAGATTCAAGCCTATAACACTCTCCAGGCATTAAGTTTGATAAGGAAACAGCAGCAAGACCAGCAAAATCTCCTTATGTGACTTGTAGAGTTTGTTACAGATGTGGGGAGGCAGGCAAGGAGGACAGAGAGATAGAGAATTTGACAAGCTCAAACAATCCAGCATGGTGAGTACTATAATGAAGAACACACAGATAACTATAAAAACATATAGCAGAGGCAACTAGCCTAATTCTAAGGGGTCAGAAAAGTCTTTTCAAAGTGGGAGATGTTTAAACACAAACCTGAAGGAGACAAGGAATTAACTAGATGAGTGGAAATGAGAGAGGAGAATGTTATAGACAAACAGGGAAAATACATAAAGGCCAAGAGGCTAAAGACAGCATGGGGCATTTTAGGTACTGGAAAAAGTATCTCTAGTGAGAATGCAAAGATGCTAGAGAGGCAGGCATTAAGTGTCTCATAGGTCAAGTTGAGTAGTTCTGGTCATTAAAAGATTTTAGGCAGTGGACAGATGATGTGACTGGCCTCTTGTTTTAGACAGACCTCTTTGGGTCTAGTGGGAGAATGGATTGAAGAAAAGTGGGTGGGGGAAGAACAGTTGGGAAGCTGTTGAAATAATCAAAAAAATTGGTAAAAGTGAAGGAGAAAAGCAAAAATATTCAAAGAGAGAAAAGTAGAGTAGACTGGACTTGGGGATTAATGGCACCAGGAAGAGGCTTTTGACACATATTGCCAAAATAGTTTTCCAAAAAGTAGTACCAATTCACACTGCCTTCAGCAGCTTTCCCCATGTAGTAGGACATCTTGTCAGTCATTACCCACATTAGACCTCTTTGAAATAAGATACAATTAATCACTCTCTTTTCTCAGATTCCAGGACATTCCTCTAAACAAACTCACAAAATGTTTTACAGTACAAGGGAGCATATAATTTTTAAAAATAAGCATGGAGGAGAAGGAAAGAGAGAGAGAGAAAAAACCTCTTCTGAGTCTTCTCTTTGTTCTCAGAATTTTGTTGAGTTTCTGTTGGATTGGTAACTTCTATCAACTCCCTAAATGATGGTGTCCCTTGTTTTCTTATTCCAGTCACCATGCATCAGTATTACCCAGGACTCTATCTTCTACTTCTCTAATCCTTATTTTCATATCTATATATAGAATTCTAGACCTGTTTTTTTCCAGCTGCCTACTGATCATCTCTACCAGGATAATAACCCATCTCAATCCTACATTTGAAACAAATTTTATTATCTCCTCTACTCCAAATGGATCCTTTCTAATGTGCTTTCAATCTCACTTCACAGCTTAATCATCTTCTCATTCACCCAACCTGGAACCTATGGGGTGGCCTTGACCACAACATCTCCTTTACCAGTATATTTAGTCCATGACAAAGCCTTTCAATTATACTTTAGCAGCATCTCTTGAATTCCCTCATCTGCATTCTCAGGGCCACACTTCCAGTGCTGAGCCCTCAGTATCTTGTCAAAGGCATTTTAATAGCTATCAGGCCGAGAATATCTCCACCATCTTTTCTTTTTCCAGTTTTGCTGGGTCATGTCACTTCCATGTGTAATAATTGCTGATGATTTCCATTTGCCCCATGATAAACCAGACCTTCTAAAACCTGACCCTCAACCTACATATCTGGTCTCACCTCGCCACAACCTATATTCCAGGCACAGGCAATTGCTCATTATTGCCCAAAGACACTCTCGTGCAATTCATTCTGTCTCATGACAAAAGTTTATTTACCTCAAAGGCCAGCTCAAATCTTATCATTTTCTCAGAAGACTTTCCAAACTCTCTTCCAAATGAACACTTTTTGTTCATTTCAACTTTCTCTCTGTTCCAATGGCATATCTTTTACACCTCTACTTTACTATTTATCACATCACCTCATAATTATCTATCTGGTTCTCGCATCAGATATTTATCTCCTTACGAGCAAGGATCATGAAACCCCAGAACCCAACACACAGCTGGCCTGCCATATGGTGTGTGCTCACTGTATATCTAGGAAGGAGAAAAGGAAGAAAAAAGATTCAGAAAGCATATTACAACATAGACCAAAAAAAAATTGAAAATAAATTTCCAAATACAGAAAGTCAGCCATGGCCATTAATTTTAAAGAAGCATTAGTCTCTTGCCTTCTTCCCTCATTTTCATTTAGTCCTTTCCTTTCTTCCTCAATTCTGTTTATTTCCCTCCAACTTTACATTAACTCCATCTGCGGTGCTAATGGCACTGGTCCACCAAGATCTAATTTGATTAATATTCACCTTCTCACGGCACCAAGAGGCATCCTGACATCATGAGAAAAACACTGAACTAAGAATTGAGAACCTATGAGTTCTAGATCATTCATTCTTTCCACAAATATTTACTGAGCTCCTGCTTTGTGTGAGGTCCTGTTGTAAGTGCTTGGGGTATGTTCATGAACAAAAAAGACAAATGTTCCTCCCTTCATGAAGCATACATTCTGTTAGAGGGAAGGAGAGATGGATAATAAATAATAAACATAATAAATAAGTATTTTGGAAGGTGAGGATCACATGTGTTAAGTGGGGATAGGTGTGGGGAGAGGACATATAGGTTACATTTTTAAATAGAAAGCCCTCGTTGAGAAGATAAGATTTGAGCAAGGAAGGTGGTGGAGTTACCTGGTGCAGGGATTTGTGAGAAGAGCATCTAGGCAATGGTAACAACTATAGCAAAGGTGGTAAGGGGGAGAATGCCTGGCGTGTTTGAGGAACAAGAAGGCCTGTGTGGCCAAAAGAGAGTAAGTGAAGGGAGCGTGTAGGAGAGGAAATCCAAGAGGTTAATAAGGCAAGATGATATAGAGCCTCGTAAACTGTTATCAGGATTTTGGCTTTCATTCTTAGTGAGATGAGCATTCATTGCAGACTTTGTTTTAAGTAGAGGAGTGGCATGATTTGACTTGAAGCCATTTGGCTACTGTGTTGAAAATAGATTGTAGGGAGAAAGGATAGAAGCTAGGAACAAGTAGGAGGGCATGGTACTGATCCCATAAAAAGATGACGGTGGTTGGGGATTTCCCTGGTGGTCCAGTGGTTAAGGCTACACCTTCCAATGCAGGGGATGTGGGTTCAATCCCAGGTTGAGGAGCTAAGATCCCACATGACTTGTGACCAAAAAAACCAAAACATAAAACAGAAGCAGTATTGTAACAAATTCAATAAAGACTTTAAAAATGGTCCACATCAAAAAAAAAAAAATGATGGTGGTTCAAACCAGACTGGTGGCTGAATCATTGGTTTCTGGATATAGTTTTTGGTAGAACCAACAGGATTTCCTGAGAGATTAGGTATAGGATGTGAGAGAAAGGGAGGAATCAAGGGAGACTCCAAGATTTGGGGGCTGAGATTCTAGAAGTAGGAAGTTTCCATCAACTGAGATGGGGGAGGCTGTGGGAAGAACAGATTTGGCAGGGGAGGGTAGTGGGGAGCAAGGGGTCTAGGAGCTCAGTTTTGGACTTGTTGAGATTGAAGTGCCTATTAGATGTCCCAGGGAATGAGTTGAATAAACAGTTGGATATCTGAGCCTTGAGTTTGGGGAAGATTTAAATTTGGCAGTCATTAGTGAATAGATGGTTTTAAACTCATGAGACTTATAAGACCCAATGTATTTCAACCCAAATGCAATTATCTGCTTAATCTTAGCCAAATTATCTAATCTCTCTGCTTCTCATTTTTTTCATCTCTACAATGATAAGGTTAAGCTAAATATGTGATTTTCAACTGTGTTCCATGGAGCAGTAGGGTTCTGTAGACAGGGCTGCCAGGATCAGAAATATGTTTCCTCTCCTATTGCCTAAACCAACTAGCAATCCCATATTTTTACAATGAAAATCAGACATACATTTAGAGATAGTGCAAGCAGATATTTATGATGTATATACTATAGTGGACTAGGGTGTGTGTTGGGTGGGAGAAGTATCTTTCCAGATGAAATAATGAATAGCATCTCATAAAAAACAACCCCATATATCTGCTTCATGACTGGTCAGCTATCAAAGGGATATGTGTAAATAAAGGTACAAAATAGCAATAGTACACAGTTATCCTAAAAATTCTTACCATAGTCAACATGTGCTCAGTTTCTTCTCTAAAAGATATTTACTGAAAATTAAATTCAAAGAGTATTGATATTCCATTTATTTTAGACCCAATTACTGATGACAGTATTCAGAATTCCCTTTGACCCTGACACCATGAACAATTGATACTTTTTAAAAATAAATTTATTTATTTATTTTTGTCTGCATCAGGTCTTTGTTGCTGCACATGGGCTTTCTCTAGTTGCGGTGATCGGGCGTTACTCTTCATTACCACACAAAAGTTTCTCATTGTGGTGGCTTCTCTTGTTGCGGAGCACGGGCTCTAGACATGTGGGCTTCAGTAGCTGTGGCACATAGGCTCAGTAGTTGTGGCTCATGGGCTCTAGAATGCAGACTCAGTAGTTGTGGCACACGGGCTTTGTTGCTCTGTGGCATGTGGGATCTTCCCGGACCAGGGCTCGAACCCATGTCCCCTACATTGGCAGGCGGATTCCTAACCACTGAGCCACCAGGGAGGCCCAATAATTTTAACTGTAGAAAAATGCATGAAGTTATTGCTGAAAGAGGACCTTAGAAATACTTCAGTCAATTACCTTTACTTTATAGTGGAAGAGCTGAGGCCCAAAGGTCAAAAGTCATGCTGGAACTGGAACCTAGGTCATTTCCTATTTCTTAGTCCAGTGCTCTTTTCACCACACTATGCTGATTTCATGGCTGTTTCAGAAATGGCACTGAAATTTTACATGAAGGCAGAAATCAGCAATGATATGTGATCTTCATATTTTCCTAATCAGTTAATTTTATTATCCTCATGTTTTCCTAATCCATTACTTTACAATAATGTTCTTCGTATTTTCTCACAGTTGTAAGGATCATCCTTGCCATTGTCTTTTGCCTGGTGTCTGGTGTCCTAATCGTGCTGCTGTTTATCCTCATCCGCCACAGGCCCTGCTGACAGAGAGACTCTGTGGAAACATCTGAACAGATGGCTGAATAAGGGCGGACATGCCAGGCCAATCCCCTGTGCTGCAGCATTCCTCAGTGATGCAACATTCAAAGGACAGGTTTTCACCTTGTGGGCATCACCCCATCTTTTGAGCCTGCCTAGAGAAGGGTCTGAACTCACAGTGACCCAGGGACAGCTGCCAGACTGACTGATGAATGAACACCAGGTCATCCTGGTGCGGGCTTCTCATTCAGCTGAAAGGAAACTGTTCTGCAAAGGATAGTCATATTCTCTGGCACAAATGTCCAGAGAAAAATAAGAAGTCAAATTCCAATCAGCCTTTTGCCTTCAAAGAGCAAAAGCTTACAAGGGGTGACAAAGACATAGATTAAAGAAGACTGGATAATGGGAAAAATTAGACTAGAATTAGTATGATATAGGATGATTCTTAAGAAATAGGACTCAATCAGAAGGTATAAATAAATCTCTTTTTTAACTCTTAAGTAGGTTTAATGCAAACATGCACACTAATTTTTCTTCTTATTAAATGTTTGAAGAAGGAATTTGACAACACATGTAGAAAATAAGTACTGCTATATTGCAAAGGGAGGGGGTGACTTTTTAAAGTTTTATTAAATTTTTATTACAAGTAATTGTATCCAAAACAAAAATAAATGCAGATAATAAAGAAGAGTATAAAATACAAAATAAAAGGTCTTCTTATACACTTCCAATCATCAGAGGCAATGTTGTCAAGAATGTCTGGTTTTAGTTCTCCTAGCGATTAGCATGAATTTTATGAATTACTTTTATTTTATGAAATTTTTACATGTTTTACTGCTCTTATAACCCATGGAGTCCTCTTTCTTGTATTCTTTTTCCCCTTCCTTGAAGTTTTTTTTTTTTTTTATGGGTGCATGGGCTCTAAGTTTTCTGGTTCTAATATGTCTATATAATGCCCTCCCGCTTACCTATCAGTCAGCTGGGTATAAATTTTCCTATTGAAAAATCATTTCCCTCAGAATTTGAATTCAGTATTCTGTTGTCTTCTAGCATACAGGTCTGCTGACAAGAAGTCTGATATCAAGGAAACTTTGTGTAGAACTTGAATTTCTTGGTATTCTCCATGCCTCAATTTTCTCTCACATTTTCCAGATTTTTGTCTTATTTTTCTGCATTCTAAGAAATTTCATTTTCCAGAACACCAACTTGGTCTTCAGCAACAATTATTTCTTTTTTATTTCCAAGAATTCTTCCCTATTCATTGATTGTTCATTTTTCATTGTGGCCCCTTCTTATTTTAGGAATGCAATCTATTCTTGAATGTCTTCAAGAATGCTACTTAGAATTTTTTCAAGTTCTCCTCTGCTCCCTAAATTATCTCAGTTTTCTCTGGGCTCAGTTGTTTGAATTTATTAATCTTGGACCTTCTCTTTCATGCTCCAGGTTTGTCTCAAATTCTTGTGAATTGTAATCCACAAATGAAGAACTTTGTAGATTAGTAGGGATGGCTGGTGTTGGTTTCCTAGTTTTGTATATCTATTTTCCCGACAAACATCTTTAATAAGATGTTTGCTTTAAACAATTCTGCTTTAAAATTCTCTTTTGCTAATTGCACCATCTTGGTTCTCTCACGATCAGTCTTAATTCATTGCCTTTTTAGGTTACATTTTCCTGTTTCTTTGTATATAGAATAATTTTGGATTGTGTTTTAAACATTGTAAATGATATGTTATAGAGGATCTGGATTCTAGTATGTTCCTCTAGAAAGTTGTGGGTATTTTTTAAGCAGTTAGTTAAATTGGTTGAATTCAAGATGCAAACTATCTCCCCTGCAATGGATAGCAACTAAAAGATAGGGACAGGGACAGGTTTCCAAACACCAGAGCTCATGAAAATAAAATTAGTCCATCTAATGAAAACTTACTTTTACCAAATTAACACAAAAATTTTGTAGACCAGTGTTCTGTAGACCACAATTAATGATCTTTTCCAGGGAAACATGCTGAAATGAAAATATTACAGCTTTCCCCATTAAAGATACATTGCTCTTTTGGAAGGCAGATCTAGGCTTTAAATAGTGTGCCCATTATAGAGTGGTCAAATGTGAAATAAAATAGACTGAGGCAAAGAATTGATGGCATTTGATGCTGGTTCATTGCACATGAATAAATGACTTCATTTCTCTGTTCCTCTCTCCTTTGCAGACTCCCAGATTTGCAGCTCCCACATGCCAATTTCAAGCATTTCAGTTTCATCTTTACCATTTGGGCCTTAGCTATATTATTTATGGCTTAATATATTTTATAATGTTATCCTATCCTATATATGAACTCAGAAGTGCTGGCTATAAATTTTCTAATATAGATTAAAATAAATATAGACTACCGTTTTCATAAAAAGTTGATATGTGCAGTATCTAAAAACCACATGTGGCATTTAGGAACCACCTAAATAATTTAGGAACCACCTAAATAATTCAAGAGTCACTGAAAGTATTCAAGAGAGGTCCATTTGGTTTTCAGTGGGAGCTATATGTGCCAACCAAATGTATTAACTTATTTGAATCTCACTATACACCTATGAGGAGGATACTGTTTTATATACATTTTACAGATGTGTAAACTGAGACACAGAAAGACTTGCATGTCCTAGTCACAGAGCAGGCTCTACGGCTGACCCAGATTTCCGCCATAACACACTGACTTCAGAGCCTGTGCTCATAGCCATGATACAATAGTGCCCCTTGAGGTCTGTTTCCAGACCCAGACCAAGTTTTCAGATGCACAGAGATTGCTTCCAGTACAACTACACCATTCTAACGTGCATTTTCATTATGTGCTCTTTAATCATCCTATATATACTCTTCTATGAAGAGACTGTAACCTTTGGAGACCAATCGAGGAGTCAGCATTTGGGAAGGATTTGGCTAATCTGAGGTCTTGGAAAGGGGGCTGAGGTACCTTCGAACCATAGGCCATCTATTAGACAATATACTTTCATCACATTATATTACTCCCTGTGGTTCCTACTGACACCAAAATGCCACGCAATTCTCAATTTGTCAACCATTCCTGAGCCCCTCATTTATGCCTGTCAGTTTGCTAATCAATGTGAAGGATACATGATTGCCCATTACCTATCACTGCCAAACTAACTACCCCAAAATTCAGTGGCTTAAAACAGGCAATTTATTTTGCCCACAATTTTATGTGTCAGGAATCCTGGAAGAGCCTAGAGGGACAGTTCACCTCTGATCCATGTGGCAGCAAGTAGGGTGGCAAGAACTAAAGGACCCATTTCCAAGATGGCTTCTTCACTTGGGGGTCTGATACTTGTGTTTCTTGGTCACCTTTTTCCTCCATATGGTATTTTATCCTCCAGGGCCTCTTCATATAGCTTGGGCTTTTTGCAGCATGGTGATCTAGGATAACTGCACGTCTTACATGGTGTCTTGCTTCTATGAGGAAGGAAGCAGAAGTGGACAGCTCAGTTAAGAGTTATGCTCAGACTGGTATAGCATCACTTCTAACATATGCTGTTGTTCAAAAGTGTCATGGGCTCACCCAGATTCAAGGGGGTGGAAAAATATTCTACCTGCTGATGGGAGAGTATCAAGGTCATATAGTGAAAGAGCATGAGGGGGTGGGAAACATTATTGCTGTCATCTTTGGAACATACAGTCTTCCACACCTCAAAAAGCTTTTACTCTAACTCACGGGTTCATCACTAAGAGTCCATGGATAAAATTTAGGAGGTCTGTGAACTTGGAAGGAAATAAATCATATTTTTATTTTCTCCAATCTCTAAACTTTAGCATTTCTATCCATTCTGAATGTAGGCACAAACTACAGGAGTTATAGCAATACCTGTGACTTTGTTACCAATAAAAATCACAGATATTTTTACAGCACATTCAGTTGGGTATCAGGGGCCTGATCCTGGCCTATGGGAGCTTCAATGGGGCCATCTCCCTACTGACCTATTCCATGTTGGGCCAGTGGGAAGTGAAGAAGATCAATAACGCTCACACTACTGGCTTCAAAGCAGTGAGATGGGCCCCTGCTGTCATGCCTGGAAGCTTCATAGACCAGCCATCTGGGCAGAAGTCCAACTACGTCAAGAAATATGCATCAGGCGGCTGTGACAACCTCATCAAACTGTGGAAGGAGGAGGAGGACAGCCAGTGGAAGGAAGAGCAGAAGTTGAAAGCACACAGTGACTGGGTTTGAGACATGGCCTGGGCCAGCTCCATTGGCCTGCCTACCAGCACCATTGCCAGCTGCTCCCAGGATGGTCGAGTGTTCAGTTGTACCTGTGATGATGCCACGGGCAATACATGGTCTCCCAAACTGTTGCACAAGTTCAATGATGTTGTATGGCATGTGAGCTTGTCCATCACAGCCAACGTCCTGGCTATCTCAGGCAGAGACAATAACGTGACCCTGTGGAAGGAGTCAGTCAACTGGCAGTGGGTGTGCATCAGTGATGCCAACAAGGGCCAGGGTTCCATATCCACTTCAGTCACAGAAAAGTGACTGAGAATGAGCAGTGACAAGACAGGCAGGGCCTGGCTCTCTACCTGCTGCCTCCAGGACTGCCCTTTCCTGGGCCAACTGACCACACACCTGGGAGGAAGAATGCCCAACTCCCACAATATCACTTGCTCCTGGGAGTCATAACAAATGCAACCAGATTCATCATCTGCCTTAACATGATTTGATATGGTTTGTAATATACTGTCCAGCTGAATGCACTCTTGTTAAGAGGGAAAAACTACAAATGACCTTCAAATCTATTATTTTAAAATATTTTGGGTCATTTTTATGTAACTTTTAGGTGCAGGCATCATTTGTGGGGGCAGGGGGGTGTTTCCAAAGTATTTAAATAAATTCATATTGCTTATAAACAACAAAAACAAAAATGCCTGGATGCTATAGCTTCAATTCTGAGAAAAAAAATAATTATGAACTTAATATTATATATCCAGTAAACATGTCAATCAAATGAGAGGGAAAATTAAGTCACTTTCAGACTTGTAAAAATTCAGTAGGCTTATTCCTCATGCATGCTTTTAAGAAAATTACTTTTGAAGATATTCTTTAGCCAAAACAAGAATAAAATTCAAGAAAGGTAAAGACTGGAGATCCAAGATAACTGACTCTAATCCAGGACAAGAAGTCAGGATGACAGGTTGGCATCTATCCCAGAGAGCACCTGGTCCAGATTGAAATAAAAATTCAGAGGGTTCTGGGAAATGTATCTACAATAATTACATTGCATCCCTTACCATGAATAGAATATGTTTAGGAAGATAGATAATATTAGTGACTTGATGAAGACACATGATTAAAAATTAAATTAAAGACACTTTGAAATCAATATTAACAAATCACAATAATGGAAACAATGTGTATTGATATTTTCAATTTTAGACTCAACCAATGGACACACCATGAAAGGATTAATTATGGTTACAGAAGAGATGATAAAACCTCACAAAAGTTGGCAGAAGGGCATGAGGATAGAATAGTGGTAAAAGAGGTAGAGAGAAATATAGGAGTCCTAATTTACCCATTTTTAAAAATAATAGCTAACACTGGGTACTTATTATATGCCCACTCTAAGAGATAAACATGAATTAATTCATCTAATTTCCCAGTATAAGGAAAGCAAGGCACAGAGAAGCATCTAAATTTCTATCATATATTGCTTCTTACTTCATGGAAAGTCAAAGAGATGCAAAAGTTATTTTGTGAATGACTAAGAAAATAAAAGGTTTTTCTATATTATTTCTAAAAATAATAATATATCTACTAAAGGCACACAAATAGGTATATATATTAACTTGGTGATTTTTATAGCTCTTCAGGAGTTAAATCAGTTTTGTATAGTTCATGAATAGAGAGATCAATGAGGGGAAAGAATATAAATTCCAGAAACATGCATACATGCATATAGAAAATTAATATATGGTAAAGTTGGTTTCAGTGAATAAGAGATATGGTTAAGAAAATGGCTAGTTTCTCCCTCCTGAAGCCACCAGCTCTCCCACGGGACCCGTCCCCACCAGGGCTCCCGTGACCCCAGTGGCCACCACCTCCTCCTCTGTATCCAGTCCCCCCTATGGGGAGCACTCTCGCAACCCTGGCTGCCACAACCTCCATGCCCCCTCCTCACTGGGGTGGACTCATGTACTACAGGGAAGCCTCTGGAGCAGACCCCTGTTGGTGACCCACATGCAGAGGTGGGGCTGAAACCACAGCTGAGCCCCAGGGGCCATGTAGCTAAGGAAGAAAAGCTGACATCTCTCCTCACAGCTGCACAAACAGCAAATTGACACTCCCACGACTGGCTTTGTAAACTCAGCACCTACAGAACATCTGAATGGACAACGAATGCTCCCAGCCAAGACAGGTCTAGCTTTAGCAGCTGTAGACTTCGTGGGCACATACATATGGGTGTTAGGTCAGGCCACAGTCTGAGCTGCTCACATAGCGCCCACAGCAGGTCCAAATCCATGATTACTGCAATCCTGGGACCTGACTTTAGTGGATCTATGCTTGTGGCATGGTGAAAACGATGTCTGAGAGACACCAGGGCCAATTGCCAGCATACCTATGGTTAAGGTGAGGCCAGGAGTGGGGCCAACAGTAGTGTAATCTGAGAGCTCACACAATGGGTGAAAGGTGACATGACAGAGCACACCTACAGGTGAACAGCTCCAGAAGAGGAATACTGAGTGGCTTCCCTCCCAGTGGGAGTGCTCCAATCCTGCCTACCTTGCACCACAGATCAGAAACACAGCTAAGGAACAGATCTTGGGGCCTATACTATGACAACTAAGGAACAGACCCCACCTCTGTCAGGGCAGTGACAACCACAGAGCAAAGGGGATGCCCTGTTCAATATCCAGTGCAGGCCCTGGTCACCATAACATCAGTTACACCTCCTAACAAGGGGATAATGACCAGCATACACTGAGGAAAGAGGTGGCAGACATCTGTACTAAAAATAGCCCTTGCACCAAAAAATATTAAACCTACTCAGGCTATACAGGGATGTTCCCACATAAAAATAGCCCGCCAAGACAGTCTAAGTGTCTGGCATTGAGAAGAAGAATCCCCAGAGCATTAAGCCTTGAAGCCCAGCAGGGCTTGGGTGCAGGAGCTCCACAGGGCTAGGGGAAACAGAGACTCAACTCTGCGAGTGTGCACACAAGGCCTCACATGAACTGGGACCCAGCACAAAGAAGTACCTCCATAGGACCTTGAGTGACACCTACATAGGAGTCTTGGTGGATCTCCTGGGGAGGCGAAGGTGGACTATAGTTCACTGTGGGCTCAAGGACACTGGTAGCAGAAGCCCCAGGGAATATTGATCAGCATGAGCTCTTCCAGAGGTCCCCATTTCAGCACCAAGACCTGACTCCACCCAACAACCTGTAGGCCTCAGTGGTGGAAAGCCTCAGGCCAAACAACAAGACAGGAACACAGCCACACCAATCAGGAGACAGGCTGCCTAAAGTCATACTGAGCTCACAGCCACCTCAAAACACACTCTTTGACAGGGCCCTTCCCATCAGAGGGACAAGGCCCAGGTCCACACACCAGAGGGCAGGCACAAGTCCCTCCCACCAGGAAGCCTGCATAAATTCCTGGACCAACCTCAACTACCAGGAGCAGACATCCAAAGCAAGAGGAACTATGATCCTGCAGCCTGTGGAAAGAATATCAGAAACACAGAAAGTTAGACACATGAGATAACAGAGAAATATGAAGGAACAAGATAAAACCCCACAAGAACAAGATAAAAACCCATAAGAACACTAAATGAAGAGGAGACAGACAATGTACCTGAAAAACAATTCACAGTAATGATAGTAAAAATGATACAAAGGGCTTCCCTGGTGGTGCAGTGGTTGAGAGTCCACCTGCCGATGCAGGGGACACGGGTTCGTGCCCTGGTCCGGGAAGATCCCATGTGCTGCAGAGCAGCTGGGCCTGTGAGCCATGGCCACTGAGCCTGCGTGTCTGGAGCCTGTGCTCTGCAACGGGAGAGGCCACAACAGTGAGAGGCCCGCATACCACACAAAAAAAAAAAAAAAGATCCAAAATCTCAGAAAAAGATAGGAGCCCAGATTGAGAACATACAAGAAATGTTTAACAAGGAGCTAGAAGATTTAAAGAAAAACAAAGATGAAGAATACAATAGCTGAAATGAAAAATACACTAGAAGGAATCAATAGCAGAATATCTGAGGCAGAAGAATGGATACGTGACCTGGAAGACAGAATGGTGGAAATCACTGCCTCAGAACAGAATAAACAAAAAAGAATGAAAAGAAATGAAGACAGCCTCAGAGAACTCTGGGACAACATTAAACACACCAACATTTGTACTATAGGGGTCCCAGAAGGAGAAGAGATAAAGAAAGGGCCTGAGAAAATATTTGAAGATATTATAGCCAAAAACTTCCCTAACATGAGAAAGGAAACACTCACTCAAGTCCAGGAAATGTAGAGTCCCATACAGGCTGAATCCAAGGAGGAACACATGAAAACACATATTAATCAAACTGACAAAAATTAAAGACAAAGAAAAAATATTAAAAACCACAAGGGAAAAGCAACAAATAACATACAACAGAATCCCCATAAGGTTATCAGATGATTTTTCAGCAGAAAGTCTGCATGCCAAAAGGGAGTGATTGATATATTTCCAGTGATGAAAGGGAAAAATCTACAACCAAGAATACCCAGTAAGGCTCTATACAGATTTGACAGAGAAATCAAAAGTTTTAGACAAGCAAAAGCTAAAAGAATCCAGCAACACCAAATCAGCTTTACAACAAATGCTAAAGGAACTTCACTACGTGGGAAAGAGACCAGCAACTTAAAACAAACTTGTACATATATAGACTGCTATATCAAAACCTCATGGGAGCAGCAAACCAAAAACCTACAATAGATATACACATACAAAAAAAAAGCAAACCAGAAGCAAAACTAAAGATGTTCATCGAAAAAAAAAAAAAGATGTTCATCAAACCACAAGAGAAGAGAACAAAAGAGGAAGAGAAGAAGAAAGACCTACAAAAACAAACCCAAAGAAATTAAGAAAATGGTAATAGGAACATACATAACGATAATTTCCTTCAATATGGATGGATTAAATGCTCCAACCAAAACACACAGACGGGCAGAATGGATACAAAAACAAGACCCATATACATGCTGTCTACAAGAGACCCACTTTAGACGTAGGGACACATACAGACTGAAAGTGAGGGAATAGAAAAGAAAGAAAAGAAAGAAAAAAGAAAACTGGAGTAGCAATACTCATATCAGACAAAATAGATGTTAAAATAAATACTGTTACAAGTGACAAGGAAGGATACTACATAATGATCAAGGGATCAATGCAAGAAGAAGATATGGGCTTCCCTGGTGGTGCAGTGGATGAGAGTCCACCTGCCAATGCAGGGGACACGGGTTCGTGCCCCAGTCCAGGAAGGTCCCACATGCCGCGGAGCGGCTGGTCCCGTGAGCCATGGCCACTGAGCCTGCACGTCCAGAGCCTGTTCTCCACAACGGGAGAGGCCACAACAGTGAGAGGCCCACGTACCAAAAAAAAAAAAAAAAAAAAAAGAAGATATAACAATAATAAATATATATGCACCCAACACTGATGAAAGAAATTAAATGATACCAACAGATGGAGGGATATACCATGTTCTTGGATTGGAAGAATCAACATTATGAAAATGACTATACTACCCAAAGCAATCTACAGATTCAGTGTAATCCCTGTCAAATTACCAATGGCAATTTTTTTTACAGAACTAGAACAAAAAAATCTTAAAATTTGTATGGAGACACAAAAGACCCTGAATAGCCAAAGCAGACTTCTGGAGAAAAAACAGAGCTGGAGGAATCAGACTCCCTGACTTCAGACTATACTACAAAGCTATAGTAATCAAGACAATATGGTACTGGCACAAAAACAGAAACAGATCAATGGAACAAGATAGAAAGCCCAGAGATAAACCCATGCACCTATGGTCAACAAATATATGACCAAGGAGGCAAGGATATACAATGGAGAAAAACAGTCTCTTCAATAAGTGGTGCTGGGAAAACTGGACAGCTACATGTAAGAGAATGAAATTAGAACACTCCCTAACACCATACACAAAAATAAACTAAAAATGGATTAGAGACCTCAATGTAAGACTGGACACTACAAAACTCTTAGAGGAAAACATAGGAAGAAGACTCTTTGACATAAATCACAGCAAGATCTTTTTTGATCCACCTCCTAGAGTAATGGAAATAAAAACAAAAATAAACAAATGGGACTAATGAAACTTCAAAGATTTTGTACAGCAAGGGAAACCATAAAAAATATGAAAAGACAACCCTCAGAATGGGAGAAAATATTTGCAAACAAATCAATGGACAAAGGATTAATCTCCAAAATATATAAACAGCCCATGCAGCTCAATATTAAAAAAACAAACAACCCTATCAAAAATGGGCAGAAGACCTAAATAGACATTTCTTCAAAGAAGACACACAGATGGTCAAGAAGCACATGAAAAGCTGCTCAACATCAATAATTATTAGAGAAATGCAAATCAAAACTACAATGAGGTATCACCTCACACCAGTTAGAATGGGCATCATCAGAAAATCTACAAACAAAAAATGCTGGAGAGGGTGTGGAGAAAAGGGAACCCTCTGGTCCTGTTGGTGGGAATGTAAATTAATGCTGCCACTATGGAGAACAGTATGGAGGTTCCTTAAAAAACTAAAAGTAGACTTACCATATGATCCAGCAATCCCACTACTGGGCATATACCCAGAGAAAACCATAATTCAAAACGACACATGCACCCCAATGTTCATTGCACCAGTATTTACGATAGCCATGTCATGGAAACAACCTTAAAGCTCATCAACAGACCAATGGATAAAGAAGATCTGGTACATATATACCATGGAATATTACTCAGCCATGAAAAGTAACGAAATTGGGTCATTTGTTGAGACGTGGATGAATCTAGAGACTGTCATACAGAGTGAAGTAAGTCAGAAAGAGAAAAACAAATAACGTATATTAACACATACATGTGGAACCTAGAAAAATGGTACAGATGAACTGGTGTTCAGGGTAGAAATTGAGACACAGATGTACAGAACATACGTATGGACACCAAGGGGGGAAAGCTGCAGGGGGTGGTGGTGGTGGTGTGATGAATTGGGCAATTGGGTTTGACAGGTATACACTGATGTGTATAAACTTGATGACTAACAAGAACCTGTTGTATAAAAAAATAAATAAAATTAAATTAAAAAAAAAGAAAGAAAACACAATGATCCAAAACCTATGGGATGCAGCAAAAGTAGTTCTAAGAGGGAAGTTTATAGCTATACAATGTTACCTCAAGAAACAAGAAAACTCTCAAATAATAAAACCTGACCTTACCCCTAAAGCAACTAGAGAAAGAAGAACAAACAGAACCTAAAGTTAGTAGAAGGAAAGAAATCATAAAGAGCAGCAATAGATGAAATAGAGATGAAAAAAACAATAGCAAAGATCAATGAAACTAAAAACTTGTTGTTTGAGAAGGTAAACAAAATTGATAAACCTTTAGCCAGACTCATCAAGAAAAAAAGGGAGCAGACTCGAGTCAATAAATTTAGAAATAAAAAAAAAGGAGAAGTTACAATGGACACCGCAGAAATACAAAGGATCACAAGAGACTACTACAAGCAATTATATGTGAATAAAATGGACAACCTAGAACATAAGGAAAAATTCTTAGAAAGCTACAACCTTCCAAGACTGAACCAGGAAGACATAGAAAATACGAACAATCACAAGTAATGAAACTGAAACTGTGATTTAAAAATCTTCCAACAAACAAAAGTCCAGGACCAGATGGCTTCACAGGCAAGTTGTATCAAACATTTAGAGAAGAGTTAATGCCTATCCTTCTGAAACTCTTCCAAAATGTTGCAGAGGAAGGAACACTCACAAGCTCGTTCTATAAGGCCGCCATCATCCTGATACCAAAACCAGACAAAGATATCACAAAAAAAGGAAACTACAGGCCAATATCACTGATGAACATAGATGCAAAAATCCTCAACAAAATCCTAGCAATTTGAATCCAACAATACATTAAAAGGATCATACACCATGATCAAATGGGATTTATCACAGGGATGTGAGGATTTTTCAATATCTGCAAACAAATCAGTGTGATACACCACATCAACAAATTGAAGAATAAAAACCATATGATCATCACAATAGATACAGAAAAAGCTTGTGACAAAATTCAACACCCATTTGTGATAAAACCTCTCCAGAAAGTGGGCATAGAAGTAACATACCTGAACCTGATAAAGGGCATATATGACAAACACACAGCAAACATCATTGTCAATGGTGAAAAAACTGAAAGCATTTCCTCTAAGATCTGGAACAAGACAAGGATGTCCACTCTCGCCACTTTAATTCAACATAGTTTTGGAAGTCCTAGCCACGGCAATCAGAGAAGAAAAAGAAATAAAAGGAATCCAAATTGGAAAAGACTAAAACTGTCACTGTTTGCAGATGACATGATACTATACATAGAAAATCCTAAAGATGCTACCAGAAAATTATTAGAGCTCATCAATGAATTTGGTAAAGTTGAGGATACAAAATTAATGCACAGAAATCTCTTGCATTCCTATACACTAACAATGAAAGATCACAAAGAGGAGTTAAGGAAACAATCCCACTTATCATCACATCAAAAAGAATAAAACACCTAGGAATAAACCTACCTAAGGAGGTAAAAAACCTGTACTCAGAAAACTGTAAGATACTGATGAAAGAAATCAAAGATGACACAAACAGATGGAGAGATATACCATGTCCTTGGATTGGAAGAATCAACATTGTAAAAATGACTATACTACACAAGTAATCTACACATTCAATGTAATCCGTACCAAATTACCAATAGCATTTTTTCACAGAATAAAAACAAAAATTTTACAATTTGTATGGAAACCCAAAAGACCCCAAATAGCCAAAGCAGTCTTGAGAAAGGAAACCAGAGCTGGAGGAATCAGGCTCCCTGACCTCAGACTACACTACAAAGCCTACACTAATCAAAACTGTATGGTACTGGCACAAAAACAGAAATATAAATCAATGGAACAGGATAGAAAGTCCATAGATAAACCCACACACCTATGGTCACCTAATCTATCACAAAGGAGGTCAGAATATACAATGGAGCAAAGACAGTTTCTTCAATAAGTGGTGCTGGGAAAACTGGACAGCTTCATGTAGAAGAATGAAATTAGAACATTCTCTAACACCATACACAAAAGTAAACTTAAAATGGATTAGAGACCTAAATGTAAGACTGCATACTATAAAACTCTTAGAGGAAAACATAGGCAGAACACTCTCTGACATCAATCACAGCAAGATCTTTTTTGATCCACCTCCTAGAGTAATGAAAATGAAAACAAACAAAAAAACAAATGAGACCTGATGAAACTTAAAAGTTTTTGCACAACAAAGGAAACCATAAACAAAACAAAAAGACAACCCACAGATTAGGAGAAAATATTTGCAAATGAAGTGACCCACAAGGGATTAATCTCCAAAATATACAAACATTTTGTTAAGCATTTTTGCCTCTATGTTCTTCAGTGATATTGCCTTTAATTTTCTTTTTTCCTGACACTTTTGTCTGGTTTTGGTATCAGGGTGACGGTGGCCTCGTAGAATGAGCTTGGGAGTGTTCCTCCCTCTGCAAATTTTTGGAAGAGTTTGAGATAACTAATGAGAACCTACTGTACAGCACAGGGACCTCTACCTAATGCTCTATGGTGACCTAAATGGGAAGGAAATCCAAAAGAGGCAAAATACATATAGCTGATTCACTTTGTTGTATGGCAGAAACTAATCCCACATTGTAAAGCAACTATATTCCAATAAAAATTAATTTAAAAAAACCCAAAGCAAAATATACAAACAGCTCACACAGTTCAATATAAAAAAAAACCCAATCATAAAATGGAAAGAAGATATAAAATAGACATTTCTCCAAAGAAGACATTCAGATGGCCAAAAAGCACATGAAAAGATGATCAACATCACTAATTATTAGCAAAATGCAAATCAAAATTACAATGAGATATCACCTCACACCAGTCAGAATGGCCATCATAAAAAAATCTATAAACTATAAATGCTGAAGAGGGTCTGAAGAAAAGGAAGAATGTAAATTACTACAGCCACTATGGAGAACAGTATTGAGGTTCCTTAAAAAACTAAAAATAGAATTACCACATGACCCAGCAATCCCAGTACTGGGCATATACTCAGAGAAAACCATATTTCAAAAAGACACATGCACCACCAGGGAAGCCCAAACATTTCCTTTTACTGAAGTAGAGTTGATTTACAATGTTTTGTTAATTTCCAGTGCACACCAAAGTGATAGGTTTATATATATATATATATATATATATATATATATATATATATATATATATATATTCTTTTCCTGTTTTAGATTCCACATGTAAGTGATATCATATGATATTTGCTTTTCTCTGTCAGACTTACTTCATTTAGTGTGATAATCTCTAGGTCCATCCATGTTGCTGCAAATGACATTATTTCATTCTTTTTTATGGCTTAGTAGTATTCCAGTGTGTGTGTGTGTGTGTGTGTGTGTGTGTGTGTGTGTGTGTGTGTGTATCTCACATCTTCTTTATCCATTCATCTTTCCATGGACATTTAGGTTGCTTCCGTGCCTTGGCTATTATAAACAGTCCTGCTATGAACATTGGGGTGCATTATTATTTTGAATTAGAGTCTTCTCCAGATGTATGTCCAGGAGTGTGGTTGCTGGATCATACGGTAATTCTACTTTTAGTTTTTTAAGGAACCTCCATACTGTTCTCCATGGTCTCTGCACCAACTTATATTTCCACCAACAGTGTAGAAGGGTTCCCTCTTCTACACACACTCTCCAGCATTTATTGTTTGTGGAATTTTTAATGATGGCCATTTTGACTGGTGTGATGGTATACCTCATTGTACTGATTTGCATTTCTCTAATAATTAGTGATGTGGAGCATCTTTTCACATGTCTGTTGTCCATCTGCATGTCTCCTTTGGAGAGATGTCTATTTAGGTTTTCTGCCCATTTGTTTTTATTGTTATTGAGTTGTATGAGCTGTTTCTATATTTTAGAAATTAATCCCTTGTCGATCCCATAGTTTCTAAATATTTTCTCCCAGTTTGCAGGTTGCCATTTCATTTTGTTTATGTTTTCCTTTGCTGTGCAAAAGCTTATAAATTTGATTAGGTTCCATTAGTTTATTTTTCCTTTTATTTCTTTTGCCTTGGGAGACTGACCTAAGAAAACATTGCTACAATTTATGTCAGAGAATGTTTCACTTAGGAGTTTTATGGTGTCCTGTCTTATATTTAGCTCTTTAAGCCATTTTGAAATTATTTTTGTGTATGTCATGAGGGAGTATTCTAACCTCATTGATTTATATGCAGTTGTCCAGCTTTCCCAATATCACTTGCTGAAGAGACTTTTTCTCCATTGTATATTCTTGCATCCTTTGTTGATTAATTGACTGTAGGTGTGTGGGTTTATTTCTGGGCTCTCTACTCTGTTCCATTGACCCTTATGTCTGTTTTTGCGCCAATACCATGCTGTTTTGATTACTGTAGCTTTGTAGTATTGTCTGAAGTCTGGGAGAGTTATGCCTCCCTGTCTGTCTAGCTATTTAGAAAGAATATACCAGAACTTCAACCGAAAATAATTTTCAGATAAATAATATTTTATATTTCTAAATGAAATCATATAGAGTATACCAAGAAATCATGTAAGATTATACAGATAAATGTATGTATGTGTACATATGTATGTACAATTTTGGAATAGGAAAAGCTGAATTTCAAGCTTTTTAAAATTAGAAATGATAATTTATGAGATTAATAAATAAAACTACATATGTATTAAAAATTGGAGCACAGAAAAAGATGGCATAAACGAAGTTAACAAATGACAAATCTGAAGGGAAAATGGCAACATTTATGATAGTGGGCTTTTTACCTTCCATTTACAGTTAAGTAGCTCTTAGAAATTAGAAGGTGGCCAAGAATCCAATAGAAAAACTAGCAAAGCACAATGCACAGAAAAGAAAATACAAATCTCTTCTGAATGGAAACCTTTTGAATGATCTACAGTTTGAAATGCAGCAGAACTATTCAGGAAATTAACAAATTTTGTGTGCATTAAATTTTGGAGTTGAACCAACCTTAACGACCCTCCTGAAAGCAATATATTGACTTGGCAGGATAAAAAGAATCAGTGAGGGATGAATTAATAGGGCATAAGGAAGTAAAAATGAAGAATGTAAAAAGGAAAAGGGAGGGGGACTGGACAGAACTGAAGGTCACTTGTCAAGGGAAGAAGAAGCCCACCCAAGAAACATTTTAAATATGAAAGAAGAAAAAAGAGGGGCTGGTGTTTAAAAAAGTCAAATGATTAATCATGAACTTTAAGCTGGACAAGCAAAGAAGAGAAGTGGGAAGAGTGCAGAGCCAACTCAAAAGGGAAATGGAGAGATCAAGTGTACCAGAGGTTTTTATGAGGCTAAATGGAGTTTGGGCAGGAAAGAGCTAGAAGGATCAATCTAGTCAGTAACTGAGATTTTAGACTTTGATTTTTAAGCTGGATCAGATGCCCAAATACAAAATATGACCCAATAAATGGATAATTAAATTGATGTGAAAGTACTCATTGGAGCTGAATTCAAGCAAGACCTCATTGTAGTTTCGAGTTCCATTTCTCTAGTAATTAGCAATGTTTAGCATCTTTTCATGTGCCTAGTGGCCACCTGTATATCTTCTTTGGAGAGACGTCTATTTAGGTCTTCTGCACATTTTTCGATTGGGCCAACTTCCTTCTTTTATTTAAGGACTTTTCAAAGGGAAGGGACATTATTATGGAGAATAATATTATAATAATATTATAATATATAATTATATATTATAATAACATAATATTATTTATGTTATTTTTGAAAAATGTTATTGCCCTTTTCCTTTTGGTATACAGTCATATAGGTTTTAACACATGTATAAATCCATGTATCCACCACCATAATCAGGACACAAAATTATTCCAGACCCCCAGAAAAATCACTTGGGCTATCTTTTTTTTTAAACATCTTTATTGGAGTACAATTGCTTGACAATGTTGTGATAGCTTCTGCTGTATAACAAAGTGAATCAGCTATACGTATACATATATCCCCATACCCCCTCCCTCTTGCATCTCCTTCCAACCCTCCCTATCCCACCGCTATAGGTGGACACAAAGCATGGAGCTGATCTCCCTGTGCTATGCGGCTGCTTCCTACTATCTATTTTACATTTGGTAGTGTATATATGTAAATATCAATCTCTCACTTCGTCCCAGCTTACCCTTCCCCCTCCCTGTGTCCTCAAGTCTATTCTCTACGTCTGCGTCTTTATTCCTGTCCTGCCCATAGGTTCTTCAGAACCTTTTTTTTTTTTTTTTAGATTCCATATATTTGCGTTAGCATATGGTACTCTTTCTGACTTACTTCACTCTGTATGACAGACTCTAGGTCCATCCACCTCACTACAAATAACTCAATTTCATTTCTTTTTATGGCTGAGTAATATACCATTGTACATATGTGCCACATCTTCTTTATCCATTCATCTGTCGATGGACACTTAGGTTGCTTCCATGTCCTGGCTATTGTAAATAGTGCTGCAATGAACACTGTGGTACATGACTCTTTTTGAATTATGGTTTTCTCAGGGTATATGCCCAGTAGTGGGATTGCTGGGTCATATGGTAGTTCTATTTCTATTTTTTTAAGGAACCTCCATACTGTTTTCCATAGTGGCTGTATCAATTTACATTCCCACCAACAGTGCAAGAGGGTTCCCTTTTCTCCACACCCTCTCCAGCATTTATTGTTCATAGATTTTTTGATGATGGTCATTCTGACCAGTGGGAGGTGATACCTCATTGTAGTTTCGAATTGCATTTCTCTAATGATTAGTGATGTTGAGCATCCTTTCATGTGTTTGTTGGCAATCTGTATATCTTCTTTGGAGAAGTTTCTATTTAGGTCTTCTGTCCATTTTTGGATTGGGTTGTTTGTTTTTTGATATTGAGCTGCTTGTATATTTTGGAGATTAATCCTTTGTCAGTTGCTTCACTTGCAAATATTTTCTCCCATTCTGAGGGTTGTCTTTTCATCTAGTTTATGGTTTCTTTTGCTGTGCAAAAGCTTTTAAGTTTCAATAGGCCCCATTTGTTTATTTTTGTTTTCATTTTCATTACTCTAGGAGGTGGATCAAAAAAGATCTTGCTCTGATTGATGTCAGAGAGTGTTCTGCCTATGTTTTCCTCTAAGTTTTATAGTATCTATTCTTACATTTAGGTCTTTAATCCATTTTGAGTTTACTTTTATGTATGGTGTAGAGAAAGTTCTAATTTCATTCTTTTACATGTAGCTGTCCAGTTTTCCTGCACCATTTACTGAAGAGACTGTCTTTGGCCCATTGTACATTCTGGCCTCCTTTGTGACCAGAGGTGTGTGGGTTTATCTCTGACTTCCTATTGTGTTCCATTAATCTATATTTCTGTTTTTGTGTCAGTACTATAATGTCTTGATTACTGTAGCCTTGCACTATAGTCTGAGGTCAGGGAGCTTGATTGCTCCAGCTCCGGTTTTCTTTCTCAAGATTGCTTTGGCTATTCGGGGTCTTTTGCGTTTCCATACAAATTGTGAAATTTTTTGTTCTAGTTCTGTGAAAAATGCCAGTGGTAGTTTGATAGGGACTGCATTGAATCTGTAGATTGCTTTGGGTAGTAGAGTCATTTTCACAATGTTGATTCTTCCAAAACAAGAACATGGTATATCTCTCTATCTCTTTGTATCATCTTTAATTTCTCTCATCAGTGTCTTATAGTTTTCTGCATACAGGTCTTCTGTCTCCTTGGATAGGTTTATTCCTAGGTATTTTATTCTTTTTGTTGCAATGGTAAATGGGAGTGTTTCCTTAATTTCTATTTCAGATTTTTCATCATTAGTGTGTAGGAATGCAAGAGATTTCTGTGCATTAATTTTGTATCCTTCTACTTTACCAATTCATCGATTAGCTCTAGTAGTTTTCTGGTAGCATCTTTAGGATTCTCTATGTATAGTATCATGTCATCTGCAAACGTGACAGTTTTACTTCTTTCCCGATTTGGATTCCTTCTATTTCCTTTTCTTCTCTGATTGCTCTGGCTAAAACTTCCAAAACTATGTTGAATAAGAGTGGTGAGAGTGGGCAACCTTGTCTTTTTCCTGATCTTAGTGGAAATGTTTTCAGTTTTTCACCATTGAGAACAATGATGACTGTGGGTTTGTCATATATGGCCTTTATTATGTTGAGGTAAGTTCCCTCTATGCCTACTTTCTGGAGGGTTTTTTTGTCAGAAACGGGTGTTGAATTTTGTCAAAAGCTTTCTCTGCATCTATTGAGATGATCATATGGTTTTTATCCTTCAATTTGTTAATATGGTGTATCACACTGATTGATTTGTATATATTGAAGAATCCTTGCATTCCTGGGATAAACCCCACTTGATCATGGTGTATGATCCTTTTAAATGTGCTGTTGGATTCTCTTTGCTATTATTTTGTTGAGGATTTTTGTATCTATGTTCATCAGTGATATTGGCCTGTAGTTTTCTTTTTTTGTGACATCTTTGTCTGGTTTTGGTATCAGGCGGCCTTTTAGAATGAGTATGTGAGTGTTCCTCCCTCTACTATATTTTGGAAGAGTTTGAGGAGGATAGGTGTTAGCTCTTCTCTAAATGTTTGATAGAATTCGCCTGTGAAGCCATCTGTTCCTGGGCTTTTGTTGGTTGGAAGATTTTTAATCACAGTTTCAATTTCAGTGCTTGTGATTGGTCTTTTCATATTTTCTATTTCTTCCTGGTTCAGTCTTGAAGGTTGTGCTTTTGTAAGAATTTGTCCATTTCCTCCAGGTTGTACATTTTATTGGCATATAGTTTCTTGTAGTAATCTCTCATGATCCTTTGTACTTCTGCAGTGTCAGTTGTTATTTCTCCTTTTTAGTTTCTAGTTCTATAGATTTGAGTCTTCTCCCTTTTTTTCTTGATGAGTCTGGCTAATGGTTTATCAATACTGTTTATCTTCTCATAGAACGAGCTTTTGGTTTTATTGATGTTTACTATTGCGTCCTTCTTTCCGTTTTCATTTATTTCTGCTCTGATCTTTATGATTTCTTTCTTTCTGCTAACTTTGGGGCTTTTTTCTGCTTTCTCTAATTGCTTTCGGTGTAAGGTTTGGTTGTTTATTTGAGATGTTTCATGTTTCTTGAAGTAGGATTTTATTGCTATAAACTTCCCTCTTAGAACTGCTTTTGCTGCATCCCATAGGTTTTGGGTCGTCGTGTCTCCATTGTTATTTGTTTCTAGGTATTTGTGGATTTCCTCTTTGATTTCTTCAGTGATCTCTTGGTTATCAAGTAGTGTATTGTTTAGCCTCCATGTGTCTGTATTCTTTACAGTTATTTCCCTGTAATTGGTATCTAGTTTCATAGCATTGTGGTCAGAAAAAATATTTGATAAAATTTCAATTTTCTTAAATTTACTATGGCTTGATTTGTGACTCAAGATATGATCTATCCTGGAGAATGTTCCATGAGCACTTGAGAAGAAAGTCTATTCTGTTGTTTTTGGATGGAATGTCCTATAAATATCAGTGAAGTCCATCTTGTTTATTGTATCATTTAAAGCTTCTGTTTCCCTCTTTTTTCATTTTGGATGATCTGTCCCTTGGTGAAAGTGGGGTATTAAAGTCCCCTACTATTATTGAGTTACTATCAATTTCCCCTTTTATGGCTGTTAGCATCTGCCTTATGTATGGAGCTGCTCTTATGTTGGGTTCATAAATATTTACAATTGTTATATCTTCTTCTTGGATTGATCCCTTGATCATTATGTAGTGTCCTTCTTTGTCTCTTGTAATAGTCTTGAGAATTGCTACCCCAGCTTTCTTTTGATTTCCATTTGCATGGAAATGCATCTTTTTCCATCCCCTCACTTGCAGTTTGTATGTATCCCTAAGTCTGAAGTGGGTCTCTTGTAGACAGCATATATATGGGTCTCGTTTTTGTATCCATTCCGCCAGTCTATGTCTTTTGGTTGGAGCATTTAATCCATTTACATTTAAGGTAATTATTATGTGTATGTTTCTGTTACGATTTTCTTAATTGTTTTGGCTTTGTTATTGTAGGCCTTTTCCTTCTCTTGTGTTTCCTGCCTAGAGACGTTCCTTTACTATTTATTGTAAAGCTGGTTTGGTGGCGCTGAATTCTGTTAGCTTTTGCTTGTCTGTAAAGGTTTTAACTTCTCTGTTAATTCTGAATCAGATCCTTGCTGGGTAGAGTAATCTTGGTCGTAGGTTTTTCCCTTTCATCACTTTCAATATGTCCTGCCACTCCCTTCTGGATTGCAGAGTTTCTACTGAAATTTCAGCTGTTAACCTTATGGGGATTCCATTATATGTTATTTGTTGCTTTTCCCTTGCTGCTTTTAATATTTTTTCTCTGTATTTAATTTTTGATAGTTTGATTAATATATGTCTTGGCGTGTTTCTCCTTGGATTTATCCTGTATGGGACTCTCTGCACTCCCTGGACTTGACTGACTATTTCCTTTCCCACATTAGGGAAGTTTTCAACTATAATCTCTTCAAATATTTTCTCAGTCCCTTCCTTTTTCTCTTCGTCTTCTGGGACCCCTATAATTCAAATGTTGGTGCATTTAATATTGTCCCAGAGGTCTCTGTGAGTGTCCTCTATTCTTTTCATTCTTTTTTCTTGCTTCTGCTCTGTGGTAATTTCCACTATTTTATCTTCCAGGTCACTCTTCCGTTCTTCTGCCTCAGTTATTCTGCTATTGATTCCTTCTAGTGAATTTTTAATTTCATGTATTGTGTTGTTCACCATTGTCTGTTTGCTCTTTAGTTCTTCTAGGTTGTTGTTAAACATTTCTTGTATTTTCTCCATTCTATTTCCAAGATTTAGATCATCTATACTATCATTACTCTGAATTCTTTTTCAGGTAGACTGCCTATTTCCTCTTCATTTATTTGATCTGGTGGGTTTTTACTTTGCTCCTTTATCTGCTTCATATTTCTCTGTCTTCTCATTTTGCTTAACTTACTGTGTTTGGGGTCTCCTTTTCACAGGCTGCAGGTTTGTAGTTCCCGTTGTTTTTGGTGTCTGCCCCCAGTGGGTAATGTTGGTTCAGTGGGTTGTGTAGGCTTCCTGGTGGAGGGAACTGGTGCCTGTGTTCTGGTGGATAAGGCTGGATCTTGTCTTTCTAGTGGTCAGAACCATGTCCGTTGGTGTGTTTTGGGGTGTCTGTGACCTTATCATGATTTTAGGCAGCCTCTCTGCTAATTGGTAGGGTTTTGTTCCTGTATTGCTAGTTGTTTGGCATGGGTTGTCCAACACTGGAGCTTGCTGGTCGTTGAGTGGAGCTGGGTGTTAGCGTGGACATGGAGATCTCTGGGAAATCTCTCACCGATTGATAGTACATGGGGCCAGGAGGTGTCTGTGGTCCAATGTCCTGAATTCGGCTCTCCCACCTCAGAGGCTCAGGCCTGACACCCAGCTGGAGCACCAAGATTCTGTCAGCTGAATTTGCATTCCTTTGGTTGATGAGTTTTTTGTCTCCTTCCCCCGGTTCTCTGTTCCTTGTCACTCCCACCTTCTGGGTTTCTCTTAGCACCGTTTGGACTATCTATGGGATAAAGTCAGAGGTGCTTTCCCCCTAGGGTTCAAATATAGTTGTGGTAGGAGTTGGGGGTGAGGTTTTAGAACCATTTCCCTTCACACTAAGACTTTTCTTTCACAGTTTTTGATAGTCTCTTCCCAGCCGCCCTGATTTAAAGGGGAAATGGATCATGGTCAAATTAGCCCTAATGCCTTCTAATGCATTTCTTCTAATGCATTTCTAATGCATTATTAGTTCTGGGAGTTCCGTAGATTGCTTGACATTTTCTACATAGAAAATTATGTTATGTGAGAATAGGATAACTAACAGGATAATTGTTTCTTCCTTTCAACGTGTATGTGTTCTTCTTTTCCTTGCCTCATCGCACCGGCTAAAATTTCCAATACAATGTTGAATAAGAGTGGTGAGAAGACAACTGTGACTTATTCTTGAGCTTAGGGAGAAAGCATTTTACCATTAAGTATGATACTAGCTGTAGATTTAAAAAAAAATAGATTACTCTTTAGCAAGTTGAGGAAATTCCCTTCTATTCCTAGTTTGATGGGAGTTTTTATACAGAATAGTTGCTGGATTCTCTCAAATAATTTTCTGCATTAATTGATATTCTCATAAAGTTTTTCTTCTTTAGATTAATTAGTAATTCATTAATTAGTTAATATGGTAGATTACATTGATTTATTTCTGAATTATGAGTTAGCCTTTCATCCTGGGGTAAACTCCACTTAGTGTCTTGTATTATTCTTTTTATATATTCCTCAATTCAATTTGGTAATTTTTGTTGAACATTTTTCCATCCATGTTCATGAGAAATATTCATCTGTAGTTATCTTTTCTTATAGTGCCTTTGCCTGCTGTTGGTATCAGAGTAACTCTGGCCTCATAAAATGACTTGAATGTGTTCCCTCTCCTATTTGACAGAAGTGTAGAACTGTGCTCTATTTCTCCTTTAAACATTCCTAGAATTCACCTGTGGAAGCATCTGGACTAGGAAATTTCTTTTTGGAAGATTATAAACTACAAATTTAATTTCTTTAATATTTATAGAACAATTCAAGTTACATATTTCATCATGGTTGAGTTTGCGTAGTTTATGATTTTTAAGAAAATGGTCCATTTCATCTAAGGTATTGAATTTCTGAGCGTGGAATTGTTCATAGTATTTCCTTATATTATCCTTTTAACATCTACAGAGTCTATAGGGATCTCTCCTCTTTCAATCTAATATTGGTAATTTGCATCTTCTGTCTGTTTTTCTTTGTCAGTCTTGCTAGAAGTTAATCAATTTTATTGACCTCAAAACCAGCTTTAAGTTTGATTTTCTTTATTAATTTTCTGTTTTTCAATTTTAATGATTTCTATTCTTATTTTTCCTTCCTACCTTGCCTTTGGTTTAGTTTGCTCTTCTTTTTCTATTTTCTAAGGTAAAAGCAACCGATTGATTTGATTACATTCTTCTTTTCTAACATAGCATTTTAATGCTATAAAATTTCCTCTAAGCACTATGTTAGTTGCACCCCACAAATTTTGATGTTATATTCATTCTCATTTTATTCAAAATATTTTATATAACTTATCCTGAGACTTCCTTTTTGACACATGGATTAATTAAAAGTATGTTGATTAACTTCAAGTGCTTGGATATTTTTCTGCTATATTTCTTTTACTGATTTCTAGTTTAATTCCATTATGTTCTGAAATACACACTTTGTATATTTTGAATTCTTTTAAATTTTTTAAGGTTTGCTTTATGACTTTGGGTATGGTCTATCTTGGTAGATGTTCCATATGAACTGAAAAGAATGTATTTCTTCTATTGTTAGGTGAAGTGTTTTTTAAATGTCAGGTTCAGTTGGTTGATAGTATTGTTCAGTTATTCTATATTCTTGATTTTTTATCTATTATCTATACTACTGAGAAAGGAGTATTGATGTCTCTAATTCTAATTATGGATTTCTCCTACTTTCAGCTCCATCAGTTTTTGTTTACTGTATTTTGAAGCTCTGTTGTTGTATACACAGTTAGAATTGTTATGACTTCTTGGTGAATTAACAGTATTTATCCTCAGTAATTTTATTTTCTCTCAAGCCCCCTAGCTCTGATATCAATATAGCCACTCAGCTCTCCTTTGACTAGTGTCTGCATGGTATATTGTTTCCATCCATTTACTTTTTTTTTTTTTTTTTTTTTTTTTTTTTTTTTTTTGGCGGTACGCGGACCTCTCACTGTTGTGGTCTCTCCTGTTGCGGAGCACAGGCTCTGGACGCGCAGGCTCAGCGGCCATGGCTCACGGACCCAGCCGCTCCGCGGCATGTGGGATCTTCCCGGACCAGGGCACGAACCCATGTCCCCTGAATCGGCAGGCGGACTCTCAACCACTGCGCCACCAGGGAAGCCCCCATCCATTTACTTTTAATGTATGCATATCACTATATTTGAACTGAGTTTCTTATAGATGGCATAAATTTAGATCATGGTTTTTTTAAATCCATTTTCACAATTCCTGTTTTTAAACTAGTATATTCAGATCATTCACATTAATGTTATTGTTGATATGTTTGGATTTAGATTGATGGTACTCCAAATCCTGGTGTTCTTCCCCAATCTGCCTGTTGCTATTTACTTTCCAGAGTCTTCAAGTAGTTGTTCCATGCATTCTGTCCAGGTTTAGTAGTTATATTCAGTGAAAGAGAAGATATGAAATGTGCTTACTCCATCCTACATATATGTGGAATTCTGGGAATAATTATTTTTAGAGCTTCTCTGAATCTGAGGATCAGATTCCAAGTTTCTGACTGTCATGCTAAAGTTCCTATCAATGTTAAACATCACTAATTATTAGAGAAATGCAAATCAAAACTACAATGAGATATCACCTCACGCTACTCAGAATGGCCATCATCAGAATATCTACAAACAATAACTGCTGGAGAGGGTATAGAGAAAAAGGAACCCTCTTGCACTGGTGGTGGGAATGTAAATTGGTACAGCCACTATGGAGAACAGTATGGAGGTTCCTTAAAAAGCTAAAAGCAGAGCTACCATATGACCCACCAATCCCACTTCTGGGCATATACCCAAGAAAACCATAATTCGAAAAGATACATGCACCCCAATGTTCATTGCAGCACTATTCACAATAGCCAGGACGTGGAAGCAACCTAAATGTCCATCGACAGATGAATGAATAAAGAAGATGTGGTACATACATACATACAATGGAATATTACTCAGTCATAAAAAAGAACAAAATAATGCCACTTGCAGCAACATGGATGGACCTAGAGATTGTCATACTGAGTGAAGTAAGTCAGACAGAGAAAGACAAATATCATATGATATCACTTACATGTGGAATCTAAAGGAATGGTAAAAATAAACTTATTTGCAAAACAGAAATAGAGTCACAGTAGAGAACAAACTTGTGGTTACCAAGGGGGAAAGGGGGGAGGGAGGGATAAGTTGGGAGATTGGGATTGACATATACACACTACTATATATAAAATAGGTAGCACAGGGAACTCTATTCAATACTCTGTAATGACCTATGTGGGAAAAGAATCTAAAAGAGAGTGGATATATGTATATGTAGAACTGATTCACTTTGCTGTACACAGTAAAGTAACACAACATTGTAAATCAGCTATACTCCAATAAAATTTTGTTTAAAAAGTTCCTATCAGATCACAAAATCTCAAAGTTGCTATTAAATCAACATATTTAAATAAATATTTTCCTTTAACAATTAAAAAAATAATTCTCGAGCACTTCTGGAATGGGCAGCTCATAAAGCTCTTCCCAGTTTGCTGCTGCAGCCTCAGAATTTCCCCACAGTTCAGAGATGCTTGGGGTGAGCATCCACAGTGATGCAGACATTTCTAAGACCAAACCAAACAAAATCTCTAGATTAGCAGATGACTGATGTCACAAAATCATGCCATTTATGAAAGTACCATTTTTGACGGTTTTACTGCCTTTTCCCACTGTAGTGCTTGAGCATATTACCTATTGTCTTTCAACCTAGAGAGTGAAAAATATTATTTCTCAGGACCCAGAGCCTCTATTTACTGTGAGGAAGTAATTTCAGTGGTATCAGACTATAGAAACTTCCAAATTCTTTCAAAATTTGTATATATCCTTGATATATACCCTTTGAATGGTCTAATCATTGTATGCAAGAAGCTGGGGCCCATCTCCTGTACCAAATATTTGTGAGGTTGCACAGAACCACCCACTAGGTTGTAGACACAGTCTGCCGTCTATTGTCTGTACGTGGTCTTTGCATGCTTACTTTCATAGTTTAAAAATATAACTCAAAATGCAAATTATATGTTTTGGTGTTTCTTATGAATGGATGAGACTGCAAATCTGGATTTTTTTATCCACAATCCAATGGTCTGTCTCTTTCATCCTAAACATCATATCTAGCTAAAATTTACCATTCTTAATTCCTTAATATTGGGCCAGAACTTGGGCTTTCAAAAAATATTATTGAGGGAATGGGTTGTATCAATCAAATTCCGGGGTGGCTTTTATTACCTATGCATAGTTTGAGGTTCAATAAGGTCTCCAGCTGCTGCAGGAAAAAATAACACAAATTTTCCTTATCTATATTTAAATTCTGTGGTCAGAAATGAAGAAGAGAATGTAGAAAAGGGTAGACCAAGCCTAGGCAATTCATTTCTCTCTTCTTGGAAACTTCTGTCCCCCAAACCTTCCCAGGTTCCCTCCTTATCAACATTCAGATCCCAAATGATCTCAAATGTCATTTCCTAGACAGCCTTTCCCAACCACCCGGGTAAAGTAGTCACTCTGCCCCTCTCTCCAGTCCCATTACTCTCTAGACCATTATCCTGTTTTTATTCTTCAGAGAACTACCATTAACAAACCATTCGATGCATTTATTTGTCAATGTGTTTATTGACTTTCTTCCTCTCCCCGCCACCTCCCACTAGAGGTAAAGGCCATTTTCTTGTTCACTATTACATCCCCAACACTTAGAACAGGATCTGACCCATAATATTTGTTGAAAAAATTAATAGATATAATTATTTTGTGACATCAGCCATCTCCTAGCTTAGAGATTTTTTGGTTTGGTCTTAGAAAAGTCTGCATCATTGTGGATGCTCACCCCAATGATCTCTGAACTGTGGGGAACTTCTGAGGCTACAGCAGCAAACTGGAAAGCACTTTATGAGCAGCACATTCTGGTAGTGCTTAGGATTTTTCTTTTAATTGCTAAAGGAAAATACTTATTTAAGTATATTGGATTAATGGCAACTTCAAGATTCTGTGATCTGATAAGAACTTTAACATGACAGTCAGAGACTTGGGATCTGATCCTCAGATTCAGAGAAGCTCTAAAAATAATTATTCCCAGAGTTCCACTTATAGGTAAGATGGAGTAAGCACATTTCATATCTTCTCTCTCACTGAATGTAACTACCAAACCTGGACAGAATGCATGGAACAACTACTTGAAGACTCTGGAAAGTAAATAGCAACAGGCAGATTGGGGAAGAACACCAGGATTTGGAGTACCATCAATCTAAATCAAAACATATCAACAATAACATTAATGTGAATGATCTGAACATACTAATTTAAAGACAGGAAATTTCAGAATGGATTAAAAAAACAAACATGACCTAAATTTATGCCACCTATAAGAAACTCAGTTCAAATATAATGATATACGTACATTAAAAGTAAAAGGACAGAAACAATGTACATAATCCCAATAGAAGAGTATCATATCATATCAAGCACATATATCATTCATTTGTACTTTTAGTCATCAAATATTTATTGGAAATACACTAGACTTAAGACATTATGCTGCATACTTCTAAGTACTAACTCATCACCTTAGGAGCCATGTTTAAGAATTAATTATGTTGAAGAGTAACCCCCACTCACCACAGCTAGAGAAAGCTCGCACACTGCAACAAAGACCCAATGCAGCCATAAATAAATAAATAAATTTGAAAGAAAAGACACATCCTTAAAAAGAAAAGAAAAGAAAAATATACCATATTCCTACCACATGACATTTTATGTATATCTTTCCAGATATTTTCTGATGTGCATGTATGTGGGTTTGTGTGTGTCTGTGTGTGTGTGTTGTGTATATACCAGTGCTTGTCTAAACTATTTTACTTGAAAATAGATGTATGACTACCTTATGTGAAATACTACACTCTGGGACTGTGTTTCTGGAGCTCTAACAAAGAATATTACATTAGATCAAATCAATTTGTTCAACAGAGAAACGTATATAATAAATTGAGAAGCTAAAAAAAAGAATTAATTATGTTGGTCAGGAAACTAGATGATGGTAGCTGGATCAGAGTGGGATAGGGTAGAAATGGCAAACAAATAAACAAAGAACTTACAACCCAATACTTGAGATAGCTTTTGATTCATAAAGGCAAAGTTTCCACCCATTAACCAAGATTACCAGGCAAAGTAAAGTGGAAATAAAATGGAAAGGGCAAAATCAGTTGAATAAAGGATACAAATATATCTTTATTGGGTTGTACACTTCCTTTTAACTAAGCATGGTAAACAAAACTAAACTAGAATACACATTAGTTAGTCCACCATTGTCGCCTAGAAAATAGTATTACAATTCGGAAGGAAGTTAAGACAAAGCTGGGAATCCTCACTGATGGGGGATATTATGTACATTTTCTATTTTGTTTAAACCAATACTCTTTCCTTTAATGTAGGATTTTTTTTTAACCATTTCTATCCTTCCCATCCTGATCCAGTATCATTATCTGGTCTACTGACTAATATAATGCATCTTAAGTGTGTCTTTTAAGATTATGAGTTAGTACCTTAAAAGTGCAGAACATAGGGCTTCCCTGGTGGCGCAGTGGTTGAGAGTCCGCCTGCCGATGCAGGGGCCGCGGGTTCGTGCCCCGGTCCGGGAAGATCCCACATGCCGCGGAGCGCTGGTCCCGTGAGCCATAACCGCTGAGCCTGCGCGTCTGGAGCCTGTGCTCCACAACGGGAGAGGCCACAACACTGAGAGGCCCGCGTACCACAAAAAAAGAAAAAAAAAAGTGCAGAACATAAAATCATATCTTAAACTTAGTAAATCTTCAATAATGTTTGATAAATGAATGCATAAATAAATATGATACTTGTTTGATGTGAGATAAATGTTTGCTCCCCTACTGGGATTTGTAGATTCCAGTAACATTAAGTAGGATATTCTGACAATCCTAGAAGAATAGCAATAGGAAATACTTTCAGAGTATTTATTATGTGCCATAGACTGTTTCAAAGGCTTCATAAATATTAACTGCTTTGTAGTCTCAGCAAACATGAAAAGAATATTATTAGCCCCATTTTTCAGATGAGAAAACTGAGGTACAGAGAGGTTTAATAACTTGCCTAAATTCAGCTTCTTTAATGGGCTAGTAAATGATAGAAATGAGATTCACATCTATGTAGTGCGACTCCAAAGTTCATGCTCTAAACTGCTACCATGTGGTGGACCAGTAGTTCTCAAAGTTAAGTGTACATCAGAATCACCTGAAAGGCTTGTTACACCATATTGTTGGGCTCAACCTACAGAGACTCTAATTTAGTAGGTCTAGGGTAAGAGCCTAGAATGTGCTGCTCTAACACATACTCAGGTGATACTTGATTTGGTTGAGAAGGAAAAAAATTGCACCTGTGGACATTTCCTCTCTTTAATCCTCTCTGGCTGAGGAAGTTCCTGATTCTGACTGAACATTACTGAAACTTTTGATACCAACTGTGAAAGCCTAGTGGATTTGGGTAAACTAAAGTATAATTCAGTATTCCTTCTCCCTACTACTTGACCTTAAAAAGTATTTTCTTCTTTGTGGTGAAAACAATGTCAATCCTAGATTTAGCAATTACCCAAATGAAATGATACCATTGGCTGATGACCATTGGGACTTTGGGTTGATTTCTCCCTCATTACCCACCCCCTCCAATTTTACCTAAGGAATGCAACAACTAGAAAATGACAGTATTCTGAAAAAATATTTCTTGCTCTTTTTCTTTGTTTAAGATAAAAATGTTTGAAAATATAGAAAAGCACAATGAAATTAAGAAACATTTCTTGTAGTACCACCAGCAAATGTTAAATGATTTTGATGTATTTACTTTGTCATTTTCCCATTCATATCTTTTTTTAAAAAAATCAAGAATTGGGATCATCTTACTAAAGAATCTCAGCAAATAGTGTTTGAAAAGTCTCCCTGATACAAGTGAGCTAACCTGGAGCAGTCCCATGCTGGTCTATGATCTCTTTACAGATTGCTTCATTCAGGGTATATCTGAGCAAAGAGGTACATTACCAGAGACACTGATCTAACCCTCATCAACAAAAGCCCAAGCTACCTTAATATGACTTTAGGTATTTGCTCATTGTTAAGAGGACAAGAATTAGGTGATTATATCTAGTTATGTTTTCGATCACAAAGAATTTCTCCCATTTTCCTTGCTCAGATTATGTCACTAAACTCTGATCAAAAAATGAAACAAGGAACATTTAATGGAGACATGAGTGTTCCTATTAATATATGTCTAATACCTGGGTATTTTATTACTTTAAGCATCCAAACTGTAGTCCTGTATTACCTAATTAAGCTACTTATAGTGATTAACTTAATGGGCAAATTTCCATTTCATTTCATAGTGACAAGTAGAAAATATGAATCCTTCTGACATGCTGGTCAAGAGTCATGTTCTTCAAAGTTTTTTCACTGCTCTTGGTGTAGTTAATGAAAATTACTTGCTAGCTGGGGTTTCCCTGGTGGTGCAGCGGTTAAGAATCCACCTGATAATGCAGGGGACACGGGTTCGATCCTCGGCCCAGGAAGATCCCACATGCCGTGGAGCAACTAAGCCCATGTGCCACAACTACTGAGCCTGTGCTCTAGAGCCCATGAGCCACAACTATCGAAGGCCACGTGCCAGAGTAGCCCCTGCTTGCTGCAACTAGAGAAAGCCCCCGCACAGCAGCAAAGACCCAACACAGCCAAAATAAAAACAAATTAATTAATTAATTTTAAAAAATTACTTGCTAGCTAACGAAACTTGGACAATCTCTCTAATCTGTTTCCTCATCTGTAAAATGGGGATGATAACATTATTTATTTCACAGAATTGGTTAAAGATTATTATGAGTTGACTCATGCAAAGCACCTAACAAAGTAGCTGGCACTTGGTAAACACTCAGTGAATAGTAACTAATAGCTATTATTAACAATAAGGTTTATATAATTCCTAACTGTTTTCAGACAATCTCTGAGAAACAATGTTAGAGTTCATAATCATGTAATGGGTTCGGTAATGTGTAAAAATGGATGTAACAGCTACTTCAGTGGGTAAGTGTAATAGGATACTTAAGCAGAAGTGCTGTAATGAGCTGTGAGTTAAATGTACATGAAGAAATGTGCTTTGCTAAGAACATGAGGACATGCAGAATCATAGGTCACTTCCTTTTTCAGAGTATTGTCTCTAAGCCTGGATTCCACACCTTTAAAATGCCCAGAATAACAGAGAAGTTACAAAAATGAAATACAAAATAATTTATGTGTAGTATGTATAAATTATATCTGTTATATATAATAATACATTAAATTATATGCAAATAATAAAGTTGACTTTAAAAATAATCTTTGGCACTTTACCATACAACTGAGCAATTCCATATTTAGGTATCTACCCCCCAAAAATGAAGATACCCAACCCAAATTTTGTACATCAATGTTCATAGCAACATTATTCAAAATCACCAAAAACTGGAAACAAGAGACTTCACTGGTGGCGCAGTGGTTAAGAATCTGCCTGCCAATGCAGGGGATATGGATTTGATCCCTGGCCTGAGAAGATCCCACATGCCATGGAGCAACTAGGTCAGTGTACCACAACTACTGAGCCTGCACTCTAGAGCTTGTGAGCCACAACTACTGAAGCCCACGTGCCTAGAGCCTGTGCTCTGAAACAAGAGAAGCCACCGCAAATAGAAGCACTTGCACCACAATGAAGAGTAGCCACTGCTGGCCGCAACTAGAGAGAAAACCTACGCGCAGAAACAAAGACCCAACGCAGCCAAACAAAACAAAACAAAACAAAACAAAACCTGGAAACAATCCAAATGTCCATCAACTAGTAAAAGGACAAATAAATCGTGGTACATTCATACAATGGAATACTACTAGGAGATGATCTAGTGGTATAGCCAATGAGTCCAACTCCAAGATAGCCTGCAGATCTAGGATAAAACATGACTGGAGGCTATAGTCATTAAAGGGATTAAACACGTGGATTACAGGGTTGAAACTTAAAAGAATCAACATCAGAATTGGAAATCTTTTCATAGGAAATCTTTATAGACATTACCCATGTGTTTATGTACTTTATTTTTGCTACATGTTTGGCATATATAATATAATATATAATATATTTAACATACTGTATATACATATTACAAAATAAAATAACTGTAGGAATACTCTAAACAATAAGGAAGGCTACAATTTACTGCAAAATGAGGAAGAACTGTACCAAATTGAATAATAAGAAAGTCAAGAGATATTCTTGCACATTTATTTGAAATGACCTATGTCCAAGGATGTTTATTCCAGCCTTGTTTTCAAAAAAGCAAAAAAATGGAAAGAACCTACATTTCCATCAATAGGAGAGAAGTTAAATTATGATTCATCTATACAATGGAATAATTTTCAGCCTTTACAATGAATGAGACAAATTATATAGACCAATCTTGAAGATATATTGTTAATAAAAAACATAAGATACTGAACTGTAGGTGTGGTTTGCCCATTTGTGTAAAAATCAACTATACATACATATATGTGTGTGTATATATGTATATATGTGTATATACATATATATCAAATTTTCATGTATATATATTTATGTATGCATATAAGATACTGAGAATCATGGAATGGTTGATGATTTCTAGTTCTGATTCTTATAACATCCTAGAATGGCTGGGATTTTAAAAAACTAAAGAAAAATTTAAATGCTATTAGTTTAAAAAATTTATTTATTTATTTGGCTGCGCCGGGTCTTAGTTGTGGCACATGGGATCTTCATTGCCACATGAGGGATCTTTTAGTTGCATGCAGACTCTTAGTTGAGGCATGCAAGATGTAGTTCCCTGACCAGGGATCGAACCCAGGCCCCCAGCATTGGGAGTGGGGAGTCTTAACCACTGGACCATCACAAAAGTCCCTATCAGTTTTATAAGTGTCATATTTTTTAGGGATCTGAGTTTAGACTCAGACTCACTGGTGCCTCAATGAAACAAATTATAATTTCATTAGTAGTACTAGTAGTTGCAGCAGCATTCACTGAACTCTTGCTATGTTCTAGGTACTTTTCCATGTACTTTAGATGTGCATGGAGACCTTCACAATAACTCTATGAAATATGTATTCCTTTTTTTTAATTCATTTTAAGATGAGGAAACTGAGGCACAGAGAGACTGGGTAACTTGCCTAACCCTCTCTCTCTCCCCTCTCTTAAGTGTACACTATGACTGGGTTCTTCACTCATCAAGGACAAGGGACAGTCAGTATCATTTTTATCATCAAAGTTTTCATCTGATTTCAGCAGGACCACTGCCAGGATGAATTCCTTGATCACTCTGTGAACATAATACTTGAAATGCTTGGCTCACCCTACCTCAGACAGATTTAATGAGCACTGAGAGGTGAACATATGTGAAATATGTTAACATTTTAAAGAAATGTACAAAGAAAAAATACATTCTATGACTTTATGATTCTAAAATGCTTGAGACAGACAAGGTTTTACAACCTCAATACAGGTAATATTACTATTTACCTAGCTGGTAATTTCTTTAACAAGAAAAATCCTTTTTCTCTTTGGATCTCATGCATTTAAGGAAAACTGTTATATTTCCCTTTTAAAATAAGTCTAAAGAAACTTGCAATTGAAGGGAAATTGCAGCAGAAATTCCTAAGAGAGGGCATGGGGACAACAGATGATAAGGAGACACTAAAGAAAAAGAAAAACAAGGTAAAGGAAACAAAAAATAACAGCTCCCACTGACAAGCAATAAGAAAAGAAATCTGTCCAAACCAAACTGTTTAATAGCCCTCTACTCTTAATAAGGGCAGAATTGGCTCAGAACAGGCATAATTCAGAAATTATAAAGTATTACAATCTGATAGTGTCTTTCTTTTATAGGAGATTATCAAAATATTTTACCCAAAGAGCAAATTGACAACCTCCTTATTCTCTAGAGGAAATCTCTTGCCCAGAGTATTGGAGGTTTACCGGAGATGGTACCAAAGCCTGAGAGAGATTTCTGCCCTTTGATTTTACACTCAAACTCCCTCTCCTGTAGAAAACTGGGCTTATGAAATATGCAGCATTCATACTTTAGCAAAACATAAGCAAGAAAACGGTAGACTGTATTGTGAGAGGGCATTGTGACTTATTCACGGAAAGCCTTTTCTCAGCATTGGCAGCTCTGAACTGTAAGCCAGAACACGGCTTATGGCAGCAGGAAGGTTACAAAGCAGTAAACATCTTTCCTCCCTAAATAGTCTGGCTTATAAAGAGAGTAATTATATTGAGCAGATAACAACGTGGAACACAGTGGGAAGAGAAGAGAGTCTGGAGCAGAACAGAGTTGGAACTGAAGAGCTGGAAGGAAGATGATTATTTATTTGATTTATTTACCTTTTTTTTTTACATCTTTATTGGAGTATAATTGCTTTACAATGGTGTGTTAGTTTCTGCTTTATAACAAAGTGAATCAGTTATACATATACATATGTTCCCATATCTCTTCCCTCTTGCGTCTCCCTCCCTCCCACCCTCCCTATCCCACCCCCTAGGGGGTTATAAAGCACCGAGCTGATCTCCCTGTGCTATGTGGCTGCTTCCCAATAGCTATCTATTTTACGTTTGGTATATATGTCCATGCCACTCTCTCACTTTGTCACAGCTTACCCTTCCCCCTCCCCATATCCTCAAGTCCATTCTCTAGTAGGTCTGTGTCTTTATTCCCGTCTTGCCCCTAGGTTCTTCATGATATTTTTTTTCATAGATTCCATATATATTTGTTAGCATACGGTATTTGTCTTTCTCTTTCTGACTTACTTCACGCTGTATGACAGACTCTACGTCCATCCACCTCACTACAAATAACTCAGTTTCGTTTCTTTTTATGGCTGAGTAATATTCCATTGTATATATGTGCCACATCTTCTTTATCCATTCATCTGTCGATGGACACTTAGGTTGTTTCCATCTAATGGCTATTGTAAATAGAGCTGCAATGAACATTTTGGTACATGACTCTTTTTGAATTATGTTTTTCTCAGGGTATATGCCCAGTAGTGAGATTGTTGGGTCATATGGTAGTTCTATTTGTAGTTTTTTAAGGAACCTCCATACTGTTTTTCATAGTGGCTGTACCAATTCACATTCCCACCACCAGTGCAGGAGTGTTCCCTTTTCTGCACACCCTCTCCAGCATTTATTATTTCTAGATATTTTGATGATGGCCATTCTGAACAGTGTGAGGTGATATCTCATTGTTGTTTTGATTTGCATTTCTCTAATGATTAATGATGTTGAGCATTCTCTCATGTGTTTGTTGGCAGTCTGTATATCTTCTTTGGAGAAATGTCTATTTAGCTCTTCTGCCCATTTTCGGATTCGTTTATTTGTTTTTTTGTTATTGAGCTGCATGAGCTGCTTGTAAATTTTGGAGATTAATCCTTTGTCAGTTGCTTCATTTGCAAATATTTTCTCCCATTCTGAGGGTTGTCTTTTGCTCTTGTTTATGGTTTCCTTTGCTGTGCAAAAGCTTTGCAGTTTCATTAGGTCCCATTTGTTTAGTTTTGTTTTTATTTCCATTTCTCTAGGAGATGGGTCAAAAAGGATCTTGCCGTGATTTATGTCATAGAGTATTCCGTCTATGTTTTCCTCTAAGAGTTTGATAGTTTCTGGCCTTACATTTAGGTCTTTAATCCATTTTGAGCTTATTTTTGTGTATGGTGTTATGGAGTGTTCTAATCTCATACTTTTACATGTACCTGTCCAGTTTTCCCAGCACCACTTATTGAAGAGGCTGTCCTTTCTCCACTGTACATTCCTGCCTCCTTTATCAAAGATAAGGTAACCATATGTGCGTGGGTTTATCTCTGGGCTTTCTATCCTGTTCCATTGATCCATATTTCTGTTTTTGTGTCAGTACCATACTGTCTTGATTACTGTAGCTTTCTAGCATAGTCTGAAGTCAGGGAGCCTGATTCCTCCAGCTCCATTTTTTGTTATCAAGATTGCTTTGGTGATTCGGGATCTTTTGTGTTTCCCTACAAATTGTGAAATTATTTTGTTCTAGTTCTGTGAAAAATGCCAGTGGTAGTTTGATAGGGATTGCATTGAATTTGTAGATTGCTTTGGGTGGTAGAGTCATTTTCACAATATGATTCTTCCAATCCAGGACCATTTTATATGTCTCCATCTATTTGTATCATCTTTAACTTCTTTCATCAGTGTCTTATAATTTTCTGCATACAAGTCTTTTGTCTCCTTAGGTAGGTTTATTCCTAGATATTTTATCCTTTTTGTTGCAACGGTAAATGGGAGTGTTTTCTTGATTTCACTTACAGATTTTTCATCATTAGTGTATAGGAATGCCAGAGATCTCTGTGCATTAATTTTGTATCCTGCTACTTTACCAAATTCATTGATTAGCTCTAGTAGTTTTCTGGTAGCATCTTTAGGATTCTCTATGTATAGTATCATGTCATCTGCAAACAGTGACAGCTTTACTTCTTTTCCAATTTGGATTCCTTTTATTTCCTTTTCTTCTCAGATTGCTGTGGCTAAAACTTCCAAAACTATGTTGAATAAGAGTGGTGAGAGGGCTTTCCTGGTGGCATGGTGGTTGAGAGTCTGCCTGCTGATGTGGGGGACACGGGTTCATGCCCTGGTCTGGGAGGATCCCGCATGCTGTGGAGTGGCTGGGCCTGTGAGCCATGACCGCTGGGCCTGAGTGTCCGGAGCCTGTGCTCCGCAACGGGAGAGGCCACAACAGTGAGAGGCCCGCGTACCACAAAAAAAAAAAAAAAAGAGTGGTGAGAGTGGGCAACCTTGTCTTGTTCCTGATCTTAGTGGAAATGTTTTCAGTTTTTCACCCCTGAGGACGATGTTGGCTGTGGGTTTGTCATATATGGCCTTTATTATGTTCAGGAAAGTTCCTTCTATGCCTACTTTCTGCAGGGTTTTTATCATAAATGCGTGTTGAATTTTGTCGAAAGCTTTCTCTGCATCTATTGAGATGATCATATGGTTTTTCTCCTTCAATTTGTTAATATGGTGTATCACGTTGATTGATTTGCGTATATTGAAGAATCCTTGCATTCCTGGAATATACCCCACTTGATCACGGTGTATGATCCTTTTAATGTGCTGTTGGATTCTGTTTGCTAGTATTTTGTTGAGGATTTTTGCATCTATGTTCATCAGTTATATTTGGCCTGTAGTTTTCTTTCATTGTGACATCCTTGTCTGGTTTTCGTATCAGGGTGATGGTGGCCTCGTAGAATGAGTTTGGGAGTGTTCCTCCCTCTGCTCTATTTTGGAAGAGTTTGAGAAGCATAGGTGTTAGATCTTCTCTAAATGTGTGATAGAATTCGCCTGTGAAGCCACCTGGTCCTGGGCTTTTGTTTGTTGGAAGATTTTTAATCACAGTGTCAATTGCAGTGCTTGTGATTGGTCTGTTCATATTTTCTATTTCTTCCTGATTCAGTCTTGGCAGGTTGTGCATTTCTAAGAATTTGTCCATGTCTTCCAGGTTGTCCATTTTATTGGCATACAGTTGCTTGTAGTAATCTCTCATGATCTTTTGTATTTCTGCAGTGTCAGTTGTTACTTCTCCTTTTTCATTTCTAATTCTATTGATTTGAGTCTTCTCCCTTTTTCTTTTGATGAGGTCTGGCTAATAGTTTATCAATTTTGTTTATCTTCTCAAAGAGCCACCTTTTAGTTTTATTGATCTTTGCTATCATTTCCGTCCTTTCTTTTTCATTTATTTCTGATCTGATCTTTATGATTTCTTTTTTTCTGCTAACTTTGGGGTTTTTGTTCTTCTTTCTCTAATTGCTTTAGGTACAAGGTTAGTTTGTTTATTCGAGATGTTTCCTGTTTCTTAAGGGAGGATTGTATTGCTATAAACTTCCCTCTTAGAACTGCTTTTGCTGCATCCCATAGGTTTTAGGTCGTCATGTCTCCATTGTCATTTGTTTCTAGGTATTCTTTGATTTCCTCTTTGATTTATTCAGTGATCACTTCGTTATTAAGTAGTGTATTGTTTAGCCTCCATGGGCTTGTATTTTTTATAGATCTTTTCCTGTAATTGATATCTAGTCTCAAGCATTGTGTTCGGAAAAGATACTTGATACAATTTCAATTTTCTTAAATTTACCAAGGCTTGATTTGTGACCCAAGATATGATCTATCCTGGAGAATGTTCCATGAATACTTGAGAAAAATGTTTATTCTGTTGTTTTTGGATGGAATGTCAATAAATATCAATTAAGTGCATCTTGTTTAATGTATCATTTAAAGCTTGTGTTTCCTTATTTATTTTCATTTTGGATGACCTGTCCATTGGTGAAAGTGGGGTGTTAAAGTCCCCTACTATGAATGTGTTACTGTCGATTTCCCCTTTTATGGCTGTTAGTATTTGCCTTATGTATTGAGGTGCTCCTATGTTGGGTGCATAAATATTTACAATTGTTATATCTTCTTGGATCGATCCCTTGATCATTATATGTAGTGTCTTTCTTTGTCTCTTCTAATAGTCTTTATTTTAAAGTCTATTTTGTCTGATATGAGAATTGCTACTCCAGTTTTCTTTTGGTTTCCATTTGCATGGAATATCTTTTTCCATCCCCTCACTTTCAGTCTGTATGTGTCCCTAGGTCTGAAGTGGGTCTCTTGTAGACAGCATATATATGGGTCTTGTTCTTGTATCCATTCAGCCAGTCTGTGTCTTTTGGTGGGAGCATTTAATCCATTTACATTTAAGGTAATTATCGATATGTATGTTCTTGTTCCCATTTTCTTAATTGTTTGGGGTTTATTATTATAGGTCTTTTCCTTCTCTTGTGTTTCTTGCCTAGAGAAGTTCCTTTAGCATTTGTTGGAAAGCTGGTTTGGTGGTGCTGAACTCTCTCAGCTTTTGCTTGTCTGTAAAGGTTTTAATTTCTCCATCAAATCTGAATGAGTTCCTTGCTGGGTAAAGTAATCTTGGTTGTAGGTTTTTCTCCTTCATCACTTTAAATATGTCTTGCCAGTCCCTTCTGTCTTGCAGAGTTTCTGCTGAAAGATCAGCTGTTAACCTTATGGGGATTCTCTTTGGTGTTGTTTTTCCCTTGCTGCTTTTAATATGTTTTCTTTGTATTTAATTTTTGAAAGTTTGATTAATATGTGTCTTGGCATGTTTCTCCTTGAATTTATCCTGTATGGGACTCTCTGTGCTTCCTGGACTTGATTAACTATTTCCTTTCCCATATTAGGGAAGTTTTCAACTATAATCTCTTCAAATATTTTCTCAGTCCCTTTCTTTTTCTCTTCTTCTTCTGGGACCCCTATAATCCGAATGTTTGTGCATTTAATGTTGTCCCAGAGTTCTCTGAGACTGTCCTCAGTTCTTTTCATTCTTTTTTCTTTATTCTGCTCTGCAGTACTTATTTCCACTATTTTACCTTCTGGGTCACTTATCCGTTCTTCTGCCTCAGTTATTCTGCTATTGATCCCATCTAGAGTATTTTTAATTTCATTTATTTTGTTATTCATCATTGCTTGTTTCATCTTTATTTCTTCTAGGTCCTTGTTAAATGTTTCTTGCATTTTCTCTATTCTATTTCCAAGATTTTGGATCATCTTTACTATCATTATTCTGAATTCTTTTTCAGGTAGACTGCCTATTTCCTCTTCATTTGTTAGGTCTGGTGGGTTTTTATCTTGCTCCTTCATCGGCTGTGTGTTTTTCTGTCTTCTCATTTTGCTTATCTTACTGTGTTTGGGGTCTCCTTTTTGCAGGCTGCAGGTTCGTAGTTCCCGTTGTTTTTGGTGTCTGTCCCCAGTGGCTAAAGTTGGTTCAGTGGGTTGTGTAGGCTTCCTGGTGGAGGGGACTAGTGCCTGTGTTCTGGTGTATGAGGCTGGATCTTGTCTTTCTGGTGTCAGGTCCACGTCTGGTCGTGTGTTTTGGGGTGTCTGTGGCCTTATTATGATTTTAGGCAGCCTCTCTGTTAATGGGTCCGTTTGTGTTCCTCTCTTGCTAGTTGTTTGGCATAGGGTGTCCAGCACTGTAGCTTGCTGGTCGTTGAGTGAAGCTGGGTGTTGGTGTTGAGATGGAGATCTCTGGGAGATTTTCGCCATTTGATATTATGTGGAGGTGGGAGGTCTCTTGTGGACCAATGTCCTGAAGTTGGCTCTCTCACCTCAGAGGCACAGCACTGACTCCTGGCTGCAGCACCAAGAGCCTTTCATCCACACGGCTCAGAATAAAAGGGAGAAAAAGTAGAAAGGAAGAAAGAGGATACAATAAAATAAAATAAAGTTATTAAAATAATTATTAAGAAAAAATATTTTTTCAAGTAAAAACAAACAAAAAAAGACGTATAGAACCCTAGGACATATGGTGAAAGCAAAGCTATACAGACAAAATCTCACACAGAAGCATACACATACACACTCACAAAAATAGGAAAAGGGGAAAAAATAATAAATCTTGCTCTCAAAGTCCACCTCCTCAATTTGGGATGATTCATTGTCTATTCAGGTATTCCACAGATGCAGGGTACATCAAGTTGATTGTGGAGATTTAATCCGCTGCTCCTGAGGCTGCTGGGAGAGATTTCCCTTTCTCTTCTTTGTTCGCACAGCTCCTGGGGTTCAGCTTTGGATTTGGTCCCGCCTCTGCATGTAGGTCACTGGAGGGAGTCTGTTCTTCGCTCAGACAGGACGGGGTTAAAGGAGCCGCTGATTCGAGGGCTCTTGCTCCCTCAGGCTGTGGGGGAGGGAGTGGCACAGAGTGCGGGGCGAGCCTGCGGCAGCAGAGGCTGGCTGGACGTTGCACCAGTCTGAGGCGTGCCGTGCATTCTCCCGGGGAACTTGTTCCTGTATCACGGGACCCTGGCAGTGGCGGGCTGCACAGGCTCCTGGGAGAGGAGGTGTGTAGAGTGACCTGTGCTTGCACACAGTCTTCTTGGTGGCAGCAGCAGCAGCATTAGCGTCTCATGCCCGTCTCTGGGGTCCGCGCTATTAGCGGCGGCTCGCGCCAGTCTCTGGAGCTCCTTTAAGCAGCGCTCTTAATCCCCTCTCCTCGCGCACCAGGAAACACAGAGGGAAGAAAAAGTCTCTTGCCTCTTCAGCAGCTCCAGTTTTTCCCGGACTCCCTCCCCGCTAGCCGTGGCGCACTAACCCCTTCAGGCTGTGTTCACTCCGCCAGTCCTCTCCCTGCGATCCCACCAAAACCCGAGCCTCAGCTCCCAGCCCCCACCTGCCCTGGCGGATGAGCAGACAAGCCTCTCGGGCTGGTGAGTGCCGGTCGGCAGCGATGCTCTGTGCGGGAATCTCTCTGCTTTGCCCTCCGCACCCCTGTTGCTGTGCTCTCCTCCATGGCCCCAAAGCTTCCCCCAACTCTGCCACCCGCAGTCTCCACTCGCGAAGGTGCTTCTGGTGTGTGGAAACCTTTCCTCCTTCACAGCTCCCTCCCACTGGTGCAGGTCCCATCCCTATTCTTCTGTCTCTGTTTATTCTTTTTCCTTTTGCCCTACCCAGGTACGTGGGGAGTTTCTTGCCTTTTGGGAGGTCTGAGGTCTTCTGCCAGCGTTCAGTAGGTGTTCTGTAGGAGTTGTTCCACCTGTAGATGTATTTCTGATGTATCTGTGGGGAGGAAGGTGATCTCCGCATCTTACTCTTCCGCCATCTTCCCCCTCTCTCCTCTCTTCCTCCTCTCTCCTCAATTTCATATTTACTTTTAAGGATTTTGTTTTTAAGCCTTTACTCAGAGATGGACCAAGTTCTTGGTCTTAAAACTTCCTGATGCCAGAAAAGGATGGAAAAGAGAGAAAATTCCTCCCCTTTTTGCAATAGAATTGGAAATGTCAGCAAAAGGTATTGGTTTGTTTTCTTTGTTCTTTTTATCAGCAAAGCCAGTGTGTTGCTATTGTTTGCTGGCCTGACAGAAAAGGAATCAAAGCTTTCACTGTACAGCCTTCTATTCTTCAGCCAAATGCTGAATCAACAGCCCAGATTCTGTAACAGCTTGGTTTACAGCCTAGACAGCTTCTGTTCGTGTCATGTACTGGGTCACAAAAAGGATAAAGGGAGAACAGAAAGGAGCATGAGAGAGAAGTGAAATGACCACTTTGAAGGTTATTTGGGCTGGTATCAAATTAGCTCCTCAGGAAGGCAGGACTGGAATTATTAGCTTCCTACTACATATGTTTTTTGTTATTTCATGTGTTGTGGTAAAAATTAATGTTTTGTAAAATCTCTAACCTCATTCAACAGAGTGCATTCAACTATTCTCAACAAATCCTTTTATGATCTTCATAACTCTTTTGGGAATTTTGATTTATTGATTTTTAAAACTGTTAGTGAAGGACTTCCCTGGTGGCACAGTGGTTAAGAATCCTCCTGCCAACGGGTTCGATCTGGGAAGATCCCACGTGCTGTGGAGCAACTAAGCCCATGCGCCACAACTACTGAGCCCACATGCTACAACTACTGAAGCCCACGTGCCTAGAGCCTGTGCTCCACAACAAGAGAAGCCACTGCAATGAGGAGCCCGTGCACTGCAACGAAGAGTAGCCCTCACTCACTGCAACTAGAGAGAAAGCCTGTGCACAGCAACAAAGACCCAATGCAGCCAAAAAAACAAACAAAACTGTAACTGACTCTACCTAACAAGCACAGTCAAAGTTTTGATGCAAAATCAGATAAGCAGCCTCCAATCCAGAGGTTTGTTAGGGTCTCAGGGTGCCCTCACAGCAGCTCTCACAGTACAAGTTGCTAGAGGGGTTCAGTGACCCCAGGGCTATGAGTTAAAAATGATGACTTTTAATAATGATGGTTGCATTCTGAGCTAGAGGGAGTCAGGCTTTCTTTTGGGACATTCAAGTCACCACACCCTCCCATCTGGTTTGTGGTACTGAATTCCCCATCTTCCAGGATACTTGCAGTAGAAGAGATGTTCAAGACCACAGTTATGAAAAAAGCAGCAGCAAGGAATGGTTGGCTGCCCTTTTCTACAAAAACCACTCTAATAATCTGAAATTGCATAATTGAAATGCCTCAAGTCAATGAGGACTCTTTTGAGTGACATTAATTAGGGTGTTTTTGTGATCAGTGTTGACTAAGTAGTGAGCTATGTAGGAGTCCTCTTTAACTCCCTTGATGACAGAATGCCTTCTGGTCATTTTTAATGTAAAAGTCCCCTTGACTGAAGTTGGGGGACTGATAAAAAGTGAAGAAAAAAGAAAAAATTAAAGCTGGAGAGAGGAAAAAAGAGAGAGAGAGATCACTTAAACATGTTTGGAGATAAAACCACCTATCCTTGCTCATCCTTTGTATGGGTCACCACCGTTAACTGCTCATGTATATCCACCTGCTCACTTCTTAAAATATTGGGTGAGTGTTCCCAAAGTTGAACTAGGTTTTCCCCTTTTCCCAAGACATCTTTTACCAAATGGAAGAATAGGTGAATGAGTTAAGGAATGAAATTGAGGAAGGCAAAGGAAAGAACCAACAGCTTCTAGGACCTGATTTCTTAATCTACCTGATATACCATGTATACTTGGACTCTGGGCACAAGTCAACTGATAATGTGATAAATTAACTCAGACACTAAAATACTGCCATTTTACTGTTATAAAAGAAAAATATGAAAATTCCCTCTTTACTCCAACCATATGCAGATTAATTTAAGTTGATTTTGGGTTATTTTGCAGTTTCACTTCCCTCTTGTCATTTATTTGATTTCATTAGAAACAGACTATTTACTTTCCATTTCTTTTATTCCTAATTTAGGCTACAAATGGGCTGTAACTGAGGGAAACTGCAGATGAGGGTAAATCACATTTGCTGTTAATTTGAAATTACAGACCCTTGATCTTTTTGAGGAGGTAATTTATCTATAGGTAATTTTATTTTTTTGGTACACGGGCCTCTCACTGTTGTGGCCTCTCCCGCTGTGGGGCACAGGCTCCGGACGCGCAGGCTCAGCGGCCATGGCTCACGGGCCCAGCCGCTCCGCGGCATGTGGGATCTTCCCGGACCGGGGCACGAATCCGCGTCCCCTGCATCGGCAGGTGGACTCTCAACCACTGTGCCACCAGGGAAGCCCTAGGTCAAATTTTAATTTAAAAAATACAGTTTTATAAAATTGATGTTGATAAGAATAAAAAACATAGTCATAGGCATTCTATATTATTCTGAGAAAATGTTCTATAAAGTGTGAAAGAGTTGCACTATTTGTTTTTCCTTCATTAAAAAATTGCTAATATAAATTTTTAGTAGAATTATAACCAGAAGTAACTTCTGAATGAGCAAGGAAGGAGGTGATCATGGCTAGTAGAGCTTGTGTGTTAAATGATGTGTAAGCAGTTTAGAGCATGGACTTTAAAATCCAAGAGACCTTTAAAGGCTTTGTGGCTTTCTGGTGAAAAGACGCTGGGAAAGCTAAATAACTTCTCTAAAGTCTTGGGCTCCTTTTCTATAAAATAGGGATAATAATAGCATCTTACTTTACATGGTTGTGATGAAAATTAAATGAGATGATGCATTAAAGTCCTTAGCACAGTACACAAAGTAACTACTCAATAAACAATAGACATAAGATAGGATGATATATGATATGAGATTTCTCTGAAACTGGCACAAAATTAATCAGAATTTTGAATTAACTAGAATATCTTTTCCTTGGTCATTTGAGAGAGTATAGAAAACCCTAAAATAAATTAATAACTTTTTTGGGAAGGTGCTAAAAATAATGATTTACTACATTTTGTTTGTTCTATTTGAATGTTTCACTATTATTATTATTCATCAGGGGTACTTTTGCAAAACCTGGTTGCTTTAGAACCAGTTTGGTTGGTGACAGAGATTTAAATTCAGGAATAAAAATGATTTCATTTTAATATTTGTAAAAAAATCTCAAATTGTTTAACATATGGAAATATAGAAAAAAAACAGTTTTCTAATAGTTACATACTGTTCCAGTAATCAATACTGACATGCAGTCACATAGGTTAAAGAAATCCACATTAGAGAAAATATATGTCTCTAAGGTTATATAGAAAAAAAAAGGGGGTAAGAAGGACATTAAACGTAATGATCTGGTGAATTTTCAAAGACTTCTTTAATTCAAGCTATCCATATGGCTTTTGGAAGATTCTGTTATCAGACCATAAATGATACAACTAAGCCTACAGATGAGACTATATGTTGGAAATTCCTCAGTGTGGAAATGTTAATAACTCTCAGGAAAAGCTTAACTCTCATACTTCTAAATAACTATTACTATATATATTTTCTCTCTGGTGGAAATCAGTGTTAATCATATTGTAATTCTCCTAAAACCACCTGTGACCCCCCTTAGGCATCTTTTCCTCCACCTGCTGATAGTAATAGTAATCACTACACAGTTTGTGTTCTGGTCATGGCAGAACATCTTAAATTTCCTAAGGAATACAGAGGAAGGACCAAAAGAAAATCTAACTTGTCTATTCTATTTGCTCAAAGTGTACCATTTCACCTATAAGTAAAAACAGTCATTGATTACTCTTAGAAAGTCCTGGGCTTTGGAACCAGGCAGATGTGGGTTCCAATTTAAATTCTAAGTAGCACTTACTTAATTGGGAGGTTTTGGGCAGGTCCTATAAGCTCTCTGAAACTTGAGGAGTTTCCTCATCTGTAGAAAACGTAACAGTATGTTGTAGCACAGGGCAGGGCTTATGGTAAACCCCTGATGCACAGGAATGCCCTCCATTTGTAACTCTCCTCTGACCTCTCATGCCTATCTTCAACTCCTCTATTTTCCACATAGTTATATAAACAAATACGTATCCACAGATTAAAAAAAAAATCTCCCCAACTCAGAGTTGGATTTAGCTCATTAGAGATTAGAGGTCCTCAATTTTACACCCATGAAAAAAATCAAGAAAACTCAACAAAATTCTGATTTTCCCCATGATTATTATTTTGATTTTTTTTTTTTATAAAACATTGACTAACAAATCCTTTCCAAGGTTTTTTTTTTTCTTTTTAAATTTGGCGGGGGTGGGGGTGGGGGCGTGCATCTTTCCTTTGCTGGTGCCCTAAATACTTGTTTAAACTGCCTACTGTACAATCCAGCACTGCCCCAAATGTTGCATTATTTGCTTTTAGAATTAAGGAGAAAGAGAATAAAAACCACATAAGGAAGAGTGGAAGTTACCGCTTTTGGAACATCAGTGGTACTTACTAAATGACCTATAAAAGTTAGTTTCCAACAAACGTAAGGTAGATAGCTAGTGGGAAGCAGCCGCATGGCGCAGGGATATTGGCTCGGTGCTTTGTGACTGCCTGGAGGGGTGGGATAGGGAGGGTGGGAGGGAGGGAGACGCAAGAGGGAAGAGATATGGGAACATATGTATATGTATAACTGATTCACTTTGTTATAAAGCAGAAACTAACACACCATTGTAAAGCAATTATACCCCAATAAAGCTGTTAAAAAAAAAAGTTAGTTTCCTTTTGCTCTTCTTTCAGGGTTTTTAAATAGTATTAATTTACTCCTATTATGAAAGTTAAAGATTTGGCTCATTTAGACCATCTCCTTCTCCCTTACCCCATTTTTGAGAGTTTATGAGCTTTACTCTTCTATTATATACGTTTATAATATTAAATAATATTTAATAATATTTCTATCATTAGATAGAATATTTTGATTCTTCTCAAAACAACTGTAGTTGATATGTATATTACCTTTATCTCATTGATAAGGAATTAAGATTCAAAGGTTAAGTAGCTACCAAGTGGTAGAATTCAGATTTGAACATTTGCAAGATAGAGCAAAGATAAAAGAAAAAATATATGCTCCCAAGTGAGTGAATACACTGTCAGAAGTGAATACAAATAGGAAAAAACTGGTACCTTACTTGCTGTAACTAAACTATTGTTACTTCCTAGCACAGTGTATTCTTTCTACTTTCAAAGGTTGTCTGACAGGCAGATCTATAATAGATTCAAAGTAACTATAACATTTTTTGAAATTGGGTGGCTGCAATGACTAGTATATGTGAGTTACTTTTGTATCAGTAAGCTTTTTTCCAAATTGTATTTATTAATTGCCTTTTATTTTGCTTTACATTGATTTACTATTTATCTTTTTGCCAAATCCACAGTATGGATTTGAGAACCAGTAACTTAATAAGCTAACTAGTTGAGCTTGAAATACTACTTCCAATATTAGTTTTATTTTCCTTCATGCTAAGTAGGTGGCTGCCACCTCATTTACAGTTGCTTACAAGAAAAATAAAGTTTTACATGAAATAGCAGTCATATCATCTCTATATGGTCAAAGTCAGCAAGAATTTGAGTAATTAAGTTTTATGTTCTTAGGTGAACATAATATGAATAAGTTATTATCCAATATTAACTAATAGACATCCTTTCCTTCTCGTTTCAATGAACTTTGACAAAATTCATGGGAAGTAAAAGCTTCTGTTGCACCTAGTTAACTTTAGAGGATGTTTTCTCGTCTTGATTTAGGTATGAGTGAGCCATTGGCATTCTAAAAACTTCTTCGTGGTCAAATCTTGGCTCCTTATTTCTCAAATATTATGTTGTACAGACAAAAAAACTGTATGCATCTAGGTATTTTTTGCATTGTTAACATTCATGTATATGACTTCAGCAAGTTGACTCTCTCTGTGTTCTCTTGTAAGCAAAGAAATAATGACATCTTTTTTGCATGAACTATTTTACAATTTTTCATGATATATATATTCAAATATGGTTGTCAAGAATGAACACAAACTTCCCCCCTTTTCTGAGTAATAGAATAGTCTAAATGTCTCTTTACATTGTCTTGGTGAGTCCAAAGAAACTCAAGCACAAGGATAATACATATCAGTTGGAAACCCTGAGATTAGCTACATAGGGTGAGGAAACTAACAGTTATTGAGTGGTGAGTAAGCAAATGTTCCGCATATGTTACTTAACTCTCACTACTGTCTCTCAAGGAGGGTATCAATATCCCTAGTTTACAGATAAGGGAACTGGGGCTCAAAGAGGTGTAGACCTGAAATAAATGGACTGCTAGGTATTTCTCCAGCAAAGACGGGCTTATTTGGGATCAGTAGAGAATTGCAATTCTGGATCTGCAACCATGGTGAGCCATGTGCAAGTTCTCCACACAGCAAGGGAAGGAGAATGCTTTTATACAGGGAAAAAAGAAGTTGGGAGGGCTATAGTAAACAATGTGTCTGTTAGGGAAACCACTGTCTGAAACCACCCACTCTGGCCAGGCCCGATAGCAACCACTTGCATGAGTTATCTTCAACAGGAGGTTCTGGCAAGGAACGTGGAACCAACAAGCTACCACCAACCAGAAGAATTCGGGAAAGGTCAAAAGGAGAGAGGAGACTCCAGTCCATATGTCCTATCAACCTCCCAGAATCCTTCTCGCTGAAATTCATCTTGGCTGAGTGATGCATGTGCCACCAGGAAGGACCCTGAGTCAGAATGATTGGCCAGAGACAACCCGGAAACTAATCCCATCACCATAAAACCCAAGACTGCGAGTCACATGGCAGAGCAGTCCTCCTAGGTTCCTTTACCATCCTGCTCTCCACCCAGGTGCCCCTTCCCAATAGAGTCTCTTGCTTTGTCAGCACGTGTATCTCTTCAGACAATTCATTTCGGAGTGTTAGACAAGAGCCCATCTCGGGCCCTGGAAGGGGTCCCCCTTCCTGCAACATGTCCATGGCTTTTCATTGGCTGAGTCCTTGCCAGGAAAAAAAAGGACTCTTACTTCCTCTTGAGCTTGGCTATCATCAAAGGGTGAGAGAGCTCCCCCTTCTGGTCTCCCAACTCTATTTAACTGAGATTTCTGTTTATTATCTTTTACAGAGGATAAGGGGCTTGCCTCAGTTCTTTTTACCACCTTTTATTTCCTTCAAGTGCTGATGGCTAAAAACGTCTGAATGTAATAATTTCACAATGGATTGGAAAACTTGTTCACTTCAAAACCCTCTATAGGAAAAAATATGTAAGGCTCTAGATTTTTCTCAAATCTGGTAATACTGGAAGTGTTTGGATTAACTAGTAAGAATACTGAACTAGAAAATCCTCATTGAAATTGAGCAGGAACCTGAGGGGGCCTCCTGGGTACAAAAGCCTGTCCATGTCCTCCCTTTCTTGTTTGTAGAAAAAGGCTTTTGTCTCCTAGCTCTTCCCTGAGTTCCAAAGAACAGACCAAAGCAGTTACTAATTAGAGAAGTGAAGGAATGCAGAAACAAAGGAAAATCAGCCAAGCAAGAAAAGTAATGATAGCTTAAACTATAGTTCAGCAATAAAACAGAATCCTAGTTCCTCCCCAAGGAATATGCATAACAATCAGATGCATATCTTTGAGTTTTTCTGCAGAAACTAAGACCACCACACAGGTGGAGGATGGTGACTGCATGCTGACCACAAGCATGTAGACCCCAGACTGGTTGGAACCAGCAGGTCAATGATTAAGACTCCTGAAACGTCACACTGTTACCTCACCACTAACCAACCAGAAGAAAGTCATGCACCCTGCAGCTCTACAACAAATGTTTCCTTTAAAAGCATTTCCCTGAAAACCATTAGGAAGTTTGGGTCTTTTGAGCATTAGCTGCCCATGCTCCTTGCTTAGCACCCTGCAATAAAGGCTGTACTTTCCTTCACCACAACCCGGAGTCAGTAGATTGGCTTTATTGCACAGCAGTGAGTGAACCCAAGTTAAGTTCGGTAACCATTTTTTGCAAAAATAGCAGTTAAGGTTAATTTTATTAAGAGAGATGGACACAGAAAGGCCTTTTCCTTAATCAGTTAATATTTCAATAACAGTTTCAAATTGTTAAACCACAGAAAAGGTATTTCATTTTCCCTCTTTATCCAACTCTGATAATATAGTCAGAACTAAATAATTTCCTGTAATTGATTGGAAGTATTGGGGAGGAAGAAATTTTCCCCTACCCTTCTAGATTCTTCTGGATGGTCTAAGCATTAAATGGACATGAGACAAATTAACAGGAGAAGATCAGAGTTTAATAACATGTTTACATGGGAGAGATCTAGGAAAACTGAGTAACCTGTCAAAATGGCTGAAGCCCTTACCTTAAATACCATCCTCAGATAAAGATAAAAGTAAGTCGAGAATGAGGAGAGTCAGTTAAGAGAGGGTGCAGGAAAAGCACAGTAAACAAGGATGATTTTGTTACAGATTTAAGTCATCGCCTATTCCATTGATAAGAGTTTCTAGAGATTTGGTCATCCTCCTCTTCCAGAGTCAGAGAGGGAGATGCCCTTACAAATGGAGATTTCCCTTACAAATGTAATGTTTCTTACAAAAGTGCAAGTCCTACTTGGTTTTTAGAGCACTTCTAATGTGTGCTGTTTCTCAGAAAATAACCAGCTTAAAACAATTAATATGCCAAGGGACATATTTTAGGGTGGCAAATTCTGCTCTGGAAACTACATACATATATACAGATACACATGTATATATGTCAAGGAATTCTCATGTCAATTTGCCAAATGTTGTCAATAATTTCAAGTCTATATATTAGTAAGGTATAGAGAAACAAAAAAACTAAATATATGTGGTGAGATAAACCTTGAGACAAACTACAGGAGACAAATAACAACCACATAAGAAATTAAAATGAAGTCCACTAGAGATCATACTAAGTGAAGTAAGTCAGAAAGAGAAAGACAAATACCATATGATATAACTTATATGTGGAATCTAAAATATGACACAAATGAACTTATCTACGAAACAGAAACAAATTCACAGATATAGAGAACAAAGTTGTGGTTGTCAAGGGCAGGGGTGAGGAAGGGATGGATTGGGAGTTTCGGATTAGCAGATGCAAACTATTATATGTAGAATGGATAAACAACAAGGTCCTAGTGTATAGCACAGGGAACTATTTCAATATCCTGTAATAAACCATAATGGAAAAGAATATGAAAAAGAATACACACACACACATAACTGAATCACTTTGAGTACAGCAGAAATTAACACAGCATTGTAAATCAACTATACTTCAATAAAATAAAATTTTCTAAAACAATAACAAAAAAATGAAGTCCAATAGAAAATGATTCTGTGGGAACTTCAAGCTTGCCAGCTCAACTGGAAAGTATTTTCTAACAGTATGTGTCTGCACAAGACCTTCTAAGCAGCACCATCCAAGAGAAGTTTAACAGGAACCACATATACAATCTTACATTTTCTAGTAGCTACATTTTAAAAAAAGAAACAAGTGGGGTCTTCCCTGGTGGCGCAGTGGTTGAGAGTCCACCTGCCGATGCAGGGGACACGGGTTCGTGCCCCGGTCCGGGAGGATCCCACGTGCCGCAGAGTGGCTGGGCCCGTGAGCCATGGCCGCTGAGCATGCGCGTCCGGAGCCTGTGCTCCGCAACGGGAGAGGCCACAACAGCGAGAGCCCCACGTACTGCAAAAAAAAAAAAAAAAGAAAAGAAACAAGTGAAGTTAATTTTAATAATGTCTTTTATTTAACTGAATATATATCTAAAATATTTTTTCAACATGTAATCAATATAAAAATTTTAATGTAATATTTTAGATTTTTCATATTAAATCTGGTATTTTAACTTTATTTCAAGTATTTGGTAGTATGGGGTTAGTGGTTACTATACTTGAAACAGTTCAAGTCCTGCTGAATTATGCAGAGTTCTTAGGGATTCATTTAGGATCTGGGCTTTGATATAATTAGGCAGGTCCATTTAACAACAATAGAGAGCTTGACACGCAGGTGTTTGTCTTACGTCTAAAATCTTAAACCTCTCCTGTCTTTTATACTAACGTATGCCACTGATAAAAGCTATTGATATCTAAAAAGCTGTGAAATGTTGTAAATATATATCACATACTTTGTAAATTTGATATATGTGCACTATGAAAGTATCAGAAAAGCTAATGCAAACTCGGATTCTGAATAAAAAGATAAATCCAGAAAGAGAAATTTGAGGGTCATGCCTTGTATTTGTTACTCTTTTTAAAAAGGCGGGGGCTTCCCTGGTGGCGCAGTCGTTGAGAGTCCACCTGCCGATGCAGGGGACACGGGTTCGTGCCCCGGTCCAGGAAGATCCCACATGCCGCGGAGCGGCCGGAGCCTGTGCTCCACAACGGGAGAGGCCACAACAGTGAGAGGCCCGCGTACCGCAAAATAAATAAATAAATAAATAATAAATAAAATAAAAAAAATAAAAAGGCGGGCAAAGACTAGGGAAAGAAGAGACAAGTCCTCCTACCCTTCCTGACAATCATGCTTAGTGCTAGTGTTTTTTGGGTTTTTTTTTAACATCTTTATTGGAGTGTGTTTTACAATGGTGTGTTAATTTCTGCTGTATAACCAAGTGAATCAGCTATACATATACATAGTGTTAGTGTTTTGAGAAGGATACTAACATGTGCAAATCAATTAACAGCAACCAGGGGAATTGTGAAAAGGCTTGAAACCACATCCTGTAAGCAACAGTGGAAAGCACTAGGAATATGGCTTCTGAAGACAGAGGGTGCGGCCAGGGTGGTTAAGCAGAGAGATAATAAGCAGAGGAGAGTGGGGTAGATACGAGGATTTGCTGTATTGGCAAATACTTAAAAGGGGTGTCACAGAAGAGGAATAGGCAAAAATAAATAAATAAAACTACTCGTGAAATAGAGGGCAAGTTGGCTGAATACAAAGAAAGTGGTTTCTAAAACTGCAATGAAAAAAATGCCTTGGAAGCCAGGGAATATCCCACTTTAGTGGAATTTAGGAGGGGTGGGTCAAGGCGGGGGAGGAGGGGAAATTCATGACGCCTAAGGCTCTTCCTAACTCCAAGTATGGATTTTATTTTTCCCAAATATTGAACAGAGAGGTAGTGTGGAGGTTTAATAGTTCACTGGCCTTGATGTTACAAGTCCTGTAGCTAAATCTCGGCTCAACCTTTAGGAGTTAGGTTACCCTGGGTAAGTTTCTTAGACTCTCTCGGTTTGTTTCCTCTATAAAATAAAAATAATACGTCCCATATCTACTTCTGGGATTACTGGAAGGCTTTGTAAGCTATAAAATGCTACATAAACACAAATTTCTGTTTCCCTGGGATAAACCAAAGAAGGCCCCTTAACTCAGCCCTCCTATTTCTTTTTCCTTCTCCTCCCTTTATACTGTATTTCAGGTCCTGTTGTAACCAAGCAGGACCCTATGGGACCTTCCTGGGATAGATTACCTACCCCTTCAAGTCCTCCGCCTGCCTCTTGTTTGTGAAAAAAAAAAACTTTAGCCTCCTAGGCCTTCCCACAGTTTCAAAGAATAAATTTAATCAAAGAAGTGAGAAGCTGCAGAAACAAAGGAAAACAGTCAACCAAGACAAAATAATAATAGTTTAGCCATTCAACAAAGTCAAGGACCTTTAGTTCATTCTCAAGGGCTATAGATAATATTCTGAGACATATCCTTTAAGCTGTTTTGCAGATACTGAAACCCCCACCAGGTGGAAGAGGTTAACTGTACACTGCCTACAAGCATGCAGACCCCAGATGGATTGGAACCAGAAGGCTGATGATGTTGACTCCTGATTACCTCACCACCAAACAATCAGAAGAATGTCCCTGAGCTGATCACACACTCCACAATCCTCTCCCTCACCCTGCCTTTAAAAACCTTTCCCTGAAAGCCACAGGGGAGATCAGGTCTTTTGAGCATTAGGGGCCTGCACTCCTTATTTGACACCTACAATAAACACTGCACTTTCCTTCCCCACAACCTGGTGTCAGTACATTGGCTTTACTATGCACCGGAGCCAGCGGGTCCAAGTTTGTTTCCGAAACAGTATTCCCACACCCAGCTATTCCTGGTGCCACCCCTTAGATGTACCTTATCTTACTGATGGAATACAGGAAAGTCTACTGTAAGGATAAATGCAGTCTTTTTCTGCCTCAAGGTAGGGCAAAGGGTCAAAACAGTCAGGAAACAAAATCTGTAACAGCCATTGTCTACATTCTTCATCCTGCAATTGCCATCTCTAAAAACGAGCCAACCAGTGCAAGGACCGCCAAAGAAAATATTATACTATTTCAGGATTGCTCTACTGAGGATTAAACCTCTTACCAGAGACCTTTAACCCTCATTAAAAAAATGAATTCATGCCAGCCACCTACACCACCCATGTTTTGAAGTTTGCAGCAGAATTTTAAAGTTTGCACTGTTAAAACCAAAAAGAACTGGATTAACTTCAAATTATTTTTGAACTGTGGTCTTTAGATTTCAGGTCTGAGAGTGGAGACTGAACTTAATTAAACCCTTACCCACAGGTAACACATACTATCACCTCTTTTCTGCAACCTGATTCCCCTCCCCCAGCTTCCATATACGTTCAGGGAGATAGCATCGAAGGTACAGGTCCTAGAGTGAGATTGCTTGGGTCCACTACTGTGGAGAGGGGCCTCAATTTATCTGCAACACAAAGATAATTCCTACTTCACAGAGTTGAGGATTAACTAAGTAAACCCCTTGACACGTGATCAGCAATAAAAGGGAGCTATCAGTACTATTCTGGCACTCCCACCAGCAAAAGGCTGTCGGTATTTCCGAAGCTTTGGTCTCCGTGACTTCCCAAACCAACCGATATTTAAACCCTTTTCAGCTGTCTTCTGGGAGTGTCAACAGCAAGTGAAACTGCCGGCTCGCGATCCACCAAACCGGGTACAGACTGCCTCGACGATACTCCATGGCACTTTAAGTCAAGACTAGGTAAATGCTTTAAAACAAGACCTCAGGGGATTAGGAGTGCAAAACCCGTGCCGCGTCACGACCACTGGCGGCACTCAGCCACACGCTGAAAGACGGGTTCCCTTCCCGCGCTGCATGGACTCCAAATCCCACTGCCGGCCTCGACATTCTGCGCATGTCTAACTGCATTGAGTGAGGAGGACGGGTGAAGCAGCTAGCAGAGTAGCGGGCGGAACGCGGAATTTCATTGAAAGTGGGCGAATAAGACGCGGAGGGCTGGATGCGAGAGGGCGGAGCAGAAAGCGGAAGAATTGAAATCAGCTGACCGGGTCTTGTGACAGCCTGGGCGGGGGCGACGCAGGCGTATTGGAACGCGGTCGCTCAAAGCCTGTGCGAAGATGGCGGCCTCCAGAGTGAGCTTCTGAGAGGCAGAGGGAGGAGGCGGAGGGGGCGAAGGGGGCGGAGGGGGCGGGGAGGCAGCGCCGCCGCGGCATCAGGACCCCGCGGGAGCAGAGCTAAAGGGCCCTCGCGGGGGAAAGGGGAAGTGGCGAGGGGAAGGAGGCCGGAGAGCGCCTCATCCCACTCTGGACGTTGAGCCGGCGGCGGGAGGAGCTCGGGCTGGAGCCTCTCCAGCCTCCCACGAAGGTAAATCACTACGGGCACCGGACTCTGGAGCTCTGCTTTACCCCCTCGCCACGCCGCGGGGACTTGGGGGACCAACAGCAGGGAGAAGGAGGGGTGGTGTCTGGGCCGCAACTTCCTTCAGTTAAGGAAAGCAGATTACCCTCCCCCCAGACTGCTGGTCTGGTTCCTGCCCTCCGACCCCGCCCGCCCCCCGCGGTTTTGAGTGACAGTCGCCCAGGGCCCTGCCTTGTTCAGCCCCTCCCCTCTTTTTGCCTCGTTTTCTGGTTTTCTACCCACCACGGTCCCCCACTCCACTCTGCACATCCTTACCCCACACAGCCCTTATTCCTTTCTGGGCTCCGCCCTCGGGATTCCCTTCCAGCTTCCTAGTCTGAGCACTCTTCCCGCTGGAGGCCGGGAACTCTTGTTTCCTTGGGTGGGCGACCCTCCTTCCTCCCACGCCCTGCATAGACTTTATTTGCTTAGCTTTGTTTCGTTTTGTTAGGAATTGGGGAGCACCCGCGTGGTTTCTTCTCTAGTTCCTCCCTAATCCAAAATGAAGTTTTCGTCCACAGCTTTTCCTTTTTGCAAGGTAGCTTATTCACAGGGGCCTTTCCTTCGCTGCTGTGATTTTGCCTCTGAATGCGGCCTTTGGAGTGGATGAAATAGGACTTAGACGCTTAGTGAAGAGGCTGTTAAGCGCGGATTTGACTTAGGGCACATAAGAAGAGTGTATTCCCTTAAATTGTCTCCTTACTGTAGGATGTTAAGTTAACCACTCTTGTCTTGAGATTGTTACCTGTATCATTTGCTTAGGGGAGAAAATTAGAAATCTTCCCCAGATGTGGCGATGGTTTCCTGAAGTAATGATTTCTCAATTCCCCTCTCTGCTTTTCCCTTTGACCCGACCTTGATTTCTCTCAGGGCCTCTACCTGATGCTGTTGCCTCACTGTGAAGGACTTTATACTGTAGGGTTATTTTGAGCGTCTTGGAATATAGTGTCTTGGGTAAAAAGTTAAATTTCAGAATATTTCTTCAGGACCTGTCCCGAGGATTGTCTTACTGTGTTTTCTTTCTTGCTTGATGGATCTGGTAGATTTCTAGGTTTGAAAGTACTGTCAGCAGAGTTTAAGGAAATTACTCACAGTGGTCAGGTTTTGTAGTTATGTTACCAGTACTCTGTGAGTTTACGGGAATATGAAACAGAACTTGCCTTTAAAAAAAAAAAAAAGGAAATTTAGAAAATTACTTGTCAGTAATTGGGTATCCCCAAAAGACTTGATTTCACTAGTCTTTAGAAAGTGCTTTATTGTTTGACTTAATTTAGGATATAACGTAAGATCTTGTTAACATTTTAAATGTAATGTGAAACAGTTTAAGCAGCTATGTCTCAAACTTGGCTTTTGCGATTAATATCACAATGGAACATAAGTCCATCCTTGTTTAGAAATATTACATTATACTCCTTGTTTGAAAACAGGAAGTAGAACATATTAAGGGAGGAAAAGAGGAGTCAGAAGGTTAAGAGATAGGAATGTAAAGCTGTAGTGCAGTTCATGGAAAATATCACAATTTGTATTCCACTGGGAGGTAATGGATATTCCTGTTTTTCTAAAGTGGCAGTAGTAAATAGTCTAAAATATATGAATGGTATGAGAGGGAAAGTTATGGAATTATGGAAAGCATAAATTCTTATTTGTAAGAATTAACTTTATCCACAAAATGGAAGCTGGTTGCTTAGGTGGACCGAAACAATACTGGCTATATTACTGAATTTGTAAAAAGGTTGGTAGTGGAGTCAGGTTCTCAGTAGCTGTTAAATTCTGGTTGAAATAAAATGTTTTAACTAATTTGGCTCCATTCCTCAACCAGTTCTATTTACACAGGTGAATTTGAGGTTTCCTTCACACATACCTTTCCCCTTTTTCTCTGATTGAAATACTTAAAATTGGTAAAATAGAAGTAAGGCTAAGCAGATAAACTAGCAAAAATTTTGTTGCTACTAATACTGTAGTTTTAGGCCTAAATGTTAACTGTAATACTCATTAGTGGTTAAAGGGGAGTTGTTTTGAAAGAGATCCTTTAAGTCAGTGTATCTCAACTTTATCAAACCCAATAAATGCCAACTTTTTATTTCAAATAATTAGTAACAGCCCCTTTACTATCCTGAAATAATAGTTTATAAATAATATAACCACCTTCTGGCTTTGGCCCTGGGACAAAAAGAAGCTTTGCTTCCACTGTTAGAACAAAAAAGAACTGGACTAACTTTAAATTCATGACTTTTTTTTTTTTTGAAACCTATTAAAAAGCTGAGGCCACAGAGCAAACCACTGGCCCAAAGTTTAAGGAGAGAAAGAGTATGTATGAACTGACATTCACCTTCAGTAGACACAGCTGGACACTGTTAAGAAGCGTTCAGCTAGAATAGCTGACAAGAAAAGGAAGCCTGGGTGCACCTTCTTCCAATCTCTTTACCTACAAACCTCACTGGGTACTCCTAGAAAAGACTGGGTTGAGCTCTGGGGAGTGTCTGCTGTGGTGCTGACCTAAAGGAGGAGAAGAGCAGCAGAACTTTCTGGAGGGGCAAGAAAACTGTGCTCTGAGTCTTCCCCTCTGTCTGTTCTATGGAACAAAAGCCTTAATCTGTGGAGGGAAGGGCATCTCTGCTAGCAAGCCCTGCTGGTGAGCATTCATTGAGCTGGGGGAAGACAAAAGTAGGGGGAAAGAATCTTCTCTTGGGGGAGGGGCACTGAGCCCCAAACTGCAGCCTGGGGAAACAGGAAGATCACACCCCTGTGATCCAGAGACACAGTGTATGTCTAAGAGTAAACCTTAATCAGAACAACAGAGACTGTACCCCCAACTCACTGCCATCAAGCTAAGAAGCTGTGAATAATAAGCAACTGCAAAATACTACAAGGTGAAGAAAAAGATTATGCAAAGAGGCTCAGGGCAAAGAATCAAATAGACATTGCTTTAGTAAACCACCCCCCACCATAGGCACAAGCTATTCTTTAGATATTCGAAGGCTGTGGTACACTGAGGATAACCGTAGCAACAGCAAAATCATAAACCCAGCCCAACTCCTAACACCCAGCACTAAAGACCTAGCAAAGAAAAGGTGTGCCCATTTCCTGTCACAAAAATTGTTTACCTCTATCTCTACTGTCTTATACATGTCCAGCTTTCAACAAAAAATTACAAGTCATACAAAAGGCAAAAAAAAATTCCCAAGAGAAAGAGCAATAATCAGAAATACTCTTTGATTAATGCAGATGCTACTATCTGGTAAGGAATTTAAAATGACTATAATTAATATGTTAAAAGTATGAACAAAAAGTGGACAATGTACAAGATCAGGTGGGTAATTTCAGCTGAGAGACAGAAACTATAAGAAAGAATCAAAAGGAAATGTTAGAAGTTTCATTACATAGTAAAGAGCTGCAGAATGCCTTTGGGCTCATCAATAGATTTGACACAACCAAGGAAAGAATCAGTGAACTTGTAGATGTCAGAAATTATCCAACTGAAACACAAAAAAGAGTTCAAAAAAAGAACAAGATCTTGGGGATAATATCAAACATTTATTATAAATACATGCATAGTTGGAATCCCAGAAGAGAACAGAGCAGAAGAAATATTGAAATATTTGAGGAAATAATAGAAAATTTCCCCAAATTAATGTCAGACATTAAACCACAGGTGCAAGAAGCTTAGAGAACACCAAGCAGGATAAATACCTGCCCCTTAAAAAACCAACACAAAACACACCTAGACATAGCAAATTCAAGCTGATGTAAGCAAAGGACAAAGAGAAACTCTTGAAGGTAGCCAAAGAGAAGCATTACAGAGGAACAAAGGTAAGAGTTACAGCAGAGAAACCATGCAAGCAAGAAGACAGCTGAGTGACAACTTTAAAGTACTGAAAGAAAAAACAATAAGAAATATAAAAAATGAAGACAAAATATAGATACTCTGAAAAGCCATGAGAATTCAAAGTATAATCTCTCAGTTTGTATGATATATGTATTCCTGGAAAATTATGTGCATATTAAACTGCAAAACATACTTTGTGATTTGTATTTTAACATAAAACTAAATTCTGGGGTTAACTATAAATAGGCTTTTATCTATGTGAATGACCACTTGGATATTTGAAAGTCACTTGAGGACAATTCTTCAATCTATGGGACTGTCTTATACATTAAGGGGTATCTAGCCCCATCCAGTAAGTCCTAGTAGTGTTTCTAATCATAGTGTCTCAAGGATCAGCATTCCCCCCCCCACCTCCACCCCTGCAACCATTACTTTAATTCAGAATTTTAATCAGTGTTTTCAGCACGTTTTTCTGCTTCAGCAGTGTTCACACATGCTTAGCACATGCCAGTCAGTAACGTCTCTTGTCATATGGTGTGATTCTTAGTTCTGGGAACTCCTTTGAGAATCACTGATTTAGGGGATATCTTTGTAGCAAGTAACTTAAGCCAACATGGTTGTGATCATTTTTGCAAACTTAAGACACAGTTACCTGTGCAAAGTTACATTTAAGTATGGTTCAGTCAATAAAGCTGAGCATAATTTGCTAGTAGTTCTTTTCAGACGCTCTTAAGTTTATTCAGCAGCCTACATATTTGAGTTTTACTTGTACTTTTATGGACTACTTAAGAGGAAGAGTGATCTCTAAAATAAAGTCTGAAATCAGTGGGGTTTTTATAGTTTCAGAACTTAAGTTGCCCTTAGAAGTAGGCTACACTGCTTATGCTGTGTTCACATATTTAGCACATACCCATTGGTAATATCTTTTTTGCAGTTGATCGATAAGAATTTGACCTTTTGATGAACAAATTGAAAACAAAATCCCTAAAGCAATCTAAATTATTTTAATGTTCTGATTTTGCCAAGTATAGTTGTGAAACATAATGGAAGGATTGATAAGGTTACGATTAGACTTTCTCTAATGTGTAATTAATTCTGTACTAATTATATTAAAATTTAAATTCTCTTACTAGTGCTGTGGGGTTTCTCTCTCCCTCAGACTTGTACAGAATGTATTTTGGATGTTTATCAAATCTTAGAGTAGATAAGCCATTTCTCTCTATAAGCCATTTCTCTCCCCAAACTAATAGGACTGGGTTTAATTTTAAAAGTAGAATTTTCCTTTTTTTTTTTTAAGATAACTGGTAGATTTGGAAGTGTTCTGTAAACTGTGAAGCACTATGGCAGAGTTAGGAATAATAGCGATTTTTCGGAAAGAGCCAAACTAGAAGCCTACTGTTGTTGCTATTTTGTATTGGGTGAAAGAAAGGGAAATTGCAGCCACTTAAACTCTTTGTCTTTTACTAGTATAAAGAGCACAGGGTTTGGGTATTAAGATGCTTACTGTAAAACTTTCTTCAAGTTATATTTGTTATATGCTTAGGAAATTTAGTCCCCCATATGCGTTTACTATATTGTTAAGAAAAACAAGTTAAAATGTGGAATTTTTTACCATTAGGGTCTATTTAGCATATTAGAGCAAGATTATTAAGTGCCTGTTTGTGAGCTGAAGAACAGTTTATTGAACTAGTACATTTTGTTCTTGCATAAGCCAAGTTAGCTTCAAAGATAAAATGAAATAGAAATTGTGTCTAGAAAGTTTTAAGAATGTGTGCAAACTAAAAATGTGTAAGTGATCAGTACCACTGATTTCACAGAATTGCTTAAGTGAACACATTTCTTAGTTGTTTTTTTGTTTTTCTCCAGGTGAATATTTTAAGGCATTTTTAAGTTTTGGAAAGGGAAGAGTAATAACCATGCATCTTTCCTGGCAAAAACATTAATTTCTTTTTTACAACAGATAGACGTCTATTTTGTGAGAAATAAGAATTATTCCCTCAGATTGAATCTAAAATATGAAGAGATAGGTATCTTTTTCAATATCTGATTTACATTGAAGAGAAAAAGCCAGCAAAATTAACTGCTGTGGTATATATGCTTGCTTCTCCCCCCATTGAGATCATACTAAGTGTTTCTTCAGATTTAGGGGTTGCTTTTGAATTTCTCTTGCCCTTTTATTTCATGAATATATATTCAGTTTCTAATTGGAGAGGAATGGATTTTTTTAAAGAGAATGAGGGGATCTTAGATTATTTTTCCCTATGGTGGCAGAAGTATTTGAAAGTTTATTTTAATGTGGCAGACAATTCAGAGGTTTCAATATTGTAACTTCTGGGCAATTATTTGGAGATGTGATTGTCAGCTGAAATTTGGTGTTACCACTGGCTTTCTTACCACATTTATTTCTGGAGTTATCGGGTTCTTCAGCAAGTTAAGAAAGCTAAGATAGGGTGTACTAAAACCTTACTTTGTGATCTATTTTATAGTTATTTAAAGATCCCTGTATGGTAGGTGTCATACACATTACATATTACTGATTTGTTGTTTATTTAGAAGGAAATGCTTTTGCCTATACTTGAGTTATATATTAAAACATGAAAATTTAAAAAGATGGTTAAGGTTCATATCAGTTTTCTTTCATACACAGCACATTCTAAGACAGTCTAGTTGTAGCTTTTTAATGTGGGTAAAAATTAATGTTCTGTTAACCATTTATATTTTTTACCTTTTATTTGAAACTGAACTAACCTAGTGATATAATTCACTTAGGTTTTGAATCCAGTTACAAATAAAACTAGGTGTTTAAGGGCTTCCCTGATGGCGCAGTGGTTGAGAGTCCGCCTGCTGATGCAGGGGACACGGGTTCGCACCGCGGTCGGGGAAGATCCCACATGCCGCGGAGCGGCTGGGCCCGTGAGCCATGGCCGCTGAGCCTGCGCGTCCGGAGCCTGTGCTCCGCAGCGGGAGAGGCCACAACAGTGAGAGGCCCGCATACCGCAACAACAACAAAAAAGTAATCAGTCCTAAAAAAAAAAAAAAAAAACCTAGGTCTTTAAGAAGCCAGTAATAAGGGATTCTCTCTTCCGTCATTACTAAGGATTAGCCTTTGACTTAGCAATCGTTCTCCTTCCTCCTGCATTTTCAGTAGGATATAGATGTATGAGGAAGTATTAAGTTCATAAATTAGTTTCTATCATGTGAATGTCTACCATATTTTCAGGTGTAGTTTTACAATGTAGCAGAAAAGCAGTGTTTCTTTTGTAGGAGAGTTTGGTCAGAAAATAAAGGCAAATGTAGTTTTCCCCCAATTTAAAAGTTTTCACCTATAGCCAAGTTGAAAGAAATTTACATTAGGCTCCCCTATATTCACCTCCAAGATTTACACATTAATATCTTGCTATACTTGATTTATCACGTATCTATCCATCTTTCTATTCACCTTATTTTTTGATGCATTTCAAGACAACCTCATGTTTTTAATTCATTATTTGAGAGCAGAGTTAATGATGAAAGAGTTCATTCTTTCATTTTATAGAGTCAAGCTGGAAAGTTAATATCTGCTCTCTGGAAGTTGTCATATTTGTGTAAAAATCATTTCCAGTTGGTCATGCAAAATGTATGCTTTGAAGGCAAGTAGCCTTGATTAAAGCCAATTCCTTCATTCATTCACTAGTGTATTATTTTTCTGAGCATACTCATTCAGCCCTGGCTAAGTGCTCTGTTTGAGTTTTTACTTAACACAAGCCATGCACGTAGACTTAATTTTGCTATGTGTGCAAATTCTTTTGCTTATAGCCTGGCCGTAATCTGCTTGGGTGCTTGTGGTGTTGAGTCCCTTCATTCTGCTTTTTGTTCTTAGTGTCATTTTGATGTAGTCTTCTCTCATTGGACTCTCAAATCCTGCAATTTTTCGTCAAAATCATACCATCCAAAAGATTGTTCTCATTTTATCCATAAATGATCTTAAATGGATTGTCAGTTTTGCTGCCAGTAATAAATTAAAGAATGTGAGAACGTTAAGTGTTGTTTGAAAGCATGAAGCAAGGGAGCTCATTGAAAAAGGTGAATCTAGCCAAAATGCCAGTTAACTTAAATTTGACTTTTTAACCCTTAGTACAGTTCTCTCAAAAGAACAAACTGAGAAGTTGCAGAAAAGCTCTGTTGGTGGTATAATATTAGGATACAGAATAAGAATAAGTAAAGCCAACTTTAGAGTTTAAGTGAAGCAGAATTACAGGGACTTCCCTGGTGGTGCAGTGGTTAAGAATCTGCCTGCCAATGCAGGGGACATGGGTTTGAGCCCTGGTCCGGGAAGATCCCACATGCCGCGGAGCAGCTAAGCCCGTGTGCGGCAACTACTGAGCCTGCGCTCTAGAGGCTGCGAGTCACAACTACTGAAGCCTGCATGCCCTAGAGCCCGCGTACTGCAACAAGAGAAGCCACTGCAGTGAGGAGCCTGCACACCACAATGAAGAGTAGCCCCCGCTCGCCGCAACTAGAGAAAAGCCCCTGCGCAGCAATGAAGACCTAACGCAGCCAAAAATAAATAAAACTAAAAAAAAATTAGAGATACTTTCAATGTGATTTAGTTACAAAGGGCATGTAAACTTGAGTTTTTCTCATCAAAAAGGTCTTTGAGAATTTGAAGTGGGACAGTCCTGCAGGGAAGGAGATGAAATTTAAGCGGTAGTTAGTTTGAACAGATAAATTCTTGCTAATTTGAATAGCACCTTAGCAACTGGCAGGATGGCAAATGCTGATGATACAGCTGCTACCAAGATCTCATCCAACAATTTTTACACTTTTTTAGCTGGACAATTTGTTGTTTTTTATCGAATATGCCTATAAATGACTTATGCTATTTTGCTTGATGCTAGAAATTCTGCAGATTTTTCATCGCTATTAATGCGAATTATGGTTGCTTATGAGTTTTTGCCTGTAAGCAACAGTTCTAGAACCACTTTTAGAGCTTATTTAAGAACTATACAGAGGAGATAATTGAATGGGGATTAAATTATTTTTATGGAGTTTTATGGAAACTTTTTTTCCAACAGTTTCATAAGCTGTAACTTATAGGCATCAAACATAAATTTTAAAACATTAGGTTGGTTTCAGGTAAAGAAGCATTTCTAAGAGCTGAAATTCTAAATGCCTAAGTGGGAGATATTTTAAATGTAGTAAATAAGATTGACTTACAAAATAGTAGTATTTTGTAGGAATAAAGTTGAAATAAAGAGAAGCTTATAGTTAAGATGATTTTTTTTTTTTTTTGCGGTACGCGGGCCTCTCACTGTTGTGACCTCTCCCGTTGCGGAGCACAGGCTCCAGACGCGCAGGCTCAGCGGCCATGGCTCACGGGCCTAGCTGCTCCACGGCATGTGGGATCTTCCCGGACCGGGACACGAACCCGTGTCCCCTGCATCGGCAGGTGGACTGTCAACCACTGCGCCACCAGGGAAGCCCCTAAGATGATTTTTTTTAAATGTCATCTATCATGGTTATCTTGGCTTTTATATTTTTTCTTTTTAAAAACACTTTAGGAAAGAAATTGTAAAGAATAAAATAATGATAATACTCTGATGTACTCCATCCAGTTTAAGAAATATGATATATTGGTATAGTTATTTTTGAATGAGCACATTAAAAACTATGAATACTGATTAAATCAATAGAACACTATTTTTGAAAGTAGAAGTTCTATGTGACACATATTGATGATATACATTGAATAGTACAAGGGCTGAAGTTAATAGATAAAAGATTTAGGATCAAGTAATTTAATAAGAACTTTCCTTCCATAATGCCTTAAAAAGTACAGGGGCCTGTAGGTAATCTTGAAAATGAAATAATAATGCTCCAAAGAACTGTTGCATATCTGGGTTAGTATATTTAAAGTACAGTAGTAATTATTATGATTGCTAACAAAAAAGTATATTTTTGAGTGCTTATTCTGATCCAGACATCACACTAACCCGTTTATTCAAGTTATCTCACTTGGTCCTCACCATGGCCTTTTGAGACAGGTACTGTCATCCCTATTTTATAGATAAACTGTGATTCTGAGAAGATAGGAAACTTTTGTTCAAGGTCATGCAGCCAGTAAATGGCAGTTATCACTAGTTTGTCTTTGACCATAAGTAATATTTTTAAAACTCACCACTTTTATCTTGGTGATAGCTTATTAAAACTACTTCAGCTTGTGTCTTATTAACACTAGCTTCTTGTGCTCATCATTAGTTAATGTTTAGTGTGTGTGATAGCAACTCTAGTTATCTGTGCTACAGGGAGGTATTCCAAGTGGGTCTTCCCAGATTGAATTATACCTTGACCACGGCACTTGGGGGACCTCTAGACTTGCTTTTACTCATTTTCCAATGGTTCTTTTGAAGTTGTTCCAACTGTCACTTTAAATGATACATAGTCAAGCTCAGAATATTTTTGTCTTATTTTTTTCTGCATTTTTCTGGTATCTGTGCATTACCATTATCCACTAGTGAATTATCTGTGTGTCTAGAAATATCCTCATGGTCTGAAAGAGTTAATGCAGTTTCCACACCAATTACCTTCATTAGATGAAATGACTTTATCGCAAAGTGGTTGAGGTTTTATTGAGCATATAAAATAGATTTACTTGAAAATGGAGAGGTTAATATTGCACCATTGGGAAGTAGGTCCCAACCTATCTCATTAATCTGATTGTTTTAAAAGCTCATTGTTTGTTAGAATAGTATTTTTCTGTTGAATTCTCCTTAAAAAGTATCCTGAAACCACATATTGGTAGCAGATTTCTGTTGTCATGTATTTGTTTTGAACACTTCGTTTTTTTAAAAATATGTAAGTTTATCTATAGGTGGAAACATTTAAAATATTTATTTTTACATAGTAGAGTATTTCAGCATTGGCAACATCTTTTTTGTTTTCTTTTGCCCTGTGTTAAGTACTGTAATTTGTTTCACTGCTTGAAATTGTGAGTTTCAAAGTTTCCAACAATTGCCTAATCATATTTCCAGGTGAAGATAATAATTGGAACTAGTTCTGAATTAATCTAGGAATGTGCTGTCAATGATAAGTCTGTAATTACATGGTCAGAATGAATTTATTTTGATTTTCTAAATTTGAAGGAAGGTATTATAGTTAAGCTTAAGTTCATAGAATGTGGAGTTAAGCAGGTTGAGTTCAAAAGCCTGGCCCAATCACTTACCAGTTGTTGTGACCTTAGAGAAGTGGTTTAATTTCTCTAATTCTGTTTTCTTGTCAATAAAATGGGGATCATCATTCCTGTATCTTAGTGTTGTTATGGGGACAGTGAGATACATAAATGGGTGGTAAATGCCCAGTGTCATCATTAACACATGATGAATACTTAATAAAAGTTGCATAATTTCAGGACATGTCATAATTTTTTGGTTAGGGTCACCTACCCTCGCCAATTTTAGGATAATCTTTACTGAGGATTCAGAATAGAAAAACATTATCCTAATTTCCATTTTGAGGCTGCGCAGGCACTAACATTAGCTTTGAATTATCCCATCATTTCTGGGGTTGACTTGGCTACTTAGGTAAGTATTTCCTGCCTTCATTATCTCTCTGGTATATCCTTACCTAAATATAACATGGCTGAAGGTGAGCTTTTCAGGTAGAGGAGTGATTTTCTTCCATAAAGAGCACTTCCATTTTACTAGCCTTAGCCTTTTTTGGATTGTTGTCATTCAGGATTGGATGCAGAATAGCAATATCACTTGTTGCTTCCTAAAACATGAGAGGTAGTTATCAAGTGTGCTGATTTTGGCCATAGGAACTTGTATTGATGTCCAGAGAATCCTTTAATCCTACATTATATTTTTCTGTTAGCATTGTCATCTGCATCAGGAATACAGTATTTTTTTTCTGACAGGCCAGCTAGTGGTATACTTCTTAAATTTTTAAAATTTAATTTTTTGGGACTTCCCTGGTGGCACAGTGGTTAAGAATCCACCTGCCAGTGCAGGGGACATGGGTTCAATCCCTGGTTCAGGAAGATACCACACGCCACGGAGCAACCAAGCCCATGCGCCACAACTACTGAGCCTGAGCTGTAGAGCCTGCGAGCCGCAACTGCTGAAGCCCACATGGCCTAGAGCCCGTGCGCTGCAGCTACTGAGCCCGCGTGCCTAGAGCCTGTGCTCCACAAGAGAAGCCTGCGCACCAGAATGAAGAGTAGCTCCTGCTCGCCACAACTAGAGGAAGCCCATGCGCAGCAACAAAGACCCAAGGCAGCCAAAAAAAAAAATTTAATTTTTTGAGGGTAAGAACACTTAACATGAGATCTACCCTCTTAACAGATTTTTAAGTGTACAATACATTATTGTTAACTATAGGCACAGTACTGTACAGCAGACTCTAGAACTTACTCATCTTGCATAACTGAAACTTTATACCTGTTAATTAGCAACTCCCCATTTCCCCCTCACCCCGGTCCCTGGCAACCACCATTCTACCTTTCTGCTTCTGTGAGTCGGACTATTATAGATAACTTGTGTCAGTGGAATGATGCAGTATTTGTCTTTCTGTGACTGGCTTATTTCAGTTAGCATAATGTCCTCAAGTTTCACTGGTGGTGTTGAATATTGCAGGATATCCTTTTTTAAGACTGAATAATATTTCATTGTGTGTGTATACCACATTTTCTTTATCCATTCATCTGTTGATGGACATTTAGGTTGTTTACACATCTTGGCTTTTATAAATAATGTTGCAGTGAATATGGCCATGCTGTCTCTTAGTGGTCCTAATTTCAGTTCTTTTGGATAAATACTCAGAAGTTTGATTGCTGGATTATACGATAATTCTTTTTTTTTTTTGGCCGTGCCATGCGGTTTGTGGAATCCTAGTTCCCTGACCAGGGATCAAACCCAGGCCCACGGCACTGAAAGCGCTGAGTCCTAACCACTGGACCGCCAGGCAATTCCCTAATCTATTTTTTAATTTTCTGAGCAACTTGCATACTGTTTTCCGTAGCGCACCATTTTACATTCCCATCAACAGTGTACAAGGGTTCTAGTTTCTGTACATCCTCACCAAAACTTGTTGTCTTTTATTTTTTTGATAATAGCCATTGAACAGGTGTGAGGCAGTATCTTGTAGTTTTGAGTTGCATCTCCCTGATAGTGACATTGAATATCTTTTCATATACCTGTTGGCCATCTGTATGTCTTCTAGTAGTTTAATTTTATATTAATGTGTTTTATCTTCTCTCCCTTTATCCTAACCTTGGAACTCTCTGGAGTCTAGTATTTTCATCACCCCCGAGTTCATAGGTCTCCAAAAAGTTGTAGATAAGCCTTCTTGATGTAAACTTGTTTTAATTCATTCCCCTCCTAAAAAATCCGTTTGAGTTACATATTCCCCCAAACCAGTGATACTTATGAGATCATTCTTTAGGGTTTTTTTTTTTAATTCTTAAATTTGCTTTGTTATTGTGAGATTTCCCCCTCCCCTTTGATTTATTAGGGATCTTTACTCCTGGGTCATGCCATAAGTTCTCTGTGGCTGTCATTTTAAACTCATATTATTTTTTCTCTCACTTTCCTTTTAAAGTCCCATGATGAGGTCAGCCAGTCTTCACTCAAACACATTTTCTTTCTTGTCATTTTTCTCTAGATAGGCCTTTGGTTCAGTCAGTCATTCTGATGTAAGAAATTGTGGACTCAGAATCCAAACTCCACTCTTCAATGTCAGCCATTTACCTTTTCTGTCCTCCTTTTTCTTACATTTTTCCAATCTTCAGTTACAGTATGTAAGGGGAAAATATCATCTGTAGACCTATAGTTTTTCACTTTTTTGGCACCTTTTCAGAGATCCAACCTAAGTTTCTTTTCAGCAATATCGTTTACTACAAGTAATTCAGGAGGCAGGGATGATGTGTGCTGGTGTAGTAATTCTTGGTTGGCTGCCTGTGTCATTTCAGATATACAATCCAGAAAAAACAAAACAGCACACCAAATGATAGGACTATATTTAACTGTCTCCATGCACACTAGTAGGAAGATGTCATTGACTGTTAAGAGATATTTCCTCTCTGGTAACAATAATGGTTTCTCTAAACTTGCTGTTACTTGTGGTTCTCCTATTATTCCTCAAAGCATGAATTGATGATGTTTTTCTGGAAGGTTTGCCAAAACCTTATTTGGGAGTACCTGTTAGAATATCAAGTTTGAAGTGGCCATCAGAATTGCTCATGGGGTTGCTGAATTTCATTCATTCACTCAAATACTCATTGAGCACCTGTTTTGTGTTAGGTACTCTTGCCAGCTCTGGAGAGCCTAGAGAAAATGAGCATAACAGACAAAAATACCTCTCTGGATATTCTAGTAGGATTAGATAAATAATAAATAGACTAAATTGCACGTTAGACTCTGAAAGGTACCCTAGAGAAAATATGAGCAGGAGTTAAGATAGAGAGTGTAGAATGAGGAGGGTAATCACAATTTAAAACAAGATAGTTAGCCTAGGCCTCATTGTAAAGGTGACATTTGGACAGAGTTGAAGGAGCTGAAGGTGTTAGCCATGTAGATATCTAGGGGAAGAGCGTTCTACAATACATAGAGTACAGAGGCCCTTGCTAATTTGCTGATAGAAAAACAAGAAGAATGAAGAAAGCAATGTCAAAATAGAGGTATCTTTAAAAATGTGTTTGCCTCTCAGATACATATCCAAGAGAAATGAAAACATTCACACAAAATGATTGTTCATAGCATGATTGATAATAGCCAAAAAGTAGAAACAACACAAATGCCCATCAACTGATGATAAAATGTGTTGCATCTATACAATAGAAGGAAACTGATCCATGCCACAACATGGATAAACTTTGAAAATGTTATGCTAAGTGAAAGAAGCCAGTCACAAAGACCACATATTGTATGATTCTATTTGTATGGGATTCCAAAATAGGCAAGTGCGTAGTGACAGGAAGTAGATTAGTGGATGCCAGGTGGTGGGAGTGAGGGGGATTGGGGAGTGGCTCCTAGCAGGGGTTTCTTTTTGGGGTGATAAAAATACTGTGTTGGTTGTAGAACTCTGTGGATATGCTAAAAACCCATGAATTGTACACTTTTAAAAGGGTGAATTTTATAGTGTGTGAATTGTGTCTCAAAAAGCTGTTATAAAAATGTTTTTGGATAAAAATGGTTTTATTCTAATTATGAAAAGAATACTTGTTGACTAAAAAAAGTTTAGACATATAAAGATGTAAAGAAAGCTAAGTGAACCATACTTCTAACCAGTTTGCATTATTGACCCTTTGGTATGTACCTTACAGTATTTTTTAGAGAGCATTTCTAATTATTAAGGGTAGGAAGCAATAGCCAAGTGACACAAGAAATAAATAACCATATTCATTTTTAACTTTTATTCAGTGTGAAGCAAATGATGCAGAATTTTCAAAATTTATCATCAGTCTTTCATTAGTAGCCAGTTTATGCAATTATTGTGTAAAATTAGCTAAATTGAAATTTTTTCATGAGATAAATGGATTCTGGATTTTTTACACCTCAAGGTTATAGTCAACAAACTAATCTTGAAATATTGCACATAACATGGTCCCTCTGCCTGTGGCTGTTAGGAAGTTCAACAATCTTCAACTGTCCTGTTTAACTAGAGAGTTCACTAGCCAAACTGTAACAAACATTTATAAACACTTAATTTCTGCACTCATCTTGATGTTTGCAACTACACTTTGAGTAGCATTGGTCTAGTATGGAATACCATGTGACTTAAAAATTATTTTCTCAAAGTATAATTCTGTGGAAAAAGGTTAATATTCTGTAAAAACAGGTTAAGTGGTATGAATGACAATCTCAATTTTGTTTAAAAAGTTATTTTTTCTAGATAGAAGAAGGGAAGCTAGAATGATTATCTTTGGATGCTAGGATGAAAGATGCTTTACTTTATGAACATTAAAAATTTTTTATGTACTTGAATTACTTTTATAATGAGACTATTAAATTAAACCTTACTTATTTACAATAGGTTCCCTTTAAAGTGACAGGGACAGCAAGATGGCTGACACTTAGCAACTAAGTGTTTAGCTAAGTGTTTTGTCTAATAGACAAAAACCTATTAGAATTGGTTTGACCCTTGGGTGCCCATCATGTGTTAAGACATTGTTTGGCAATGTGAGATTTAAAGATTCATTTACTTTAACATTTTTTTAATTAGGTTCTCTGCAATCGAGATGTTGATAGAGGGCGATTCTTGTCCTCAAGAAACCCAGTGTAGTGGAAGAGAGCTGTGGCAATATGCTGTGCTAAAGGCTGTGATAGAGAGGTGAACAGACCATCCCTATCCTTTAAAACCTTATGGTCGTGTAGAAAAATTGGTGTCTTAAAATCAGTGCCATATGGCAGGCTATGAAATTATGGTATGGGAGATTCAGGGAAAACTCTTAAGGATAGCACTATTATGAAATTTATCCATATTTTTATCTTTCAGGTTTCAGCACAAAATGAACATAATTAGGGAAAATAAGGATTTAGCATGTTTCTACACAACAAAACATTCATGGAGGGGAAAGTAAGTATTTCTGTTGGCTTTACTTTTCTCTGCCTCTATAAAGTATTTTAAACATTACTTTTTTAGTGTCTTGAATAGTACTGCACAACTCAATAATGTCATTCAGCCCTTCTCTTCTGAAAAGCATATGTACATATTTTAAGTGCAAATGCTACATTTAGAATAAATTATTGTTCTTTTTTCTTTTGATATGTCTGGTTTTCTCTGTCTGTCTTGGGAAGGAATTTGGTAGGAATTAAAAGGAATATAAACCAGTTATCCACTGTCTTGAATGCTATCAATTAACGATGAGGTTATGTAGTAGTGGAGTGTTAACTTCACAACTCTGTTGCTTAAAGATAAGCCTATGTTATCAATACATATTCATTTCCATTTGACTCTCAGGGAAAATATGCCAATATTGCATTTTGTAATCTTTTTTTAAACCTGTAATGAAATGTAAAAATTGGGTTTGGTCTCTTCCTTGGGAGGGGATGATGACATTTTTCAGTAACTTGTGTGGTCAAAGCAAGGTGTACATGCTTATGTATCCTTTTGTAAAATGGATAGTAATTCCTACTCCTCAGACTGATATAAGGATTAAATGAATTGATATGGAGTATGTGGAGGTTTTAAAATTATACCTTAAATACATTGAGTATTCAGTGAATGGCACCTTTTGACCATTACAAAAAAATTTAGTCTATGGTCATTTTGAGTAGTAATAAGTAAAATGAGTGTGCCACACTTTGACAAATAGGTAACCACATTATTCCAGATCAGACCTCAGACAGATAAAACATGACATGTGTACAAAGCCAATAACTTTAGTTCTTATTCTTTTTTTTTTTTTCCTCTGGAGGATGAGGAGAGAGGTTGGGGTAGTTCTTATTTTTAACTTTCCATTTTTTAGGTAATAGTGTTGTAACTTCTTAGAATGGTGCAACATCTGAATTCTGTAGTGTTTCTGGTTTGCATTAAGAAACTGACTATAATTTTGAAAGATTTGAGTGTTTAATTTTGTTTCCTTTTAGTAGCTCAGTTGTATGAGCTACTTAATTGTTATCCTGTGGAATACTTGTCTTGAAATTTTTTTCTTCAGGTAATTTCATAGAGCAAAGTTAGAATATTGGCACATCCAGAATAGTATGAGTCTCTTTAGTTCTTTTAGCCTTAAAAAAAGTTGTATATTTAAATGATCTTTATTTTTTCCCTCAAGAGTTAAATTGCTCTAATCATCATAATATAGCTTTTGTTTTTTAATACAATTATAGCATACTGTTGAATTAATTCTAAAGAACAAACTTCCAGTAATACTTTTTGCTTCGTGAGCTTATCAGTAACTGTGGTCACCTGGAAAAACTTTTAATGTTCTTAGTAATGACTGTGACTTAAAACAATCCTTTTTTTTCTTTCCTTTTTTGTAATTATTTGGAGCAGAACTATTTCTGTGCTCCAAGCACAATTCCTTACCTCCATCATTCACACCTTGAAACTTTTTTGTTTTGTTTTTATAACAGCTTTATTGATATAATTTACTTAACATAAAACTCACTCTTTTTAAGTGTACGATTCTGTGGGTTTTTTTAGTATATTTGTAGAGTTGTGAACCATCACCACTAACTATTTATAGAACACTTTCCTCACCCCCCAAAAATACTCCTCTAAATATATTAGCAATTCTTCCCCTCTCCCCTCTTCCCTGCATCTGGCACCCACTAATCTATTTTTTGTCTCTGTATTGCTTATTTAGGACATCACGTATAAATGGGCTCATCCAATATGTGATCTTTTCTGACTATCTTCTTTCACTTAGCATGTTTTCAAGGTTTATCCACGTTGTAGCATGTGTTAGTACTTCATTTCTTTTTATTGCCAAATCTATTGTATGGATATTGCCACATTTTGTTTATCCATTCATCTGTTGATGGACACTTATAGTGTTTCTACGTTTTTACTATTATGAATAGAATAGTGCTACTATAACACATACAAGTTTTTGGGTGAATCTATATTTCCAGTTCTCTTGGCTATATACCTAGGAGTGGAATTGATGGTATTGGGTTGGCCAGAGTTCATTGGGGTTTTTCCGTAACATCTTACCAAACACCCAAACGAACTTTTTGGCCAATCCAGTATATGGAGTTACATAGAATTATATGGTAACTCTATGGTTAACTTTTTGAGGAATAGCCAAACTGTTTTCCAAAGTGGCTGCGGCATTTTATAATCCTCTCATCAATGTATGAGAATTCCAATTTCTCAACATCCTTACCAACACTTGTTATTGTCTTTCTTTTAATTTTAGCCATTCTAGTGCATATGAAGTGGTATCTCATTGTGGTTTTGATTTGCATTTCCCTAATAACTAAGATGTTGAGTATCTTTTCATGTGCTTATTGGCCATTTTTTGTATATTTCATGAAATGTCTATTCAAATCATTTACCCAGTTTTTAATTGAGTTGTTTATTCTTCTGTTGTTAAGTTGCATAAGTTCTTTATGTATTATGAATACAACTTCCTTATAGAGGTTTGATTTGCAACCCTCCTGCTCAGTGGGTTGTCTTTTCACTTTCTTGAGGGTATGCTTTGAAGCACAAAGGTTTTAATTTTGATGAAATTTTGATGAATCCAATCTATTTTTTTCTATTGCCATTTGTGCTTTTGGTGTCACATCTAAGAAGCCATTACCTAATCCAAGGTCTCAAAGATTTATTCCTATGTTTTCTTCTAAGAGTTTTATAATTTTGATTTTGGGTTAATTTTTGTGTGCAGTGGGAAGTAGGGATCCAGCTTTATTCTTTTGCATGTGGATATCTAGTTATCCCAGCACCATTTGTTGAAAAAACTATTCTTTCCCCATTGAACTGTTTTGACAACCTTGTCAAATATCAATTGACCGTAAAAGTTTATTCCTGAATTCTCAGTTCTATTCCATTGATCTATATGCCTTGCCTACTGTTATGGCAGAACCATATTGTCTTTTTTTTTTTTTTTTTTTGGCCGTGCCACACGGCTTGTGGGGTTTTAGTTTCCCAGACCAGGGATCAAACCTGGGCCCATGGCAGTGAAAGCGCTGAGTCCTAACCACTGGACTGCCAGGGAATTCCCAAAACCATATTGTCTTAATTACTGTAGCTTTGTACTAGGTTTCAAAACTAGAAAGTTTCAGGTTCCAACTTTGTTTATTTTCAAATTATGTTGCCTTTTCTGGGTCTCTTGCATTTCCAAATGAATCTTAGAGTCAGTAGTCAATTTTACAAAAAAGGCAACTGGAATTTTGATACGGATTGCATTGAATCTATAGATCAATTAGGGGAGTATCGCCACCTTAAGAATGTTAAGTCTTCTGATCCACAAACATAGTATGTCTTAACATTGAAATCTTTTAAAATTTCTTTCAACAGTATTTTGTTGCTTTCAGTGTACACACCTTGAAACTTTTAACTTCTTCTTGAAAGGTACTACATTTTCCAGATAATGAATCATTTCATTAGGTTATATACATTATTATGTGGCACTGAATCTTTTATTATATTACCTATTTTATGTAGCCAATTCTAATCTAAGTTTAAAGTATTTCTCATTGGTCTTATGAAAAAAGTAAATGGTCAATATTAAAAATTTTCTGTTGTTTCAGAGTTGCTATTTGAACCCTCTCTCTAGCAACACATCTATATGCAACAAATTTTGTGTGTGATTTTGGGGTTTTAGGGCCTCAGTTTTAAAGAGATTCCAACTCAACCCCAACATTTTAGAAAATGTTATTGATAGTGACAGTAAAGATGGACAAATATTTTTCTTTATCTTAATATACCTAAATTAAAGATAACCTTTCCAGATATTTCCCTCGGGGATATTCATGTGACCTATTTCATTTTACCTTTGTAATAGTTTTCATATGTTTACATTGCAGCCGCTACTCATGTTTTTAATGATTAAGGTCTCTTCACCCCTTGGCTAGCAGAAATGCTGTGTTTGTCATTTTCCCACTTGTAAAGTACACAGTTACATTATATCTTTGTCTGGAAGGAGCAGGAAGGGGGAGGAGATTTCAGTGGTAAAAAGCACTTTTCTTTCATGAAAGAACAAAGTTTCCTTTTTGACCTGGCAAGTCATTTCTGATAGGAAGGAAGATGCATACATTTCAGTTAAAGCAGAAATGCAGATTCACTATGGAAAACTTCACAGTAATGTTGAAAATTAGATGCTTAATTTTTTTCTGGATGGAAATTACATGTAAAATCTACCTGTGGATCACTTTAATATTTGCATACATTAATTGTAGCAAATGCTCTGAATTTAAAAGTAGCATTTTAGTATCTGAACAGGATTTTAACTGCAGTACATTGGGATATATCATAATCAGTCTATGAAATTCATTGGCAGTTGCCCACTACATTCATAGACAGCCTGTGTAATGACTAGATACAGGAAATTGAGAGAAGAGTTGAGGGAAAGGGAAGCTAGTGAATTTCTCATACCTTTCTTATAATGTAGGAATAGAATCCTACAAGAGAAGAGAGACTCTTCTCTTTAGCTGCCTGGCATTTACACATCTCACCAACTCTGATAACTCTAGGAAACCTGGGGTTTTTTCCCCCTGCTTTGTTGATTTTAGCCCTTGACCCTGCCAGCCTCTAAACCTCACATGCGTCCATCCTGAATTCTCTTTGTGTTTTCTTTGTACATCTCTTTGTGCTTATTATCAAGCAGTCTGGTATTTGAATATCTTTCAAATGAAATAGGATCACATCTGCTAGGAATTTTATATTTTACACACAATGCTCTATTAAAAGCTAGTTTTAGGAGCAAAGAGTCTTTCCAGCAAATGATACTTGAACACCTGGACATCCACATGCAACAAAATGAATCTAGGCATGGATTCTACATTCTTCACAAAATTAACTCAAAATGGATCACAGACCTAAGTGTGAAATGTAAAATTATAAAATTCCAAGAAGATAACATTGGAGAAAATCTAGATGACCTTGGGTTTGGTGATGACTTTTAGATACAACACCAAATACATTAGCCATGAAAAAAATGAATTGATAAGTTGGACTGCATTAAAGTTGAAAACTTCTGCTTTGTGAAAGACACTATCAAGAGAATGTAAAGACAAGCTGGGAGAAAATATTTGCAAAAGACATATTTTATAAAGCACTGTTATACAACGAATCCTTAAAACTCAACAATAAGAAGACAAACAACTCAATTAAAAAATGAGCCGAAGATCTTAACAGAGACCTCACCAAAGAAAATATTCAGGAAATTCCCTGGCGGTCCAGTGGTTAGGACTTCACACTTCCACTGCAGGGGGCACGGGTTTGATCCCTGGTCGGGGAACTAAGATCCCACATGCTGTGTGGCGCAGCCAAAAAAAAACAGGAAAGAAAATATACAGATGGCAAATAATTCAGAGAAATGCATGCAAATGTAGAGATACCACTACACATCTACTAGAATGGCCAAAATCCAGAACACTGACAACTCGAAATGCTGGTGAGGATGTGAAGCAACAGGAAATCACATTTATTGCTGGTGGAAATACAAAATGGTATAGCCGCTTTGGAAAATAGTTTGGTGGTTTCTTACAACACTCAACGTTCTCTTACCATATGATCCAGCAGTTACACTCAGTTTACCCAAAGGAGTTGAAAACTTATGCCCACACAGAAACCTGCACACAGATGTTGATAGCAGCTTTATTCATGATTACTGAAACTTGAAAACAACCAAGATGTCTTTCAGTAGGTGAATGAGTAAACTGTAGTACATGCAGACAATGAATATTATTCAGCACTAAAAAAATGAACCATCAAGTCATGAAAAGACATGGAGGAAATTTAAATGCATAATAATATTAAATGAAAGAAGCCCGTCGGAAAAGGCCACGTGCTATATGATTCCAACTGCAGTATATGACATTGTGGAAAAGGCAAAACTTTGGAGACAGTAGAAAGATCATGGCTTTCAAGGTTTAGCAGGGAGGAAAGGATGAATAGGCAGAGTTCAGAGGATTTTTAGGACAGTGAAACTACTCTATGATACTGTAATGGTGGATACATGTCATTATACTTTGGTCCAAACCATAGAATGTAAGGCACCAAGAGTGAACTCTAATGTAAACTGTGGATTTTGTTGGATAATGATGTGTCAGTGTAGGTTCACCAGTTTTAACAAATGTATCACTATGGTGGGGCTTGTTGATAACGGGGGAGGCTGTGCATGGGTGTGAACAGGGAGTATACTGGGAATCTTTGTACCTTCTGCTTAATATTATTGTGAACCTAAAACTGCTCTAAAAAAGCCTGTTTAAAAGAAAGCTCCATGTGAGCAGGAAAAAATATGGACCCTGCATCACAGAAAATAAGTCCTTAAAATACTACGTTTCGGGCTTCCCTGGTGGTGCAGTGGTTGAGAGTCCGCCTGCCAATGCAGGGGACACGGGTTCGTGCCCTGGTCCAGGAAGATCCCACATGCCGCGGAGCGGCCGGGCCCGTGAGCCATGGCCGCTGAGCCTGTGCGTCCGGAGCCTGTGCTCCGCAACGGGAGAGGCCACAACAGTGAGAGGCCTGCGTACCTCAAAAAAAAAAAAAAAAAAAAAAATACTACATTTCATGGGATGCCCTTTAATTAGAAGTGGGACATTTTCTCACTGAGTTACCGCAGAATGTTTCCTATACATTTCTTTTTTTTTTTTTTGTTCAAAATAAGACTTTTATTGTGCTGAAAGACATAAATACATTTAGAAATGGCTTTCACTTTTTAGCTAGGTAATACATTAATTCCTCGAGAAAGGTTGATATAGCTAACATGGATATATTTACAATGTCTTCCTCAAAGTATTTTGTAAAAACCTGTTGGGTTTACTTTTCTTTTTTTTTTTTTTTTTTAACATCTTTATTGGGGTATAATTGCTTTACAATGGTGTGTTAGTTTCTGCTTTATAACAAAGTGAATCAGTTATACATATACATATGTTCCCATATCTCTTCCCTCTTGCGTCTGCCTCCCTCCCACCCTCCCTATCCCACCCCTCCAGGCTGTCACAAAGCACCGAGCCAATATCCCTGTGCCATGCGGCTGCTTCCCACTAGCTATCTACCTTACTACGTTTGTTAGTGTGTATATCCATGACTCTCTCTCGCCCCATCACTGCTCACCCTTCCCCCTCCCCATAACCTCAAGTCCGTTCGCTAGGAGGTCTGCGTCTTTATTCCTGCCTTACCCCTAGGTTCTTCATGACATTTTTTTTTCTTAAATTCCATATATATGTGTTAGCATACGGTATTTGTCTTTTTCTTTCTGACTAACTTCACTGTGTATGACAGACTCTAGGTCTATCCACCTCATTACAAATAGCTCAATTTCGTTTCTTTTTATGGCTGAGTAATATTCCATTGTATATATGTGCCACATCTTCTTTATCCATTCATCCGATGATGGGCACTTAGGTTGTTTCCATCTCTGGGCTATTGTAAATAGAGCTGCAATGAACATTTTGGTACATGACTCTTTTTGAATTTCGGTTTTCTCAGGGTATATGCCCAGTAGTGGGATTGCTGGGTCATATGGTAGTTCTATTTGTAGTTTTTTAAGGAACCTCCATACTGTTCTCCATAGTGGCTGAACCAATTCACATTCCCACCAGCAGTGCAAGAGGGTTCCCTTTTCTCCACATCCTCTCCAGCATTTATTGTTTGTAGATTTTTTGATGATGGCCATTCTGACTGGTGTGAGATGATATCTCATTGTAGTTTTGCTTTGCATTTCTCTAATGATTAATGATGTTGAGCATTCTTTCATGTGTTTGTTGGCAGTTTGTATATCTTCTTTTTTTTTTTTTTAACATCTTTATTGGAGTATAATTGCTTTACAATGGTATGTTAGTTTCAGCTTCACAACAAAATGAATCAGTTATATATATACATATATTCCCATATCTCTTCCCGCTTGCGTCTCCCTCCCTCCCACCCTCCCTATCCCACCCCTCCAGGCGGTCACAAAGCACCGAGCTGATCTCCCTGTGCTATGCGGCTGCTTCCCACTAGCTATCTACCTTATGTTTGGTAGTGTATATATGTCCATGCCTCTTTATCGCTTTGTCACCGTTTACCCTTCCCCCTCCCCATAGCCTCAAGTCCATTCTCTAGTAAGTCTGTGTCTTTATTCCTGTTTCACCCCTAGGTTTTTCATGACATTTTTTTTTTTTTAATTCCATATATATGTGTTAGCATACGGTATTTGTCTCTCTCTTTCTGACTTACTTCACTCTGTATGACAGACTCTAGGTCTATCCACCTCATTACTAATAGCTCAATTTCGTCTCTTTTTATGGCTGAGTAATATTCCATTGTATATATGTGCCACATCTTCTTTATCCATTCATCCGATGATGGACACTTAGGTTGTTTCCATCTCTGGGCTATTGTAAATAGAGCTGCAATGAACATTTTGGAACATGACTCTTTTTGAATTATGGTTTTCTCAGGGTATATGCCCAGTAGTGGGATTGCTGGGTCATATGGTAGTTCTATTTGTAGCTTTTTAAGGAACCTCCATACTGTTCTCCACAGTGGCTGTATCAATTTACATTCCCACCAACAGTGTAAGAGGGTTCCCTTTTCTCCACACCCTCTCCAGCATTTATTGTTTCTAGATTTTTTGATGATGGCCATTCTGACTGGTGTGAGATGATATCTCATTGTAGTTTTGATTTGCATTTCTCTCATGATTAGTGATGTTGAGCATTCTTTCATGTGTTTGTTGGCACTCTGTATATCTTCTTTGGAGAAATGTCTATTTAGGTCTTCTGCCCATTTTTGGATTGGGTTGTTTGTTTTTTTGTTATTGAGCTGCATGAGCTGCTTGTAAATTTTGGAGATTAATCCTTTGTCGGTTGCTTCATTTGCAAATATTTTCTCCCATTCTGAGGGTTGTCTTTTGGTCTTGTTTGTGGTCTCCTTTGCTGTGCAAAAGCTTTGAAGTTTCATTAGGTCCCATTTGTTTATTTTTGTTTTTATTTCCATTACTCTAGGAGGTGGGTCAGAAAGAATCTTGCTGTGATTTATGTCATAGAGTGTTCTGCCTATGTTTTCCTCCAAGAGTTTGATAGTTTCTGGCCTTATATTTAGGTCTTTAATCCATTTTGAGCTTATTTTTGTGTATGGTGTTAGGGAGTGATCTAATCTCATACTTTTACATGTACCTCCTATACATTTCTTTTTTCTCTTTTCTGAGGAATACAACTTCTAATGTAAATGAGCCCTCTCAGGTGAAACTCATCTTTCAAGTGGAGTTTGACCAGAATGGAGTATCCCGGTAATATAATGAGATGAATGATCAATTAATTTTGTTCTGTATTTTAAATATGAATTCAGCAGTCGTGGATACTTGAAACATAATGATACTGATAATAATTAGTTCAGTGACTAGTGGAGTGTTGAACCCTCCCGCCCATTATTCAGTCAACAGAATAAGAGCAATAAGAATAACATTTATTGATTATAAACACTAAGTGACAAGCACTTTACATGGATTATTTAATTCTCACATTATGAGCTAAGTATGCATATTATCCACATCTTTCAGATGTGGAAACTGAAGCTTAGAGAGGTTAAGCAAGTTATCAGAGGATACACAGTAAGTGAACAGTTTAGGCAGTATTTGAACCCAGGCAGTGTGACTCCAGAGCTGATGGGCTTAACTGTCAGAGTGCTTACCATTGATCTCTTTTTTTTTTTTTTTTTTTTTTTTTTTTTTTTTTTTTTTTTGCGGTGCGCGGGCCTCTCACTGTTGTGGCTTCTCCCGCTGCAGAGCACAGGCTCCGCACGCGCAGGCTCAGCGGCCATGGCTCACGGGCCCAGCCACTCCGCGGCATGTGGGATCTTCCCGGACCGGGGCACGAACCCGTGCCCCCTGCATCGGCAGGCGGACTCCCAACCACCGCGCCACCAGGGAAGCCCACCATTGATCTCTTAACTCTTTGAGAAAACTTGCACTTCAGTTATCCCTAGTTACGTTATCTGATGGACTAAAATTTAGTTCAAGTAACTAGATTCTCAAGCTTTTAATAATAAAAGGAAAAACTCTAGATTCTGTGAGAATCCTAAAGGCTCCTAGAAATTGGTGTCCAAATCTTTTTGTTTATTTATTTTATTTTATTTTTGGCTGCGTTGGGTCTTTGTTGCTCCATGCAGGCTTTCTCTAGTTGCGGCCAACAGGGGCTACTCTTTGTTGCTGTGCGTGGGCTTCTCATTGTGGTGGCTTTTCTTGTTGTGGAGCACAGGCTCTAGGCACACGGGCTTCAATAGTTGTGGCACACGGGCTCAGTAGTGGCTCGCGGGCTCTAGAGCACAGGCTCAGTAGTTGTGGCGCAGGGGCTGAGTTGCTCCGCGGCATGTGGGATCTTCCCTGGCCAGGGCTCAAACCCATGTCCGCTGCATTGGCAGGCAGATTCTTAGCCACCGCTCCACCAGGGAAGCCCCCAGATCTTACTTTTAAATGGTTGAGGCACCTAGGTGTTCAACCTAGGAAAGAATTCGCACTGAAAGTCTGATTGGCAGAAAAATTAGGTATGCTTCATATGAAGCTGAAAGACAGAACTTGGACCAGAGGGTGAAATTTGTGGAGAAGTATATATTGGCTTAGAACTAAGGAACAATAGTCAATATCTGCAGTACTGGAAAACAAATAGGTTAGTTGGTTCTCTCGTACTGGTAGTCGTCAACTACTAAAAGTAGCCAACTTTACTCAAGGTACTATAAGGGTTCGAGCTGTATGTTATAAGGACTAGATGAGGTAACATAAAAGCTGTTGTCCAACTCTGATTAGATGTGTTTGGCTTATTTGAGACCTGTTGCATAGACTGTCCACTGAAAGGATTGAGGATCTTAACTTTAAAAGTAACACACTAAGGTTTTATTATCCCAAGAAATTTGAGAACCATTGTTTTATAATAAACACAAGCTTTTTCTATACCTTACAAAAAAGTAATGTTTAATTTTCTCTATTTTGAGAGAACTGAATAATATGAATTTTTGTGCAGAAGGGTATGACATTGTGATGGTGGCCAATATTTTTGTAATATCTCTTTCTCTTGATACTATTGTACATGCCTAATTGATATAAGCTAGTTAAGAAATTCAAATCCGAAATAAACTTTCATACAATGACCGACAGGTATATTAGCTATTACTACTTTGAGGTTTATTTCAGATGTCTGAATTAGTTAACTAAATAACAAACAAAATATCTGCCCAGAGGAAACTAGGTCTTTAAGGGACTCTTATTCACTGCCACACCGTTCAACCCAGCACACTATGCTCATTTAATATTGGATCAATCCATGATAATACTTAATATGCAATATCTGATCTAATATATTAGTTTTTTCTCTCCACCCAAAAAAAATTTGCCATATGGAAAAAAATCGTGATATAAAAAGTTGTTTCAAAGAAGAAAGCAATATTCATAAGGACTAGAAAGTTTAAGAATGGCATAACATTTTTATTTGCAGGAATTAATACAGGAGTGTGTTTGTTTTCATGTAAGTTAATATAAATTTAATCTGTCTGTTAAAAAATCTGAACATCACTTATCAAGATACAAAACTGGAGTACATCCCCAGTTTTTGCTTCAGCGGTCTTGCTTTGCTGTCAGATGATCTTTCTTATCAGCACTATTGTTAGCACATCTTTTGTTCTTATCACCCAGTTCTTTATCACCGATTGCTATGGGAGCAAAATGATCCAACACAGAAAGCAGTTGTCTCAAATACTTTCTAATTTATTTGAGTACCATTAGTTTCCTGATTCTAAATAACCTTATAGTTAATGGGTAATGTAAATCATTTCTTAATAGGCTATCACATTGGAATAAATCTGTGAGTTAAGAAAACTTAAGGAGTGGAAGAAATGCCTACTCCCTACAGGCATTTAATGATGTGTGTGGCTTTAGTTCCTGAAGAAAAGTAAACAAGTGCAGTAAATATATTGAATATTATATATTTACTAATGAATATTAATTTCATTGGGGGCAAAGGTGTTTGCTTTCACATTTCATCATGTGTATGGCATCATCTGTCATATATTTCTCATTTTGTCTACTTTATTCTTTTTGTAGTTGATTTTATGTAGCTGTATATTTTGTAATAAGAACTTGTTTTTAGTATGATAATTTTTAAGAATTAGCCAAGAGATTCATCTCAGACCCATAGAACTGCAAATTAAATTATTATGATTTAAAAATGGCAATTTCATGGACTTCCCTGGTGGTGCAGTGGTTAAGAATCCGCCTGCCAATGCAGGGGACACAGGTTCGAGCCCTGGTTCAGGAAGGTCCCACATGCTGCAGAGCAACTAAGCCCGTGTGCCACAACTACTGAGCCTGTGCTCTAGAGCCCGCGAGCCACAACTACTGAGCCCGCGCACCACAACAACTGAAGCCCGCGTGCCTAGAGCCCGTGCTCCACAACAAGAGAAGCCACTGCAATGAGAAGCCCGCGCACCACAACGAAGAGTAGTCGCTGCTCGCCGCCACTAGAGAAAGGCCTCGTGCAGCAATGAAGACCCGATGCAGCCAAAAGAACAAACAAAAACCCCACAACATTGCAAATCAGCTATATTCCAATAAAAAATATTAAAAAAAAATTAAAATGGCAATTTCTCATTACAGATAATGAATAAAATGTATTTTCTTCCTAAAGATATGAACTTAGTCTTTTCCTGGTGTCACAATGGTTATGAGGAAAAAAATTGGTGTGCTGTTAATTGCTATCTGATTTATATTGTGTTTTAAAAGCAAGAGTAAACTCATGGGTCATATAGATCTGAATGCATGGACTGGTCTGTTTAGCTATTGGATAAACATTTATTGAGTACCTGGCTTTATGCAGTGCTGGGTACTATGCTAGGAGTTAGAGTTTCAAAGATAAGGAAGACATGTACCTCCTTGAATTTATAGAGTATTTGTCTATTCTTTATGACTTAAGACACCAGTGACTTGGTGAAAGTAAAATTTAAGAGAAAAACCTTAAATTGCAGGTGTAACTAACATACCATACATGTGAGCTCATTCAGATTTTAATCTCTAAATCTGATCTCCAAGGGACTTTTTAGATACTCTTTGAAGGTTTAGGGCTGCTTATAAATGTTTTAAATGACCTAGAAGTATTTGCCCTAACGTTAAAGAGTAGTCCAGCAGCCATTCTAGAGGAGAGAGGCATGGGGAGCTCTTAGAAGAAAGGAAGGGGAAGAAAGGGGAATGGAAGGGAATTCTCCTGAGAATTTTCTTACAGCTCTCTTCTTAGGAAGGCTTTAGAGCTCTGTATTTATCTGAAACATAGCTCTGAGTTTACTAGTCATGACAGTACTTTGGGCCTAATGAGCACCTCACTCCAGCATCCTTTTGCTGCAGGATCTAGATTGTGTTCTCTCCCATATGGTAGCCACTAAACATGCATGGCTATTTAAGTTTAAATAAAATTTAAAATTCAGTTGCTCATTATCCACATTTCAAGTGCTCAATAGAGCTACCTAATTGGACAGTGTAGATACAGAATGTTTCCATCATTTTGGAAAGTTCTTTTGCACGGCACAAATCAGGATGAAAAAGTTACATGAGAAAAATGTTAGAAATTAGAAAGGGCTTCGTTGTGTGGAGGAAATTAGTATAGAATTGAAAAGTATATTTTCTTAACTGAGATCCTCTAAGATTTTGAATATGACAACATTAGTTGACATTTGGAACATTTCAGGCATTTAATTCTTACACTTTTGCTCCCAGAGTAAAATAAATAAGTTCTGTAGTTTTATTTCAGGATTAAAAAAATTGGCATGTTTGAAATGAACTCATGTACAAAACAGAAATAGAGTCAAAGACGTAGAAAACAAACATGTTTACCAGGGGTTAAGGGGGGGAGGGATAAATTGGAAGATTGGGATTGACATGTACACGCTACTATATATAAAATAGATAACTAAAAAGGACCTATTGTATAGCACAGGGAATTCTACTCAGTACTCTGTAATGGCGTATATGGGAAAAGAATCTTTAAAAAAGTGGATATAGGGCTTCCCTGGTGGCGCAGTGGTTGAGAGTCCATCTGCCAATGCAGGGGATGCGGGTTTGTGCCCCGGTCCGGGAGGATCCCGCGTGCCACGGAGCGGCTGGACCCGTGAGCTATGGCCGCTGGGCTTGTGCATCCAGAGTCTGTGCTTCGCAACGGTAGAGGCCACAACAGTGGGAGGCCCCGCGTACCGCAAAAAAAAAAAAAAAAAAAGTGGATATATGTATATGTATAACTGATTCACTTTGCTGTACACCTGCAACCAACTAACAACATTGTAAATCAACTATACTCCAATAAAAATTTAAAAAAAGTGTCATGTTTGACTCTCAAGATGATTCTGAAAGTTAGAATTTGTGAATTCATATTTCTGTCATACATTTGATTTCATTATGTAATCTTCTGAGGCAAATATTGCTTTAATAAGATTTTCTTTGTTTTTCTTTGTTCCCATTAGTTGATTAAGCTTCTGAAGTTTTGAGACTTTTTATCTGTTTAGATAAATCCTCATCCACTTCACCAATCCTTCAACTTCTCCCCACTTTAGAAAGCAGCAAATGAATGTTTTTATGTTAAAAGGAAGGGCTCTCATTCTTTAGTTTCCCATTCCACTTTAGACATATGAAATTAGGGAGAAAAATTTGTAATATAGCAATATGGAAGACTAATACAATCTATCGTTTTTCCCCAAAATGGGAATTTCATCATTTTTATTATATAATATTATGATTAGAAGAAATAATAGGGAAATTAAAATGTGAAAGAGAGCTCTTTTGATCTTAATGGGAATACTCCTAGTGTGTGACCCTTGAGTCAGCTAGTGGCTGCTGGATTAAGGTGCCTTTTTACTGTATTAGTAGTTTAAAGCAGAAAAGCACAGTCTTTTCCATACATATAAAAAAGGCATCTGGGGGGCTTCCCTGGTGGCGCAGTGGTTGAGAGTCTGCCTGCCGATGCAGGGGATGCGGGTTCGTGCCCCTGTCTGGGAGGATCCCGCGTGCCGCGGAGCGGCTGGGCCCGTGAGCCATGGCCACTGGGCCTGCGCGTCTGGAGCCTGTGCTCCGTGACGGGAGAGGCCACAACAGTGAGAGGCTCGCGTACGGCAAAAAAAAAAAAGGGCATCTGATTGTGTTTAACATACATTTTTGATCATTTAAAAATCTCTTATTAAAATACAAATAGATATTTCAATAAATATTATCAATTAATACATTCTTCTGATATTCAACTGTTTTCCTAAAATGACGTCTTTGGTCATGGTGTATTACTATTTGAATATGCCATTTGATTCATATTGATAGTATTTATTTAAAAATAGATTGGTGTATTTTTTTTCTTTTTTGTATTGACTTACTAGATTTTAGCATCACTGAAAGAATTGAGAAGCTGTCCTTAGTCTGTTTCTTGGAACAATTTAAGAAGCAAAGGATTTACCTGTTCCTTTAAGATTTCATCTCCTTGTTTGAGCCTTGGTACTTTTTTAGGGTGTAATTGTTTGCAGCTTTCTTAAATTCTTCTATATAGGGGTTGATTTATTCGTAATTTTCAAATTTATCAGCATAGACTTACATCATTTTTTTTCTTCTGTGTCTATGGTTATAAATTCTTTCATTCCTAATTTTGTTTTTGTATTTTCTTAGACCTATTTTATTATTTTATTTCCAAAGAGCTAATTCTTCAGTTTTAAATAAATTTTTCTAATTCAGTTTCCACTTTTATCATTATGAATTGCTCTCTCTTCTGAAGGATTACTGATACCCAGATGGTTTTTCTCCTTCATATATGTTGCTTTAAGTGAAGGAAGTGAAGTGAGAAGTGAAAATTGCTTGTCTGTGATGTAACCTTCCTACTTCTATAAAATTGCAGCACTTAAATGTAATAGGTAGTTGCTTAAATAGAAATTATTTAGATTCCAGAATAGTAGTGTGACAGACCAGTTGTAGGCCATAGCTTTTCCTTCATTTGCATCATGTTCTTGTCGAAAGGATATTTTGAAACAATTAGTAGTGTACAGTGTCTTTTTTTTTTTAATAAAATTTTCCCATTTAGAATCTTTTGGCATCCTCTGGCAGTGATTTGCTAACTTCATGTATACTAACAGCACAAGATTGCTTGCATAGGTTTTACTTTTCTACTTAAGGATCTTACTGTTTCACAGTAAAATGAGTGATGGGTGGGTCTTAATACCAGTAGCATTTCAGAACATTAAAAATGTGAGAATATAAAACGAAGATATATTTAGTCACGTTAATCAGTTAACACATTTCTGTTTATTTATTGAAATGTTCCTTTTATGTTATATGTATTTTGTTATAAAATGTTTCTTTTATTTAAGACTAAACTTAAGTACTTCCTTTGTAGGTATAAGCGTGTCTTTTCAGTTGGAACCCATGCGATTACTACATATAATCCCAATACCCTAGAAGTAACAAATCAGGTAATTATGTTAGAAGCTATTAGGTGTTTGAACTCCATTTGAATTTTAAAAGCCAGGTTAAAACCTGACCCATGACTCCCTGTCTGAAATCAGTACTTTAGGGTAGAAGTGTCAAATCTGAAAAAGATTAATATGCTTATATAATGCTAAGTGCTCAGGACCAAGCATAAATAAAGGGGGCATGTGTGTGCTTATTTCTAGGCTCTAAGGGGTATAACATTTTAATATGTTACTATTGATTACAGCAGTCTTTTTAATGTAAAATTCGTAAATTCTTTATAATTTTAAAGGTAGCCTTGTTACTGTAATACAGGCATACATAAGTCACAAGTGCAGTGGTTGGAAAATACTTGTAATGAAAGTAAGGTTACTATTTATAAAGGCAAGACTAATGTGAATATGGGTAAGTAAACATAAATATATTCTAGTTTATTTTAATTCTAAATTAGGTATGTTTTACAGATTCTTCTTTTTGTTGCTGTTTTTGACACATTTGTAGGTAATCATAAAATGCTATTCCCCAGTTCTTTTCACATCTATGTATTTTAATTGTTTTGGATTAATGTCATCAATCATTGAATTTGGAAAACGGATAGGACTTCTTTATTGTCTCTGATGACTGAAAACTTTTAAAAGTTTGTTTTATAGAATTATTGTAAGACAAAACCGTTTCTAGACCTCAGTACTGTTTTGTAAAATTTTCTCATTTAATCAGTGATTGTGAAATTAAAGTAGTAAAAATAAGAGTTGCATTTCCCCATAGTATAGCACAAGTTGAAAGAATTCCTTTCTTTTTGTTAGTGGCCTTATGGAGACATTTGCAGCATCAGCCCTGTTGGAAAAGGACAAGGAACAGAATTCAACCTCACATTTCGTAAAGGCAGTGGAAAAAAGTCAGAAACATTAAAATTTTCTACAGAGCACAGAACAGAACTTCTTACAGAAGCATTGGTAAGAACCATTTCATGTTAATAAACTAAATTTCTCTCTTCTTTTTCTTAATGAAACAGTTACATTAAACTACAAATATTAATGTTCTGAGTCCCTGTTCCCACTATGCTTATTTTTTTCTTATTGACCCTTAACTCGACACTGTGAAACTTTCACTTTTTTCTTACTGATAGGCTGGTTAATCCTTTATATTTGATAGTTTTTAAATACATTATACAGAACAAAGCAGTTTTACGTTTAATTAATCTATCCTGTTTTTCAGTAAAATTTCACACTTTATTGAATATCCTTAAACTATAACTTTAATAACATTTTTTGTAATAGATTTATTTATTTATTTTGGCTGCATTGGGTCTTTGTTGCTGCACACAGGCTTTTCCTAGTTGCGGCGAGTGGGGGCTACTCTTTGCTGCAGTGCAGTGGCTTCTCTTGTTGCGGAACACGGGCTTTAGGCACACGGGCTTCAGTAGTTGTGGCGCGTGGGCTCAGTAGTTGTGGCATACAGGCTTAGTTGCTCCGCGGCATGTGGGATCATCCTGGACCAGGGCTCGAACCTGTGTCCCCTGCATTGGCAGGCACATTCTTAACCACTGTGCCACCCGGGATGTCCCTAATAACATTTTTTAATATCAGGGTTACCAAGTTAGGATTTTAACTTTGGATAGAAAGTACTGAATTGAAATGTGAGTCTTTCTTACCAATCTGTGGTTATAAACTATGCTTATATCTTCTCTTTCAGAGATTTAGAACTGATTTTTCAGAAGGAAAAATCACAGGAAGGGCAAGTATTTAACATTTATTAATATCTATCTTTATTATTTCAAATGTTGTGCTTTAGAAATCATTCCATGAACTGTGTGTTCCCTTTATGGCAAAGTTAAAGGGGAAAAAAATGAAACAACTTTAATGTCTCCTGATATCATGTGATAGAGAGATGAGTGTAATTTAACAGGAAACTCAAATATGAATAATTAGACTTATGACTGTTACTGCTGATAGTTGGGAAAAAATCTTCAGCTAGAACTCAGCATTAAAAACAATGCTTCATTCACGAAGTCTTTATTCAGTATTCTGAAACAGCAAGAGAAGCTTCACGCTGCTGATAATACTTGTTAGACCATGCAATAGTTGTTTGGTGTAGGAGATTCCTATTTCAGAAGTATTAAAGTTTTAAGAATGTTTATGTATTGAAACTGTCTTATTACATGTTCTTGCGCTGGATCTGGCCAATAATGAAGCTTTGCAGGGTGCACTGACAGCTTTCAGGAAGCTCATTAGAATTTAACTTTTCCAGGCCTTCTCTAGTCACGTTACAGCAGCATTTAAACTAAATCAGAGTCTTCTGGGGACGGTAAATGGGTGTTGATACTTTTTTCACTCCCTTGAAATAGGGGGGATGTAGAGTAATGTGTAAACTCATAGCACTGTCCAGAACGCTAGCCTCTGGCAGAAGGCAGGATCTGAACTCTCATATGCTGGCAGCACTGTTCCCCTGTTTTTTTTAAAAGCCCTCACGCATCCTGTATATAGATGTTCTATTCCTGTTTTAGTGTCTCAAAAGCCTCACTGATCTCAACTCAAGCAATTGACTGGTTGCCCAGGAGCCATTTAAAATAGCTTAATGGTGTTTGGTGAGCTACTTGTTTCTTATACATGATGAGGCACAATCAGATTTATATAAATCATAATTTGGTATGCTTATTTTAGTTATTTTATGTTAGTGGGTGAGTTTTCTGTATATCTCGTCTGTTTGGAAAACAACTGCTTCCAGAAGCATACTTAGAGATTTTGTTTATAAGCTTCCTTTTATATCCGTTAACTTCAGCAACTTAATACTTTCCAAAATTTTGTGGTGAAAACAGTATCCCTAGAAGATTGCCTGAAGGACAGCAATTTTACATAAGTTGAATTTGGCCTCAGGCCTCTCATTGCCCCTGGATATACTCTAAATCAAGGTCTCTCAAGACTGTCTTGGCCTCCACAGTCCTGAAGGACAGTGATTTGTTTCCCTTGGCAAATCTCTTTACTTGACAGTTGATTATCAGCTGGAGGAATGGAGAGTATCCTGTGCGAGTGGGCTGTGGGGCATGTAAACCAGCATAGTTGGGAAAAGCACCACTTTTTGTGGCCTCCCTTCTACCCCCACTTCTGCTGGAAAGGTGTGGCACTGCTCCATCCTTTAGTTCAGAATCAAGGCTCTAGATATATTCTTGGGTTAATGCAGGCCTTTTTGTCTTTCAGCAGAATTCCTTTTATGAAACCATAATGTGCATGATGCCATAGATCAGTAATGCTGAGGGGATTGATGTGGTATGATCCTGTGAACTTCATTGCTGGGTTTAATGTTGGAGTATTAGCGGAGGTGTTTATTATCTAATGCCTTACTGTCTTTTCTGAACACCTGCAAGAGAATTTTTCTCTTATTTTAGTATTAGAAATAGTTGTACTCTTGAGCAGCAACCAGTTTATTTTTACCTTAAGAATCATGTAACTGACCATGTGTTCCTCTTCATATTGATGGGTAGCAAACTTTGTGGTCTTTTTGGGTAGACAAGGGAATGTTCACTACACATCTGACATTTTGTTATCCTTATTTTCTCTTTACCTCATTTTGCCTTTATTTTAAATTATTCTATACACATCATTTTAGTTAGCAGCCTCAATTAAACATTTTTTTCTTTTTAAGAGTAAAACTGGGTAGTAAATGGATGTTGACCATTGTAATTATTTCTGATACTAGGTACTTTAATTTACAAAGGAATGTTCTCTAAATGGAATTTTACTTGCTAATGAGATCAAACTTCTAAAGATGTTTCCAATGGTGTGATTAGAAAAGCCTACGGTGTTTAAATTGAATACTGTAACAGCCCTGAAATGTGACTTAGCTCTTTTCTATATCTAACTTGGTTAAAAGAAGCATAGGGACCTCAGCTCAGTGCTCTGTGATGACCTAGATGGGTGGGATGGGGTCGGGGGGGGGGGGGGGGGATCCAAGAGGGAGGGGATATATGTATAAATATAGCTGATTCACGTCGTTGTACAGCAGAAACTAACACAACATTGTAAAGCAACTATAATCTAATTTTTAGAAATCCATTAACAAAAGTTGAAATCTTTTCTCCAATAGAACTCTTGAAGAATAACATTTCTATTTAGGATTTCCCTAAAAAAATTTTTTTATAGATTTGCATAAAGGTGACTTAAAATTGTTTCACAAAATATTGTAACCCAAACCTTTGTTAATTGTAAAAGAACATACTGTCTTCAGTTAGCATGAACATTCTTAATTGAATAAACATAAACCTCCAAATGTCTAAAATAAAAATGATTTTAACAATTTGGATAGTATCTCTACATATTTATAGTTTTTGGTTGTTTCAGTAGTGACTGATAAGTTAAATGTAACTGTGTTTTATGGTAAACTTAAATATGAATCTAAAAGTATTATTATCTTTCTCTCTAGAGATATAACTGCTATAAGCATCACTGGAGTGATATAAGAAAACCTGTCATTTTGGAAGTAACACCAGGAGGCTTTGACCAAATTAATCCTGCGACCAACAGAGTCCTCTGTTCCTATGACTATAGAAATATTGAAGGCTTTGTAGATCTCTCTGATTATCAAGGAGGGTTTTGTATACTTTATGGCGGATTTAGTAGATTGGTAAGTAGTGTTTTTAAAAAGCCATTTTAAAAGGGACATGACCGTTTGAAGGACAGCAGAGTTAATTTTGAAATTTCCTGAGTCCTCAGGGAGGAAGTATGATATGTATTATGAGTGCAGGCTTTGGTATCAAAGAGACCTGAGCTTGAATCCCAATTTGCAGCTCTATAAAATGAGGAGAGTAATAGGTATGTTAATAGGTTTTTGTGTTTTGGATCGAATCAGATAATCTATGTAAAATGCTTAGCACAGTGTGTGGCTTAATATTCAATAAATGGTAGTTACAGTTTTATTTTCATTATTATTAATGTCTTACCTGAAAGTTTCTAAGCTTTCTTTGAAAAGGTATTTTAAAATCTTTTTTTTAATAGTCTTCTTTCCTTCGCCCAGCTATTTGTAATCTGAATATTCATTGAAACTTCAAATTTGGAATTTATTGCATGTTTTTGTCTTGAAATTCTGAATTATATGTAAATTTTGGGATACGGCAGAATGCCCTGTATGTTGGCAGTAGAAGCTGAGCTGTAGAAGATGACCATCTTTTTTTATAAGAAACGTCCTGCCTTAATTAAACCCCACATCTCAAAGATGAGCATTAAGAGGGTCCACATGGAGAGGCTCAGCTGAACTTACTCTCAAGAATCCTTTCTCTTGAGAATTTTAATTCCCATAGCTACCTTAATGTCCTGGGAACACTACTCCAAGATTTGGTGTTCTGTAGATAAATTATCCATCCCTGGGTAACAGAGCCAGGGCAAGTCTTTTGGATATACAAGAGGCTAGAGGGTAGCAAAAGGGAAGTAAAAAGAATGGTGGGGCTTCCCTGATGGCGCAGTGGTTGAGAGTCCGCCTGCCGATGCAGGGGACACAGGTTCGTGCCCCGGTCCAGGAAGATCCCACATGCCGCGGAGCGGCTGCGCCCGTGAGCCATGGCCACTGAGCCTGCGCGTCCGGAGCCTGTGCTCCGCAACCGGAGAGGCCACAACAGTGAGAGGCCCGCGTACCACAAAAAAAAAAAAAAAAAAAAAAATGGTGGATGGGGTGAACAATCTGACTTACAAAATATGTTAACTCTTCAGAGTTACAGGCCTTTACTCATCCTAGATTTCACTGCTTACCCAGATGATGGGTACCATCCTAGTGTCCCTCATCTAGGAATGTACATGTAGACATTTTGTTACCTCTGAGTCTAGACCCAAAAGGTGAAGGCCCAAAGAGAAAATTAGTTCCTTCTCCCACACTAAAGCAGCCTAAAACCTGCTGTCATAGTGCTGTCCAAAGGTCTTTCTCTTCCCTGGGTGGTGGAAATTTATAATGATTAACACCTTGGTGGAAAACATACCTAATTACAGGAATATGGCCTCACAGACCTTAACAGAATCACAGTAATTCACCAAGCCTTACAATGCATAAGGTAAACATTAAGGATAAGAATTGCCAACATTTTTTATTGCTTGATGGCATCAAGCACTTTTAAATTTTAATCATCCACTTTCTAAGCATACTGTCTGCCTTTTAAAAGACACTAGCTAAAATGAGACATTCACTACAAATATGAGACCATGACAGATCCATTCAGCAAACCTTCATCTGGTACCTGCTGCATCCATAGTGACTAGATATGCTGCTGGGAATAAAATGAGGTTTTAAAACATGATCTGATCCAGTGTTTCTCAGCAGGGTAGTTAGTGGCATTCTGGGCAGGACAGGTCTTTCTTGTGTGGGATTCTCCTGCCCTGCCCTTCACGGGATATTAAGCATTTCTGGCCTCCAGGTACCAAATGCAAGTAGCAATATATCCTTAACCTTTGTAATACACTCTGGAGGTTGGTTTGTAATATTCATAGGCCAATGACTTGTAAACATTTAAACATTCTTCAAGGTAATCTTACAAGAAAGTCCACTATATAAAAACAGACGAAGTCAGAGCTACCTTAGTTGAAACTGGGAATCCTGTCCACATAGTACCCACGCCCTGACTGGACTTAGCTGGGGTCCCTGGGGCCTCTTCTGGAAGCCCCAGAGCGCTGTTTTCCACGCGGTGATGAGAACCAGACTCTGAGAAGTTAGGAGATAATTTCTATTCAGTGATTATTTTGCCAGGCTCTCTATCTCAGACTTTGTGATTTTAATTTAATAATAGTATTTCAGCCACAACACACTGCTTATTTACTTCTGATAAGATCTACCTTTTTTTGCTAGAAGTGCCCCTTCAGTCACTTTCCTATGAGCTGATTTCACTAAGGTCACATTTTAGTTATTTCAACGCTGACTTTTTAAATTTCAAAATTTGTGCAGCATTTATTTGCATCAGAACAAAGAGAAGAAATTATCAAAAGTGCAATAGATCATGCTGGCAACTATATAGGTATTTCATTGCGGATCAGAAAAGAACCTTTAGAATTTGAGCAATATTTGAATCTTCGCTTTGGGAAATACAGCACTGATGAATCCATCACATCTTTAGCAGAGTTTGTAGTCCAAAAAATATCACCTAGACATTCGGTAAGCCCATATGTTAAAAGTAAAAATTTGTTCATCTGATTTTGACATTTTTCTTCAATAATTTTTTAATATGTATCAATTTTGTTTGAAGGAACCTATAAAAAGAATTCTAGCACTTACAGAAACATGTTTAGTGGAACGTGATCCAGCAACCTATAATATTGCAACATTGAAGCCCTTAGGAGAAGTAAGTTTCAGCAATATTAGCTTAAATGAGATTTCTCCTTATTGATAAATTAGAATAATTTTCTTTCTATTTTAATATTTTTTAATACCTGAAGAATAGGAAACAGGAAGAATCTGTATTCTTCATTGTATTTACTGATCTTAGAACAATGAATATTGCAAAATTTATTTTCCAAGTATACAATGAAAACTTTTTATTTGATATTGTGTGAAAATTTGAATGAGACTTTTAAGTGGCTCTTAAAGTCTGATATTATAAACAAGTTACATCTTTAAATATTGACTTCTGTCAGCTAAATGATGTGTAGTTTTTCTAATGAAATACTGTAAAACTAAATGTCTTTCGTGGAACTTGTGTTTTATTTTCCTTAGGTATTTGCATTGGTTTGTGACTCAGAAAACCCACAACTTTTTACCATTGAATTTATAAAAGGCCAAATACGGAAATACTCTTCAACAGAAAGGTATTTTTTAAAATTCATCTAGCTTTTAAGATCCTAGTATGTGCAAGGCAAAGTGCTTCATTAAAGTGCTTCATTACATAAGTTACATTAAAATTATGTAACTTAGGAAAAGACAACTCTATTTTGTTGCATATGTAAAATGTCCTTCATTTAGTTTTCAAGTTTCTAAAGAGTATAAAAATGGTGACTTGATTTTAAATGAAAGGATGAAAAATAAAGTGTATTTCTGAAACTTACACTTTTAAAGTATTTAAAAAATAGCACCTTTCACTTTCATTCTTAAATTGTTTGGGTAGTGGCAGCAAGTTACTTTAATATAAATATACTCAATGAAACTAACACAGCATTGTAAATCAGCTATAATTGTGTGCAGGTTTTGTGTGGATGTAAGTTTTAAACTCCTTTAGGTGAATACAAAGGAATGTAATCACTGGATCATAGGGTAAGAGGATGTTGAGTTTTGTAAGAACTGCCAAACTGTCTTCCAAAAGTGGCTGTACCATTGTGCATTCCAACCATTTTGCATTCCAACCAGCAGTGAATGAGAGTTCCTGTTGTTCCACATCCTCATCAGCATTTGGTGGTGTCAGTGTTCCAGATTTTGGCCATTCTAATACTGGTGTTGTGGTATCTTGTTTTAATTAGCATTTTCCTGATGTCATATGATGTAGAGCACCTTTTCATGTGTTTATTTGCTGTCTGTATATCTTCTTTGGTGAGGTCTCTGTTAAGGACTTTGGATCATTTTTTAATTGGATTGTTTTTCTTGTTGTTGAATTTTAAGAGTTCTTTGTATATTTTGGGTAATAATCCTTTATCAGATATGTCTTTTGTAAATATTTTCTCCCAAACGTGGCTTGTCTTTTCATTCTCTTGATGAAGTTTCTTGAAAAAGTAAAACTGTAGAGACAGAAGGAGATGAATGGTTGCCTTGGGGTGATGGAAGTGTACAAAAACTGGTTTGTGATAATGATTGCACAACTGTACAAATTTACTAAAAATTACCAGACTGTACGATTTAATTGAATGAATTTTGTGATTTGTAAGTTATACCTCAGCAAAACAGTTAAAAATCTTAAAATTAAAAAACAAGAAGAAAACGTTAACACTCCATGCCTTTAGTAACTCATACATGGTATGTAACAGCAAAGTGAAGAGCTAGTAGTGGAATGTCAGGTTCTCTCCTAATGCCACTGTTCTTTTTAGCTTCCCTTGTACCCAGAGTGGCCCCCTGAGCAGGTAGCCTGCTAAAGGGCCTTCTAAATGCTCCCTTCTAAATCAAAATTTTCCTAAATTATCAATCCTAAAACCTTTTTATTTTTAACCTTGATTAGAGATTCCTTATTAGCAAGTTTGCTGGATGGAGTAAGAGCCTCTGGTAACAGAGATGTTTGTGTAAAAATGACATCAACTCATAAAGGTCAACGATGGGGGTTACTCAGCATGCCCGTTGATGAAGAAGTAGAGAGCCTTCATCTCAGATTCTTGGCTACACCTCCAAGTAAGTATTGATTTAAATGTAATTTCATTTGCATCCATCTACTTAACAATAATTTAAGAAATATAATGCAGATCTCTAAATCTTTTTGAACATTTCATCTCCTTACAGATGGCAACTTTGCAGATGCTGTATTCAGGTTCAACGCTAATATTTCATATAGTGGAGTTCTCCATGCTGTAACGCAGGATGTAAGATAAATTGTATCATAATATGTTCATTGTTATTAACTTTTGGTATGGAAACTTCTTTGAACTATTCTTCCTTACCTAGGGTCTCTTCTCAGAAAACAAAGAAAAACTGATCAATAATGCCATAACGGCATTATTGTCCCAAGAGGGGGATGTTGTTGCTTCCAATGCAGAACTTGAGAGTCAGTTCCAGGCTGTGAGGAGGCTTGTGGCTTCCAAAGCTGGTTTTCTAGCCTTTACTCAGCTTCCAAAGTAAGTTGCCTTAATTTTTTTCTTCAGAGAATTTGAACAACTCAAAATAGCAAATAATCAACAGTTTACCTCTTTATATCTGAGTAAAACCTGATACCTTTTAATATGGTGATATAGTAGTTTCTATTCATGAGAAATAAAAAAGGAAGGTGAATGGAAATGATATTTCTGACTTATTTATCCATTCACCCGTGATATTACTGACTCTGTTTTAGTGAATTTGAATGGGAAATTTTATGCCTTTTAGTTTTAATTAACCTTAAAAAAACTCTTCCCCTTGAAAGAAAAAAATTATTGTGATAACTGATATGTTCCACAGATGGGATTCAGAATATGTAATTGCTATAGTAATGCAATAGAAACTTAAGATGATTTATGTTATATTTTAATAATAAAATAATAGAATAATGCTCAGGCATTGCTACTATATGCTGTTGTTTTGTTCTACAAGGTTTCGGGAGCGTCTAGGAGTGAAGGTAGTAAAAGCACTCAAGAGGAGCAACAATGGAGTAATCCACGCAGCCGTTGATATGCTCTGTGCCCTCATGTGTGTAAGTACTAGTGTTTTTCTTAAGTAAACTGATTTTGTTTAAGTTGACTGATGGTTTAAACTTCCACAAATCCAGATTTTCATTGTACCAATTAAATTCAGTGTTTCTATATTTCCTAACTTGCTCTCATAGCAATCTACTTATTCAAATAAACATTTGTTTAGCATAAACTAGGCACCATGCTATGTACTAGAAATACAAAGATGTTAAGGCAAAGTTACTTCCTTGAAATTGCTAACAGTTTAGTAAGGTAGGCATACGTATACAATATAAAGTAGTAGCAGCCATGGGATCCGTAAAAAAGCAGCACTTAATTTTGGTTTTGTGATGAGGAGAAGATAAAAGATTCTAAGCCAGTCTTTCTGGAAGACATTACCTTGATCTGAATTTTGAAAGACAGGCAGGTATTTTCTAGCTGTGAGAAGACTTTCCTAGGAAGAAGGAATAGCATGTGCAAAAGCATATTTGGGAAGCAGCAAATAATTGAATATGACTGGATCATAACATATGTATGGGGGCACATGGGATTAGGAGTTATAGCTAGAGATGTATGCAGAGACAGCCATAAAAAGCCTTTTGTATCAGACAGAGAAGCAAGATTTGTATGCTTTAGTAAGGAAAAACTGAAGGATTTTTCAACAGGAGTGATAACATACCATGTTTGAATTTTAGAAAGCTCATGGATGGTATGTGGAGTGTAGATTAGAGGTCAAGTTAAGAGGCGGGTAGAGCAAATTATCATGTGAGACATGAGATGCTGAGGTAGGATGGGCTAAAGAAGGCACATTTGAAAGCTGTTTGAGAGGTAAAAATCTAACTTGATGACAGCTTGTTGGGGGGGAAAAGCAGCTGTTCAATATAACTTTCAAGTTTCTGATTTATCTCGATTTTGTGTAGAGTATATGAGACTTTATTCCTTATATTAAGTGTTTTTAGGCAGACTTAGTGGTATACAGTAAACATAAGTAATCACTTGTTTAAAACCTTGCATTTATTCCCCAAAGTGGATTTTATTATTTTTACTACAAATAATTCCATTAAAGAATTAGTGAGGGACTTCTTTGGTGATCCAGTGGTTAAGACTTCGTGCTCCCAATTCAGGGGGTCTGGGGTTGATCCCTGGTCAGGGAACTAGATCCCACATGCCGCAACTAAGAGTTCGCATGCCGCAACCAAAGATCCCGCATGCCGCAATGAAGACCCTGCACACAGCAACGAAGATCCTGCATGCTGCAACTAAGACCCCGCATGCTGCAACTAAGATCCCGCATGCTGTAACTAAGACCCGATGCAGCCAAATAAATAAATTAATTAATATTAAAATAATAATAATAAAAAGAATTAGTGGAATAACTAGAACATAAAATAACAGTAGTGTGAAGTAAACACATTGAGACCTCATTAAAAATTAGGTGTTTGCTGTGTATTTTACATGAATTATCTCATTTGAACTTCATAATAGTCCAGTGAGGTAAGTACTGTTATTCCCACTTTGTAGCTGAGGAAAATGAAACTAAGAGAGTTAAAATAATTTAACTGTATCTAAGCTTGGTTATAGTCAGTAGCAGAATTAGGATTTGATCTTTACTCTTAACTATCATGCTGGAATCCTTTTTATGCTCTTAGTTTATTCCAGCAGTCAAAAGACAATCATCTTGAGACAGGAGGTATTTACTGCTAATTTTAGTACTTACTTTTTTTTTTTTACCTTTTTTTTTTTTTTCCACAAACCCTTGTGTCGAGGGCTGACTTTCGATAGATCGCAGCGAGGGAGCTGCTCAGTACTTACTTTTAAATGCTAAGTTTTATCATTTCAAATTTATATTACAAACTTGGGGGAGGAAGAATGGATGTCATTTGCTTTTTAAGAAGGAGATCTGTGACTTTTTCTCTCAAAATTACCTTGTGCAGTACTATCTACAGTTACTTGTTAGGCAGATCATCCACGAAGTCTCATCAGACCCAGGAGAAGTTATCACTTCTGCCCTCTTATCACGAGATTCCTTTCTGCCTTAAATTTTAAAGGCTATGGTTTTTAGTTCTTTCAGTGTTCAATGAGTACTCTTTATAAATGACTTTTGTGTGATGCCACTGCTTATGAATTATCACTGTTTTTAATCAATAGCCCATGCATGATGACTATGACTTAAGACAAGAACAGCTAAACAAAGCTTCTCTTCTCTCTTCAAAGAAGTTTCTGGAAAACTTACTGGAGAAATTTAATTCCCATGTGGTAAGTTATAATTAAATTTGTCTTAATGAGAGATACCATACATATTGAAAGGTATTGTGTAAGTACAGCATGGACAGTTTTTTGTTTTGTTTTTAAATTGTGGCCCTCAACTTTTGGTCAGTATTGGTTTAGCTTGGACATTAATAATAAAATAATCTGTTTTAGGACTATATCCATTTATCTGGAAAGGATAAGTTGCAAAGCCTTTAAATTTTTACAGTTATATCACAGATTTTTGCTTTTTTTCTCTCTCTTTAAAAATGTCATTATGAAATAAGTTGCTTAAAAAAAAACTGAGCCAAATCTTTGTTCCTCAGTCATTAGTAACAGTTTTGGAGATAGGCAGTATATAACATCTAGAAGGAATATGAACAAATTGCCAGAGTTTGGCAAGTGTTGTCCAAGATTGCTTATTATACAAATACACATTAACCTTAGTTATATATGTTTGAGGAGTCTTGGTTCTCTAGAAATTTGACAGAATTTTAATTATTTTCCCTTTGAGATATGGTAAGCACTGTGGATTTGATACATTAGTAAAACAAGTACTGCTTCCAGTAGTACTCAAGTTAAGAGTACTTTGAAACTCATGTAGGGAAATTAAATGTTTACTTCTAACATATAGAATAACAGAAAGAAACCCATTACTGCTATGTTTTAAGTGAAGCTCTCTGTACTAAGCCAAGGCAATATGTTACTTTGTTTCAGGATCATGGGACTGGTGCCCTAGTTATTAGTTCACTCTTGGACTTCCTTACTTTTGCCCTCTGTGCTCCATATAGTGAGACAACAGAAGGGCAGCAGTTTGATATGCTCTTGGAGATGGTAGCATCCAATGGAAGAACACTTTTTAAACTCTTTCAGGTGAGAGCTTATACTTTTATCAGATCACAACTAATCTAAGAGAACCACTTTTTGGGTCAGTTTGTTTTTAAAATAGTACATGTATGCTTCTGTGGTAATATAAATAAATATAGCCTAAGTACATTATCATTTTAGGACATTTAATTCCATGAATTTCATTGTGTTTCACATAGAGCTCTGTTGATAGCCTTTGACCACTATTTGACACTGTTGCCCATCTTTTCCATCTTAGAAGTAGTGAAAAACTCATTTTTTTTCTGTGGTAGACCCAAAGTTCCCTTTTGTAGTTTTTTGTAGTTCCCTACAAAATTTCCAAATAATAAGATGAGCTTTAGCAGGGCTGTTCGTAAGCAATTGAAAATATTTATTTCATATAATACCATAATATTTATTATGTACATGTGTGAATATGATATTTATATTTTATGTTTATATTATAAATGTTGATTTCTGTTATTTTAATACCATAGTTATTTGATATCATTCCAGTAAGTAGAATATATATTCAAATAAGTGCCAGCTGTTTTCTACTACTATAAACTCTTTAAGTATGTGTGAAGCTATACTGTAAGAGTACCTAACATTTTTAAACCAAACTGTGAACTGACTTTGAGATGTAGCCTTTACTAATTTTATGGCTTTTATACCTTGCATAATATTGTGTATCCCTCTTAAGAGCAACAGCTAAATATGTTGGGATAAGATTCTTTTATTCTATGATACTTTTCTCTCCCTATTTTGAAGCATCCTTCCATGGCAATTATAAAGGGAGCTGGATTGGTTATGAAGGCAATAATAGAGGTGAGAGAACAATTTTGAAATGTTAAACTTACTTGAATGTTGATTGGCTATTTTAACTTGGGCTGACAAAATTACCTTTCAGTCTTTTATGAAAATATGCAGTTTTTCTGGGTAAGAAAAGTAATTTTAAATCCTTAGATTAGTTTTAAACTAGTTGCAGAAACAGTCCTCAATAATAAACTAAGAATTTAAAGTTCTTAAGTGGATTTAGAGCAAATGAATCTTTCTGGTCCTCCATTATTTGTTTGGTTTACTTTAAAAGAAAAGTTAGCATTTTTTCTCTCTTCCTCTTTTTTTGGGGATGGTGATGGTATTGAAACTTTAGGTACTGAGTTTATATGGAAATCTGTTAATGGAGTTAGTTTGTAGCCAAGTAGTATCAAATAAGTATGGTAACAAAAAGTTCCTCATGTTAACCTGCATATGTAATTAAGCTCTAGAGATCAGGACATACTATTGGTGGACATGAGCTATTGCTTCTCCAGGATAGTTGCTTTAGCCTTATATGTTTTCTGGAAGATGAGATGGGGCTATGAATGTGAACTTACATACTGGATATTTACAATATCAATCTAATGGCTTTTGAATTCTTGTATTCTTCTATTGTCTTAGTAATAATTTGGTTAAAATGTAAGGGTGTTTGCTCCTTTTATCAAAAAATTCTGCCATTATTGCTCATAAATATAACAAGTAGCTAAATAATAAGCACAGAATTAGTATACTCATAAGCAGCTATTAAAAAAATTATATATAGACATTAGATTGATTGGAACATCAAGGTTTATTTGCATTTTTAGTGTATACATGCAGCTAAAGACTAATTTTCCCCCTCCAGCTAATGGGTTCTATGCTCAATATTAGCTTCCAAAGTAAGTACCACCTCTCTCACTTACAGAGCTTGAAGTAACCAAGGACAGTTAGGACTGTGAGACCATACAAAAGTATCTTCCTGACCTTGATCCACTAATATATTGCCATTCATTCAGAAATATTTAATGAGTGGCAGGTATAACCAAAAAACCAACTTTGACTTCAGTGCAAGCCACATGTATCAGATTCGTAGCCAGTGACTACAGCCAGTGTCTGTGTAAGGAAGGCTTTATTTATTTACACTGAAATCCTGGCAGGTATCTTAAATTATTGTTTTCTGATTGCGAAAGCAGTATATGATCTTTTAAGAAACATTGGGTTGTTCAGAAAAAAACAAGAAAGAAATAAATCACCTGTATTTTTACCATCCAGAGACAACTGCTATTAGTATTTTGGTAAATTTCCTCTTAGACCATGTTCAAAATTATATATGTACATATACATACTATGTATATTTTATATACATACTACATGTTCATTTATGTCAAAATGATATATGTACGTATTCATACTGTGTATATTTGTACACTTACTGCATATTCAGTTATTCTATTTACTTGTACTTTTTTTCAATAACGTGAGCATTTTTACTTTTTGACAGGTTGTCTTAAATATCACACTGCTTGCTTAATTCATAATTCTATGATTACCTTTGATTAATAGTTCTATCTGTCCTACCCTTTTGTCAAAGTGGGTCTAAATAAGCAGAGTGACTTCAGAATAGAAAGAACTACCTCAACATCACATCATTCTTTAAAAAAGATAAAGAATTGTATTCACCATGAAAATGAATATATCTTTAATAACAAAAGCAAGCCAGGTTTGCAGATGTCTTTGGTAGGAATTGCTGATTTCTGTGAGTCACCTCTCCCCTTCATTGGCTGATATTATATATACTAAGGGAATGAACCTAATTTTAATATTAAGCAAAGTATAATTCATAAGATAAATTTATCTGGGAACATTTAAACCTCATTCCAAAGGCAAATAATATTTTTAAAGTGACTTATACTACTGTTCGCTTATGTTATTTTTGGATAATTGAAGTGGCATTTTTAATTTTTATTATATTGTATACTGAATAATTTTATCTAGAGATGTAAAATTAGTTTTACAAAATCAGGATAGCTTGCTTTAGATTGTTGCTTTAGGGATCATCTTGCCCTTTTTCCAAAGGAAGGTGACAAAGAAATTGCTACAAAAATGCAGGAGCTTGCCCTAAGTGAAGGTGCCTTACCTCGACATTTGCATACTGCGATGTTCACAATAAGCTCAGATCAAAGGATGCTTACAAATAGGTAGGTTAAATTTAATTTGCTATAAGTTAACTTGCTGTTTAGAGAAGGGGTTCAGATATTATGTAAAACAAACAGAATAAGTCTTTGAATTACACAAATGTTTCATTTTCTTTTGATTCACCTAGTTCTTTTCCTTTCCTTATGGAAGGATTTTACCTAAATGATCATTGTCCCTATCCCTGCATAACTTGGGAGGAAAAAAATAAAACTGCTTTTTTTCCCCCCACTCTGCTCATCAGGCTCTATACCCATAGTCATGGGACTGGAACATGGAAAAGAGTGCCTAGTAGCTTATGGAACTAGAGCCACATGTCCCCAGGGTTTTTCTCCTTTTATTTCTTCCTGACCATCTTGCATGTAGATGACCCACCTAGACAATTTTCAGATAATTTTGGTCAGTTAGGTACTCTAAGAATAAAGAAAACTTTAATATCTAACCAGCCTAATCTAAGCCTATCCTAAATCTCTTGTAGTTAAACAGTTTTCCCTTTGGCAAGTCTTTTTTTTTAAATGATAATCCTTCAAATATGAGGAAACACATAAATCTGTTTACTCCAGGCTATATGAATTCCAGCCCTTTCAATTTTCTTTATAATTTCTGACATGTGATCCTTTCCTATATCCTTAGCATACCATATTATTACTCATGACTCATATTAGTTAAAAATATATATATAATAAATGTTTTAATCATGTTCTTTTTGACCTTTTGAAATAACAAATTGCTGACTTAGGGCTTACTTTGTTATGGAAATATAAATTTCATTTTTTTTATCACCTGTGTTCGGTTATTGGATGTTGTAGTATGCTGCCCTGCCAATAGTTTTCTGCTGTTTATACTATTATAAGAAGCTATCTGCATCCCTTACTTGTAAATGTTAGTCACAAAAGTAGTCTTCTGTGTTGCTTGTGAGGATAAAAAATATAAAAGGAAGGTTATTTCCTTGGCCTACTGCCTTATTAGCAATGCTAAGCACCATCTTTCGTTACACTAGAAACTATTTGATGTCTAATTCTATTAAACCCCTTCATGTTAGCCCTTTGCTTCTTGTGTTCCTTTTTATTATAATGAATTGCGTTCCCTACTGTGATCAATCACAATATTGAAAAGCTGTCAAATTATAGAAATACTACTTTTCATTTGCATTGCTTTATCTTTTACAAATTGCTGCTATAAAATGTTATCTCTTATCCCTAATTAAAACCTTTTTAGGAATCATTGGTATGATACCTACCAAATGCCAGTGAAGGAAATTACAAGTGTCATTACTTCAATATGTTAGCTTCCAAATAGGCATAAGAGTGAACAGTTTTAGTAGTTTTGTGTGTGTGTGTGTGTGTGTGTGTGTGTGTGTCAGAACAAAGCACAATTTGGGTTTTCCTATTGAACTTTTTTCTTCTGGGAATATAACATATAAATACGTAAGCCTGTAGATGGTTATTTGGTTATTCCCCTCACAGATTTCATGCTCATTCTTATTGCAAATGGCAGTTGAATCCTTATCAAAGCACAGAATGGTCTGTGGTGAATAAAATATATACCCTGTTTGTGAGGAGCTTCCAGTCTGTGTAGCAGATATCATTGTGGGGATTAAGATTAATAAATGGCTAAGTTACAGCTTCAACGTGAATCTTAGATTTTCACTTTGAACCGAAATGTGCTTTTAGCTCAAAAGTGCTTTAAGTCTTTGTTCAGACTCCAAAACTGAAAATATTTTCTCTCTCTGACCTTGTCAAAAAGTATATATTAGAACATAGTTGACTTTTGCTCATGTTCAGAATTCCAAAGAATTCCAGAATGCTCTGGTCACTATAGCAGGATTTGTTATACAAACTTAATTATATTATCAAGTCTAATTGTTTCCCTATCTTTAAAAGTGGTAAGAACCTACTTCTTCATGTTCAGGTCCATTGAAAATTAGTGAGTTCATCAAGGAAGCATTTTAGTTTGGAGAAAATACTAAAACGTTAGTAGTATTTGAATTAACTATCTCATACATCTCTCCAAATTAAAATATTAATTTTTAGTATTTAACATCAGAATGATTTTTAAAACTTTTTATTGGAGTATAGTTGATTTACAGTGTTGTGTTAGATTCAGGTGAACAGCAAAGTGAATCAGTTATACATATATCCACTCTTTTTTAGATTCTTTTCCCATATAGGTTATTACAGAGTGATAGAATGTTTTTTTGTTCTTTTTTTTTGTTTTACTGTAGTCTTATTTCTTATATTTTGTTCTTAAAAATTCCTTTTTGTTCTACCTGAGATAAAGAAGCAAACCTTTCTCAACATCTGCTTTTTTCAGACAGCTGAGTAGACATTTAGTAGGACTCTGGACAGCTGATAATGTAACTGCAACAAACTTGTTGAAACGCATTTTGGTAAGTCAGTTGAATAACTGGAGAAATGTATATATTCTTGCCCAATAAAATTTCATTGATAAGTTGTTTATACTGTTAAGGGTTTTTTTTAGATTATCTGTTTGTTTTTGATCTAAAAGATATTTATCAAAGGAGTTGTCATATAATAAATGCTATGCTTAATAGCTAAGTCATAGTATTAATTTATTTGGGTTTTGAAGGCTAGGTTTTTTTTGTGTGTGTGTGCAGTTGTTTTGAAAATGGACTTTATATCTTGGGTTTTTTTTAAATTTTTTTTAATTTTTTTTTTATCTTGTTTTTGATTGTTGTTTTTAGCCACCAGGCTTGCTAGCTTACTTGGACAGCTCAGATCCAGTTCCTGAGAAGGATGCTGATCGGATGCATGTTAGAGATAATGTGAAAATAGCAATGGTAAATATGCTTGTCCTGAGTATCTTTTCGGGATGAAAGAGTACTTTTTTCTGAAACACATGTTAAATAGTAGTATTCTTTTAAAATTATTATTATTAACAGCTTTATTGAGGTAAAATTTACATCCCCCAAATTTTAACCTGTTTTTAGTGTCCAATTCTATAATCATTACATTTATGCAGTTATCACCACAATCTAATTTTATGAATAATAATAATCTTGTATTTTTTTTCTCTAACTCAGAGAATTGGTACATTCATGAATGGATTTTTTTTTAAATTTTAAATGTATAAGGTGATATTTTGCACATAATATGTAATTGATAAATGTTGGTGAAGGTGATAATGTTGGTGATAAATGTTACTGAAAAAAATAATTTATGTAGGGCTTTTTTTCTTTACAGAGCTATCTTAATTATTAATGTTGGGCTATCTTTGAGAAAATTACTTAACATCTTTCAAGATATGCTATTATAATAATGTCTTATATGTGTTCTTTTCCTGTCTTCACCCCACTTCTGTCTGCACCCATCTCCCACTTATATCTTGCCATCCCTCTAAAAGGATTCATCTTGAAAACTAGGTAGAAAAGTTTAAGATTTCTTGGACAAAATGTATAATTTGTTGTAGAAATTTTCACCTTGTTCTTTCACTATTTTTTTTCAGTATTCATTTAATCATGTAAAATAGTGCAACTTGGCTTTAATTAGATTTTTAAAATAAATTTGAAATTATAGGACTGTAATGGAATTCAACGTTATTTTATAGGATCAGTATGGAAAATTTAATAAAGTTCCAGAGTGGCAAAGACTAGCTGGTAAAGCTGCTAAAGAAGTTGAAAAATTTGCCAAAGAAAAAGTGGATCTTGTGTTAATGCATTGGAGGGATAGAATGGGCATTGCACAAAAAGAGGTAAAAATAAAGTCTTCTTCCGAATTTCTAGCACTTCCATATATCCTAGATTACTTCAATTGTTGCTGTTCACAAAAATGGTACAGATACTTTTGACCGAACACCTGAAGAAATGTCACTTAATTCTGATTATATTTTTATATAAATTTTTCTTAATTCATAGTTTTATGAGTCAGTGGTTAAGATTTTAGTTAGTTAATATAAAATTCCACTCTTTCTTACATAAGTTTCTTCCCATAACTTCCAGTTTCCAGACTTTTAAATTCATATGTATCTTTTTCCTTCCTTCTCTGAACTTTGTTTTGTAGCTAGACAAATAAAGTTGCCCTTCTTATTTAGCTTTTTTATTGAGAGCTAGCTAGACAAGTATTTTGAAAATAAGATTCACATTGTTAAAATTAAATTTACTATATGTACTTAAATTTCAGTATTATTGCTCCTCAAATCAAAATCAGATCTGAAACAGTTTTAGTCTCATTTTTCAGCATGTAGTATGTGCTGCAGAACCTAATTCCAGTAATATTCATCCTTCTATCTAGGATGGAATGTGCAGTGGTTAAGAATGATTTAAGGTTTCATGTAAAAGTTGACTTGATCTCAGTTTTTGTTGACCACACTTATATTCTTTCCCTTTAACCATCTCTTTATTTATGGTGGCTATTTTCTTATTCAAGGAAAGTAATATAAGTAACTTTCTGAAACAAACATGTTTCTTTTGAATTTCCAGAATATCTAAACATAAGGCATCAGGTGCAACAGAACAGAAATATTATTGTCTTGTGTATCTATCTGAAATTGAACCAAAATTGAGTTCTTTAGAAGTTGAGCATAATGGATTAATGCTAATTTGTATGAGTGACATATGCACTATAAAGAATCATTAAACAGGCTTTCAGAGGTCTAGGATAGTAAAGAGAATACTGAACTTTGAATTGGTTAACCTACATCTGAGCCTGGTTCTGTCACTTACTACTAACCCATATGGCAAGTTATGGGTTTTCAGAATTTCACTTTCCTCTTTCATAAAATCAGAATTAACAGTACCTCCCTTCTCTGTCCTTTGGGGTTGCTTTGATGTACAAGGAAGTCAATAATAAAAGCACCTATAATAAAAGACAGTGCATGTCTTGTCATGATAATATTGCTATAGCATTTGAAAATTAAAAGTCTGTAGATATGAAATGAATGATTTTCACAGTTGTTAAAAATTACAAGCTTTTGGCTTCAGGAAGTTAAACGCATTTCTGAAATAACAGTTGTTTCAAGCTGTTGGGTATAATTATACTGAAAATAAGTTTTTGGCATCAGATTTCATATATAACATTTATCCAGCATACACTTGAACACAAAGCTATTTTAGCTAGAAATGTGGATAGCATCTGTTATTTAAAGATGAAAAATTCAGAGGGAAAACAATGTATTTTTAATATCAATAATGTTTTATTGGTCTGTTGGTTTCATTTACATGAGGTGTTATCTAAAGTGCTGAGCAATTATTTCTGCCAGGATACTGTTTTCAACATTAATTTCTTTATGAAACAGTGAATAATCTTTGTGACTATTTTATTCGTAGAAATATTAACACCAAAATATCTAATTAATGAACCTGTGCTTTAGCTAAAAGTCTGAAAATTAACCATTGTCTAGATTAACTGTTAGTCTTAAAATGAACTGCATTTCTTATATAATCAGAATGTTTAGGGAGTCAGTTCCATTTGTAGCTAATGTTCTTTGTTGGATTAATAATAACCTTTGGCTAATGTATAAAATTGCTTTTTTTAATTTATGTTATTTTCAGTTTATGGATTTGTTTAGCCAGTTAGAGCTTTTAACCTAAGTCTCTAAATCAGTCAGCTTAGTTTATGGAGAGCTGGTTGTCCTTTTTCTGTATAGTGTTTACATTTTCATAACTCTAGACTCCCAGCTTTTTGTCTTGAAGGCAGAGGAAATTGAAGAAAGTAGTACTTGATTAGAGGTTTTAAGGAAGGGTTTGTCATTAAAACTAAAAATATGAACTATTTATATACTTTGTTCAAGTCACCTAACATTAGTTTTCATGATAGTGTACAGAATTAAAATTTGTAGGGAATATTTCCTTAATTAATCAATGTTTTACATTTCAAACAGCATTTACTTTTTAAAATTTACTTTACCTTTTTTCTTTCTGTGATATCTAGTCTGTTTTCTTGCTTTATTTTATATGATTTGCCACTTCCTTAATGAAGTTACAGACTTTCATGTTTTAATCTATAACTACTTTCTACTTTTCGCTTCTGTCACATTGAGGATTAGAATTTTCATGACTGAAATATCTACACGTTTTACTCGGAGCAAAGATTCTTAACCTCCAGTCCATATATAGACTTCCAAGAAATCTTTGAAATCTTCCCCTCCATTGTAAACCTTATGTATGTGTCTTTCTCTGGAATAGGACCATAGCTTTCTTTGAATTCTCAAATGGGTTTATGACTGCCTAAAATTTGAGTCATAGAATTCAGAGAAGCAGGTGGGCCTTTTTCTGTCTTAAAGATGATTTATACTGGTGACATCCTTGTGGAATTTGTATAATAGAGATAGCATAGCAGATGTAGGCTCACTCTCTTATTTTTATTTCATTTAAATTTTTTTTTTCCTTTTTTACAATTAAATTCAGGACAGAAACAATATGGTGAGTTTAAGTCCCTGCTACATGTGTGAAATGCATTAAACTGCCTGCATGTGGAGTTGTCTTTGATATTCTTTGTCTAGTAAATTAAAGTCTCACTTCACATGTGTCTGAATGTAGATACTTATTTCTTGTGCATTAGCTATTTCAATTTATACTTGCTCCTCTTGGCTTTGGTAGCAATTTAATAACCTATAATCTTTTGTGTTTATTGTTTTGCCATGATTTTTGTATTAACTGCATGTAAATGTTTAAAATAAGTCACCTCTTTTTGACTGTTACAAATTTTATTAGTCATCATTGTAAACTTTAACAAAATTTGGATTTAAAACAATAACTTTAGGCTACACGGAAAATATTTCAGCTACACTATAGAAATATATGCTGGCAAAGTATTATATTGTGATATAACCTAATATTCTGTATTCATATTTTATAGATTTTGTTTCATTAATTTTGTCTCTGCCAAAATTTGATGAAGGAAATGTTTCTCATCACTTACAAAGTGATGATATTCTGACTGAGCTTGTTTGGTAGCTCCAGATTGAGCACTATGAAGTTTTTTTCTTTTCCAGAATATAAATCAAAAGCCAGTAGTTCTTCGAAAGAGAAGACAGAGAATAAAAATAGAAGCAAACTGGGATCTCTTCTATTATAGGTAAACTTTAGGCCTCTCTTCCAATTAATTAAATTTGGTATTGCCAGATTTAATTTTTGGACAGTTGTTTTTTTGTTTTTGCCTGAATCTAGTGCTTTATGCTACAGGTATTTTTATGCTCTCAGGGTCAAGAATTATAACTGTTAAGATTGGTATGATTAGTGATGCTTTCATAAAATTAAGACCTTTTATAGAGTGTTGGTAGTCTGATGAGCCAAAGGTACTTTTAGCATTTTATTAAGGCTTAGAGATGGTTACTTTAAAACACTTTATCATGGCTTAGAAATAACTGTATTATAACTTCTTTCAGCCTTGTTGGAAATAGAGTCTTTAAAGAGTTGGATGATGAAACCATAAGGAGACTTGTGGGAAATGGGTATCCAAGTTAGCTGACCTGATATACTTTTCCAGCCTTTCTAATATGGTAACCCTTCCTCCCCATCTACTGCTCCCACCACCTCCCCAGCACCCTCCACCTCAACACCCTCCCCCCACACACAGTCATACACACATAGAAGGACTTTGGAACATTTTGGGGAGTTTGCAAAAACTTTTTTGAGATAACTCACAATACTCAGTCTGGAAGCTGACCTATTGATTATACCTTGGTTAATAAGGGAAAATATGTGCTTTGGGAACTTCCCACGGTACTTTAAAAGTGTAGTATATATATAATACAGCCTTCAGAATATGCCTTGGTTTTCTTCCTCTGGAATCCCTCAGTTGTGTTGTCCTCCCTAGAATTCCCTTGGAATTCTGGCATCAGACTTTTCAGAAGGATTGCAGTTTGAAAGTGAATGGGTATAAAGCCCACCCACCCCAGTTTAGACTTGAATTCAAATTTATTATGATAGTTAAATAATTTCATGAATAAAAGGAAGGTATTTTGAAAATATCAATCAGAGCTTGACAGTTTAGCAGTATTTTTTCTTGGGTAGTTTTTAAGGTTCTAATCTAGAATGTTGCTCATCCCACACATTTCATACTCAATTATCCAGAAATTCTTATCCCCAATATGTAACTTGATATCTGTTTATAATTCTTTTCTGACTGGAATTTATATTAGCAATAAATATTAAAATTGAAATATCAGTTCCTTGTTTTAAAATCCACACAGATTTGTCTTATAGTTTGGCTTCATTTTTTCCCCCATTTTATAATGAAAACTTTTAAACATACAGAAAAGGTGAAAGAATTTTACAATGAGCACCTGTATACCTGTGACTAAAATTCTACCATTAACCTTTTACTATACTTACTTCACACAGTAGATTTTATTTTTTTTCTATGCTTGCTAAAGTTAATTAATTCCACTGTTTTGTTACTTATTATAAGTTGTAGTAGGGGAGATTTATAGATTTTTAAAACTGTTTATTGCTTCCCACTATTTTCTGATTACATGTATATCTAGGTTTGGTCAGGACCATGCCAGGTCAAACTTAATTTGGAATTTCAAAACACGAGAAGAATTGAGAGATAGTCTTGAATCTGAAATGAGAGCATTTAATATTGATAGAGAGCTTGGTAGTGCTAATGTGATCTCCTGGAACCACCATGAATTTGAGGTAAATTTTAATTTTCGTAGTATAGTAGTTTTTTTTTGAAGCATGTATTAGTTTTGGAGTTTTTCTTTTTTTTTTAATTTGTAGTTGTTTGACATATATCTTTACCTTTCACTCATAATTTTATGAAGGAAATATTAGAAAACTTTCACTTTGCCTGAGACAAATGAAAAATTAATTTTGTTTAGTACCTCAGCTTTGTATGTGAAAATCATGTAGGAGTCAATAAATTTGATCCTGTGCATTCTAGATCTGTTCCTTGCTTTTTTTCCCCTTTAAATTCTTTATTGAAACATAGCCTGTTCTTATTTCTTTTAGCTTGTTTAATAGACTTTTTGTGGTAATTTGATTCTGAATGTGGCCATTTTTTTGCTGCTTAATTAAAATACTGATGTGAAGAATGACAAAGTAAGAACAAGAAACATGTTGGTGTAGATAATCTTGTGTGTGTGTGTAAATTTTTATTATAGGTGTAAATTTGAGCATGTTTGTGACCCTGCCGGCTTTGCTGTTTAACCCAACTGCATTTCTTAAACACGTTAATGATTTGTTTTTGCTCATTCCCACCTCTTTGTGAAAACTTTCTTTTCTTTGGTTTTGGGAGTCTGTATTCTCTGGGATTTTCTCCTTCACTGTCCATTCCTCCTCCTTTGCTCATTTTTCCTTATTGCCCCAACTGCTAAATGCTGGTTGGCCCTGAAGGACCAGTTCTTGGGCTTCTTTTCATTTATATTTATTGCCTCAGTTATCTCATCCATTCTCATGGTTTAAATGTTTTTTATTTGCTGATGGCTTCAAGATTTTTATCTCCTGCTTAGACTTTCTTTCCTAGACTTCATACTTTTACCTTATAAATTGGATATCTAATAAGCTTCTAGAACTTCGCTGTAAAACTCTGCTCTGGTTCTTCCCTCAAACCTACTTCACTTTCAGTCTTTCTGATCTTAGATAATGGCTATTCCTTATTTTCTAGTCAAAACCTTTGACATCATCTTTTTTTCTTATGCCCCAAATTCGGTTCGTCAGCAAGTCCTATTCAGTGCACCTTCAAAATTTACCCAGAACCCAGCCCTCTTCTCTCTATGGGATTGTAGCAGTTTCCCTGCTGTAGCAGTTTCACCATTGCCTTTCTGTAATCTGTTATCAACATAGTAGCAGTGTGATCTTGTTATAATGTAAGTAGATCTTGTCCTTCTCTGCTCCAAGCCCTCCCTGGTGCTCTTATTGCTTCCCAACTCACTTAGTGAAAAGCCTGGGTCTTTAAAATAACTTACAAGGCAAGATCTGTAGCCCCCAAATCCAGCCATTGTTTCTTTGATCTCATCTCCTAATATTCTCACCATTGCCTGTAGCCACACTGGCTTCCCTGAAAACACCAAATTCATGTTCTTAATTCAAGGTCTTTCTACTTGACGTTCCTTCTGCCTAAAATACTCTTTTCTACAGAGAGCCTCATTTTCTTCAGGTCTTTTCCCGAAGGTTGTCATCTGAGTGGGCCTTCCCTGGCCACCCTGTTTAAAAATATAGCCCTCTTCTCTCTCTCTCTCTCTCTCTCTCTCTCTCTCTCTCTCTTTCCCTCCCTCCCTCCCTCCCTCCCTCCCTCCCTCTCTCTCTCCCTCTCCCCTCTCTCTCTCTCTCCCTCCCTCCCTCCCTCCCTCCCTCTCTCCCTCTCTCTCTCCCTCCCTCCCTCACTCCCTCCCCCTCTCTCTCTCTCTCTCTCTCTTTCTCTCTCACACACACACACACACCTGGCCACCTTGTTTGAAAATATAGCCCTCTTCATACACACACACTTACACTCTCTCTCTTTCTCTCTCTCTCTCTTCCCCTGCTCCCCGCTTTATTTTACTCCATAGCACTTACTGTCATCCAACTACCATAAGTATTTTACTTTTTTATCTGCTACGTCTGTAAGGATAGAACTTTTTACGTTTGCTTAATGCTATATCCCTGATGACTAGAACAGTACATGGCACATACCTTATATATTCTTAATAAATGGAGTTGAACAAATTAAAACTCAGAATTTGTAGGAAAAAAACGAAATGGATATACATATATATTTGATTTTGTATAGTTTATATTTTTAGTAAACAGCTGTTTTAGGCTTTGGAAAAAGAGTTTTGATAATCTAGTCAAGAAATTCCTTTTTACAGCTGCTTGCAAATCTTTGCTTGAGACAAACCCCAGTTCCCAATCAAGGGCTACTCCCTCACATATCACTTCCAGTGTGTAACCTGGAGTAATTGTACATACAGAGAGTGAATACTGTATAAAAATGTACCATAAAACGTAGTTGATGTGTTGGGAGATCAGGGAAGACCTGAAGTGCCTTGTGTGAGTTTGGCAAACTGTGTGTAGTGTGGGATCATTTACTTCTTGCTTGATTGTAGCCAGCTGAGAAGGGAAGGAAGCACGTTATCCTTTAATGGTGTTTTTAGTGTTTTCTTCCCTTAAGTCTTCATGGACACCATATAGTCTTGTGACAGTTTTTCTCAGCAAGTTTTACATTCATAAAATTAGTGTGTAATTCTGACTCTTGACATTTAACTAATGAATTACCAGATATTTTAAGAAATGACAAACTTTTTTGTTAAAGCCTGTCTCATCAAGAAAAGAAAAAGACTCTGAACAGAAAGAATTTAAGAAGTGATTATGTGAAAATTGCCAATAAAAGTATTGTAAACTAAAATAATGTAATTTGCTTTTATTAATAAAGGTTAAATATGAGTGCTTGGCAGAGGAAATCAAAATAGGAGATTATTACCTGAGATTACTGTTGGAGGAAGATGAGAGTGAAGACAGTGGATCAATTAAGAGATCGTAAGCTACTCTTCATATCTTGTTATGTTTGTTTTTACTGTTGGTTTCATGGCTAATTCTATTGTGAACATTTTTTTTAATCTAGGTATGAATTTTTCAATGAGCTTTATCATCGTTTCCTGCTCACCCCAAAAGTAAACATGAAGTGTTTATGTTTACAAGCCCTTGCTATTGTTTATGGCAGATGTCATGAAGAAATAGGACCTTTTACAGATACAAGATATATCATTGGAATGTTAGAGAGGGTAAGGATATCATTAAAAAATAACTGCTACTTGATAGTGTCATTGGAGTGTATGTTAAATTTTCAAAGCTAAATTTAAGTTCTATTTGATCACGTTGCTGCCATAACTTTCTACATGAGTTTTTCTGTAATTTACATTATACTTCTTTAAATAAAAGTTAGATGAACAGTAAAATGACTAATGGGTTAGCGTTTGTGCATGTTGGTTTATTTTTTTCAGTTGCTGCTTTTGAACATCTTTAGCGACCTATTTGCCAATCTTTAATTTAAGTATGGATGAGCTGGACAGGTGTGTAAAAGAAAATAGTGACTTTTAGAGTTGAATGTTCTTTTGCAGTGGACATTTTGGAAAAATCTTAAATGATGCTAGCACACTAAACTTCAAAGTGTGAAAATAGAACTTTTTAGGACTACAACGATAAAGAAGGGGAACCTTGAGTTAGCACAGTTTTTTGGTGGGGGGGGGTTGGTTTTTTTTTAATTTAATAAAGTTTGTCATTTAACATTTCAGCAAGGTGGGAGAAGAACAAACAGATCAATTCATCCATTATGCAGCTCAAATTTGAGTGTTCCTTACCTGTATACACTTTACTCTTTCATTTGTATTTACATTCCTCTTACATTTAACAATTTAAATTTCAGTGAACTGACAGAATCATTTCACCAATTTTTAAAATGGTCATCAGTGCTTGCTATAATTGCCTTAACTGTCAGTCATGCTTTGTGGATTAGAAAACTGGTTCTGAATAAGTTTACAAAACACACCCAGGAAATAACCAGATGAAAACCCTTATTTTTTGCTGTTACACGAGATTTCTCTATTGAATTCTAATTCACTCTTACTCCAGTGAACTGAGTACTTGTGGCATAGCATGTGTATTTTAGGCAGTTACATTTTTTCCTTCTTGTGTTCATGATGATGTGATTTATGTGAAACATCACTTACCAATTCTTTAGAATTTTTACTTAACTTGGGAGTATCATTTGGGCTAATTCTTTCATTTACTTCAATTTTTATGTGCATTCTTAAAGCTATGTATTAATCTGTTTGTGACTTAAAATATCTGCCTTTCTAGGGAAATTAAATAAGGTTTATCAAATTGCAGAGAATGTAAGACATTGAGGAATTGCAATAATTGACAGTTTTCTCTGATTTTCTTTGTTTACAAGATGACTTTTATTTCTTTTTGGCTGTTGGTTGATTTTGTCCAGTGATGGTAATGTCTTAATTTCTGTTTCTATTTACTTCTGACTAAATTCTCATTTATTTCAATAGTGCACAGATAAACTTGAACGAGATAGGTTGATCCTCTTCCTTAACAAATTGATCCTTAATAAGGTACAGTATTTTGCATAAATATGCTATTATTTCCAAGTTAAGTCACATGTATGTAACAAAGTAAATGATTACAGTTTGACTTAATTATCAAGACATGGTTCTTATCTTCTCCTTTTGCTCTCAACTCTTGAAGGGAAAAGTTTTTGCCAAATACTCATTTTTGAAACCAACACTGACTTGCTTAATTTTATTCTCACTTTTAGTAAATAATGCAGGTGTTTTTAAATGAAATAAAATGAGTAAGCCCTAGGAAAATTTAATTTGAATTATAATCTCTTACAAACTTCTAAGAAATTACCAGTTTTTATCTTGCTTACAAAAACAAACTGGAACTTTAAAAAGTTTTTTAGTGTACTAGATTCTATTTCTGAGTACAGAATATTTATTAACAAAAAGACTTTGGAAAAATGCAGGATAATTGTAGAACCAGAGAGTTTATCCTGGGTGTTATTCCCGCCAGGCTTTAATTTGTTTATTTTTATTTTATTTTGTTTTGCTCAGAATATATTTAAGTAAAAATTCTTTTTAAATTTAATTAATTAATTAATTAATTTTCGGCTGCATTGGGTCTTCATTGCTGCGCATGGGCTTTCTCTGTTTGTGGCGAGCGGGGGCTACTCTTCGTTGCAGTGTGTGGGCTTCTCATTGTGGTGGCTTCCCTTGTTGGGGAGCATGGGCTATAGGCGTGAGGGCTTCAGTACTTGTGGCACGTGGGCTCAGTAGCTGTGGCTTACGGGCTCTAGAGCACAGACTCAGTAGTTGTGGCGCATGGGCTTAGTTGCTCCACAGCATGTGAGATCTTCCCAGACCAGGGCTTGAACCCGTATCCCCTGCATTGGCAGACAGATTCTTAACCACTGCACCACCAGGGAAGCCCAAGTAAAAATTATTTATATGATCTCTCTGTAGTATAGTTTTGCCTTTTTAATTTTTATCTACATTTATGCTTCCTTGAACACAAAATCCTGAAAATACTGAGTAATACCAGTTATGTGCCAGTTTTTCCAAAGAGATTCCAAATATTCTCTTCTTTGAGAGCCTTTTAGGTAGTAATATCTATTGGAGAGAAAGATTTTAAATTATGTAAACATGTTTCTGTCTTTCAGAAAAATGTTAAGGACCTCATGGATTCAAATGGAATTAGAATCCTTGTGGACTTGCTTACCCTTGCACATCTCCATGTAAACCGAGCTACAGTACCACTGCAAGTATGTATGCTTATCTAGATTTTATAAGTTTAACATTCTTTGAGTACAAATTTAGGATTAAAAGAATCATACAAATCTGAAAATATGTCAGGGTGTCTGGCCGTGAATCTCCTTCTCTGATAACTATAATAGTACTAATGCCTGGGAGATTAAGTCACACACACAAAAAGTGAAATAACCAAAATGGACAGTGATGATCCAGTTTTATTTTTCTGATGTCTCTTTTGTCTTTTAAAGTAACTGCATCTCTGATGTGGCTTATTTTGAGGCAATATGTCCTTTAGGATTTAAACTGAATCCATCAGTTATGTAACTAGAACATTCAGCATTGACATCCACTGAGAGTATACTTTGCCTTGAGGAATCTGGAGGCCTTATTGAAACCAGCCAGTAAGAGGACAGAGCTGCAGGTCTCTACCTAAAGGCCTCTTCTGATACCTAACTTATAGAAGGGATCTATACTTGGCTCATTGGTGTTAATGTTAAATTTTTGTTTAATCTCCTTGTTTGAGAAGATGTGTCATGTTTTGGCAGAATTGTGTATAAAAGTGCTATCTGAATATTAGGACATGGCATTTTCTATTATCAGGTACAAATAATAGTAATCATAATGCTTGCATCGTATTATAGTGTACCAGGTACCGTTCTGGTCCACATAATATATTAACTCTTTAAACCCCACAACAGCCCTCCCATTTTACAGATGAGGAAACTGAGGAACAGAGAGACTAAGTTTGTTGTCCAGGGTCACCTAATAAAGGACAGAGCCAGAGTTAGAACTCGGAAGTCTGTGCTCTTAACCACTTTCCTATAGCTGTCTATATGAATCTAACTAAAGTAATGAGGGTATTTAAAATCATGTTTTAATAAAATATACTAAGTACATAAAAATTCTATCCTAGATTCTTATAAACATCAGTATATGAAATTATAAGAATTATCTGTCATGAGGGTAGTAAATTGAAAGTAAGTGTTTAAAACCACTAAAAACTTTCCTGTTAGCATTTTAACTCTTTGATCTCAGGCATTTATTTAAACTTTTAGTTGGAGTGAATGTTTTTCTTTCAAAAGAACTTTAGTATTTTTGAGCATTGTGGTTTTGGTTAATGGTATATGTTTGATTATATAGCTATTTGCAGTATTCTTTGCTACTAAAATTTTAGTGTCCTGAGAATTTATTAATGACCATCTGGAATATAGATGCCTTTGAGTTTAGCTTAGATTGCCAAGTGAATTTAGGAAACTGTTTACTTCAAATGCATAATAAGGAAGTAGCATTTTTGGACTATTAGTTTAGGCATCTAATCCTTAACTCTTAAAATTGGGTCACTTAAAATTTTAGATGGATTTCTAAAGAAATATAAACTCAAGAAATTAGTACTGTGTAACTTTTTATGACATCTGCCCCCTTAGATTTCTGCCTTGAAAAATAACTAAATATTTTTAAAACTTAGAGCAATGTAATTGAAGCTGCTCCAGATATGAAAAGAGAGAGTGAAAAGGAATGGTACTTTGGCAATGCAGACAAAGAAAGGAGTGGCCCATATGGATTTCATGAGGTATGTGTTTGGGAGAAACTTTTCATGGAAGTCTTAGTCATTTTTTATATCCTCCTGATAGCACATATAGAGATGTGGAATATTTTAAATCTATGATTTGATTTACTGTCATCAGCTCCAAGGACTCTGCCATTCTATTTCCACATAAAGGACGAGATGACTTGTATTTCTAGACACACATACACACAAAATCATGTCTTCAAATCTTACTGTTTAAAAGCTATTGTTATGACACTGCTAATTATTAGAGAAATACAAATCAAAACTGCAATGAGATACCACTTCATACTAGTCAGAACGGCCATCATTAAAAAGTCTACAAATAACATTTGCTAGAGAGGGTGTGGAGAAAAGGGAACACTCCTGCACTGTTGGTGGGAATGTAAGCTGGTACAGCCACTGTGGAAAACAGTGTGGAGGTTCCTCAAAAACCTAAAAACAGAGTTGCCATATGATCCAGCAATCCCACTCCTGGGAATATATCTGGACAAAACTATAATTCAAATAGATATGTGCACCCCTATGTTTATAGCAGCACTATTCACAATAGCCAAGACATGGAAACAACCTAAATGTCCACCGACAGTTGAATGGATAAAGTAGAGGTGGTACATATATACAATGGAATATTAGCCATAAAAAAGAACAAAATAATGCCATTTGCAGCAACATGGATGCAACTAGAGATTGTCATACTAAGTGAAGTTCATACTAAGTGAAGTAAGTCAGAAAGAGAAAGATACCATATGATGTCACTTATATGTGGAATCTAAAATATGATATAAATGAACTTATTTATGAAACAGAAACAGATTCACAGGCATAGAAAACAGACTTGTAATTGCCAAGGGGGAGGGGGAATGAGGGGAGGGTTGGAGTGGGAGTTTGGCATTATCAGATGCAAACTAGTTTATGTAGAATGGATAAACAAGGTCCTACTGTATAGCACAGGAAACTATATTCAATGTTCTGGGATAAACCATAATGGAAAAGAATATAAAAAGTATATATGTATAACTGAATCACTTTGCAGTATAGCAGAAATTAACACATTATAAACAACTATACTTCAATTAAAAATAATTTTAAAAATTAAAAATAAAAGTTATGGAAGTAGCACTCAGGTTTTTAATGACTTTTGTATAATAATTATGTTAAGCTATAATGCTTCTTTATGGTATGAACAGGTAAGTTTTAATATACAGTCTTCAATTCATTGAAAATTGCCTATACACTCCAAGGGCAATTTCCATCTTAATTAACATCTGGTGATGTTTGGTCCTGCCAACTTGGCTTCCAATTCTTGGCTTCCCAGGCTCAGTCGGAATTTAGTCAAAGATAGTTTTATAGAAGACCAGCCTTCCACTTATATATAATTTGGTTGCTTTATACTCTGCCTATGGTGTTTATTCTTTCCAGTGTTCCTTATGCTCTGCAGTTTGGCCAACTAAATGGTTATTTTCTGATATTAGCAGCCAAATTTGAGTTCCTGAAGGCCTGTCAACAGAAGTCTTTTGCTTTCTAATAGTGAATTTGTATGTGTATTTCATAGTTCAGTTTATATTTTCTGTAAAATAGAAAACATTAGCAAACCTTTTCATTTTGTTTGGTCTGCTTGTAATAATGATGCCTTCCATTCATTTAGATGCAAGAATTGTGGACCAAAGGAATGTTAAATGCAAAAACCAGGTGCTGGGCTCAAGGCATGGATGGATGGCGACCACTTCAGGCAATACCCCAGCTTAAGTGGTGTCTGTTAGCCAGTGGACAGGCTGTACTAAATGAAACTGACCTTGCTACCCTTATATTGAACATGTTGATCACAATGTGTGGATATTTTCCAAGCAGGTAAAATGTAATTGAACATTTCCATGGTTAACAAGGACTGTAAAACATCTTGTTCTCCCCATTTGTATGGGTGCTTGCTAAGGCATGGGATTGTTCTAGTGACTTAGAGCAAAGGTTTTCTATTTGTGGCTTTGGGGGAATGCTGCTTTGGATTTTGGAGCTTTTTGAAGCAAGATATAAGAAAATAATTTGCAAATTTTATTGATAAAGTAAGCTAAAAAGCAACTTTCTCTGGGAAACTTCAAATAATGTTACAAAATTGAGGCTTACTAGCAGCTCTCTAGCAACAGTAACAATTGTCATATTCATTGAATCAGGTATGAAAGTTTTGAAATGAACACTCTGTGATTCATAGACCAGTGGTGAGTGCCTAGTGACTGCTCCTGATCTGTCAGGTTAGCCTCTCCTGGTTTAAGAACATGAGTCTAGGCCCACATCTTGCCCCGCTTGACTAGTGAAGGTGAGACTTTGTTATCCAGTGATAGTCATAATTATAACCCTTGCATGGAACTTTTCAATTTTTCAAACTTTTCAGTCAAAATTTGCATATATATCATCTTGTTTTATTACTATAGTAAAGATACTTTGTGATGGAATTTAATGAGTAATTGTTAATTTTATAGCATTCGAGGCTTTTATAGTTCCAGTTCTCTTTAAAATTCAGATCAGGCTTAAAAACATACAATTAGTATTTAGAAGTAATGTAGCTCTAAAATTGAGGCTACACTTGGAAAATACTGAGAGTAGTTAAATTAAGGTTTACATTTATTGAAAAAGTTTGATATGCCCTTTGGGGGGAATATCCACTGACAGTGTGTTGGAAAACACCAAGTTTAAATAATAAATAAGAGTCTCTGGCTGTTCTAGGGTACTGTTTTTCAAGGAAATCTTTTGGAAGGAAATGAAGTCATATTAAGCAGCCAAATAGATTTAAACCAAAATACCTAATCATGTTCCCAGCTGTATGAGAGCTTAGTCTTCATAAACAAAAATGTAAGGTAACATGCTTCATGCCTAGTAGAATGTCATATGCTCTGAACATACAAATCTTAATAAATATATTAAATGTTGACCATAAAAAAATGTTTTTCTAGGGATCAAGATAATGCCATCATTCGACCTTTACCTAGAGTGAAAAGGCTGCTGTCAGACAATGCTTGCCTTCCCCATATTATTCAGGTAAGTTACTTTTATGTTATAAACTAGGAACAATATTTTAAGAATCATTTTCCCTTATTTAAGTTTATTGTGAGCCCCAGTCTTTGTCTTATTGTAGTATGTTCCATTTTCAAAAGGCCTGAATTATACTTACCTCACTTACTCCTAATTGAGTTGATATTCTGAATATACTGTGGAAGGTTGTATATCCAAGAGCCTAGACATGGGAAGCTTCCATGCTCCAGAATTATTCTCATAAGGTTTTATTTATTATCTGTTCTTAAAATCACAACATTGTAATAACTGAAAGGTGACAGTTTGTGGTGCATGTTGGTGTTGTTAGGGGTACTGGGAAGCACACCAGCATCCCACAGATGTGGGCATGGTGGGTTATATCTTAAGAAATAGTTACAGTCTTGTCAGCTTGCCTCAGAGTATTTGAGTCTTCTCAGTTATATGATATCATGGATAACAACTAATCCAAAGCATTGAGTTGAAATTATGTAGGATATACTAAGTATCTTTTCTTTCTTTCTTATTGTTATTCTGCTCTTTGGGAATTAAGCTACTGAAACTCCAGATGAGCCCTAAGTCAGGTCGCAGAGATGTCAGGTCACTGTTTCTCTCCTGTCTATAGATTATTCTGTCAAATCTAATTTTTTTATATTAACCACACATGGTGTGGCTTTAAAATATGTCAGTAACTTGTGCCATTTGTATCTCTCAGTTGTACATTGGTGTGAAAAGGGAGAGGAGAGTTACTCAGTATATTTTTACATTCACCAATAGTGAAAGTCACTGGTAATGAAAAAGGCTTCTGAATATGACAGTACCTTATCAACTTTTAAAAGAATTTTCCCCAACTTCTGTTATTTAAGCATACCAGCATTTCAACTTTTGTGCGCTTTTCTGTTGTGGGCATTTCTTTTCAGAGCCTTAATTGAAAGCCACTACCACCCTGGTCTGTGTGTGTCTGCAGCTGCATATGTGAAGTGGTACAAGGAGAGGGATTTGTTCTCTATCCCGGCCTCTCTCCTGTAGAGAAAGGACCATGCCTAGAAAATCTGTCTCTCCCAAACATTTTCCCAAGACTTATGAAACTGAAAGGAAAGAAGCAAGGTTGAATTTCAGGCCAGGGAGGATTGACTGAAAAACAGATTTTAAGAGGTGTGGTCAGTGTAACATGAAACTTTGGGGGGAAGATCTATTTTAATTAACAAAAATTTTTAATAGTAACTGAACAAGTAGGAAGATTGAAGAAATTTAGTGATAAACCTAGCTGCTTTTAACAGTATATGCCTCCCATATTTTTTTATACTGAGTTCAAAAAAACATTTCTTAGAAGCTGTTTTTGTTTTCACTTAATTTTCTATATTCTGGGAGGCCTTATTCTTGCTAAGCACAGTTAGGCAGTTGTAGCGGTTTTTAGGAACATTATCTATCTACGTTGCTTGGTACAGATTTCTGTACATCATTTGACTGTAAGAGCAATCACCAGTTTTACCATCTGATACAGCTTCAGAATTTTTGGAGTCGTCTAAGATACAGTGAATGAATGTCCTAGGTTTTCTGATATAGTCACAATTTCAAATATTCTAGGTTGTTGCCTGTTAATTCCTGTATTTTTGTTAGAGTGATATCGAATCTTAAACACAAACACCATTAACACTAGGGAAAATCCTGTGTTATTATATCTCAGTTTTTCTTTTGTAAAGTATATCATAGTACTGTTTTGCTATGTATAATCTAAATACTTTGTTGAATAGGTAAGACACCAAAAACAGAGAAATTTAAATTACTTACTTAAAAGACATATGGCTATTCAGTCTCATACACTGAATCTAGAACTTTGACCCCTAATCTGAGCTAGTACTTATTCTTGTTATTGTAATTTTTTACTGGTAGCATTTGACTCCAAATTGGGAATTCTTCAGAAGTAAGTGTTTATAGGAAATTGAAATGCCACTTTTATTAAAGAAATTTAATAAGTTTTATCTTATCAGGTGTTTAGTCATAGCAATACTGTATGCTTTTTTTTTATTAGCCCAGATTCATTCCAGTGATCCCAGATAGTTCCTGCAGTATTGCTAGCTCAGATTTCTGTAAACCACATATCTTGGTACTTTCTGGTAGTGGCACTACTGGTATTTGGTTACCCTCTTGCCTTGTACCTGCACTTGTAGATCTGTTTTTTAGTGCTGTTTCACTGAAAGCTGTTCTCTGCTCAGCTCTTTTGAGTTCTCAGATAGTCTTCAGAGGATGCTTCCTTTCAAATCAACTGACCTGAAACTAACCCAAAGGGTAGCTACTTTTTTTTTCTTCTTTTGTCATTAACAGAGAAATCCATTCAGGAAGATTCCTGCACAGGAAATAATTTTATCTATAATCATGACAAAGCAGCTTCAGGCATGTTTGCACTTTTTATGAATAAGTTTTGATCAATTCTTTATTAATATTTTACTATCTCTGCATTAAATGCTATAAAATATTTTTCAAATCTGTTTAGAACCTGGTAGACAAGCATACTGAGTCTGATTTTTATTTTGTTACACTACTTATGAGAAACTGTAACCCCAGCACATGAAATACATAAACCTAAGATGAATGGTGATGTTGCAAGTTTTTTACAGCTCAATAACCAGACATTTTATTTCGTTTTTTTTTTAGCTACTGCTGACCTTTGACCCTATCCTTGTTGAGAAGGTTGCAGTTTTGTTATATCGTATTATGCAAGATAACCCACAGTTACCTCGACTTTATCTTAGTGGAGTATTTTTCTTTATCATGATGTATACAGGTTCCAATGTGCTTCCTGTTGCTCGGTAAGAACTCTAGTGATAATCTATTTGAAATTACTTGAATTGTACATGGACAGATTTATTAAATTAGTTTTTTGTGAGCATATCATTATATTTATTAAATTTTTCATTATAAGAGCTGTTTATATATGTCTGAAAATTTGAAAGTTAGAAGAATAGGGGAGGACTTACCTGGTGGTGCAGTGGTTAAGAATCTGCCTGCCAATGCAGGGTACACGGGTTCGAGCCCTGGTCTGGGAAGATCCCACATGCCACAGCGCAACTAAGCCCGTGCACCACAACTACTGAGCTTGCACTGTAGAGCCCACGAGCTACAACTAGTGAGCCCACGTGCCACAACTACTGAAGCCGTGTGCCTAGAGCCCGTGCTCTGCAACAAGAGAAGTCACTGCAATGAGAAGCCTGCGCACCGCAACAAAGAGTAGCCCCTGCTCACCACAGCTAGAGAAAGCCCACGCGCAGCAACAAAGACCCAACGCGGCCAAAAATAAATAAATTAAAAAAAAAAGAATAGGGGAAAAATTATTCAGAATTACACCATTTTACCACATCTAACATAAGAATTGTATCATCTAGTATTTTAATCGTACAGATTTAACTATATTCATATTATATACAGTTTTACATTTTGCTTTTTTCTTAAAATTGAGTAATTTTTTAATATTAATACATAACTGTAATATGACCATAATTTAAATTTTTTTCTAATTCATTTAAGTTCTTGCCTTAATTAGAAATTAAACTGTTTGGGAATATGGATTTACAAGTTGCCTTTTGTGGCTCTTATTTACATATAAAAGATGTGGTCTTAAACAACAAGGTCATACTGTATAGCACAGGGCACTATATTCAATATCCTTTGATAAAACATAATGGAAAAGAATATTAAAAAAAAGAATGTCTATATGTGTATGAGTCACTTTGCTGTACAGCAGAGACTGGCACAACATTATAAATCAACTATACTTAAAAAAAATCTGGTCTTAGAAAACTGAGGTTACTAAATCTAAATCAGTTCCTATACCTGATAAGTAATTCTCTTTTTCCTAGATTTTTGAAGTACACACATACCAAACAGGCTTTCAAGTCAGAGGAGGTAAGGCAAATTAATCCTCTGAATACGTGACTTAATACTGGGGAAGCTGTCTTGGCCCTGAAGTTTACTTAGCTGTGAATTTTCCTTCCTTCCTTTCCTTATAAGCCCTTGAGGGCAGGTATTGTTTTATTTTTTGCATTCCTTGTGGTACCTTGCACAAAGAAAGTTTACGCTAATATTTTTAAAATGAAAATAAATGTTGCCTATTAGAATTAATAATTAAATTGTAGATATGAATTATAACCTGGCATTGCTATGAATATAATTTGTTCCCTTAGTGTAAAATTTACATTAGTAATGTTCATAAATAATTCAGTATATACCTGAGTCTCATATAGTCAGCTCAGATTCAGTAAGACTTCCACCTTCTTTTTGTTCATATCCCAACATGTTAGAAGTGCTAAGTTTCTTTTTTGAAGCTACTTAATTCTTCAGGTGCTCTTAAGTATTATTGCCATTTTACTGGGGAGGAAAAATAGGAATCCAAAAAAAAGATAAGACTTATCCAGGTAGCTCTGACAAAATGTAGCTTTATACCTGCATTTTACAGAGATATTTATTGTAAACACATAACTGAATTGTGTTTGAAATTTTGTTAGGCTTTTCATGGAACATTGATTTTCATATTTTATTGAGAGCAGAATAAACCAAAACTAGACCACTGTTTAAGAGACTAACCAAGGAATGTTATACCAGTCTGACAACAGACACAAGACCAAAACTGCATGTTTTATAGAGAGGCCAGTAAAGCCCTAGAAAGTTATCTGTCTACAGTCTAATAATACTAAAGTGATACCCATGGAAGTATGATTTCCATAGCTTTATGAAAATAGAAAATGAGAATATAAAGTTTTTAAAAAATTTGCCCCTATTGTTACCACCTTAATGTAACATTAGGCACTTTTAATCATTCTTTTTTTTCCTTTTTTTCTGTGAAGTTATGCATATGTAATCTTTTTCTTCAAATTTTATAATATGAGAAACTATATACATCATTTTCCCTAACAATATTTTGAATTACAGCCAAACAATATTTGTTTATAGCAGAACTCTAGATGTAGGAATTATGAAATAATAGTATTCTAAAGAAGAAGCAATTCTTCACCCCAAAGTTTAACAGATAGTCAGTTTATGGCTTTTATTAGTAAAAAGCCTGAAAATATTCATCATCTAATTTGTCTTTGCACTAAGTGGTAAAACCATGTCTGGATTTTTTCCCCCCTGTCTCTCTGTCAGATCCTAGAAGAATAAAACATCCTCAGTTTGCCTAGAAGGAAATAAGAAAAGTATTCATAGTCTTTAGGAATTTTTTCCATCAGGTAAAGAAATGAGTTTAAAATTTTAGCATGATAAATATGAACATTACCCTGACTTCATTTGGCCAGTCAGAGAATATGGAGTTCTTAGTACAGTTAATTATAATTACTTTGTATAGAAATACTCCATCTAAATTCTAGCCACATTTCATGAGGATAGGCTCTTTAAGATCTCAATTTTTCTGGACTTATTTTTGAAAACAGAAGCAGGTGCAGGTGGGAACTACAGCCAACGATGTAACACAGAATAATTGATGTAAATCTTTGCAGAGTCTTCCTTGTGTTGTTCATTACTGTTATACATGGTCAAAGGCTAATTGTGCTAAATAATGTTGGCAACACCTGACCGATGAGGAGGTTAAGGCTACTGCAGGGTTAGAGCGGGTAGTTCCACCTTGGAGTTCATGCCAAGCCAGTTTATACCAGACACCTTGCACTTCTCATTTTGCCATTTTTCCATCTAAATTTCAAAAGCATAAAAGCAGTATGTTCCAGTTATTCTCCTTTCTTAAAATGTTCTCTAACCCCAATTCATTTATTAGAAAACTGAAAGATAACTTTAGTGTTTCTGATTACGTTTTTTTTTTTTTTTTTTTAAAAGACGAAAGGACAAGATATTTTTCAGAGAAGTATACTTGGGCACATTCTACCAGAAGCAATGGTTTGTTACTTAGAAAATTACGAGGCTGAAAAGTTTGCTGAGATTTTTCTAGGAGAATTTGATACTCCAGAAGCAATCTGGAGCAGTGAAATGAGGTAAATAGCCAGCTGATTGTATTTTATACACAGAATCTTTGCCTCTTCCCATCTGGTTTGACCTCTGTGAAAAGATTTCCTTTCACTAGTTACATAATCTAAAGCTACAGTAGTCATTGGTGCCAAATCAGGTGACTGCTGTTGACAAGGCCCTGAGCTTTTTTCTGTTCTAAGGTGATTTGACAAAATTACTGTTACCTTAATAGAGCTTTATATAAGGGTGGAGCCTATTACCACTGGTGCTTTTAGACAATGAATTAATATCTATGTAAGAGATATATAGGAATAAAATCAAGACACTCCTTCTGGGTATTTGGAAATAGAACTGTACCCCACTAATTAAAAACTATGCCCACATGGAATGGATCAGTCTAGAGATACCCACAATCATTTTAGAATGAGGGCTCCCTAGCCAGCACATATTGACCATAATCTGGAGGTTAGCAGGAGAATGCCATAGGAAAAGCCTGTTTCCACCAAGAAAAAGGAGAGGCCCAGAAGCAGATGTCAGTGTCCAGGCAGGCACTGTCCAGGAAAGACTCAGCAGTTAATGGTTCCAGTGTCAAGTCTGGCTCTCTGGAGAACCCCTTGGTCTTCTTAGCTGGATGGCAGTTGATCTTCTGAGTCAGTTACTCACTCTTCTTTGGCTGACTCATACTCACAATGCCACCTGCTCGTCATCATTTGGCTTCTCTGATAGGTTGACCTACAGGCTTGGCATATGCTAGCCATCAATTTGAATATATTCTGTATGAATATTCATATAGAAAATTGAAAATTTTCAATTTGAAAATTGAAATTTCATATTGAAAATATTCATATTTTTCATTGGGAACAAATGTATAGGAACATGAATACGTTTATTACAGTTATTCTGTATAATATTTTTCTCCGGAGATTGGTTAGTATGAGTCTCTCATCTAAAAGATGTAGCTCTCTGTATACTGAGCAAATCAATTTTCTGCTTAGCTGAGGGCCAGATCCCAGGTTGTGCTACATTAACTAAAATAAAGACCAGGCAGTGAGCTTCTTTGGGGTGATAGCTAACTTGATTCTGTGGCTGTGCCCTCATGCATGCAGATTCCATACCATTTGACTTTCTAATGACTGAATTTTCAATAAGAAGGACTGATATTGTCAGCCTTTTTCTCTATGGTCTTCTTTATAGATCATATTACAAATAAGTTTATATCCATGGAGTGTTTTTACATAGTAAGTTTAGAATACTCTGAGTAACATTCTTACAAGCTCTCATTTTAGGCCAATAACTTAAGTTATTCTGAAGAAGATCCATTTAATTACCTTGAATGATTACCTGTCTTAACCTTTTCTTTAAAATAGAATAAAATAATGCCTTCATAATGCTTGGAGACTTTTCTAATTGTAGGCGCCTTATGATAGAGAAGATTGCTGCCCATCTTGCTGATTTCACACCTCGTCTTCAGAGTAACACAAGAGCACTTTATCAATATTGTCCCATCCCAGTTATCAACTACCCACAGCTAGAAAATGAACTATTTTGTAATATTTATTACCTCAAACAACTTTGTGATACATTCCGGTTTCCAGATTGGCCAATTAAAGACCCGGTAAGTCAGCAGATTAATTTTTGCCTTCTTAAACCATAAAAAAACCTCTAATCACTTCTGGGTATTTCTTCTTTCTGTGATAAGAAGGATAATAGCTTTCTTAAATATTCCTCCTTACTTAAGCACTGTGTAATTCTTTCTTAAATATTCCTCCTTACTTAAGCACTGTGTAATTCTGAGTGTAGTTCAGTACATTTGGGTAAATCCCAAACTGAAAGAGTTTTTTCAGGGAGCATGAAAGGACTTTACAATCTTGATCTTTTGTGACAAAAACAAAACAAACTCAATTTCATGTATATAATACAATTACATACTATAATAGCTTGGTGGAAGCTCATCTTTATAGGAGATTCATTAAGCTCACAGATGCTGGAGTTAGGCAGTCTGGGGTTGAGTTTCAGTTTGGCCATTAATGGCTCTGTATGTACATTCAGTGTACCGCCTGACTTCTCTAAGCCTCAGTTATGGTAATAGTACTACTACTACCAATAGCAACTGTTTCATGTGGTGGTTGGTAAGATTAAGTGAGAATTCATATAAAAAAACACAGCATATTCCTGGCACACACTGGAGGCAGTAAGTGTGACTTGCACATTTGTATAGTAGTATCTGCTGTCGCAGTGCCCTTGGGACCCGTCCAACTTGAGCCCCTGGATACCTAGTGAAAGCCTGGAATACAGTAGGCCTGGGTGCCCCTGTTGGTCTGTTACTATAGCAGAGGTTTTACCATTACCCTTACCATCAGAAGACTTAAGAACACTTGCCATTTGTACCACCAGGCACTGCCTCTTTACAGTGCAATGACCAAATGAAGGCAGGTAGACACTGCTGCTTGTTCCGGATTCAACATGAGATAGCAGAAAAAGTGTGGGCTTTTTAGTCAGACCTAGGTTTGAATCCAGCTCCATCACTTATTAACTGGGAAGTATGCAGCTGTCTCTCAGAACCTCAATGTTTTCATGTATTACTGAAATTTTATATAAGAATTAAATCTGCAGTCTGTAAAGCACATACCTTCTTGGCACATAGGCATGCAGCAAATATTAGCCCTCTTCTTCTCACCCCTACCCAGACTCCCTTGTCACTATCCCTTATGTTTGTTTGAATACCAGTATACCAGTAATTATGTTAGATCACCTTGAGAAGCATGCGATCATATACTGCTTCCTCTCTTACTACAGTGAATGCTAATTCCAAAGTTTTCCGTACTTTCTGAACGTTTCTTTAACAGTTAAAAGTAGAGACAGGGCTTCCCTGGTGGCGCAGTGGTTGTGAGTCCATCTGCCAATGCAGGGGACACGGGTTTGTGCCCCGGTCCGGGAAGATCCCACATGCCGCGGAGCATCTGGGCCCGTGAGCCATGGCTGCTGAGCCTGCGCGTCCGGAGCCTGTGCTCTGCAACGGGAGAGGCCACAACAGTGAGAGGCCCGTGTACTGAAAAAAAAAAAAAAAAAAAGTAGAGACAAAAATTGGCAGAGAATTAAAATATCACTTTAGGGACTTCCCTGGTGGTCCAGCGGTAAAAGAATCTGCCTTACAATGCAGGGGACGCGAGTTCAATCTCTGGTCAGGGAACTAAGATCCCACATGCCACGGGGCAACTAAGCCTGGGCACCACAACTACCGAGCTCTCACGCCTCAAGTAGAGCTCACGTGCTCTGGAACCCGCGCACCACAACTACGGAGCCCATGTGCTCTGGAGCCGCCTGTCACAACTAGAGAAGCGAGAAACCCGCACACCACAACTAGAGAGAAGCCTACGTGCTGCAGCAAAGGATCCCGCATGCCTCAACGAAGATCCTGTGTGCAGCAACGAAGATCCTGTGTGCAGCAACTAAGACCTGACACGGCCAAAAATAAATTAAAAAAAAAAAAATTAAAATTAATAAATAAATAATAAAATATTACTTTTTAAAAAATATAGCCCCATAACAAATACCTTGCTATCTGACCATTTAACAGTGCTAGAAGGTGATTTTGGTTATTTGTATTTTAGAAAGCTGTTAATTGGTTAGCCTAGAAATGTCAGTTGAAATAAATACAGCACAACAATTCTGTAATTTAAAAATTATATTCTGAAATAGTTTTACTTTAATAGATATAAATTTTAATTCTCTGTCTTTAAGGTTAAGCTTCTAAAAGATACCCTTGATGCCTGGAAGAAGGAAGTAGAAAAGAAGCCACCTACAATGTCAATAGATGATGCTTATGAAGTGCTTAATCTCCCTCAAGGACAGGGACCGTGAGTCATTTTCAGTGTCATCTTCCTCCTTCTTGCAGTTTGTGTTATACATGAGGAAGAGATTTGACAACAGTGTGTCTAGGATCGTAAATGACCAACGTATAGGAAAGAATGCAGATTTAATTTATCATCAGTGAAGTTTTATAGTAGAATAGATATGTTAGAGAAAAAGTTTAAAAGACATTTTAAGTATATACTGAATTTGTTCATTTTTGACAAGGCTGATAGTTAAAATAACTTAGAATTATAGTTTGAAGTGACAATTTGAAAAGTTAGTTTAAAATTCTTAGTTCTTCAAAACCTAAATATGGTTTTGTAATTTGAAGTGAATATGGTAACCTTGCATAGGGAATGTTTAGGTTTTATCTTTTATGTGTAAAGATAACACATAGGAATCATCTTACTTAAATCTTACTGGGTTTAATTTGATATCTACTATATGATCATATACAGTAAAAGTAAGATTCTTAAAATATCATTTTAGATGATTGTGTAAGTACTTTCTTGCACCTTACTTAAGCACTTTTAGATGATTTTAGATGATTGTGTAAGTATTTTCTTGCACCTTACTTAATTCATGAAACAGTTTTCCTATTTTGTAGGCATGATGAGAGCAAGATTAGAAAAGCTTACTTCAGACTTGCACAGAAGTACCACCCTGATAAGAATCCAGAAGGGAGGGTATGTACTGCCTTTGGAATTAGGGCTTTGGGGTTGACTTGCTACTTGCTTTTGCTTTATTACTATTTCAGGCAGAGGAAAGATACGCTCATCTTATGCGCCAGTGTTTGCCTCATAATATATGTCCAGTATATGTTTAATTAACCTCTGACCCACGTGCCCAAGTTTTCAGCATAAATGATCTTCTCTCATTTTATCAAAAGGACTACACTGTGACTAGTAACTTTTGGGTTTTATTCTCTTTCCTTACCCATGTCGGTTTGAGAATTAACTCTAATGGGCAGTCACATGAATAACTGAAAAATTAGGATATGGGTGAACTTAATTCATTTGTAGTGATGCCATTGCCACCCAGATTGCTTTGGGTAATTTATTTTTTTCTAATGACATCTAACTTCATATCACTCTTAATGAAAAAGTAGAAAATTTGCTTCAGACTTAAAGTCATCTGCTGCCAGCATTCCCTGATCTTGTCTTTTCCAGCTTCCTACTACAGCGCCAATGGAGATTCATAAAAGATAAAATCAGACAAGGACCAATAAAAACAGTACTCATAGTTTGTTGCTAGAAACTTGGAGTAATTTCCACTGATTCAGGGCTAGTGTTTTTTATTAGAGACAGGCAGTATTCCTGAATAGGAATACAGCATTGAAAAAATGTCACTTTTATATGTTTAAGGCATTTTTAATCAAAAGCCTGGGACATTTTTTGAGAAATCTAAAGCAGTTCAAATTCATCTGGGAAAGAAAACAATCAATATAGGAAGAAATTTTGAAATTAGAATTAAGTTGCTAAACTTAAACTACCAGATATTAAAATACTCTATAAAACTGCAATAGTAAAATAGTATTATACTGGCACAAGGATCAACATATAGATAAGGAACATTATAGTATAGTAGTTTAAGAGCACAGATAGAGTCAGACCTGGGTGTGCGTCTTAGCTCTGTGAGCAATGGGCTTTGTGACTTTAGGCAAGCTAACATCTTTAAGGTGAGGTTAATAAGGGTACACACCTCACAAGGCTGTTTTGAGGATTAAGTGAGATAATGTGTGTAAAGCATTTAGCACAGTGCCTGCCATAGTGCTCAAAAAACAGTAGTTCTTATCATAACTATTTTTGTAACAACTCAGAAACTATCTCTGGTGTGTATGAGTTTAATATGACATATATGGTATAAGCTACTGAAGAATAATTTTCAGTAAATGGTACTGAGATCATTGAATAAGTATTTGGGAAAAAAAATTGTTTCACCTTAAAAGTATACCACCTATATTACAGTTGGAATGAATCCCTTTATGTAAAAAACAAAACAAAATAGTAACCAAAGAATTTACTGGCAAAATACAAATCATCTGTGTTCTAAGTTGTAATTCGAGATGTTAACAAAAGTTAATTGTCTTTGGTTACATACAGGATATGTTTGAAAAGGTAAATAAAGCCTATGAATTTTTATGTACCAAATCAGCAAAAATAACAGATGGACCAGATCCAGAGAATATAATTTTAATTCTGAAAACACAGAGCATCCTCTTCAACCGTCATAAAGAAGGTAAGGCATGTGTTATTCTCAAATTTTGATTTACCCTCCAGCTAATTCTACCATGCTTCTTGTTTCTGCAGCCTATTTCTAATTATTATTGCAAAAGACTCTTAGAATTGCATTTTAGATATAGTAAAAGAGTAGTTTTCTGTAGTTAGAGTAGTTTACATTTCCAACCAGATTTCATTGTTCCGTCCTAAAGTACATTTCTGTTCTCTGGAGGTACTTGGTTAGTTTTTGTCTTTAGCCATTTAGCAGTAAACATATTAACCGAGATATAAAATGGACCTGGCATTTAAGGGTCATTAAATGTCTTTTATAAGACTGTACCTATCCATAAACCTCTAAAGGCTGAAAACACCAAGAGTGTTCTGGTTTTTAAAAAGCAACAGAAACTTTTCAAATGATCCTATATATCCCTTCACACCTCATTTCCTGTGGTAGCTTTCGAAACCCTCTGATCCTGTGGGACAGTTTGAAAAATTTATAGATAAAATAGGTGTGATTTTGTAACCAAAAGTGGGATCCAGCTGCTCACCATTCAAAAGCCAATAAAGAGGCAAGGTTGGTGGAAAGGAAAGTTTGCTTTATTTTGGATGCCAGTAATCAAGGGGGTGGGGTGGAGGAAGGGCAGCTGCCTGTTCAAAGGCTGATTCCCCCCACCCCAAACCAGTGGGCAAGAGGTTTTATAGGCTGAGGGAAGGGGCTACATGCAGAAACAGTCCAGTCAGCTCTGACAGTCATCTTAAAATTGGTCATGTGGTGGTCTGACCAGTGTCATCTTGATTGCTTTAAGTACAGTTAGTCTTCAGTTCCAGGGTCAGTTTGTTCCCATTTCCTTGAGGCCACTTCTCAGAATTGTGGCAGCTTATGTCATGGCTATAGTCTGGTCATCATGTAGTTAACTTCTTCCACCTGGTAGGAGTTTTCAGTATCTATAAGACAGCTCACAGGATATGGCTCAGAACATTATCTGTAGCCTTTGAGGAGGAACTAAAGGTCCTTGACTTTGCTTAATGACTAAACTATTATTTGGTCTCCTTTGACTGTTTGCCTTTGTTTCTGTATTTCCTCACTTCTCTGATTAAACTTATTCTTTGGCTAAAGTTTTTGCACAGGTGGAGGACATGGAGGGCAAGGACCATAGGGTCCTGCTCTGTTTCAATTTCAGGATACAGGTTATTGGAAATCTCCAGCATGTTTTCAGGGCTATTTAGTAGCAGCCAGAAAGCTAGGAGCACGTTGAGAATTTTTAAGACTCTGTTGAGGGTGGGAGTTGGGTTCAATATGGCATGTGTCCATTGGCTTGGGAACTAAACTTGTCTTACACACAAAGTGGGAGACCCATTTGCTCTATAGGATGATGGGAGAAAAGAGAGGACAGTGGGGATCTGAGATAAGCAGGAGTGTTGGGTAATTGAAGACAAGTAGGGTTCCAGTTTAAGTATTGGAGGGGACAGTGTAGGGATTGAGCAGCTTGGTCATTAGAGAACAGTGATTAATTGATTCACTTTTGCATATGAACTCAACAGAAAACATTTGTACAGTATTTAGTTATATGGCATTTATCACTAATCAGAATGAGTTTAAAGAAGTCTTTTTCAAACCATTGGTTGTTTTTTGATGGCTGGTAAATCTATATTAGCCACAAGGTGCAGTTGTAGCTCATCATTGGTATATTATCAAGGTCAGAATGTTTTTTCAGGCTGTCTTCCACTTTTCCCAAAGGGGGTTTATACTCAGTAAGTTGGGATGGGGGTCCTGATCTGATAGAACTTAACATTAATTCACTCTTCTTCTTATGTATGTATGTGTTAGGACTACTGGGACCAGTTCCAAGGGGCTTTTTTTTTTAAGCCATCTTAGAAATGAGTTAATTTAAAGCAGATTATTTGTCATCTTCAAAAGGCAAAAAGCTTTATGCTGATTTCAAGTGGGATGACAGAGATACTTATAAAGTCAAAGCCAATTAATTTACATATTTCCACCTCATAGGTTAGTTTAAAAAAAAAAAGAATGAAAAGAACAGGAATTGAGCACCAGTATATTTCAGATTTCACTTTTAAATTTGCTTGTCAAAATATGGAATTAGCCAAATACAGTTAATAAATTAACTTTCTATTTTGTATTCATAGTAACAAATTATAGTCAGTATTTTCAAACATTTATTTTATGATAACTGGTAAAATAGGAAAGTACTCCTGTTATTCAGAAAGCAGAATATAAAATATTCACTCATTTAAATCAAATGTTTCTATCTCTTTATAAAGAGGTATGGGTCTCTGGTGCATTGGCTATGTCTTGCTGTCTGTGATCAGGTGAAAAGTTATAAAGATCACATGGACAACATAGAAAACATAGATATTTTGCAAAGGATCAAAACCACTATACACAAAGTTCAGTTTTAATCTACCAGAAAATACTCTTTTTCTAGTGGAAACATTTTAGAAAAGTCCACCAAACAAGTTTGCTAGTTGAAAAGATCCAAGGGATTTGTACTTGGTTTAATTTCTCTTTATAAACTAGAATTAGGAAACATTTAAGATGTTGCATATTTTAATCTCTTTTTTTTGGCAACATAATTGAAAGTAGTGTCAAAATTAACTTAGAACCATGATTATTTCAGATTTACAGCCTTATAAATATGCAGGCTACCCCATGCTAATTAGGACAATAACAATGGAAACTTCAGATGACCTCCTTTTCTCAAAAGAATCACCATTGTTGCCTGCTGCTGCAGAGCTGGCTTTCCATACTGTTAACTGCTCAGCCCTCAATGCTGAAGAGCTCAGAAGGGAGAATGGAATTGAGGTAATATGGAATGACCTTTGTCCTTGTCTTCAAGCTAGTTTAGGCAAACTGTATGTCTCTTAGCAATAAATAATTCACCAAGTACAAATACAGTTGATACAGTTTCTTTAATTTTTTGCAACAGATAACAATATTCTGTATATTATAATACCAAAATTAAAATAAATGGAGCTTTATTTCACAACGTGAATTGGAGAATATTGGATTCAAAATTGGTGAGCTTAATATTACTTGCAAAATAGCATAGTGGGATGCTTAAAAAAACTTCAGGGTCCTTTGTTTACTTGTTTATTTAACAAATGTTAATTGAGCAAATATTTCTTTGCCAAGTTTCAGATATTAAAAGGTTATTAATGTTTTATCCCTACCAGAAAAGGCTTTTCAGACTCCAACTCAAAATGGAGAGTTGATGGCTGACTTCTTTTTCTGCAGGTGTTACAAGAGGCATTTAGTCGCTGTGTGGCTGTCTTGAATCATTCTAGTAAACCAAGTGACATGTCTGTACAGGTAAGACTAAAACATATGGTTCCAAGAAAGTTACGCTAGACTAGTAGTTCAGACTTTAACATCTGTAAGAATCACTTGGAGGGCTCATTAAAACCTGGGTTGTGGGCTTCCCTGGTGGCGCAGTGGTTGGGAGTCCACCTGCCAATGCAGGGGACGCGGGTTCGTGCCCGGTCCGGGAGAATCCCACGTGCCGCGGAGCAGCTGGGCCCGTGGGCCATGGCTGCTGAGCCTGCGCGTCCAGAGCCTGTGCTCCGCAGCGGGAGAGGCCACAGCAGTGAGAGGCCCGCGTACAGCAAAAACAAACAAACAAACAAACAAAAAACCTGGGTTGCTGAGCTCTGCCTCCCAGGTCCCCTGCCCACAGAGTTTCTGATTCAGTATGTGTGGGGTGGGGCGTGAGAATATGCTTTTCTAACAAAATTGCCAAGTGATACTGATGCTGTTGGTCTGTGTATCACACTTTAAGAACCACTGTGCTAAATCATACGTAATCTGTTGGCTTAATTTTTTTTTTACCCAGTTTCAAACATTTGTCATTTTGCCATTTTTATTTCATTTATTTTCTATCCCCTTCCTTAATTTCCTTCTCTACCTCCCTCTCCCATCCCTAGTGTTTTCATTGGCTTTTTTTCTGTTGAATTCTTTAATAGAAAATCCATCAGGAGTTCATTAAGATCACTGTAGATGCATCTTTTTATGTGGCCTTTTGTTTATGCCAGCAAAATTTAGAATATAAAACAATCGAGTACAGGCTTTTGAGTTTCATCCTTATTTTTAAGTACAGTACATTATTAGAATTCTGGACAAAAATACTTTATTCCAGAGGTTGGCAAACTTCTTTTTATAAAGGGCCAGAGAGTAAATATTTGAGGCTTTCAAGTTATGTACAGTCTGTTGCATATTTTTATTTGTGATTTTTGCAACTCTTTCAAAATGTAAAAACCATTCTTAGCTTTCTGGCCATACAAGAACAGGGTTGACTTGGCCTGTTAGCCTTAGCGGCCATGGTTTGCCAACCCTGCATCTATAGGGAATCTTAACCAGAAATACTAATAATTCTATAGAAATGTTCTGTTTAATTTTGGAGTGTCATATATACCATTAAGTATTATTCACGAATCTCCGCTGATTTGATTTCCACTGTCTTAAATAAGGAATGCACATGTGACCTTTTTTTTTCTCTCTTATGTTGTCTGCAGGTGTGTGGACACATAAGCAAATGCTATAGTGTGGCCGCTCAGTTTGAAGAATGCCGAGAGAAGATCACAGAAATGCCTGGCATCATCAGGGATCTCTGTCGGGTGCTCTATTTTGGCAAGGTAGAGGTCATCTTTACCACTTTCTGGATTCAGTCAGCAGTGGGTTTTCTTGTCAAGTAGCCAGTCCCCAATTTATTAACTAGTTGTTTTCCTAAAATTATTTTCAAGTAAATTACATTTTTCACTAAAGCCTTGCTGCTTGTGGCTTTTGTTCCTGGGCTGGCCCACAAAGAGTAAGACTAGAGTGACATATCTAGAGGGAAGTTGGTCTCATGTGAATATTTGAACAGAGGCAGGGAAGCAAGAGAGAAGACTAGACTAAATCAATCTAATGAAAGTAAAGGACCACGTAAAACCTGAAACTTAAGAGTTGAGTCATTGCCTGGTGGAAAAGCTATAGGGATCTGAGAGCTTGCTGTTTCCTCCCAGTCTGGTACTGCCAGGGGAAGTTGTCTGTGGGTGATGTGATAGGTGGCTGGGAAGGAGAGTGATTTCTCAGGTAACTGGGCAGAGTGACAGTTGTGTTGGAATAGAACAGGATTAGGGTGCTGATCCCAGGCTAAGGTATCTAGAAATAAGGAATCTGATGAAAATAATGTCCTCAACTATATTTACTTGATGTCCTTAGAAGTGTTTAATAAGAATGCAAAGTCTGGTATAAAGAAGTAAATCTGTACACCTGCACTAAAGATATCATTGATACACTTAAGATCACTAGCACATGCGTTGCTATTAATGCCTTATCAGTATTTTTAAAAATTAAAAATACAAGAAGTGAAACAAAGAAAACTGTATTCCCAAGTCTTTGACACTAACTAGCCTCAAAGATAGTAATTCTGATACAGATCAAAACCACAATGAGCTATCACCTCACATTAGTGAGACTGGCTATCACCAAAAAGTCTACAAATAATAAATGCTGGAGAGGATGTGGAAAAAAGAGAACCCTCATACACTGTTCACGGGAATGTAAATTGGTACAGTACAGCCACTATGGAAAACAGCATGGAGGTTCCTTAAAAAAACTGAAAATAGAGCTACCATATTACCCAGCAGTTCCACTCCCGGGTACATATCTGGAAAAATGAAAACACTAATTTGAAAAGATACATGTACCCAACGTTCATAGCACTATTTACAATAGCCAAGATATGGAAACAGCCCAGGTGCCCATCAACAGACAATTGGCTTAAGATGTGTATACACACACACACGCAACAGAATGTTATTCAGCCATAAAAAAGAATGCTGCCATTTGCAGCAACATGAATGGACCTTGAGAATATTAGCTTAATATAATAAGTCAGAGAAAGACAAACACTGTATATCACTTATATTTGGAATCTAAAACATAATACAAATGAATGTATATACAAAACAGAAACAGACTCAGACATAGAAAATAAACTTATGGTTACCAAAGAGAAAAGGGAGAGAGAGGTGAGAAGGGACAAATTAGGAGTATGGGATTAACAAATAAAACTACTATACATAAAATAGATAATAAGGATCTACTGTATAGCATAAGGATTTATACACAGTATTTTGTAATAACCTATAATGGAATATAATCTGCAAAAAATCAAATCTCTATGCTCTACACCTGAAACTAACACAATATTGTCAATCAACTATACTTCAATTTAAAAATAATTTTCTAAAAATAGGAATTCTGTGTCTTTTCACAGGGTTACTTTTAATTTTAGGCTTTAAAAGATATAGGATTCAGATATAAACTGGTATTGAAAATATAAGAGGAGGTAAACACACAATAAGTTAGCTAGCTTGACATACATTGGCAGCCTGTTTCTCTTGGGAGCTTTTTTTTTAATCCTGTAATTAATTCCATTATTCTTATTCTCAGAGTATTCCACGAGTGGCAGCTCTTGGGGTAGAATGTGTCAGCTCTTTTGCTGTGGATTTCTGGCTACAGACACACCTATTGCAAGCTGGAATTTTGTGGCATCTGCTTGGTTATCTGTTTAATTATGACTACACACTAGAAGAGAGTGGTATTCAGAAAAGTGAAGAAACAAACCAGCAGGTAACCTTAACACTACTTAAACATTGAATTTGAACCCATACCGTAGGTTAATGCAAAGCAAAGCCCTAGCTCAAAGCCTCAAAGGCATAAACTGTTTTTCAAGATTATTAAGTTTATTGCTCTTTAAGCCCCCAAACTTTTTTGTTGTTGTTGTTGTTATGGTACGCGGGCCCTCTCACTGTTCTGGCCTCTCCCGTTGCGGAGCACAGGCTCCGGACGCGCAGGCTCAGCGGCCATGGCTCACGGGCCCAGCTGCTTCGCGGCATGTGGGATCTTCCCGGACCAGAGCACGAACCCATGTCCCCTGCATCGGCAGGCGGACTCTCAACCACTGCGCCACCAGGGAAGCCCTAAGCCCCAAAACTTTTTATCTTAACCACTTATCCCGGAAGGATTCAAGGCAAGGGAATTTGCAATAGCATATTCTGCACATAACTTAATCTTTTCTTGAGTACTCAGAGTCACCTTTATTTTTGCAAAATTATGGTTGTGTATCTCAGGGAGATCCTAACAGTGCTGTTGGGGCTAGCTCCCCTAAACACTTGAGAACTTACGTGATTTTTACAGATATTTTTTTCTGTCCTTTCCTGTTCACTGTCATTCATTACTCATTGTGATATGTGCCTGTAGCGATCAGATCTACCTACCCATCCCTATTCCCCACCCTATCCCCCAATGTGCTTCTTCCAGTTATCTACAACATACCGTATTAGGTATAAATGAGTACATAGATTCTGATGGTCTTTCACATAAATAAAAGAAGAAGCTCTGATGTCAGTGTTGGGGACTTTTTTGTTTCTTTTTTTTTTGCTTCCTGTTCCTTAATATGTTCCATACTGTTTTGATTCCATAAAGGTACTGTTGCCTGTGTAAGATAACAGATCTATTTTAATGTCTTAATGTCTTAATTTTTTTATAACAGGAAGTAGCCAACAGTCTTGCCAAACTGAGTGTCCGTGCTCTGAGTCGCCTTGGAGGGTATCTGCCTGAAGAACAAGCAACACCAGAAAATCCAACCATAAGGAAAAGCGTAGCTGGCATGCTGACCCCCTATGTTGCTAGAAAACTTGCTGTAGTTAGTGCTACTGAGGTATGTGCTTCAGAAGTAGCCTGGGTTTTTGATAAATACTGCAAGATTCTTTAGATAGTAGAGGAATATAACAATGTTGATTGCTCTTGGAAACCTAAAAATTGAAAATGTTCACATGCTTGTTCTCTCAACTAAGAAATTTGGTTTGTTGTTGTGGCTTGATGCTGATGTTATCATATCAGCTCTACAAGTCCAGTCTCTCTGTAAGGGTAGATTAACTTCATGTTTCTCAGCTGTAGAGCTCCCCATAATTTTTGATAATATTGAATCAGAAAGGAACAGGATAAGAGAGCGAACTTGGAATGGACAGAGGACTGGGAGTCAGGAGACCCAGATTCTATTTTTAGCTGTTTGTTATAAGCTATAACTTGCTTACACTCAGCATGGAAATCCTAAAAGTCAGTATATACACACATATGCATTCATGACAAAAATAAGTATGATCGTGGCAGATCGCCCAACCTCTTCTGTGAGAATCATTGAGAAACAATCTAAGCATTAGAGAATTGACCTATAGAAATCCATTAAATAGAATATCTTGAAGCCTCAAATTGTAAAGGTATATGGGAAGACATTAGAAGATGTTTAAAGTATTTTAAGTGAAAAGGTTAAATCCCATTTTTGGTATTAAAAAATTGAATGGATGGATCTGTATCAATATGTTAACTGTAGTTATCCCTGAATTGTAGAATTGTAGGCTATTTTATTTCATTTTCTCTGATAATCATCTAATAGTTTTAGAAGAAAAAAGGCCTCAGTGTTCCAAATGTAAAATATTTTTAGAATTTATAAACAGCTTATTTGTTTTTTTAATCTAATCTGATTGAGTCTGTTTTCTGGTGCAAGACACTGCCTTTCAGATCCCCTGAGTAAGAGAGAAGTGCTTTAGATGCCAATCTTGATCTTGGTTCTTTTTCCGGACTTTGTGTTCACCAGTGTGAAGTATTTTGCTGACTGAAAACATTCTTTCCAGAAATACTAACAAGTTGTTGATTAACTACTACAGGAAAGAAAAAAAAAAGTAACACTTCAAAATTTTGGCCTGGACTCCATCTGGATTTAATAAAATACTTATTTTAAACTGCCACTTCTCAGAGTTTTAAAATTTTCTTCATGATAAATTTTTTCAGTTATTTTACTTAACTGGTAGTTCATGTTTTGAAAACAAGGGTTGGATGTCTTTTTGTAAGATGGAGGTAATAACCCACTGCTTTCCTCCTAGCACAGAGCTCTGTAAATGTAAAGTGTAAAAAGTTCTTATTAAAACATTTAGAGAATTCCTGGTATCCCAATGGTTAGGACTCTGCTCTTTCACTGCCGAGGGCCCGGGTTCAACCCCTAGTCAGGGAACTGATATCCCACAAGCCACAAGGCACAGCCAAAAAACAACAACAAAAAACATTTAAAGGAGAGTTAAATGTCTATGTGTACACTTAAAATTGAGGAGAGCTAAACAAAGGGAAAGCACCCTGGATGGCTAAGCAGGCATAAGCTATGTCTGCAGAACTACAAGGTTTGGCCAAGAAAACCGGAACTGAGTCTCTGCCCATAAATTTTACTTCCCTTCCTAGGAGTATGCTTCATAAAGACTTAGATTTTGTTTTCAAATATATGTATGTAAAGGCAGTATGGTATGATTCTTTTTAAGCTTACATTTACTGAGTTTATAAAATGCTTTAACACAGGATATCATATGTAATTTTCACAAAGCAGAGCAAATGTTAAGAATGTGAAGTCAAAACAGACTCAAATTTGAATCCCAGTTTCACCACTTAAGGGTTGTGAGACCTGGGGCAAATAATTTGATCTTTCTCAGTCTTGATTTTTCTCAGCTGCAAAATGGAAAATATTAACGTACTTGGTAGAATTACTGAGATCTGTTATACTTAAGGCACCTATTACGGTGCTTGGCATGTCATAGACAATTTTAATGAATGGTAATTTCAATATATTTCCTAAATATTATAAAACAGTAATGTTCTTTCTCCTAGATTTTGAAGATGCTTAACAGTAACACAGAGAACCCCTATTTGATATGGAACAATTCTACAAGAGCAGAGCTACTTGAATTTCTTGAATCCCAACAAGAAAACATGATTAAAAAAGTATGTTATTGTTTTATAAATTACTTACTCTAATGGAATCTCTGGAAATATAACTTAGTATTGACGAAACAGAAACCCATTATTTCTCTATTGGGTGTTGATCAAGCCTATAGGTTTTGCTACCTAATATTTGGCCCATTTAATAATAGCATTCTTATTATATTTAATATACATTAGGATTTTTTGTTGTGTTTTTAGTTACCATTTACATATAGCTGTCTTCTATTTTAACCAGTTTTTGTGCCCAGAAGCTCTGTTTTAATTGTTCTCTTTAGCCTCTTTTCCCCAGTAAATTAAAATTGCTTTCTGGTATCAAAATTGAATAATTTCTCCTATCCTGCCACCTTCTAAAGGAGAAACTATTAAGCCATGAGAAAAACAAAAGACAGTAAGTAGAATGGGAGATAAGGAGAAGGCCTGGATAACACATACATTAGATGGTTGAGTCTTGATTGTTTAGAAGAAGTTGTGTTTTGGGGTTTGGACTTCATTAAAGAGTAACCATCACTGGGTGTCCTGAATTATTCAAAATTTAGTTTTGAATTCATTTCATGATAGTCACTCAGAGCTCTTCATTGATAGAAGTTTTGAGAATTACAGAGCTAGGGAGAACAAGTCTCAGATTTCTATGTATCATCTATTCTTTTTTTTTTTAACATCATTATTGGAGTATAATTGCTTTACAATGGTGTGTTAGTTTCTGCTTTATAACAAAGTGAATCAGTTATACATATACATGTTCCCATATCTCTTCCCTCTTGCGTCTCCCACCCTCCCTATCCCACCCCTCCAGGCGGTCACAAAGCACGAAGCTGATCTCCCTGTGCTATGCGGCTGCTTCCCACTAGCTATCTACCTTATGTTTGGTAGTGTATATATGTCCATGCCTCTCTCTCACTTTGTCACAGCTTACCCTTCCCCCTCGCCATATCCTTAAGTCCATTCTCTAGTAGGTCTGCCTTTATTCCTGTCTTACCCCTAGGTTCTTCATGACATTTTTTTTTTCTTAAATTCCATATATATGTGTTAGCATACGGTATTTGTCTTTCTCTTTCTGACTTACTTCACTCTGTATGACAGACTCTAGGTCCATCCACCTCACTACAAATAACTCAATTTTGTTTCTTTTTATGGCTGAGTAATATTCCATTGTATATAAGTGCTACATCTTCTTTATCCATTCATCCCATAATGGACAATTAGGTTGCTTCCATCTCCTGGCTATTGTAAATAGAGCTGCAGTGAACATTTTGGTACATGACTCTTTTTAAGTTATGGTTTTCTCAGGGTATATGCCCAGTAGTGGGATTGCTGGGTCATATGGTAGTTCTATTTGTAGTTTTGGGGTTTTTTTGCGGTACGCGGGACTCTCACTGCTGTGGCCTCTCCTGCTGCGGAGCACAGGTTCCGGACGCACAGGCCCAGTGGCCATGGCTCACGGGCCTAGCCACCCCACGGCATGCAGGATCTTCCCGGACCAGGGCACGAACCCGTGTCCCCTGCATCGGCAGGCGGACTCTCAACCACTGCGCCACCAGGGAAGCTATTTGTAGTTTTTTAAGGAACCTCCATACTGATCTCCATAGTGGCTGTAACAATTCACATTCCCACCAGCAGTGCTGGAGTGTTCCCTTTTCTCCACACACTCTCCAGCATTTATTGTTTCTAGATTTTTTGATAATGGCCATTCTGACTGGTGTGAGATGATATCTCATTGTAGTTTTGATTTGCATTTCTCTAATGATTAATGATGTTGAGCATTCTTTCATGTGTTTGTTGGCAATCTGTATATCTTCTTTGGAGAAATGTCTGTTTAGGTCTTCTGCCCATTTTCGGATTTGTTTGTTTGTTTTTTTGTTATTGAGCCGCATGAGCTGCTTGTTAATTTTGGAGATTAATCCTTTGTCGGTTGCTTCATTTGCAAATATTTTCTCCCATTCTGAGGGTTGTCTTTTGCTCTTGTTTATGGTTTCCTTTGCTGTGCAAAAGCTTTTAAGTTTCATTAGGTCCCATTTGTTTATTTTTGTTTTTATTTCCATTTCTCTAGGAGGTGGGTCAAAAAGGATCTTGCTGTGATTTATGTCATAGAGTGTTCTGCCTATGTTTTCCTCTAAGAGTTTTATAGTATCTGGCCTTACATTTAGGTCTTTAATCCATTTTGAGCTTATTTTTGTGTATGGTGTTAAGGAGTGTTCTAACCTCATACTTTTACATGTACAAGTCCAGTTTTCCCAGCACCACTTATTGAAGAGGCTGTCCTTTCTCCACTGTACATTCCTGCCTCCTTTATCAAAGATAAGGTGACCATATGTGCGTGGGTTTATCTCTGGGCTGTCTATCCTGTTCCATTGATCTGTCTTTCCGTTTTTATGCCAGTACCATACTGTCTTGATTACTGTAGCTTTGTAGTATAGTCTGAAGTCAGGGAGCCTGATTCCTCCAGCTGCATTTTTCGTTCTCAAGATTGCTTTGGCTATTCGGGGTCTTTTGTGTTTCCATACAAATTGTGAAATTGTTTGTTCTAGTTCTGTGAAAAATGCCAGTGGTAGTTTGATAGGGATTGCATTGAATCTGTAGATTACTTTGGGTAGTACAGTCATTTTCACAATTGGATTCTTCCAATCCAAGAACATGGTATATCTCTCCATCTGTTTGTATCATCTTTAACTTCTTTCATCAGTGTTTTATAATTTTCTGCATACAGCTCTTTTGTCTCCTTTAGGTAGGTTTATTCCTAGGTATTTTATTCTTTTGGTTGCAGTGGTAAATGGGAGTGTTTTCTTAATTTCACTTTCAGATTTTTCATCATTAGTGTATAGGAATGCCAGAGATTTCTGTACATTGATTTTGTATCCTGCTACTTTACCAAATTCATTGATTAGCTCTAGTTGGTCTCTGGTAGCATCTTTAGGATTCTCTATGTGTAGTATCATGTCATCTGCAAACAGTGACAGCTTTACTTCTTCTTTTCCAATTTGGATTCCTTTTATTTCCTTTTCTTCTCTGATTTCTCTGGCTAAAACTTCCAAAACTATGTTGAATAAGCATGGTGAGATTGGGCAACCTGGTCTTGTTACTGATCTTAGTGGAAATGGTTTCAGTTTTTCACCATTGAGGACGATGTTGGCTGTGGGTTTGTCATATATGGCCTTTATTATGTTGAGGAAAGTTCCCTCTATGCCTACTTTCTTCAGGGTTTTTATCATAAGTGGGTGTTGAATTTTGTCAAAAGCTTTCTCTGCATCTATTGAGATCATATGGTTTTTCTCCTTCATTTTGTTAATATGGTGTATCATGTTGATTGATTTGCGTATATTGAAGAATCCTTGCATTCCTGGAATAAACCCCACTTGATCATGGTGTATGATCTTTTTAATGTGCTGTTGGATTCTGTTTGCTAGTATTTTGTTGAGGATTTTTGCATCTATGTTCATCAGTTATATTTGGCCTGTAGTTTTCTTTCATTGTGACATCCTTGTCTGGTTTTCGTATCAGGGTGATGGTGGCCTCGTAGAATGAGTTTGGGAGTGTTCCTCCCTCTGCTATATTTTGGAAGAGTTTGAGAAGCATAGGTGTTAGCTCTTCTCCAAATGTTTGATAGAATTCGCCTGTGAAGCCACCTGGTCCTGGGCTTTTGTTTGTTGGAAGATTTTTAATCACAGTGTCAATTTCAGTGCTTGTGATTGGTCTGTTCATATTTTCTATTTCTTCCTGATTCAGTCTTGGCAGGTTGAGCATTTCTAAGAATTTGTCCATGTCTTCCAGGTTGTCCATTTTATTGGCATACAGTTGCTTGTAGTAATCTCTCATGATCTTTTGTATTTCTGCAGTGTCAGTTGTTACTTCTCCTTTTTCATTTCTAATTCTATTGATTTGAGTCTTCTCCCTTTTTTTCTTGATGAGTCTGGCTAATGGTTTATCAATTTTGTTTATCTTCTCAAAGAACCAGCTTTGAGTTTTATTGATCTTTGCTATCGTTTCTTTCATTTCTTTTTCATTAATTTCTGATCTGATCTTTATCATTTCTTTCCTTCTGCTAACTTTGGGGTGTTTTCGTTCTTCTTTCTTCAATTGCTTTAGGTGCAAGGTTAGATTTTTTATTCGAGATATTTCCTGTTTCTTAAGGTAGGATTGTATTGCTATAAACTTCCCCCTTAGAACTGCTTTTGCTGCATCCCATAGGTTTTGGGTCATCGTGTCTCCATTGTCATTTGTTTCTAGGTATTTTTTGATTTCCTCTTTGATTTCTTCACTGATCAGTTCGTTATTAAGTAGTGTATTGTTTAGCCTCCTTGTGTTTGTATTTTTTACAGATCTTTTCCAATAATTGATATCTAGTCTCATAGCGTTGTGGTTGGAAAAGATACTTGATACAATTTCAATTTTCTTAAATTTACCAAGGCTTGATTTGCGACCCAAGGTATGATCTGTCTTGAAGAATGTTCCATGAGCACTTGAGAAAAATGTGTATTCTGTTGTTTTTAGATGGAATGTCCTATAAATATCAATTAAGTCCATCTTGTTTAATGTATCATTTAAAGCTTGTGTTTCCTTATTTATTTTCATTTTGGATGATCTGTCCATTGGTGAAAGTGGGGTGTTAAAGTCCCCTACTATGAATGTGTTACTGTCGATTTCCCCTTTTATGGCTGTTAGTATTTGCCTTATGTATTGAGGTGCTCCTATGTTGGGTGCATAAATATTGTTATATCTTCTTCTTGGATTGATCCCTTGATCATTATATAGTGTCCTTCTTTGTCTCTTGTAATAGTCTTTATTTTAAAGTCTGTTTTGTCTGACATGAGAATTGCTACTCCAGCTTTCTTTTGATTTCCATTTGCACGGAATATCTTTTTCCATCCCCTCACTTTCAGTCTGTATGTGTCTCTACGTCTGAAGTGGGTCTCTTGTAGACAGCATATATATGGGTCTTGTTCTTGTATCCATTCAGCCAGTCTGTGTCTTTTGGTGGGAGCATTTAATCCATTTACATTTAAGGTAATTATCAATATGTATGTTACTATTCCCATTTTCTTAATTGTTTTGGGTTTGTTATTGTAGGTGTTCTCCTTCTCTTGTGTTTCTTGCCTCGAGAAGTTCCTTTAGCATTTGTTGTAAAGCTGGTTTGGTGGTGCTGAACTCTCTCAGCTTTTGCTTGTCTGTAAAGGTTTTAATTTCTCCATCAAACCTGAATGAGATCCTTGCTGGGTAAAGTAATCTTGGTTGTAGGTTTTTCTCCTGCTTCACTTTAAATATGTCCTGCCAGTCCCTTCTGGCTTGCAGAGTTTCGCTGAAGGATCAGCTGTTAACCTTATGGGGATTCCCTTGTGTGTTATTTGTTGTTTTTCCCTTGCTTCTTTTAATATGTTTTCTTTGTATTTAATTTTTGATAGTTTGATTAATCTGTGTCTTGGCGTGTTTCTCCTTGGATTTATCCTGTATGGGACTTTCTGTGCTTCCTGGACTTGATTAACTATTTCCTTTCCCATATTAGGGAAGTTTTCAACTATAATCTCGTCAAATATTTTCTCAGTCCCTTTCTTTTTCTCTTCTTCTTCTGGAACCCCTATAATTCGAATGTTGGTGCCTTTAATGTTGTCCCAGAGGTCTCTGAGACTGTCCTCAGTTCTTTTCATTCTTTTTTCTTTATTCTGCTCTGCAGTAGTTATTTCCACTATTTTATCTTCCAGGTCACTCATCCGTTCTTCTTCCTCAGCTATTCTGCTATTGATCCCATCTAGAGTATTTTTAATTTCATTTATTGTGTTGTTCATCGTTGCTTGTTTCATCTTTAGTTCTTCTGATTCCTTGTTAAATATGTCTTGCATTTTCTCTATTCTGTTTCCAGGATTTTGGATCATCTTTGCTATCCTTATTCTGAATTCTTTTTCAGGTAGACTGCCTATTTCCTCTTCATTTGTTAGGTCTGGTGGGTTTTTATCTTGCTTCTTCATCTGCTGTGCGTTCTTCTGTCTTCTCATTTTGCTTATCTTACTGTTTTTCCGGTCTCCTTTTTTGCAGGCTGCAGGTTCATAGTTCCCATTGTTTTTGGTATCTGTCCCCAGTGGCTAAAGTTGGTTCAGTGTGTTGTGTAGGCTTCCTCGTGGAGGGGACTAGTTTCCATGTTCTGGTGGATGAGGCTGGATCTTGTCTTTCTGTTGGGCAGGTCCACTCCTGGTGGTGTGTTTTGGGGTGTTCGTGGCCTTATTATGGTTTTAGGCAGCCTCTCTGCTAATGGGTCCATTTGTGTTCCTGTCTTGCTAGTTGTTTGGCATAGTGTGTCCAGCACTGTAGCTTGCTGGTCGTTGAGTGAAGCTGGGTGTTATTGTTGAGATGGAGATCTCTGGGTGATTTTTGCAGTTTGATATTACAAGGAGCTGGGAGGTCTCTTGTGGACCAGTGTCCTGAAGTTGGCTCTCCCACGTCAGAGGCACAGAACTGACTCCTGGCTGCAGCACCAAGAGCCTTTCATCCACACAGCTCAGAATAAAAGGGGGAAAAAGTAAGTAAGTAAGTAAAAAGAAAGAAAGAAAGAATGAAAGGAAGAAGATAAAATAAAGTAAGATAAAACAAAAGTTATTAAAATAAAAAATAATTATTAAGAAAAAAAAATTTTTTTAATTAAAAAAAAAAATGGGCGGACAGATCCCTAGGACAAATGGTGAAAGCAAAGCTATACAGACCGAATCTCACACAGAAGCATACACATACACACTCACAAAAAGACGAAAAGGGGAAAAAATAATATGTCTTGCTCTCAAAGTCCACCTCCTCAATTTGGGATGATTCGTTGTCTATTCAGGTATTCTACCGATGCAGGGTACATCAGGTTTATTTTGGAGATTTAATCCACTGCTCCTGAGGCTGCTGGGAGAAATATCCCTTTCTCTTCTTTGTTCGCACAGCTCCTGGGGTTCAGCTTTGGATTTGGCCCCGCCTCTGTGTGTAGGTCGTCAGAGGGCGTCTGTTGTTCACTCAGACAGGATGAGGTTAAAGGAGCAGCTGATTCGGGGGCTCTGGCTCACTCCGGCCTGGGGGAGGGAGGGTTACGGATGCGGGGTGAGTCTTTGGCGGCAGAGGCCAGGGATGTTGCACCAGCCTGAGGCGCGCCGTGCGTTCTCCCGGGGAAGTTGTCCCTGGATCACGGGACCCTGGCAGTGGCAGGCTGCACAGGCTCCCGGGAGGAGAGGTGTGGATAGTGACCTGTGTTCGCACACAGGCTTCTTGGTGGAGGCAGCAGCGGCCTTAGCGTCTCATGCCCGGCTCTGGGGTCCGCGCTGATAGCCACGGCTCGCGCCCTTCTCTGGAGCTCCTTTAAGCAGCTCTCTTAATCCCTTCTCCTCGCTCACCAGGAAACAAAGAGGGAAGGAAAAGTCTCTTGCCTCTTCGGCAGCTCCAGACTTTTTCCCAAACTCCCTTCCCGGCTAGTCGTGGTGCACTAACCCCTTCAGGCTGTGTTCACGCCGCCAACCCCAGTCCTCTCCCTGTGCTCCGACCAAAGCCCGAGCCTCAGCTCGCAGCCCTGCCCTCCCCGGCGGGTGAGCAGACAAGCCTCTTGGGCTGGTGAGTGCCGGTTGGCACCGATCCTCTGTGCGGGAATCTTTCCGCTTTGCCCTCCGCACCCTTCTTGCTGTGCTCTCCTCTGCATTTCCGAAGCTCCCCCCGCCCCCGCCACCCGCACTCCCCACCCGCGAAGGGGCTTGCTAGTGTGTGGAAACCTTTCCTCCTTCACAGCTCTCTCCCACGGGTGCAGGTCCCATCCCTATTCTTTTGTCTCTGTTTATTCTTTTTTCTTTTGCCCTACCCAGGTATATGGGGAGTCTTGCCTTTTGGGAGGTCTGAGGTCTTCTGCCAGCGTTCAGTAGGTGTTCTATAGGAGCAGTTCCACGTGTAAATGTATTTCTGATGTATCTAGTTTCAAGGTTTTCTAATAATTTCAAGGATACAAATAATCATGAGGCACAAGCAAAGCAGGGGGAGGTCCTGGGTCACCAGTGCAGCTCCTGTAGTGCTTTCTTGCAATCTTCTCTTTACAAAGACAGATCCACGCAAAATGGAATGATAACCCTCGAGCCCACAGATGGAGACAAGGGGTCTTTGAAGGCAATTCTAAGGCAGCTTCGCATGGAGCAGCATAAGTCGGGATCCTGTAAAGTGTTGTCTCCCTGAGTCACCAGGGAAACCACAGACTTAATCTTGTCACCCTCAAAGACCTGCAGTGGGATGACCTCCACATCTTTGCCATGTCTGACAGCCTGCTAGTGTTGGAGGGTCTGCTGCAGAGGTGGGGGTGGCTGTGGCTCACCGTGGGGGCCTCATCTATTCTTTTACCAGGAGAGAACATCATTCTCTCTTCATTTATTAGCCCTTTACAACTTACTATACACTTTTACATATTATTTTAGTCCAACCTAAATTTTGAGTGATTTCCACCTGAATCTTCTTGGGGCTATTTTTTTCCCATTCCTCTTTCCTATCTTTTTCTTTGTCCTTAAATGGAAATTCTTCTTGATTTGTCAACCCCTCTACTATTACCTTGCCTTTTTATTCAGAGACCCTGTTTTCCAGCACTTTTCACTTAATGTATTACTTTTTAAAACCAGTCCAAATGTGTTCATTTCTTAGCTCTATCACCCTATATCTGACTGGGCCAAATGTTTGCTGAGCGGATAGAGAAGAGCCACGTGTCATACTTGCTTATGAACACTTCATTGGCTGACCTCAGTGATCTTTTGAAATATTAAAATGAGTTACAATATTGATCTTTGGATTAAGAAATAACGTAATTCTATGCCTTTTCCAGAGTCTGTATTACTGATTACAAACATTAAAATTGCATTGAGTGCTGTGATGTGTATCCCACCACATTTTTCCCTCTGGAAAATGAATGGATCTTTCAAGTTATTTATCTGCTAAGTTATTAAACTCTGAATATGGATAGATTAATAAACCAGACACTAATGATTCCAATTTACCTCTAACAATCTGTTTTCTTTTTTAAAAAGGGTGACTGTGACAAAACCTATGGATCAGAATTTGTCTACAGTGATCATGCCAAAGAACTTATTGTAGGGGAGATTTTTGTTAGGGTCTATAATGAAGTCCCTACTTTCCCACTCGAGGTAAGCTCTCTATTTTAAATTTTGTCTGACACCTTTGATCATTTGTTATTGAAAGCTACTAGTTTATTCACACTGAATACATTGAAATAATACCTGTTTTTTGCCAAATGCTTTATACTAACTTGGGTATGTGATGGGGTGACCATTGATAACTTATGATCCTCTTTATTTTGAATGTTAAAGAATTTAATTTTGTGGATTCATGAATAAGAATTTATTCCTTTCCCAGCTGTTTCTGATATTTTATGCATAATGCTACCCCACTGTACCATGTATATATGCCTTCAGCTTTACTGTTCTCTCATGGAAGTGTAAGGCCATTTACTTACTCATTCCATCATGTTGAATATCAGACCACCAGACAGTAGTCCGTCTCTGTCCCATTTTTAGAAGAAAATAAGAAAATAGAGGTGGAAAGCAAAGAGAAGTTTTAGAAGATGACTGGTGTCACACCAGATCATCTCTTGTGATGATCCCAAATCACTTCTGGAAGCAAATGATCTTCTTTTCCTTCCGTAGTGCTTGGAAATCATGTAGGAAATTTTTGTTGCAGTTATTTTGGAGGGGTGGCAAAGAGAATTTGTTGGTTGATTGGTTTGTAAGGAAGAAAGAAGTGAGGCTATTTCTCTAAAGCAAAGAGTTTGCTCTTGGAAAAAAAAGAATTTACTAAACTGTAACATTTACTATTTATCACAGAATAATATCTATAAATAGCTGCTAAGCAGAATGAGTTCAGTGATGTGAAATGTCTTTGAAAACTGTCTTTTGAATTTATAATCTAAATATATATAATTTTTAAATATAAAACTATAACCAAATTGTAGAAGTTACATATCATACTATCAATACCTTGGTAAAGGGAAGACATACGCATCTCAGAATTATTATACTGAGATACTGATGGGAGTATATCAGATCTCTAATGGATTTGGACAAAAATGTTAAACACTTCCTAATGCAATTGGGTTTTGTCCCCTTTCTCCCCCTTTCCCCACTTAATCCATAGGTATATTCATGTGTATGTATAATTTAATCACTTTCATGGCTTGAAGTATTTTGTTGTTGTTTTCTCTGCTGTGGAGTCTTTGTTATAGGTTATTTCTAAGGGCACACTCGTTTTTAAATATTTTTCCACTCAACTTAGGTTCCAAAAGCATTTGCTGCAAGTCTCTTGGATTATATAGGCTCCCAGGCCCAGTACCTCCACACATTCATGGCTATCACTCATTCTGCAAAAGTGGAGTCAGAGCAACATGGAGACCGCTTGCCAAGAGTGGAAATGGCTTTGGAGGCTCTGAGAAATGTTATAAAATATAATCCAGGTGTGTGACTATACCCTTGATGAATAAGATCCTACAATGGAAGAGCCCAAAAATTCCAGTTCTCAATTTTACCAGGGAAATGCAGGAAAACTTGTACTTGGTTATAATGTTATACTTTGTATAACATTAAGAGGAATTGACCCTATAATATTTTTACCTCTAAATAATAGTCTGGAAAGAGAGATCAGGTCACCATGCTTAGAATAATTCTTATCTTTAAGAGCATATGACTTTCAATGAGTTGAAAAGGCAGAGTAGCTTGCTAGTGTAAAATATCACATTGATGACATAAATTGACATACTAAGTATCAATATAAGGGCTTAAATTAGATTTATTTATTAGGTGATCTCATTTTTGTGTCTTCTGGTCCCTAACACAATGCCATGTTTTTGAAAAACTGCCTGAAGTTTTTGGTGTATAAAAACTGAGATAGTAAAGTGAGAATTGTCATTTTTAAAACATCTTTAAGAAGGACATTTCCAAGAACATTATCACTCTTGCCTGACTTCAGGGAGATGGATGGGTGAAAATCTGAAAGCTTCTTCCAATTCTAACTTTGATAACAAGTATAGAATATAAAACCTAAAACAATATATATTCAGTTTAAGTTACATGAAGACCTCAAATCTTTTTTATTAACACTTAATATTATCTTTCATGTACTTCTTTGCTCTTTTCACTATCTATTACAGTAATACATTATTCAAACAAAATAACCAACAATAATTAAATATTTAAGAAAATAAGTCATTCCCATGTTATATATACATGGGGATGTTTTTAAAGGCAGTATTATAAAATCTGAAGAAAACTTCATTTCTTATTGTTTGGAGTTGACATATTAGATACAAAGGAATTGCAGTAAAGCTGGCTATTGATTTGGCACCTTCTTGTTTATAATGTAGTTCTCAAGTGGCAGGGTTCTAACTCAGTCTTAATTAAAAGCCAGATGATGTCACACTCTCCCCAAATGTAATTAGGCTGACTCTAATTACTGTAGCTCTACAGTCTTGAGGTAAAGAGTAAAAATACCACCTTACACTTAATTTTTGAGTTGTATTTGGATTGTGTGTTTGATAAATTTCTTGTTTTTAGCCTGTGGGTTAACTAGGGGTGGGGATGGAAAAGACGACAAAACAAACCTAAGATAGTCTAATATCATTTAACTTCTTAAGATTTACTGCTCCTTGTGATACTTCACTCACTTTGTGTCACAAATGTTAAGAAAAGTTTACCAGAGACTTATAATTGACAGTAAACAAAATGTATATCAGTTTCCTAAAGGTGGATAATTTAGAACATCTCTTGGAAATAAAAATTAAACATTTTATTTTTACTTCCTAGGCTCTGAAAGTGAATGCATTGGGCACTTTAAGTTAATATTTTCTCTTCTTCGAGTCCATGGAGCTGGTCAAGTCCAGCAGTTGGCTTTAGAGGTAAAAGAATTTTGTACTAAAGCATGTTGTCTTTCCTACAACTTACTATACATGGTTTGATCCTTGATTAATCATCATCTAAAATTGAATGGAAGTTTGCATATGGTTTTTTTCATTTTTCCTATTAAGCCAAGTGAATATGTTTTTAAAATTTGAATTAATATGCTCATTTTGAAGAGCAAGTATTGTACAGTGTTCAAGGTACTTTCCCTCTGTGGTCATCGTCTGTCATGCATTAGAACTTGGGATGCATTTGTACAGTGTCATGTGGCGTGAGTTAAAGAATGGACTTTACTTGGGAAGCTTGGAAGCCACAGATCAACAAGAAAAGGAGGCAGGATTTCCCAGATCTCTCAGTGTCCCCACAGAGAGACATGTTGAGACCAGGGCACTGTGCTGGCTGCACACTGTGGGTTTGTGTTCCCTCCCCCTAAGTTGCTCTCCCTTCTTATGGTCTGGTACAAAAGCAACCTTTCCAGTGAGGGTGACAGACAGACACCTGGTATGTTACGCTGTTTACAGGAGCTGTCTAGGAAAGGCAGCTGCCCAGAACCTGTGGGCCTTGACGGTCCAAGAGTGGTTGGAGGCCCCTCCTTCAGGAGAATGAAATCATTGGTCCCACAGGAAGCTGTTTGGGTGGAGCCTTTTCCTCTGGGAGAAGCAGGAAGACCCTGGTCACAGGGGGCTCCTTGTCCAGGCAACCCAGAGTGAGCTCCCAGGGTCTTTTTTCAGATGATCCTGCCTATTATAACACACGATTTATTATGAAGAACACCAAATTCAACACTGTGGTAACAGTTTAATGAGTACTTTATGAATGATTAAGTGTTCTTAGATTGCAGTTTGGTTTAAAAAAGATGTTTAATAAAATAATAAATGTTAAATTGTTCAAAAACCTTAACAAGCATGTTCTTTAAATTGAAAAGCATGCTTCTCCACTTAATTCCTTCAAGTATCTTGTAACTCTTTAAATAAGCATTATTAAATCTAGGATATTTTGCTTTGAGATGCTGACCACATAGTTCAAGTTAAGTGACATTGATCTTTAGATCAATGTATATAATAAGTTAGACTTAAAAGGTCATCCTCTTTGAAAGAAAAACATGCATATTTCTGTATAATGGAAAGATAGACCTAATCTGTTGTGCTGGGCACTGAAGACATTTACTTTCTCCCTCTAAAAGAAAAAGTCCCAGTAGTAAAGATGATTATCTTCCTAATCACTTGCCACCCCAAATCTACAATTGGAAAGCACTACAGTGTACACCATAGTTCTAGAGCATGAACTGGTGTAGAATTGAAGCCTTCTTATAAGCCTCAAGATTGTGAATGGGTGCTAAAATATTTGTTTAGATGATTATATTTAATTCTTACCTCTAAATTAATAGAAGGCTAATGTATATAATATATGCATTAGCATTAACATTTTTTATTCTCAAAAGAACAGGCCAATCTTTTAAAATTAAACCCTTGCCTAAAAATTAAATATATTGTCCTCCAAACATTTTTCTCACTTTGGTAAAGCCTTTAAGTTTATTTAGGTCTGACTCATTTGACTTAATTTGTTTAGGTCCAAAATTATTTCCAGAACTCTTAACATCCTATTTATTAATTTTCAGGTTGTGAATATAGTGACGTCTAACCAAGACTGTGTCAACAATATTGCTGAATCAATGGTTTTGTCCAATTTATTGGCTCTTCTACATTCTTTGCCATCAAGTACGTATATTCACTGGAATTTTTGAAACAACAGTACAGTCAACCCATTGAGGGGAGCAGTTACACAGATGATACAAAACCTCTGACACAGTGTTATCCGTGTTTTGTTTTGGAATATTTTAAGTGGTATTCTTTTTTCTTTTTTTTTTTTGTGGTACGTGGGCCTCTCACCGTTATGGCCTCTCCTGTTGCGGAGCACAGGCTCCGGATACGCAGGCTCAGCGGCCATGGCTCATGGGCCCAGCCAGTCTGCGGCATGTGGGATCCTCCCGGACTGGGGCATGAACCTGTGTCCCCTGCATCGGCAGGCGGACTCTCAACCACTGCACCACCAGGGAAGCCCTAAGTGGTCTTCTTTATATTAGATGTGTCTTTCTAATTATGTTTTTACATAAGTTAATTATTTTGCATTTCTCATATCAAAAGTTGAAAGAGGTAAGAGAGATCGAAAAGCAAAAGGAAAATAATCTAGGATTTTCAATTTGTTGAGTATAAGCTACACGTGAGTAATTGAGAATTGACTAATATTCCATGGTTTATTTAAAAAAAACACACACACACAGTTGATCTTGGATGATAGGAAAAAATGCTTAAGATAAAAATCACCTTGTGTTAGCTTAAAGTTCAATCCTGCATTATTTGTCCTTTACTGATTTGATGCTGATAGCGACTGTTACCACCAAATGGTACCAGTTTTTTAAAATACACCAACCTGATTTCTTGAATACAGCCTGAAATAATATAGACTCCTTACAAACTGTACAGTCTTCTAGCATAAGTGCTAGGATCAACCTTGAGATTGCTTTTCAAAGGCAATTGGCGATACTAAGTCCAACTTTGCCACTTAACTGTCAGCAGACATTGCTCAGTTGGCTTTGCTAGCCCCTTGGAAGTCATGTTAATCTTGACTTCACACCTGTTCACCTCCTTGAGAGCAGCAACCTGTCGCATTCGTTTTATGCCCCAGTGCCTTGCACGTGTTAGGGTCAGTGAGTTGAGTGGAGTTCAGTTTCCATTGAATATTTTTGTTTTCTTTAATAAACGACGTTTGAAATAGCTCTTTAAAATGACAACTTTTAAAAGTCATTCACAGATTATTTTTATCATCCCTACAAGCTTAGTTGGTTTTTCTTTTTTTTTAGTTTTTAACAGCTTTACGAGGCTTCAAACAATGCAAAATTAAACTGATTGATGAAGTGAAGAATGTTACAGAAGTCATAACTTGAAAGTTATTTTATATTCATATCGGATTTATATAGTCCAGTCATTATTTTAATCTTACCGGTAAAATAGCTGACATCTAGATATCTCAGCCTACTCTGCTATCATTTATATTTTAGACTAAATTATCTTTAACTGTTTGCTAAGGGACATTAAAAACATAAAATGTTAACTTCCTCTAACCCCTACAAAGACTTGTTTTCCTTTGAAACTATGGTTAGAACAGTGGTAGGTTTTCAATGAAGTACTGTTGCTTCTCTTAAAAATCTGCTTTTGAGTGTTTTTTCTCCTGCCTGTTAACTTAGCTCAGTCTGGCTACCATCCTTTGTTGTTTTAGTCTCAGCCTAATACTTGGCAGCCTTCACCCTCTTTGCCAACTCTTTACTCCTTTGGTCACCTGTCTGTTGTTGCCATTTTGACTTTAGAAAAGTCCAGTAGCTGAGTCTACTTCAATGACAAGGGTGAGAAGCGCACAGACTATGTGCAGAAGGATGCTATTGTGTCTTAGATTGGAACAGTGTCTTGCAACTGCTACTTCCTACTCATTTCTCTAAGATACTAGCACCACATAAAAATTGTAGATCCCTGAATAGAGTGTTCTCAGGGTGTCAGGAGGTGAGAAGATTTTGTTTGCACAGTGAACAGTGAGGTAGCAAGACAGTATGGCATAGTGGTTATGAGTGTGGATTTTGGAAGTCAGACTTCTATAAACTTCTATATACCTCAGTGGTATAGTGAGCTATATCTCTCACTAGCTATGAATCCATGGGTTGGTCAAACTGGGTCTCAGCTTCCTCACTCATGGAGGCCACAATTCCTGTCTTGCTGGTTATTGTGAAGATGTAAGTATAATACCCTGTGTAGAACACCTAGTTCAGTGCCTGGCACTGGTGCCCAGTAAATGTAAGCTAATGTGATGATACATTCTTTGAAATGTCTTTTACTTTGTAGGTCGTCAGCTTGTTCTGGAAACTCTTTATGCTTTGACATCAAGTACAAAAATAATCAAAGAAGCAATGGCAAAAGGTAATGTATGGAGTGCTTTCTCATCCAGTCATGCTCAGTAATGGTGAGGCTTATTTTGAGCTGCTTTGTATAGTCTGATAAACTAGAAGAATGCTTTGGAAGGCTTACAGTTTAAAAAAAAAACAAACTGCATTGAGTTGAAACAAGGTTAAAAATGAATTCTACTATGATTCTATGATTAGAAAAGTCATTTTGTTTTATTTAGAGTATAAACACTAATTCTTTCTTTCCTTCACAGGAGCTTTGATTTATTTACTAGACATGTTCTGCAATTCAACACATCCACAGGTTCGAGCCCAGACAGCTGAACTTTTTGCTAAAATGACAGCAGATAAACTAATAGGTCCAAAGGTGAGCACAAAATGGGTTCTTAGAAAGAAATTACTAAAGCTCTGTAACTTTGATAACGGATTTCATGAGCGTTACCAAAGTCTGAGATGGTGAGGAAATAACTTAATGTGAAAGTTGGAAGATCGACATACCTGAAATTATTCCTATATATTACTAGTTAGAGAAAAATTATAGTCGGTGAAGCCTGCACTAGAATTGAGAAGTCTTAAGAGAGTATTTGAATTATGGTGATAAAACTGTTCATCTCCCTTGAAGAAAGAACAAAAGTATATTTAAGTTATGACGGATGATACATTAGGTTAGACTTTCACACTTCGAGGATTGGCCTGTGGAGGTAGCTTGTGAAGGAGATACACCCCACACCTGTATTAGTTAAAGCCATATAGCACGTGAGTGTAACGGCACCTTTGCTTCCCCTCTCTGCAGGGAGATCTCCCATTAAGAATCTGGAGCTAACAAGATGATCTCTGGAACCATGGTCCAATTTGCAGAGCAGGAACCTGTTAGAACAGCACTTCTAAATAGAATTGCATTCAGACACATGTGTAATCAAAGTCCCCTTCTTCTGTTATTAAATCAGTTTCACATGAAGTAATGCTCACTGAAGCCAGCCCAGATATGAAATGAAGGCTCCTGAGCCTCCACTTCCAGAGTGTTAGGTTTTACTTTACATCAGTAAAACACATTAGATTCAGTTGTTTTTTTTTCCTTGTCTGATCTCCTGAGAATCTGTCACAGGACCTGCAACAGTTTTACTTTGGGAATATGGTTAATAATCTGTCATCAACAGGGTTGATGGGATAAGGGCGATTGCATTTGGATACCTATAGCAAGAGTCCATAAAATCATGAACACTGATTTTTTAAAAAAAATTTTTGGCCACACCATGCGCGGCATTTGGGATCTTAGTTCCCCGACCAGGGATCTAACCCGTGCCCTCTGCATTGGAAGGCAGAATCTTAACCACTGGACTGCCAGGGAAGTCCATGAATATTGATATTTAATATTGAGTTTTCTTAAAGCTAGAGTTGGGTAGCACATAATTATAATGTCTAATATTACATGTTTTAAATAATGTTTTAGATATTTAAAATAAATATGTACTAGAATTGATTTTTGAGCGCTTCAGTAATTTTTTGACCTTTGAAATACATGAGGGACAGATTTTACCAAGGTGAATATATTTACACTTAAATTTTCTGTATAGGAAAAATACAAGTGTCAGCTCCTTAATTGTATGATTTGCAGCAAGAGATTCTAGAACTGGGGTCAGTAAACTTATTTTCCTTTTTGGTAACAACTTTATTGAGATATAATTGACATGCCATACAAGTCACACATATGAAGTATACAGTTCATTGGTTTGGGCAACAACAATCAATTTTAGAAACATTTTCATCAACCCAGGAAAAAAACCCATTCCCTTTAGCAGTCACTTCCCATTCACCTTCCCCTTAGCACCTGGCAACCACTAACCTACTTTCTGTCTCTATAGATTTGCCTATTCTGAGCATTTCACGTAAATGGAATCATATGTGTCTTCTGTGTCTGGCTTCTGTCACTTAGCATAATGTTTTCAAGATTCCTCCATGTTGTAGCATGTGTCAGTACTTCCTTCCTTTTTATTGCCAAATAATATTCCATTGTATACATATACCACATTTTGTTTTTCTATTTATCATTTGAAAATGGACATGTGGATTATTGCTTTTTGGCTATTCTGAGTGAGGCTACTGTGAACACATGTATACAAGTTTTTGTGTGGATATGTATTTTATTTCCCTGAGAGTAGAATTTCTGGATCATATGGTAACACTATTTTAAACTTTTCAAGGAATTATCAGACTGTTTTCCACAGTGGCTGCACCATTTTACATTCCCACCAGTGATGTGTGAGGATTCTGATTTCTCCACCTCTTCTCTGACACTTGTTATACTGGGTGGGCCAAAAGGTTCGTTCAGTTTTTTCCGTAAGATGGCTCTAGTAGCACTTAGCTGTCTTTAACTTCATTCAAAACAATTTTGTTAGATTGAATGTGACAGCTGTCATATCAACGTGCATTTAAAAAAAGACTTAATCAATATTGGTTAATTTTTGTGTAGCCATTTTAATATTGAACATTTTTGGCATATTATGCTTTATTATTTCAAGAAAGGTAAAAATGCAACTGAAACGCACAAAAAGATTTTTGCAGTGTATGGAGAAGGTGCTGTGACTGCTGGAATGTGTCAAAAATGGTTTCAGAAGTTTTGTGCTGGAGATTTCTCGCTGAACGATGCTCCACGGTCAGGTAGACCAGTTGAAGTTGATAGCGATCAAATCGAAACAATAATTGAGAACAATCAATGTTATACCACGCAGGAGATAGCCAACATACTCAAAATATCCAAATCAAGCACTGAAAATCATTTGCACCAGCTTGGTTATGTGAATTGCTTTGATGCTTGGATTCCACATTAAGTTAAGCAAGAAAAGCCTTCTTGGGGCTTCCCTGGTGGTGCAGTGGTTGAGAGTCTGCCTGCCAATGCAGGGGACGTGGGCTCGTGCCCCGGTCCGGGAAGATCCCACATGCCGCGGAGCGGCTGGGCCAGTGGGCCATGGCTGCTGGGCCTGCGCGTCCGGAGCCTGTGCTCCACAGCGGGAGAGGCCACAGCAGTGAGAGGCCTGCGTACCGCAAGGAAAGAAAAAAAAAAAAGCCCTCTTTACCATATTTTCTCATGCAATTCTCTATTGAAACGTAATGAAAACGTTTCGTTTTTAAAACAAGTTGTGACGGGCAACAAAAAGTGGATACTGTACAACAGTGTGGAATGGAAGAGATTGTGGGGCAAGCAAAATGAACCACCAGCAACCACACCAAAGGCCGGTCTTCATCCAAAGAAGGTGATGTTGTGTATATGGTGGAATTGGAAAGGAGTTCTCTATTATGAGCTCCTTCCAGAAAACCAAACAATTAATTCCAACAAGTACTGCTCCCAGTTAGACCAACTGAAAGCAGTACTCCATGAAAAGCGTCCAGAATTAGTCAACAGAAAACACATAATCTTCCATCAGGATAACGTAAGACCACATGTATCTTTTGACAACCCGGCAAAAACTGTTACAGCTTGGCTGGGAAGTTCTGATTTATCTGCCATATGCACCAGACATTACACCTTAGGGTTTCCATTTATTTCAGTCTTTACAAAGTTCTCTTAATGGAAAAAATTTCATTTCCCTGGAAGACTGAAAAAGGTACCTGGAACAGTTATTTGCTCAAAAAGATAAGTTTTGGGAAGATGGAATTATGAAGTTGCCTGAAAAATGGCAGAAGGTAGTTGAATAAAAGGGTGAATATGTTGTTCGATAAAGTTCTTGGTGAAAATGAAAAATGTGTCTTTTATTTTTACTTAAAAAACCGAAGGCACTTTTTGGCCCACCCAATATATCTTTGTTGAGTATAGTCATCCTAGTGGGTATGAAGTGTTATCTCAGGGTTTTGGTTTGCATTTTCCTGGTGCCTAATGATGTTAAATGTCTTTTCATGTGCTTAAGTGGCCATTTGTACCTCTCTTTTAGAGAAATGTCTGTTCACATCCTTTGCTCATTTTTAAATTGGGTTGTCTTTTTACTATTGAGTTGTAATTGTCCTTTATATATTTTGGATACCAGTCCCTTATCAGATATATGATTTCAAATATTTTCTCCCATTTTGTGGATGTCTTTCCACTTTACTGATGGTGTCTTTTTTTAATTTTGCTGAAGTCCATACTATCTTTGTTGTTGTTGTAGCTTGTGCTTTTAATGTCATATATAAGAAGCCATTATCTAATCCAAGTTTACAAAGATCTATGCCTGTATTTTTTCCCAAGAGTTTTATAGTTTTAACTCTTGTATTTATGTCTTAGATCCATTTGACCCAGAAAAGTGACACACATCCTGTTTTGTGGATGCTCTCTATCATGTAACTGACACTGTTTCCTTTAGTTCATTGGCTGCTAGGAGTTCAGGGCTAAATTTGTAATATATTGCTTGCAATTTTACAGAGCTTTTGATGTTTCCTTTGTGTACTGACTTCCTATTAGTCTCATTCATTCAAGTAAGAATCTGAATGAGTATACTCAGAGTATACACTGAATGAGATATTCATTCAAGTATGTGCTTGTGACAGGGGCTGAAAATACAGCGACAGCAAGACAGACTTGGCCAGGGAAGTTTTCTATGAGATGAGATTTGAACACAGACTTGAATGACACAAAGGAGGGAAAACTATGTGAGGACCTGAGGGAAAAACTTATCTTTCCAACCTTCATTTTCCCTTTGTCCTTATGCCTCAGACTAATTTTCAGTTTGTGTGTATGTGTGTGTTGGATATATTTTTTTAAGCTGTTTTTTAAATCCTTTCTGGAAAAAGGCACAGTATAATGTAAAACATAATATAGCAAAATAAATGCACTAAAAAATACTTGTACGACACAAAGGTAGCATGAGAAAAATTTGTGAGGGTGTGGGGTGTGGGAGGGGTGGAGGGACAGGGCAGCTAAGGGCCTTCTGGGAAGAGGGAACAGCATGTGCAGGGCAGGATCTGGCAGAGTGGTGTGCTGTGGGAACTTCACACACCACTGGTGCTGAATTTCTTAATGTTTCTTAAATTTGAGGAGGAGAGAGGAAATGAACCTGGATAGGTAAGTAGTAGCAGGTCGTAGTGAGTCTTGTTACCTTTGCATAAACCAAGGTTTATCTGTTCTCTCAATCCAGAATTTTTGGATGATAGTTGTGGCCCATATCAGCCATAACACAAATTACAGCAACATTCTATCTTAGAGAAATGTAAAGCAGACCAAATATTGAGATGTTTCCAATAGGTCTTTTTTCTTTCTCAAACCTCCTCATCTAGGTTCGAATTACATTGATGAAATTTCTCCCGAGCGTTTTTATGGATGCCATGAGAGACAACCCTGAAGCTGCCGTCCATATTTTTGAAGGAACTCATGAAAATCCTGAGTTAATTTGGAATGACAGCTCCAGAGATAAAGTGTCCATGACAGTTAGAGAAATGGTGCTCGAGTAAGTCAAGAGACACGCAGTAACTTAGGGCCTTCAGATGGGGTCACCGGGCAGGCAGGCATGCCTCACGTTGTCTGTCACCTCTCTAAGGCTTACTCTACGTGCATGAAAGTGTGTCTTGTGACTGAAGTTTGATGTCCTTTCCCCTTTTTTTTTCCCAAGGCACTTTAAAAATCAGCAAGACAACCCTGATGTAAACTGGAAGGTAAAGTATACTTTTATTCAGAGGAAGGAATTCTACATTTTACTGTAAATTTTTGTTGTTTTTTTAAATTCCTGATGAGTGAGTTTAATGCCAACCTTTTAGATACTTTGTCATTAAGAAACTTAGGTCTTCCCCTTGAAAATAAGGTTTTAAACATAAAAGTAGGAATACTCACTTTCAGAGTAAGTAACTTAATCAAAGGACTTTTTCTGAATTTTGTTAAGAGAAAATAAAACAGTAATTTTGATTTGATTATATAATGACTATTTAAGGACTAGTTAATTTCATAACGATTTCTTTAATAGGGTTTTTATTTCTAGCTTAATGTACAACTAATGAGGAGTAAGTGACTTGACTATTCTTTCTCTATTTAAAGTTGCCTGAGGATTTTGCTGTGGTGTTTGCAGAAGCAGAAGGTGAACTTGCTGTTGGAGGAGTTTTCTTGAGAATCTTTATTGCACAGCCAGCTTGGGTTCTAAGAAAGCCTAGAGAATTTCTTATTGCACTGCTAGAAAAGTTAACTGAGCTCCTGGAGAAGAACAATCCTCATGTAAGCTTTAGCTGTCAGCCAGACATTTTGTATAGTTTGCTAAACATGTTGATAGTGTTTCTGTTAAAACACCATCCTCATTGACCATACATTAAGAATTGGCTACCTCTTTCAATGTAGCAGCCACCCTTAAATTCACATATGCCTTGTCAAAAGTGAAACTTCTTGGTAAAAGTTGGAGTTATGTATATTGAGAGGATGCTATTTCTAACAATTATAGTAGCTCTGAAAGGTTTCTTCCGTCCCATTTCCAGTGATTGTATGGTTTTAAGGAGAAACCTAAATGTGCAGTGTAGAAACCTAAATGGAAGTGTGTCCTGCTAGGGCATGTTCTTCACTTAGCTTGCCATAGATGGCAGGAATGACCCTACTTAAAAAAATTGACAGGGGAGTCTTAACTACATGGGTGAACCCTGTACCTATGCTCAAAGCCAAAGGCTAGCAGGAAAGCAGGAGTGAGTAGGAAAGTAGACTTGGTCTTGGCTTGGCAAGTCATAAACCCTGATGTAATATAAGGTTTTGTTATTTGAACTCATATATTGAAAATAATTGAGGTACATAATTAATTAAACAAGCTGGCTATAGAGGTGATTAAGAGCCCGATCTGTGGTGTTAGATGGTCCTGGACCCCAGTACCAGCCCCACCAGTGACTAGCTCTGTGACCTGGAGTAATGCCTCCTGATTCTGCCTCAGTTACCTCATAGAAAGGTAACAGCATCTGCCCCTAAGGCTGAAGTTTTCATGAGTTTTGATAAATGTGGAGTACTTAGTATAATGTCAAGTACTTAGAAATCATTAGTTACTATCATTAGCTTTGCAAGACTTCAAAAAAAATTAACATTACGTTAGATATTTACATATGTCTCTTTCTATAGTCACATTTTCTCTTTACTAGGATTTTTACTACATATATAGTTTGCTTAAAAAATGAAATCCTCAGAAAGGAGAAACTTGGAAACAGAAAAACGTATAACATTTTCCTTCTACATTGCTTTCTTTTTCGGTGCATACCAGCTTCCATGTTTATTTAAGACATGTTATGTTATGGATATATATGTTTGCATATAATGGTATAAGCTACAGGTTTTTGCAATCCATTTTCCACCATAGAAAGTGCATTATGGCAGCCAGACATGTTAATTAGTAGGATTTTTAATAGAACTGGGGAAAACATTTTCGCTAGTTCTTCATTCTCCTGAATTATTGATGTTCTTTGATATTGGCATTTCTATAACATTATCTGAAAATTTCTAGTAATATCTTTTGAGAGATGATTTCTTAATAGACATCTCTTTTATCTGCAGTAGAAATGAGATGCGGAATAGAAATGCCCAGAGAAAGGCTGCTTAGATTAATGTATCACATTCTTAAAGTCTTTTAAATTCATGCCTTTGTCAAGATGGGGAAGTTTGTTGTTCTTTTAGGATTTAGGGATCACTTTTAAGTATCAGCACTTAGAACTTGTGGGCCCTTAGTAACACCAAATAATTACCAAGGATGTTTAGGACTTCATCAGTATTTTACAGTTTGCTTGTTTGTTTTATACCCTCTCCAGGGAGAAACTCTGGAAACTTTGACAATGGCAACAGTATGCCTCTTCAATGCACAGCCTCAGCTGGCTGATCAGGTCCCACCATTGGGCCATCTTCCCAAAGTTATCCAGGCGATGAATCATAGGAACAATGCCATTCCTAAGAGTGCCATTCGAGTTATTCATGCCCTGTCTGAAAACGAGGTATTGATGAATCCATTTAGTAGCTTATAGTTCTAGAATTTATCTGTGCTCCCTCTTCCTGACTAATGTACATTGAAGTATAAATCCCTTTCCTACCATGTGCCTTAATCCATACGAGCCTCATGGTATTGTAACAATTCTTAAACTGGTTTAAATGATCTGATTAATAGGAGACTGAATTTGACTTAGTTCATTATTAAACTTGAGCTGAAGGGACTTCCCTGGTGGTCCAGTGGTTAAGACTTGGCGCTTCCACTGCAGGGAACATGGGTTCAATCCCTGGTCGGGGAACTAAGGGATTTTCGGCGTGGCGCGGCCCAAAAGAAAACAAAAACTTGAACTGAATGTAGGTTTTTCATATATTATTGTGGTATTTACCTTGTTACATAAAATATTGCTAGTCTACAAGTAACCTTCTCTTTTTGGGCACTTAGCTGTGTGTTCGAGCCATGGCATCTTTGGAGACGATTGGCCCACTGATAAATGGAATGAAAAAGAGACCAGATACTGTTGGTCTAGCCTGTGAAGCAATTAACCGAATGTTTCAGAAGGAGCAGAGTGAATTAGTGGCACAAGTAAGTGACTTTCTAGATTTCTATTTTAGGGAAGGCAACATACCAAACAAATAGATTTTCACTTACTTAGCACTGATTTTGGTTTCCCTGACTTGGCAGAGAGGTAACTTGTGAATTTGTGCATGTGTAATTTTATATTTTATACACACACACACACACACACACACAGGCACATGTATATATACACACAGAAAATGTGGGCCAGCTACCCAAAATCCTACCAATATCAAAGTACTTTTGTGATGTCTGAATTTTAAATTTTGGTTATTTACTAAGCATTTATCCTTAACTTGCTTTGTAAAATTTATTTTATCCTTTTTGGAAAGATTCATTCTGTTTATTCATTCCTTTGTTTCTTTTAAGTCATGTTCAAAAAACATGCCAATGTTTTTATAGTCCTTTTCAAAGAGACTACCCATCTAATGAAAAGAAGACTTAGTGGGTACCAATGTTGCAGACATCAAGGGAACAAAAAAACATATAATAAATTTAGAAGCCATTGAGAAAGTGATCTTTCTAAAATACAACTCTTAAAAGTGTAACTCATTCTTCACTTAAAAATCCTTCAGTGGTTTACCATTACCTGCCAGATGACAAAGTGACATTTGACATCCTTAGCCTGAATACAAGGCCCTTGCATCCTTATTATCTGGCCCTCCTGTTTCCCAGCCCCTTTTCCTCTCACATCTTCTCTCCCCATCCACCCCCACTTCCATCTCTGTTCCTTGTTCAGTCAGGTTAGAAGTACTGAGTACATTTCAAGGAGATAATTGGATGCTCTGAGGTTCAAACTTATAATTGGCTAGGAGGGTTGTTGTATTGGAAAGAACATGAGTTAGTTCTACCACTTGATGGCTCTGTGACCTCAGGCATGATATTTACCCTTACAGTACTCAGATTACTCATCTGTAAAATAAAGTTATGACTTCTCACAGGGTTGTTCCAAGAATAATATCTGTAAAAAAGAGGTAGACTGACTTAGTTACTTCCACCTCTTTCCTTTGAATCTCAGAGTGGGCAGTGAAAATTGTGTGGTAGCAGAGTATTACTTAGCTTTTATTAGGCTGATAGAAAATGTATGGTGAATGCAAAGGTTGATGTTTTAAGAAAATGTGAAAACTAATATACTGCCAATATTGTTGCCTATCAGTACATGTCCTTAGAGGAAGCAGACCAGTATACTCGCTGAAGCTCAGGTTCTGTACTTTATAGGTCCAGACACAGATTCCATTACTATCTCGCTCTGTGACTGTCAACATGTTTTACCCTCCATGCGTTGATTTTTCCATCGGCAATATTATAGTTATGCCTACATCATTAGGTGTTGGGAGGATTAAGTAAAATAATCAGCATATAGCATTTAAAATAGTTGATGGAACAGAATAAAATCTCATTAAGTAAAAATGTCATTATTATTAGATACCCTCACCCCCAAAATTCTGCATCTGGCATTAAAATAAAATAAAGCAGAGTGTCCTCTTCCAGATATGGTTCTGGGGGTGAAATTATTTCCTCAGTGGATGGCTTACATTTTTTAAAGCGTATATATTTGTGTTTGTGTCTCTCTCTCTATATATAGACACACAGACACATATATACACACATGTACACACATATGTATACTTAATATTCTCTTCTAGGCCCTGAAAGCAGATTTGGTCCCATACCTCTTAAAATTACTTGAAGGCATTGGCCTTGAAAATCTGGACAGCCCAGCAGCCACAAAGGCTCAGATTGTTAAAGCTCTCAAGGCAATGACTCGAAGCCTGCAGCATGGAGAACAGGTGAGTCTACACAGAGGTAACTTTGATCTGCCGATTACAAGGCATTTTCAAAGCCAGGTGTCTTGGCCATTGGTGATCTATGCACCTCAGCTCAGGTTCCACCTACAGGTGTGGTTCTTGACCGTAACTGGAGCAGATCCCAAAACCAGGGATGGACTAGCATAGCTGCCTCATAAAACACAAACTATGTACTCAAATAGTCACTGGGAGGATTCTTTCTCTGGATAGTGGTAACATGTTGCACATTCTTCAACATAGAAGAATACTGAGCATTTAGTTGCCGGTTAAGATTAACTTTCAGTTCTAGGAGTTACTGTGGAGTAGTGATAACCGCATTCATTAACCATCCCATAATACCATTTTAAAAGATACAGAACATCATTTTAGTTTCATCTCCTTCCGTTATTAGCACTTACAAAGTGTTGGCTTCCTTTTTGTTGTCACTTAGATTCTATTAATGTGTTTCAGCCGCATGCATATGCTGAGTTCAAACCAGTTCAGTAATTTAATTTTCCTCATTGGTTTTATTCTTAATGTTGCTTCTGAGGAGTTCCTTATTCAGTATTATTATATAGCCCTATCTAGTAACGCTCTCTTTTTTTAAGGTGAGGTGAAATTTACATAACAAAATTAACCATTTTAAATTGAACAATTCACTGGTATTTAGTGCATTAACAATGTTGTATAACCACCACTTTATCTAGTTCCCAAAACTCTGTACCAATTAAGCAGTTATTTCCCATTTCTTCTTCCCCTCAGCTTCTGGCAGTCACCACTCTGTTTTCTAGGAATTCACCAATTCTGGACATTTCACATAAATGGAATCATACAATCTGTGACCTTTTGTGTCTGGCTTCTGTCACTTAGCATGTTTTCAAGGTTAATCTGCGTTATAGTGTGTTTCAACACTTCATTCTTTTTTAAGGCTGAATAATGTTCCATTGTGTGTATATGCCACAATTTGTTTACCCATTCATCCGTTCATAGATGTTTGGACTATTTCTACCTACTAATGTTCTTCTGTAGGTTTAAATTGACTTAAAGCTCTCCTTTAGTGAATCCACTGTGTTTGTGTGTTCCAAATAAAGAAACATTTTTTATGCTGTTGTCCCTCCTAGCAGTATTATCATTTGAACTATTTAAGGTGATAATAAAGAAGAGAGACAGCATGTGCTGCTGCAGTCATTAACTATATGTTGAATAAAGTTACCTGTGGGCGTTCTGAATGCCAAGCAAAGGCACTCCTGTGTACCATGCACCGGCAATTGTCCTCCCCTCCAGATTCCTGTTGATGACAATTAGCAGAGCAACCTTGACCCCCACCTTCCACTCCCAAGGGAAGGAAAGAATTATGATAGTTTCCAAAATAGGAACTTTAGCACCTTCACAACTAATCACTTCCACCATTGCTTCTCCCCAAGGTTGGGACAAAGAGTCTTTTGGACTCACACAGTCCCCGTGTATATCTCTACTTTAATGCTTACCACTAAGTTATCTGGCATTGTCTGTCTCCCCTACTAAACTGTAGGCACTTCAGGGACAGAGAAAGTCTTTCTCATCTTTGTGTCCACTGTGCAACCCAGTGATCTGAACTTTGATCTGAACTTTGATATGCGAAAAATATCCTCTACATTGGAATTTCCTAAACTTTGTTTTAATCTGTGTCACAGAAAGAAACATGTCTTCCATCTTAGTCCAATACACATTTACACACATGTTATTTATACTCATATGTGTATATATATCACAGAACAATTTTGCCCACTTTATATGTGATACTCTGATGCTTTCTATATTAATCTATTTTATTTTCTCAAGCATGTTGATCACAACTGTCTTAATAGATTTCTTAAACTTCTAACAGGCCACATCCATAGTTTGAAAAAGTGCTTTACATTGTAGCTTGAGGGACTTCCCTGGAGGTCCAGCAGTTAAGACTCCGCACTCCCAGTGCAGGGGGCCCGAATTTGATCCCTGGTCAGAGAACCCGAATGCTGCAACTAAGAGCCTTAATGCCACAATGAAGATCCCATGTGTCGCAACTAAGACCTGGTGCTGCCAAATAAATAAATAGATGTTAAAAAAAAAAAAAAAAGTTGTAGCTTGAGTTTTGCAGTAGCTCCTCCCCAAACCCCTTCCTCGGGAATACTTCATGAACCCACACCACACTGTCAGCCAGTTGTTACTATCACAAGAACATCTTCATGCCAAAATTACATACAAGTCAGTAAGTTCAAATAGTAGAGTCCAAGTTTAGAGGGAAGACTGATTTAGGGACTTCTTTGCATCTGGCTTAATGAGATGTGCCTGGTGTAGAGTGTCTGATGAATGTGAGGTCTTGGTTCATCTTTGGTTCTTTCCTCAGCTGGCCTCTTCCTTTTGTCTTGGAAGTTTGCTTTTTCTCTTTAATTTCATCTACCAACATCTAGCACTTAGTTTGTTTAAATTCAAAGAGTTTGTTTTACTTCCCTAGGTGAATGAAATCCTGTCTCGTTCTTCAGTCTGGAGTGCCTTCAAAGATCAGAAACATGACTTGTTTATTTCTGAGTCACAAACAGCAGGATACCTCACAGGTAAACCACACCCAATTCTCTTCCCTAAGACACATGGCAGAAGCCACTTGGACCTGTCTTTTGCCCTGTCTAGACTAAAAATGGCATTTAGAGGGTTTTCCTAGGTTCCTAGCTACCTGTCTTGGAGATGCTGTGGGCATGCAGTGGACCTCTGGTTCTAGCCCAGACAGCATGCGAACTGCTGTGGTGTTGAATGTGTGCTGACTGCAACGCGGACTCTGCTTAGTTTTGATCCAGTAAATCCATGGTGTCATATATTGTATTTGGAGTATGGCTGTATTAAAATGTTTATCTTGAACATGTAACAAAAGAGTAGAGAAATATCTACTCAGAAATATCAGTATCAGAAACATGACAACATCGTTCCATTCTGTCAGAATACTAGGTTGAAATTCCAAATATGCATACTCACATGTGAAATATTTTTTCTTCAAAGTTACCAGTGTTATCTGAAGTTTTACTAAATATTTAGGGTTTATCTTTTCGTGGGAGGAAATATGTGGGTATCATAAAGGAAAGGATGTTTTACTGCCTAGGGATCAGAAGATAAAACACTTCAGAAGCTTGGGACATTTGTCCATTTGACAGACTTATTTTAGTAAGTCTGAAAATGAAATATGGTCTTTGGTATAAAAGTTTTTTTTTTTTTGGTATAAAAGTTTTTAGTTTGAAATTAACCTTAGGAATATTAAGTGGTTCTTGCAGTCTGCCTGAAATTATAATATTTTAAAAATGTCAGCCCTGAGTCCTCCTCTAACCAGAGATGATGTAGGTAAATTGAGAGAAAAAATTAATTACCCAGCGTTTCTCACACCAGTGTAACTGTTTTAATAATCTTGATCACTAGTATAGAAATTTATAAATCCTGAAGACCAAATCTTAAATATTCAGAAGTGAGGACTTTGGAGAAAGTTTTATATGGTTTTAATTTTAGACGTGGTTGTGACATTACTGTTTTTTCCTCCACTGTGACCTCTTTAATATTAAAACACTAAAATTTATAATCAGACTTACAGAGTTTATGAACATGTGGTACATGTGTGTACATTAAGAGTAGAGTGCCATGGGTTTCCCTTCTACCTTTCCCATCCCCTGCCCTATGATGTCTATGGAGAGAAATAGCTAGAATATATTCTTAGTCTCTTCCATATCTCTTTCAAATTCGGGGTAAAGCTGTAGCTTCTAAGTAGGAGTATGTTCTTATAGACACACTAAAAACTTTACCTCTTTAGACTCTTTTCCCAAAAAGTTTACACAATACCACCTTTTCATGGTATTATATTCATTACTTTGTATGTAAGAATGGTATGATTGGAAAATCTGCTGTATTTTTTCTGGCTGAGAGTAAACTTATTTAAAATTTTACCTTGAAGAATAGGAAGATATAGATTACAAGCAGGGACAGGAAGCCCTCTTCTAATTCTTTTTGTTCTTGAGTGTACTTCACATTCATTGCATTCACTGACTTGACTGGATGGAATAAAAGACTGCAGGTGATCCTTGATGTACTAACAGCTGTGGGTCAAAAGGTCTGTCGTTAGAATACAGAAGAGAGAAGGATTTATCTTCAGAGACCTACAGTTCCTTTAGAAATCACTTGGTCCTCACCCCCACCCAGATTCCCTGATAACTATAGGAAAAGTTCAGGGAGCCAAAAGGTTTCTGTCTGTGCCTTTCCTTTTACTTGGATCCCTGGCGTGGCTTCTGAATGAGTTATGAGAAGCAGCTTTGATGGGCTGCAGAAGGTTAGGGAAATAAAAAGGCTGGGGTTTATAAATTTCTTCACAGCCTTGGTCTGGCTCAGGGGGCAGCAAGTTCCATATAAAGCCATCGAGGGGTAGGTGGTATAAATCCCAGCCTGGAAAGGGCCTGGAGTTTTACTGTGGCCATTCTGAAGGTCATTGTTGAAGCCCAAGGGCACATCAGTTGATGTTGGACAATCTAGACTAGCTCTGAGCTGTGTTGGCCCCCAAATTGTCCAGTTCTTAGCACATCATCAGTCTGGGATGTTCTTTTGTTGTGAAAGTACTACTGGTTGAACCGATGTATATTTATTTATCTCTTGGGTTGTCAAATGTTTTCTATTTTGTGTTTGAGCTTTTCCATTGAATTGTGTGTCATTGTTTGATAAAAGAGGCTAGTACTTCTAATAATGATAAAATTCCGTTATGTGGAACTCCATGGAATGTATACAGTGTTGTGTTGAATTGGAATTTTAAATTTACCCCACCCTGCCTTCAGTCTTGAGAAGATTCAGTTTGTACCAGCCTCTGTCTAATCAATTTGCAAATGAAATAAGGTGCTGTGAGAACATAAGTCGTCACCAGCCTTTTCTTCCAATAAGTCGATTTTGTTTAGGAGATGGGGAGAGATGAGAGAAAGCTAATTACTATTTCAAAATAAGATGGGAATGACTAATCACATTTATAATTTTCTTCTTCTTGGCTGCTGAGCAAATGTCACTCAGTCACATGTTCAGGATTTGGGGTAAAAATTAAAATGTCCTAGGTAGGATTACTCAATGTTGATAAATTGGGATGAGACTGACCCTCTAGCCTGGCATATTGTTTTGTTTTATGATAAATGTTCATCTAAAAGTGCCTCAATGGGACTTTACCCATGGTGCAGTTAAGCTGTAACTGCTCATTGTGTAGGGCCTTGGGTTACTTAGCCATTTATTTTGTTTTAGAAGAGCTTGGTGCTAACAAGCTCAAAGCCCTATAAAAATAATTTCAGCAGTGAAAATCCTCAGATTTCCTCACCTAGAAAATCAATAGAGAAAGAAGGAACAACAGGGAAAGAAAGAGTAGTGGGCCAAGGCAAAGATGCTTTTAGGAGCTAGACTTGGAGATGAAGAACTCTGTACTATATACTTATTTACTTCTATTTTAATTAGAGGCATGTGAAATAGTTATCTTGTTTTCCTAAGGTCATCAAAGGGAGCAAGGGTGCATTTCTTGGGCCTCTCATCAAACTGGTCCATTAGTTCTTTGCAGAGTTGGTTTTTATTACCTTTTGGTTTTCTTTTTGCACATGTCCAAGACTACACAGTGGGAGCCATGTTAAGAAAGATTCCCTAAGGTCAGTGTCGGTTTATTGTAGGACATTGCTGCTAAGACAGGGCTTCTTTTTTCTTCCCCCCACTGAGAATCCCATGTTCATTTTCACCAATGGCCGTGCTCCTTCCACTACTCCATCATGGCAGCCAATTCCGTTCTGTGGGATTCTTGGTTTTCACATCCCTCTTAAAGAGTCCAGCTGCCTTACACGGTGTGCCATGTGCCCCGTTTCTGGCAGCCCCTACTCTTTCCTGCCATGTTTCTCTGGAGAACACAGTGTCGTATCCTAGCAGACTGTAGCTTCCAGCCCCTAGAAACCAGACGTGTCTGGAAGAAGCCAGGAGTGTGAGGGAGAGAGTATCTCAGACTTCATTTAGAGAAATACCAGGAATTGACTTGTCTTTCCTAAAGAGGCAAATGGTGGGGCTAGAATTTGGTCTCTTCTGAATAATCCTTCTAGGCCCATCATTCACAATTTAGATTTTAGCCCAGAGGTTCCCAAAATTTCTCAGTTCACAGTGCCTTACTATCTTTTTTTTTTTTTTTTTTGCGCTACGCGGGCCTCTCACTGTTGTGGCCTCTCCCATTGCGGAGCACAGGCTCCGGACACGCAGGCTCAGCGGCCATGGCTCACGGGCCCAGCCACTCCGCGGCATGTGGGATCTTCCCAGACCCAGGCACGAACCCGTGTCCCCTGCATCGGCAGGCAGACTCTCAACCACTGCGCCACCAGGGAAGCCCTATCTTAGTCATTTTTTTTCTTGATCTACCCTTAGGCCAAAAGAAATGCTTAATAATTAAGTTTATTAAGTAGTTATATCCAAACAACTTGCAAGTAGTTGTTTGTATGGTATCCAACAGATGTCACTTGTCTCTCAAATTTAAAATAGCCCATGTGAATTTGCCCCTGGGTGCCTCAGCGTGTAGTCTGAGAACCACATCCTTAGTCCTTTCTCTATATGTAGCATTCATGATTTGGTCTCATAATCTATTCATTTGATGTGAACTAAGTTGAGCCCACATCAGAAGTGCTCAGGAACTGTACCAATCTGGAGTGTTTAGGGGTTTATTCTTAAGGGTTGCATCCTTGGTGTGTTCCCTAGCAATCTTGCTGCTGCCTGAAGTTCAGAGTGGCAGGTTGGTGGGAAGTGATGTAACCGTGTGGCGCTATTGCTCTGAACCGCTGTCAGGGGGTATGGTCTCTTTCCTGAGCAGTCTGTGGAAGGCCTGGTGTCCTGATTGGTGGAAAGCAGGGGTTGATAGATGCAGGCCCACCTTGCCTTAGAAAAGGGAAAATCCTTTTTCTAGGTTTTCTAAGTTCCCGGGCACTCCAGGTGGCAAGCGGCACCTCACGTGAGCTGAGTTGTCTCTGGCCACTGTGTAACCACATGCTGCATACACAGTGTCTGCTTTCTTCACGCCCTCAGTACAAATGCTCATGAAGTTAAAAACAAGATGAATCTGAATTGTCCCCCTTTTGTCCTGCTTCAGTCCCTGTTATACCTTAGCCTTCATCAAACTGCTCTGCTGTTTGCACTTCCTTATGACTTCCCTTGCTGCTTATGTTTCTTTTTTTCCCCTCAGGTGTCTCTCCTTCCCTTCTAACTGGCAGCAGTCCCCTTCACCTCAGGAGCGGGCTTTAGATCCGCTCTGCCAGGCAGCTTGCTAACTTCTGTGTAGCTCTCTGAAGCAGGTAGAGAACCATTTTGCTAAATGCATGCCGCTTCCACTGCTTTTCTAGTCCTAACCCTTCAATGTTCCTTAGCTGTTTGCCTTGTTTCCTATGATCTCAGCTAAAAGTATTGTTCAATATGCAGTATTATGCTACAGTACGGTGTCTCTTGCAAGTACTCTGTACAGTTGTGCAGTGATTCTGAGGTGTAATTAAATGTCTCTGCAGTTCATGATAAACTAGAGGGCTAAAGCCATTATATGCTCATAGGCCACATCTTCATAAATGCTGGCATAGATAATGGCATTTTTGTGCACTAGAGATTGTTAGAATCAAGACATATAAAACTAAAATATTGATACCTTTTCCATAGCACTCTTATTTTTACCTATGAGCGATGTCCAGAGCTTGCGTTTTCTTTCTCAGAGACCTTGGTGTAGCAACCCTTGTTCATTTGGTGTTACTTGTTATAGTAGCATTTCTTTGCACCAAATGAAAATAGGTTATCTCGAATGTGGATAGAAGTGTTTTTTGTTGGGAATTCATCACGTATGACTTTCGAATGGACTGACCCAAGTACAGAGTTTCTTTCCTCTGTTCCTATTTTTTTCTCATTTGACGTTAGCTATATCCTTCAGCATCCAGGATTTTTTGAAAGATTGAACTTCCCAGATGTGAGAAGGGAAATTTTTTTCCATATTTCCACACCAGTGTTACTGTCCAGCATAAATTTTGAAATGATTTTTAACTTTGTCGTATAGTAAAGGCAAACCATGAAAATGGTGCTGTGTAGCTGTTTTAAAGTTTTCGTTGTATGCTTAGGTAATCCTAATAGATTGTATCAGTTCCTTGTGATGGGGTGCTTGACCTGGTTCTGACATTTTTGTAAAGGTCAGTGTTCTCACATGACTCTGCTCTTTAGAAGGTGTGTATTTTTCCTTTCTCTCTTGCAGGACCTGGAGTTGCTGGCTACCTTACTGCAGGGACATCGTCATCAGTCATGTCTAACCTGCCGCCTCCCGTAGACCATGAGGCAGGCGACCTTGGCTATCAGACTTGAAACTTTCTTGAGAGACAATAAACGCTGAAAGGCCAGTGCCCCGTCCACATTCCTCCAGCTGATACGTTGAAGAAAACTCTTAACTGCCTTTCTCCTGGTTTCATGACAGTGTTATTCCTTTTTCTATAAGTATATTTTTATTTAGGAAAAAAGTCAGTGATTCTAATTGTATCACGTTATAAGAAAGCACTCTGTGGATCAACCTAAGCAGGTACACAAGAATTTTTTTTCTTGATGTATGTAAGCACATTTTGTTCCTTTATATCTGTTTACAAGACTGTGAATCAAAAAGACAAAACTTTCTTCCTAGTTTTTATAATGTTTTTTTGAACTAGTGTGACTGTGGGGTTGAACTGCAGTCTACAGAAATTGGGAAATCTAAGTCACCCCTAAGAAGGGCATTTCCCTCTCCTGCATCGAGTCTGTGTGGCTGTTCTCCTACCTATTAGGTTTTGTCCTTGCACCTGTTCGCTGGTATCCTCTCCTCAATTATTAACCTTCTGAGAGCTCACAGCATACGTCGGTATGTATAACTGGCTTTACCAAATTGAATGAAAAAGGAGTTGTGCAAAAAAATTTAAAAATGGATGTCAAGATGTTATGTAAGAGATTAGTGTAATTGTGAAATGTTCTATACATTATCAAATATATAAAGCTTTCTATATTGAATGTACATTATACAGATCATTCTTATGTGTACATAAAATTTTAAAAATAAAGGGAATTGACTGCTTTGTTAATGAGATATATTTGTTCTCGTTTCATTTTTCCCTTTGAAGACCTTGTATATCTTTATTTCTAAGACAGATTTTGTAGTAGTAGCAGTAAACAGACTTTGCCTCACATTTCTAGTATCTCATACAGCTACATTGACATATTATGTTCATTCCTAAATCCCTTCATTAGTATTTCAACCACATCTAAATTTCAAGACACAGACAGCATCTCATTTATTTTCCATACAATATTCAGGAATGGGTCAGGCTGTTAATAAATAGTTTAATACATGTGACACATTAATTCCAATATTTTTAAGAGGAAAGAAATTTAAAGAGTGAGAGGAGATTTCACATAACACAGATTTCAGCACTGAGGTCTTCTAGTGTGATCACAGACTACAAGAAAATATAAACATGTAAAATATATACAAACACTTCTTAAAGAATAAGGAAATATCCAACCCTCCAAGTTGCCTTTGAAAGCAAGAACCAAGTTTATTCCACAGTTGATGTGTAAGAAGAGCTGGAATGGACACTTAATTCATATCATAAATTGTTAATTCAAAATTTTCCATCAGATTTATCCATCTCTCAACTTAAAGATTATGAAGTAATGTACCCATGTAAGTATTTTAACATATACCTAGGTTTTTAGTTTCTAAGAGGCAATATTTAGTTATAAAAATATGTTCACTAAAAGAGATTCTAACAGCTAATTTAGGAGTAGGTGTTTTAGAAGAGCATAAATCAATACAACAATATATTTTCTTTAAATACTAAAAGAACGTAAATATTGTGAATATTTACAGTAAAGGCCCATTTAAATAAATCTGCAAGTCACTGATGTTTGAATACCAATAACAGTTCATCTTTTTTTTTATATTTGAATTTTATTTATTTTTTATACAGCAGGTTCTTATTAGTTATCCATTTTATACGTATTGGTGTATATATGTCAATCCCAATCTCCCATTTCATTACACCACCACCAACTCATCTTTATTGAACATTATGCCAAGCATTTTATAAAGTGTCGTATGTGCATGACTTCAATTAATCCTCAGCAAACCTATGGGCTTGTTGCTGATATAATTCCCATCTTCCAGGTGAAGAACATGAGGTTCAGAGAGGCAAAGCAACTCACCGAAAGTCACACAACTAGTAAGTAACAGAGTAAGAAATTAAAACTACTTTTACTTGACACCATAGTCTGTTTTCTGAGCCACTATCCTGAGATAGCGATAATCTCAAATAGGTGTATGTGACTAGGAAGACTGAGTTTGTTTTTCTTTTTTTTTTTTAATATTTGAGTTATTACTTTTTTTTTTTCTTTTGGCCACACCTCATGGCATGTGGAACTTCCCCGACCAGGGATCAAACCCATGCCCCGTGCAGTGGAAGCACAGAGTCTTAACCACTGGACCACCAGGGAAGCCCCTGTTTTTCATTTTTAAACATTTTTTATTGTAAACTAAAACAGGTATAGAAAATCTCACTGAACAAATTAGTGAATCACTCTTGACCTCCCAGGCAGGTCAAGAACTTTGCCAGCCTCTCCAGAAGCCCCAACATGTGCCCTCATCAGAATCATAGCCCCTCCCTTCAAAAGTGACCACTTGTCCAACACTTCCTTGTGTGACTTCGTAGTTCATCACCCACATGTACATTGCTAGACACCAGAATTTGGTCTTGCTTTTTTTCTTTTTTAAATGTGTCTTTGAGTCTCTTTCAATCTGGCTGCCCCTCCATCCCTTTCTTTTCCCCACCACTTGTCTGTCAAAGTCCCTGTGGCCATTTGACTTGTTGGTTTTCCTACAGTTGGAAGTTGCTGATCACACAGTCGTGGTGTAATTCAGCTTGGTCCTCTGTCCTCTTTTGGAGTGGAGGTTTTATCTGAGATTTATGCGTGGGGAAATTTGCCCTGAGAGAGAAAAGTGAGACAGCATGAGCAGGGTAACAGGAAAGTAAGTATAGGATATCTGGAGGGGTGGGGTGGTATGGTGTGGGTGGCATATAGGGGTCCAGAGAGAACCGAACCTGAGGCCTAGGGAGGGGCCAGTTGGGCAGTGTCCTGAGTGCCAAGCTGAGGCATCGGCATGCAGGCCGAGATGTGGTTCAGGAATGAGAGCTGTGTTTTAAAATAGCAGTGAGCTGAGATCAATTTGGTGTGTTTGTTGGTGAGGGAGGGTGGTGAGAGGTGGCAAAACTGAAAGACACTAGTAACACACAGCCCATCTAAGGAGCAACGCAGGGGACGAACACGGGAAACGGGCAAGAGACCACTCTTGGAAGTCATGTAAGCCCGAGGATTGTCACTAGATAATCAGCTCCACAACCCTTTTCAGTCCAGAAATTCTGTGATCCCTTTCCTAAGGCATATTGTCTGTTATGTGATGAAATGTCTCTAAATGCCTAAACTTTACTAGGATTTGGGGAAGAGCAATTTGCAAAAAGTATTGCAGATAAACTCAGTCTGTTTCTGGCAAACTGTTGACTAGAAATTTAACTACCTGCTTGGAATGCATGGCCCCCTATATGGTATAAGCACTTCCCTTTTAGTGGCCAGAGGGGCTGTGAGCAAGGAATGCAAAGGCTCCCTTGCATTTGTTCCCTTATCTATAAAATAATGATCATTCTTAACCCATCCTTCCCGGGGCTGTTGTGAGGATTAAATACGAGAGGGTGTTGGGAACTGTGAGGCCTAAGAAGAGTGATAATAATGGTGAGCTGTTGTATCAATAGCAATTTTTCTCATTGTCTTCATACTTGGGATCAGGAATAGGGTAAAACAAATTCCAAGGACACTTTAGGTCAACATAAAGTGATTTGTAATTTTTTGTTAGTTTTTAAAATAGTCATGTTGTTATGTAATCGCTAACTAAAAAGTCATTATCTTGGCTCCAAAATCAGAGATTCCATAATTTTTGGTCAGCAAAACCATCTGTTTCCTACACACTAAAACATCTTTTCCCTTAAGCTGTTGCCTGTGTACCATCAGATAAGGTCCAAGAGGCAAGACCCAGAGAATGATTTAAATTTACTCCCAAACTGAGGACGCTTAACAACTGAGTTGATTGAAGAGTTCTGTACTAAAACTAAAACACAGACTGTTTACACAGTCAAATGAGTCTCACTATAAAATGAAATGTAGAATTCAGAGTTTGGAGTTGGTGGATTAGAAAAAGCTAGAGAATACAGAATTCCTTGGAAGGCTGATTTCTAGCAGGCAGGGATGCCTGGACAACAGCAACCAGCCTCCGGTTTCCATTCCACTATGAAGAGACCAGAGCTAAAACCTTGACCTGCAAAGGTCCGGTGGGTGGGTGCACAGGGATGGCAGCTGTGCCCATTGGAGAGCAGCCTCTGCTTGGCTCCACTGGGACCTTCTGGGGGAAGAGCAGTCGCAGTGTGCTAAATGCTCCCATGCTCAGGAAGATAGTATCAAGTCTGGATTTCCATGTGAAGTTGGCTTTTAAAACATGGGCAACCCATTCAAAGTTTTTAAAACCAAGTGGGCCATACAAAAGTATCTGCAGATTAGATTTGACCCAAAGGTATTCAGTCCTCTTGAAATGAGATTGAAAATAGGGGTTACACAGAGTTGGATGAATGTGCTTTCTGTCTAATGAGTTAATTAAGTCAGTTGTATTTTTAAATGACTGAACTGCTGTTGCAGTATGGGGTAGTTTCACCATCAGGTGCACTCCTGCTGCTTTCATGAAGAGAGGGAAGAGGACAAGACTTCAGCAAAGCTGTCATTATGGACAATATTTGTGTCCCGCCCCCACAAACTCATATGTTGAATCCCTAACCCCCAGTGTCTCTGGAAGTAAGGGCTTTGGCAGGTGTTTAGGGTTAGATGAGGTCACGAGGGTGCAGCCCTCATGATGGGGTTAGTGCCCTTATTAGAAGAGACACCAGAGAGCTTGCTCTCTCTCTCCTTGTGTGCACAGAAAAAAGTCATGAGAGCATACACTGAGATGGCAGCTGCTTATAAGCCAAAAAGAGAGGCCTCAGATGAAACCTACCTTGCCAGAACCTTGATCTCAGATTCCCCAGCCTCCAGAACTGTGAGAAATAAATGTCTGTTGTTTAGCCACCAAGTCTGGTATTTTGTTATTGCAGCCTGAGCTGACTGATACACTGGTGCTGGCTGGAGGACCAGTAGCAGAAGGGAGAGGAGAGTTTGCTCATAGATTAGCAGGACAAGAGCTGATCAGAACCAGAGCCACCTGAGCATTGGTTGCACTTAGTATAAATTCAGCTTCAGTACCTTTGTAAAGAACTGATAGCCTGTCCGGAAGTTGGGAAGGCAAACCTCCAAGGCTGGTCTACAGCACACACTGAAGTTTGGAATGGGCACTGGGTTAGAAGTAGGTAACTGGTTAGCTCCTAGGACCAAATGTGTGTTTCCTGTTTTGTTGATTTTTTAATGTGTTAAATTTTGAGTATCCAGATTATATCAGAATCACTAATGGATGCCCAAGGACCTAGGTGTTCATCCCAAGTAGTCCATCCTCATTCACATCAACCCCAAGTGGTTGTGTGGACTTTGGGTTGAATTCTGTGTCTCCCTGTGGTCTTGCCTCACCCAGTCTGTTTAATTGAGAGCAAGAGAGAGGCAGCAATTTGTCCTGGAACCAGCATAGGCCCTGGAGTTGGGGCCATCCAGGCTGCGGTTCTGGCCCTCACTGTGTGACCTCTCGTCTTCAAATGGGGCTCATTAACACCTCCCTCTGTTCTGTAGATCAGAGATAATCAACACAAACACCTAACACGTCCTAGACAGTGCCAGCCTCCTAGACGGTGAGGTGGTGAAGGGGGAGAAAACACTACCTTAACAGGTAGAATCTGCCCTGCTTGGGATTCTGATCTTGGGCATAGATTTCTTCTCTAAAATGCCTAGGTTGAAAAAATAATAATAATAAAATAAAATGCCTAGGTTGGTCTGGTCAGGTAATATTTCACTGTTAAGAATCTCATAAAAGATAATATGAGCCGGAACTTCCCTGGTGGCCCAGTGGTTAAGACTGCACTCCCAATGCAGGGGGCCCAGGTTCGATCCCTGGTCAGGGAACTATATCCCACATGCATGCTGCACCTAAGAATTCGCATGCCACAACTAAGCAACTGGCGAGCCGCAACTAAAGACCTGGTGCAACCAAATAAATAAAGATAAATATTAAAATAAATAAAATTTTAAAAAGAAAACAAAAAAGATAAGCAGTCTATGCAAAAATGTATAAGGGCACATATTTTATATAAGAGAACTCAGTCCCTCTCTAACCCCAGTGCTAGATGACTTCTAAGAATTTTGATACTGTTGTCTCACAAATAACTGGACTTATCATGAAACAGACTCTTTCTATCCTCCACCATGGGAACCGAGGACTCTATCCTGCTCATCAGCACTTTCCTATTGCTAGTGTTTACTGCATACGTTGTTTAATATATCATCTAGCATTTAGAGCAAAGAACTTCACATCTGGACCATCCATAACTTCCAAATTCAGGGAGTAAAAGGTGAGGCTGGGTTACTGTGGGCTCCAGGTCCCCACGAATACAGGACATAGGGTGGCCGGTTTAAAAAGTTTGTTTTTCTATATGGCTTACAAAAGAAAATGTGGAGTTCCGGGAAGATGGCGGAAGAGTAAGACGCGGAGATCACCTTCCTCTCCACAGATACACCAGAAATACATCTACGCGTGGAACAACTCCTACGGAGCACCTACTGAACGCTGGCAGAAGACCTCAGACCTCCCAAAAGGCAAGGAACCCCCCACGTACCTGGTTAGGGCAAAAGAAAAAACTAAACAGAGACAAAAGAATAGGGACGGGTCCTGCACCAGCGGGAGAGAGCTGTGAAGGAGGAAAAGTGTCCACACACTAGGAGCCCCTTCGTGGGTGGAGACTTCGGGAGGCGGAGTGGGGGAGCTTGGGAGCCACGGAGGAGAGCACAGCAACAGGGGTGCGGAGGGCAAAGCGGAGAGATTCCAGCGCAGAGGATCGGGCCGACCGGCACTCACCAGCCGAGAGGCTTGTCTGCTCGCCCGCCGGGGCGGGCGGGACTGGGAGCTGAGGCTCCGGCTTTTGTCGGAGCGCCGGGAGAGGACTGAGGTTGGCGGCGTGAACACAGCCTGCAGGGCGTTGGTGAGCCGCGGCTGGCCGGGAGAGAGTCTGGGGAGGGGTCTGGACCTGCCGAAGAGGCAAGAGACTTTTACGTCCCTCTTTGTTTCCTGGTGCACGAGGAGGGGGGATTGGGAACGCTGCTTGGGAGAGCTCCGGAGACGGGCGCGAGCCGCGGCTAAGAGTGCGGAGCCCAGAGACGGACATGGGACGCTAAGGCCGCTGCTGCCGCCGCCAGGAGGCCTGTGTGCGAGCGCAGGTCACTAGCCACACGCCCTTCCGGGGAGCCTGTGCAGCCCGCCGCTGCCGGGGTCCCGGGATCCGGGGACGGCTACCCCGGGAGAGCGCACGGCGCGCCTCAGGCTGCAGCGTCACGCCGGCCTCTGCCGCTGCAGGCCCGCCCTGCACTCCGTGACCCTCCCTACCCCCCGGCCTGGGTGAGCCAGAGCCTCCGAATCAGCGGCTCCTTTAACCCCGTCCTGTCTGAGCAAAGAACAGACGCCCTCCGGCGACCTACACGCACAGGCGGGGCCAAATCCAAAGCTGAGCCCCTGGGAACTGTGAGAACAAAGAAGAGAAAGGGAAATCTCTTCCAGCAGCCTCAGAAGCAGCGGATTAAAGCTCCACAATCAACTTAATATACCCTGCATCTGTGGAATACCTGAATAGACAACGAATCATCCCAAATTAAGGAGCCCTGTGGATGAAAGGCTCTTGGTGCTGCAGCCAGGACTCAGTGCTGTGCCTCTGAGGTGGGAGAGCCAACTTCAGGACACTGGTCCACAAGAGGCCTCCCAGCTGCACATAATATCAAACAGCAAAAATCTCCGAGAGATCTCCATTCAACGCCAGCACCCAGCTTCACTCAACGACCAGCAAGCTACAGTGCTGGACATCCTATGCCAAACAACTAGCAAGACAGGAACACAACCCCACCCATTAGCAGAGAGGCTGCCCAAAATCATAATAAGTCTACAGACACCCCAAAACACACCACCAGACGTGGACCTGCCCACCAGAAAGACAAGATCCAGCCTCATACACCAGAACACAGGCACCAGTACCCGCCACCAGGAAGCCTACACAACCCACTGAACCAACCTTAGCCACTGGGGACAGACACAAAAAACAACAGGAACTACGAACCTTCAGCCTGCAAAAAAAAAAAAAAGGAGACCCCAAACACAGTAAGATAAGCAAAATGAAAAGACAGAAAAACACACAGCAGATGAAGGAGCAAGATAAAAACCCACCAGACCTAACAAATGAAGAGGAAATAGGCAGTCTACCTGAAAAAGAATTCAGAATAATGATAGTAAGGTTGATCCGAAATCTTGGAGATAGAATGGACAATAGAATGGACAAATTGCAAGAATCAGTTAACAAGGACCTAGAAGAACTAAAGATGAAACAAGCAACGATGAACAACACAATAAATGAAATTAAAAGTACTCTAGATGGGATCAATAGCAGAATAACTGAGGCAGAAGAACGGATAAGTGACCTGGAAGATAAAATAGTGGAAATAACTACTGCAGAGCAGAAAAAAGAAAAAAGAATGAAAAGAACTGAGGACAGTCTCAGAGACCTCTGGGACAACATTAAACGCACCAACATTCGAATTATAGGGGTTCCAGAAGAAGAAGAGAAAAAGAAAGGGACTGAGAAAATATTTGAAGAGATTATAGTTGAAAACTTCCCTAATATGGGAAAGGAAATAGTTAATCAAGTCCAGGAAGCACAGAGAGTCCCATACAGGATAAATCCAAGGAGAAATACGCCAAGACACATATTAATCAAACTGTCAAAAATTAAATACAAAGAAAACATATTAAAAGCAGCAAGGGAAAAACAACAAATAACACACAAGGGAATCCCCATAAGGTTAACAGCTGATCTTTCAGCAGAAACTCTGCAAGCCAGAAGGGAGTGGCAGGACATATTGAAAGTGTTGAAGGAGAAAAACCTGCAACCAAGATTACTCTACCCAGCAAGGATCTCATTCAGATTTGATGGAGAAATTAAAACCTTTACAGACAAGCAAAAGCTGAGAGAGTTCAGCACCACCAAACCACCTCTACAACAACTGCTAAAGGAACTTCTCTAGGCAAGAAACACAAAAGAAGGAAAGGACCTACAATAACAAACCCAAAACAATGAAGAAAATGGGAATAGGAACACACATATCGATAATTACCTTAAATGTAAATGGACTAAATGCTCCCACCAAAAGACACAGATTGGCTGAATGGATACAAAAACAAGACCCATATATTTGCTGTCTACAAGAGACCCACTTCAGACCTAGAGACATATACAGACTGAAAGTAAGGGGATGGAAAAAGGTATTTCATGCAAGTGGAAACCAAAAGAAAGCTGGAGTAGCAATTCTCATATCAGACAAAATAGACTTTAAAACAAAGACTATTAGAAGAGACAAAGAAGGACACTACATAATGATCAAGGGATCAATCCAAGAGGAAGATATAACAATTGTAAATATTTATGCACCCAACATAGGTGCATCTCAATACATAAGGCAAATACTGACAACCATAAAAGGGGAAATCGACAGTAACACATTCATAGTAGGGGACTTTAACACCCCACTTTCACCAATGGACAGATCATCCAAAATGAAAATAAATAAGGAAACACAAGCTTTAAATGATACATTAAACGAGATGGAGTTAATTGATATTTATAGGACATTCCATCCAAAAACAACAGAATACACATTTTTCTCAAGTGCTCATGGAACATTCTCCAGGATAGATCATATCTTGGGTCACAAATCAAGCCTTGGTAAATTTAAGAAAATTGAAATTGTATCAAGTATCTTTTCTGACCACAACGCCATGAGACTAGATATCAATTACAGGAAAAGATCTGTAAAAAATACAAACACATGGAGGCTAAACAATACACTACTTAATAATGAAGTGATCACTGAAGAAATCAAAGAGGAAATCAAAAAATACCTAGAAACAAATGACAATGGAGACACAACGACCCAAAACCTGTGGGATGCAGCAAAAGCAGTTCTAAGGGGGAAGTTTATAGCAATACAAGCCCACCTTAAGAAGCAGGAAGCATCTCGAATAAACAACCTAACCTTGCACCTCAAGCAATTAGAGAAAGAAGAACAAAAAAACCCCAAAGCTAGCAGAAGGAAAGAAATCATAAAAATCAGATCAGAAATAAATGAAAAAGAAATGAAGGAAACAATAGCAAAGATCAATAAAACTAAAAGCTGGTTCTTTGAGAAGATAAACAAAATAGATAAACCACTAGCCAGACTCATCAAGAAAAAAAGGGAGAAGACCCAAATCAATAGAATTAGAAATGAAAAAGGAGAGGTAACAACTGACACTGCAGAAATAAAAGAGATCATGAGAGATTACTACAAGCAACTCTATGCCAATAAAATGGACAATCTGGAAGAAATGGACAAATTCTTAGAAAGGCACAACCTGCCAAGACTGAATCAGGAAGAAATAGAAAATATGAACAGACCAATCACAAGCACTGAAATTGAAACTGTGATTAAAAATCTTCCAACAAAGAAAAGCCCAGGACCAGATGGCTTCACAGGCGAATTCTATCAAACATTTAGAGAAGAGCTAACACCTATCCTTCTCAAACTCTTCCAAAATATAGCAGAGGGAGGAACACTCCCAAACTCCTTCTACGAAGCCACCATCACCTTGATACCAAAACCAGACAAGGATGTCACAAAGAAAGAAAACTACAGACCAATATCACTGATGAACATAGATGCAAAAATCCTCAACAAAATACTAGCAAACAGAATCCAACAGCACATTAAAAAGATCATACACCATGATCAAGTGGGGTTTATTCCAGGAATGCAAGGATTCTTCAATATACGCAAATCTATCAATGTGATAAACCATATTAACAAACTGAAGGAGAAAAACCATATGATCATCTCAATAGATGCAGAGAAAGCTTTTGACAAAATTCAACACCCATTTATGATAAAAACCCTGCAGAAAGTAGGCATAGAGGGAACTTTCCTCAACATAATAAAGGCCATATATGACAAGCCCACAGCCAACATCATCCTCAATGGTGAAAAACTGAAAGCATTTCCACTAAGATCAGGAACAAGACAAGGTTGCCCACTCTCACCACTCTTATTCAACATAGTTTTGGAAGTTTTAGCCACAGCAATCAGAGAAGAAAAGGAAATAAAAGGAATCCAAATCGGAAAAGAAGAAGTAAAGCTGTCACTGTTTGCAGATGACATGATCCTATACATAGAGAACCCTAAAGATGCTACCAGAAAACTACTAGAGCTAATCAATGAGTTTGGAAAAGTGGCAGGATACAAAATTAATGCACAGAAATCTCTGGCATTCCTATATACTAATGATGAAAAATCTGAAAGTGAAATCAAGAAAACACTCCCATTTACCATTGCAACAAAAAGAATAAAATATCTAGGAATAAACCTACCTAAGGAGACAAAAGATCTGTATGCAGAAAATTATAAGACACTGATGAAAGAAATTAAAGATGATACAAATAGATGGAGAGATATACCATGTTCTTGGATTGGAAGAATCAACATTGTGAAAATGACTCTACTACCGAAAGCAATCTATAGATTCAATGCAATCCCTATCAAACTACCACTGGCATTTTTCACAGAACTAGAACAAAAAATTTTGCAATTTGTATGGAAACACAAAAGACCCCGAATAGCCAAAGCAATCTTGAGAACGAAAGAAGGAACTGGAGGAATCAGGCTCCCAGACTTCAGACTATACTACAAAGCTACAGTTATCAAGACGGTATGGTACTGGCACAAAAACAGAAAGATAGATCAATGGAACAGGATAGAAAGCCCAGAGATAAACCCACGCACATATGGTCACCTTATCTTTGACAAAGGAGGCAGAAATGTACAGTGGAGAAAGGACAGCCTATTCAATAAGTGGTGCTGGGAAAACTGGACAGCTACATGTAAAAGTATGAAATTAGATCACTCCCTAACACCGTACACAAAAATAAGCTCAAAATGGATTAAAGACCTAAATGTAAGGCCAGAAACTATCAAACTCTTAGAGGAAAACATAGGCAGAACACTCTATGACATAAATCATAGCAAGGTCCTTTTTGACCCACCTCCTAGAGAAATGGAAATAAAAACAAGAGTAAACAAATGGGACCTAATGAAACTTAAAAGCTTTTGCGCAGCAAAGGAAACCATAAAGAAAACCAAAAGACAACCCTCAGAATGGGAGAAAATATTTGCAAATGAAGCAACTGACAAAGGATTGATCTCCAAAATTTATAAGCAGCTCATGCAGCTTAATAACAAAAAAACAAACAACCCAATCCAAAAATGGGCAGAAGACCTAAATAGACATTTCTCCAAAGAAGATATACAGAGTGCCAACAAACACATGAAAGAATGCTCAACATCACTAATCATGAGAGAAATGCAAATCAAAACTACAATGAGATATCATCTCACACCAGTCAGAATGGCCATCATCAAAAAATCTAGAAACAATAAATGCTGGAGAGGGTGTGGAGAAAAGGGAACCCTCTTACACTGTTGGTGGGAATGTAAATTGATACAGCCACTGTGGAGAACAGTATGGAGGTTCCTTAAAAAGCTACAAATAGAACTACCATATGACCCAGCAATCCCACTACTGGGCATATACCCTGAGAAAACCATAATTCAAAAAGAGTCATGTACCAAAATGTTCATTGCAGCTCTATTTACAATAGCCCAGAGATGGAAACAACCTAAGTGTCCATCATCGGATGAATGGATAAAGAAGATGTGGCACATATATACAATGGAATATTACTCAGCCATAAAAAGAGACGAAATTGAGCTATTTGTAATGAGGTGGATAGACCTAGAGTCTGTCATACAGAGTGAAGTAAGTCAGAAAGAGAGAGACAAATACCGTATGCTAACACATATATATGGAATTTAAAAAAAAAATGTCATGAAAAAGCTAGGGGTGAAACAGGAATAAAGACACAGACTTACTAGAGAATGGACTTGAGGCTATGGGGAGGGGGAAGGGTAAACGGTGACAAAGCGATAAAGAGGCATGGACATATATACACTACCAAACGTAAGGTAGATAGCTAGTGGGAAGCAGCCGCATAGCACAGGGAGATCAGCTCGGTGCTTTGTGACCGCCTGGAGGGGTGGGATAGGGAGGGTGGGAGGGAGGGAGACGCAAGCGGGAAGAGATATGGGAATATATGTATATATATAACTGATTCATTTTGTTGTGAAGCTGAAACTAACATACCATTGTAAAGCAATTATACTCCAATAAAGATGTTAAAAAAAAAAAAAAAAGAAAATGTGTACATTTCCATCATTTTACAAAGCCCCAGCTTAGGGAAATGACTTTGTAAGAGCAGATAAAGGCCTCAGAACTGTTAATGGAAAGTCTCAGTTATACATACAAAGAATTAATGTTTATGCCTATATATTTTTAAAGATTTCTTTTATTACTTATTTAATTTATTTATTTTTGGCTGCGTCGGGTCAGTTGTGGCACACGGAATCTTTCATTGTGGCGCATGGGCTTCTTTCTAGTTGTGGTACACGGGTTTTCTCTCTCTAGTTGTGGTGTGTGGGTTCCAGGGCGCAAGGGCTCTGTAGTTTGCGTCACGCAGGCTCTCTAGTTGAGGCGTGAGAGCTCAGTAGTTGTGGCGCCTGGGCTTAGTTGCCGCGTGGCATATGGGATCTTAGTTCCCTGACCAGGGATCGAACCTGTGTCCCCTGCATTGGAAGACGGATTCTTTATCACTGGATCACCAGGGAAGTCCCGTATGCCTATATTTTTCAACACTGAAAAGGTGTATGGCTTTCATAACAAGGTTATGTGGGGCTTCTCTGGTGGTGCAGTGGTTGAGAGTCCACCTGCCGTTGCAGGGGACACGGGTTCGTGCCCTGGTCTGGGAAAATCCCACATGCCACGGAGCGCCTGGGCCCGTGAGCCATGGCCGCTAAGCCTGCATGTCCGGAGCCTGTGCTCCGCAACAGGAGAGGCCACAACAGTGAGAGGCCCACGTACCGCAAAAACAAAAACAAGGTTATGTGATTACTGTGTATAAATTTTTGACAATTTTCAGTTACTCTCCAATGGCATATAATAAAATTCAATATCTGTGAGGGAATATTTGCCTCATTCCCTGGCCCCTGTCAAGTGTGGCAATGTCTGTGAGCAGGAGAAGAGGAACCCCATGTCCTCAATCTCTTTATTTCAGGGAAAGGCTTATGAAGTTGTGTGGCTTGAGTCCTTGAAGAAATGAGTCATTTATCTTCAGAAAAAAAGGTCATATGGAAGTAATTCTACAAATATTTGGTTGTGCCTAAATTTAGATACTTAAGCTCAAACCTCACCCTTAACACACTAATATTGTACAGGACTCCAAACAGCCCCAGCATTCCAAGACAAGAAATGGAGCATATCCTCTGGCTTTAAATGCAAGAATTGGCCAGAGACAATCTTGTTAGCTCTAAAACAAGCAAGATGAGTTCAGGGTATTTATGCACCCCTTGAGTTTAGAGCAGAAAACTTTATCATTTGCTCAGAGCTGGATGATACCACACTCTTCATGTGACCAGGACTGTCCTAGAACAGCTTGGCATGGTAGAAAACCTTTGCAGTCAGACCTTATTACATTGAATACTGACAAATGCACACCTCCAGGCAGGAGTGTAGAAGCATGGAAGAGGCCAAAACAGGGGGAAAAAAGGCAATTTGGAGAAAACAAAGAAGGAAGAAGAAAACATTGGAAAAGTAAGCTGTTGTTAGTTAATACCCTCAGAGATAAACATTGCATCCACAATACAGCAGGATGCCACTTAAAAAATACTTTTATTCAGAGAATTAAAACCAGGTCTTGTACATTTTAAAAAATTAAAATAGCAGAAATGAAAAACAATGAGAGACAAAGTTAACATTGAGAGATAAAGTTGAGGAAATTTCCTTAAGAAGCGGAGTAAAAAGATGGAGATAGAAAAACAGGAATAAAAGTTAAGCAAGAGGCCCAGCCCAGGAGGCCCATTATCCAAAAAATCTAGATCCAGAAACAGATACTAGTTTTTTAAAGTAGATGTTATGGACTGAATCTATGTGTTCCCTGCCCCCCCCCCCCCCCCCCCCCGCCAAATTCTTATGTTGAAATCCTAATCTTCAAGATGATGGAATTAGGGTGGAGCCCTCATGAATGGGATTAGTGCTGTTATAAAAGGGACCCCAGAGAGCTCTTTCAAGATTTTTCTGCCAAGTGAAAACATAGTGAGAATGCAGCATTTGGAAACCAGAAACAGCCCTCAACAGATGCTGAATCTGTCCGTGCCTTGATCTTGGACTTCCAGCTTACATAACTGTGAGAAATAAAGTATGTTTAAGCCACTCAGTATATGGTATTTTGTTATAGCATCCTGAGCTAACTAAAATGAGCAGAGAACAAAATCAAAAAGTCAAACTTTCCCAGTGCCCAGCCCAGTGGATGAAAATAAACCCTGACACATTCATGTCATTGTGAAATTTTACAATATGGAAACATGAAGTTCCTATAAGCTTCCAGGGTGTGGCAGGAGAAGGGGAGAACATTTCTCAGAAAGGAACAAGAATCAGAATAGCCTGGATTTCTCAATAACACTGAATGTTAGAAGACAAGGAGGTGATGCCTTCAAAAGCCTAAAGGAAAATGATTTCCCAGCCTAGGATTCTAGATCCAGTCACACTGCCAATTAAATGAAGGGGGGGAAATTAAGACATTTCCAAATACACAGGGTCTCAGATTTACCTCCCATGAATGTTTTGTAAGAAGCTCCTGAAGGATGTTTTCCACCAAAGTTGGGTAGCCAAGAAAGCAAGGTGGGATTCTCCAAATGGTGGTGAAAAGAGATCCTAAAGTAAGGCAACAGCTTGCAGCTGACTTAGAGCATGACCAGACTGGAACAGACCAGAGGCTCAGGGAACAAATTCTTCAAGAAGATGAAACTGATAGAAAACCTACGTGTTTGAACATTGTAAGAGGAAGGAGGTTGATGTACCTGAGGAAAAGTTTAAAAGAATTGGACAGCAAAATTACATTGTACATATGACCTGTAAGATTCTGACTGGTACTCACATAATTATAATGCCACCATGATTATATTGGGAGAATGGAAATGCAGGAAGGATGTGTGAGGGACTGTAAGTTTGGTAGGGGAGAAGATGAAAGACAACTGAATAATGGCTAAACTAGAAAAAAATCAAGGATTAGCAATATACCAGACTATATATGAATAATAGTATTTTATCCAGATCAAATTCCCCAAGTGTGGTCATTGTTTATGGATAAATGACATGATGTCTGCAACTAACTGTCAAATAGCACAGAGAGAGGGAGAGAGAGGGGGAGAGAAAGAGAAAGGAATGTGGATCTAGATAAGGATATTTGGCTGTTCATTTTACTCTTCCTGCAACTTTTCTGAAGGTTTGAAATTTTTCAAAATAAAAACTGGGAGATGAGTAGTAGCATACTTGCATTATTTAGAAGTAGATAGCCATGTTTATCAATTAGCTTAAAAGTTTTAAAGTGTTTGCCTACAGGAATAGGAAGTTAGCATGTTGGAAGGGGGGGAAGGAGGAACCACTGATGTTTTCATGACTAGCTTTGAACAGTGATTTGACTGTTGAACTCAGACATGTACACCTTTGATTAAAAATAAAAATGAAATTAACAACTCAATACATATTAAAGGGAAATTAAAAATCAGTAAAACCAAAACTTTTAAAAAGCTGCTTTTTTATGGAAAGCATGGAAAGATATCCCATGCTCTTGGACTGGAAGAATTAATATTGTTAAAATGGCCATACTACAGATGCAATCTGCAGATTTAATGCAATCCCTATCAAATTACCCAGGACATTTTTCACAGAACTAGAACAAATAATCCTAAAATTTATATGGAACCACGAAAGACCCAGAATTGGCAAAGCAACCCTGAGGAAAATGAACAAAGCTGAAGGCAAAACACTCTCAGACTTCAGACAGTTACAAAGCTACAGTAATCAAAACAATGTGGTATTGGGAAAAAAACAGACATATGAATCAATGGAACAGACTAGAGAGCCCCAGAAATAAACCCACACACCTACTGTCAATCAATCTTAGACAAAGGAGACAAGACTGTACAATAGAGAAAAGACAGTCTCTTCAGCAAGTGGTATTGGGAAAGCTGGACAGTCTTATGTAAATCAATGAAGTTAGAACACTCCCTCACATCATACAAAAAAATAAACTCAAAATGGCTTACGACATGTCACCATAAAACTCCTAGAAAGACTTAAATATACGACATGTCACCATAAAACTCATAGGCAAAACATTATCTGACATAAATTGTACCAATGTTTTCTTAGGTCAGTCTCCTAAGGCAATAGAAATAAAAGCAAAAATAAACAAATGGAACTTAAAGTTATAAGCTTTTGAACAGCAAAGGAAACCATAAACAAAATGAAAAGACAACCTATGGACTGGGAGAAGATATTTGCAAATGATGCAACCGACAAGGGATTAATTTCCAAAATATAAAAACAGCTCATACAACTCAATACCAAAGAAACAAATGACCCAATCAAGAAATGGGCAGAAGACCTAAATAGACATTTCTCCAAAGAAGACATACAGATGGCCAACAGACACTTGAAAAGATGCTCCACATTGATAATTATTAGAGAATTGCAAATCAAAACTACAATGAGGTACCACCTCACACTGGTCAGAATGGCCATCATCAAAAAGTCTATAAACAATACATGCTGGAGAGGGTGTGGAGAAAAGGGAACCCTCTTGCACTGTTGGTGGGAATGTGAATTGGTGCAGCCACTGTGGAGAATTGTATGGAGATTCCTTAAAAAACTAAAAAATGGAGCTACCATACAATATGGCAGTCCCACTCCTAGGCATATATTTGGATAAAACTCTAATTCAAAATGATACATGCACCCCAATGTTCATAGCAGCACTATTTACAATAGCCAAGACATAGAAGCAACCTAAATGTCCATCTACAGGTGAATGGATAAAGCAGATGTGGTACATATCTATACCTACAATGGCATACTACTCAGCCATAGAGAAGAATGAAATAGTGCCATTTGCAGCAACATGGCTGGACCTAGAGATTATCACACTAAGTGATATCACTTATATGTGGAACCTAAAATATGATAGGGACTTCCCTAGTGGTCCAGTGGTTATGACTTTGCCTTCCAATTTGGGCAGGGGTTGTGGGTTCAATCCCTGCTCGGGGAGCTAAGATCCCACATGCCTCACAGCCAAAAAAAAAAAAAAAAAACCCAAAAACATAAAACAGAAGCAGTATTGTAAGAAATTCAATAAAGACTTTAAAAATGGTTCACATCAAAATAAAATCTTAAAATAAATAAATATGATACAAATGAACTTATTTACAAATAAAAATATCACATATATGGAATCTAAAATATGATACAAATGAACTTATTTGCAAAACAGAAATAGACTCACAAACAGAAAACAAACTTATAGTTACTGAGGGGGAAAGGGGCAGGGGAAGTATAAATTAGAAATTTGGGATTAACTTATACACACTACTATCTATAAAATAGATAATCAACAAGGACCTACTGTAAAGCACAGGGAACTATATTCAATATCTTATAATAAACTAATGGAAAGGAATATGAAAATAGAATATATATATGTATAACTGAGTCACTTTGCTGTACAGCAGAAACTAACACAACACTGTAAATCAACTATACTTCAATTTTTTAAAAAGGTAAAAAAGCAGATTTTGTACATTCAAACAGTGTGGGAAATACAATAGAAAAAATATTATCCACAACAACTAAAGGAACAAGATATTTAGGAATAACTTTAACATGAAATGTGCAAGATTTCTATGAAGACTAGCCCTCTACTGAGGGACATAGAGGAATTATGGAATAGGTAGGAATAGGTCTTATTCCTGGGGAGGATGGTTCGATATTGTAGAGGTGTCAGTTGTCCCTAAAGTAAACTCAATGCAATCTCAGTCAAAATCCCAACAAAATGATTTTATGGCTCACTTGTGAGAATACTATAGAACTACAAGAAAGAAATTGGATAACGAATTGCTCAACCAGATTTTAAAATATATTAAAAAGCTACAGAAAATTAAAACTGTGTGGCATAGGCACTGTAAACAAAAGGTCAACAGAAGCAAACAAACTCTCAGTCCAAGTACATGATAGACAGCATGTGGTAAAGATGGCCTTTCCACTAGACATGTGTGTGGGGGGGTGAGAGAGGAGAAATGGATTAATCAAGCAACTGGCTAGCCCTCATATAGATACCCTCCCCTCCACCCCCGTATAAGAAATGATCCACAGAGTGGCCCTACCTCATTTAGTTACATGCACGTATATCCCAGCTACATCAAACGTTTAAAGTGAAAAATAAAACTTATAAAATCCATTAAATAAAAGAGTGAACATTCAATCCGAGCCAGTTGCCACACCAAGCCATGAACATTGTCCTTGATTTCATCCTCTTTCTCACCATGTCGCTTTCAATTAACTGCGTTTTGTTTCTTCTACACCTTAAATATCTCTAGGGTCTATATCCAGTCTGTCTCCCCATTGTGAACCCTTCCAACAAGTTGCCTTGGTTCAGGGCAACAGGATCCTACCTGGTGTCTGACTTCTAACATGGTCTGAGTCCAGTACATTTTTCATGGAGCAACAGTTCTAAAACCAGGTATGACCTTTCTGATCCCATGTTCAATGCCCTTCTGTGACTCCTCACTGCTCTCAGGACCAAGTCCAGTGGCTCGTCTTTGGCCCTGCAGCCCTTCATACTCCAGCTCCTTCTCTCTCTGGCATCCTCTCTCCTACTTTCTCTGTATCATTCCAAAAATAGTGAACTTCTCAGTTTCTAGAGCTTGCCAGCCTTTTCCCCCAAACCTTCCCGTATACTGTTCCACCCAGAACATTTCTCCCACACCTCTTGTTCTTAAGGTCTGGGAACCTCCAGTGACCCCCTGATATCATGGACTCCACTAATAAAATCATTGTATTTACTTGACCATCTCCCCATAAGAAGTAAGTTTTGTGTGTGCCGGGATTATGTCTGTCTTGTCCATCTTATATCCCCCAGAATTTAGTATTATATCTAGAACATAACAAGCATTCAATGAGTACTTGGTGAATGAATTGAACTGTGCTTGTATAAATCCATTTTTCACAATTAAAAAAACCCAAATTCATGTGGTATAAAATTGATGGTAACAGCAAACAGCAACTTTTGCCAATTGGCATTAATAGAGCCCCGGGCTGGGTCTGAGCCAGTGCTGCGTGGGCTGTTTACAAAATTACAAATTCCTGTTCCAGGGCGGTCTCCTCTGACATCTAGGTATTGGGTTGGCCAAAAAGTTTTTTTGGGTTTTTTCTATAAGATGTTACAGAAAAAAGCAAACGAACTTTTTGGCCAACCCAATATTTTCAACAGTGCCAGCTGCTCAGAATCTGATCCCCTGAGGTTTGGGGCTGGGACTAGAGGTCCCAAATGAGGAGAAATCCCACCTGTGATCCTCTTTTGCTTCCTGCTTCTAGGTCCTTCAGCTGAAGTTGCTTCAGACTCATCTTGTGTACTGTCCTCAACTTTCTACAGTGGAAATGGGATCTTAGAAATTCTAAAAATATTTTCCAACGTTTTCCACGTAAGTACCAGTTTATTTTCTCAAGATTGTGATTGATGAAAACCTGGCATTTTCTTGTAGATATGGGTGGGAGTTTTAGGTTAAGGGAGTTGTCAGCTGGCTGAAAGACCTCCTGAGGGCAAGGACAACATGGGTCTGTGGGCAAGTGCATCCCCACGGGCACTCAGGAAGGACTGGGGGAATTGCCTGGGACGAGGGTGTTCTCTGCCTCGGCTCTAAAGTTAATCTGGTGTTCTCTCAATTCCAGTTGGTCTAATGTCGTGTTGCTTCATCTAGATATAAATACAAAGTCCTTTTGATTTAATACTTTAAAGAATCATGAGGCAGCAACGCTGAATAGGAAGGAACTATTTTAATTCCCTCAGCACTCATGCTCCACTTGGAGCAAATGGCAAAGCTTCTGTGACTGGTGGCTTCTGCCTCTCTTTTCTTCTGGATGGCTTTTCAAACTTTGTCAGCAAAAGAGAGGTTAAAAAAGAACAAATAAAATCATTAACTAAGTATGTGAGGGTCGCAACATATTATGCGCTTGCCTGTCAAATTATTTACTCCTTTGGGATTTGGTCCAGCTGTCTTGATGGGTTGGCAGGAGACTTCTTGCAAAGAGGTTTCAAATGGATTTGGAATTTAAATCTAACTTCAGGCAAAATGGTCAGAGAGACCGCCAGGGTCCATAGGTCTGGGTGGGTCTGGCCTGAGGTCACCTGTGAGAGCTGGCTGTGAATGGAGGCTTGTGTGCTCTCAGCACTGGGAGAAGGGAGCCTGCCCTTGTAGGCACTGAACATCCACACCTGATGAGTGGGCCGTCCCTCCAGCTGCATTCATGGCTTAGTCCCTGAGTAGTAGAAAGTTTGTTTGGCATCTTGGAGACAGATAACAGGAGTTGTGATGGACTAAATGGAATGAAATGCAGCAAGTAATCCATTTGGGAGTGATCTTCCCTCAAGCCAAAAACCTCATCATAAACAATTTGCAGAGGATGGGTTGGGAGAGAATAATTGATGATCACAGCTTGAATTTTATAAAAAGTATTGTCTCCATTTCCCATGACAAGATCATCATTAATTTCCACCAAGTGGGGAGGACTCTGCTCACAAATCAACTGTGTGATCTCAAGAGACTGAGTTTACACCCTTCTGTTTCCGTGTATTAGAGCCAAGCCTTTTTCCTACTTGGAAACCCCAACTACCCTCAACAAACAGCAATTTTCCCTCACATGATCTTCAGGAATTGTTTACCACAGGACCCTTGGTAAACTAGAGATGCTTAGCAGTTCCTGTCATTTGAGTTTGTTTTGTTTGTTTTTTTCGAAATACAGGAAATGCACTGGAGTTAACTTTTTCCTGCACCAGACAAAAGCATAGAAAATATAAAAACACTACCTTCCCTTAGCTACAGTAGTAAACAGTGGTTTTGGCTGCTCAGCATCTGTTCTCCATATCTAATGCCTCAAGGCCTTTCCTGCACTGAGTGTGATTGGCGGGTCGGTGTCTCAGGAACCTCCTGGCCAGGACAGTAGCCACTGGCCACGTGTGACTGCTGGACACTTGAAATGTATCTGAGAAACTAAATTTTTAATTTCATTTAAATTAATTTCTTCAAGTTTAAAAACTGATGCTCAATTCAGTTTTTGAAAAGTTATAAATGTGTTTGGAACAATTCAAGTATGTGGATCTACTTTTTCAACTATAAATTATATGAAACCCACAGACAGTTAACTTTTTACAGTTCAAGTATTTCCATTGAAAAGTTAGCTTCCAAATTGAGATGTGTTGTAAATGTAAAATATACTCTGGATTTTGGGGGGGAAAGTGCAAAATATCTTACTGGTAATTTTTTATATTGATTACGTGTTGAAATGATAATATTTAGATATATTAGGTTAAATAAAATATATTGTTAAAATTAATTTCGCACATTTCTTTGTACTTCTTTAAATGTGGCACTAGACAATTTAAAATCACACATGTGGCAGGCACTATATTTCTCTTTTCTTTCCCTGTTCCAGGACAGGCCCCAGTGGCCTGTGAGCTGAGCTTGGCCAACCAGCAGCTCCTCAGAGCTTGATCGGGTGAGGCAGCGGGCGAGGCGCAGACTGAAGGCGGGGGAGGCCAAGGGAGATCAGCCCTGCTTGTCGGTCGCTCTCCCTCCCTGTGTCCTTTCTTGGTGAGACCCTCCAGCCTTTCTTGGTCTTCTGCTTCCATGCCCACCTAGCAGATTCCCTTTAGCACACGTTAGCCAATCTCTTCCCAGGATTTTCAGCCAGACACCCTAAAACAGATCTGACCAGGATTTGCAAGGAGTGAGTCTCTAGGTCCTCATTTCTCCAGAATCCCTGGTGCATCAGTTACCACTGAGGTCACCATCACCAGCACTGGATTGGGGCTGGGCTGGGGCAGCTCAAACTCCTCAGGGGATTGATAAGCATGGCTTTAGAGCATCTTCTTTTAAGCATCTGCATGGCCAGTGAGTAAACAGCATACTACCATACTTCAGATGGGAAGGAAAGCAAAGTTCCTGGGATCCCTGCACTCTGGCAGTCAACAGATGTTTAGTGAGGACTTATTAATCACTCCCTGGGCATTGTTCTAGATACTAAGTGTGTAGCAATGAGACAAAAACACAAGTATACTTCTTGTTGGGAAATGGGGGGATCATAAGGCAAATAAAAAGGAAAGATACATAGTATGTTACAAGACAGACATTCTCAGGAGAAAGCCAAACCAGGGAAGGGGGTAAGGAATGTGTGCATGTGTGTGCGTATGTGTGTGTATGTGTTAGAAGGGCAGAGACATTTAGATAGGGTGATCACAGAGGGAACACCTAGAATGTTACATTTACAGGAAGGGAGCAAGCCTTGAGAATGTGGGGTTGGGCCACCCCCAACTTGTTATGCTGAAGGCTGCTCAAGGCTTCTGGACGCTGGAAGCTGTTGCCTGCAAGGAGCAGTGGTCCTGAGGGGGAGGGGGGGATCAGAGTCTGTGTGAGGACATGATGAGACCCTTGCCTTAATGACATTCTCTACTTCGTATAACTTGATGTGCCATTTTCAAACTTGAATTCGCTTTTGTCGGTTTAAGGGATCACAAGAGAATTTACGGAGCTTCTAGACCAGATACCTTTTGTGGCCAGATGGGTGCCCTACTTCACCCATATATTCCTTGCTAAGAAGGGACTTCAGGGCTTCCCTGGTGGCACAGTGGTTAAGAATCCGCCTGCCAATGCAGGGGACACGGGTTCAAGTCCTGGTCCAGGAAGATCCTACATGCCGCGGAGCAACTAAGCCCATGCACCACAACTACTGAGCCTGCGCTCTAGAGCCCATGGGCTACAACTCCTGAGCCCGCGTGCCACAACTACTGAAGCCCACACGCCTAGAGCCTATGCTCCGCAACAAGAGAAGCCACCAAAATGAGAAGCCCACGCACCACAACAAAGAGTAGCCCCCACTCGCCGCAACTAGAGAAAGCCCATGCACAGCAACAAAGACCCAACGCAGCCAAAAATAAATAAATACATAAAAGTTATTTAAAAAAAAAAAAAAAGGAGGGATCTCAGCCTCTCACTGGAGGCTGCATGTTTTCAGCCAGCTGACCAGGAGCTGGGGTCTTCTTCGATCCCTAGCCAGCAGCACCCACTTGACTACCAGGGTACCTCTAATCCTGGCCTGCACAGGGGGCTGTGGACTTGAGGCTCACATCTGTCTGTCTATCCAAGTGGACTGGGCCTGTGTGCCTAGGGACAGGTAGCCTGTTAACAGTTGGGTTTTGATGTTTTTCATGCATGCGAGTAATCAAAGTTAAAACTAGAGTAGCCTAATTTCCTGGGAGTAGGTGGAGAGCCTTCTCCTGTACAGAGTGAGGAAGGTTTGGAATCAATAGTCCAGGTCTGTTGGGATAAGTGAGAAAACACAGAAATGTTCTTTTTGCACATTTGTTTCTCATAAGAGTGCCCTATTTTAACAGGAAACAATATATATCGTTTCTAATTAAAAAAAAATCTGGGGTATCCGAGGAATAGCAGAAGGCTGGTGTGGCTGGTATGCAGTAAGGAAAAACCAGTAGAAACGGAAGTCACAGAGGCCAGGGCAGGGGGGCGAGGAGGCATCTGCAGCCTCCACTTTCACTTGTTTAAAAGAGTGAAACGGAACTTTCCACCGGCTGGTAACAACCATCCATGCAGCGGGCAAAGGAGCTTCTGGCCACATGCAATTCTCCACCTGTCAGGTGGGCCCCAGAGAGGCACTGCTCAGGACAATCACCCTTTGTTTCCTCACATATTTTGGGGTGAAGATAAAGCAGATAAAAGCCCTTGTTTCACAGAGCTTATCACAACCACACAAAACATTACACTAGAATGTTTGTGGATTTTCTTCGTGATAATCACATAATCACAATGAGAAAGAGATAACAAAAAAAGAAATAAAAATATTGTGTCAGGATCATAAACCCTGAATGCTCTTTGTCCTGAATTGAGGACACTTCCCAGAATATTGTTTATTTGGAAAATTCTAACAATCACTGAATGTGGTTTTGTTTTTCTTAGTTACTCTGACTTCCCTCTGTACCTCGAGCTGATCACAGCACTCTGGCTGCTTAGGCTGCATTCCCCATCAAGAAAATTTTAAAAAGTAAACATGCATTCTCTGAATTGTTAAAATACTCATTAAACACCTATTTCATCAACTGATCTGTCCAAACTGCTGTGCGCACCCCACTTCTGGGGCACTAATATCCCTTTTCAGCCCTAGTGTTTCTCCAGTTACCCATAACCCACTCTGGGTCTGTTGTCCAACCACTGTGCTCATGGGCTGGTGCTCAGGCTTCTGCTCTGTTCTGTTTGCAGACCTTTAAGTAAATGATTTGCCCTCTAGCCAACTGCAAATCAGGGACAAGGAGAGCATCCATGTACATGAATTCATTCATTCATACTTTTTTTTGAGTGCATACCAGCCAGGCATGGTTCCAGTACACAAAAAAAGTGGACTCTAGTGAGAAGACAGACCATAAATAAGTAGATATGTCAAGTGATAAGTGCTGTGAAAAGAATGGCAGGTAAAGAGGCTGGAGAGTTTCAGCAGGTGGTGCTGGTTCAGAACAAGTGCTCAGGAAAGGACCTTTCGACAAGGTGACTTAGGAGCAGGCATCTGGTAATCTCAGGGTAGGTCTTCCCAGGCAGAGAAAAGAGTGAGAGCCAAGACTCCGAGGCCCAGCTGTCGTGGTCTGTCGTGGTCTCTTGGAAGCACAGTCCAGAGGCTGTTTGGAGGGAGGCAGGTGGGTGAGCGCAGAGAGGTACTGGGGACAAGCTCAAGTGGATCCTTGTCAGCCAAGGTGAGGGTTAGGGTTTTATTCCTAGTGAGATGGAAAGCCACTGCAGCATTTTGAGAGGGTCAGGCTGGCTGCTATGAGAACAGATTTGAAGCCCAGTTAGAAGACTACCACAGTAATCCAGGCAAAGGGAGAGTGGGGAAATAGGTGCAACAGACAAACATTGGTCCCAAGTGCTAACAGGAGGCCCACTGCTTGGCCTGCACCCCTTCCACTCTGCTTGTTGGGGAGGGTTCATCAGGCGCCTGGCAAAAAGAGAGGTCTGGCTGAGGCTACCTGCCTTGACTGAAATCAAGCATTTGTTCATAGCAGTCATTTTCTTAAATACATTTCATTTTTATAATATCCTTTATTTAAGAACTTTACTAATTTAAATCCTTCAGAAGCCTGGGTGAGAAGTGCCTTGTTCTGAATTTCCCAGCAACTGTTGTAGCTTAATTCAAGAAAAATGGGAGATGTATTTGTCTGCAAGCCTTGTGCAGCCTATCTATTGAATCACCTACATGCTACTATTGGTCTTTGCTGCTGTCACCCACTTTAATTTTCTTCGACAAAATGCACACATGCCTATAACATGTAAGTAGATCAGAGTTGTGGGAAGAGCTGGAGTGACATGGACCTGGGGGAAGCCTTGTAAACAGGTTGATGAGGAAATCAGCTCTTCCGTGATCAGCTGAAATTTCTCTTGTGTGTTCTTAAAAGGTTAGAACGTCAACTCCCAGAGATCCTTAACTGGCTGCTCCCTTGGATAAGCACTGCTACACCTTCTGTGACTGCTTATGTGTAGAGCTTTATGGTGACTTCCTGTCGGGCAGCCACAGCCCCTCCTCTCCTGCTGCTGCCCACACCGCAAATCTTGGGTAAAGCCCTGACTGGTGAGCTCTCCCCTTCTTCCTGCCTTCCCGCGTGGGGTCACCCTGAAGGGCTACTTCTCATTTTACAGCTGTGTGGGTTCAAATTCCTGGCAAAACCGGGCTGATTGTCCTGGGTGGACTGCTCAGAGTGAGCCGCAGTGACAACCTGAGGAGACCCCAGAAATGGCCCTGCCACTCCCATGTTTACAGTCATTCACTCACTGTGACTGAGGCATAGTTCCCTTGATCTTACTTTATCCTTTGGAGACTGGAATTTTCCGTTTCAACAACTTTTACTACTCTTTTTTAACATGATTTTATCTGAATAAATTAAAGGTAGGTGAGAGAGGTGAATATGGATCACATTGGGGGGATGGCTGTGGATGTGACAGACATAGATAAAAACAGATCAACTGAAATGAATCAACCACCAACACAGCCAGTTTTTCTCAAAGAGGAAAAAATTATCACAGAATTACAACTACCAGATATAACTTTTAATTCTAATTGTTCAGAAACAATCCTGATTTCTCCTAAGTCACAGCTTTTAAAACTAGTAATAAGGTTGACCAGCTTGGGTTATAAGATTTTATCCACTTTAAATAAGGATGCCTTATAAAGTACTTTATTGTGGTTCACAAGTATCAAAGTGCTTCTATATGGCTTCAGTGATTCCCACACAAGCCCTCAGTAGATATGGGTCTTCTAGGTTTAAAAGTTAATCCCAACGTACAAAAAGAAATACAAGGTGCAGCGAGGTTAAGGCTCAAAGGCAAATGTTTACAAAGCCCACATGACATGGGCTTTGTAAATGTCTGGCCCAACCCCACTCCAAGATGACATTTAAATAATGATTGAAATAATCTCTACGCATCAATAGATTCATGTGATGTGTATGCTTTCTAATAAAACAGTTTTAAAGCTTTCCAAACTCAAAATACTTTCATTTGAAAATTAAAAAAAAATTGCCGGGCTTTCCTGGTGGCGCAGTGGTTGAGGCCACCTGCCGATTCAGGGGACGCGGGTTCGTGCCCCGGTCCGGGAGGATCCCACATGCCGTGGAGCGGCTGGGCCTGTGAGCCATGGCCACTGAGCCTGTGCCTCCGGAGCCTGTGCTCCCCAATGGGGGAGGCCACAACAGTGAGAGGCCTGCATACCGCAAAAAAAAAAAAAAAAAAAAAAAAAATTTGCCAGTAACTATTCCAATTCCACAAACTAAAAATGTAACAAGAAACAGGTAAAATTAATTTAAATAATATATTTTATTTAACTCAATATATCCAAAATATTACCATTTCAGCATGTAATCAATATTAGAAAAGTATTAATGAGACATTTAATTTTTTTTTCATACTGAGTCTTCAAAATCTGGTATATATTGTATACTTTCTTAATTTGGATGTTAAATTTTCATTCAAAATACTTGCTCTGTATTTAGATTTCATACAATTTACATTTGCAAAAGACAATTCACATACCCAAGTTATTCCAAGCATACTTAAAAGTTTTCCAGTAACTGAGTTGAGAATCTATATTTGGATTAATTAAAATTTAAAAAAATCAAAAATTCAGTTCCTCAGTTATGCTGACCACAGTTCAGGTGCTCAAGACTTACAACATGGCTTGGGTTGCAGTCCTTGGCAGCGCTGACTTAAAGTGCCCCAAGGATGTTGGCTTAGGGTGTTGCTATTAACAGAATGGTGTTCAGAGAACACTGTCTTTAATCTCCTCTCAAAACTGCATAACTTTCTTGTAGGTTAAACTATCCACTGTTAGCATCAACATTTTATACATAATTAAAATTTTTCTTAATTATATTTTCTCATAAGATGCCATGTCTTCTAGTAACAATCAGATTTTATGTATAAATGCTTCCTGTTGAATTATGAAGAGGCTTATAGCAATACAAACTCTAAAATGACCCAATCAGTCATCCATCCTTCTCCAGTGCAAACATTACCACAAAGTGTTAAACCAGCCCCTAAAACCAATGTTAAAAAGGGGATCCCACAATATTTTTTACAAAGTAGTGATTAAATATTCCTTGAATATTTATTTAAGTGGAACAATTCCTGAAAGTAAAGAAGTGAAAATATTTTTACGCTATGCTTTAGTTCTCCAATTTATTTCATGATTTCTTTACAAGAGAAGCGTTTAAAAAATAAATGCTATACACTTAGGTGTTAGACTGAATGACAACAGCTATGAAATTTCTTTTTCACTGAAACCCTTGAAATTATAAAATTTTAAGTGTGACCCTTGAAATGACAAAACCCATTGATTAAAACAGATGCTCAAAACTTTACCAAAGTGAGTAATTAATCCTGTGCTTAAACTGCTGCAAAAGCTGAATGAGATACAAATGCTGGAGCCGATGAATTCTACACCTTGGCCCTCAGGCTTCTGGCTTGGTCCCACAGCTCCATTTTTGCAACTGCCGAGAGGTGAACTTCATCGGGCCCATCTGCTAAGCGCAAAGTTCGCGTTAGGGCATACCTGCAAAAACACAAAGAGCAGGGATGGCAGGACTTAGCAAAGAGGAACCTGATGCTTTAACATCAGTCACTCTGATTCTAAGCCAAGATTATTAGTGTTTGAAATCTCGCCAAGGCAGTGATAAGAAAAATTGCACAGGGAAAATCAAGGAAAGTCAGCCCAAGGGCTTGTGAAATGCCATTTTCAAGTCCTCACCTTGGGAGTGGAATCTTAAATGGCACAGTGCAGTGGGCTTAATCTCAGTCTTGGTTTGCTGTAGGTACTAGTGTTTGCTAGAACTAGGAGATATCTTAGGTAATCCACAGGCCATGAAGAATATATAACATTTATATACTATAAATATATAGTACTATATATTCTTTCTTATTAAAAATTGATGGGGGAAACTGATGGGGCACCAGACTCTTATCTCCAGTGTGAGAGAGAAGGTGGCACCATGCCCAGTGGTGATGGGCAGTGGAGAGTATTCCTTCTTGATCCCAGAAAGCACATGTGGACATGAGGTGGTGGCTGGCATGCACTGCCGCAGTCTGGCCACGGCCTCTGGGTGTGGGTGGTAAAGTGTCCTAAGTGCATACCTAAGCCTTGCTCTGCTCCCCTCCTCTCCTTCCTGTTCCAGGGTGAACCCCCATGAGTTATTTACAGCTCAGGAACCCTCAGTGCATCTTCTCAGTGTAAAAGTGAACATGAATGAGTGAAATGACAATTGTAATCATAAAACTATTTATTGGTACTGAGCTCTATAGTAAAATACCTATATTGCCTCAGTTAGCCTTCAATTATGCTTTAAAGTAAGTTAGCTATTTTTATTTTCTTCATAAACAGTTAGTATCAAGCCATCTGTAGATTTTTTTAACTCCAAGCCCATCAAATGTAGATGGTGATTAAATGACATCTACTCACATGTTAGCCAGAGGGTATTCATGGGAAACGCCGGCACCTCCACACACTTGGATGGCCTGGTCAATAATTTTGCAGACGGCCCGAGGAGCAGCCACTTTAATCATTGCAATCTACATAAACAAGATATAAAAAGAATGTTCCTTTCTTAGACAATACACAATGTGATAGAATTTGATATAATCTGTATTTTCTTTGTGAAAAGAAACAAGGGAACTTTCCCACATACACACACCACTGAAACACAATCTTTGATGAAAGCCAACAAAGATCCACTAATGCAGCTAACGGACATATTTCAGTCAACACAGACCTTCTGGAAAGAGATATCTCTTCCAAATCACATTTTATTAACTTATTTATTACTTGTATTGTCTTGTTTCTAAAAGGATTTCAGGCAACTGATAAGTGACATTCATCACCTTAGGGATCATAAAGAGTTAAAAAGTTTTCGATAATCAGTTTTCCCTTGGCAATTTCATTGCTTTTATAATTAAACGATCATGTTCTTATTCCAAATAAGCCAGAAACATAAGAAGGCAGGGGACGAGAGGTGTCTTCTATGAAACATTTCTATGTGGCAGCACAGTGCTCTGCATTCTGTATCAACTTGGTCAGTCTTCGCTAGAACCCTAGGCCATAGGCAGACAGGTCACATACTTTGCCCAAGGTCAAGAGGTTAGCAGAAAGTAACATACCGGGTACAATTCCAAGTCAGTATGAAGTTTGGTATTTCCCTACCTTCTCTGCCTTCTCTTGCTGCATCTCGAGAAAGCTGAAGATATTCTGCATCCTGAAAATCATTCCCTAAAGCAGCCCAGTGAAAGGAAAACTAGCAAGGGTGATTGTATAAATGTATAAATTATACATTTATAATTTTTAAACCAAAATCACATGGAAGCTTCTGATATTCTGAGTGCCCTCAGGCACCATGAAACCTGGAATGCCCAAAGAGTGGGACAAACTTCTTGGAGAAGGCTTGGCAGATGGTGGTCCAAGAGGCCTCACCTCCTTCTTAGCACCAGAGCTGCCCAAAGTATCAATGCTATGGGCAGCTTTCAAAGTCAACAAGCGGATCTCCTCAATGGCAATGCGGCTTTCAGCGATCCAGTGAGCCACCACCTCCTGCAGGGGAGCAAAGGGCAGCAGAAGAAGGAGGAGATAAGCTGGTGTCTGAGGTCCACATGTAACACAGACTGGTAGTTTGGTGAAAACATCCTCTACGCCAAGGACTGTTCTCAAGCCTTACTCTATATATTTTTATTATATATTTTAAATAAATATATTTATTTAATCTTTGGCTGCGTTGGGTCTTAATTGCTGCATGCGGGCTTTCTCTAGTTGCGGTGAGTGGGGGCTACTCTTCGTTGTGGTGCGTGGGCTTCTCATTGTGGTGGCCTCTCTTGTTGCAGAGCACAGGCTCTAGGCATGCGGGCTTCAGTAGTTGTGGCATGCAGGCTCAGTAGTTGTGGCGCATGGGATTAGTTGCTCCACGACATGTGGGATCTTCCCGGACCAGGGCTCGAACCCATGTTCCCTGCATTGGCAGGCAGATTCTTAACCACTGCGCCACCGGGGAAGTCCTCTATATATTTTTAAATGGAAGAGTTAATTTGTTTGAAATAAACAGCCAGCCACATACCCATGGAATGCTGCAGGTAACATTGGTGGATTTTAGAAAAAACTTTATTTGCTAAGAAAAATAATTTATTTTGGATATCCTGGTGTCTAAAGTTAAGATGGTCTAACTGAGCAATTTTCTTATTGCCAAGACACTCCTTACTGGCCCTTCTGAATGCTAACTGCACACTACCATTGACACTTGGTTAAATGTAAGGTGGTGGACCTGCTTATAGACAATCTAGATAATTCCTAAGATAATTTCAGTGTTAGAATGGTCCAGCATCCTTTGTTGTGTTATTACTATTATTTATTTAGTAAACATGAACTTTTTCTTTGGTGAACAGTTCTATGAATTTTAACACGTGTATACTGGTATAACCACAATCAAGATACAGAACAGTTTCATCTCCCCCAAAAAACTCCCTCATGCTGCCCCTTTTTAACACTACTTCTGCCCTCTAGCAACCACTCAATGGTTCTCAGTTATTATACTGTTGCCTTTTCCAGAATGTCATATAAATGGAATCATTTAGCATGTATTCTTTAGAGGCCGGCTTCCTTCACTCAGCATAATTCCTTTGAATTTCATCCGAATTGTTCTGTGTATCAACTGTCCATTCCTCTTTATCACTGAGTAGTATTCCATTGTAGGGATGTAACACGATTTGTTTTTCCATTCACCTGTTGAAGGACAGTTGGGTTGTTTCCAGTTTTTGGTGAATTATTAACAGAACTTCTGTAAATATCTGTATATGGGTTTCTGTGTGAACATACCTTTTTATTTTTTTAAAGCAAATACCAGGAGTGGAATTGTTAGGTCATGTGGTAAATACTTGTAAGAAGCCGTCAGTTTTCCAGAGTGACTGTACCATTTTGCATTCCCACCAGCAGTATATGAGTTCCAGTTACTCTTCAAACCATCAGCACTTGCTATCATCAGTATTTTAAAATTTTAGCCATTTTAACAATGTGAGATATCTCATGGTGGTTTTAATTTGCATTTCCCTAATTGCTGATGATATTGGTCACCTCTTGATGTGTTTATTTGCCATTTATAAATTCTGTTTGGTGGCAAGTCTGTTCAAGTCATTTGCCCATTTTTAAAGTGGGCTTAGAGAGCTGGGCTTAGAGTTCATTATTCAGTCATTTGTTAGATAGGCAATTTGCAAATACTTTCTCCCAGTCCATAGCTTTTTTCATTCTCTTAATAGTGACTTTCATAGTGCCAAAGTGTTCAATTTTAATGAAGTACAATTTGTCAATTTTTCCCTTATGTGTCATGTTTTTGGTGCATGTCTAAGAACATTTTGCCTAATACCAGGTCAGGAGACTTTTATCTTCGTGATATTTTCACCTATATAAAAAAGTCAATTGACCCATGTTTTTATGAGTCTATTTCTAGACCTGCTATTCTGTTCCAAAGACCTATGTGTCTCTCCTTATACCACACTGTCTTGATTGTCGTAGCTTATGGTAAGTCTTCAATCAGATACTGTGATTCCTCCAACTTTACTCTTCTTTTTCAAACTGTTTTATTATTTTAGTTTCTCTGTATTTCCATATAAATTCTAGGATCAACTTGCTTATATCTACAAAAATGTTCTGCTGGGATTCTGATTGGAATTACATTAAATCTATAGATCAATTTGAGAATAGCTGACATCTTTACTATGTTAGCCTTCCAATCCATGAAGACAGTATTTCTCTGTATTTATTTAGGCTCCTTTTGGTTTCTTTTACACTTTTATAATTTTTAGCATCTAGATTCTATACATGTTTGGTTAGATTTGTACCTATTTCCTTTCTTAGTCTATTGTAAATGGTATTTAAAAAATTTCAGCTTCCGATTGTTCACTGCTAGTATACAGAAATAAAATTAATTTTATGTGTTGATTCAATCCTATGACTTTGCTAAAGTCACTTATTATTAGTTCTAGGAAGATTGTTTTGATTTGTTTGGTAGATTTCTAAGGATTTTCTACACAATCATGTTTACAAAGAGGGGCAGCTTTATTTATTTTTTCCCCCAACTATGCACTTTATTTCTTTTTCTTGTCTCACCACAATGGCTAAGACTTCCTCTATGATGATAAAGAGCAGTGGTGATGGGACTTCCCTGGTGGCACAGTGGTTAAGAATCCACCTGCCAATGCAGGGGACATGTGTTCGAGCCCTGGTCTGGGAAGATCCCACATGACGCTGAGCAACTAAGTCTGTGTGCCAAAACTACTGAGCTTATGCTCTAGAGCCTGTGAGCCACAACTACGGAGCCCATGTGCCACAACTACTGAAGCTTGCGCACCTAGAGCCCATGCTCCACAACAAGAGAAGCCACCGCAATGAGAAGTCCGTGCACTGCAATGAAGAGTAGCCCCTGCTCCTTCCAACTAGAGAAAGCCTGCATGCAGCAATGAAGACCCAACACAGCTAAAAATAAATAAATAAACATTTTAAAAGTGTTAAAAAAAAAAAAAGAGCAGTGGTGAGAGTAAACATCCTTGCTTTGTTCCCAATCTTGGGAATGAAAACATTCAGTCTTTCATTATTAAGTATGATGTTGGCTGTAGAATTTTTAGATGCTCTGTTTCAGGTTAAATAAATTCCTTTCTCTCTCTAGTATGCTGAGAGTTTTATCATGAATAGATGCTGAATTTTGTCAAGTGCCTTTTTCTATCAATCGATATGATCATGTGGTTTTTCTTTTCTAGGTTGTTAATATGGCACATTACAATGATTAATTTTCTTAATGATTGATATTCGAATATGAATCAGCCTTGCATTCCTGGGATAAACCTCACTTGGTTGTCCTTTTTACATATTGCTGGATTATATTTGCTAGGTTTTTGCATCTATACTGGTCTGTAGTTTGTTCTTGTCTGGTTTTGGATTAGTGTAATTCTGGTCTCATAAATGAGTTGGCACGTGCTTCCTCCTCTTCGTTTTTCTGGAAGAGATTGTATAGAATTTGTGTTATTTCTTCTTTAACTGTTTAGCAGAATTTACCAGTGAAACCATTTGGGCCTGAAGATTTCTTTTCTCAGGATATTTTAAACTGTGTATTCAGCTTCTTTAATAGTTGTAGAACCATTCAGGTTATCTATTTCACATTCAGTGAGTTTTGGTATTTTGTGGCTTTTGAGGAATTGATCCATTTCATCTAAGTTGCTAAATTTATGTGCTCTGTATACATGCCTGAGTGTGTGTTTCCTAAGCCCCAGATCTAGAGTGGAGCAGATTCTACCTCAGCTTCAGCACCAGTCCCTATTCTCCAGTTCAGGTTTTCCCAGAGAACTCCACATTGTGGTTTATAGAATACTTGCACAAATTATGAAATTGGTATTTCCAAAGACTTCTATTTCCAGGAAGATGGAATAGATGTATGTTTCCCTATTCCTCCTGCAAAGTACAACTAAAATCTTGGGTATCATCCATAGAACAAACACAAGAAGACTCTGAAAGGTAGAGAGAAGAAGCCAGACTGGCCAGGGACTTTGGGAACAGAAGAACAACATGGTAGTAAGTTCCCTCCATTTCCTCTTTGTCTCATATATCCCAGACTTGGAGCTGAAGAAGCCAGCAACCTGGAAATACCAAGGTGCACAGACAAAAATCAAACGAAGAACAGCCTCAACAAATACTGTCTTTAGCTGAAGGATTGGGAAGGGGCAGCTAGAAAGACAGAAAACTTAGAGAATAACCACTCTACCCAAGCCAATACTAAAAAAAAAAAGCACTGGCCCCACTCCTACTCATGCCAGCACAGACTTCCACCCTTGTGAGTGCTGAGATGAGGTACCTCAACACCCTTGCCAGGGTGGTATCAGACAGAGAGTGTCAAGTAAGGAGCAACACCAGGAACAAGTTCCCTCCCCTCTATGATATCATTGGGGACCACTCAGTGATGAGAATGCACCCCTTTCCTCAGCTATCAGTGGAGGCTGAGTGGGAAGCTGTACTTCTACCTACCTCTGCCTGGCAGTAATGAGGTGCAACCCCTTCCTCTAACAGAGCAGTGTCAGAGAAACCCAGCTAAAATAGAAAGTTTAAATAAGATCCAGAATCTCATAACATAATATGAAAATGTCTAGGTTTTAACAAAAAAATCATTTGTCATGCCAAAACCCAGGAAGTCTCAAAATTTATGATGATGACAACTCTGAGATAACAGAAATGTTATAATTTCTGACAAAGATTTTAAAGCAACTATGATAAAAATGCTTCAATCAGTAAATAGAAACACAACTGAAACTAATGAGAAAACAGAAAGCCTCAGCAAAGGAACTTAAGTCTTAGTAATGAAATTACTAAGAAGAAATAAAGAAGAAAAAAATGGATATTTTGTAACTGAAAAATATAACCATTTAAATAAAAAGCTCAGTGGATGGGCTCAACAGCAGAATGGAGGGAACAAAGGGACAAATCAATGAAGTGGAAGACAGGACAATAGCAATTGCCCAATCTGAACCACAGAGAGAAAACAGACCAAAAAATTTTTTTTAAAGAATAGCATTAAAATAAACAAATTAATTAATTAAAAAATTTTAAAAAGAGAATCTCAAGGAAAATTGAAAAATACACTGATGGGATTAATATGAAAATACAATACATAAAAATTTGTGGAATACAGGTAAAGCAGTGTTGAGAGGAAAATTTACAGCACTAAACACATAGATTAGAAAAGAGGAAATGTCTCACATCAATACTCCTTGCTACCGCACCAAGAACCTAGAAAAAAAGAGCAAAATAAGTCTGAAGAAAGCAAAAGAAAAGATATGATAAATAGCAGAAATCAATAAAATTGAAAACAAAACAAAGAGAAAATCAATGAAACAAAGATCTTGTTAATGTTGTCATATCAATTATTATATTGTATAATTTCATATATTAATAATTAATATATATTCTTTGAAAAGACCAGTAAAATTGACAGACCTCTAACAAGACAGACAAAGGAAAAGGAAGGTACAAATAACTAATTTCAGTAATGAAACAGGGTATCACTGAAGACCCTGCAGACATCAATAGGATAACAGGAGAATATTATGAACAACTCTAAACACATAAAATTGACAGCTTAGACAAAATGGATCACTTCCTCAAAAAATACAAACCACCACAATTCATTCAATATAAAATAGATAATGTGAATAACCCTATAACTATTAAGGAAACTGAACTGTAAATTAAAAACTACCCCCAGACCAAATCTCCAGGCCCAAATGGTTTCATTGGAGAACTCTACCAAATGTCTAAAGAAGAATTAACATAAATCTAGACAATCTGGTTTTCTTTAATTAACAATAATCTTTTGATGTTCAGACTACCTGCCCTTTGTTGCAAAACTCCTATATATCCTGGCTCCCTCCTAGGAACAGTTCTCTCAGGGTTACTTGAGATGCTGTCTCTCAGGCTTGAAGTCCTAAAAATTTCCACCAAGTAAAACATAACTCTCGGGACTTCCCTGGTGGGCCAGTGGGTTAGACTCTGTGCTCCCAATGCAGGGGGCCCATGATCAATCCCTGGTCGGGGAACTAGATCCCGCATGCATGCATGCAGCAACTAAGAGTTCACATGCCACAACTAAGAAGTCTGCATGCTTCAACTAAGAACCCACGTGCCACAACTAAGAGAGTCCACATGCTGCAACTAAAGATCACGCATGCCACAACTAAGACCTGGCGCAGCCAAAATAAATAAATAAATAGTAAATTTTAAAAATAAATAAAACTTTCAAAAAAATAAAAAGAATTATACATAATGACAAAGTAGGGTTTATTCTAAGGATGCAAAGGTAGTTTAGTATTGAAAATCGATCAATGTACTCCATCATATTAACAAACTGAAAAAAAATCACATGGTCATACAAATTAATGCAGAAAAATCATTTGACAAAATTCAACATTCATTCATGATAAAAACTCTCAGAAAACTAGTTATAGAGGGTAATTCAACTTAACAAAGAACATCTCCAAAAATCTGCAGCCAACATTATACATAATGTTCTACTAAGAAACTGGATCACTCATACACAGCTGGTGAGAATGAAAAATGGCATAGTCATTCTGGAAGACAGTTTGGTGGTTTCTTAAAAAACTAAACATGCAACTACCACATGACCCAGCAACTGCATTTTTAGGCATTTATACCAGAGAAATAAAGACTTAAGTTTATGCTAAAACCTATACTTGAATGTTTATAGCAGCTTTATTTGTAACAGCTCAAAACTGAAAAAAACCCAAATATCTCTCAACAGGTGAATAGTTAAACTGTGATAATCCACACCAAGGAATACTACTCAGCAATAAAAAGAAGCCAGCTACTAATACATATAACCTGGATAAATCTCCAAAGAATTATGCTGAATGAAAGAAAACAACCCCAAAAGTTTAAATACTGTATAATTTCTTTTCTGAAATGACAAAATTATAAAGATGAAGAACAGATTAGTGGTTGCCAGGAGTTAAGGAGGAAGGAGGGGTGAGAGTGAAATGGGTGCAGCTATAAAATGACAACATGAGGGCTCTCTGTGGTAATGGAAATGTTCTGTATCTTGACTATATTGATGACAATATCTTGGTTCTGATAATGTATTATAGTTTGATAAGATGTTGCAACTGGGGGAAACTGGGTCAAAGGTACAAGGTTTCTCTCTGTATTATTTTTTTTTGAATTTTACTTATTTTTTTATACAGCAGGTTCTTATTAGTCATCCATTTTATACATATCAGTGTATACATGTCAATCCCAATCACCAAATTCATCACCCCTCCACCCCCAAACCCTGCCACTTTCCGCCTTCATGTCCATACATTTGTTCTGTACGTCTGTGTCTCAATTTCTGCCCTGAAAACCAGTTCATCTGTACCATTTTTCTAGGTTCCACATATGTGTGTTAATATACGATATTTGTTTTTCTCTTTCTGACTTACTTCACTCTGTGTGACAGTCTCTAGATCCATTCACGTCTCAACAAATGACCCAATTTCATTCCTTTTTTTTTTTTAACATCTTTATTGGAGTATAATTGCTTTACAATGGTGTGTTAGTTTCAGCTTCACAACAAAATGAATCAGTTATATATATACATATATTCCCATATCTCTTCCCGCTTGCGTCTCCCTCCCTCCCACCCTCCCTATCCCACCCCTCCAGGCGGTCACAAAGCACCGAGCTGATCTCCCTGTGCTATGCGGCTGCTTCCCACTAGCTATCTACCTTACGTTTGGTAGTGTATATATGTCCATGCCTCTTTATCGCTTTGTCACCGTTTACCCTTCCCCCTCCCCATAGCCTCAAGTCCATTCTCTAGTAAGTCTGTGTCTTTATTCCTGTTTCACCCCTAGCTTTTTCATGACATTTTTTTTTAATTCCATATATATGTGTTAGCATACGGTATTTGTCTCTCTCTTTCTGACTTACTTCACTCTGTATGACAGACTCTAGGTCTATCCACCTCATTACAAATAGCTCAATTTCGTCTCTTTTTATGGCTGAGTAATATTCCATTGTATATATGTGCCACATCTTCTTTATCCATTCATCCGATGATGGACACTTAGGTTGTTTCCATCTCTGGGCTATTGTAAATAGAGCTGCAATGAACATTTTGGTACATGACTCTTTTTGAATTATGGTTTTCTCAGGGTATATGCCCAGTAGTGGGATTGCTGGGTCATATGGTAGTTCTATTTGTAGCTTTTTAAGGAACCTCCATACTGTTCTCCACAGTGGCTGTATCAATTTACATTCCCACCAACAGTGTAAGAGGGTTCCCTTTTCTCCACACCCTCTCCAGCATTTATTGTTTCTAGATTTTTTGATGATGGCCATTCTGACTGGTGTGAGATGATATCTCATTGTAGTTTTGATTTGCATTTCTCTCATGATTAGTGATGTTGAGCATTCTTTCATGTGTTTGTTGGCACTCTGTATATCTTCTTTGGAGAAATGTCTATTTAGGTCTTCTGCCCATTTTTGGATTGGGTTGTTTTTTTGTTATTAAGCTGCATGAGCTGCTTATAAATTTTGGAGATCAATCCTTAGTCAGTTGCTTCATTTGCAAATATTTTCTCCCATTCTGAGGGTTGTCTTTTGGTCTTCTTTATGGTTTCCTTTGCTGCGCAAAAGCTTTTAAGTTTCATTAGGTCCCATTTGTTTACTCTTGTTTTTATTTCCATTTCTCTAGGAGGTGGGTCAAAAAGGACCTTGCTGTGATTTATGTCATAGAGTGTTCTGCCTATGTTTTCCTCTAAGAGTTTGATAGTTTCTGGCCTTACATTTAGGTCTTTAATCCATTTTGAGCTTATTTTTGTGTATGGTGTTAGGGAGTGATCTAATTTCATACTTTTACATGTAGCTGTCCAGTTTTCCCAGCACCACTTACTGAATAGGCTGTCCTTTCTCCACTGTACATTTCTGCCTCCTTTATCAAAGATAAGGTGACCATATGTGCGTGGGTTTATCTCTGGGCTTTGGATCCTGTTCCATTGATCTATGTTTCTGTTTTTGTGCCAGTACCATACTGTCTTGATTACTGTAGCTTTGTAGTATAATCTGAAGTCAGGGAGCCTGATTCCACCAGCTCCATTTTTCTTACTCAAGATTGCTTTGGCTATTCAGGGTCCTTTGTGTTTCCATACAAATTGTGAAATTTTTTGTTCTAGTTCTGTGAAAAACGCCTGTTTGTTAGGGATTGCATTGAATCTGTAGATTGCTTTGGGTAGTATAGTCATTTTCACAATGCTGATTCTTCCAATCCAAGAACATGGTATATCTCTCCATCTATTTGTATCATCTTTAATTTCTTTCATCAGTGTCTTATATTTTTCTGCATACAGCTCTTTTGTCTCCTAGGTAGGTTTATTCCTAGGTTTATTTTTTTTTTAGGTACATGGGCCTCTCACTGTTGTGGCCTCTCCCGTTGTGGAGCACAGGCTCCGGACACGCAGGCTCAGTGGCCATGGCTCATGGGCCTAGCTGCTCCGCAGCATGTGGGATCTTCCTGGACCGGGGCACAAACCTGTGTCCCCTGCATCGGCAGGTGGATTCTCAACCACTGCACAACCAGGGAAGCCCTTTCCTAGGTATTTTATTCTTTTTGTTGCAATGGTAAATGGAAGTGTTTCCTTAATTTCACTTTCAGATTTTTTCATCATTAGTGTATAGGAATGCAAGAGATTTCCGTGCATTCATTTTGTATCCCGCTACTTTACCAGATTCATTGATTAGCTCTAGTAATTTTCTGGTAACATCTTTAGGATTCTCTATGTATAGCATCATGTCATCTGCAAACAGTGACAGCTTTACTTCTTTTATGATTTGGATTCCTTCTATTTCCTTTTCTTCTCTGATTGCTGTGGCTAAAACTTCCAAAACAATGTTGAATAATAGTGGTGAGGGTGGGCAACCTTGTCTTGTTCCTGATCTTAGTGTAAACGGTTTCAGTTTTTCACCATTGAGGATGATGTCGGCTGTGGGTTTGTTATATATGGCCTTTATTATGCTGAGGTAAGTTGTCTCTATGCCTACTTCCTGGAGGGTTTTTATCATAAATCGGTGTTGAATTTTTTCAAAAGCTTTTTCTGCATCTATTGAGATTATCATATGGTTTTTCTTCTTCAATTTGTTAATATGGTGTATCACATTGAATGATTTGCATATATTGAAGAATCCTTGCATTCCTGGGATAAACCCCACTTGATCATGGTGTATGATCCTTTTAATGTGCTGTTGAAGTCTGTTTGCTAGTATTTTGTTGAGGGTTTTTGCATCTATGTTCATCAGTGATATTGGCCTGTAGTTTTCTTTCTTTGTGACATCTGTCTGGTTTTGGTATCAGGGTGATGGTGGCCTCGTAGAATGAGTTTGGGAGTGTTCATCCCTCTGCTATAGTTTGGAAGAGTTTGAGAAAGAAAGGTGTTAGCTCTTCTCTAAATGTTTGATAGAATTCGCCTGTGAAGCCATCTGATCCTGGGTTTTTGTTTGTTGGAAGACTTTTAATCACAGTTTAAATTTCAGTGCTTGTGATTTTTCTATTTATATTTTCTATTTCTTCCTGGTTCAATCTCAGAAGGTTGTGCTTTTCTAAGAATTTGTCCATTTCTTCCAGGTTGTCCATTTTTTGGCATAGAGTTGATTGTAGTAATCGCTTATGATCCTTTGTATCTCTGCAGTGTCAGCAGTTACTTCTCCTTTTTCATTTCTAATTTTATTGATTTGAGTCCTCTCCCTCTTTTTCTTGATGAGTCTGGCTAATGGTTTATCAATTTTATATATCTTCTCAAAGAAGCAGCTTTGAGTTTTATTGATCTTTGCTATTGTTTCCTTCATTTATTTCTGATCTGATATTTATGATTTCTTTCCTTCTGCTAACTTTGGGGTTTTTTTGTTCTTCTTTCTCTAATTGCTTTTAGGTGTAAGGTTAGGTTGTTTATTTGAGGTGTTTCTTGTTTTTGAGGATAGGATTGTATTGCTATAAACTTCCCTCTTAGAACTGCTTTTGCTGCATTGCATAGGTTTTGGGTCATCTGTTTTCATTTTCATTTGTTTCTAGGTATTTTTTGATTTCCTGTCTGATTTTTTCAGTGATCTCTTGGTTATTAAGTAGTGTATTGTTTAGCCTCCATGTGTTGTATTTTTTACAGCTTTTTTCCTGTAATTGATATCTAGTCTCATAATGTTGTCGTAGGAAAAGATACTTGATATGATTTCAATTTTCTTAAATTACCTGAGGCTTGATTTGTGACCCAAATATGATCCATCCTGGAGATGGATCCACGAGAAGCTGAGAAGAAAGTGTGTTCTGTTGTTTTTGGATGGAATGTCCTATAAATATCAATTAAGTGCATCTTGTTTAATGTATCATTTAAAGCTTGTGTTTCCTTATTTATTTTAATCTTGGATGATCTGTCCATTGGTGAAAGTGGGGTGTTAAAGTCCCCTACTATGATTGTGTTACTGTCGATTTCCTCTTTTATGGCTGTTAGTATTTGCCTTATGTATTGAGGTGCTCCTATGTTGGGTGCATAAATATTTACAATTGTTATATCTTCTTCTTGGATTGATCTCTTGATCATTATGTAGTGTCCTTCTTTGTCTCTTGTAATAGTCTTTATTTTAAAGTCTATTTTGTCTGATATGAGGATTGCTACTCCAGCTTTCTGTTGATTTTCATTTGCATGGAATACCTTTTTCCATCCCCTCACTTTCAGTCTGTATGTGTCCCTAGATCTGAAGTGGGTCTCTTGTAGACAGCATATATAAGGGTTTTGTTTTTGTATCCTTTCAGCCAGTGTAGGGCTTTTGGTTGGAGCATTTAATCCATTTACATTTAAAGTAATTATTGATATATATGTTCCTATTCCCATTTTCTTAATTGTTTTGGGTTTGTTATTGTAGGTCTTTTCCTTCTCTTGAGTTTCCTGCCTAGAGAAGTTCCTGTAGCATTTGTTATAAAGCTGGTTTGGTGGTGCTGAGTTATGTTAGCTTTTGCTTGTCAGTAAAGGTTCTCCTTTGAATCTGAATGAGATCCTTGCTGGGTCGAGTAATCTTGGTTGTAGGTTTTTCCCTTTTATCACTTTAAATATGTACTGCCACTCCCTTCTGGCTTGCAGAGTTTCTGCTGAAGTATCAGCTGTTAACCTTATGGGGATTCCATTGTATGTTATTTGTTGTTTTTCCCTTGCTGCTTTTATTATGCTTTCTTTGTATTTAATTTTTGACAGTTTGATTAATATGTGTCTTGGTGTATTTCTCCTTGGATTTATCCTGTATGGGACTCTCTGTGCTTCCTGGACTTGATTAACTATTTCCTTTCCCATATTAGGGAATTTTCAACTATAATCTCTTCAAATATTTTCTCAGTCCCTTTCTTTTTCTCTTCTCCTTCTGGGACCCCTATAATTCAAATGTTGGTGCATTTAATGTTGTCCCAGAGGTCTCTGAGACTGACCTCAATTCTTTTCATTCTTTTTTCTTTATTTGGCTCTGCAGTAGTTATTTCCATTATATTATCTTCCAGGTCACTTATCCATTCTTTTGCCTCAGTTATTCTGCTATTGAGTCCTTCTAGAGAATTTTAAATTTCATTTATTGTGTTGTTCATCATTGTTTGCTCTTAGGTTCTTCTAGATCCTTGTTAAATGTTTCTTGTATTTTCTCCATTCCATTTCCAAGATTTTGGGTCATCTTTACTATCATTATTCTGAATTGTTTTTCAGGTAGACTGCCTATTTCCTCTTCATTTGTTTGGTCTGGTGGGTTTTTACCTTGCTCCTTAATCTGCTATGTATTTCTCTGTCTTCTCATTTTGCTTAACTTACTGGGTTTGGGGGTGTCCTTTTCACAGGCTGCAGGTTCGTAGTTCCTGTTGCTTTTGCTGTCTGCCCCCAGTGGCCAAGGTTGGTTCAGTGGGTTGTGTCAGGCTCCTGTTGGAGGGGACTACTGGCTGTGTTCTGGTGGATGAGGGTGGATCTTGTCTTTCTGGTGGGCAGGTCTGCCTCTGGTGGTGTGTTTTGTGGTGTCTGTGACCTTATCATGATTTTAGGCAGCCTCTCTGCTAATTGGTAGGGTTTTGTTCCTGTCTTGCTAGTTGTTTGGCATAGGGTGTCCAACACTGTAGCTTGCTGGTTGTTGAGTGGAGTTGGGTCTTGCCGCTGAGATGGAGATCTCTGGGAGATTTTCACCATTTGATATTACATGGAGCTGGGAGGTCTCTAGTGGACCAATGTCCTGAATTCGGCTCTCCCACCTCAGAGGCACAGGTCTGACACCCGGTTGGAGCAGCAAGATCCTGTCATCCACATGGCTCAGAGTAAAAGGGAGAAAAAAGGAAAATAAATAAATAAAATAATAAAATAAAAAATAATTATTGAAAATAAAAAAAAAAATTTAAGTAATAAAAAAAAAAAAGAAAGAAGAGAGCAACCAAACCTAAAAACAGAGCCACCAATGATAACAAGCACTAAAAACTATAGTGGAAAAAAAAAAAAAACCAAAACCCGGACAGATAGAACCCTAGGACAAATGGTAAAAGCAAAGATATACAGACAAAATCACACACAGAAACATATACATACACACTCCCAAAAAGAGAAACGGGGAAAAAAAATATATATATCATTGCTCCCAAAGTCCACCACCTCAATTTTGGTATGATTCATTGTCTATTCAGGAATTCCAGAGATGCAGGGTACATCAAGTTGATTGTGGAGATTTAATCCGCTGCTCCTGAGGCTGCTGGGAGAGATTTCCCTTTCTCTTCTTTGTTCGCACAGCTCCTGGGGTTCACCTTTGGATTTTGCCCCGCCTCTGCATGTAGGTCACCTGAGGGCATCTGTTCTTTGCTTAGACAGGATGGGGTTAAAGGGGCAGCTGATTAGGGGGCTCTGGCTCATGCAGGCCGGGGGGAGGGAGGGGTACGGAACACGGGGTGAGCCTGCGGCGGCAGAGGCTGGTGTGACGTTGCAACAGCCTGAGGTGCGCCATGTGTTCTCCTGGGAAGTTGTCCCTGGATTACGGGACCCTGGCAGTGGCGGGCTGCACAGGCTCCCGGGAGGGGAGGTGTGGAGAGTGACCTGTGCTTGCTCACAGGCTTCTTGGTGGCGGCAGCAGCAGCCTTAGCATCTCATGCCCATCCCTGGTGTCTGTGCTGATGCACCTGTTTCTGGAGCTCATTTAGTCGGTGGTCTTAATCCCCTCTCCTCGTGCACCGTGAAACAAAGAGGCAAGAAAATGTCTCTTGCCTCTTCGGCAGCTCCAGACTTTTTCCTGGACTCCCTCCTGGCTAGCTGTGGTGCACTAGCCCCTTCAGGCTGTGTTCACACAGCGAACCCCAGTTCTCTCCCTGGGATCTGACCTCCGAAGCCCGAGCCTCAGCTCCCAGCTCTGCCCACCCTGGTGGGTGAGCAGTCAAACCTCTCGGGCTGGTGAGTGCTGATCGGCACCGATCCTCCGTGCGGGAATCTCTCCGCTTTGCCCTCTGCACCCCTGTGGCTGCACTCTCCTCTGTGGCTCCGAAGATTCCTCTTCTGACACCTGCAGTCTCCACCCGCGAAGGGGCTTGCTAGTGTGTGGAAACCTTTCCTCCTTCACAGCTCCCTCCCACTGGTGCAGGTCCCATCCCTATTCTTTTGTCTCTGTTTTTTCTTTTTTCTTTTGCCCTACCCAGGTACGTGGGGAGTTTTTGGCCTTTTGGGAGGTCTGAGGTCTTCTGCCAGCATTTGGTAGGTGTTCTGTAGAAGTTGTTCCACATGTAGATGTATTTCTGATGTATCTGTGGGGAGGAAGGTGACCTCCATGTCTTACTCTTCTGCCGTCTTGAAGCTCCTCCCAGGCAATCTTGAAAAGAGAAAAGTGTAAGAAGTGACAGTTGATGCCATGAGCAACTCTTTAGCTCCTACTCCAGCAGCATTGTGGAGTTGTGTCCATGGCCTCAAACATTCACATCTTCTTACCTCTTCCAATAGTGCCCATCTAACAGCTGAACCCTTGCTCTCAAAGTTAACTAAAGGGGTTCTTCCACAAATTATTCCTAGGTATGTGCCATAAAGCAGGCTGTTATTTTTCCATAAGAACAATGTTACAACTAAATCATAGATATGCTGAATAATATTTCATAAAAAAGCAAACATGGCCTATAGGAATTCAAGGTAAAAAATACACTGCAAAATTTTTATGATTGTCACAAATGTACCTTACAAGGGGTTGTAAAGTACATTTGTGACACTCTTATAAAATGTACTAAAATACACATGTCCGGCAAACATGACTAGCAAGGTTCTCTAGAATACAATTTTATTACTACAAGTTTGGCCTAACACTACATGCTAGGAATCATAAGTATTAAATATTTAATAATAATTTTTCTTGCCTCCTTAAAATTTACAAGGGCTTTTGGGGAGATGATTTGGATATCTCATTTCTCTTAAAAAGTTTTCTATTTCAGCTTAAAAGCTCCCTTCAACATTTCTTATAAGGAAGGAAGTCTGAAATGATAGCGTCTTTTCCAAAAAATAAATTTATTCAATTATTTATTTTTAGCTGCATTGGGTCTTCGTTGCTGTGTGCGGATTTTTCTCTAGTTGCAGCGAGTGGGGGCTACTCTTCATTGTAGCGCACAGGCTTCTCATTGCAGTGGCTTTTCTTGTTTTAGAGCACAGGCTCTAGGTGCGTGGGCTTCAGTAGTTGTGGCTCACAGGCTCAGTAGCTGTGGCTTGTGGGCTCTAGAACGCAGGCACAGTAGTTGTGGCACACGGGCTTAGTTGCTCCATGGCATGTGGGATCTTCCCGGACCAGGGTTCAAATTTGTGTCCCCTGCATTGGCATGCAGATTCTTAACCACTGCGTTACCAGGGAAGTACCGTCCCTTTTTCTCTTGATAAATATTGTCTAATTTGGATTGTAGTGCCCAGATGTAACTATATTGTTTACTGTACTTTGTAAACAACAGACTCAGTAGTACATAATTTAGAGATGAGAATTCAAAATATCATGAACATCCCACCAAATGCTGATCCCATTTCTACTTGCATTTCTCCATTGACAGGAATCTCACTTCTTTTTAAAGCAGTCCATTCCATTTTTATCTCTCTCTTATTTCACTGAGTTTTAGGCTATTTTCCTATATCTCTCCACTTATCTGTCCTAATTCCTTCCAGAAAGCCAAAGGACAAGGCTTCCTTCCTCCTTACAACAGCTCTCTCATGTCCACTACTACTGGAGGGCTAGTAGTAGTGGACATGTACAGAGGGCTAGTACAGAGGGCTAGACACTAGTACAGAAGGCTACTGTACGAGGTTCTCTAGAGAACGAGAGTCTGGGAGTTGAAGGAATTGTCCACACTCTGTGTGCTGAGGTGTTGAAGCACTTAAAGAGTTATTTAATCGTTCACAAAGATAACTACCTCTGGTCAGACTATATTTAAATTCAGACATAAATATGTTTTGTGGAAAACATATTTTCTCCTTGTTTATGCAGAGGAAATCTCTTGCTGACCAAGTAATGCTGTTTTGGTTCAAGGTTAGTGTAGTACATTGGGCTACAATAAATTCAAATAAGTAATTATCCTTACATGTGAATACAGTTTCTTCTTAAAGGCCACCCTTTGTTTTGCCCGTTCACACATGATCTGCAAAGCACGTTCAGCCAAACCTATTGTTCTCATACAGTGGTGGATTCTGCCAGGTCCAAGGCGGCCTTGGGCAATTTCAAATCCCCTACCTTCACCTGTGAGAAAGAAAGGATAACATGACCACAACCTATTTCTTTTGTTATTTACACAAATCCTGAGAAACTAATGAGATGCCCTCAATAAAAATGGCATTCCAGTAGGAAAAAAGTCAGTTCTGTAATAAGGTTCACTATACCTTTATGGAACTTTGATTTCTATGTATTTTAAACCACCATCATGAAAAACTTGGATCAAATTTAAGAACTGTCTTTTGAGTACCTACTCTGCATAAGTTGTTTTGTTAGTGCTGCAATGGTTACAAATGTAGATAAGACACAGACCCGAGTTTAGAACCTAGAAGAGGGGCAAGGATGCTAGGGATAAGGGATATGGAGAGGGACAAGAAAGGCAAAGGAGGGAGATGCTGTCTCTTCATCATGGTAACCTTAGGGCCTGGCAGGATCAGGGGCTTGTTGAGTGGATGAGATGAGGAATACAAGAACCTTCCTGAAAGAGGTGGTATCAGAGGTGTTCCCTGAAGGTTGAGTAGGATTCCAACAAGCAAGAGGATGGAGCCATTCTAGGCATACAGTATTCAAAGTTATTTATGCTTCTAATGTGTATATGACTTGAATTCAGAAAGTACTGAGGTTTTAGTAAAACAAGTAGAGGCTTGAAGATCACGTTTTAGGAAAAAGTGTGTTGCTCTGAATTGTATAATTTTTGTATTTAGCTGTGTTTTCAGCTGATGTGACACCACATCAAATATTTAAATAAAACCTTATTATTCCATGAAGAAAATCCACCAAAGGAAAAAATTTTCCTTTATAAATGGAGTAAATAAGAGGCGAAAGTATCTAAATTATGGTATACTTCGTATCTTTTCCAGATTTAGACCTGAAAATATTTTTAAACAAAATAATAGAGAATCATTTTTCCAAACTTATCTCACCTAGTATTAGATTGGTGGCAGGAACTCGCACTTGATTAAAATGGATCTCAAAATGTCCTCCATGGAAATTGTCTATAAAATAGAGAATAAAATTTTCAAAAGCAAAATGAATTGACCATAAAACAGTCACAGATAATTAATCTATTGAAATATAATTACTCAAAGATAGTGGAATTTAAAGGCCATAATGTCATACATTCCTAGGTAGACCAGAGCCCTGAACCCCCAGCACTGTGTAGGCCAGAAAACTTATCAACTGTTTTAGAAATTTTAAGAGATTTTAGATATCATTTCATCAAGAGGTTTCTGAACTCATTCTCTGAAGTTGTAGAGCTATGAAAAATGAAGATGGCTCCACAGCTCCGATTAGACTATTTTATTATTGTTTTATTATTGCTTCTTCTTTGAAATTTTTTATATATGGGCTTCCAAAGAAAATTCTGCTCGGAAAAAAAAAGTTCCAATGGTTCAAAAATTGAAAGTGAATAAAGTAATTTAAATTTCTGATTTGACCATTGTGGAAACCAATGCCTGATGATGTGAAGAACCTGCTTGAAGGGACAGAGCAGGTTCAGCATTAGAGACAAAGCTGAGGCTGGACCTTCAGGTATGTTTGCTCCCAGTCTAGGCTTGTTCACTGTGTGTTTGCCTCTTGAAAATGCTGGCATGTGACTGAGATTGGGAACACATTCACATTTTGTCTTTATATCACCCCTCCTCCCTGCCAAATTCTTCAGATAATCTCATGCTAACTCCACACCCTTTCCCAGTCAGAATAGATATTAATAATCAATTATGTCCACACTGTTTCCTTTGGCCTTGGCACAGGGAGTTGGAGAGGTGCTGGTGAAATTGTCATACTGAAATTTCAAACATAGGCTCTACAATGGAGGGTATCCGTAGCCAACCAACATTATAAACTCATTTTGGTGGTCTTTCAGGCTGTTGCTCTGCAACCCAGTGACTTCCCATGCACAGTTTGCTCCAGTGAGCTTGTTTATCCGCATCTTGCCAACACTTTTCTTTTCTTTATAATTCAATCCTTTTTTTTAAGTTAATTTTTATTGGAGTATAATTGCTTTACAATGTTGTATTAGTTTCTACTGTACAGCAAAATTAATCAGCTACACATATCCCCTCTTTTTTGGATTTCCTTGCCACTTAGGTTATCACGTGCATTAAGCAGAGTTCCCTGGGCTATACAATATGTTCTCATTAGTTGTCTATTTTATACATAGTATCAATAGTGTATATGTGTCAATCCCAATCTCCCAATTCCTCCCCCCTCCCCCCTCCCCCCTCCCTTGGTATCCATACATTTGTTCTCTATGTCTGTGTCTCCATTTCTGCTTTGCAAATAAGATCATCTATACCATTTTTCTAGATTCCACATATATGCATTAATATACAATATTTGTTTTTCTGACTTACTTCACTCTGTATGACACTCTCTAGGTCCATCCACATCTCTACTAATGACCCAATTTCATTCCTTTTTATGACTGAGTAATATTCCATTGTATATATGTACCACATCTTTTTTATCCATTCATCTGTTGATGGAAATTTAGGTTGCTTCCATGTCCTGGCTATTGTAAATAGTGCTGCAATGAACACTGGGGTGCATGTGTCTTTTTGAATTATGGTTTTCTCAGAGTATATGCCCAGGAGTGGGATTGCTGTGTCATATGGTAGTTGTAGTTTTAGTTTTTTAAGCAACCTCCATACTGTTCTCCATAGTGGCTGTATCAATTTACATTCCCACCGACAGTGCAGGAGCGGTTCCCTTTGCTCCACACCCTCTCCAGCATTTACTGTTTGTAGATATTTTGATGTTGGCCATTCTGACAAGTGTGAGGTGATACCTCATTGTAGTTTTGATTTGCTTTTCTCTAATAATCAGTGTTGTTGGGCATCTTTTCATGTTTGCCAACACACTTAACCTGTGGGTGCATTCTCCAGCTGCAGCCTACAGAAAGTGATGATGCCAAATGTTCCATAAAACTGCAAGTCTTATATCCACTACTTGAGTATTTTCATTAGCCACTTTCAACAATAAACAGAAAGCCAGCATCACCACAAAACCTGAAGTTCAGTAAACTTTTTCATAACATTTATCACTGGCTGACAGCTATATAACTTCTTATTTACATGTTTGTATTTATTCTCTGTCTCCTTCCCCCAGCATGTAAGCTCCACAAGGGCAGAGATCTTGGTCTACTGTGTTCACTAATGTATTTTAAGTACCTGGAACGGTGCTCAGCACTCAACAAATACTTGCTGAGTGAGCAACCTGATTGGCAAGGAAACAGTGAACATGAGCCTGAGCAAAAGTATCCTTGCTTCTTAGAAATTCCACCCAAGGACAGAAGGAAGGAAAAGTTTTGCATTCAAATCGGTCAAAACCCATTGCTTATTAATAGCTCTTGAGGTTGATTGACTAAGAAAGCTAAACTTGAAAACAAAAATGAATGTTACTATGGGTTACCTAGATTTAATTTTCCAGGTGTATTTCATTAATCTATTCTCCTGGATGATGAAGAGAAGACTGGCAGACAGTCATTATTCCTTGAATACTAGTCTGCCCTTTCCCAAAAGCAAACAAAACGTGGTAGAATGCTGCACCACCTCTCTTTTTATTTGTTCTATTCTGAACTCCACTCGTATTTTTATTAAGCGTCAAAAAATTTCTAAAAACCCATCTTGTGCATTAAAATGCTATCTGGGGACTTCCCTGGTGGTCCAGTGGTTAAGAATCCACCTTCCAATGCAGGGGACATGGGTTTGATCCCTGGTCAGGGAACTAAGATCCCACATGCTGCGGGGCAACTAAGCCCACGTGCCGCAACTACTAAGCCTGCGCTCTCTAGAGCCTGCGCACCACAACTAGAGAGCCTGCCCACTGCAACGAAAGATCCCACATGCCGCAATGAAGATCCTGTGTGCCACAACTAAGACCTGATGCAGCCAAATAAATAAATATTTAAAAAAAAATGCTATTTAGTCCCTTCAGTGTTACTGCATATTCTAGTCCTCCTGCTTGCAAATACAAGGACAGGTTGACTGAGTACTTACCCAGGTAGCCAAAAACAGACAAGGGCCTTATTACTTCTACTCCAGGTGTGTTGATGGGAACAAGAATCATGCTGTGTTGTTTGTGTCTGGTCAAAAGAAAAACAGATGTTAGGAAAAGTGTGCTAAGTGGAAAAATAAAACAGATGTTAGGCAGAGTCTCAACTGTCATTTTTTCATTGTTGTTATCATGTAATTATGTAAGCAATGATGTCTGGAATGGGAACTGTGTAAAAAACATACATTAAGTACATTCAGATGCAGGCTGTGATCTGGAACAATGATGATTTTAAAATATGTGAAAGTTATTTAACTGAGGCTTCTCATTGCTCAAAGTGGTAACTGGCAACTGATGTTCAATACACTAAACATTTCAAAACTATTGCCTTGGATCTAAATGTCTAACTTACAAACAGTTTTGAAAAATTTTATATATCTTATAATCTGATCCAAACAGCTTTGAGGATTCAGCAACACTTTTAATACAGGAAATTCCACAGTGAAGAATGTACAGCAACACTCCCTAAAACGTTTTCTAAATACATGTTTTAGCAAAATAATTGTGAAATACAAACATGTGACATTTAATGTCATAATATATTTTATATTATTATGATTTGTGAGCCCAAATGGTGCGTTTTAAGTAAATTAAGTGGATACAGAGAAAGACCTACTCTTATTCCTCATAGATTTCTCAATCACTATTGTTTTATTACCTGGTTACACAGTTATTGTCACTTTTTCCCATAACAATTGCAATTTTGCACTTTGGATTCCCAGCTCCTAAAACCAGAGAGAAAATGAGAACAATACATCATAAAAAGAAATTTTTAGCCTGACATTTCACCGTAAAAGTTCTAATCTTTCTAAGTTTACCTCTGGGAAAACAAACAAACAAACATACAGGAAGAAAACCCTTAATTCATTAAAAAAAATAATGCTATGTACAAAACTGTATATCACCCAAGAAAAATCACTAGCCAAGGCCAAGAATGGACTTCTCAATGAGAGCTGCTGCACGAAAATAACCAGAAGTCAAAGAAGCCATGAGGGACTTCCCCGGTGGCGCAGTGGTTGAGAGTCCACCTGCCGATGCAGGGGGCGCGGGTTCGTGCCCTGGTCTGGGAGGATCCCACGTGCCGCGGAGCAGCTGGGCCTGTGGGCCATGGCCGCTGGGCCTGCGCATCTGGAGCCTGTGCTCCGCGGCGGGAGAGGCCATAGCAGTGAGAGGCCCGTGTACCGCAAAAAGAAAATAAAAATAAATAAATAAATAAATAAAGAAGCCATGAAAGAACTGCAGCCCTTAAGACAAAATGACAGCTCTGCCATTCATACCATTTCAGACATCAGCATGCTAGAAAGGTTGTGAACTTCTTCTAGCATATTTCCTCCTGTTTAGATACCATATTTTCTGACATATGGACAAGAAGTACTAAAACTCATGATATTTACTCCCCAACCAGTGACTGAGAAAGACCTAATTTCCCCAGCCATGGGGCTGGGTGAGGGTGAGTCTATTTGAGGATTTCAGTACCCATCCCAGATTACATCATTTGCCCTAGTTACGCTATGGAGTAGCTGAAGATGGTTTACTTGGAGCTGTCCACATATATGAGGCTCTGATTCCACCTTTAGTAAGCCTAGGTTTTCATTCATTGATTTATTAAGGGTTAAAATTTGAAAATATAAAGCTATTTTCATTTTAATGTAAACTTTTATTTAACTACAGTTTAAGGTCTATGGCAATTCCCCAAAGGGGCCTTCTTGCAAAAAGTAAGTTTCATTTTCACCAGTCTAAGCACCTAGTGCCTCAGGGAAACTACCATTTAACTGGTGTTCTAATTATAAGACTGCAAGCAACTGGGTCAGATTAAGTTAAACACATAATTTCTTATAAAAAGTGGTTTTAGGAGATGTGAAATCATATAAAGATAAAATCTGAAAGAAGATTTCAGAACATCAGGGTGATTCAAATGGTAGATGATAATACTTAAATTACACTGTGCATCTTAACTGAAATTTCTTACCTGAAAACACTGGGCTGGGGGAATTTTTTTTACCCTTGATTCGTCCTGGCTCTGCAATAATATGTAATCATGCTTTGATTCTTAGCTAGAAATTATTGAGAAAAGAGTCTTTTCTAGAAAGGCTTACTTTTAATTTTTCAACTGGATATTTTTCTACTTGGGGTTTTTGAGCTTTTACTTGTAGGAAGACTTGAGGCCCTTAGGCTGAAGAGTCAGGCCACTTGCCCCAAATAACACATTGTCTCCTTGGTGGGTGTACTTCTGAAAATCAGATTAGGACATAATGGTATGACTTGGGGTTCATTTTCATTACAGATCTTTTCTTTGTCTACTTTCTATCCTGGTAATCAAGAACATTTTGGGTAAATCTTTTAAGGTTTCATGGATTTTAATTCTAGATAAATAGAAGCTGAATCCTTCAAAAGTAAAATCTTCTCTACAATTCCCTCAAACCCTAACCAAAAGCCATCTTTTTCCAATTCTATATTTCTCTCTAATATTTCCCAATAGTATTTCTTGTCTTGTTCTTTCTATCATAAAAAATTGTTGTCACAGCTTTATGTAAGTGCCCAACAGATTTCAGATATCAGGTAAATTTTGAAGAAACTCAAGAAACAAGGCAAATAATTCTTTAATTCTGCTTTGCTCAATCTAATATGGAAAACAATTCAGATTCTTAAAAGATAAAACTTCTAAATTGGCTCTCCTTTTTGGGGTCATTAAGTAGAGGAAGTAAGGGTGAATATATAAGCTGTAAATTTTGAAATATTTTGATTTAACCTTGATGTTTCAGAAAATGGGAAAACTCTCTCACAAATATATCATCTCATCTTAGCTACAAGCATAATTTGGCAGGTACAGCAACAGAAATGTCCTTCTTCTAAAGGGAGTTTTTGCTTTCATGTTATTTTTGTTAATGAACAGGATACCAAATGTCATAAATTAAATATATTAAAGGAAATCTGAATAGACCAGAAAACATCTAAATATATCTGCTGTGTCACAGGCCTTCATGAATGAAAACAGATGGCATAGATAAGATAATTTTGTTTTTAATCCAGACTCTGTGGTATTTCAAGACTGTTCAAGTGCCAGGATTAAGTCAGGCTGAAAAGGACATTTTACTGATATTTGCTGATGAGTTTTAATTTCACAGGCTCTTACAACCACATGGTTATCAAACAAAATCATTCTCTAACACAAGGAAAGATGACAGGTAGAGAAAAACATGACTATTGGGTATGGATATGGTCTGTAACAATAAAAAAAGTGATATAAACAATAATATAATGTGAAGTGCAGTTAGCTATGTACAAAGTCTCAAGGTTATTTCTTCTACCAACATTGAACTTCTAAGGTGAAATACTTAAACTTCATTTGGTCTTAGCATTAATACTTAGTTTTAATTCAAATACGAATAAAAAACCAATATGAGTTAAGTAACATTTTACAATGAAATTTCCACTTGTTAAAAAAAAGAAAAAGTTTATCATTCAGTTAAAAAAAAAACAATCTCATGTGTGCCTTTGGAATATGTGCTATTATTAATAGGGGAAACAACCTTTGAAATTCACTTACTCTACTGCTAGGAAGGTTTACATTTAATAAGTATTCAATAAATGTTACATGCTGTCACTATTACAAAATATAGTTGGATCATAATCAGGTCCAAATAGATCAGAATTGAAAATTTAAAAAAAATTTAAATAATCAAGACATTAAAGGGCTTCCCCGTTGGTGCAGTGGTTAAGAATCCGCCTGCCAATGCATGGTACATGGGTTCAAACCCTGGTCCGGGAAGATCCCACATGCTGCGGAACAACAAAGCCTGTGCGCCACAACTACTGAGCCTGTGCTCTAAGGCCCATGAGCTACAATTACTGAATCCCACGCACCACAACTACTGAAGCCCACACACCTAGAGCCCATGTGTCATAAAAAGAGAAGCCACCGCAGTGAGAAGCCCGTGCACAGCAACGAAGACCCAATGCAACCAAAAATAAATAAATAAATAAATAAATTTATTTTAAAAAGACATTAAAAAAACTAGAAGAAAAAACAATTTAGTATCTATGAAATCTCTGGATGGGAAAGAAATGTTGAGCCTCAAAAATAAATGTGGGAATTCCCTGGCAGTCCAGTGGTTAGGACTCTGAGCTCTTACTGCCAAGGCCCCGGCTTCAATCCCTGCATGCAGCCAAAAAAAAAAAAAAGAAATCAAAGGAAAAAGATTGATTGGTTTACCTGTATAAAATTATTGTACAGTAAGAAACAAAATTAAAGCAAAAAACAATTTAGGGAAAATATCTCACACATAGCTGGCAAGGGCAGGGGAAGGGTACTGAATCTGTTACAAGTCATTTAAGACAGCAAGATGGTAGTGGAATAACACATTCAACTGGCAACGTTCTAGGGAAATAGACACTTCTATATATTATTGGTGAAAGTGCAAAGTAATACCATTCCTATGTAGTACAATTTGGTAATATCCATCAAAATTACGGATTCGCTTATCCTTTGATCCACCAATTCAACTTCTGGGATTTATCCTACAGGTATAGCTGTTTCTGAATGAACTGACAGATGTAGATTATTAACTGTAGTAGTATTGTTTATACTTGCAAAGAATTGGGCATAAATCAATATCCATCAATAGGAGACTATTATATGGTATGTCCACATAATGGAACCCTTCTAAAAAGAATAAGGAAGCTTTCAATGCACTTAATTGAAAGAACTCTAAGATTATTCTACAGAATGCTATCTTTAGTGTAATAAGAAAAGGGATAGTTATACATGGTTAGTCCCATTCTTCAACATCCCTCAGTAAGATTAGATTAAGTGCAGTTTCCTACCATATCTATAAAGATGCTCTCTATAACATTATTTGTAATAGCAAAATGCTGGAAACATTCAAAGTCCTATAGCAGTTGAATGGTAAGTCAAATTATGGTAATCCACATAAAATATTATTTAGCTACGAAAAATGTCATTTATAGTGAGTTTGAATAACATGAAAATGCTTAAGCAAAAATGCTAAATAAAAAACTCATATACAATATGAATTCAATAGGTAGTATGGACACTAAAGAGTAATCATAAGATTATTAAATAATGCTCAATTTGTATCTTAATATCGAAGACATTTTCAGTGAAAATGTAAAATATAGTTTAGTCAGATTGCTTCCCAAGCACCTAATACTGAGAAAAATGGCACTACAAGAAGAAAATGAGAAATGGGTGTGGAGAGAGAGATTCTATAGGAACAAGGGACATTGCTGTTAGGACCAGTGAGGAAGGGTGAGAGACAATTTATGGTGAGAAGCCAGTTGGAATAAACTTATGGTGGAAGGCAAGTGGAAGAGAGGTGCAAAAAAAAAAGGTGCTAAAGAAGCATCAAGTAAATACTTTGAAAAGTTGCCTAAGGTAAGTGATGCCTTTCCCTATCCTCCAAGCTTTATGATTGACTTTCAAATGTTGTCAAGTATTCCCTATTAACACCTCTTCTAGTTCTGTTGAGGAGGAAAATACAGGAAAAGGTCAGTCAGTGAGCTAGTTTCACCATGTTTCATACACAGGTGTGACTCACTATATACTACCAGAGGAAGCTTGATCCTGAGACCCTTTATGCCCCAAGGGCTGGGTATGTGTTTGAGTCAGCAAAAATAATGACCGAATTGAAAAGATGTAAAGATTATAGCTTTATAACTGATTTACAAGAAGGGAATCCTATTTACAAGAAAGTATGTGGTTGAAAGTACATGGGGAGGAAATGAAGGAAAAGGACAGATACTTTTAAATATCTATAAATATGTAGCAAAATTCTATAATAGATGACATCATGGAATTATACATATGCATAAGGGATAGTATGAAAAAGTAGAAATCGTCTAAGGCTAAAGATCTGGATCTAAAATTCCAACTGCATTGCTAAATTTATAAGTCTGTGGAAGATAAGTTACTTAAGCACTGACTGGTTGATTGATTGATTCATTCATTCATAAATTTAATTAGTCATTAAAGAACTACAGCATCAAGGGCAAGTAAAATGGGACAATAATCAGAAGGGAAAGTAGAATTATTTATTAATTCAAAATATTTATTGAGTATCTACTATGTGCCAGGCACTATTCTATATATTTATATATGAAAAATTATACAAAAGTCCCTAATCTGATGAAGCTTATATTCTAATACAGGGCGAGATACATTAGACACCAAACACAATATAAATGATATGTGTAAGGTTATGGGTATGGGTAAGGTTGATTGGGAGTATAGGCAGGTGAAGGGTATTTAGTTTAATTTATTTATTTAATTTTTGCCCTCTGTTTTATTGAGATATAATTGACATACAGCTCTGTATAAGTTTGACTTACATACATCATGAAATGATTATCACAATAAGTTTGGTGAACATCTATCATCTCACACAGATACAAAATGAAAGAAATAGAAAAATATTTTCTTCCTTGTGATGAGAACTCTTAGGGTTTACTCTCTTAACACCTTCCATATATAACATACAACAGTGTTAATTCTATTTATTATGTTGTACATTACATCCCTACTACTTGTGTATCTTATAACTGGAAGTTTGTACCTTTTTTGACCACCTTCATCCAATTCCCTTCCCCTTCCACCTGCCTCTTGCAACCACATATCTGATCTCTTTTTTTTATGTTTGTTTGTTTTTGAAGTACAATTGACCTACAACACTATGTTAGTTCCTGTTACACGACACAGTGACTGGATATTTCTAAACATTTTAAACTGACCACTATGATAAATCTAGTTATGATATGTCAACATACAAAGATATTACTTACTTATTGGCTATATACCTCACACTATATATTTCATCCCCATGACTCATTTATTTTGCAACTGGAAGTTTGTAATCCTTTTTTTTTTTTGAAAATTTGATGCATGCTATGGAATAATGTATTAAATGTATACATATCAACAAAGATGTATTTGTTTTTATACATTTATTTATTTTTGGCTGCCTTGGGTCTTCGGGCAAGCAGGGGCTACTCTTCGTTGCGGTGCCCACAGGCTTCTCATTGCTGTGGCTTCTCTTGTTGCGGAGCTCCGGCTCTAGAGCTCAGGCTCGGCAGTTGTGGCATGTGGGCTTAGTTGCTCGGAGGCATGTGGGATCATCCCAGACCAGGGCTTGAACCCGTGTTCCCTGCATTGGCAGGCAGATTCTTAGCCACTGCACCATCAGGGAAGCCCTGTAATCTCTTTTTAAGAGTTTGTAATCTTGGGCTTCCCTGGTGGTGCAGTGGTTGAGAGTCCGCCTGCCAATGCAGGGTACACGGGTTCGTGTCCTGGTCTGGGAGGATCCCACGTGCCGCGGAGCGGCTGCGCCCCTGAGTGCGTGCGGAGCCTGTGAGAGGCCCGCGTACAGAAAAAAAAAAAAAAGTTTGTAATCTCTTAATCTCCCTTACCTATTTCTTTCCTCCCCCATCCCCCTCCCACCTGTGGGCAACCATCGGTTTGTTCTCTGTATCTATAACTCTGTTTCTGTTTTGTTATGTTTGTTCATTTGTTTTGTTTGTGAAGGGTATTTTAAATAGAATAATCAGGGGTTGCCTCAGTGAGAAGGTGGTGATTGGACAAAGACTGGAAAGACATGAGGGAGTGAGCGTTGCAAGTACTGAAAGGAAGCACAGTCCAGGCAGATAGAAGAGCCAGTACAAACGCCCTAAGAAGGAATGTGCCTAGCACATTTCAAAACAGCAAGGAGGTTGGTGTGGCAGAATAAGCAAGCAAAGAGGAGGAGAAGGAAATAAGTCAGAGAGGCAATGAGGGATGGAAGGTAGGCCATTCTAAGAATTTAGTGGAAGGTTGCTTGTTTGCTTCCTCCTGCTCCCAAAATACATAAGATAAAGAAGAATAAGAGGTAAGAGAAGGCAAAAGACCAGAGAGTATAGAGAGGGCAGGGATAAATTTAAGAGCAGTATCCCTCAGCAAGCAGCAAGAGATCAGAGTAATGATCAGCCATGGTAAGGAGAAGAGATGCCTCTTTTGGAAGAATTGTGCTAGAGTCTGCTGAGGAAGGCTGATATGCTCATCTCTTAGCAACTTTGCCCTCAGTGACTTCACATTGGTAGCTGAAATTGGCCATGGTGGGAGTGTTTACACCATGGAAAATGTCTAACACTACAAATCCAGGCATTTTTTTCTTTTTTTCAATTTGGAAGTGTTTTATTTTATTTATTTATTTTTTAAACATCTTTATTGGAGTATAATTGCTTTACAATGGTGTGTTAGTTTCTACTGTATAACAAAGTGAATCACTAATACATATACATATATCCCCATATCTCTTCCCTCTTGCGTCTCCCTCCCTCCCACTCTCCCTATCCCACCCCTCTAGGTGGTCACAAAGCACTGAGCTGATCTTCCTGTGCTATGGGGCTGCTTCCCACTTGCTATCTATTTTACATTTGGTCAGGCATTTTTTTCTTGGTGAGATGGTTTAGCTGCATGCAAATAACTCTTCTCAAAGACTGGTGGATAACAAGGAGGAGAAGTTGGCTGTATCCCCAGACACATACTGTGGGAAGATGAAGGCCCCAGTGCTCTAGAGTCTCTTTTCTGTGAATCAACAGGAAAGTTAGATCAGTTGCTTTTAGAAAAAATGGCATTGGTCTGAAATAACTTCTGAAGGGGGAGACTGAGCCTAGAGAAAGTAAATAAGGGAACTGTTATGCAAATATAGGGAGAGTCAAGGCCAAGGGTTAAATCTGCATACATTTATCTTCTTTCTCTAACTTTCATTTGTTTGGAAGTAGGGGGAGGGGGAGATAGCCAGAGATAGCCTTTCCAGACAGAAGGATTTTTAAAGTTTGGAGCTGGCCATTGAAGAAGATTACAGGAAGGTACAAGAATTTAAAGTTGTGGGGAAAGTCATACTCTGGGGTCAAGGACAGATAAGGAGTACAGTGAGGCCAAGGGGAGTCTCATAGTTTAAGAAAAATACAAAATGATGTGGTATAAAGATTTAAATTCTACTATAAATACCTAATGATTACTTAAAATTTAGTTTTTGATAATTTAGTCTTCACAAAGATAACTTTCTAGGTTACAATCATTTTTTGTTTTCTTTCCTAGACAAAATAATTTTAGAGAGTATTTTTCTAGATGCTACCTACAAGTAAATACTTGTTAGCTGCCTTGAGGCGCTCTGGTGAATTCTTTTGGTTTGGCAGTCAGTACCTCAGCTGCAGGCACGTTCCTGTTCCCTTTGGCTAAGTGGAAACTTCGAAAGGTCTGTAGTTTTTGAAACGAGATTGAATTCCTTCAAGTTTGTAACCTAGGACACTTAAGAACTTGGATTTGAGTTCACAGGATGGTTATACATAAAATAAAAGATCAAGTGCTCACAAGGTTAAATTTCCTGAAAGCCTTACTGGATGTAAGACAAAGGCGGGGTATAAAACGAAAATAAAAGTATGCTGAGTTAGAGAGGTCATTCTATCTTACTCTCTGCACTCAAGACTGCTCCTGTCTGCTGACAGAAACAGGTTGGTTTTTTCTTTCTTCTTCCATTCAGACTTGTATATGATTTTTTTTTAAGCCCAAAGGTTTGGTATATTTATGTATGCATAAAAGTTTATATGTGCAGAAAAGAGCTATTTGAAAAGTTATACATGTTAACCTTAAAACAAAAATATGAACATAGCAAGAAGAAAATATTATTTTAATATGATTACTTGCCTATAAAACTTTGTTAATAATAGGTTTTGCTATATCATTTTTTCCTGCTTTGTTTTATTGTTAAATTTTTTTATTCTTATGATAATTACAAAGGCATTTAAATGTGTTTCTATGTTTCTGCCAGAAGGATCACTTCTGCAAATAGTTTCCATTCCTACGCTTATTTATTCATATTTTTAGCATGATTAATTCTTTTAAAATATCTTTCCTTAATATCTTATACTGTTTGGCCATATTATACCTTATCACTGGGTTCAAGATTTGTGTGATAAAAGAGAAGGAAAGAACAAAGTTCCTACCGTATTAATAATTAACATATAAGAAAACGAAGACTAAAGTAGTCTTCCAGATTGGAACTTTTCAAATAACTTTAAGGATAAAGGGAGACAGAAGGGCTAAGGAAAAAGTATAACAAAACTCAGCACTATAATAAAAACACTGAAAGTTATTATTATATATATTTTAAAACTTGTGAATTCTGTGCAAGCTTATCTTAATACTACAGGGTGTTAATAGCCAGTACAGTAGAATAACTTAATGAAGAGACATGAGATTCCTGCAGTATCATCCTTCCATTCTAGAGTAATAGCTTTAAACCTATTGGTAAAACGTTTAGTTTGACAAATATTTGCTGGGCACCTAGAGTGGGCCTGGCACTCTCTTCGGGTATTAATTATAAACATAAATCCAACAGGTCATAGTCTTAGGGAACTTAGAGCACAGAGGGAAAAGGTAGTCTGAGAAACATGTCTTCCATAGGATGGGGTCAGTTCTCTGAGAGATATGCAGATACAGTTATTGGATCGGGAAAGTCTTCTGGAGAGGTGACATCTAAGTTAACTGGGTAGGAACTGGCCCTTCAAGGGAAGGGCAGGAAATAGTCCATCAGATAAAAGAACAGAATGAGTAATGATGTAGACATGTGCTGTAGCATGGTGTGTGCCAGAAAATCGCTGGCAAATCAATATTGTTGCTGTCTACCGTGCAGGGTGCACAGTAGAGAGATGTAGCAGGAACCATGGGTAGGACAACATTATGGAAGGAGCCTTGGGTATCATGGTAAGGAGCTTAGATTGTATCTTTCAGATGAAGGGATGTGTCTTTCAGGTAAGGAGCTAATAAGCAGCAGTGATGGATTGACATTTTAGAGAGAGAGCACTCTGATGGCAGTAAGAAAAATGTTTTGATAAGGAGGTGGTAAGGAGGAATAAGAACAGTAGGACGGGGCTTCCCTGGTGGTGCAGTGGTTGAGAGTCCGCCTGCCGATATAGGGGACACGGGTTTGTGCCCCGGTCCGGGAAGATCCCACAGGCCGCGGAGCGGCTGGGCCCGTTAGCCATGGCCGCTGAGCCTGTGCGTCCGGAGCCTGTGCTCTGCAACGGGAGAGGCCACAACAGTGAGAGGCCAGCGTACCGGAAAAAAAAAAAAAAAGAAGAACAGTAGGATGCCACTTGGGAAGATATTGTAATAGGCCAGGTAATAAGGATGGTTGAATTGTGTGGATGTGTCAAGGAGCACAGATTAAAAGGAAGAGACAGATTTGAGACCTATTTGGGAGGTAAAATCAGAATTTAGGGGCTGACTGGAAATCAGGGATGAAGATAAGAGATAAATCAAGGATGGTACAGGCTGAAGGCTTAGGTGACTAGTGGAACAACAGTGCTACCAAATAGTAGTTTACAATCAGCATGTAGTGACAGGTTTTGGAGGGAAGCTAACTAGAGGAGACTTTGTTTTATAAAAGCCAACCAGTAAAATTAAGTAAAATGCTGAGATAATATATTTAACTTATTTTAAAATAAATTCATAAATATATAAAAATAATATTTTAAATAAATAAAATTATTTTAATTTTAAAATTTAATTTATTGTCAATATACTGCGTAAGAATCACAAAGTTGTATATATAAAAGTTACAGGGTTTAATGATTAATAAAATTCCCCAGGGTATTATTTTTATCTTCCCTCTGTAAATCCCAGCTCCTGTACACAAACTTGTAAAAACAAGGGATGAAAAACTACTCTTGGGGATATATTCCAACGTGGCTTCCATTAAAGAGTTTCAAAGAGTGGCAGATTCAGGCTCACATATGTTATGGCAACAATCTATTCTCTAATAAAAGAATAAAACATATGCTAGATCAAAAGCATTTCCACTTAAGAAATATTAAAATAAATATCCTGTATTCTTTTTGCCATTTAGATTGGAGCCATGGCTTTGGAACACAACCAGTCAACAGATTACTATTATGAGGAAAATGAAATGAATGACACTCATGACTATAGTCAGTATGAAGTGATCTGTATAAAAGAAGAGGTCAGAAAATTTGCAAAAGTTTTCCTGCCTGCCTTCTTCACAATAGCTTTCATCATTGGACTTGCAGGCAATTCTATAATAGTGGCGATTTATGCCCATTACAAAAAGAGGCGAACCAAAACAGATGTGTACATCCTGAATTTGGCAGTGGCAGATTTACTCCTTCTATTCACTCTGCCTTTTTGGGCAGTTAATGCAGTTCATGGGTGGGTTTTAGGGAAAATCATGTGCAAAGTCACTTCAGCCTTGTACACGGTCAACTTTGTCTCTGGAATGCAGTTTCTGGCTTGTATCAGCATAGACAGATATTGGGCAGTAACTAAAGCTCCCAGTCAATCGGGAGTGCAAAAACAATGCTGGCTCATCTGTTCCTGTGTCTGGATGGCTGCCATCTTGCTGAGTATACCTCAGCTGGTTTTTTATACAGTAAATCACAAGGCTAGGTGCATTCCCATCTTTCCATACCACCTAGGAACATCAATGAAAGCATCAATTCAAATGCTGGAAATCTGCGTTGGATTTGTAATACCCTTTCTTATTATGGCAGTGTGCTACTTCATCACAGCAAAGACGCTCATCAAGATGCCAAACACTACAAAATCTCGGCCCCTCAAAATTCTGCTCACAGTGGTCATAGTTTTCCTTGTCACTCAGCTGCCTTATAACATTGTCAAGTTCTGCCAAGCCATAGATATCATCTACTCCCTGATCACCAACTGCGACATGAGCAAACGTATGGATGTTGCCATCCAAATCACAGAGAGCATTGCACTCTTTCACAGCTGCCTCAACCCGGTCCTGTATGTTTTTATGGGAAACTCTTTTAAAATCTACATCATGAAAGTTGCCAAGAAATATGGGTCCTGGAGAAGACAAAGACAAAATGTGGAGGAGATTCCTTTCGATTCTGAAGATGCTACAGAGCCAACCAGTACTTTCAGCATTTAAATATAAAACTGCTCTGTCTCTTGCTTTGATACACATGAATGAGGTTTCTCCCTCAGATCAAACATCTGCATTTCTCTGAAATTCAAATCTCAAACACTGTGGTGGCAACTTATAACAAAGAAGAGGTTAGGGTGGGGAAGGGGAGTGAGGTAGAAGCCAAGAAAAAGAGGAAACAAAAAATAAATGCATAAAACATGGAAATTAAAATTAACAATATAGGAAAATAGTAGTAACAGTCATACATAAGAAAAACACTATAAGTTAGGTCATCTAAAACAGATTATTAAAGAAATTTAAATTAAGGGGCATTTATAATTATTTTAAATTATCTAAATTTTAATATAAGAACAATTTCCCTGCATAATTTTAGTACTTGAATAACTATGCAGCAAAATTCAATGTCTTTTTCTTTTTCTTGTTTCTTAATTTGTAAGAGATTTCATAAAACTCCAGAAAGAATAACAATTGGCAATCAAAAAAAAAAAAGCAAAAACAAAAACAAAAAGCTTTTCTGGCTATTGTAATATATTACTGGTAAGTTTCTAAACATGTAATTTGCTTTTATGATGTCAACTTTCTTTAGTAATAAGCTGGTTATCCTGTTAGATTTATCATTTATACTCTAGAAGCAATCCTCAGACAATCACATTTATCTAGGTTTCAATTTTTATAACTGCCTAAGGGCTCATCCATTTACGTGAGTCAATTACTGAGGGTTGACTAAATAATATATTTTCCTATGTCTAAAGACTTTTTTTTTGGCGGTATGCGGGCCTCTCACTGTTGTGGCCTCTCCCGTTGCGGAGCACAGGCTCCGGACGCGCAGGCTCAGCGGCCATGGCTCACGGGCCCAGCCGCTCCGCGGCACGTGGGATCTTCCCAGACCGGGGCACGAACCCGTGTCCCCTGCATCGGCAGGCGGACTCTCAACCACTGCGCCACCAGGGAAGCCCCAAGACTCTTATTTTTCACTTAAATACTTGTATTTTTAAACAATGAAAATATGTACCACAATAAATTATTTTTAATAGTATGGGCTGCTTATCTCTTTAAAAACAATTATATATAAATTATTATAGTCCATGTAACATGCCCCTATTAAAATTTTTGATATAAATGACAATGGTCAAAAATAGTGTGCACTAATATAAATTTTTTCTCTCACAAACTGTAAAAAAAAAGACGTTTTCTGCTCTTAAATAAACATTGCCCAATCAAGACATTGTTTTAAAATTACTTTTCTTTTTATCAACTATTTCTAAATTTGAAAATGCTTTCAAAGACAGAATTTAAAGAACTGTGGTCATGAAATGAATAACTATGTATCTTATTATTCTAGCACAGTATCTAGCACGAAGAATCAATAGAATACTCACCAGTGCACCACCATTTCTTGCCGTTAATTATATAGCTATCTCCATCTTGCTGGATGCTACATTCAATATTTGTGGCATCACTTGAAGCTACATCGGGCTCTATAAATAAGCAAAGGCTGAATTTACAGGCAGGCAGACACCATTAGTTTACAAAAGACCCTTAGTTAAAGAAATGTGAACTCTTTGAGGACAGAGGCATCTTTGTCTTTTTCATCTTCCTACCCTTCCCCCATTCCCCCTGGTTCTTCTACAACCTACACATAGTAGGTATTCAATAAATGTGCATTGGAAAAATGAATGAATAAATGAAGTATTTAGAACAACTCAAGATAGATCAACTATCTGAATTGTGTTCTTGGTATCCTCAGTGATATATGACTTGGGATACAACTCAATCTTTTCTCCAATCATCAAACGTGCATTAAAAATATCGTTCTTGGTCTTCCCTGGTGGCGCAGTGGTTGAGAGTCCGCCTGCCGACGCAGGGGACGCGGGTTTGTGCCCCGGTCCGGGAAGATCTCACATGCCGCGGAGCGGCTGGGCTCGTGAGTCATGGCCGCTGAGCCTGCGCGTCCGGAGCCTGTGCTCCGCAACGGGAGAGGCCACAACAGCGAGAGGCCCAAGTACAGAAAAAAAAAAAAAAAAATCGTTCTTTACTTCCCACAATGAAAATCTGTACTACATATTTGCAAGCCAGATTTCCCCACCATAGGTTTAGTATCTTAAACAACTTCTTTTTTTTCTTTTTTTTTTAAATTAATTTTTATTGGAGTGTAGTTGATTTACAATGTCGTGTTAGTTTCTGCTGTACAGAAAAGTGAATCATATATCCACTCTTTCTCAGATTCTTTTCCCATATAGGTCATTACAGAGTATTGAGTAGAGTTCCCTGTGCTATACAGTAGGTTTTCAGCAGTTATCTGTTTTATACATAGTAATGTGTATATGTTAATCCCAATCTCCCTATTTATCTCCCCACTCCCTCCCCCGCTTTCCCCCTTGGTAACCATAAATTTGTTTTTGACATCTGTGACTCTATTTCTGTAGTATCTTAAACAACTTCTAACTGCAAATTCCATCAGGAATGCTTTCACCAATCTATTTATTTTGCATTCTATAAAGCTTGCTCAACACTTAATGTCTTCAGAAAGTTTTCCATAGGACACTTTTACAAGACTGCTTTACTGCATTGCATTTTAGAACTTAGAGGCTAGCTCTCAATCATAGTAATCTGCACTTGTTAATGTGCTGCTCTTTTGAATGGATCCTTAAGATATTTTATGTGTTCTCTTTCTAAAACTAGAGACCCTCTTTCTTTAGAAAAGGAGGTGTGTACTCTATTTATTTTGTAATTAATTAGAGCTTTGTAGACAACACAGCATACAGCAGGTATTCAATAAAGGCCTCTTACTGGTTTAAATGGAGATCAGTTTTGCTATTATAAATGTATGCAATGTTAGAGAAGGACAATAAAATCTGGCCAAAATCATGGCCAGATGAAATTGAGTTTAATTCTAAACTCAAATATGGAACAATGATTTTGTCCTTTGAAGAGTGCTTAATTACTGTTTCCTATGTACAAATGCACCAAAACCCATTTTTATTAACATGCTCCTAGTTTAATTACCCTACATGATTATAATTTGAGCTATATGACCAACACTGGTGAAAGTTCTATTTTTCTGGGTTTATGGAAGAGTTGAGTAGTTTTTAAGTGTCAATATAAAATTATCACAAAGATCAATATTTCATACACTAGGGTAAAAAAGATCTTAAACACCCACAGGTGGCAATTTTAGATGCAAGTCAAAAGGTTATAAAACTAGGTTTACTCTGCTGCTAATGCCTAAAGCAGGCTACCAGAAAACATCATCTGGTGTCCTCCCAAAGGGGAGGACAATTTTATTCTGCACATTTAAAAATGCCAAAAATTAAAATTGGGCTCCAACAAACATGTTCACATTTCTGGTCACAGGCAAATTTGCCTGAAACACAGAGCCACATCCCACATTTCTTCAGTTCCTCCATAATAACTGGGACGAGTGGCTGCCCAATGGGAGAATGTGACTGAATTGCTCTTACCTGTCATACAGAAGCAAGAGGCAATGCTCCCTTGAAGAAGAGGCTCAAGCCACTGCTGCTTCTGTTTCTCACTTCCATATAGGTGAAGCACCTCCATGTTCCCTGTGTCTACACGTAATAAGGAAAAGCACTTGTTTTGCATTTAAAAATTTATCAATGTGAAATCCAAACTATATATAGAAAACAGACATGAATCTTTTTAGAGCAAATATTTACTAACAAAAATATTTTGAAACATAACAGACGAGATTGGGTGCATTCAGGGTGGCATGGCCGTAGACTAAACATAATAGTAAATACAATTTACAAGGAAGGTATGTCATAAGTAGTTACAAGTACATGGCATTTGGTGCCTATTTATTCAACTTGTTCTGAATCACAGACACTTGTCTACTTCATCCCAATGAAGCATGGCTCTGAGTTTTAACTCAATTAGGACTGAGGAAAATAATTTACTGGCCTAACCTTTCCCTGCTATCTTGCAAATATACTCTGCTTGGAGTGACTGCAATGCTCTTAGAGAACAATTAACATTACTTATTACTGAGACTCCTGTTCCTCAAACACAGCTTGTGCTTTTTAACTTCCACATGTTTGCTTGGGCCAGGCCTTCTCTCTGGTGAAATTCTACCTGTCACTCCTAAGTAAACTTCTGCTTCTGAGCCATCTCCATTGTGAAGACTCTCCAGCTACCCAATCAGAAATATCTCCTTCCTTTGACCTCACATAGTAATTATTGTCTTTTTACCGCTAACACTGCTCTTACTTTTGTGATCCCATACCACCTAGAAAAGTACTAGGTAATATCTCAAGGATGCTAAACATGGAATCCCTGCCCTGGATAGAAAATGACAATAGATAACTTCAAAGACCCTCTCCAGCCCTCAGAGGGCATTGTGCAATACATGATACACTGCAGTATCACTCTCAGGTGAAAAAGAATGCTTCATGTCTGCTGTGGAGCAAAATGCTCTAGATGCCTTTCTCTGATTTTCATTCCCATCAAATTTCTAAAAATACTCTCTAAAACCTTTCTCTTGAATGCTGATTACTTATAAGATTTTGAGGAAGAATTTTTCAATATCGTCTCTTACAATGATATTAAGGACAGCTATTGAAATGCCTATGAAAATTGAGCTAAGTCTAAGTTAAGTCTCTCAAAACATGTTTGTACTCTGTTCAGGCACTCCTAACAGGGCCCAAGTTATATTAAAATGCACACAATTCCTAGTAGATTAACACAAGCTTAAAATTCTTTTCAACTGAGGGAGAAAATGAGTCTTGAATTATAATTAATGAAGTTCATTGTTTTCTTTGCTTGTTTTAAATCCAGTGTTTCTTGTAGTTTGAATGAGGTAAATATTGAATAAAAACTTTCCAAAAATTAGTTTATTCTGAGAATCTGACAAACCAAAGTTATCATTTATAGGTTCGTTAAAAAAAAAAAAAGCCTAGATAAATTACTTGTACAAAAAAAAAAATTTCCCCCAAATTAGCCTAAAGGCCTCCAAATTTTCTAGTAACGGCTTTAGAATTAAAATGACTATTTTCAACATTCCAATATACAATATTGTATGACTTATTGATGGGCAAAAAAACCAAACCAAAACAAAAGGCAAATCAGAAGACTACATATGTGTCCCATAATATTTTATAACTATTTGGGAAATAATTTGGGTATCTTGAGTAGAAATTCATCTCATATACACTTAAGAAAACTCTTAAGTATTTAATCAACATCAATCATATTCCCTTCTTTATCTGCTTTGTATAAAGCAAAACACAGTGCTCTAAAACACAATAGCCCAAAGGCCTTCATGAATATATCTCCACTACAAAGAGAAAATGCCTAGTTTTCTACCTATGGTTTTATACATCTTGTTTGCTGAGGACAGTTGCTTCTCATACTTTGCTCAAAGAAAATGTATTTCCCTTGCCAATTTTAAAATTTCAGCAGTTTGGTGGTATCATATTATAACCGATAGACTAATGAAATTTTAATACTAGAAAAAAGTCTATGACCATCTAGTGAAAAGTTCATAGGTCAAATGGAAAAATAGCGGCAGAGCTGCATCTGCAATGGATGCCTTCTATAGCATTATTTTTCATATTATGACCCATTAGTTTGTCATAAAATTAATTCAATGGAATATGACTAGCATTCTCTGAGAAATGAAAATAGATCAAAATAGAATACATTAGACTAGACTCAGTGGAAAATATATGAATTCATGTAGTAAGGGAAACTTGTTTCATGAAGCCTTTTTTCAGTAATATATGTCTCTCCCCTCCTCATTTCCATAAATCAATCCATGAACACACACATACAGCTTCATACACTACATATTGGGTCACAATATAAAATGTATCTTACTATGAGTGGCAATAAAAAAGTTTTAAGCAAAAGACTACCAGTCTCTTTCCACAAAATTATGCTACCTATGTAACATGATATAATAGCTACACATAAAGAGATAAAATCTTTAGAAACTCTGTGAATAGATTTATTTACTTTTACAGTAGCCTCATTATTGGATTAAAATGTAGTCATCAGTAAATAGACAAATCAGTGTTTTGAAGAGAGAAAACCATATCTGGGACAAGTTCAACCATTATCAGAGGTTTATGGATTATCTTAATAATTCCCGAGAAATGAGAGTCAAAGTCCAGTGTGGAAACACTTCGAGAAGCAACTAGATTGTGTTTTCTCTGACATCAAACATACCTCTTTTGGGCACTTCCCCGCTTCACTAACTCTTTTTGGGAGGCTTCAGTACCAGGGCCATACAATAAGCACAAAAGGCAAAACGAGGCCTAACTTGTGCAGGGACACTATAGGATATTATACAATTATCCTTCTACTACAAATCAAATACCAGTCCTTGACTGGAAGCATCAAAAATAACCACAGTAACTTTGGGGAAAAAAGACAAAAGACATATCAAGGGTCTACCCTAGACCTACTGAGTCAGCATCTCCAGGGATGAAGCCTGTGAATCCGGATTTTTTCAAAGCTTTTTAGGGGGTTCCTTCTGCAAATTGGGTTTGAAAACACCTTCTAAAGACTACATTCCTGGTTTATTCCTTCCATATTACCTTTTTAAAGAAAAGTTGGCCTCCTTCCCTCATCCTTCCAATTTTTCATGCCAAAGTCCTTGAAGGCATCCTTGACTCCCCCATTAATACCTCATAATCAATCAGGAAATCCTCTTGGCTCTGCCCTCAAAATATATTTAGAATCTTTCCACTTCTCACTCCACTGCTACTCCCTTGAACAAATCCCCATCATCTCTCACCAAGACCATCACAACAAGACTCCCTGCTTACTTCCTTCTCTCCTTTTGTTAATTCTCAACATAGCAGCGAAAGGGATCCTTTTAAAACTGAAGTGACATCTTGTCACTCCTCTGCTCAAATCCCCATTTCACTGAAAGTATAAGCACTCACCTGCCCTATAAGTCCCAACATACAAGGCCCTTTCCTCTCTGATATCTTTTGCTATTCTTTCCCAGCCACACTGACCTCCTTGGCTATTCTTGAAATACACCAGCCACACTCTTGCTTTAGGGCCTTTGCATTTTATGTTCTCTATGCTATGAAAACTCTTCCCCCAGATCTCAGCATGATTAACTCTCTCACCTTCTTTAAGTCTTTACTGAATGTCATTTTCCTAACAAGGCCTATTCTGAGCCTTCCATCTTAAATTGTTATACACATTACCTGTCCCTCAGCACTCCAGAGCTCCCCTACCTTGCCGTTTTTTTTTCCCCAAAGCACTTTTCATCTTCAAACTTACTTATATAATTACTTATTTAATCTAGCTATTGTTTATTTTTGTCTCTCTCTATTAGAATGCTAGCTCCATGAGGCAGGAATCTTTGTGTATTTTATTTCATGATAGTTGCTAAAATAGTGCTTGGCATATAGTAGGCAACTGATAAATAATTGGTGAGTAAATGGAGATATAGTGAGGCTAACCAAAAGATTTAAAACTCTATCCATTCTAACTAACCATAGATATGTTTAATACTGTTAGAAAACTGGAAACCTTATATGGCCAATCCCTTTGGTGGTGACTTCTATTCACTAATACTCTTAATGTAATGATGTTTAATAAAAGAATAATCCAATGAGAACTTTAGGTCCATTTTTTAAAATATTTAAATAAAAGTAACTGAAAGTAAAATTATAGACAAATTTATAAATCAATGACTTTGTGTAGAAAAACTTCCTTGTCATAAAATAGAGAAATTTTAAACACTGCTCAAAATATCTGAGAAAAGTTCTGTTTTTAAATAATGTAGTAACCTGGTGCTTGGCAGTTAAAGACATCTGGAGCAAAAAAGCATTTTCCTGTTTCTTCAGCAATCAAGGCATAGTCTACTTGGCTGAGACCGCTTACAGCTGGCAAAAACAAGTTCCAGAGGCCTTCTGCTTTGGCCATTTCCTGTCAAGGTGATGAATATGCCAGAGTTATCATAATTTATCATGACCTAAAATTATTTATTTTTAAAAGATACTGCTATTTATGCCTTTTGAACTTATGAAATTATTTATTTCATTGTATTCTACAGTGCAAGTAGTTATTAATTCATTATAAATCAACAATTTCTTAACAGTTAAGCTTCCTTAGATTTGGCTGAAAAACCAAATTTGCTTACTTGAGTACTTCTTATTGAATCACAGTGATTATAAAATCTCCTACATCTGAGCATAATTATGCCAAATATACTATTTGTCCATTTCAATTTCTAACATGTGTTAAAATCTGAAAACATGAAATTGAATTAAGCCCATGTGGGAAAAATACCCTGCCTCAACTTCAGTCTCAAGTGAGTAGTGCTGATTGTATTTTTAATTTGAACAGCTGTTAAGAGGCTGTCTTCATCACATACCATACACAACACACTATGTAACCTAATTTGTATATTACAGATTCTATTTTTAACTTTCTTTTTAAAAAGTTATAATTGATATAATTATCCTCTACATATATAACAACAGAAGCAACAACAAACTAAGGTCTCAAAAAATGCCTCTATATAAATTCTCCACTTTTAAGGTTCTCTTATTTTTCTTACCTTGAGTTTATCAATCACTAAAGGTTTTTTCCACTTGTCTACTGAATTTTCATTTTGAACATAGAACTCAATTACCTCCTTAAAGTATAAAAGGAAAAAAGTTCATTAGTTAAAGTTAGAAAAGTAAATAATGCCATAAACTGCTAATATCCAAAGTAAACATGTTTAGGTGACGAAGCTTTTTCAGCTGCTACTGAATCAGTAAAATTTCTTTCTAAGACCAGACACAGAAGTATAAAAAATTCTAGATGTTTGCTCCTCACAAAATTATGCTGCCTCTATATTAGAGGATTAACTTTCAAAATCCTATACCAAGATTTGAGTGTTCCATTTTCAGCAATGTGGCATACTAGATGGTCATAGAATCCCCTCCCAGGATAATACAACTAAAAATGCTGGGTAAAATATTAAAAATAATTTTAAAAATACATGTAGTAATAATACATAGCTATGCTGGAAAGAAAATAAGGAAATTCCTCAGAGGCCAGGAATACAAAAGCCTGACTCTTCAGGTGTGAGTGAGCACTGGAACCAACTTTGTCTGGGGGATGTAGGCTGATCTATGTTCGCCTGGGCCCTAGTTTGCAGTGGGCCACATAGGCAGGGGTCAGGAGGTGAAACCAAATGCCCCACACAAGGCAAGAGGGAGGATCAGAGCTCACCACTTCCCTCCACCAAAGCCAGGATGCCTGATCAGCAAAACCTAACTGGAAAAAAATAGAAAGCAAAACGAAAAACCCACCCCTCAGTGGTAGACCAAGGGAATAAAGGCCATTCACAGGACGGAAGAGAAAAAAGAAACATTTCTAACCTGAGCCTGTCTTCACCCAAGTTTGAGATCTTAATTCACAGACCTATGGGGCCTTAAAATTTTGAGTCAAAAATTAAGTTTACAGTGTTCCTGGTGACAATGCTTGAAAGCACCTGGCAGAAGCAAAAGCAAATTCACTCTGGAGGAAAAGAGCTTTTATAAAAAGTCTTAACTAATCCCTGCAGATAAAATTCCATTCCAAAGAACATGAGTGCAGAATGAAAAAATACTAAACACTCAAGGTAACAAGCCACCATTAGCAAGAATTAACAAAAACAATAGTTCAACAAAACAGAATCACACCTGCAAAGGCCACAGATAGAATAATGATCAAACACAGAATATAAAGTATTTGTGTCCAGTAGATTTAAAAAATAAAGGAAGGAATTAAAAGGATGACAAAGGACTATCAAACTTGGCCAGACAAATTTGAAAAAGAATCGAATGCAACTTGAAGCAAAGTAAAACCATAGTAATTAAACTTAAAAATTAAATGGCAGTGGTTCTCAAACTTTGGTGGCATCAGAATCACTTGGTAAAACACAAAAGCCCAGGCCCTATCCTACTTCAGTGAGTCTACTTTTGTATTTCTATTTCTGTAATCTTAACTAGCTCTCTAGGCAATTCTGACACAATCCAAATAATGAGACCCACTGCTCTATGCAAGGTTGAAAAGTAGATTAGATACAGCCAAAAAAAAAAAAAATAATAAATTGAAAGAAGGATCTGAAGAAATTATTCCTTTCTTGAATGAAGCACAGAAATTCAATAGAAGGAAAATATGAGTGGTTAAAAGATATGATGATACAGAGAGAATCATTACTTCCCTTTTCTCAGGCAAAAAAAGGAAAATAAAAGGAAAAAAAAAAAGGTAAATTTTATTAGCAGATTCTCATTAAAGAAGCTTGATCCAAAAAGAAACATCTGAGTTGTAACAAGGAATAGTAAATAAGATGATAAATACATGAGTAAATAGATATTTAAAAACTAGCCACATAATAACAATAATCTCTAATTTGTGCAACTAAATCAAGATGAACGAAAATATTGGACTATAAGGGTCTTTTGCTATTAAAGCATCTCTGTACTTATTTTCTACACATAGGCTAGTAGAATTACTGAATTAAAGGCTATGAACATTGGCCAAAACTCCAAATTACAACATTATTTTCTAAAATTGTTCCACCAATTTACAGTCATATAAGTAATATGTTAAAATGTTCCTTTTATTGAAGCATGGCTAGTCTAGATTACAGTTATATACATTTTTTCTATTTAAAATTTTTTTTATTGAATATATAAACTATATATTTTTTAAATATATAAACTAAAATGATATGGATGATATAGTGCATTTGTAGATTTCTTTTTTTTTCTTTTTTTACACCTTTATTGGAGTATAATTGCTTTACAATGGTGTGTTAGTTTCTGCTTTATAGAATACAGTTATATTTAGTTAAAACTTCAAGAAGACAAAGGATGGCTCTTTCACAGGCACCAGGATGAATAGCACTTGTCATTCTGTCAGGAAGTCAGTTAAGTTGGAAGATTTCCTGTTTAGGGTTGTTTATTATTTCCATCCCTCACATTACTATGGAAACAGTCAATGCAATTGTGTTTGATAAGATATATGTTACATAATACATGTACAAATTCCCCATCTGTGACTACCTCTCTATGACACTACAGTTCTGAGAAATTAAATTATGCCATTTATATAATTATTTAAAAATTTGTATTATTTAATACTTCCTGTTCTAAAGTCTATCGATTTGGAGATTTGCAAAATCTATTTGTGGTATGGTAGGAGTCAGAATTAAAATAAAATATCTCATTACAAAGAAGCTTTCTTTAATTCTTTAAGTACAAACAAGAGTTTACTGATGAAAAAAGAAAGCAGAAAATATGCTTTGTGCCTGATCAATTCTCCCCAAATATCACCTTTAACATCTAACTTTCTCATTCACTGATTGAGATACTGCTTTGTATTATGTTGGTTCAGAATCTTAAATCTGAGTCTACAAATAATTTTGCAATATAATATGTTTTTTACTTTAAACTTAAGTCAGTTAGAAAAAAAGAAGCAACAGTTCCTCACTAGTATATTTTTAAACTCAGTAGGAAAATATGACTAATGTTATCATTATGTTAAAAGTGTGTTCTCAGATATGTCATGTTGCTAGTTCCTGTTTTACATGCTATTTTATTAGGACTCCTCATCCATTTTAAATAGCAAGAATTGCCCTTTTTTAAAAATTTCTTTCTTTCTTCCAGTTTTATTAAGATATAATTGACATATAGCACTGTATATGTTTAAGGTATAGGGCATAATAATTTGACTTACATACATAATGAAATGATTATCACAATAAGTTTAGTGAATATACATCATCTCATATAGATACAAAATTAAAGAAATAGAAAAAATATTTTTCTTGTGATGAGAACTCATATTTCATATATAACATACAGCAGTGTTAATTATATTTATCATGTTGTATATTACATCCCTAGTATAACTGAAAGTTAAAGGTAGTTTTGACTACCTTCAACCAATTTCCCCTCCTCCCCTGAGGAAGAATTGCCTTTTAACATTTAAATGGATGATGGTTCTGATGTTCTTACTTTATGATATCCAAGGAGTTTCAAAAGGTCATTAGCATAGCATAAACGGACCTTATTTTTTCCCATTATAGAAAATTGGAAAAATACATAAAGTATTAAGAAAAAGTCATCAAGAGTCTTACTAGCTAAAGATATGTACTATCAAGATGTTAGTGTATTATATAATACAATCTTATTTTCTAGATATGACTGTTTTAGTTTTTATATATGTAGTTATAATCATATTGGTTAGAATTTTATAGGCTTTCCCCCCTTCTATTTTGAAAAAGCTAATTACTTTTCAAGTGCATATGTTCATAAACAGGGATTAGTACAGTCCAGAGTCATTCTACAGGATAAAATGTTTTTATGGATGTTAGTACAAGTTTTTAAAGAAAGAAAAAGCTCACATTATTAGATGTAGATATATTCCAGATTTGAAAGATCTGCAGACACAAAATGATTATGGCTTTCCTTGTCACACAAAATGTTGATAATCTTTCCTTTAAAACTAGAGTGCTTTTTTTTATCATAAAGCATTTTCCTTTATTACAAATTCTTTGTAAATATTTTAGTAGCTGCATGATATGAGGTTCAGATGTATCACAATCCAATTTGTAACACCTCTTCTTTGCTACATGCTTCCCTGGATCGCTCATTTACATTTATGAATGAAAGAACATGGCTACTTGGTTTCCTCTCCCAATTTGAGTCTCCTTTGAATAAATCAGGAAGGCTGATAGGAAAGCTGGGGTCTACACCAAACCCACCACTGGAAAAAAAAAAAATGGAGCGGTCTTCCCTGGTGGCGCTGTGGTTGAGAGTCTGCCTGCCGATGCAGGCGACGCGGGTTCGTGCCCTGGTCCGGGAAGATCCCACATGCCGCGGAGCGGCTGGGCCCGTGAGCCATGGCCACTGAGCCCGCGCATCCGGAGCCTGTGCTCCGCAATGGGAGAGGCCACAACAGTGAGAGGCCCGCATACAGCAAAAAAAAAAAAAAAGAAAAAAAATGGAGAGAAACTGTCATTTGAAACCCTGGCTTCTTTGAAACACATCATATGCTTTTTTAGAGTACTCTGGCAGCCTTTTTCCTGGGGCAAACACCATTGCTACCCAGGAGTGTTAGAAACCAACTCAAGCAGGCCACCTATTACAGGTTAATTCTTAAATCAAACATCTTGATTTCTCTTCCTCTTCTCATTCTTGCTCTCCACAACAGGCAATCATAGGGGACTCCATTGTAAAAAAAAAAAAAAAGTTACCACCTGAGTTACAGTCAGTCCTCTCTTACTTAGAAATTCTTCTGAGATGTGGTAAGGTTTTTTCTTTGGTATGATCCACTCTGCTTCCCAAATCCTTTTCCATTCTCTTTTCAAAACCTTTAGTCCTGCGATGTGTACTTTGTTTTTGTGCTTTTACCAATTCCATTTTTAAAAAAATTTCTTTATTGTTAATTCAAGAGGATTTTATTTGTGTGAGGGGAGGTAAATGCTGATTTCAGTCTGCCATCTTGAACTCAAAGTGTTGCATTTTCTTTTTAACACCCAAAAGTTCAGAATTTTGTTTTTAAAAAATATTTTAATTTTATACTGGAGTATAGTTGATTTACAATGTTGTGTCAGTTTCAGGTGTGCAGCAAAGTGATTCAGTTATACATATATATATACTCTTTTTCAGATTCCTTTCCCATATTGGTTATTACAGAGTACTGAGTAGAGTTCCATGTGCTATACAGTAGGTCCTTGTTGATTATCTATTTTATATATAGTATATTTTATATATATAAATTTTTATAATAATTTTTATCTTTTCTTCACAGCATTTATCATCTCTTAATGTCTTTCTTTCATGCTAAAGTATAAGCTCTGTAGAAGCATAAGCCCTGTCTTCTTATTCTTCCTTTTACTTTCAATGGCCTAACCCATTATTAGGTACCTAATAATTATTTGTTAACTGAATGAATGAATGTGTCACATAACTTGTCTACTCTCAGTGAATTTACTGAAACTTAACACCTTAAAATAGTAGCTTGTGGGGGGAGTGATGGTAGTATCTGTGAACAGCTTGAAATGATATACAAAATTTTCTGGGTATGCCTCTCTTGTTTATCCTACAGTTCTCAATTTTCAAAGGGGCCCATTAAAGAAAAAAAAGGCTGAAAGTCACTGCCTTAGGAAAAGACCCCCAAAGTAGCATTTTACTCTAAAATATTTAAATATCTCAACTTTGTAAACTGCTAATTCCCTCTAACTTAATTTTAATTCCAAAGATTTATCTGTGGCATTCCCTTGGCATATTTTAGAAGCTTGGAATTTCTCAGGATCAGGTTCTGCAGCAGTTCAGTGCTAAGGTGAGAAGGGGCATCTAGGTAAGGATTGACTGCAAAGAAATGATACCATGGTACTCCTAGAAGCAGAGATAACAGAAGTAATTCTTCAATAGTCTTGGAGCACAAATACATTCTGTTTATAGAATACTTACCTTTTCAGCTGGGAGGATGTGTTGTTTCATGAACTGCTTCACCCTAGTAAGAACTTCGTGGCCTGTCCTAGTCTGTACAAACAATTGTCTGGTAGTATCAGTCTGTGGAAGTGCAGTACTGAAAGTTCTTTATAAAAAAAAGTTACAAAGATGTGCAAAACCATTATTATAGATTTCTGAATAGAATGTAATGTCTTCCCCCAGTTTCCCAAAAACATCTCTCAGAAGAAGTTTCCATATTTTGGAGTTTTTGTCTTTCATGTTATGGAAGGAATGCAGAATCACTTTATTTTAAACATTAAACTTTAGTGCTTAAAGCACTTTTTGGAGAAAACATAAGCCTGGCATGACCTCAATCAATGGGAGTTTAAAATCTATATTGAAGCCACATATCAGAATCTCTAAACAAGAAGGCAAAGAAATAGAATACAAATTTAATAATTACTCTTAGTATATGCCTCACAAATACAACTGCTGGATATCATTATAAACAAGACCTTTAAAGATCATTATGAAAAGCAGCATCATCATTTGTCATGTTGTGGAGATTACAAACATTCGTGTATGAGATGAACTGTAAAACACAACTGTCCTAATGATATGCCATGGATACTTGTGGCTTGGGCAGAATTTCCAGGGACAGCATCATCCGTGCATTCAGTAAGTGCTATATATCACACTGTTTTTTTCTGTTTGTTTCTTTTAAATTTTGCTTTATATTGGAGGATAGTTGATTTACAACATTTACAATGTTTCAGGTATACAGCAAAGTGATTCAGTTATACATATACATATAGCTATTCTTTTTCAGATTCTTTTCCCATATAGGTTATTACAGAGTATTGAGTGGAGTTCCCTGTGATATATGGTAGGTCCTTGTTGATTATCTATTTTATATATAGTAGTGTGTATATGTTAATCTCAACCCCCTAATTTATTTCTCCCCTCCATCACACCTGTTAGATGGCAGTGTGTTTGGAGAAAGTGTATTAGATGTCTCAAAAGTGCTCCACTAATGGAGATATGAATTTCAAAGACTCTTATGAAATGTCTGAATACAGTTTCATGCAATGTCATGGTGGAAGAGAGCAACATTTCTAAACTTAATAAATCATCTTATATAATACATAACTTTAAACAGGTATATGTAAATATCAATATCTTAAAGGTTTATACATTCAAATTACAAAAAAACCCACAAACCTCTTTTAATCATTAAATGGGTATTTTCTTTAAATCTGAGGTCAATTTATTTTCAAGCATAAAAGAGATTTACTAAAAAATTTTTTACCATGATTGGCAGCAGCAATTCTGGTGTTGTAAGCAATAAAAACAATCCCTATCCCCCTAAAGTTTATGACCTTCACATAGCTAATAAAGGCTCTAATTTGAGTTAGCCACAGAATCTATATTTTCTTACCTTTTTGAGAGTTGTAATCCAGTTTCTGCCAGAGGTTGCACAATATTGGCAAACTGAAAGCTACTTTCAGATGCATTATTTCCCAGAAGATATCTACTATATATTCCCTATAAGTAAATTAATACAAAGTGATTAAAATTCATGGAAAACTATTCTTCAACTATCCAGTCTTTCCACAGTTTCCCAGCTACGTGAATCACTAAACTTACAAGGTACTAAGATATAAATCAGACTATCAGTTCTATTAATTTACATGGAGGCATAATTATACCACTCCAAGTTAAAGAATTACACTTGTATCATTTGGTTAACATACTCTCATCATAACAGAATTATAACTGGAAATCAAACCAAACTTTAAAATGAGTTTAGCAGTTACTAAAGATACCAAATTGGCAAGTCATATCACCTCTAAAGATCATTGCTCTCCCTACACAGTGGAGAAAAATCTAAAGAAACTAAAATAAAATTAAAAACTATAAAACCAAAGAGAAGGCAATGAGAGACTTCTAAGAATATTTTATCTCATTTTTTGGACCCCTAATTTAGGTGAAACTATTCTCCGTTGAACAGTGTTAGCTGAATGCTCATCTGTTTTTCTTTGTTAATTCTCCATGTTCTGTGTTTCCAACATAATATACTCTCCTGTTCCCTGTCCCAAACACAATCAACTGAATTTCATTAGTTTATTTCTTTATATAATTCTTTGTACAATAAAACACTGTAGCAGTCTTTCCGTCATTTCCAATTTCACATTTCTAGTTAGAATGGAATGTTCATGATCATCTCTAAGGCTACTAACTACACAGTTTATGACATACATATTAATTTCGATCGTAAACCATGTCAAGCTTTTATTTGAAATGAAAATACATTTTAAATTCAAAGCCTATCTGTTATCTCACTTTGGAAATTGACAGATATAGAAACATACCATAAACCCTATTTTGAGAAATGTATCCAATCAACATGATTAACTAATATGATTAATATGATTCTAAACTACAGGATGAGATGTAAGACAACTATTTCCTAGACATTTCAGTTATTGGAGGACAGCATGAACTCTGAGGACAGGGAAAAATAACCATAATTTTCGTTAATCCTTCTTTTCCCATTCTTTTTTGTTTCTAAAATCTCTTATTTACTTGTTCTTCCTCCAAGCCCTAACCCCTTACCAGAGATGAAGCATCTCAATTTCTTAAAAAAACTAAGACTCAAAGTATAAGGGAGCTGACTTAGTATAATGAAGAATGCAATTGTCTAAACTGTAAATTTAAAAAACTGAATTTATGTTCAGTTTTCTCTCAAAATTTATCACATAACTATCACATTATTAGAAAATGGAAAATGGACAATTAATTATGTGTTTGAGTGAGCTTATCTACTCACTCAAACACATAATTAAGCGGCTCTGTATGCTAGGTACTGTGCTGGCTTTGGGAAATACAATGATAATTCCTTCATCATCAGCCCTGATTAATAGGGTTTTATAATCTGAATCAGATATCATATAAGGAGTTTAACTCTTTCTTATATTGGATATTCAGGAAATAACCAATTCTCACATGCTTTTTCTGTTTTTGTTATTATGTCTTTCTCTCTCCCTTCTTCCATCTTTTTCGTTTATTATACCAAAAAGTGATACCACATTTTGCTACTCAAATTTTTCCCTTGCCAAATTCCTATTCTGTAAACTCTGGATTTCTGTTTTATCCATGTCTGGTATTTGTTATTATGGAAACTAAATTGATCTAAAGATAAGAATATAAGAGAATACCCTGGTGGTCCAATGGTTATTAGGACTCTGTGCTTTCAGTGCCAGAGGTCCGGGTTCAATCCTTGGTAGGGGAACTAAGATCCCACAAGCTGAGCCATTATGTGGCCAAAAAGAAAAAAAAAAAAAAAAAGGAATATAAAACCCCCAAAGACCAAAAATATTGTCAACAGTACATCAATAATGGTGAAACACATGTTAAAAAATTAATTACCTGTGCTATTCCAGCAATTTTAAAATATGAAAGGGCAAGAAAGAAATTCCAGTTAGGAAGATTAGAATTAATTCCCCTGCAGCGGCAATATATTGAAATCAGTTCTTCCATTGATGGTACCCCTATAAAAACAGTATATACTATAAACTTTAATAAGAATGTCATGGTGAATATTTTAAAATGTCATATTGCATATAAATATAAAACTGAACATGAAATTAATCCATATAACAAAACATTAATCCATATAACACAACATTATAATCTATATAATTATAATAATTAAAATATTAACTATAATATAATATAATCTTATAATATATTATTACTTATATTACTTATATATAGTATAAATTATATTATATAATATAAATAATGTATTATATTATTAATTATATATAATAAAATATAATATTATAATTAAAACATTATTATCCATATAATTATAATCCATATAACAAAATATGCTCTAAATGTTGATTTCCAAAAGAACATTATATACAAATGATTATATTTTGTAACAAATTACTAGAAGTGGAATGATACATTCAAAAAAATCGATAGAATAAAATGATTTAAAAACATTTCAAGAAACAAAAGCTATTTATCTAAGATTGCAATATAATCTTTTTATTAATTATGAAGCAAAATGAATATAATTTTATATTAATAGCAGTTTAGGCAACACTATGTTTTCATACCTATGTTTTCTTGCAAATGAGGACTTTGACTTAACAATGGAATGGTCCTTGGCCAAAAGTAGAACATAGAGAGATGAGCCAAGTCTGACAGAGGATGACCAATGGTTGAAAGCTCCCAATCTAGTACAGCTACAACTCGAGACTGTAATTAAAAATAAAAAGGTTTTAATATAGTAAATCCAAAACAACTAAAATAAGGAGATGAATGAAATAGAATATAATGAAAATCATATTTTCCATCAAAAGCAAATGTGAGGCTGTAGTTTGCAGTCTTTACCCACAGCGGCACATTTCATTTATCAAATAGAGCCAAGTCCCCTTGTTCCATTGCTGGCCAACAGCTCTGCATTTTACTTTACACAGCCTTAACATGTCTACTAATGAACGGAGGCAAAAGCAGTTGAAAAGTTTCAACTGGGAGTAACTATAGTAAAGAAGAAATTCTAACAATTACTTATAATTTAAGAATCTATTCTCTGGTAATGAATCTTACAACATAACAAATATTACACTCTTATGACAATAGTAATTTTTTAAAGTAAGTTATTTCATGCTATAGATATAAAACTATAATTGTTATAAAAGATGCTGTTTGTTTTATGAATACAAAATCCACCATTATATAGCAACATGATAAAAGAGTTGTGTAATTTGGAACCAATAACACGGAAAGCTTTCCTCATTCTATTTTGTAACAATATGTATCAAGGGACTATATAGCTTTATGTTAAGAACACAGGACATTCAACTGCAAATACAAGGGGAAAAGGCAATTTGTAAAATAATATGCATAGTATGATCCTATTTGTTTAAATAAAAAGGGTACAAATGAATACACAAAGTTGAAAGAATATACACCAAACTGATAGCAATGGCTATGGTTACTTCAAGGGACTAAGGCAGGAGGGATGGAATATGGGAGGAGACACTCCATTGGAAGGTTCTGTACGGGAGAAGTGATATGATAGGATTTGTATTTTAAGGTCACTCTAGCTGCTATGTTTTGAATAGACTGTAGGGGAGGCAATGAGGAGGCTGTTGCAATAATCTAGAGAAGGTTATCTAAGCCAGATAAAACAGCAAAGCTCACTTAGGCAATGCAAGTTACTGGGTTTCATGCCTTTATGTAACTTTGTGTGTGCTTGCACCTCCCTTGCTTCTCTCATACATTTGAACACATTATTGTATCTTAAAGGAAAAATGTGGTCTTCGGAATCACAGACCTGTATTCAAGTCCTAGCTCCACCATTTACTGGCTGTGTAATTCTGGACAAGCTAGTTAACCTTTCTGATTCTCAATTTTTGCAGCCATAACATACACCTCTTGCATAGAGTTAGTGTGAAGATGAAATAAGAGCAGGTAACATGTCCATTTTGTTTACCAGTGTCTAGCTGCGAAGTACCTGACATACAGTAGGTGGCCAAAATGTATTTATTCAATGAATAAGTACAGAGCCTGGCATATAGCAGGCAATAAAAAATTTACCATTATGACTATGGGAAAAATTGATCACTGCTTCCTCTATGATTTGACTTAATAAGACTTTTTATGGTTGTGGTTATATTGAATTATAAGTTACTATATATGCTAGATTTGTTAAATTTGCTTAAAAAAGGGATTGGACGCATTTTTCTCTATACCATTCTGTTTGTTTCTGTGCTCTTGACGTCCAAAGAAAAGAAGATGATATACTTAATTATGCTATAAATGTTTAGCTTTTTTTAATTGAAAATTTTCCCTGGAGTTAAGTTTCAAGAAATCTGAAACATTTTAAAAGTAATTACCCACAAAGCTATAAAACAATAGCCAGTGAGAAAAGCTGATGGGTCATCAAATTATCAATTAGTATAAATTAATTAGCCATGGTTTATTAGAATCCTGTCTATTCCTGTTTGTGTACAGAGCTATGAAAAGCATAGCATAACTTCTAGTGGATGAGGTGAACATTTACTAATTCATTTTGCTGCTAAAGAACTTAAAATGATTTCTGAGAGTTTTTTTGAAACCTCAGCACAACTGAAGCTTTTCATTTTGTTGATTATCTTCTACCTTGAGTTTTATTTTCTAGGTATGCTTTTTGCCGTATTGAATTTTTTAAAAAATTTTAAATTTATTTTTGGCTGTGTTGGGTCTTCGTTCTGCACACTGCCTTTCTCTAGTTGTGGTGAGTGGGGGCTACTCTTCATTGTGGTGCGTGGGCTTCTCATCACAGTGGCTTCTCTTGTTGTGGAGCGCGGGCTCTAGGCACACAGGCTTCAGTAGTTGTGGCATGCGGGCTCAGTAGTTGTGGCACACGGGCCCTAGAGCACACAGGCTTTAGTAGTTGTGGTGCACAGTCTCAGTAGTTGTGGCTCACAGGCTCTAGAGCGCAGGCTCAGTAGTTGTGGTGCACGGGCTTAGTTGCTCCGCGGCACGTGGGATCTTCCTGGACCAGGGATCAAACCCATGTCCTCTGCACTGGCAGGCTGAATCTTAACCACTGCTCCACCAGGGAAGTCCCTTGAATTTTATTAATATGTATGTATATTACCTTTTCAAAACAAAAGAAACACATGCAATACAGTAGGACTGACAATAGATGAAGGAGGTAGGAAAAAATATAATAATTTTTAATAAAGTGATAAAGCTAAGAGTAGGTCATTACATAAAATTAAATGTCACAGGTCATATTGATATATAGTTTTTAGTGTTGACAGCAGAATTTGCTCTGAGTTTTCTATGGACAAAATAAAGTATGAAGCATAATCAGTCACAATGTTTATAGTGCATGTAGATTAAAAACAAACCAGCTGCACCTGGATTGCTTCCAAGTGCCCATCAACAGATGATTGGGTTAAGAGGATGTGGTATATATACAATGGAATATTACTCAGCCGTAATAAAGAATGAAATATTGCCATTTGCAGCAACATGGATGGACCTAGAGAATATTATGCTTAGTGAAATAAGTCAGACAGAGAAAGACAAATACTGTATGATATCATTTACATGTGGAATCTAAAATATAATACAAATGAATGCATAGGCAAAATAGAAACAGACTCACAGATATAGAAAACAAACTTGTGGTTACAAAGGTGAAAGGGGAGGGGACAGGGACAAATTAGGGGTATGGGATTAACAGATACAAACTACTATATATAAAACAGATAAGCAACAAGGATATATTGTATTGCACAGGGAATTATACCCATTATCTTATAATGACCTATAATGGAGTATAATCTGCAAAAACCCTGAATGACAATGCTTTACACCTGAAACTGAAACTAACATTATATTACAAATCAACTGTACTTCAAAACAAAGCAAAAAAACCCAGCTGCTCAAGAGTGACAATTTTCATGGAGATCAGTCAAGACAGCAGAGTAGAAAGACCATGAGTTCACCTCCTCTCAGGAGCACACCAAAATAACAACTATAAGCAGAACAACCATCAATGAAAAAGACCAGAACCAACCAGAAAAGATCTTCTACAACTAAAAACATAAAGAAGGAACCACAATGGGGTGGGTAGGACAGGTGGACTCACAATATAGTCAAGGCCCATAACCCAAGGTGGATGACCCACAAACTGGAGAATAATTACACTGCAGAGGTTTTCCCACAGGAGTGAGAGGTCTGAGCCCCACGTTGGGCTCCCCATTCTGGGGGTCCTGCATCAGGAAGATGAGCCCCCAGTGCATTTGGCTTTGAAGGCTAGTGGTGCTTAATTGTGGGAGTCCCAAAGGATTGGGGGAAACAGAGACTTCACTCTTAAAGGGTGCACAAAAAATCTCACACACTGCAGGACCCAAAATAAAAGCCATAATTTGATCGGAGCCTGGGACAGACCTACCTGTTGATCTTGGAGAGTCTCCCAGAGAGGCAGGAGGCAACTGCAGCTCACCCTGGGGCCACAGACACTGGTGGCAGCCATTCTTGGGAGCTCCTTCTACCATGTGGACATTGGTGTTGGCAGGCACCATTGTGGAATCCTCCCTCTGGCTTATTACCCCCAGGACCCAGCCCTGCCCTGGCCCAACAGCCTGCAGTCACCAGTGCTGGGGCGCCTCAAGCCAAGCAACTAACTTGGCAAGGACACAGCCCCACCCATCAGCAGACAGGCTGCCTTAAGACCCCCTAAAGCCCACAGCTGCCTCTGGATGTGGCCCTGCCTACCAGAGGGCCCAGGACCTAGTTCCAGCCACCAGTATGCAGGGACCAGATGCAAGAAAACCACAATCCAGCAGCCTGCAGACACAGCCCATCTACCAACAGGCCAGAGACCCTGCCCTGGGACAAGCCTGGCCCCAGCCCTGCTCACTAGCAGGCTAATTCAAGCTTCTGGACACCCCAGACCCTGTGTCAGAAACCCACCCCCCACCAGCAGCAATCTGATACCATCTCTGGAATCCCTGGACCCTGCAACCAACTCCAGGACCTTCTCTGCCTGCCAGTAGTCCGGAAGTAACCCCAGGACCTGGCTTCACCCACGAGGAAGGTGGGCAACAACCATGGAGTCTTCTGGACCCTGACTCTGCCAACCAGTGAGCCAGCACTAGCCCTGGGGCCCCCTGGGCTAGTTCTTCAGTCAGCGGCCTTGTGACCCAGCCCCGCCAACCAGCAGCCGGCAGCCTCCACACAAGGCAGAGCCTAGCAACCAACCAGACTGGAGGCTAACCAAACCTACCAGACTGCCCACATATTCAGCTGGCCACAAAAGAAGGTTCCAGGTAGCCCTCATAGGGGGAACCCCTAGAGCATATAGCTTGGGAGATGAGAAAGAAGTGCACTGCTGGGATGCATAGGACATCTGCTACAGAAGGTCACTTCTCCAAGGTTGGGAAATGTAACTAACTTAGCAGATACATAAAAATACAAACAGCAACTTAGGCAAAATGAGGTGGCAGAGGAACATGCTCCAGATGAAGAAATAAGACAAAACCCCCGAAAAAGAACTAAGTGAAGTGGAGACAGGACATCTACTTAATAAAGAGTTCAGGGTAGTGATGGTAAAGATGATGAAAAAACCCAGGAGAAGAATGGATGCACAGAGTGAGAAGTTAGAAGTTCTTAACAAAGAGTCAAAAAATATGCAGAACAACTGAACAGAGATGAAGAATACAATAAATGACATGAAAAAATATACTAGAAGTAATCAATGGTAGACTAAATGATATAGAGGAATGGATCAGTGAGCTGGAAGACAGAGTAGTGGAAATTGCTGATGTGGAACAGAAAAAAGAAAAAATAAGGAAAAGAAATGAGGACAGTTTAAGAGACCTCTGGGACAACATCAAGCACAATAACATTTGCATTATAGAGGTCCTACAAGGAGAAGAGAGAGAGAAAGGGGATGAGAACATATTTGAAGACTTAATAGCTAAAAACTTCCCTAACCTGGGAAAGGCAATAGACATGCAAGTCCCATAAGTGTAGAGTCCCATAAAGGATTAACCCAAAGAGGAACATGCCAAGACACACTTTAATTAAAATGGCAAAAAGCAAAGATAAAGAGAGACTATTAAAAGCAACAAGGGAAAAGCAAAAAATAACATATAAGGGAACTCCCATAAGGTTATCAGCTGACTTTTCAGCAGAAACTCTACAGGCCAGAAGGGAGTGGTACAATACATTTAAAGTGGTGAAAGGAGGGCTTCCCTAGTGGAGCAGTGGTTAAGAATCCACCTGCCAATGCAGGGGACACAGGTTCGAGCCCTGGTCCTGGAAGATCCCACATGCCATGAAGCAACAAAGCCTGTGCACCACAGCTACTGAGCCTGCACTCTACAGCCTGCGAGCCACAACTACTGAGCCCGCGTGCCACAACTATTGAAGCCCACATGCCTAGAGCCCGTGCTCTGCAACAAGAGAAGCCACCAAAATGAGAAGCCCACACATGACAACAAAGAGTAACTTCCACTCGCCCCAACTAGAGAAAGCCAGTGCGCAGCAAAGAAGACCCAACACAGCCAAAAAGAAATAAATTAAAGAAATAAATTTAAAAAAAAAGAATAAAGTGATGAAAGGGAAACCCTACAACCAGGAATACTCTACCCAGCAAGGCTCTTATTCAGATTTGATGAAGAGATCAGAAGTTTTACAGACAGACAAAAGCTAAAAGAGTTCAGCATCACCAAACTAGGTTTACAAGAAATGTTAAAGAAACTTCTCTAAGCAAAAAAGAAAAGGCCACAACTAGGCACAAGAAAATTATGAAATGAAAAAGTTCATTGGTAAAGGCAAACATAAGTAAAGGTAGGAAATTATCCATGCACAAAGCTAGTAGGAAGATTAAAAGACAAAAGTAGTAAAATCATTAATATCCACAATAAGCAGGTAAGGAATACACAACCAATTAGATGTAAAATATGATATCAAAAACAGTAATCATGAGAGGAAGAGAGTACAAACGCAGGGTTGTTAAAATGCATTTGAAATTAAGCAGTCAGCAACTTAAAACAATCATATATATATATATATGTATGTATACCCACCTACTTCATCATAACCACAAACCAAAAATCTACGATATACATACAAAAAAGAAAAAGGAATCCAAACATAACTCTAAAGATACTCATCACATCACATGACAAGAGAACAAAAGAAGGGGAAAAAAAAGACCCACAAAACAATTCCAAAACAATTAACAAAATGGCAATAAGAACTTAGGTATCACTAATTACCTCAAATGTAAGTGAAATAAATGCTCCAATCAAAAGACAAAGAGTGGCTGAATGGATACAAAAATAAGACCTGTATAGATGCTGCACACAAGAAACTCACTTGAGATCTAAAGACACACAAAGACTAAAGTGAGGGGATGGAAAAAGGTATTCCATGCAAATGGAAATCAAAAGAAAGCTGGGGTAGCAAAAGTTATATCAGACAAAATAGACTTTAAAACAAAGACTGTTACAAGAGACAAAGACACTACACATAATGATCAAGGGATCAATCCAAGAAGAATATATAACAATTGTAAATACATATGCATGCAACATAGGAGCATTTAAATACATAAAGCAAATATTAACAGCCATAAATGGAGATATCGACAGTAACATAATACTAGTGGGGGACTTTAACACCACACTTACATGAATGGACAGATCATCCAGACAGAAAATCAATAAGCCTTAAATGACACATTAGTTGATATATATAGAATATTCTATCTGAAAGCGGAATACACATTCTTTTCAAGTGCACATGGACCATTCTCCAGGATAGATCACATACTAGGCCACAAAACAATCCTCAGTAAATTTAAGAAAACTGAAATCATATGAAGCATCTTTTCCGACCACACGCTATGAGACTAGAAATAAACTACTAGAAAAAAACTGCAAAAAACACAAGAGACTAAACAATATGCTACTAAACAACAAATGGAACACTGAGGAAGTCAAAAAGGAAATAACAACTTACCTAAAGGCAAATGAAAATGAAAACACAATGATCCAAAATTTATGAGATGCAGCAAAAGCAGTTCTAAGAGGGAAGTTTACAACCTTACCTCAGAAAAAAGAAAAATCTCAAATAAACAACTTAAACTTACACCTAAAGGAACTAGAAAAAGAAGAACAAACAAAACCCAAAGTCAGTAGGAGAAAAGAAATAGTAAAAATCAGAGCAGAAATAAATGAAATAGAGACTAAAAAATCAATAGAAAAGATAAATGAAACTAAAAGCTGGTTCTCTAAGAAGATAAGCAACACTGATAAAACCTTTAGTCAGACTTATCAAGAAAAAAATGGAGAGGGATCAAATCAATAAAATCAGAAATGAAAAAGGAGAAGTTACAACTGACATCACAGAAATATAAAGAATCATGAGAGACTACAATGAACAACTCTATGCCAATAAAATCAATAACCTTGAAGAAACAGACAAATTTTTAGAAAGATACAATCTTCCCAGACTGAACCAGGAAGAAATAGAAAATATGAACAGATCAATTACCAGTAATGAAATTGAATCAGTAATTTAAAAACTCCCAAGAAACAGAAGTCCAGGACCAGATGGCTTCATGGGTGAATTCTACCAAACATTTACAGAAGAGTTAATGCCTATCCTTTTAAAACTATTCCAAAAAGTTGCAGAGGAAGTAACACTTCTGAACCCATTCTATAAGGCAAGCATCACCCTGATATCAAAACCAGACAAAGATATGACAGAAAAAGAAAATTACAGGCCAATATCACTGCTGAACATAGATGCAAAAATCCTCAACCAAATACTAGCAAACCAAATACAATAACACATTAAAAGGATCATATACCATGATCAAGTGGGATTTACCCCAGGGATGGAAGGACTTTTCAATATCTTCAAATTACTCAATGTGATATACCACATTAATAAACTGAAGAATAAAAATCATATGATCATCTCAATAGATGCAGGAAAAGCTTTTGACAAAATTCAACATTCTTTTATGATATTTTTCTCAAGAAAGTGGGCATAGAGTAGGGAACATATCTCAACATAATGAAGGTCATTCATGACAAACCCACAGTTAACATCATACTCAACAGTGAAAAGCTGAAAGGATTTCTTCTAAGATCAGGTACAAGACAGGGATGCCCACTCTTGCCATTTTTATTCAATATAGTATTGGAAGTCCTAATCACAGCAGTCAGACAAGAAAAAGAAATAAAAGGAATCCAAATTTGAAAGGAAAAAGTAAAACTGTCACTCTGTAGATCACATGGTACTATACATAGAAAATCCTAAAGACACCACCAGAAAACTTCTAGAGCTCATCAATGAATTTGGTAAAGTTGCAGGATACAAAATTAATGTACAGAAATCTGTTGAATTTCTATACATTAACAATGAACTATCAGAAAAAGAAATTAAGGAAATAATCCCATTTACAGTTGCATCAAAAAGAACAAAATACCTAGGAATAAACCTACCTAAGGAGATAAAAGACCTGCAGTTGGAAAACTATAAGACACTGACAAAAGAAAATGAAGATAACACAAACAGATGGAAAGATATACTGTGTTCTTGGACTGGAAGAATTAATATTCTTAAAATGACCATACTACCCAAGGCAATCTACAGATTCAATGCAATCCCTATCAAAATATCAATGGCATTTTTCACAGAACTAGAATAAATAATTCTTAAATTTATATGGAGGGAATTCCCTGGAGATCCAGTGGTTAGGACTCTGTGCTTTCACTGACAAGGGCCCGAGTTCAGTGCCTGGTAGGGGAACTAAGATCCCACAAGCCGTGCAGTGTGTCCAAAAAAAATTAAATTTTTATGGAAACACAAAAGAGCCTGAATAGCCAAAACAATCTTGAGAAAGAACAGAAGTGGAGGAATCATGCTCCCTGACTTCAGACTATACTACAAAGCTACAGTCATTAACACAGTATGGTATTGGCACAAAAACAGACACAAAGATCAATGGAATATAACAGAGAATGCAGAAATAAATCCACACACTTATGGTCAATTAATCTATGACAAATGAGGCAAGAATATATAATGGAGAAGATAGTCTCTTCAAAAACTGGTGCTGAGAAAACTGGACAGCTACATGTAAAAGCATGAAATAAGAACATTTTCTCACACTACATACAAAAATAAATTCAAAATGGATTAAAGACCTAAATGTAAGACTAGAAACGAAACTCCTAGAGGAAAACAGACCACACTCTTTGATATAAATTGTAGCCATATGTTTTTAGATTTATCTCCTAAAGCAAAGGAAATAAAAGCAAAAATAAACAAATGGGGCCTAATTAAACTTAAAAGCTTTTGCACAGCAAAGGAAACCATCAACAAAATAAGAAGACAACCTACTGAATGGGAGAAAATATCTGCAAATGATATGACCAATAAGGGGTTAATATCCCAAATATATAAATGCTCATACAACTCAATATTAAAAAAAAAACCTGATTAAAAAATGGGCATAAGACCTGAATAGACTTTTTTCCGAAGAGGAAATGCAGATGGCCAACAGGCACATGAAAAGATGTTCAACATCGCTAATCATTAGGGAAATGAAATCAAAACCACAATGAGATATCACCTCACACCTGTCACAATGGCCATCATCAAACAGAACACAAATAGCAAATGCTAGTGAGGATGTGGAGAAAAGGGAACCCTCATACAATGTTGGTGGGAATGTGAATTCGTGCAGCCACTGTGCAAAACAGTATGGAGGTTTTGCAAAAAACTAAAAATAGAACTATAATGTGGCTCAGCAATTCCACTCCTGGGTATATAGCTGAAGAAAACAAAAACACTAATTTGAAAAGTTACATGTATCCAGTGTTCATACCAGCATTATTTACAATAGTCAAGATATGGAAGCAACCTAAGTGTCCATCAACAGACGAATGGATATAGAAAACATTTTATATATATATATATATATATATATATAAAAATTGTGTGTGTGTATATATATATATATATATATATACACACACACACACAATGGAATGCTACTCAGGCATAAAAAAGAAGGAAATTTTGCCATTTGCAACAACGTGCATGGACTTGGATGGTATTATGCTAAGTGAAATAAGTTGGACAGAGAAAGACAAATGCTGCATGATATCACTTATATGTGGAATGTAAAAAATAAACTAGTGAATATAACAAAAAAGAAACAGACTTATAGATTTAGAGAACAAACTAGTGGTTACCAATGGGGAGAGGGAAGGGGGGAGGGGCAATTTAGAGGTAGGGGATTAAGAGGTACAAACTACTATGTATAAAATAAGCTATAAGGACACAGAGAATATAGCCAATATTTTATAATAACTATAAATGGAGTATAACCTTTAAAAATTGTGAATCACTATACTGTATACCTGTAACTTACATAATACTATATATCGACTATACTTTAATTTTTAAAAAGTAACAATTTTTCTTGGCAATGGCTTAAGAAAAATGTCACCCATCAGTCTGCATGAAGGAAACATTGTGTAGTGGACTGAAATGTCTTCAACAACATCAAGAGAACTTCCAGGGGTATGTAATCCCTAGAAAGCAGCTTGTGCTGAAAAGTGACTAAAAGGACAAAAACGAATCAAGTCTAAATGTGAGAGTGGGAGTCTAGATGTAAAAGGCAACTTGATAGTTCGAGAAGAATAGAAAAGATTTGAAAAAGCCATTTAAAAAAATGTCACAGATTTTACAAAGAGATGCAGTTACAACCTAGATGAAATTATGAAATTATGAAATTATGCAGCATAGATATGTCCCAGACCCTGTTAACGTGACTTTACGACTTCATTCTGTAGCAAAAATACAATGAACCAAGATCAGGGTTGGAGATTATATATAAAGTCAAGAGGTGAGAAGATTCTGGAATAACAATATAAGGTCAGGAAACTTTATAACTCTTACATTACTTGCACACAAATCCACAGTCAAAAAATTATTAATTCATTGATAATAAAGAAGGTAGTTCTTGAAATGATTGATCATGCCCACCTGGGCCAGGCAAGGTGAGAAGTCAAATGAAGTCATAAGGGGTTCATGGATTCTAAAGTAAGAGGAATCAAATTTGTAGCCTCTCAGGTGAGGTATAAAGAAATAAAAGAAGTAGAAGGTAGTGAGGCTGTGGTCAAAGACAAGGGTTTCAGTTTCTAGATTACCAACATTGACCAGTTCCAACAGAGATGAGAAGCAGTACAGTGTGGAAGGAATCATATGGAATTGGAAGTCAGTAAGTCTGAGTTCAAAACCTGGCTTTATGACCAAAGAGCATATTAAGGGTATTTAAAAACATCTGAAAAGTAAAAAGATTGGAAAAAAACCTAATCCCCATGTCTTTTCTAGCTATAAAATTAAGTTTTATATAACTAAGCTTTTCTCTAACTACACTGACATCTTAGAAATAGTGGGGGAATTAAAAAGAAAAATCCATTAAAAACACAAGTTTTGTTTTGCATAACAAATTTGTTTTTCATAAGACAACATATAAAAGACTGCAACGCAGATGACTTCAGAAGAAACAGTGTCCTTATATTTATCGTAAATACATCTGACTACTAATTAATGAATGCAGATAAAATATCTATGGGTTTATTAAATATATTTATTTTTCAAGTTGAAATGGTAATATGTACATTAAACTCCAAAATCTTAAACATTTCTCTGCCAGATGGGTAAGATTTATATTTGGAAAATTAACGATATTTTCCAGGAAAACTGGATTTCTTTTAAACATTGCAGTAAGCATTTTGTACTACTGAAACACTTGCTCAAACATGCTTCAAATACTTTACATATCAGTAACTAGAAAATAACTAGGGATTGTGAAATTGAGTGATATATTTTAGTTTTGTTATTCCCTTTAGTAATTCTTTACTGGCTTACCACACACATTCCTAGATGGTTTATCATTTAAAATTGTTCATGTTTTCTTTCTTAATTGTTGTGCTTTCTGACAACAAAAATAAAATATGCTGTTGTCTTGGGGAAAAAAGAACAATAAAACCTCAAACCTTACAGAAATGTACAACTTATAAATCTCCTATAATTTCATCCCCTATAACTACTGTTTAGGTTTTAGTACATATCTACTAAAAGTAAAGACTTACTTTTACCCTAATTTTTTCTAAAGAATAGAGCTTGATAGGCAATCTTAGAAAAGCAGAATATAAAAACAGAAGGGAAAAGAATGGAAAAGAAGAGAACTGAAATAAGTTGAGCACCAGCTGTGCCAGGTACCAGCTAGTTGCTCCATATCAATTACCTCATTTTGGCTCCTTGGGAACCCTGAAATTTTTTTTTCCCAATCCAAAAGGCACACAAGTCACACAATGTCAATTTCCTGGCTTTGATAATATACTCTAGTTGTGTGAGATCTCTTTGGGGAATCTGGATGATGGATACACAGGCCCCTCTACTATTTTTACAACTTCTTGTGAGTCTTCAATGATTTCCAAATAAAAAGTTACAATAAAAACTGAGGCACAGAAAGGGGTAGAGAATAAAAATTAAGCATAAATAAATGAGATGGAAATAGTACCTTAGTGATTAATTAAAATCAATTCTTTTAACATAGATTCATTCAGAAACATGTAACTACCTGCAGAAATGAATAAGATGCATTTACTGCTTTATAGGAGCTCTTAGTCTAGGCCCTCATTTATTGAGCATCTACCATATAGACTCTAGAAACAAAGGTAAGAAAAAAATTAATTAAAGGTATAATCCTTACCCTCAAAGGAAAAATAAAAAGCTTTCAATCATATCCCTAGGAATATATACAGTGGAGCACATACATATACACATCCAGGGACTGATTTTCCAATTTGTGAAGTGCTTTCATGAAAAAACATAGTCTAATTTCCTACTTATTTATGAAATTTAAAAAATGAGATGGAACTATTGACTAGAATTAAATTCTAAAGTTTCATAGCTTTTAATGCCAGTCCACAGTGGGAACGTTTTCCTTCTTTGACTACTCTCTTAGTTTTATTGTATGATATACTTTAGCATTTGGGTATATATTGTTCTCTGCTGTTACCTGAGTATCTTTTCTCTCCATCTGTGTTTTGAGCTCATTAAGAGCTGTTTTTCCTTCTAACCCCATGTTTCAGAGCACATAGTTGGTAATAAATAAATGCCAGTTGACTTGCACTTTGTCAACTGTATGTTACTTCCATAAAAAATTAGCTACACATATTTATATGAGACAGAAATTGATTAACTTTGATTTAACTAATAATTATGGGATTACTGGGTATAAAGTAGAAGACATTTTACTAGCTACTATATAACCCTAAAATATAAAAGATAATGATATATGTAACAAATTAGCATTGCCTCCACAGAACTTAAGTTAGATGATTCCTGTTTGGCAACTTTAATCCTATAAGCAACGTTTTTCTAACATGAGATTAAATATAAAAAGGGAATAACTATTTGGAACTTACCTGCCGTTACTTTCAGCATATTTAATATTTAATTTCAGCATATTTAAACATTTTGGTAGACAACACATAACTAAGGAGATTTAGGTCTGATTTTTCCTTCCTTGCTTAACTAATGAATGTAAAAGTACTGTAGTTATATTAATAGAAAACATAAAGAACGCTGACTTATTCAAAGATAGGCTCCAAAAATATTAATGAACCAAAGAAATAGATAAAATATAGACCAGATCCTGCTGTTTTAAGGTATACGCTTTTCTAATTTTTCCAGGTTATAAATTAGCAGTATTTAATTTTCCCATTCTATATTTAAGTTATAATTCAGAATTCATCCATGCCATTAACAAAAAGTTACATATGCACACATACATATAATTACATATACATAATTTAAATACCCAAACTGACTTTTCTATGAAAAATTTTCTGTCTTGATGGTGCATGTGCTCGTATGTCTTTATATTACATTTGAACTTTCAATTGATATAGTAGTACTTTGAATTATGACAGCAATGCAATATATAATGTTATTTTCCTCCTGTCCTCTTCCTGTGTGAAAAGAACATGAAACTCAGAAGCTTAGCACATGAATTTAGAACAGCTCTTCCTGCCCTAAAACATCTTAGCATTCTGAGAAAACTAATGAACCCAGAAAATTTTCTCCTAAGAAGGAAGATTCAGGGAATTGTAAATCATTCACATCAATATCAGAATACTAAGGGCCAAATAAATGTCTTGTCCAAAGGCATACAGGTAAAGAGAGGAGAACTGAAGTACTTTCTTCATTCCCACCACACTCCTCCAATCCTAGGCCTCACTATGCTCAGTGGAGGAGGGTTATAGCTCTGATTTGTTTGTACTCTTTATAAAGATTACACTGTGTACATTTACACAGGGCAAGGTTACATTAATCTCATACAAATTCTTTTGAAGCCTCAAAAGAGTCTTTTGGAATTCTGTCCTCTCTGAGCTTATAATAATCAAATAAAAAATTCTTTATCAGATAGGGAAAAAAATGAAAATGAACCAGAAGAAAGAGCAAGAACGTGGATAAGCTAAATATATTTAGTAGCTGAAAAATTTCTTTGAAGAAAACAGCAACATGCATGTAAATTCCCAAATCCTTTTAAAGTAGTAAATCAGGTGATTAGACCCCAGCCTTTTATAGGTGGGCAGATACCTATGCCAGAATATCTGCAGGACTTATTTCTAAAAGTTGTGAGTGGTAATGTTAGTTTTGAATATAGGGGAGGAATGGGGATGGGGTGGGCTCCTTCAGTGCTCTGGGGGAACATCTACTTAGTACGTGTATCCCAAATCAGACATACTCAATTTTTTATAAACAGGGCTTCCAATACCTCTTTAGGGTGGAAAACTATGTTATCTAGTTTGAAATCTCCATGAATCAAATTTTCTTCATTGTCATTATCTGGCAAGTTTTTCATTAGCCAGTCAGATAGTTGGTTCATGGCAGGGATGTCCTGATGAGCTGCAGCTTGATATTGCTTTGTCCAGGTTGATACCTAAAGATATATAAATTAAAAAAATGACAGAGCTGAAAGTGGAATGTAAGATTCAGCAATTCTAAAATTAAAACAAAATTCAATTATATCAAATTTTGTTTTAGTGTTAAATGCTCAGGACAAATGCCGTGATACTCCTATTAGCCTAAAACACTCATATCAGCCTGAAAACTTCAACATTTAAGTTTCTCTTCCATCTATTTTCATTTTACTTACCTAGACTTTTATCAGGAAAAAAAATACTGGCCTAGGAATCAAGAGACGTGGGTTCTAGTCTTTATTCAGCAAATATTTTGTGGAAGGAGAAAAAAAAAAAAGAACACACACAAACACACATACGTACATACCAAAAAAATAGACAAAGAAAATTTCTGGAAGGGTCACAAGAAACAAGTAATCCCTGAAAAATGTAATATAGGGACTAGAAGAAGAAAGGAGATCTTTATTTTTCATTTTAATCCCCTTTCTTATTACCCATAGAATTTTCTAAAGAATCTTCAAAAATATATTACAGATATGAAAAATGCAAAGATTTTTTTAATTGTTCTTAGAATTGAATGCAAATAAGACAACCTATTGTCAAAGTCCTCCATCAACTGAAATAATATTATTTATCTACTTATATCTCTCTCCCTACTTTCTAAGGTATCTCTGTTCAATTTAGTACAGTAAAGATATTCATCTTTGGAATCTCAGAGAGCTGGGTTGAAATTATGTCTAAGCCACTTATTTGTATATTACTTAATACCTGCAAACCTCAGTTTCCTCATCTGCAAAATGGGGGTAGTAATACCTATGTATTAGTGTTGTTACAAAGATTAAAAAACACTAGGTCTAACAACTCACCTAGCATGGGAGCTGGCACGTAATGAGTATTCCCTAAACCTTAGTTCCCGTTTCTCTCCCTTCTGCCCCCTCAAAAAGACATACAAAGGGAAACAGCCCCATACATATCTGGTCTTGCTGTTTCTTTGATTTGAAATGCTCACCATCTCTTCCCTATTGCTCTAGATTTTATCCTTCCTTAAATACACAGTACAAGACATATCTTTCCCAGGAAGCTTTCCCCAACCTAAGCAAGGGCATACTGATATCTATCCTCTGAATGGAACAGTTTTCATGATGAGTACCAAACAATTTACTACCAGATTACATACTCTTTTATACCATTTTCAAGTCTCATGTAAATGAGATTCAAGTATAGATGTCTCAAAAATGACCATAAGTTCCTTTAGGGGAAGAACTTATTTCTATTTTCCTGATATTTAACACAGTATTCAGCACATATTAAACATACATTCATGCTTAATAAATATCTGTTAAACTAATTTAAAAAGGGAAAATTGTATAGAAAATATATTGGTAAATTAAGTGAAGAGATAGAAACAGCTTTAAATCTGCATTTATGTACATGCTGTTATAGAAGCTTTTGCTGAACAAAATCTGATCTAAAAATACAAAATTATTTTATGTTTAAAACAAGTCAATCTGACAGCTGATATTAAAAGTTATAGCCAAGTTTCAGAAAAGTATAAAATAATAGGTTTTTATTTTAACTAATATTATTTCCAACAACTTGAGAAAAGGAGCACTTTGTGTGGATGCATTACCTGTCTTTTGCAGTACCCAGCACCTCTACCATATTCTTCCAGCTGCAGTGACTGTATATTCAAGGAATGTAACTGAGCCAAGGTTTCTATCATGGCCACATATATGGCTGAGCGTTCTGCTGGGCTAACTTCAGGAATTGTGAAATCACGAAAGATTCGGCCCTATGGAAGCAATTACAACAGATAATATAAAACAAAATAAATCTTTTCATACCAATTATTTGCTGTCTCATCATCCCCTGTTGCCTACAAAAAAGATCAGGATACAGTCTTACAACCAAAACCAATTCTTTGCAGAATGCGCTAGAAAAACTGTCATTTGTGAAACATGTTTAACATAAGAGTGTACATGCCAAAGGGAAAATACAAGGATACACCAAGATGAACTTAAAGGACAAAAACTAATCTTAAGTAACATCTTACCGAAAAAAACCCTTAAAACAATTTGGATTTATTTTTAATGGATTGATGTCCTATTTGGAGTAGTTTTTTCCCCTACTATTTGGACGGTTTAGTTATTGCCATTACATATAGCTCTTTACTGACACCTAGAGGAAGACTAAGCCAATATGCCCTAATTACTAAATTTGTTCCTAGTTTACTTCAACCCGCTCAAAATTTGTGTGTGCTCAAAATAAAATGAAAGTTTAATACAACACAGGGAATAGAGCCAGTATTTTATAATAACTGTAAGTGGAGTATAACCTTTAAAAATTCTGAATCACTATGTAATACACCTGTAACTTATATAATATTGTGCATCAACTATATCTCAATTAAAAAATTTAAAAAACAAAAACAAAACAAAACTTCCATAGAGAACCAATCTTGCTGACACCTTGATTTCAAACTTCTAGCCTCCAGAACTGAGAGAATAAATTTCTGTTGTTTTAAGAAAAAGAAAAAAGTTTAAGCCCTTCCAAAGCAAACTAATTACCTACGATGTACACTAATATACTATCACTTATTACCATCTAATATCACAATTAAAAATAAAAGCAACAAAAAGTACAATTAAGTGTTAATTTACCTGTACATGTTCCATCACATAAAATTCTGTTCCAATGACACAAGCATCACTGCAGTACAATAAAGGTTTGGGAACAGGGAATCCAATTGAAAACAAAGTATTCTGGACTTTAAATTCTCTATCAATCTAAATAGGACGATAGATAATTAAAAATCAGAAATACAGAAAATTTAATAATTACTTGTGAACTAACATTAAGGTTAGAAATTAATTTTAAAACAATATCAACAAATAACCCAGAGGATAATAATTTCCTTAGTATTTTCCTTAAAAGTAGTCTTAGTGTGAGAGATTGGTTCAAGATGGCAGAGTAGAAGGACGTGCTATCACTCCCTCTTACAAGAACACCAGAATCACGACTAACTGCTGAACAATCATTGACAGGAAGACACTGGAACTCACCAAAAAAGATACCCCATATGCAAAGACAAAGGAGAAGCCACAATGAGATGGTAGGAGGGGCGCAATCATGATAAAATCAAATCCCATAACTGTGGGGTGGGTGACTCACAAACTGGAGAACACTTATACCACAGAAGTCCACCCACTGGAGTGAAGGTTCTAAGCCCCACGTCAGGCTTCCCAATCTGGGGGTATGGCAACGGGAGGAGGAACTCTTAGAGAATCAGACTTTGAAGGCTAGTGGGATTTGACTGCAGGACTTCGACAGGACCAGGGGAAACAGAGACTCCACTCTTGAAGGGCACACACAAAGTAGTGTGCTCATTGGGACCGAGGGGAAGGAGCTGTGACCCCATAGGAAACTGGACCAGCCTGATAGTGCTAGAGGGTCTCCTGCAGAGGTGGGGGGTGGCTGTGTGTCCCCGTGAGGACAAGGACACTGGCAACAGAAGTTCTGGGAAGTATTCTTTGGCGTGAGCCCCCCCAGAGTCTGCCATTAGCCCCACCAAAGAGCCCGGGTAGGCTCCAGTGTTGGGTCGCCTCAGGCCAAACAACCAATAGGGAGGGAACCCAGTCCCATCCATCAGCAGACAACTGGATTAAAGTTTTACTGAGCTCTGCCCACCAGAGAAACACCCAGCTCTACCCATCACCAGTTCCTCCAATCAGGAAACTTGCACAACCCTCTTAGATAGCCTCATCCACCAGAGGGCAGACAGCAGAAGCGAGAAGAACTACAATCCTGCAGCCTGTAGAACAAAAACCACATTCACAGAAAGGTAGACAAGATGAAAAGGCAGAGGGCTATGTACCAGATGAAGGAACAAGATAAAACCCCAGAAAAACAACTAAATGAAGTGGAGATAGGAAACCCTCCAGAAAAAGAATTCAGAATAATGATAGTGAAGATGATCCAGGACCTCGGAAAAAGAATGGAGGCATGATCGAGAAATTGCAAGAAATGTTTAACAAAGATCTAGAAAAATTAATGAACAAACAAAGAGAGATGAACAACACAATAACTGAAATGAAAAATACACTAGAAGGAATCAATAGCAGAATAACTCAGACAGAAGAACGGATAAGTGACCTGGAAGACAGAATGGAGGAATTCACTGCTGTGGAACAGAATAAAGAAAAGAGGATGAAAAGAAATGAAGACAGCCTAAGAGACATCTGAGACAACATTAAATGCAACAACATTCGCATTATAGAGATCCCAGAAGGAGAAGAGAGAGAGAAAGGACCAGAGAAAATATTTGAAGAGATTATAGTCGAAAACTTCCCTAACATGGGAAAGGAAATAGCCACACAAGTCCAGGAAGCGCAGTGAGTCCCATACAGGATAAACCCAAGGAGAAACACACTGAGACATATAGTAATCAAATTGGCAAAAATTAAAGACAAAGAAAAATTACTGAAAGCAGCAAGGGAAATGTGACAAATAACATACAAGGGAACTCCCATAAGGTTAACAGCTGATTTCTCAGCAGAAACTCTACTACAAGACAGAAGGGAGTGGCATGATATACTTAAAGTGATGAAAGGGAAGAACCTACAACCAAGATTATTCTAACAGGCAAGGATCTCATCCAGATTCGATGGAGAAATCAAAAGCTTTACAGACAAGCAAAAGCTAAGAGAATTCTGCACCACCAAACCAGCTCTACAACAAATGCTAAGGGAACTTCTCTAAGTGGGACACACAAGAGAAGAAAAGGACCTACAAAAACAAACCCAAAACAATTTAAGGAAATGGTAATACGAACATACATATCGATAATTTCCTTAAACGTGAATAGATTAAATGCTCCAACCAAAAGACACAGGCTTGCTGAATGGATACAAAAACAAGACCCATATATATGCTGTCTACAAGAGACGCACTTCAGACCTAGGGACACATATAGACTGAAAGTGAGGGGATGGAAGAAGATATTCCATGCAAATGGAAATCAAAAGAAAGCTGGAGTAACAATACTCATATCAGATAAAATAGACTTTAAAATAAAGAATGTTACAAGAGACAAGGAAGGACACTACATAATGATTAAGGGATCAGTCCAAGAAGATATAACAATTATAAATATATATGCACCTCAATACATAAGGCAACTGCAAACAGCTCTAAAAGAGGAAATTGACAGTAACACAATAATAGTGGGGGACTTTAGCACCTCACTTACACCAATGGACAGATCATCCAAACAGAAAATTAATAAGGAAACACAAGCTTTAAATGACACAACAGTCCAGATAGATTTAATTGATATTTATAGGACATTCCATCCAAAAAAGCAGATTACAATTTCTTCTCAAGTGCACACGGAACATTCTCCAGGATAGATCACATCTTGGGTCACAAATAAAGCCTCAGTAAATTTAAGAAAATTGGAATCATATCAAGCATCTTTTCTGACCACAACACTATGAGATTAGAAATCAATTACAGGGAGAAAAACGTAAAAAGCACAAACACATGGAGGCTAAACAATACATTACTAAATAACTAGGAGACCACTGAGGAAATCTAAGAGGAAATCAAAAAGTACCTAGAGACAAATGACAATGAAAACATGACTATCCAAAACCTAAGGGATGGAGCAAAAGCAGTTCTAAGAGGGAAGTTTATAGCAATAGAAGCCTACCTCAAGAAACAAGAAAAAACTCAAATAAACAATCTAACCTTACACCTAAAGGAACTAGAGAAAGAAGAACAAACAAAACCCAATGTTAGCTGAAGGAAAGAAATCATAAAGATCAGAGCAGAAATAAATGAAATAGAAACAAAGAAAACAATAGCAAAGATCAATAAAACTAAAAGCTGGTTCTTTGAGAAGATAAACAAAATTGATAAACCATTAGCCAGACTCATCAAGAGAAAGAGAGAGAGGACTCAAAACAATAAAATTAGAAATGAAAAAGGAGAAGTTACAACAGACACCGCAGAAATACTAAGAGACTACTACATCCTAAGAGACTACTACAAGCAACTCTATGCCAATAAAATGGACAACCTGGAAGAAATGGACAAATTCTTAGAAAGGTATAACCTTCCAAGACTGAACCAGGAAGAAACAGAAAATATGAACAGACCAATCACAAGTAATGAAATTGAAACTGTGATTAAAAATCTTCCAACAAACAAAAGTCCAGGACCAGATGGCTTCACAGTGAATTCAGTCAAACATTTAGAGAAGAGCTAACACCTTTCCTTCTCAAATCCTTCCAAACTATAGCAGAGGGAGGAACTCATTCTATGAGGCCACCATCACCCTGATACCAAAACCAGACAAGGATGTCACCAAGAAAGAAAACTACAGGCCAATATCACTGATGAACATAGATGCAAAAATCCTCAACAAAATACTAGCAAACAGAATCCAACAACACATTAAAAGGTACATACACCATGATCAAGAGGGATTTATCCCAGGGTTGCAAGGATTCTTCAATATATGCAAATCAATCAATGTGATACACCATATTAACAAATAGAAGAAGAAAAACCATATGATCATCTCAATAGATGCAGTAAAAGCTTCTGACAAAATTCAACACCCATTTATGATAAAAACTCTCCAGAAAGTGGGCATAGAGGGAAACTACCTCAACATAATAATGGCCATATATGAGAAACCGACAGCAAACATCAATGGTGAGAAACTGAAAGCATTTCCTCTAAGATCAGGAACAAGACAAGGATGTCCACTGTCACCACTATTATTCAACATAGTTTTGGAAGTCCTAGCCATGGTAATCAGAGAAGAAAAAGAAATAAAAGGAATACAAATTGCAAAAGAAGAAGTTAAACTGTCACTGTTTGCAGATGACATGATACTATACATAGCGAATTCTAAAGATGCCACCAGAAAACTACTAGAGCTAATCAATGAATTTGGTAAAGTTGCAGGATACAAAATTAATGCACAGAAATCTCTTGCATTCCTATACACTAATGATGAAAAATCTGAAAGAGAAATTAAGGAAATACTCCCATTTACCACTGGCACAAAAAGAATAAAATACCTAGGAATAAACCTACCTAGGGAGACAAAAGACCTGTAGGCAGAAAACTATAAGACACTTGTGAAAGAAATTAAAGATGATACCAACAGATATACCATGGAGAGATATACCATGTTCTTGGATTGGAAGAATCAACATTGTGAAAATGACTATACTACCCAAAGCAATCTACAGATTCAGTGCAATCCCTATCAAATTACCAATGGCATTTCTTACAGAACTAGAACAAAAAATCTTAAAATTTGTATGGAGACACAAAAGACCCCAAATAGCCAAAGCAGTCTTGAGGGAAAGAAACAGAGCTTGAGGAATCAGTCTCCCTGACTTCATACTATACTACAAAGCTACAGTAATGAACACAATATGGTACTTGCACAAAAACAGAAATATAGATCAATGGAATAGGATAGAAAGCCCAGAGATAAACCCATGCACCTATGGTCAACTAATCTATGACAAAGGAGGCAAGAATATACTATGGAGAAAAGACCATCTCTTCAATAAGTGGTGCTGGGAAAACTGGACAGCTACATGTAAGAGAATGAAATTAGAACACTCCCTAACACCATACACAAAAATAAACTCAAAATGGATTAGAGACCTAAATGTAAGACCAGACACTATAAAACTCTTAGGGGAAAACATAGGAAGAACACTCTTTGACATAAATCACAGCAAGATCTTTTTTGATCCACCTCCTAGAGTAATGGAAATAAAAACAAAAATAAACAAATGGAACCTAATGAAACTTAAAAGCTTTAGCAAAGCAAAGGAAACTACAAACAAGACGAAAAGACAAACATCAGAATGGGAGAAAATATTTGCAAATGAATCAATGGACAAAGGATTAATCTCCAAAATATATAAACAGCTCAATATTATAAAAACAAACAACCCAATCCAAAAATGGGCAGAAGACCTAAATAGACATTTCTCCAAAGAGGACATACAGATGGCCAAGAAGCACATGAAAAGCTGCTCAACATCACTAATTATTAGAGAAATGCAAATCAAAACTACAATGAGGTATCACCTCACACCAGTTAGAATGGGCATCATCAGAAAATCTACAAACAACAAATTCTGGAGCGGGTGTGAAGAAAAGGGAACCCTCTTGTACTGTTAGTGGGAATGTAAATTGATACAGCCACTATGGAGAACAGTATGGAGGTTCCTTAAAAAACTAAAAAGAGAATTACCATATGACCCAGCAATCCCACTCCTGGGCATATACCTGGAGAAAACCATAATTCAAAAAGACACATGCATCCTAATGTTCATTGCTGTGGTATTTACAATAGCCAGGTCATGGAAGCAACCTAAATGCCCATCGACAGACGAATGGATAAAGAAGATGTGGTACATATATGCAATGAAATATTACTCAGCCATAAAAAGGAATGAAATTGGGTCATTTGTAGAGATGTGGATGAATCTGGAGACTGTCATACAGAGTGAAGTAAGTCAGAAAGAGAAAAATAAGTATCGTATATTAACGCATATATGTGGAACCTAGAAAAATGGTACAGATGAACCGGTTTGCAGGGCAGAAATAGAGACACAGATATAGAGAAGTAACGTATGGACACCAAGGGGGGAAAACAGCGGTGGGTGGTGGTGGTGGTGTGATGAATTGGGAGATTGGGATTGATATGTATATACTGGTGTGTATAAAATGGATGACTAATAAGAACATGCTGTATAAAAAAATAAATAAAATTCAAAAAAATAATTGCTTTAAAAAAATAAAGTAGTCTTAGTGTGATTATTACAATTATAAATTAGGCCAGCACTAAAAATTGATCATTTAATTAGGCTAAAAGGATAGGAACATGCATGGGGCTTATTCCTAACTCTGATAATATGAAGGTGACATTTCCTGACCACAATATTTCGCATATATCATCATAAAAACATCCCTTTTTTTTCTTATCAGTTCCCTGCTTGCTGGCTCACTCTTGCTTTTGCTCCCCAGCCCCCCAACCCACCCAACTCCAGTTTCCCATGGGGGCTCTCTATTCCAACACTCTGGGCACAGTCAAGTACAGAATGCTGGGGAAGGCCAGTGGGTGCCGGTAGAAAGGAAATGCACCCACTCCTTCGGGAGATCAATGGAGGAACTTGTTTCCAAGGCAGGGATGTGGGGATCCTTCCCGGTACCCAGAGCTGCCATGGAGCTCAAGATAACTACTGGGTAAGAAGGCAATGAGAAGCAAGCTGGTTCTGAAGCAGGAGCCCAAATAAGACAGGAGAAGAAAAGGGCTTCCTTAACCAGGACAGATGTACAGGCTTATCACTCAGGACCCAGGGACACAGCTTACTGCAGAACTCTGATGCCAACTCATCTACCTGCAAAGTCCACTTCCCCAGACTCAGGCAGTGGTGGCTGACCACTTCTAAGGAGAAGAAACCATGCAGCTCACTTTCACAACAGGGATAAAGCAGCTACTGCTGCAATAACTACAGCAGGGAAGTGACTAAACCCATAACCAAGGTGAGAGCAGCCAGTGGTGCCAATGGCTATAGAAAGAAGTGTTTATAACCACCTGGTGCTGGGAAAGGGGGGTGGGGTAGAGTGGTGGAGGCTGGTCATAAAGTGGATGGCAGTGTGGGAACACTGCTTTTTTCCAATGCAGATTTGGAAAAAATGAAGGAAGTTGAAACAAAAGTACTCCAGATCCTTGGGCTGAAAGCATTATGTTATGTTCTGATGTCTTCCAGACATCTAGGTCGTTATCAAGAGGAGACAAACCCAGTTGTTTATTGGGGCATAAATCTCTCCCTACAAGTGGGGATTTTCCTTCAGCCATGCCGTGTTGAGGCTTAATAAAAGTTAGCAAAATTTTTCTATCTTAAGCATCCAAGTCACTTCATTTTCTGGGAATATGATACGGGACTAAGAAGGTCAGAATTTGCATTTTCCATTACTGTGATATTAAATCCACGCTTCAATGGCCCATCTCTAGTCAGCTGGGCCTAGGAAGCACCTGTTATACATGATTATAATAATATTCAAAATATGCATTATGCTTTTAATGTTCTCTAAAAATCCATAGATAATATGTTTTTCTGAAAACAGAGTCAGTTTTCAACAAAAATCTTTTATAATTCTCACTGTCAATTTAGAGAATACTATAAAAATGATTATTTAAATATTTCTTTTTATCACCAGAAGATCAGGGAATTGTCATATCAAATATATTAAAGTATTCAGTGAGTATATATTGTTATAAGATATAATACTGTACTTTTTAAAACATAATTTAACCAAAGTACAAAATATCTATAAATGAGTAGCAGTGAAAATATTTACTGGGTGACTGTATTTCTAGCTAATTGTATAGGAAGGAATCAAATCCATAAGAGGACTGGATATTGCTCAGAATTAACAGCCTAAACACAGCCTCAGATTTCAAACTCAAATCCTTAAGAAAAACTAAAAGGGGGGGGGATACAATTCAAGTGAAATTTTCATCTAAGAAATAAAATGCATTTTCTATATTTAATAATTGAGATTATTTTTAAAAGCAATTTAAATTGTTTTGTGTGTATAAAATCCATTTATTAGTCAACAAGGAATTTATCATTGCGTTTGTATACCATACCTTATGTGCTTTAGGAAGAAGTGAACCAGGTGGTTTTTTTCTGAGTACATATGCTTGAAAGCCCTTCTGGAGATAAAAGGTTGGATTGGACTGTCCTGATCTAGATAAGAGTAGAGAAAAGGTCAATAACAAAGATATATTTTTCCTTTTCCCCAAATCCTGCTGAAATTTCAAAAGAAAACACAAAATGAAAATGAACTCATTTCAATGCTAGAAAGCCAAGAGGGGTGCTATCAGCAGCTAAGAACATGAGCTTTTGGATGATATACAGCAGATGGTAACACAGTGGCAGCTGGAGAATCTACAACCTACACAGGTAGAAGAGAAGACCACACTTCCTACTTGCAAATTATGAGTTTCATCAGAAGTGCACCTAGAACAATGTCTAGATCTAAGCAAAGAAAGGCTGGGAGAAGAGATTGTAGGTGATCAGTCAGAAAATTAATTAAAGGATGCTGGAACAGCTGGATTGGTATTCTGTCATCTGCCATTGGAGAGAGGACTCCAAGTACAGCTCTCTAAAGTGGGAATTCTGATAAGCAAGGTCCTAGAATAGATATCTGGGCCAGGAAGTGCAACAGTGCCCCAGGTGACTCAGACACCAGGGCACTGGCTTTCTCTGCCCTGTGAACAGAAATTCTCACGTGAACTAAGGAAATACACTCCAGCTACCAAACTTATTCAATCTATACCTTCATTTACACAGCTTTTAAATAATTCAACAGCATGAAAGAGAGGCCTTAAACTAAAAAAAACAGACGAATTAATCCGAGGTAACAGGTAATAGGGGAAAGTTAAAAACATTTTTTTTCTGAAGTTTCTCCCTAGGCCTCCAGCCTGCATCTGCAAAGAACAAGAGCAGTCCAGATTGAATGCAGCAGTACGTCCAGTGTCTACTTCTAACTCTGATAAGCCAGACCCATCCTCCCCAGCAATCATCTTGGCACCATCTAATCCTGGGTGGGGGGTGCCTTTTAGCATAGGGAAGTGGAGATCATTGCCACAATGGTCAGGAAATGGGACCACTTCAAGCTGTGTTGTCTGTCTTGACATGGGACAATTTATTTGTGATGCTGCAAAGAGTCAAGTTGCAATGAACCTTACAAAGACATTTTTTAATGCCAAATGTCTGATTGGATGCATTTTTGATAATGCAGTCATATATGAAGCACTGGCGCTTTATGATGGTAAATGACCCAGGTGAAATATAAAAGGAAAACTAAAAGCTTCTTATTGAAGGTACAGCTGCCATATGATCTAGCAATTTCACTCCTAGGTATATATCCAAGAGAACTGTCACTCATTCTATGGGACACACCCTATACCTTATCAATAACAACAACTCAAGCATTGCATTATCCTATTTTTTAAGCATTTCTATCTCTGATCATAATTTCCTTTCTTTCATTCCCACTCGTACCTCCATTCCAGTGCCATCTTAGGCACTACAACATTCAGGGCAAAAGAGGCTCCAGTAAGCAAGAACAGTCTATAAAAGAGCGATAGGTGCTGGCTACTGGAAGCAGAAGCCACCAAACCAGGGTGTGCATGGAAACAGTAAAAAGGAATCCAAGAGAATCTGGGCAAAGTATCAACAATATCTACTAAAATAACTACTCTTGCTTCAAATTCATGACTATGAACCTCAAAGTGAACGCTGCCAGCAATCATAATATACTTCCTTGGCCTGTTCATTCTCCCATGCTCTTGGATGACTATTTTACAATTCCTCCTCTTTCTTCAAACCTCCAACACTTTTCCCACCATCTTCACTCTCAGCTGATTACCTAGTTTCCTATTTCACAGAGAAAATAGGAGCAATCAGTTGAGAACTTCCACAAGCTTACACTACCATATCTACTGCATAGAAGCACCTGTACCCATATACTCTTCTTCCCTACAGAGTCTGTAGAAGAATGTCTACATTCCTATCTATGGACAATCCCTTCTCTTGTGAATTAGATCCCATCCTACTCTTGTCCACTCAAGGACTTTGTTCTAGCCCTCTCTCCTACACAAATTTTTCTGTCTGTTCTGGATCACTGCCATCAGCATATAAACATGCTGCCTTTTTTTTTTTTAAAGACTTCTCTTGACCCCACTTCCCCCTCTACGAAAGACATTTATTTCCGCCTTTGTAGAAAAATTCAAGAGTTGTTTATATTCCTTGCTCCAATTCCTCTCCTCCTATTTTCTCTTGAACCCATTTCAATCAAGCTTTCATTCCTATTTTTCCACTGAAATTACTTTTTCAAGGTCACTAATACTGCTATGGTATCAGACCATGGTTCTCCCCATCTCTCTGGCCACTCCTTCTGAGACTCCTTTGTAGGTTCTGCCTTAATTCTTTAACTTCTTATATTGGGATGCCTGGGAATAAGTTCATAGACCTTCTGTATCTTCATGTAGACTCATCATCTAGGTAAGATCTCATGGCTTTAAATACCCTCTCTATCTCAATGACTCCCAAATGTAAATGTCTAGTTTAGATCTCTGCCCTGACCTCTGGACCCATATACCTGCCTGCTTACTATACATATCCACTCCAAAAGGCATCTTGAAAGTTAACATTGCAAAACTGAGTTCCTGATATTTGCCTTCCAGTCTGATTGTCTACAGTCATCTCTACTTCATTTCATGATAACTCCATCCTTCCAGTTGCCAAGACAAAAATGGAACACTATTTGTCTCCTCTTCTTTTTCTTTCACAGCCCACATCTGATCAGTCAGTAAATTCTTCAAAATAAGTCCAGAATATGAGCACTTTGCACCTATCCTACACTACTACCCTAGTCCATACCACTAATTGGTCTGTACTGGGTCATTGCAATACACTCCAAACTGGTCTCCCTGTATTTGCCTCCTTCAGTGAACATAATAGGCAAAGAGATTCTGTTTAAAAAGACAAATCAGGGCTTCCCTGGTGGCGCAGTGGTTGAGAGTCCGCCTGCCGATGCAGGGGACACGGGTTCGTGCCCCTGTCTGGGAAGATCCCACATGCCGGGGAGCGGCTGGGCCCGTGAGCCATGGCTGCTGAGCCTGCGCGTCGGAGCCTGTGCTCCGCAACGGGAGAGGCCATAACAGTGAGAGGCCCGCATACTGCAAAAAAAAAAAAAAAAAAAAAAAAAAAAGACAAATCACTTCCCTCCTCTGCCCCCAAATCCCTAATCTCTCACCATTTCGACTAACGTAAAGGCCAAAACCCTTATAACAGCCAACAGAATTCCTGTTGCCCTTGCTTACACAACTCCAGGCACATTAGCCTGTAGTCTCTCCACCCACTGGAGAGCCCTTGCTCTTGCTGTTCCCTCTGTCTGGAATACTCTTTCCCCATGGCTCACATCCCCATCTCTCTTTGCTGAATGCCACCTTCTCACTGAGGCCTTTCTTCTCCCTCCTCCTAAACATTTCCTATTCTCCTTTGTTTCTCTCCATGATACACATCACCTTTTTCTACACTGTAATATTTAGAAAGTGATTTTATTTATCATCTCTCTTCTCCAAATAGAATGGAAGTTCCAAAAAGGCAAGATTTTTTTGTCTGTTATATCCCCAGTGGTTGGAGCAGTGCCAGGCACATATTATGCACATAGCTGGAAATCATAAGTTTTGTTCTATCAAGTTACACAATGTCTTCATTATTGTTTAAATCTAAATATTTTTATTTCTAATATGATTTAACTTTTGCAAATTCTAAAAATAAATTTTGCATAGATTAAAAATTTACAAAATTTGTAAAGCATAAAGAATAACACAACAAACACCAGTGTTCTCACTACCCAGTTTAAGAAAGAAAAAAGTTACTGTATCTCTGAAGCTCTCTTTGTGTTCCTCCCTTCATTTTTAAATTTTTTGGCTGTACCGTGCTGCTTGAGGGGTCTTAGTTACCCCACCAGGGATTGACCCTGGCCACTGCAGTGAAAGCGCTGCATCCTAACCACTGGACCACCAGGGAATTCCCTGTCCCTTCAGAGTAACTACTGTTTTGATTTTTAAATATATCATTCCCTTGAAGTTTATCTCTTTAAACAATATACTGCTTATTTGTCCAGTTTTTGATTGTGTTGTTGTGTATAGATGCAGCTGAATCATGTTCACTGCTGTATGGTGTTGCATCACGTGAATATACTACAATTTATTCATCCATTCTACTATTGATGAACATCGTGTTTTATTCCTGTATTTTTGCTATTACAAACAGTGCAATGAACATTTTTGTAGATTATTTCCTGATACCCTGGTACAAGAATTCCTCAGGAGTATAAAACTAGGAATAGAATTGCTTTGTCATGGGGCTTTGTCTTCCTATCTTCATCTTTACAAGACTGTGCCAAATTGTTTTCCAAGGCAGTTATACTAATTCACACCCTCATCAATAGTGGATGAGTCCCTGTTATCTCATATCCTGCTTGATATTGTCAGATTAAAAAAAAAAGTGAATATGATGGTGTGAAATGGTATCTTGTCATTTTAATTTGCATTTCCCCAATTATTACAGTGTAATGAGGTTGAGTATCTTCAAGTCTTTTGCCCATTTTTCTGTTGGGCTATTGTAGTTCTTTATATGTTCTGGATATTAATCTTTTATCCATTATATACACTGAAAATATTTTCTTTTGTTCTTTCACTTTAAGGATTCTTTCACTAAAAATTTATCAATCATTTCTTTCATGGTTTGTGCTTTTGTCTTTTTAAAGATTTTATTCTCTACTCCAAAGTCATAAAGATCTTCTCCTATATGTCTTCCAAATGTTTATAGTTTTGCCTTTACCATTCCAGTCTGTAGTCCACCTGGAACTGTGTGAGGTAGAGTAAGGGACAGGTCTACTTTCAATTTTTTCATACAGATAATAATTATTGCTGTATAATTTACTGAAAAATCTTTTCTCCCTCCAACCCCACACACACTGATTCTCTGTGCCAGCACTGTCATATGTCAAAGTTCTATAAACATGCGGGTCTTTTTGTGGACTCTACTTTATTGATCTGTTTGTCTATTCTGTGCTAATAATGTGCCATCTTAATTCAAATTTCCCACTTTGTTCTTCTTCAGGAGTGTTTTTGCTTATTCTTAGCCCTTTGCTCTTGTACATAAAATTTAGGAGTAATTTTTCAAGTTAGGGAAAAAATTAAGATTTTGATCGTCATTGCACTGAATCTATAGATCAGTTGGGAAAAAAGAGAAACGTACAATTCTGAATTCTCCTATTCGTGAACATGGCATCTCTCAATTTACTTAGTTCTTTTTAAGGTCCTAATACAGTTTTATAATTTCCTTTACAAAGGTCTTGCACATACTTTATTCGATTAATATTTGAGAAATTTATATTTCTGTTTCTCTTATTAATTTATCTTTCTGAAAATTATAATTTTACATTTTTGTTGCTAAAGTCAAGAAGTGCAATTGATTTTTGCATACTGAACTTTAATAAACTCCATTATTTTCTGTAGATTATTGGCTCTTTAATCTGTATTTCAATTAGTTTCTAAAATGTATTTATTAGCTATCTTCTCTTGATTTCTAAACTTTTGGCATTTATAGTCTTAATTTTTTTTTTTTAAGAATGACGCCTTAGAATTTCTGAAACTTCCTTTGTGGCCTAACATTCTTCAATTTTCATAAACTTTTTCATGTGTTTTGGAAATAAATGTGTATTCTCTGTGGAGACAGTTCCACACATATATACTATTTACGCCACAACTAATTCCATTTATCAAGCACAATTCTGGTTTATTTAACATTCAACTTAATTCAGAATGAACTCTCAGATAATTCTCCAACAACTCTAGGAGAGAAATATGACTATCCCCATTTTGCCAAAGGAGGATTCAATGCTCAAAAGAGTTAAATAACTTGTTCAGATTCCCATAGCAAATTTGAACTTTGAGCTGTTAGTTTATAACACAAGGCTTCTAGGCTAGAAACCTCAGCCATATTTTATTCCACCTTCTCCTTCATCCTACAATATCTATTGTGACATGGTGCCTTTTATTTTTATTTTTTTGTTTTTAATTTGGCATAAATGTCAGTGATAAATGCCACTGGTATACAGTTCTGTTACAGTGTTAAGCCATTTCACCTGTATTACTTCATTTAATTATCAGGATCAAGCAGAACAGGCAGATATTTATTACAGATTATGAAACTAGTTCTCAGAGAGTTCATGTACCATAGTATTTAAATTCCCAGTCAGTAAGTGGCACGTCTAGTTTTCTGGAAGCCAGGACTGCTTCTATAGCTCTGTTTATCAAAATACTATCTTTAGAATAAAGTCTATTTGAAAATTATTTTCTATTATACAAGATCAGACTAGAGCCAGATTCACGGTGGGGAACAGTGCTCTCAGAACGGTCATCCAGTTCTATACCCCTACTTCAGAAAGAACTAAAGCCCAAAGTGGTGCTGTGATTTGTTAAATGGAAGATCTAGGATAAGAATTCGGACCCCCCCAACTGGTACCATTAACTCAGCCTCCAAGAATATGCCAATGTGAACGAAATTACATCCGCTTCTCAGAAAAAAAGGTTATAGGACAAACGCTGAACGAAGGCCTCTTTATATCCCGCAGACCTTCCAACCTTAATTGCCTCAATGAATATAGTTGTTAACAAAGATTCCTTCTTGTAGTTGGAATCGTGAATGTTATCGTGCTTCCATCACTGCCCTTGAATTGGAAATACTCAGAATGTAATGCAAGGGACGGGTGACGGCAGCTCTCGCCTTCAGAGTGCGTCATTGCGGAAAAAGAAACAGGATGGGGGAAACTGGGAACACACCAAGGCCAGAGGAAGAAAAACACAAGGCACAGATCTGTTTTTGCTGGCGGAGAAGGCTGGCGTCGATACCTGTATTGGGCAACGGTCAGCTTGGCCTCGGGCTCGGCCCCAAACCCGGGCAAATGCTGGTGTAGGTAGGCCTCCAGAGACCTGCAGTCGAACTTGTGCTGGGGCAGCACTTCGGCCGTCTCGAGCTCGCGGGAGGCAGCGGTCTCCATGATCAGTGCTGCCGCCTCAGACCATAGAGTCAGAGAAACCACAAGTCTCTGGCACCGGAGCGCCGCTCCACAGCCTGGGGCTAGTCCGAGACGCCCGCGCGGAGGCGGGCCCGCGGCTCCAGCCAATCACACCCCCACCCCCCACCCAGGTGCAGCCGCTGGGCAGCACTGGCCCAGGACTTGGGCTGTGTCAGGAAATGCCAGAAGGGCCTCGTGTGTTTGGATTTAAAAGTTTCAGTCAGCCTCAGAGTTGGAGGCCTCAATTCTAAAGAAAGCAAAACCACTTTAGTCACTACGGGTAAATATGAACGCCGAAGCCTCCTCCGCCTCCAAATTTAATGCACCGGCAGGCGGAAGACCTATAGGGTCCGGTTCAGAAAAGGGCCCGTCAGGACCTCGAGCCCAGGAATAAAAGATCCTGGGGATCCTCCTGGCCGCCCGGTTGGAAAGGCAACATCGCAGGCCGCCGGCTCTGGACACTGATGACCCGGGCCCTGCTTCGGCCCGGGCGAAGAGGGAAACTGAAAGTGCTGGTTTTTCCTTGAGGGGGAACGATGACTGCAACGCACCGGAAGCGGCGCGCTGAGAGGCTCGCGGGTGCGGCGGAGACGGTCAGTCCGGGAGGCGCTGGGAGGGCTTCCTCAGGGTTGTGGGCTAGGAAGGCCGCCGCAAGGTGCCTCCTCACATACCCCTCGCGGGCCCAGCAGGCCAACAGCGTGGGGCGGCGGCGACGTCGACGGCCGGGGCTGGGAGCGCTGGCGGCCGGGGTCCCAGCCATGGCCGAGTCTGTGGAGCGGCTGCAGCAGCGGGTCGAGGAGCTGGAGCGGGAACTGGCCCAGGAGAGAAGTCGCCGGGCCCTGGGGGGCGGCGATGGAGGAGGCGGTCGGGCCCGCATCGACAAGATGAGCCCCGAGGTGGTGGATTCCAACCCCTACAGGTGACCTGCGTGGCGGGGCGGGGAGAGGGGCGAGGTCACCGTCTTCAGGTGGTCAGGAGTGAGGCGCTTCCCGCTGCTGTCCAGCTCACACGGCCTCGCACCTCCCTTTTCTTGTTCTGGTGTCCTGTTTCCAAACGGGCAAGACCAAGTCTTAGTACTGGTGAAACGTGTTCTTACTTTTTTTAAAAAAGCCAACTGAATCAGCCATATGGTGCTGCTCCTGTGCTTGCTGAGGACACGTATTCAGTTAACTACCGCCCCTGCTTCTATTAGTCTTCCTCGCTCAGCGTAAAACTGAGAGTAAAAACTTTCAAAAGACACCAGATGTAAAACCCGCTAAGCATAAACTTGGGAGCTTCATAAAGTCTTCTCAGTGTTTCTTAAATTGGGGGCATGGTGGAGAGAGCTGGATTAGCTCTAAAACCATTGGACTTCCCCAGGCCTGTCTGCTCCTCTCCTTTCTTCTTTTCCTAAGATTTGTTAATTCAGCGGGCGTGCACTGTCACTTTTCCTCTTCACCACAACCCTAGGAGATTGCTACTATTATTTTATCCCTATTTTATAAGTGAGAAAAATGAGGCTTAGAGAGCTGCTGTGACCTGCCGCAGGTCATAGAGCTAACAGTAGCTAAAAAGGCCTGGACTGGCATTAGGTTTGTCTTACTCCAAAGTTCACATGGAACTGTCTCCCCAGTAAAAATAAATAAGCCATTAAGTAGTGTGGCTAAAAACTGGATAGTTTTAGAGTAGGTGAAACAGAAAAGATATTGTTGCTCTTTCTCTTCGAAGAGCAGGAGAGTTTGGATTTTAAAGGGTTTTATTTATGACATATAAAGCCTCAGTGGAAGTCTTAGGGTGCGTGGTTTTTTTTTTTTACAACCTAAAATGCAGACCATTATTTAGGCACAAAGATGTTAATTACAATTTTATTTGTAATGGAAAAACCTGACCAAAATTATAATTGTTCCATAATTACAAAAGAGTTCATTTTAACTCAAATGAAGTGAAATCATGCCAGATTCTTGCTTTTCTCTCATTTATATTACTACTTTTTTTTTTTTTTTGCGGTGCGCGGGCCTCTCACTGTTGTGGCCTCTCCCGTTCAGGAGCACAGGCTCCAGACGCGCAGGCTCAGCGGCCATGGCTCACGGGCCCAGCTGCTGCGCGGCATGTGGGATCCTCCCGGACCGGGGCACGAACCCATGTCCCCTGCATCGGCAGGCAGACTCTCAACCACTGCGCCACCAGGGAAGCCCTATCTTACTATGTTAAAAAAATTTTTCTTTTCTTTTAGTTTTGAGATATGAGGGGTTAACCATCCAAAAATTTTGGAGGTTGAATAAGCATGAATTGACATCTCTAATTAGAATGAGTGGGAACTATTCCATTTGGCATTCTTAAACATTTTTCAATTTTATAAATGAAAATTTTGAAATATTCCCTCCAAGAAAAGCAATGTGGATCATATATTTATTTTTTAAAATAAATTTGTTTATTTATTTATGGCTGTGTTGGGTCTTTGTTGCTGTGCGCGGGCTTTCTCTAGTTGAGCGGGGACTACTCTTCGTTGCAGTGCACGGGCTTCTTATTGCTGTGATGGCTTCTCTTGTTGTGGAGCACAAGCTGTAGGTGTGTGGGCTTCAGTAGTTGTGGCACGTGGGCCTCAGTAGTTGTGGCTCGCGGGCTCTAGAGTTCAGGCTCAGTAGTTGTGGTGCACGGGCTTAGTTGCTCTGTGGCATGTGGGATCTTCCCAGACCAGGGCTCGAACCCATGTCCCCTGCATTGGCAGGTGGATTCTTAACCACTGCATCACTAGGGAAGTCCGATCATATACTTAGAATCATCTTTCAGATATCATTTTAATGTGAGATGATTCCTTGACATTGTAATGACCACAAACCTAACATTCAGAACTCAAATTTAAACATTTAGTATTTTCTATATTATTTGCACCATTTGTCTTTATTAAAACTGCTACTTAGGAGATGGCAGTTGTCACCCAAAGCTCTGCACTAGTACATGGAAATTTGATAAAGGTCAGCCTTAAGTTTTTGAATTGTTGTTCATTCAGCAAATATTTAGTGAGCACCTTTTCATCTCCAGCTGGATAATGTTATCTACCACTTATTATTATGCATAGACATTGGGAATACAAAGTAGACATGGTCATTTCTCTCCAGAGGTTACCAGATGAGTGTGAGACAGATAGAAAAGTAAACATGGGATTGCAATATGAGTGGTAAGAAATATGATAAAGTATTGATACATGGTTATCAGATTTGTAGGTCTCTTACATCATTTTAATTGCATCAAGTGATACAGTAGAAATATAATATAAAGCCCCTGACTCTCAAAGACCTTTTGCTTTAGTTTGGGAGATTCACTGGTTGTAGAATAATGATCAACACAAGTAACTGTAAAATTGTGTGGTATGTAATACAGTTAGAAGCATGTTGACTAAATGAAGAGGTGAGGAGAGGCTTTGAAATTAGAAAACCTGGTTTTAAATACTGGCTCAAAAACCCAGCTCTGAATAATTGTTTGCCATTTAGCTAATCTTGGGCAAGTTAATTAACCTGAATCTTTTCCCCCATTCATAAAAGGAGGTTGCATTCTTCTCAGCATTATATATAAAGATTAAAGAGAGCATCAAGGTAAAGATGGCAGATTGATCACAGGCATATATTATCACTGTCTACCCAATCCCACTAAAATGAAAGTAAAGGAGTTTTTAAAAAGGAATAAACCCCCACTGAAAAAAGAGGGTTTCTATAAGTAATTGGGGGATGGGTGAGTCCCTGTACTTAAAAGATTATAGACAGTTTTAGAATCTAGAAAAGGGATGGATGACTGATAACTGATTTAAAGGATCCAAAGAAATTGACTGTAAAGGCTGCAACCCAGTTTATACCACAGAATTCCCCAAAAGCTCAAGAATAGGCATAGTATTTCTAGAAGGGCTTAAGGTAGGGCTAAGAAAGATATGGCTGAAAATCTGTTGAAGAAACAACCCAGGTTCACTACTTGACTTTGGGTAGCTGGGCAAATGCCTCTTCTCTATCAAGAGAGAAGACTAGAGATTTACTCATTGGAGAGTAAAATAGAGGATTTATATTAATAATTGAAGCAAGTCTTCATACCTGAAGAAAGGGGATTAACTAAATGTTTACATACTGAATGCTAGGACTCCCAACCTTGTTCTTCCATTTAACACCCCCAAACTTACAGGCATAAAGACTTTTCAGGCTGGAAATTGAAAGATTCTTCTCTGGGGACTCTGAGAGCACCAAGAAGAGAGACTGAAAGACACTGACATTGTGGGTTTCTCAACTGATCACCCTACAGTGAAGCCCAAAGTCAAACAAGCAATGCCCACATCCTTGCCTTTATTAGTGTCTGGCTTTTAAATATGAGCAGAATAAAGGATGAGAGAAGCTCCTAATGTGAAAGAAGGAAAATAAAATTAGTTATTTGAATAGACTATGTAAGGGGAACACAACCCAAATATTATTATTAGTATCTTCAGAAAGGAAAGATGTTATATAAATGAAACAGGACAAGTTACTACAAAAAGAAATCATTCAGATAATTGAAAAGAATTCTTGCAAATGGAGAATGATAACAAAAGTGAAAATCTCAATAGAAGATTTGGAAAATAATGTTGAAAGAAATCCAGAAAACAGAGCAGAAAACTAAAATGGTGGACAACAGGAGAAAGAAATTAAGAGTAGAGGACTAGTCCAAGAGGTCCGACTTCCAAATAATAGAAGTTTCAGAAAGTCCAGGAAAAACAAACCAACCAAACAAGGACATCATCACATTATTCAAGGAAATTTCCCAGAACTGAAAAAACATGTTTCCTATTTGAAAGAGTCCAACAAGTACTCAGCACAATTGATGAGAATAGATTCACTCTAAGGGACATCATGAGATTTCAGAAGCTAGAAGGCACCTTAGAAATTTTTTTTTAACATCTTTATTGGAGTATAATTGCTTTACAATGGTGTGTTAGTTTATGCTTTATAACAAAGTGAATCAGTCATACATAAACATATGTTCCCATATGTCTTCCCTCTTGCGTCTCCCTCCCTCCCACCCTCCCTATCCCACCCCTCCAGGCTGTCACAAAGCATGGAGCCAATATCGCTGTGCCATGCGGCTGCCACTAGCTATCTACCTTACGTTTGTTAGTGTGTATATGTCCATGACTCTCTCTCGCCCTGTCACAGCTCACCCTTCCCCCTCCCCAACACCTTAGAAATTTTGAAGGAAAATGTTTCTAACAGAATTCTATACCAAGTTAAACTGTCAACTAAGTGTGTGTGTGTGTGTGTGTGTGTGTGTGTGTGTAGGTGTAGCTTTCAACGATTATGTACCCTTCAATTTGTCATTTTTATAATACATTTCTAAAAATAGAATTTTGATAAAACATTTTTAAGACTTGAGGTTATGGGGAGGGGGAAGGGTGAGCTGTGACAGGGCGAGAGAGAGTCATGGGCATATACACACTAACAAACGTAGTAAGGTAGATAGCTAGTGGGAAGCAGCCGCATGGCACAGGGATATTGGCTTGGTGCTTTGTGACAGCCTGGAGGGGTGGGATAGGGAGGGTGGGAGGGAGGGAGACGCAACAGGGAAGACATATGGGAACATATGTTTATGTATGACTGATTCACTTTGTTATAAAGCAGAAACTAACACACCATTGTAAAGCAATTATACCCCAATAAAGATGTTAAAAAAAAAAAAACATTTTTAAGAAGTTTGGTAAATAACATTTTCAGACACACATGTTCTCAAAATTTACCTTCCTTGTACCCTTTACAAAGCTATGAGAAGATGTTCTTCCAACCATAGCAAGAGAATAAATTAAGAAATAGTGTACAGCAGAGGCTCTCAAACTTTAGTGTGCATCACAATTACTTGGGGAGCTTGTTCAAACACAGATTGTTTAGGCCCCACATCCAAAGTTTGATTCGCTTGGTGATTATAGGGTGGGGGACTCAAGAAATGATATTTCTAGCAAATTCCATAGGCCACTGATCCATAGGCCACACTTTAGAACCTTTGAGCTCTAAGGTACCAGAAGCAGGAGATTAATACAGGATGAAGAATTGAAGAGAATTCGTAATATGATGAAGGGAGAATGCAGGATGGGAGCTGTATGTGCAGTAAATGTGCACATGGGGACATGTCAGAAGATTCTAGTATATCTTTAAGAAGAAATTGCTAGAACACCTCATGTATATGACTGTATCTAGAGGAATTTTAGACAACTGGGGTTGAATTTGTGAAAATACATAGAAAAGTAAACATAAGAATAAACACAATTATTAACTTCAAGGGTGGGGATCATACAGGAAAGGGTAAATTCTAATATACTACATTGTCCAGTTGTGAACAGTATTAACATCTAACCAAAATGACCATATAACAATATCAAGAGGCTGGTGAGATGGGAAATATTTGTGTTTAATGATAAAGAGTGAAATCTTCAGATAGTACCTAAACCTGAAAATCAAGAAATAACAGTGTTAGCATGTTACTTAGAGATATCCTGGTAACAGAGTTAAAAATGAGTGAGGAGAGGAAAATGGGGGTGCAGGCCAGAACACTGCTGAGTTTCCTAACAAGCCTAATAGAACTATTTGACTCTTAAAGTGTAAACTAATGGGGATTGTATGTATATGTGTATAGTTTTAAAGTATATGTATTTTAAAAAAACCCTAAAATACTGAAGAAGATAACAGACTAGCAATAACTAGGTAAATACCTCTTAGAGTCCTTGGTATAAGAGGTGCTTACTGAAAGTAGACATTATCCATTGTGGGCAGAGGCAACAAGTGAATGGAATTCCAGCCATGAGATTATTCTGATGTTAAACATTAAATTTGAGTTAAACATTAAATATTTACATATACTAATAAGCATGGGAAAATGTTGAAATTTCACTTTGACCCATTCTCTGGAAACAATATTTGAGTCAATAGGTCTCAATCTTGACTGCACATTAGAATGTATGAGGAACTTTTAAAAAATCTTGTTGCACAGGCTACATCTTGGAGGGAGGGTATTCAGGCATCAGTGCTGAAGTAATTTAGTTTCATCTGGTAAAAATTAGCTGAAAGATTTCTCTCTCTCTCACACTCACTGTTTCTTCTCTCACAGTTTATTTTCTGTGATGATGTATGTTTACCTATATCACTATTAATTAAAAGTTTGTAAGCCTTAAAATATTTCTTTCCTTTGTTTTAAGCCGCCTGATGGCATTGAAACGAATGGGAATTGTAAGTGACTATGAGGTAAGATAAACCCTTCCAAGTTTTTGAAGATGATTTCAGTAAATGAAAATAACTTTTGATGACATTTCCGATGAAGCATTATTGTTTATTTATTTATTTTTGGCTGCATTGGGTCTTTGTTGCTGCGTGCAGGCTTTCTCTAGTTGCGGCGAGCTGGGGCTACTCTTTGTTGCGGTGTGCAGGCTTCTCACTGCGGTGGCTTCTCTTGTTGCAGAGCACGGGCTCTAGGTGTGCGGGCTTCAGTAGTTGTGGCTCGTGGGCTCTAGAGCGCAAGCTCAGTAGTTGTGGCGCATGGGCTTAGTTGCTCCACGGCATGTGGGATCTTCCCGGACCAGGGCTCGAACCCGTGTCCCCTGCATTGGCAGGCAGATTCTTAACCACTGTGCCACCAGGGAAGCCCCGATGAAGAATATTAACCAATACATATATAATTTTGCATTTTACAGAAAATCCGTACCTTTGCTGTAGCAATAGTAGGTGTTGGTGGAGTTGGCAGTGTGACTGCTGAAATGCTGACAAGATGTGGCATTGGTAAGGTAAAAACATCTCTCTTTGTCTATCATTTAGGGAACCCAATCACTTCTGGAGTAAATCAGGTACAAATTAGAATTTCTTTTCTCCTTACTAATGGCTTATTGATTTGTGGTGTATTTATTTATTTAATTTTTTTCTATCCCGGGTTTTTTTGTTTTTTAAATTGGGGTATAGTTGCTTTACAATGTTGTTTTAGTTTCTGGTATCATCGAAGTGAATCAGTATATGTATACATATATCCCCTCCCTCTTGCACCTCCCTCCCACCCCCTTACCCCCCATCCCCCCGCATCCCACCCATCTAGATCACCACAGAGCACCAAGCTGAGCTCCCAGTGCTATACAGCAGGTTCCTACTAGCAGTTTTCCACATGGTAGTGTATATAGGTCAATCCCAATCTCCCTATTCATCCTACCTCCCTAACCCCCCCTGCGGCGTCCGCATGTCTGTTCTCTATGTCTGTGTCTCTATTCCTGCCCTGCAGATAGGTTCATCTGTACCGTTTTTCTAGATGCCACATATATGCGTTAATATACGATATTTGTTTTTCTCTTTCCTACTTCACTCTGTATGACAGACTCTAGGTCCATGATTTGTGGTGTATTTATTCAGGTTGTTTTTTCTACCCCAGTGGGTGGGGTTAAGACATAAACCCACCCAAAAGGAAGCTAATATTATTACTAATTAAACAAGGACTATCTGATTTTGTTCAGGAACTTTTCTGTTGGGATTTAAGTGTTTTAGACATACAAGTTTAGGAAGAAGGCTGTTAAATTGATAAAGTGTGTAGTGAAACATTGAAACATCCAAAAAAATTTTTTTAAACACAGTTTTTATATAAGACAAACTAGAAAGCATGTACCTTTCTTACTCTTGAATTTGAAATGGTGAATGCTCCAGATTTTTTTTAGCCCATACATTTCTTTTTTTTTTACTTTTTTCTAAAATTTTTTTTTTTTGGCTGTACCGTGTGGCTTGCAGGATCTTAGTTCCCTGACCAGGGATTGAACACCCAGGGCCATGGCAGTGAAAGTGCTGAGTCCTAACCACTGGACTGCCAGGGAAGTCCCATACTATTTTCTAAAATTGATTTGATTGGGTAGGAAGGAGAAGTTAACTTTGTACCAGAAATCAGCCTACCAATCTTAGATTTGTAAAGCCAGAGTCCATGATGTTAGATAGATAGTGGTTGAATACATAAGTTTTCCACAATTGTATATCATTTTGCTAAACTTTGTGGAAAAATGTTTGCTTTATCAATGCTTTTTAATATGTTGGTCCACTCCATGCCCCAAATTCTTAAAAGGAAGTGGTTTCAAAGTTGGCACTTATTTATCAATATAGAAAAGACAACACCAAAATACTAAAAATGTTTAACATTTTAAAGCCTTTCAAGAAGTTTATAAAAGCTAGCCAGTAATTGCTTATACCTGACATATATGCCTTGGCTGATTGATCAAGGGTGGTAGAGATCATGGAGATTTGCTGGTCGCAGGTTTGAGTGTGCACTAGAATCACTTGGAAGGCTTATTAAAACAGATTGCCGGACTCTACCCCAGTGGTTTTGATTCTATAGGTTTCAGGTGGGCCTAAGAATGTGCATTTCTAACAGGTTCCCAGGTGGTTCTGATGATGTTGTTCCGGGGACCATGCTTTAAGAACAGCATCACCTGGGAGCTTGTTATAAATGAAGATTCCTAGGACCCACCCAAGACATGCTGAATCAGAATCTATATTTTAACAAGAACTCGAGGTGATTGGTAGGCATATTAAAGCTGTGGAAGTACTCCAGTACTTCTAACAAGCTTCAGGTGATGCTCTGGGGTTATCCCAGGCCCCATTTTGAGTAACAAGGGTCTAGAACAGTTAGCAAATATTTCTGTAATTAGAATCACCTTGTATGTTTAAAAAAATTCTTAGGTTCGGACTGCACCACATAATAGGTTAATCAGAACCTCTGGGGTTGAGACCTACACATTTGTATTTTTTAAATACAGTGGTTCCAGTGTAAACTCAAGTTTGTAAGCTAAGGATCTACATAGGTAAGTTTCAGAACTCTTTCTTCAATATGTAAAACAGAGAAACAAGAAGCTGTTTCATGGGGTTGCGTAGGGAAGTGGAGGATTGGAGATCCAGAGCCCACTTCTTACCCCTGAAAGTTCTGGTGTTCCTGGGGCACACTGAATCACCAGATCTAGATCAACTGCCTTATTTTACAGATGAGAATACAGTCCTAAACAGTGAAAGTGACTTACCCAGAAGCAGATCTAATTAGTGACACGGTTACTACTCACACCTCCTGTCCCCAAATATAGGATTTCCTACAGCTTACTCATAAACCAGCTATGAGGCCGAAACTCAAATTTAAAACTTGGCCTGACCTAATAAATATTGTTGACTGAGGTTAAGTAAACCAAATTTTGGAGACTCTAGGTAGGGTTAGAAAGTTTCATAGAGAGTATAAGTGATATCTTTTCTAGCAAAATACTGAGAGTTACCTACGTGTTGTTTTTATGGGCTGGGTAAACATTTTTTAGTTTCTGTATTGAGAAGAAGAAAATCCCATTTTTGTTTTTATTGTTAGATTTAGGGTGCTGAGAATTATATTACAAAGTCACAGAATTTTAGATAAAGAAGGGACTTCGGGAACTGTATATCATTTTTACACTGCTTTGAATTATTCCATAGGTCTAGAAGCTCAGTTTTTTGTTTCTTGTTTTTTTTGGTTCTTTTTTCCATCACTTTAGATAAATTGCATTGCTCTGCTTTCAAGTTCATTGATCCTCTTTTTCCCCTGCAATGTCTAATCTACTCTTAGTCTCATCCAATAAAAATTTAATTTTAGATAATTAAAAAAAAAAGGGACTGTGGATATACTTGGGTTCAACCTGTTCTTACTGATAAGAAATGGACCTTTCGGCCATTTTAAAGTTGTGTGAGTGTGTTTGACAAATGCTGTCATGCCTAAATATATAGCAGGAAACAACAATTAACTGATTGGTTAATAATTCTGTTTGGAATAATGTTTTAGCCGTGGCATGAGTATATATAGTGCCTTATTCATGAAAGGAATTGTGTTATACTATGGTTTTAAGTTACAGCATTTGTTTTTATCTTATTTAAAAATTTCATTTATCTAATGGGTTCTTGGTTTTTAGCCAAACATTGGAATGAAGTAGGATTTTGGCGCAGTTTGTAAAAATTACAATGAAATGGAATGAACATTAATTTTTGAGCTAATCATTTAGAGAGGCAGTACAGTGTTGTGTTTAGGGTACAGATGCTGGATTGAGAATGCCTGAATTTGAATTCCATTTTTACTACATATTAGCTGAGTGGCTTTTGGGCATGTACCCTAGTTGTCTTATTTCTAAAATGAGGATAAGAGTACCTATATATTGTATGGTCACTAAATGAGTTAATATATGGCACCTAGTATTTCAGAATTAGTTAGTATTATTACTGTCAAACAGTTAAACCCATCAGGTGGAAAGCTGACTAGTTTGTTATTTTTAGTTTGTTTTTTGGTACGTTTTTCATCAGAATACCACTATTTTCATTTTAGTTGCTACTCTTTGACTATGACAAGGTGGAACTGGCCAATATGAATAGACTTTTCTTCCAGCCTCATCAAGCAGGATTAAGTAAAGTTCAAGCAGCAGAACATACTTTGAGGTAAATGGAATACCAGTTGAAGGCAGTGAAATTGGTGAAATCTTCCTGTGTGTATTTAGTATGAGTTAAACTAACATATAAATGCACCTGTATTTTCCTTTATAAAAATGCAGGTTTCACTTATACAAAAAGAATTTTCTTACCTCTTTGATCTGGGTTGGCAGCCTCTTTTTTGAGAGTAAATATTTTATGCTTTGAGAGCCATATGGTTTCTGTCAAAACTGCTCAACTATGCAGTTGTAGTAGCTGTAGGCAATATATCAATAAAAGTGAATGAGCACGACTGCTCCAATAAAAACTTTATTTATGGACTCTGAAATTTAAATTTCATATAGAATTTCACATCATGAAATATTGTTCTTCTTTTGACTTTTTTGTTTTCTTGCAACCATTTAAAAATGTAGAAACTATTCTTAGCTTGCAGAACTTACACAAAAAAAAAAGGTGGCAGGGTGGTAGTCAGATTTGGCCCAAGAGCCAGACTTTGCCAACCCTTACTCTAGGACGTTTCTTTGTGGTCCAAAACATATTTGCACTGAATTGGATAAGAAACAAAGAAGCTCTTCTGTCAGGCTGAACTGTAGCTAACAGAGGTAATAAAGGTTTAATTCCCAACACATAGATTGTGGGAATATTTTTGTAATCCTTCTGACAGTCTACGTGTTTTGAACCTGGTCCTTGAAGTGGGGCAAAAGAGGTAGAAGAGGACTTTGGATTTTCTTTGAGTGGCTTGAATGCCATTTCTCTAACATCTGTTAAATGATTTTTAGCTCTTTTAGTTCTTTATCTTGCTTTCTCTTACTGTTTTACTAGTAGTTTTTATAATCATTCCGTTTTTCCCTCTTAGGAACATTAATCCTGATGTTCTTTTTGAAGTACACAACTACAATATAACCACAGTAGAAAACTTTGAACATTTCATGAATAGAATAAGGTAAAATTTTATTTATGAATATTTTGCACAATGTCCAGCTCATTTTAAGTATTATTAGAAAATCTGTCAATGATTAATTAATTCACTGAGTTGGTAGGTTGATATATATTTTGTTTTTAAAATAGTTTTTAAATTTTTTGTGTAATTTTTATGTATTGGGAGCTCAGTAAAAAACATATATTGTCCAAAAAACTATAGTAACAACAAAATAAAAACAAATCTAAAAAAACCTGTTATTATGATATAACAAGGGGCCTCAATTATGAGTTCTGTGTTATAGATTATACTTCTATCTGAAAGTGGTTTTCTGCAGACTAACACCATTGAAATATTCGATTGTATTCAGTTAACTTTATTACATTTACATTTGTAGTGAAACATGAGTAAAAGTCTGTGAAAGCTGATAGGGAAATGGTAACTTTTGTGAACAGATTTTATATTTCTCGCACCCTTTTACATCTTGTATAAGAAATACTGTAATATCATTGATATTATGTTCGTAATAGTGAATACTCAATGTATACTGGGTCTTTAATATTAAATGCTATGTTATAATTATACTCAAACATTTACTGAAAGACTAAATGTATTGACTGAACAAATAAAGTCTAATTAGAGTATATTTTGTGTCCTGATTTTTTTCAAATAAAATTTATTTTCTTTGCCTAGTAATGGTGGATTAGAAGAAGGAAAACCTGTTGACCTAGTTCTTAGCTGTGTGGACAATTTTGAAGCTCGAATGACAATAAATACAGTGAGTATTCCTATTGTATAATGTGTTATATTCATGGATTTATCTATTTTCCTGTATATTCTGTCAGTATATATTCCACATTGTGAAAATAGTTCTGCATGTAAACCCTTTGATAATGTGTTTTGTTTGTTTTTAATGTTCTCTCATCCTGTTTTTGAAATTTATTCTAATGTGACCTATCTAGCCTTGTTGGTGTGGCATATATTTCAGTATCCTACTCTCTCTTATGCCAATAGAGCAAACTAAAACAGCAGATAATTCTGATGTACAATTTTTAAAATGAATGAATATCTTATAATACTGTCTTATTCTTGGTCGGCATTGGTTTTTACTTTTGTTGATTTATTTTAAGTAAATGTATAAATGTGTATAAATTGCCTACACACATGATTTCTCAAAACTAAAACTGAATTCTTTTTCTTTTGAATTACTGTGTTTTCAACTTTGCAAATGACATTTTGCATTTTTTTGTTGCTGAAATTATTTTAGAAAAATGAAGTTTTACATTAATCTAATAAGAAATCCAATAAACTATGGTTCAATTTAATTAGATATTTATATTGACTGCTTACCTGAATGCTATCAGTTTCTTTTTTAAGGAGAGTGGCGATTGCTAAGGAATTCCATTATTTACAACTTTCTTCTTTGTTTCTGAAAATTAATTTTTAAAAACTCTTTGTAATTCATTTAAACTCCAGTTTTTCATGAAAAGAACTTATGGTAAATTACTTCTTGCTTTTTTATGTTCTTTCTTGTGTTTTCACCTATTTCTATTAAGGCTTGTAATGAGCTTGGACAAACATGGATGGAGTCTGGGGTCAGTGAAAATGCAGTTTCAGGGCATATACAGCTCATAATTCCTGGAGAATCTGCTTGTTTTGCGGTATGCATGATTCATTTTGGGTTATTATTTTTCACTGTTAAGTACTGGAGTTCCTAGGGGCATTGAAAATGTTTACAATTCGAAGAAAAGACCAAACTTTGAATGAATTTGATGGAATATTATTTGGAATAACTTATACTTTTTTCCCTTTCTTTTGAAATATATTTTCTTTTATTCTTTTTCATGTAGTGTGCTCCACCGCTTGTGGTTGCTGCAAATATTGATGAGAAGACTCTGAAACGAGAAGGTGTTTGTGCAGCCAGTCTTCCTACCACTATGGGAGTGGTTGCTGGGATCTTGGTACAAAATGTGTTAAAGTGAGTGAAGGATAATTTTTCTGAATAGTCTTGTTTGCTTTTGACAAACATTTCAAATATTGGAATGACTAGCTAAGTATTTAATTTGTTTTTTTAATTTTAAATACACATATTTAAAAATTTTATGTACAATATGTGTATACTTTTATATATAAATATATTTAATTTAAATATATATTAATTAATATTACATATATCAACACACATATATTTGTGTTACTCTCTATTTGGCATATTTCTTGTTCAATGGTACAGTGGTACTTGTATATTTATTTATGAAGCATTAACCAAATGATTTAAATTTCTGCACATCTGGCCAAAGGGTGAAGACCCATAAACACGCTCGCTTCCACTGTCTTGGTTTAACATTTCTAAAAATAATATGAATGTGATTAAACATTAACTAGGGTTATATCTCTGCTATCCGTAAACAGATACCCAGCAACCGCATCATCTAAACTATAACTAATAAAGACAAACGTTTCTTTGAAGGTAAAATTAATGTCATAGAGGTTTTTTGTTTTGTTTGTTTTTTGTTTTTTGCGGTACGAGGGCCTCTCACTGTTGTGGCCTCTCCCGTTGCGAAGCACAGGCTCTGGACGCACAGGCTCAGCGGCCATGGCTCACGGGCCCAGCTGCTCCGTGGCACGTGGGATCTTCCCGGACCGGGGCACGAACCTGTGTCCCCTGCATCAGCAGGAGGACTCTCAACCACTGCGCCACCAGGGAAGCCCGGTCATAGAGTTTTTGAACCAACTCATACTTTATGAAAAGCAGAACTGCTTTAGTTGTGCCTTGACTCAGGCCATTTTTTTCCCTCACTTTACAATGTTAATAAGCTTAGTTATATTTCTTAAGCATCCAATATAATAAGAACAAATTGCAGGGCTTCCCTGGTGGTGCAGTGGTTGAGGGTCCGCCTGCCGATGCAGGGGACACGGGTTCGTGTCCCAGTCCGGGAGGATCCCATGTGCTGTGGAGTGGCTGGGCCCGTGGGCCGTGGCTGCTGGGCCTGCGCGTCCGGAGCCTTGCTCCGCAATGGGAGAGGCCGCGGCGGTAAGAGGCCCGCGTACTGAAAAAAAAAAAAAAAAAAAAAAAAAAAGAACAAATTGCAACATGTTACAGGCAGGCACTCTAATATCATTTATCAGCCATCAGCAAAGAAATACCAGAATATATAAGAACCCTCAAGGCAACTGTCTGGGGCTGTTTCAGATGAGACAAATAGCCTGTCAAATTTCAGTAGGTCTTAATCTAAACACAACATTTTACAGTATGTTATGAAGAAGGGAAAAAAAAATCATGGCTACAAAGTATTCTCTTACCAGTGTGTCATATCTAGCCAACCCTCTATTGATGGACATTTAGGCTACTTACAGATTCTTTTGCTATTATTAACAGTGCTGCAAAAAGCATCTTGCATATATCTTTGTAGAGTAGATTTTTGTACAGTGAATTTTTAGAAGTGGAATTTGAATTTCTAAGTTTATGCAATACTTACTTTAACAGATATTACTAAATTTCTCCTTCAAAAGGTTGGTACATTTCCATGACAGTGTGGGAGTACCTGGTTTGTCCACATCTTTGGTAACATTGGGTGTCATCAAACTTTTTTTTTTGAAGTATAGTTAATTTACAGTGTTGTGTTAGTTTCAGGTGTACAGCAAAGTGATATATATTCTTTTTCAGATTCTTTTCCATTATAGGTTATTACAAGATACTGAGTATAGTTCCCTGTGCTATACATTAGGTCCTTGTTGTTAACCTATTTTATATACAGTAATGTGTATATCCCAAACTCCTAACTTATCCTCCTCCCTCCTCGCCCCCCTCCCACTATCCCCTTTGTTTTCTATGTCTGAGTCTGTTTATGTTTTGTAAATAAGTTCATTTGTATCAATTTTTTAGATTCCACATATAAGTGATATCATATGATATTTGTCTTTCTCTGTCTGACTTCACTTAGTCTGATAATCTCTAGGTCCATCCATGTTGCTGCAAATGGCATTATTTCATTCTTTTTTATGGCTGAGTAATATTCCATTGTATATATATACCACATCTTTATCCATTCATCTGCTGATGGACAAGGTTGCTTCCATGTCTTGGCTATTGTAAATAGTGCTGCTGTGAACATTGGGGTGCATGTATCTTTTTGAATTAGAGTTTTCTCTGGATAGATGCCCAGGAGTGGGATTGCTGCATCATATGATAACTCTGTTTTTAGTTTTTTAAAGAACTTCTGTTCTGCATAGTGGCTGCACCAATATACATTCTCACCAACAGTGTAGGAGGGGTCCTTTTTCTCCACACCCTCTCCAGCATTTATTATTTGTAGACTTTTTGATGAAGGCCATTCTGACCAGTGTGACGTGATACCTTATTGTGGTTTTGATTTGCATTTCTCTAATGATTAATGATGTTGAGCATTTTTTCATGTGCCTTTGGCCATCTGCATGTCTTCTTTGGAGAAATGTCTGTTTAGGTCTTCTGCCCATTTTTTGATTGGGTTGTTTGTTTTTTTGATATTGAGCTATATGAGCTGTTTGTATATTTGGAAATTAATCCCTTGTTGGTAGCATTATTTGCAAATATTTTCTCCCAGTCCGTAGGTTGTTTTTTAATTTTTTTTATGGTTTCCTTCACTGTGCAAAAGCTTTTAAGTTTAATTAGGTCCCATTTGTTTATTTTTGTTTTTATTTCCATCACTCTAGGAGACAGATCCAAAAAAATATTTCTGTGATTTATGTCAAAGAGTGTTCTGCTTATGTGTTTCTCTAGGAGTTTTATAGTACCCAGTTTTACATTTAGGTCTTTAATCCATTTTGAGTTTAGTTTTGTATGTGGTGTTAGAGTCATCAAACTCCTTTATCTTTGTCAATTTGATAGGTGAAAAATGGGTATCTCATTTTAATTTACAGTTGTGAAAAGGGTTGAGCACTTATATTTTTCTGTGAATTGTCTTCTCACATCCTTTGCTCAGTTTTTTTGTCTTTCCTTGTTGTATATTAAGAACATGCATTCGCAGATTTTTTCCTTTTGTTGTTTATCTTTTGTACATGATTTTTCAGCTTTTCTATAAGCTTCTAAAAGGAATCAGATTTGACTGGAAGGGAGCACAGGGAGCTTTATGGCATACTGGAAATGCACTATACAGTCTGCCCACCATTTCCTTGGGTTCTGCATTTGTGGATTCAACCAACTGTGGATCGAAAATATTAAAAAAAAAAAATTCCGGAAAGTTCCAAAAGCGAAACTTGAATTTGCCACAAGCTTCCAACTATTTATATAGCATCTGCATTGTATTTACAACTATTTACATAGCATTTACATTGTATTAGGTATTATAAGTAATCTAGAGATGATTTAAAATATATGGGAGGATGTGCACAGTTTATATGCAAATACTATACCACTTTATATAAGGGGCTTAATTTTGGTATCCTGTGGGTGGGGGGTGTTCTGGAACCAATCTCCCATAGATACTGAGTGCCAACTATATTTTGATCTGGTAGAGAATATTACATGGGTGAATACTTTTGTAACATTTTATTGAGATTTAATACAAATTTAAGATTGTAAACTTTGCAGCAAGTTATATATAAACAACTTTAAAAAATTAGATTTAGTACCATATCTCAGAGATTTTTAAGATACACTTCTGCCACATAACTTCTGTGAAATTAATATGCTTCTTAAAGTTGTTGACATGTCATAGTTTAATTGGCAGCATTTTATCTTTATTACATGTTCAAAAAATAATAGTGCATTCTATGGTTGATGAAATGGAGTAGCCTTTCTTCACTGCATTCATTCAACAAAATCTACTATAAGCCAGGCCCTGTAAACAAGATAAGAAATTTGTTTTCTGGGTTGCTTGTTACAAAAATCATTACCTTCTTAAAAGTCATTTTTTAAAAAGTCAGTTACTTTTTTTCTAATACTTTTATGGTTTTATTTCTTTAGTTAAGTCTACTTTGATTTGTTTTTCTAGGTTTCTGTTAAATTTTGGTACTGTTAGTTTTTACCTTGGATACAATGCAATGCAGGATTTTTTCCCTACTATGTCCATGAAGCCAAATCCTCAGTGTGATGACAGAAATTGTAGGAAGCAACAGGAAGAATATAAGGTATATGTCAATGTGTCACAATGCATGAGAGATCATATTGCATAGGACAATAACTTAAAACAAAAAATTATTTAGATTTGGAATACAAGGTAAATGGATTCTGGATTTTTAAAGGTTTAATTTATTCACCATACTTTAACATGAAAATTCTGTTCAAAGTCCTTTCTTGCTTTTGGTAAGATAAAACTGTCTGAATTCATTAAAAATTTTTTTTTTTAATTTTAATTTTTTTAAACTAACATATACTTGATGTATTGATACAATATTATGTTAGTTTCAGGTGTACCACATAGTGATTTGACATTTGCATACATTATGAAATAAGCACCATGATAAGTCCAGTTATCATCAGTCCCCATACAAAGTTATTACAATATTATTGACCATATTCTTTATGCTGTAAATTTTATCCATGACTTATTTATTATATAATTATAGGTTTATACCTCTTTATCCCCTTCACCTGTTTCACTCCCCACCTCCCCTATGGCAACATCATTTGTTTTCTGTATCTGTGAGTCTCTTTTCATTTTGTTTTGTTTTTAGATCCCACATTTAAGTGAGATTATATGGTATTTGTCTGACTTATTTCATTTAGCATAATACCTTCTAGTTCCATCCATGTTGTCGCAAATAGTAAAGATTCTTTTTTATGGCTGAATAATATTCCATTGTATATATGTACCACATTTTCTTTATCCATTTATCTGTTGATGGACACTTAGGTTGCTTCCATGTCTTGGCTGTTGTAAATAGTGCTGCAGTGAACATTGGAGTGCATATATCTTTTCTTTGTTTTGTTTTGTTTTTTTGTTTTTTGCGGTACGCGGGGCTCCGGATGCGCAGGCTCAGTGGCCATGGCTCACGGGCCTAGCCGCTCTGCGGCATGTGGGATCTTCCCAGACCGGGGCAAGAACCTGTGTCCCCCGCATCGGCAGGCGGACTCTCAACCACTGCGCCACCAGGGAAGCCTGCATATATCTTTTGAGTTAGTGTTTTTGTTTTCTTAAAAAAAAAATACCCAGAAGTAAAATTGCTGGATCATATGGTAGTTGTATTTTTAATATTTTGAAGCACCTCCATACTGTTTAGTGGCTGCAACAATTTACAGTCCCAGCAACAGTGCACAAGGTTTCCCTTTTTTCCATATCCTCGCCAACACTTGTTATTTGTTGTCTTTTTGATAATAGTCATTCTGACAGGTGTTACCTCATTGTGGTTTTGATTTGCATTTCCCTGATGATTAGTGATATGTGTCTGCTAACTATCTGTATGTCTTCCTTAGAAAAAAGCCTATCTGAATTCTTGGTTCTGATCAATTCTGACTGATGTTTCAGAGAACTGAAAATGAGTAAAAACACTGATACTGTTTGATTTCTACAGAAAAAGGTAGCAGCACTGCCCACACAGGAGGTTGTTCAAGAAGAGGAAGAAATAATACATGACGACAATGAGTGGGGTAAGAATTGTTTCATAAATTGAAATGGCAGCATAAAACAATCTTTTATGGGAGGGAAACTGATTCTAATTAAGATATACAAGTTTTTTTTTTTTTTGCGGTATGCGGGCCTCTCACTGTTGTGGCCTCTCCCGCTGCGGAGCACAGGCTCCGGACGCGCAGCCTCAGTGGCCATGGCTCACGGGCCCAGCCACTCCGCGGCACGTGGGATCCTCCCACACCGGGGCACAAACTCACGTCCCCTGCATCGGCAGGCGGACTCCCAACCACTGCGCCACCAGGGAAGCCCGATATACAAGTTTTGAATGATTATTGCTCATTAAGTTCCTTAAAAACTGTTTTAAGATCAAGTTTAACCTTACAGGTATTGAGTTGGTATCTGAGGTTTCAGAAGAGGAACTGAAAAATTCTTCAGGTCCAATTCCTGACTTACCTGAAGGAATTACAGTGGCATATACAGTTCCGCAAAAGGTACATCTAAAATCTGTTTACCATAAGTAAATATAAGAGAAAATTTCTATTTATTTTCTTTCATCTTCAACCTGTTTTATAATGCCAATGCAGTATTTCCTATTTTAGGTGTTTTACATTATAGGCATTAAAATTTGTGAAAGAGTTATTCAGTGTTAATATGGAAATACAGGCACAGCACAGTTTAAACTGTTTGAAAACATAGATGTAAAATAGTTTTGCTCACTCATTTGTGGATCAAGTGAAATAGATTTTGATTAAATGACAGTACCATTTTTTTGGTATATTGATAAGTTTTAGCCACAATATCATTTAAAAATACCACTTCTGTAGAGATCTCAAGAACATTGAAATTACTGCTTGTCTATCCTAAAAATTAGAAGGCATATTTATTAAAGAAATTGTACTTTGTAAACTTGTTGAACATGGTTAAGGCTTACTGATTATATGTTCCTAAGCATTAAGAACTTTATTTAATTGGTTATTTTTTCACCATGTTTCCCTCATTTATGGATAGCAAGAAGATCCTGTACCTGGAGTAACAGTGGAAGATTCTGGTGAAAGCTTGGAAGACCTCATGGCCAAGATGAAGAACATGTAAATAATGGACTGGCCTGTATTTTATTTCCTGTGTCTAAACCTGTTCCCTAGCAATTAAAAAGAAAATCATTTAAAACTGAGAAAACTTAGGGCAACATCAGTTGATGTATAATCTTCACTGAATTGTTATACTGTTTAAAAATGCTGTGACTATTGCTTGTTACTCCCCTCCACCTTCAACTAAATCAGAAACTCTCCTAAAACTCATGTTTCATTCTAGTAAGAAAACTTCAAAGGATTATTGCAGGCAGTTATAAATCTTATTTAAAACTTAGCCATTGAACTGTTTTGGCCTTTTGGGAGGGGTGGGAAGAAAGGACCAATTTGATTTGCCTGAGGCCATGGACAACAGAATAGTGTGTGGTCAAATATAGGGAAAGGACAAGAGGTACAACCTATTGATTAGAGCCAGCAGGCATCTACTCATTGTGTTTGGAATTGCTCTCTACAGGAAAACTGCCCACTACTACTAACTTGAGCAACAATGAATTTCAAATAGTAAACCTATAAAATAAAAACATCCTTTCAAATGTTTCCTGATGAAACACAAGCTGAAATACAGTCATTGGAAAAGTCTGTAAAACTCTGAATTATATATTCAAAACAAGACAGAGGCAAATAAGAGGAAGCTTTCTTCATGGATAGACAGATAAAGATATTTTCAGGATGTACAAATTATATTTCTGCACTGATTAAGAAAAAGCATATCATCTGTGGAACATATATCTGAGTCAGTGTGCTTTATTGAGCAAAAGATAAATTTAGGCTAAGATCATCTAAATTATACCCATCATATGGGCTATCTTCTAATACTTTATTTTATTTAAATTTGATTCCGTGGGTAATTAGACATTGGCAAAGGTTTGTCCTGGTTAACAGACAATAAAAGAGGTCTAAATTGCCTCTGCAATGACTGACATGTATTTCTTCACAGGGAAGAGTGTATTTTCCCTGATCGTGACCACTAAATCGTAATTTGATAAACTGGTTTTCTCTGGATTTTGCATACAGATAATGAAGACTTAGAGAACGTTGTTTGAAATAAATTCCTAATGGTTTGGAGACTAATAAAGACACATGCATGTGTAACCATTATCTGTAGGCTGGTACTATGCTAGTCTCCTATTTTGATGACTTTTTTGCTCTGAAAAGATATAAATGTCTAAATTCTATCTCTAGGAGGAAAATGTCATTAAAAAATTAAAAGTGCATTTCCCACTTGTAAAGTAAAATTCTAAAAATAATTTCAGAAAGCCCCAAATATCAAATATGTTTAATATATTAGCTTTGAGATTTTAGCATACTGCGATTCTTATGTTTAGAGTGATGTCAGCAAAGTATGGGGATAGTTTTTCTAGCCTTGAAACATATTTACGTTGCCTTAGTAGGTCATTTGTTGTTTAAATTTTTCGTGTAGTCATCTGTAAAATAACTTTTCTAGTTTCTAGAGATGCTTTGAATTTCAAAAAAGAAATGCAGTCTTTCTAAGTCCCATTCCTTTGGTATACTAATTTGGTACCTCTGGTACACTAATTTGGTAAGGCTTTTACTTATAAGTTTATATAGTTTGATAAATAGCTAGAATCTACTATCCTTTTTTAAAAAAATTTTTATTGGAGTATAGTTGATTTACAATATGTGTTAGTTTCAGGTGTACACAAATTGAAACAGTTACACATATTAGAACCTGCTATCTTCTAAAGACCTTTTTTTATCTGTTCTTAATTTGGCACTGTACTCTGCTGGTGTCTTATACTGTACCAAATCTTATCTAATTTTTTTGTCTTATATCTTCCATTAAAGTTATTATTTTAGCAGAAAAAATCTGGTAACAAGTATCTTTTGTAACCTAGAGAGCTCTCTTGACAATCTGTATGCCATGAAAACTTGTATATGTAGGCAGCTATGAAAAATTAATCATCACTGGATTTTACATTACTAAATAAACCCATAGTGCTTGACCAGATTTATAACACTGTTGTTTCTAGTGTGAAAGATGGAAACACTCCCAAAATTGCCTTAGCACAAAGGCTCTAAATTACAGTAAAACAAACAATATGTTCAACTTTAATCCCTTGTTAATTGTTAGTGGGAAGTTAATTTGTGGTATTACTCAAATGCTTTATGTAAATAGTAAAAAAAAAAGTAATTTAGTATGCGTTTCTTTATGTAAAATTACTCCCTGAATACCTATAAACACACTGACCAACCCAAAAAGGTAATAAACATTTAACAATATTAATGAAGCTTTGACCACCCCATCACATGTTTTTTTAATATTTTTCTTTCTGTAAAGTATTAATGAATGAAAATTATAACTACCATAGTTTGGAGCCTACCAATTCCGATTTATAAATGTCTGAAAGCTACATTTTTCATTGTGAAAGGTGTATATTAATGTGCACATAATTATCCTATTTGAGTACCTCAAATACAAAGAAATGACTGTCTCAGCTATTTTTATCTTTTTAAGTAGGCATTCTACATGAAAACATTTGAGTTGATAGTGTAATTAGACCAAAATATAGTCCTTTTTTAAAAATATAGTCTTAAATTATATTTAAACTTAAACCTTTTGAAGTAGTCATCATCCCCCAACAAACTTACCATAAAGTCACTTTGAATAATATAAGTTTTCACTTTTTGTATATTTTTTAAGTCCAAATTTTATAGGAACAAAGAAAAAAATGCATATTATTCTTTTGCTATTTTTTCCTTTTTTCAGGATTCTTCTAAAATATTAATCTCAGATTATTTCCTAAAGTTTAAGGCATTTAAATTTAATATATTACTTATAGTGTGTTAAATTTCTTATACCACTAAATAATCAAATTTTAAACTCTAAAAGATTAATTCTAAAATCAATGTCTGGTATATTTGAATTCAATTACTTTGTGCCTTTCACAGCTAGTATATTTGTGAATTCAGTTACTTTGTGCCTTTCACAGCTGGCCATAACCAGAAAGATGTGTTATGGTTATATTTATCTTCTTTTTTCCCTCTTGAATTTCTCCCAGAAGGGGGAAGAATGATGCTCATTTTGTAAGATCCTACCTCATTTCTTTTAAGTCACCACTCTCGTGCCTTAGAATTAGACCACTGTTTCTCAAACATATGTGCATATGAATCTGGGGAGAGGCTGTCTGAATTAATTAGCTCTCATGTGGCGCTGATGATCCTGGTTCACAGACCACCTTGCGTAGCCAAGCCTTAGAGAACATGAACCAAAATCCTACGGAGTCACTGAAGCTCAAGTTGAGCAAACTACTCAGTGAATACTGACAGCATTCTAGTCTTTTTTGTAATGTTCAACATTTTTCTTAATTATATAAATATAATCCTCTTGTATTATTATATTATAAATAAAAGACACATTTTTCATTTTCAACAAGAACTTTATTGAACGTATTCACCCTTTTGTTCCACTACCTTCTGCCATTTTTCAGGCAACTTCATAGTTCCATCTTCCCAAAACTTTTTATGTTTTTGAGGAAAGAACTATTCCAGGTGCCTTCTACAGTCTTCCAGGGAATTGAAATTTTTTCCATTACAAGAATTTTGTAAAGACTGAAATAAATGGAAATCCGAAGGTGCAACGTCTGGCGAATATGGTGGGTGAATCAGAACTTCCCAGCCAAGCTATAACAGTTTTTGCCTGGTCATCAAAGAAACATGCAGTCTTGCGTTATTCTGATGGAAGATAATGTGTTTTCTGTTGACTAATTTTGGACGCTTTTGATGGAGTGCTGCTTTCAGTTGGTCTAACTGGGAGCAGTACTTGTTGGAATTAATTGTTTGGTTTTCTGGAAGGAGCTCATAATAGAGAACTCCCTTCCAATCCCACCATGTACACAACATCACCTTCTTTGGATGAAGATTGGCCTTTGGTTTGGTTGGTGGTGGTTCATTTCACTTGCCCAACAATCTCTTCCATTCCACATTATTGTACAGTATCCACTTTTCATCGCTTGTCACAATTTGTTTTAAAAATGGAACGTTTTCATTACGTTTAAGTAGAGAATCACATGCGAAAATACGGTCAGGAAGGTTTTTTTCACTTAACTTATGTGGAACCTAAACATCAAAGCAATTAACATAACCAAGCTGGTGCAAATGATTTTCAGTGCTTGACTTGGATATTTTGAGTATATCGGCTATCTCCCACGTGGTATAATGTGATTGTTCTCAGTTAATGTCTCGATTTGATCCCTATCAACTTCAACTGGTCTACCCAACCGTGAAGCATAGTCCACCGAGAAATCTCCAGCATGAAACTTTGCAAATTACTTTGACACGTTCAAACAGTCACAGCACCTTCTCCATACACTGCACAAATCCTTTTTGCGTTTTGGTTGCGTTTTTACCTTTCTTGAAATAATAAAGCATAATGTGCTGAAAATGTTGCTTTTTTCTTCCATCTTCAATATTAAAATGGCTATACAAAAATTCACCAATTTTGATAAATCTTTTTTAAAATTCACACTGATATGATAGCTGTCACATACAATTTAACAACATTGTTATGAATGAAGTTAAAGACAACTAAGTGCTATTAGATCCATCTTACAGAAAAAAACGAACGAAACTTTTGGCCAACCCAATATACACTGGAGTGGGAAAAAGAACTTGAAATTCCACTTTTATTCTAAAACAGTGAAATATGGTTATTACATCTTTCACCTTTACAATTAATACATGTTGGAATCTTACAAGTATTAAAATTGAAGATTTTATTTATATATAAATACATAAATGGTACAAAACATTATCCCAAATTGGCAATATTTATAAAATCTATAAAAATATTTAATTTTCAGTATAAAATGGCCAACTAATTTGAGTCTAAGATAAATGAAGACATAGATTTAGGCCATTTAAGAAAGAAGGTCATGTCCATATTTTGGGAAAGGTCAAAGAATGCCAAAGAGCTTGACCTGTTACTGCATTAATGACTTCAGATTGTGCAGGTACATTCTACACAGTAAAAACAACATACAGTGTAGAGAGCATGGAAAGCAGAGGGCTTGGCCCAATCTGCTGAATGAAAAGGTAGAATAAAAAAAATGTAGCAGTCAGAGATTCCTATTACTAGTTCGTTTTACAGAAGACAATTCATACTTTCCGTCAACATTATCCCTTTACTCCTTGAAAATTTTCTTTGAGGTAGAGAACTGGGCCAGACTGCTGCTGAAAAGCAAGATGAGGAATGATGAGGCTAAAGTAACTTGAGAGAGGAGAAGAATCACGGAATTCTTGAACCGCTTGTCTTGGCTGCTTTGCCAGCTCTTGTAGAACAGAGACCAGTCTACTCTCCATGATCAACTCTTCATGTCATCTTAGGATTCTAATGTGTCTACATCCTTGGTTCCCACACAATAGGAAAAATAATTCTTTTAAAGAACTAAAATCAAAACAATCATGACTCAAACTTCAATGTAGTCCAATACAATTTCATACAAATATCAGTTAAATCACACAAAAATAAGTTTTCTTAAAAACTATTTTTATAACTTTTAAATTCTAATGTTCCAAATGTTTCTTAATTATTTTATCCTAAGTTGCATTTGCAATGAATTGTAGTTGCTGCTATTACCTTTGTCCTTGATGAAGGAAAACATTAGGAGAATGGGTTGTTTTTAAGCTAACCGTATCTCCACTTGATGAATGTCGGGAAGGAGCTTTTCCACCCAGAAGAGACGTTTCTGCTTCTTTTATTTCCATTGCCCTTCTGTATAGTTCAGCAGCTTTTTCGAAATCCCCTTCTTCATAGCTTTGAGACAAAATTCTCAAAATGAGATTATAACCTTTTAACAATTTTAGATGATATTATAGGATACAGAAAAACAAGTTGTTGATAATTGCTCATTTTTTCCAGTGCATTCATTCAGGCAGACCAATAAAACAGAATACCCAAACTCTTCTCCTTTCTGTCTTGTGCTGTTAAGTGTCTCATAGGTGCACCATTAAGACTATGTGGTAATGGATGCAGTGAAACTGCTAAGGGAAGTTAGCATCCTGAGATAAACATATTGCAAAAATCAACATGTACTTAATGGTAAATCAGCTTTGAGGACAGCAAATTGCCCAGATTACCCTAGAGCCAGTTAGCTGCAAATGTAAACCGTCCTTCTCTATTTGCCGTGATACACTCCTCTACAAAATAGATCATGTCACCTTCATTCCACTCTGGATATTACTTCAGTATCTCTTGAAGTATATAGATCAACCCCAAACAACCCCTCCCACTACAAGAAAAAGCATATCAGCAATAAATATTTTGTGGTGCTCTATGATGAATCAAAGATGTTTTAAAAGGGGTTTTGGCTGCATGAGGAAAGTGAAAAATTCTTACCTAAGCACAGCTAAATTTTTTAATGTTTCTCCAACTCGAGGATGCATCCGACCCAGGCTGTCCTCATAAATCTTTAATGCTCTTTCATATAACGGCAAGGCCTCAATGTGTTTTTTCTTATTAAAAAAGAAACAATGGTCACTTGAACACACTGCGTTTCTGAAATTACTATTAAGGTATTCTAGACTAAGCTGACCTACTTGGGTAATAAGCACTTTTAAAAAGTTAATATCCTCCTACAAGATGTGGATAAACAGATTAATTTAGGAATAATAATGGGAGAAGCAGTATAATAAAAAGTCAGAAACTTCAGTTTTAGACTCGGCTTGGTAACCAATGACATTAATCCAATTATCTAAGCACAAACCTGTTTTTGCCCACAGGGTACCATACCTGTTTTTCACTCATCACAGGCAAATGATAGAGCTTAAGAACAATATTAGATATAGAGATGTAGGGAGTCTCCAGAATTTAAAAAAACTAAGCCTATGCAATGAACTAAACACTCAGTGTTTTACACTAAGAGGAAGGGACTATCTTACAAATATAACTTCAATAATTTCTCAAGTATTAAAGGGAACATTAGTAGATAACCTAAATGTCCTTTAATTATTTTTACTGTGCCAGATCTAATACATGTTTACCTATATTTCATACGTTAAAACCATTCACTTATAAAGAATTACAGTGTGGGAACTTACCATTTGGCTATAAAGAACAGCTAAGTTCACCAAGGCAGTAGCTACACTAGGGTGCTTTGGGCCAAAGGATTTCTGCCGGATTTCAACAGCCAGCTCATACAAAGGTACAGCTTTGTCAAGTTTCCCCTAAAAAACAAAAGTGAAATCTAACAAAAATATTAAAGCAATAAATACTTTCTGATCAGAGCTTGTTCCATAAATATAATTTTCTATGAAAAAGTAATTTTGAGGAAAAAAGTTCAGAAGCATTTCCTCCCAATTTAATGGTTAAGTTTATAGACAACTGACATCAAATAGAACATGTAAGTACAGCTACACTGAATATGAAAACATTTTCTTTGATAACTCAGAAAGTCCTTTAGGATCATCCATTATTACTGTTTCTGATGAAGTAAAAAGTATGTTTGCTACTGTACATAATTTAGAGATAGCATCAAAATAAGAACTTGTTTTCCACCAAATCCTTTCCAGATTATTCTTTCTTTTTTACTTGAAAGTTAGGCAGAAATAGCAACTATGGATCCTTCATACTAAGACATCAACTTCAGTACCAGGAGGACCAGCAAGTTTCCCACAAAGTCTAAATACAGTCTAACTCTGTAACTGTGCTAAATGAAAGCAGACTTCTCTGCTTCTCTTTCTTTCTTTCTTTTTTTTTTTGAGAACAGCTATAAACACTCCAAATATCACTCAGGCTAGAACCCTATGGTAAAGAATGGTTACATTTAATTGCAAGCAAAGAAAAGAAAGAATGAAATTAAAATGGTCATTTAACCAGCTACAAGAGACTCCTCCTTCAGCCCTAACATTTGGGTGATTCGTTATGTTTCTGGTAGCTTAACACAGCAAACCTAATCCTGGTTGAATTTTAGAACTCCTGAAATGTAATAGAAGAATAAGTTCTAATTAGAGTGCTGACAAATGCATTTGTATTTAGAATGTATTTTTAAAAACTAAACCAGTTAAGTCTGAAATAATATTTTTATTTATTTTTTAAAATTAATTTTTATTGGAGTATAATTGCTTTACAATGTTGTGTTAGTTTCTGCTGTACAGCAAAGTGAATCAGTTATACATATATCCCCTCTTTTTTAGACTTCCTTCCCATTTAGGTCACCACAGATCACTGAGTAGGGTTCCTTGTGCTGCTAAACAGTAGGTTCTCATTAGTTACCTATTTTATACATAGTAGTGTATATATGTCAATCCCAATCTCCCAATTTGTCCCACCCTCCCCTTCCCCGCTTGGTAACCATAAGTTTATTCTCTACATCTGTGCCTCTATTTCTGCTTTGCCAGTAAGTTCATCTGTACCATTTTTCTAGATTCCACATAAAAGCAGTATTATACGATATTTATTTTTCTCTTTCCAACTTACTTCACTCTGTATGACAATCTCTATGTCCATCCATATCTCTACAAATGGCACTATTTCATTCCTTTTTATGGCTGAGTAATATTCCATTGTATATATGTACCACATCTTCTTTACCCATTCTTCTGTCGATGGGCATTTAGGTTACTTCTGTGTCCTGGCTATTGTAAATAGTGCTGCAATGAACATCGGGGTGCATACCTCCTTTTGAATTATGGTTTGCTCTGGAGATATGCCCAGGAGTGGGATTGCTGGGTCATATGGTAGTTGTCTTTTTAGTTTTTTAAGGAACCTCCATACTGTTCTCCATAGTGGCTGTATCAATTTACATCCCCACCAACAGTGCAAGAGGGTTCCCTTTTCTCCATACCCTCTCCAGCATTTGTTGTTTGTAGATTTTTTGATGATGGCCATTCTGACCTGTGTGAGGTGATACCTCATTATAGTTTTGATATGCATTTCTCTAATACTTAGTGATGTTGAGCATCTTTTCATGTGTTTGTTGGCCATCTGTATGTCTTTGGAGAAATGTCTATTTAGGTCTTCTGTCCATTTTTGGATTGGGTTGTTTGTTTTTTTGTTATTGAGCTGCATGAGCTATCTGTATATTTTGGAGATTAATCCCTTGTCATTTGCTTTGTTTGCAAATATTTTCTCCCATTCTGAGGGTTGTCTTTTTGTTTTTTTAAGGTTTCCTTTGCTGTGCAAAAGCTTTTAAGTTTAATCAGGTCCCATTTGCTTATTTTTGTTTTTATTTTCATTAATCTAGGAGGTGGATCATAAAAGATCTTGCTGCTATTTATGTCAAAGAATGTTCTATGTTTTCCTCTAAGAGTTTGATAGTGTCTGGCCTTACATTTAGGTGTTTAATCTATTTTGAGTTTCTTTTTGTGTATGGTGTAAGGGAGTGTTCTAATTTCATTCTTTTACATGTAGCTGTCCAGTTTTCCCAGCACCACTTATTGAAGAGGCTGTCTTTTCTCCATTGTATATTCTTGCCTCCTTTGTCATAGATTAGGTGACCGTAGGTGTGTGTGTTTATCTCTGGGTTTTCTATTCTGTTCCATTGATCTATATGTCTGTTTTTGTGCCAGTATCATACTGTCCTGATTACTGTAGCTTTGTAGTACAGTCTGAAGTCAGGGAGCCTTATTTCTCCAGCTCTGGTTTTCTTTCTCAAGATTGCTTTGGTTATTCGGGGTCCTTTGTGTCTCCATACAAATTGTAAAATTTTTTGTTGTAATTCTGTGAAAAATGCCATTGGTAATTTGATAGGGATTGCATTGAATCTGTAGATTGCTTTGGATAGTATAGTCATTTTCACAATATTGATTCTTCCCATCCAAGTACATGGTATATCTCTCCATCTGTTTGTGTCTCTTTGATGAAGTAATATTTTTAAATGTTCTACTCAGCTACTTGTTTAAAAATTAAATCAGTATGATTTAAAAGCTCATAGGAATAGTCTATCCATCAGAAGATAAATTATTTTGCTAATAGCAATTATGGCTTAATTGGTATATTATAAAACACATGTAGGCACGCCAAGGATTACCTACCATTTTCTTATACAAGACTGCAAGATGCTTCACTGTATAAGCCAAAGAAGGGTGATCAGGAGCTAATGCTCGTCTCCGAATGTCTAAGGCTCTTTCATAAAGTTCTTCTGCTTTATCATACTGTTTCTTTTCATTGCATAGAGCCGCCAGATTATTCAAAGACTGGGCACAGTCAGGGTGATCTGGTCCTAGAACTCGCTCCCTCATCTCCAAGGAACGCTTCAGAAACTGGTCAGCTGTTCTATGAACAAAAGCCACAAATGGTTTAAACAATTTATTCTCTAGAAGTGAGAATCCCTAGCCATAGTTAGGTGGAGAACTGAAGCACTTTTATTCTTAAATCCAAGATAGTTAAAATGAAGGATTCAGCTCAAAATCCTCTCCCCCTCTTTCCCACCCCCTCATCTCTTCCTGCCCTTTTCCAAAAACTAAAAATGCTTTCCTGATAGTGTGAAAGCCTAAAGTATCTGGACGATTGTCTCAATTCTCCACTTCATTTCTAAAAGACAAACCCATAAATAGTTTCCAAAACAAATTTTTTTATCTTTAAAAATTACTAGGCCAAACTCAAAACATTTTGGTATTCTTTCTTTCTCCCTTTGTAGTACTAAATAATTTTTAATAAAAGAACCCTTTGTGAAGTGGGCTAAATATTGTTGTGTTTTTCTGGTATCCAAAGTGTCAAATTTGTTATATTTTTCTGACATACAAAGAAGTCCAAAAACACCTCTTTGTCATAAATATTAATGCCTTTGTGAGTCTTTATGCTCAAATAAACTGAAGAATAAAACTAGCAGCCATCTACATTCTTTAGTCCCAAGTTTGTTCTTATGTGAGATCTTATGTACAATATCTACACAAACTCACTTTTCATAAACATATAAAACATACTAGGGAAGCTAGAGAATAACTTTTTAGTTACTAAAGAAACAATGTGAAAGGAAACAGTAGAGAAAATGTCATGGTCCTTGTTAAGTGTGGCCATGTTCATAACATACCATACATGAAATTCGGCATGGTTTCTATCAATTTTTTCTAGCTTAGCTTGATATTAATGTAAAACAGCTTTGTATCTAAGAGACAAAATGGATACCTGTTTTCATTATTAACACCATGGTACTCACTCCAGGTTGTTCTGAAGATAGTAGAGCACACCCAGTTCATTGAGGGTCCGAGCATTGTCAGGTGTATCCTTACCTAACGTGAGCTCTTCTAACTGTAGGGCCCGTCTACGTAAAAGGGCAAATCCATACTGCAGCAAACACAAGAAATTCACAACAATCACCAAGTAAGTGCAATCTTTGATTCTGAAGCAATATACTAGGGTTCTGAAAAAATCCTTTCTCCTTTTTTTTCCCTTTAAAGTAGATTACAATTACTTTAAGTATCATACTGAATTAATCTAATGATTTATGAAAATATATATACTTCCATGTAGCATCACATTCTTAAATTCATTAAAAAACTATTTTGTGAAAATAATTATGAGATTATTTTAGCAAAATGAACTGAATCCCAAAGTGCTTCAAAAAGATTAGGAAACAATTAACATGCATATATTTATTAACCCTATTACTAAACATTTAAATATCGGGTACTTAAAATTGCAAATAGCACTTACAACTAGAAGACAAATAAGTCCTCGAGCTCAAATGTACAGCATAGCGAATACAAGCAAAAATACTGTATTAAAATCATCAAACTTGCTAAGAGACTAGATCTTAATTATTCCCACCACAAAAAAGAAACGATAATTATGTGATGTGATAGAGGTGTTAGCTAACGCTATGGTAATAATCATATTACAATATATAAATGCATCAGATAAGCATGTTGTACATCTTAAATTTACACAATGTTAGATGTCAAATATATTTCAATTTAAAAAATTGCACATAGCATTTTAAGTTAAAACAAACAAATATGCTATATTTAGATTTTACTAGCAGCTTAGATAAATGAAAAATTTTTTGCACTCAAGGGTAATAATTTCTTGGCATTTGAATCTAACATAAAGTGTTTACTAAATTTTTTTTATTCTGTTTTCCAACCCTTTAAAGAATTGATACAGCTTTTAAGTCCATCTTCTAAAATCTTAATTAACTTTAAATTAACTGAATAGTTCTACTTTTTAAAAATTAAAAAAAATCCCCAGATTTATTGATATAATTGACATATAACATTGTGTAAGTTTAAAGTGTAAAACACGATGATACGTATGTAGTGTAAAATGATTACCACAATACATAGTTCCACTTTTTAAAAGTCTACTAATTTGTACTTCTCAGTGATACTAATATTTAAACGTGTATTATAAATAAGAAAATGTTAATCAGTACTTCCGTAGAAGTCACTTTAAAATCTAAAGTTCTTAAATATGTGAGGTTTATGCATCTACATTATGATATTCAGAGATGTTCTAATTCCTTTTTGTTCAAAACACAACACAAAAGAAATCTGCATTACCAAGTTGCCTTTTCTCCTTGTAGCTTTCTGACGAATTTTAAAAGATTTTTTTCTAAAATGTTCAGCTTGTTCATATCTTAAAAAAAAAAAAAAAAAAAAGTCAAACGAAAGAAACATATGTCCAAAGTGTCATACTTCAGTGAAATGAAACCACCAGTGTAAAGTTTTTTTGGCTAATTAAATACAGGATTATTTCTAGAAGTGATAGTCATATGGAATTAAAAATCTTTAACAAAAACTTTCATAAAACAAAATCTAACAAAATAAATCTAGTCCTCCAAGTAGCTGACATTTAACTGTTTTTAACTGATTAAACTCATTTTGAATCTCTAAAGGGTGATCTAACTAAATGAAAATCCAAAACTTTAGTTTGCTATATCAGCTTCCACACAGGTTATTTTTTTGTCAAATAGAAATGTGAAAATCACACAAAATCTGTGTGAAACAATACTTCTAGAAGTTAAAAGAAAAAATTCCAATATGTATCATTTCTGACTGAGCAAAACAAATGATTTCACATAGAGAAAGAGATATCATTCGGAAGGATTATTATACTAGGGATCAGCAAACTTCTTCTGTAAAAGGCTAGATAGTAAACATTTCAGGCTTTGTGGGTCCCGCGGTCTCTGTTGCAAATAGAAAACTGCTGTTGAAGCATGGAAGCGACCACAGACAATATGTAAATGAAAAAAATGTGGCTGTGTTACACTACAACTCTACGTCCCAAACAGGGAAACTTCTGGACTTGGCATGTGGGCAACAGTTTGCTGCCCCCTGTATTAGTAGTACACTCAATATTACAGAGTTAGCGAAGAAGCCCGGTTTCAAACCTAACTATATGACTCCAAAGTCCATGCTCTATCCTTTGCACATCTTGAAATAGAGATGAATCTTGTAGTTCTAATATTCTGTTCACCCCCCAGACCAAGAATAATATTTGAACATGGTGGATTCGAAAGAATATAGGATAAGGAAAATATGGGATATGGAAAAATACACAGCCACAAAACAAAGCCTCCCACATAAGTACATTAAGAACTGTAACTCCCTGTCATAAAACCAGAGAATTACCAATTGAAATCTTACTTATTTTGTTTCTGGTACAAAGTTGCAAGTGCTTCAAGTTCGCGAGCAATATGTGGATGGTCCGCACCATAGGCATTTTCTGAGATTTCCAATGCCTGTTTATATAGTTGTTCAGCATTGCCAAACTTCTTCCACTGCACGTACACACTCGCTAGTTGGTGGAGGGACTGAGCTACTTGTGGGTGATCTGGATCTAAAGCTGTTTCTCGAATTTCTAGAGACCTCTGCAAAGGCACCACAGCCTGGGGGAAGAAAAAGGTTAAAGGCCAATTAAAGTGAGTGAAATGCTGTAAGATCTTATTAGCACAACAAATAAAAGCTGCATTAACTCCTAGGAAGGAGAGAAGAGTAAACATGAAAACCCACACAGTCTCTAACTCCCTGTTGAAGTTACCTGACTGAGAAGGCCTAGATCCTTGAGAAATCGCCCCAGGGTTTCATAAAGGTCAGCTAAGCAAATCATGCTCTCCTCGCCTTCACAGTTTTTCTCATACTGCTTCAATGAATCAAAGTATTCTGCTGCCATCGCGCTTTTGTCTTTACCAACAAACTGCCAGTAACTCAGCAACTCAGCAAAGTGTCCTCTGTTGCAACAAATAACAGTAATTTAATGAAAAAGAAACTTTAAACCCCACTATTGAGTGAAGATGCCATAATTCATATCAAGCTATCGATAGTTTATTAGTAGGCTAGTCCAGTGTAGTGAAGTAAGGGTGTAGACTGGAACTGCCATCTTGAGTCCACAGCAGCCTAGCTGTGTGCTCTCTTACACCTCATCATCCTCATCTGCAGAAGAGGCACACCGACACCACCTGCCTCAGGTGTTACTGTAAGGAGATTATGGACTGTAGCAAGTACTCCATAGTGTTGGCTGTTACCATTAATATCATTATGGTTACTCACCAATGGAAACCTATCATAACCCTGTTTAGACATTTCATGATATGCAGGCAACTGCTGAGTTCACCCCAAAATTATTTTAAATGATAGAAATCAGAACAGAAGACTAATGAAACACAGGCAAACTGTCAGAATATCTGCTTTGTATTTTCATCAAGGAATTGAATGATAAAAGTAAGCTTATTCATCTATTGATGGTATTAAGAAGGATGGGAGAGATGGTAAACTAAAGGATGAATCTGATTTCAAATGAAATCATGAAAAACTGGGATGAGATCAGAAATAATCTATAAGGTGAAACAAAGAAATTTGAGAGAGTTCACTAAGAAGTAAAACAAATTATGCATCTAAATTATGAGAAGTGGGTATGAGGAGAAGATGGCGGAAGAGTAAGACGCGGAGATCACCTTCCTCCCCACAGATACACAAGAAATACATCTACACGAGGAACAACTCCTACAGAACACCTACTGAACGCTGGCAGAAGTCCTCAGACGTCCCAAAAGGCAAGAAAGTCCCCATGTACCTGGAAAGGGCAAAAGAAAAAAGAATAAACAAAGACAAAATGATAGGGACGGGACCTGCACCAGTGGGAGGGAGCTGTGAAGGAGGAAAGGTTCCACACACTAGGAAGCCCCATCGCGGGCGTACACTGCGGGTGGCGGAGGGGGAAAGCTTCGGAGCCAAGGAGGAGAGCACAGCAACAGGGGTGCGGGGGGCAAAGCGGAGAGATTCCCGCACAGAGGATCGGTGCCGACCGGCGCTCACCAGACCGAGAGGCTTGTCTGCTCACCAGCCGGGGCGGGCAGGGCTGGGAGCTGAGGCTCGGGCTTCGGTCGGAGCGCAGGGAGAGGACTGGGGTTGGCGGCGTGAACACTGCCTGCAGGGGGTTAGTGCACCACGGGGAGGGAGTCCGGGAAAAGTCTGGACCTGCTGAAGAGGCAAGAGACTTTTTCTTCCCTCTATGTTTCCTGGTGCGCGAGGAGAGGGGATTAAGAGCGCTGCTTAAAGGAGCTTCAGAGACGGGCGTGAGCCGCGGCTAACATCGCGGACCCCAGAGACCGGCATGAGACGCTAAGGCTGCTGCTGCCGACACCAAGAAGCCTGTGTGCGAGCACAGGTCACTATCCATAACCCCCTTTCGGGGAGCCTGTGCAGCCCGCCACTGCCAGGGTCCCGGGATCCAGGGACAACTTCCCCGGGAAAACGCACGGCGCGCCTCAGGCTGGTGCAACATCACGACGGCCTCTGCCGCCGCAGGCTCGCCCCGCACTCCGTACCCCTCCCTCCCCACGGCCTGAGTGAGCCACAGTCCCAGAAGCAGCTGCTCCTTTAACCCCGTCCTGTCTGAGCGAAGAACAGACGCGCTCCGGCGACTTACACGCAGAGACGGGGCCAAATCCAAAATTTAGCCCCTGGAGCTGTGAGAACAAAGAAGAGAAAGGGAAATCTCTCCCAGCAGCCTCAGAAGCAGCTGATTAAAGCTCCACAATCAACTTGATGTACCCTGCATCTGTGGAATACATGAATAGACAACGAATCTTCCCAAATTAAGGAGGTGGACTTTGAGAGCAAGATATATTATTATTTCCCCTTTTCCTCTTTTTGTGAGTGTGTATGTGTATGTTTCTGTGTGAGATTTTGTCTGTATAGCTTTGCTTCCACCATTTGTCCTAGGGTTCTATCCGTCCGTTTTTTTTGTTTGTTTTTTTCTTTATTAAAAAAATTTTTTTTCTTAATAATTATTTTTTAATAACTTTGTTATTTTATCTTTCTTTTCTTTTCTTTCTTTCTTTCCTTCCCTCCCTCCATCCCTCGCTTCTTTCTTTCTCTCTCTCTCACTCTCTCTCTCTCCCTCCCTCCCTCTCTCTCTCTCTCTCTTTCTTTCTTTTGCTCTTCTTTTTCTCCCTTTTATTCTGAGTGGTGTGGATGAAAGGCTCTTGGTGCTGCAGCCAGGAGTCAGTGCTGTGCCTCCGAGGTGGGAAAGCCAACTTCAGGACACTGGTCCACAACAGACCTCCCAGCTCCACATAATATCAAACGGTGAAAATCTCCCAGATATCTCCATCTCAACACCAGCACCCAGCTTCATTCAACGACGAGCAAGCTACAGTGCTGGACACCCTATGCCAAACAACTAGCAAGACAGGAACACAACCCCACCCATTAGCAGAGAGGCTGCCTAAAATCATAGTAAGTCCACAGACACCCCAAAACACACCACCAGACGTGGACCTGCCCACCAGAAAGACAAGATCCAGCCTCATCCACAAGAACAAAGGCACTAGTCCCCTCCACCAGGAAGCCTACACAACCCACTGAACCAACCTTAGCCACTGGGGACAGACACCAAAAACAACGGGAACTACGAACCTGCAGCCTGCAGGTTCCCAACACAGTAAGACCCAACACAGTAAGACCCCAAACACAGTAAGATAAGCAAAATGAGAAGACAGAAAAACACACAACAGATGAAGGAGCAAAGTAAAAACACATCAAACCTAACAAATGAAGAGGAAATAGGCAGTCTACCTGAAAAAGAATTCAGCATAATGATAGTAAAGATGATCCAAAATCTTGGAAATAGAATAGACAAAATGCAAGAAACATTTAACCTAACTCAAGTACCTAAGAGAACTAAAGATGAAACAAGCAATGATGAACACAATAAATGAAATTAAAAATGCTCTAGATGGATCAACAGCAGAATAACTGAAGCAGAAGAACAGATAAGTGACTTGGAAGATAAAATAGTGGAAATAACTACTACAGAGCAGAATAAAGAAAAAAGAATGAAAAGAACTGAAGACAGTCTCAGAGACTTCTGGGACAATACTAAACGCATCAACATTCGAATTATAGGGGTTCCAGAAGAAGAAGAGAAAAAGAAAGGGACTGAGAAAATATTTGAAGAGATTATAGTTGAAAACTTCCCTAATATGGGAAAGGAAATAGTTAATCAAGTCCAGGAAGCACAGAGAGTCCCATACAGGATAAATCCAAGGAGAAATACGCCAAGACACATACTAATGAAACTGTCAAAAATTAAATACAAAGAAAACATATTAAAAGCAGCAAGGGAAAAACAAGAAATAACACAAAAGGGAATCCCCATAAGGTTAACAGCTGATGTTTCAGCAGAAACTCTGCAAGCCAGAAGGGACTGGCAGGACATATTTAAAGTGATGAAGGGGAAAAACCTGCAACCAAGATTACTCTACCCAGCAAGGATCTCATTCTGATTTGATGGAGAAATTAAAACCTTAACAGACAAGCAAAAGCTGAGAGAGTTCAGCACCACCAAACCAGCTTTACAGCAAATGCTACAGGAACTTCTCTAGGCAAGAAACACAAGAGAAGGAAAAGACCTACAATAATTAAGGCAAAACAATTAATTAAATGGGAATAGGAACATACATATCGATAATTACCTTAAATGTAAATGGACTAAATGCTCCCACCAAAAGACACAGATTGGCTGAATGGATACAAAAACAAGACCCATATATATGTGGCCTACATGAGACCTACTTCAGACCTAGAGACACATACAGACTGAAAGTAAGGGCTTAGAAAAAGATATTCCATGCAAATGCAAACCAAAAGAAAGCTGGAGTAGCAGTCCTCATATCAGACAAAATAGACTTTAAAATAAAGACTATTAGAAGAGACAAAGAAGGACACTACATAATGATCAAGGGATCAATCCAAGAAGAAGATATAACAACTGTAAATATGTATGCACCCAACATAGGAGCACCTCAATACATAAGGCAAATACTAACAGCCATAAAAGGGGAAATTGACAGTAACACATTCATAGTAGGGGACTTTAACACCCCACCTTCACCAATGGACAGATCATCCAAAATGAAAATAAATAAGGAAACACAAGCTTTAAATGATACATTAAACAACATGGACTTAATTGATATTTATAGGACATTCCATCCCAAAACAACAGAATGCACAATTTTCTAAAGTACTCATGGAACATTCTCTAGGACAGATCATATCTTGGGTCACAAATCAAGCCTTGGTAAATTTAAGAAAATTGAAATTGTATCAAGTATCTTTTCCGACCACAACGCTATGAGACTAGATATCAATTAAAGGAAAAAATCTGTAAAAAATACAAACACATAGAGGCAAAGCAATACACTACTTAATAACGAAGTGATCACTGAAGAAATAAAGAGGAAATAAAAAAATACCTAGAAACAAATGACAATGGAGACACGACGACCCAAAATCTATGGGATGCAGCAAAACGAGTTCTAAGAGGGAAGTTTATAGCAATACAATCCTACCTTAAGAAACAGGGAACATCTCGAATAAACAACCTAACCTTGCACCTAAAGCAATCAGAGAAAGAAGAACAAAAATACCCCAAAGTTAGCAGAAGGAAAGAAATCATAAAAATCAGAACAGAAATAAATGAAGAAATGAAGGAAATGATAGCAAAGATCAATAAAACTCAAAGCTGGTTCTTTGAGAAGATAAACAAAATTGATAAACCATTAGCCAGACTCATCAACAAAAAAAGGGAGAAGACTCAAATCAATAGAATTAGAAATGAAAAAGGACAAGTAACAATTGACACTGCAGAAATAAAAAAGATCATGAGAGATTACTACAAGCAACTCTAGGCCAATAAAGTGGACAACCTGGAAGAAATGGACAAATTCTTAGAAATGCACAACCTTCCGAGACTGAACCAGGAAGAAATAGAAAATATGAACAGACCAATCACAAGCACTGAAATTGAAACTGTGATTAAAAATCTTCCAACAAACAAAAGCCCAGGACCAGATGGCTTCACAGGCGAATTCTATCAAACATTTGGAGAAGAGCTAACACCTATTCTTCTCAAACTCTTCCAAAATATAGCAGAGGGAGGAACACTCCCAAACTCATTCTACGAGGCCACCATCACCTTGATACCAAAACCAGGCAAGGATGTCACAAAGAAAGAAAACTACAGGCCAATATCACTGATGAACATAGATGCAAAAACCCTCAACAAAATACTAGCAAACAGAATCCAACAGCACATTAAAAGGATCATACACCATGATCAAGTGGGGTTAACTGCAGGAATGCAAGGATTTTTCAATATATGCAAATCAATCAATGTGATACACCATATTAACAAATTGAAGGAGAAAAACCATATGATCATCTCAATAGATGCAGAAAAAGCTTTCGACAAAATTCAACACCGATTTCTGATAAAAACCCTGCAGAAAGTAGGCATAGAGGGAACTTTCCTCAACATAATAAAGGCCATATATGACAAGCCCACAGCCAACATCGTCTTCAATGGTGATAAACTGAAAGCATTTCCACTAAGATCAGGAACAAGACAAGGTTGCCCACTCTCACCACTCTTATTCAACATAGTTTTGGAAGTTTTAGCCACAGCATTCAGAGAAGAAAAGGAAATAAAAGGAATCCAAATCGGAAAAGAAGCAGTAAAGCTGTCACTGTTTTCAGATGACATGACACTATACATAGAGAATCCTAAAGATGCTACCAGAAAACTACTAGAGCTAATCAATGAATTTGGTAAAGTAGCAGGATACAAAATTAATGCACAGAGATCTCTGGCATTCCTATACACTAATGATGAAAAATCTGAACGTGAAAGCAAGAAAACACTCCCATTTACTACTGCAACAAAAAGAATAAAATATCTAGGAATAAACCTACCTAACGAAAAAAAAGACCTGTATGCAGAAAATTATAAGACACTGATGAAAGAAATTAGAGATGATACAAATAGATGGAGAGATATACCATGTTGTTAGATTGGAAGAATCAACATTGTGAAAATGACTCTACTACCGAAAGCAATCTACAGATTCAATGCAATCCCTATCAAACTATCACTGGCATTGTTCACAGAACTAGAACAAAAAATTTCACAATTTGTATGGAAACAGAAAAGACCCTGAATAGCCAAAGCAATCTTGAGAACGAAAAACGGAGCTGGAGGAATCAGGCTCCCTGACTTCAGACTATACTACAAAGCTACAGTAATCAAGACAGTATGGTACTGGCATAAAAACGGCAAGACAGATCAATGGAACAGGATAGAAAGCCCAGAGATAAACCCACGCACATATGGTCACCTTATCTTTGATAAAGGAGGCAGGAATGTACAGTGAAGAAAGGACAGTCTCTTCAATAAGTGGTGCTGGGAAAACTGGACAGGTACATGTAAAAGTATAAGATTAGATCACTCCCTAACACCATACACAAAAATAAGCTCAAAATGGATTAAAGACCTAAATGTAAGGCCAGAAACTATCAAACTGTTAGAGGAAAACATAGGCAGAACACTCTGTGACATAAATCACAGCAAGATCCTTTTTGACTCACCTCCTAGAGAAATGGAAATAAAAACAAAACTAAACAAATGGGACCTAATGAAACTTAAAAGCTTTTGCACAGCAAAGGAAACCATAAACAAGAGCAAAAGACAACCCTCAGAATGGGAGAAAATATTTGCAAATGAAGCAACTGACAAAGGATTAATCTCCAAAATTTACAAGCAGCTCATGCGGCTCAATAGCAAAAAAACAAACAATCCAATCCGAAAATGGGCAGAAGACCTAAATAGACATTTCTCCAAAGAAGACATACAGACTGCCAACAAACACATGAAAGAATGCTCAACATCATTAATCATTAGAGAAATGCAAATCAAAAGTACAATGAGATATCATCTCATACCGGTCAGAATGGCTATCATCAAAAAATCTAGAAACAATAAGTGCTGGAGAGGGTTTGGAGAAAAGGGAATACTCTTGCACTGCTGGTGGGAATGTGAATTGGTATAGCCACTATGGAGATCAGTATGGAGGTTCCTTAAAAAACTACAAATAGAACTACCATATGACCCAGCAATTCCATTACTGGGCATATACCCTGAGAAAACCGTAATTCAAAAAGAGTCATGTACCAAAATGTTCATTGCAGCTCTATTTACAATAGCCAGGAAATGGAAACAACCTAAGTGTCCATCATCGGATGAATGGATAAAGAAGAAGTGGCACATATATACAATGGAATATTACTCAGCCATATAAAGAAACGAATATGAGCTACTTATAATGAGGTGGATGGACCTAGAGTCTGTCATACAGAGTGAAGTAAGTCAGAAGGAGAAAGACAAATACCGTATGCTAATACATATATATGGAATTTAAGAAAAAAAAATGTCATGAAGAAGCTAGGGGTAAGACAGGAATAAAGAGACAGACCTACTAGAGAATGGACTTGAGGATATGGGGAGGGGGAAGGGTAAGCTGTGACGAAGTGAGAGAGTGGCTTGGACATATATACACTACCAAACGTAAAATAGATAGCTAGTGGGAAGCAGCCGCATAGCACAGGGATATTGGCTCGGTGCTTTGTGACCACCTAGAGGGGTGGGATAGGGAGGGTGGGAGGGAGGGAGACGCAAGAGAGAAGAGATATGGGAACATATGTATATGTATAACTGATTCACTTTGTTATAAAGCAGAAACTGACACACCATTTTAAACCAATTATACTCCAATAAAGATGTAAATAAAATAAAATAAATAAATTATGAAAAGTGAGTAAATTTCCAGGTGAGCCAGAAAAAACCCCTCGTAGGGCTTAGAGATCAGAAGGTTGTCTCAGAAAAAGGTGGTTCTGCCGGAGGCAAATTCAAACACACCAGGAGAGACAATAAGACAGTTACGAAGGACTTCCCTGGTCGTCCAGTGGTTAAGACTCAGTGCTTCCACCGCAGTGGGCAAGGGTTCAATCCCTAGTCGGGGAAATAAGATCTCACATGCCATAGGGCACAGCCAAAAAGACAAAATAAAAACTTAAAAAAAAAAAAGACATTTATGAAAAAGGGTAATCCTTTCTTTAAATTCTGACACTAGTCAGATTCTCTGTAGAGCCCAGAGTCTGTTTTGAAGGCTATACTTTGAAATATCTGAATACCCTGAGAGGCAGGCATCATGAACCGCCTCTCTGGGTGGTCTGGATTTAAACCTGCTTCAGTGAAAGATTAAGATACAAAGCTATCTCAAGAGTATTCCAGGTCTGATTTTATGAAAACTGCAATACTCTATCTTTCTTGTTTACCTCTTGGAAAAAGTAGATGTTGTGGCAATTTGCAAACTGTATTAAAATTTCTCCCACACTGTTTTATACTTCAGTTACCACTGAAACTGGACTAATTTTTAAATGAAGAATGCCATTTTTCTTTGTTACACTGAACAACTGTTTAAATCTGTTTTTCTGGGAAAAGGTGTCCTACAAATAAGTTTCTTACCTTTTATAGAGGTTTTGAGACACAAAGAGGTTAAGAAGGCAATCGTGCAGCTTCTGTTTACTTCCCTGCTGCTGGAATAGCCAAGGCAGTTCATCTGCACTCCTCCAAGTCACTCGGTCCTGACTATTAGAAGAGAAGGGACAACATTCAATAATACATTGCTACAATTAGATCACTTTAAAAGGCTACAGACAAATGCTGAAGTAGGAGAGAGACATTTGAGATATATCCCTGACTCTGAGTATAATCTAATGCTGAGAAAACTAGGTCAAAATCAGAAACTTGACCAATCTAACTATGAAAACAAAGTGATATTCAGGACCACTGACCAAACTCTAAAGTTTATTTTCCTAAAATTAAACTATTAAAAAAAACATAAATAGACACAAATATACACATACAGGTATAAACAGACACACACATATTTTTAAACTACTTAAACTATTTAACTAGAATAAAATAAAAATAATAAAATGATCCTGCATTGATACCACTTAAGTTTAAATCTTCAGCATAATATTAAAAGACTAACTTACATAATCATCTTTTGTTCTTTTGGCATTAACAGAATAGGAGAGGACTTAACCTTTTAAAATAATATGGAAATTTTTATACATTAAGTTACACAAGAAAGAGAAATAAGGACACAGAGGTAGAGCGTGTTGCAGAAGCTACAGAAAAACAACATGGACATTTACAATACCTTAACTGCATGGTGAAATAGTTGGTTAGCTTTTGCCTATATGAAGAAATAATGGTGGGACCTTCCATGTACTCTAGTCTCACTGTTTCCCAAGCCTATGGAGAAAAAGAAAAAACATTACAGTCTATTTTCTGTAAGTCACTGTACAATCTAACAATGAATTTATAAAAAGAAATTTATAATTATTTCAATTTTATAGTTGTATAATAGAAAGAGCATTAGAATACTTTAAAATTTGGTATATATTTATGTGATAAACTGACATGAGAATTCCTGTAAGAACTCAAAATATAATTCAATTCAAACTTCTGGTGAATACATTAAAAATCTGAAATGTGTTTTGCAAAAGTACTAAAAAGAGCAAATTATATTTAAGTGATATACAATAAAGGAGAAAGATAAGCCTGTGAAATTACAAACATTCCACACCTGCATATATAACACAGCATACTCAAGTGAAAGACTTCATTTACATTTGTTTATATGTATAAATCAACCATGGGATTGCAGATGATAAGAATTATATTGGTATTTCTGTGGTATCTGTTGTGATTTCTCCTATTTCTTGTTTCATTTGGGTCTTCTCTCTTTTCTTCTTGGTGACTCTGGCCAGAGGTTTGCCAATGTTTTAAATTTATTTATTTATTTTTATTTTTGGCTGCATTGGGTGTTAGTTGCTGCACGCGGGCTTTCTCTAGTTGTGGTGAGTGGGGGCTACTCTTCGTGGCAGTGTGTAGGCTTCTCACTGCGGTGGCTTCTCTTGTTGCAGAGCACGGCTTCTAGGTGCACAGGCTTCAGTAGTTGTGGCACGTGGGCTCAGTAGTTGTGGCTCATGGGCTCTAGAGTGAAGCCTCAGTCACTGTGGCACAGGGGCTTAGTTGCTCTGTGGCACGTGGGATCTCCCCAGACCAGGGCTTGAACCTGTGTCCCCTGCATTGGCAGGTGGATTCTTAACCACTGTGCCACCAGGGAAGTCCCGAGGTTTGTCAATTTTGTTTACCCTTTCAAAGAACCAGTTCTTGGTATTATTGATTTTTTTCTATTGTTTTTTAAATCTCGATGTTATTTATTTCCTCTCTGATCTTTATTATCTCCTTCCTTCTGCTGACTTTAGGTTTTGTTTGTTCTATTTCTAATTCTTTTATGTGGTGGGTTAGGTTGTTTATTTGAGATTTTTCTTATCTCTATGAACTTCCCTCTCAGAACTGCTTTTGCTGCATCCCATAGATTTTGTATGGTTGTGTTTTCATTGTCATTTGCCTCAGGTATTTTTAAATTTCTTCTTTGATTTCATCATTGACCCACTGGTTTTTCAGTAGTATGTTGCTTAGTCTCCACGTAATTGGTTTTTTTCTCATTTATTTTTCTGTGGTTGATTTCTAGTTTCATGACATTTGTGGTCAGAAAAGATGCTTGAAATAATTTCTATACTTTTAAATTTGTTGAGACTTGTTTTGTGCCCTAGCATGTGGTCAATCCTAGAGAATGTTCCATGTGCACTTGAAAAGAATGTGTATTCTGCTTTATTTGGGATGTAATGCCTTGAAAATATCAATTAAGTCTAACTGTTCTATTGAATCATTTAGGATCTCTGTTGCCTTATTGATTTTCTGTCTCAAAGATCTGTCCATTGATGTGAGTAGGGTATTAAAATCTCCAACCATTATTGTATTCCCATCAATTTCTCCTGTTATGTCTGTTAGTGTTTATTTTATGTATCTGGGTGCTCCTATATTGGGTGCATATATGTTGATGAGTGTAATATCCTCTCCTCGTATTGATCCTTATATCATTATATAGTGTCCTTCTTTATCTTTCTTTATAGCCTTTGTTTTAAAGTCTATTTTGTCTGATATGAGTATTGCAACCCCACTTTCTTGTCATTTCCATTTGCATGAAATATCTTTTTCCATCCCCTCATTTTCAATCTATGTGTCTCCTTTGCCCTAAAATGGGTCTCTTGTAGGCAGCATATTGTCAGCTCTTGTTTTTTTCTCCGATCTGCCACTGTGTCTTTTGACTGGAGCATCTAGTCCATTGACAGCTGAGGTAATTATTGATAGATATGTATTTATTGCCATTTTAAACCTTGTTTTCCCATTGATTTTATATTTCTTCTTTGTCCCTTTCTTTTTCTTTTTCCTTTCATGGTTTGATGATTTTCTTTTGTATTATGCTTACGTTCTCTTCTTTTTGGTTTTTGTGAGTCTATTGTATGTTTTTGATTTATGGTTACCCTGTTTTTCAAGTATGTTAACCCCTTCCTATATCTACTTGCCTTACACTGGTAGTTACATAGGCTCAAACACATTCTAGAAAAAAAAAATCTACATTTTCTTATGCTCTTCTCCCATGTTTTATGATTTTGATGTCCTTTTTTACATCTTCACGTTTGTCCTTTTGCTGTTTGTTGTGGTTCATGTGTGATTCTGTGAAATTGTTTTTTTTAATCTGTGTACTGGCTTATTTAAGTGATTTACTTTCCAATTGTGGTTTTCTCTTCCCTAGATTCTTACTTCTTTTCTATTTAGATAAGATCTTTCAATATTTCCTTTAGTATAGGTTTAGTTTTTGCTTGGCTGAAAAATTTTTATCTCTCCTTCTATTCTAAATGATAATCTTGGTGGGTGGAATTTCCTAGGTTGCAGGTTTTTCCCTTTCAGAACTTTGAATATATCTTGTCACTCCCTTCTGGCTTGCAACACTCCTGTAGAGAAATCAGCTGATAGCCTTATGGGGGTTGCCTTGTAATCAACTCTTTGTTTTTCTCTTGCTGCCTTTAGAATCCTCTCTTTATGTTTAACTTTTGCCATTTTTACTATAATATGTCTTGGTGTAGGTCTGTTTGGGTTTATCTTGTTTGAGACCCTCTGTGCTTCCTGAACATGGATATCTGTTTCCTTCTTTAGGTTTGGGAAGTTTTCAGCCATAATTTCTTCAAATACATTTTCAATCCCCTTTTCTCTTTCTTCTACTTCTGGGATCCCTATTATGCATAGATTGGCATGCTTTATATTATCCCATAGGTCTCTTATATTGCTTTCATTTTTTTTTCATTTGTCTTTCTGTCTGCTGTTCTGATAGGGTGATTTCCACTATTCTATCTTCCAGATCACTTATTCATTCTTCTGCATTATTCATTCTGCTATTCATTGTCTTAAGCTCAGTTTTCATTTCAGCAAGTGAATTTTCTAATTTTTCTTGGCTCTTCCTTATAGTTTCTAGTTCCTTTTTACAGTAATCTGTATTTCTATCAATAGTCCTTCTTAATTCCTTCAGTATTTTCATTACCTCTTTTTTGAACTCAGTGTCTATTAGACTGAAGAGGTCTGTTTCGTTGTTTGTTCTTTAAGAGGAATTCTCTTGATCTTTTAATTGGGAGTGGTTCCTCTGATTCATTTTACTTATATTTCTCTTGCTCTATGAGTTTAGGAGAAACAATTTTCTACTGTGGTCTTGGAGGGCTATTTTTACATGGCAGCATCCCTGAGTAGGCTGTGTGGGTTTAATATTTTTTGGTGCTAGGCCGTAAGAGAATACTATGAACAATTACATGCCAACAAATTCAACAACCTAGAAGAAATGGACAACTTTCTAGAAACATACAACCCATTAAAACTGAATCAAGAAGAAATAGGTAACTTGAACAGACTGATAACTAGAAGTGAAATAGAATCCGTAATTTAAAAACTCCCTACAAACAAAAGTCCTGGGTCAGATGGCTTCACAGGGGAATTCTACTGAATGTACTTATACCAATCCTTCTCAAACTCTTCTAAAAGACTGAAGAGGAAGGAACATTCCCAACAACACTCTGTGAAGCCACCATCACCCTGATACGAAAACCAGACAAAGACACTACTAAAAAAGAAAATTACAGGTCAATATCTTTGATGAATATAGATGCAAAAATTCTCAACAAAAATGTTAACAAACTGAATCCAACAACACATAAAAAAGATCATATACCACAATCAAGTTGGATTCATCCCAGGGTCACAAGGATGGTTCAACATACGCAAATCAATCAATATGATACACCACATCAACAAAAGAAAAGACAAACATCACATGATCATCTTAATAGATGCAGAAAAAGCATTTGAGAAAATTCAATATCCAATCATGATAAAAACTCTTACCAAAGTGGGTATAGAGGGAACATATTTCAACATAATAAAAGTTATTTATGACAAACCAACAGCCAATATAATACTCAATGGTGAAAAGATAAACGCTTTCCCGCTAAAATCTGGAAGAAGACAAGGGTGACCACTCTCACCACTTCTCTTCAACATAGTATTGGAAGTCCTAGCCACAGAAGTCAGACAAGAAAAAAAGTAAAAGTATTCAAATTGGTAGGGAAGAGTTAAAATTGTCATTATATGCAGATGACATGATACTATATATAGAAAACCTTAAAGACTCCACACAAAAACTATTAGAACTGATGAACAAATTCAGTAAGGTAGCAGGATACAAGATTAACATACAGAAATCCATTGCATTTCTTTATACTAATAATGAAACATCAGAAAGGGAATGTAAAAAAAACAAAACAATCCCTTTTAAAATCACATCCAAAAAAAAAAAATATGGAGGAATAACCCTGACCCAGGAGGTGAAAGACTTTTATGCTGAGAACTACAAAACATTAATAAAGGAAACTGAAGATGATTCAAAGAAATGGAAAGATATCCCATGCTCTTGGATTGGAAGAATATTGTTAAAATGGCTATACTACCAAAAGCAATCTACAGATTTAATGTGATCCTAATCAAATTACCCATGACATTTTTCAAAGAACTAGAACAAGTAATCCTAAAATGTATATGGAACCATAAAAGACCCAGAATTGCCAAAGCAATTCTTAGGAAAAAGAACAAACCCTCCCAGACATCAGACAATACTACAAAGCTATAGCAATCAAAAACATGGTATTGGCACAAAAACAGACATATGGATCATTGGAACAGAATAGAGAGCCCAGAAATAAACCCAGACACCCACTGTCAATTAATCTTCAACAAAGGAGGCAAGAACATACAATGGGGAAAAGACAGTCTCTTCAGCAAGTTGTGTTGTAAAAGTTGGACAGCCACATGTAAGTCAGTGAAGTTAGAACACACCCTCACACCATACACAAAAATAAACTCAAAATGGCTTAAAGATTTAAATATAAAAGACATGGTACCATAAAACTCCTGGAAGAGAACATAGGCAAGACATTCTCTGACATAAATCGTACCAATGTTTTCTTAAGTCAGTCTCCCAAGGCAATAGAAATAAAAGCAAAAATAAACAAACAGGACCTAATCAAACTTACAAGCTTCTGTACAGCAAAGAAAACCATAAAAAAACCAAAAAGACAACCTATAGACTGGGAGAAAATATTTGCCAATGATGCGACCAACAAGGGCTTAATTTCCAAAATATACAAACAGCTCATACAACTCAATAACAAAAAAGCAACAGAATCAAAAAATGGGTGGAAGACCTAAATAGACATTTCTCCAAAGAAGACATACAGATAGCCAATAGGTACGTGAAATTATCTCATCATCGTTAATTATGAGAGAAATGCAAATCAAACTACAATGAGGTACCACCGCACACGAGTCAGGTGGCCGTCATTAAAAAGTCTACAAATAACAAATGCTGGGGAGGGTGTGGAGAAAAGGGAACCCTCCTACACTGTTGGTGAGGATGTAAGTTGGTGCAGCTACTATAGAAAACAGTATGGAGGTTCCTTAAAAAACTGAAAATAGAATTATCATATGATCCAGCAATCTCACTCCTAGGCATATTTCTAGACAAAACTATAATTCAAAAAGATATATACACCCCTATGTTCACAATAGCACTATTACAATAGCCAAGACATGGAAAAAATCTAAATGTCCATTGACAGATGGACATTCATGAAAAAGAATGAAATAATGCCATTTGCAGCATGGATGGACCTAGTGATTATCATACTAAGTGAAGTAAGTCAGAAAAAGAAAGACAAATACTATATGTGGAATCTAAAATATGACAAAAATGAACATATCTGTGAAACAGAAACAGATTCACAGACACAGAAAACAGATTTGTGGTTTCCAAAGGGAAGGGTTGGGGGAGAGGGAAGGATCAGGAGTTTGGTATCAGCAGATGCAAACTAGAATATGGAAAAAAAAAAGTTATATTAGTCATTATTTACTATGTGCTAGACATCATGTCTAGGACCTTACCAGGATCAATTAATTATTTACCACCTCAATTAATTATCTTTACAACCCCTGAGGTAAGCTGCAAACATCTGCCCAAGGCTCAGAGAACTTGCCCAAGGTTACATTAAGCTGTGAAGAGCTGGGCTGTGTATTGAGGCAGAGTGACTTACAGAGCCCAAGTTCTTAAAACATATATAATATACCAGCAATTCAATGAAATATAAAATTGAAAAAACTACCTTTTAAAGTAATAGCCATTTCACAAAGGTACTTACTTCATAAGAATAATATTAGCCAAATTTGGTATCTAACCTAAAATCACTGGAAAAAATTTTTGTAATGCCAAATTTGAGATTTCAATTTTGTCTTGTAATTGAAATATTTGAAATGATGTGGTATTATATAGCATAATACATATGCGATGATATGTGGACATTTCAATAAGTGAAAAAACCTTATTAAGATAACATTTACCTGTAGATGTTGAAACTTGAGCAAACCACAACCATAAGTCAACAAACACATTTTGTGTAAGCTGTGAATAAGGGAGGTCAAGACAGCCCAGGATAGCTCAGGATAGAATTCCATCAATTCTGATTCACTCACACCATTGTGACTAACATTTACAAGGCAGAGAATCTAGGGAGAAAAAAGAATTAACAATGATTATAAAGCACTTCTATTAGTAACTAACAGCCATTAAAATTTCCACAATTCTTTTAAACTTATTAACTTATTTGAATTTATGATTCAAGTGATTTAATAAACTAAGAAACAGATTTCTTAAAATAAAACACACTTTCCAAAAGGCACTAATAAGATAGTGTACATATAAAGTCTAGCACACCAAAGATAACACACATATAGAAAAAGTTTAGTGAAAATTAAAACTGCAGGAAATGTATTATTAAAACTAATGACAGAGTTCTGATTCTGGGAAGATGGTGGAAGAAAACAGTCCTCCTACTACAAATGCCTGTTAATGTCAGATAACATGTAACAAAACATTTCCAAAAGCACAACTGAAACTGCAGAAAAGAAAGGGAAATCCCCCAAGTATCCCAAATAAATAGGAAACTGAAAATTAGAGGGCTAAGTGCTGGAGCTGCTGTCCCTGGGTGAAGTGAGGAGAGAGGATAAGCAACAGTCTCGTAACTTAGCTTGGGTTTTCACACCCACCGTCAGGATGGAAGGGGAGCCTTTAAGCTCTGTGAAGCAAGGAGCTGGAACTATGATAGAATGCTTGCCAACACAGGGACCTTTCAAAGGCTGTCCCCTTAGTGATGGAGTGCCTGAGGGAAACAGCGAACAGACAGAAGACTGTGGGCTTAGAGGCAGAATGAAAAGTCAAACCCAGGGGAACCCCCAACCTGAGAAATAGACATAAAAATGGATCCAGGTTAAAACTGTAAGAGTTCTGCAAGGTTGCTAGTAAATTTCCAAAAATTAAATTGAATAACCAGAAACAAACAATTTTAAAATGTTATTTTAACTATAAAGTCCTTAGAAACAAATTTTAACAGAAGATGTTTAAGACTTTTATGGGGAAGAAGATAAAATGTTATTGATAATCATCATTCAAGAAGATGACTAAATAAATGGAGAGCTATTTAGCTTTCCATGAAGGAGAAGACTTATATGATAATTTCCCCCAACTTAGCCTCTAAATCCAACCCAACTACAATTAAAATTGCATATTGACAGGAATAAAGACACAGACCTACTAGAGAATGGACTTGATGATATGGGGAGGGGGAAGGGTAAGCTGTGACAAAGCGAGAGAGTGGCATGGACATACATACACTACCAAACGTAAAACAGATAGCTAGTGGGAAGCAGCTGTATAGCACAGGGAGATCAGCTTGGTGCTTTGTGACCACCTAGAGGGATGGGATAGGGAGGGTGGGAGGGAGGGAGACGTAAGAGGGAAGAGATATGGGAACATATGTATATGTATAACTGATTCACTTTGTTATAAAGCAGAAACTAACACACCATTGTAAAGCAATTATACTCCAATAAAGATGTAAAAAAAAATTGCATATTGAGTTTCCATGGCACTTGCTGAGCCAATTCTAAAAATACATGTGGGAAATTAGCCAAGACAACTGTGGAAAATATTAAGAGGGGGTTTGCCTAACCAAATATCAAAGCTTACTTTAAAGTTCTAATAGTTAAGACAGTGGTATTGACAAGGAATAGTAAATTGGAACAGAAGAGCCTAGAAACAGACTCTTGTTTATATGTGAGCTTGATATTTGACAGATGGCATTCCAAATCAGTAGAAAAGATGTATTAAGTACAATGAACAATTAACTAGCTGTATTTTAAAAGACTGAGAAGTAGGTTCCTGGGAATTCCCTGCCGTGGCCCAGGTTCAATCCCTGGTCAGGGAATTAAGATCCTGCAAGTCATGTAGCTAAAAAAAAAAAAAAAGAAGAAGTAGATTCCTTCCTCACACAATAAATAAAAATATATCATATGAGTTAAGGACTCACACATGAAGAACAAAATTATAAAATATTTTGAAGGGAAAAAAATATAAGAATACTTTTATGATAGCAAAGGATTAAAAAAAATAAGATACAACAGGCATAAGCCATGAAAGAAACTGTTGATAAATCTGACTTCATTAAAATAAAACTTTGTATAATGATGCCATAAAGTTAAAAGACAAGAACAGGAAAAAGACACTGAGTTGCAAACTCTATAACAAAGGATTTGTATTCAATATGTAGAACATTTAAAAACTCCTAACAGATCAACAAGAAAAAGTCAACTCCGTTAAAAAATGGGTAAAGGACTTGAACAAGCAATTCACCTAAGAGGAAACAAGAATAACCAAGAAGCATGAAAAGATGAAAACTCTCCATGATAATCAGGAAAATGCAAATTCCCCGAGATATCACTTCTGGCCACAGCACACTATGGTAGTGGGTATAGTATATGCTTGAAACATATTTAGCATTACACGGATTTACTGTTTACTTCAATTCACACACAAATACAAACAAGGCAAAATAATCTTCACTTTATAAGTTTATTACACTTTACCTGTTTCATTAGCTCTTTATCTATATCATTTGTCATGGACTCCTGGATAGATCGAAGAACAAGTCTATATAATGAAACAGTATCTTGACACTGGAAACACTGAAGAAGGATTTTATCTAAATTGCCTGCTCTCCCAGCACTGTTGGAATTGAGAACAGATTTAATTTCTTACAGTCTGCCAACATCTGTGAAAAACTTGGGGTAAATAAAAACAGTGCTCTATTTTAACTCTATGTTTTGTACTGTTTAACTGATAACAACAGGAATTCAGTAAAACATGACACAGGAAAACATTAGTTTTATGGGGCTGCTAGAGTCATCACAGTTATTTTAGTGTATTACCATTTAATTCAATTCAATAAACATATGCTGGGACTTAACTATGTATCAAGTAATTACTATACATTATGGAACATAAAAATGAGTAAGACATGGTTCTTATCACCTAGAGGCATGCTGCCTACATACAGGAAGCAGGAAAATAATTATAAATAAGTATTATTAGTTAGCCATGCAAATTAAATTAAAAAAAATAGAACCAGAATTTGGAAAACATCAGGCTAAAGAAAAGCAGTAAATGGGGTTTGTTTTAAAATATTACACAATATTTACCAGTAGTTTCCTTTTTAAATACAAAGATATGCAAAGAATAGGGAAAAAACAAAAAAATGGTTCCATAGTCCCTCTTAAAAGAGATAATTTCAATAACTATTATGAAATGCATGACTCTCGAACTGTACTTATGCAAGCCACTGATGTTCACAGATGTACCGCCACAACTCTGGGGACAGCGAAAATATCAAATATCATGGACAATTCAAAGTTTCAGAAGATTTTTTTCGTTTCAAATTTGGTGCTTCAGGTGAGAATGTGGAATTAAGAGACAAGAGTACTAGATTTAGTGTCTAGAATATGAGTTGTGCTAGGATTACAACCTACTGTGATGAATACCAAAACAAGTGTTGATCTTTTTACCTCTGGTTGCAAACAGACAGAGTAGGTGAGGCTGTACTGAAGAAGAAGTAAAAGTAGTAAAACTCTCTACTGCTTATCTAAAGGCAAATTATGAATGGATTTCTAAAATAGAAGACCAATTGTAAGATGAAAGGTTTATCAGGACGTGGGAACAGAGACAATTAAAAATTCCTACCTACATACCTACCTACTGATAGTGAAAGACAACTGAAATAACATTTTTATGCCTTAGTTGTCTCCTCACTTTCTCAAAGCTAGGGGCCTCAAGGAGGCGACAATGAGCACTCCTGGGTGGGCCCCAAATTGAGGCCAAAGATGGCCTTCTTTTGCAACCTCCAGTCAGGAGAAGGTTATTGTGATGAAAACCAGACAGATATATCCAACAAGTTCTGATATTCAAGGACTAGCAGCAATCTTCAGTCATAAGTCACATTGTCATGGTTGTTAGTATCACTGTTAGAATACACAGAATCTTAGTGGCCCAAGAGATTGTCATAATGATCAGTTTTCAGTTTCACACGGTGAAGAAGCGTTCTGCAGCAAACACAAACATGCTGAAGATGACATAAAATAACCACCACTTACCACGCAATCATTTTGCCGAAAAGAGTGACATAAAGGGCATTGCAGGTTGTAGCAGAACGACAGTGTCGTTCTAGCTTCTTCTCCTGCACCAGTTTACCAAAAAATAAAACAGAAATACAAAACCACCCTGGAATTAAGCGGTCTTTACAACCAAGCCATCAACAAATATCCCTGCAGAAATAACACGGTTCCTGCCACCTCATCAGCGGCATCACTGCCGTGTGGTACTGGACCACAGATGCCGTCAACATGCAAATGCTTTTTTGCTTTTAAAATACTGCTTAATATAATATAGTAAACCTTAAGACCAAAGTTTTTTTTATTGCTTCTTCTATATCTGTTATTAGTTTAAGAGTAAATGCATTTAAGAAAGTAATTATTACTAAGTTCCAATTTTCCTTAGAACCATATAGAGTACTAAATTGAATCTTAAGTCTCATATAAGGTGTTTTTATAAGGAAAGCTATAGAGAGTAAAAGAAAGCAGCAAAATTAAAAATACTTACCTGCTCTTTACTCAGTTTAATGTCTACAGAGTGGCATTCTGCGATTATAATAGATTTTGCATCTTTAGGATTTAAAGGGTCAAGATGAAGTGTAGGCCACAACCTTTTATTTAAAGAAAAGAAAAATGAAATTCTCTTTTAATAATACAACAAAGCTGTAATCTACCCACAAGACTAATCAAAGTCCATTACAAGAATTAAATTTTTATACTGCCTTCATAAAATAAACAAAATTAATCTGTTAATCATATTAATAGTATTTCATTTTTTAGCAATTAATCACAACAAACACTGTTATAAATAGCTTATACACGAAGTGTATAACATTTCCAGTTCTATACCATCAGTAAAACAACACAGGTATTAGTGTCTGTGAGGAATAGTGTCAGACAGTCTTCGTCCACAGATTACTTGTAATCCAATTAGAATTTACACCCTACAACATCCATTCTCAATGGGGTGGTGAAAATTGTTTGTTGGGGAGGGGAAATCTTACTCTCTTTATGCATAAAGCAGAAATATACACACATATTTATTTATATTCATGAATTGATATATGATATATGTATGGTATTAACACTTCTTGGTAGGTGATTAGGAAGAAAATCACTAACGGGCTCCTAGGGTGGAGAGGCAAAAATAGGTCAAGAAACACTGCCTTACAGAACTCAACCACTGCATCCCTTTTTGAGGACTGTTAAGGTGAGCTTACATTTCAGGACCACAGGTCTCTGGTCTATTTTTCCTAGCCCGGCCTTCCCCGTTTTCCTCACCCATAAATTTAACTGCCTACTAGACATCACCAATTGGAGCTACAATCGGCAACTCAAACAAACCATGTCCAAAGACAAAAGCCATGACCTTTGCTCCACAAACCTGCCCATCCTTTGTGTTTCCCATCTCAGTTCATGGAACCACAGTTTACTTAATTTCTCAAGCCAGAAACCTGGGAGCTATCCTAGCTTTCTTTCTCACATCTCTGATCTAACCTCCCACCAAATCCTATAGATTGCATCCTTTTCTTGAATTTGTCCACTTCTCCCCATCCTCACTGACATCATATGAAAAATATGAGAAATACACATATCAAAAACCTTTCTTTGTTTATACTTTAAAAAGTTCATGTAATCTGAAAGAATTAAATTTAGCACTTACCTCCATGCTGGAGGGCATGTTTCCACATTCACAGAAACAATTACTCTTACATTCACTGGCAGTGGATCTATCAGCCATTTCATGTGTTTTTCAACTTGCTTAAAAATATAAAAACAAAATTCCATCTATTAATTCAAAATATTTCAAAAGCAACCCAATAACAGATCCCCAAGTAAACTGAAATTCTCATTAAATTTCTCATTATTATTAAGGATAAAATCTTATTTTTTGGATGATTTATCTCAGAATATTAGAAGAACAAGTGGCAAAACACTACTATCACTGATCTGAATTCTGGGCATGTAAGGAAATGTCAAGGCCCTAAAACCATGTCAAAATGAACAATATTTGCTAATTGTGAAAATACAGTTGGTCCTTCCCAATAAGATACTAGCAACTACTGGCATATATATATATATATATATATAAAATTTTATCCACATGCTTCCTCTCTAGAAATTAAGCAGAAATAAAAGAATCAACATTTTCTTCTCACAAACATATGATTTAAATGTTTGCTATAGTCACTACAAATATTTTTGTCTCTTTCTGAGTATATCAATAGGTTAAAAAGTGAAAACATACCTGAATTTGATCTATAGAATCAATAATGATGATGATGCTGCCTTGATGACGGGCAGAGAGTTTTTCCAGCCAATGTGGAAATTCTTCCAGAAGCTTAGCAGGATCCAATGTCAGAGCAGATACTGACCAAGAATGCTGCATCAACTACAAGGTGAGAACACATGCAAATTAAAGTAGCTACACTGTATCACAACTGGTGAGAAGTATTTCTGTCTCTGCATTTTAAACCAAAATTGTCACCAAAAGGACCCAGCTGCATTGAGTATAATTTTTAACCTTATGCAAAACCAAAACAAATGTGTAATACTGAAAATTGGTTTATCATCAGGTACTCAGGCCTGACAACTTCTGAATCTAAATAAAATTTCTGATAACTCCAAAAGATGGTGTATTTTTCTACCTTTAGAGTCAGTCGTTTAATAATCAAGGAAGACTCTGAGCTGGTTGACATGGGCCTCCCCACAAAATGAGAAAGAATTAGTGTGTTAGGGGAATTCTTCTGTTGTAACTGAATCCTGAAAGAAAAAGACCTTTTATAAGACTGATGAAGCTCCTTTACGGTCAACAAAAAAAGAATTCACAACGCATTAAGCATCAAATGCTACCTGTTAGTAATTACATGGTCAGTCAATTTTGAATTAATACGGGAAATTTCCATTTTTACACCACTTTTAGATTCTTTTAAATAAACCATTAAAAATTATAGCTTCATTTTAATTACAAATTGGTGTTACTAACGTAAACCAAAACACTATACATTTGAGGTTAAAGTATTAGTAAAATCAGCATTAACCTTTAATTACAAGTATGTTATTAAAGGAAAAAGGAAGTTTCTTTGTTAAGTACAAAAATAGTATTTCCAAACATAACTCTGAATAACAGGGCAATAAAAAGGAAACAACATACACTAACTCCTCAATGTAAATAATAACTATAAGTGAAAGGAAATGGTCTTACCACTTGTTTTTCAATAATATGATGAACTAAAATAAAACTAAGAGTTTATTAGCTTATATGAACCTTAGTCCATAATTTGAAGAACTAGTTTGCATTCATAGTAAAGATTATCCTTTATTTTGATATTCTTTATGATTTATTCCACTCTAAATAGTCAGTCTTTGTCTTGTTTCAAATATTTAAAATCCCAATGAAACTTTTAAGATGAAGCCAGTAATTGAAAATAAAGGCACATGCCCTCTATAATTCACCTAACTCCATGCCACAGTGACCACTCCCTTAGCTCTGACCTACATAATTTATGTACACAATCACAAATGCTCACATTTCCTATTCCTTTCTCATTCTGTATCTTCTCTCTAACTTTCAAATTGTATATATCTCAGGGCATGAGTCTGTTATATTACTCTTTTTGCTTTTTTAATGTTCAGTACAGGCCCTGCAGCAAGGTAGACATCCAATAATTCATTTTGTTGAACGAGCTCAGTAATTCAAATGATGACAACGATAACAATTTAATTGCACTGAATCATACCACTTTGATAAAAGAAGGGACTTTCCAGAGCCTGGTCCTCCAGATACAAGAAGGGGTGGAATTGGTGCTGGTGCTGCCACTAGATCATTAAGGCGCTGGTAATACTAGAAATAAAAATGAATTTAAATTGTGAAAAAGAACATGCCTCTTAGAATACTAAATAGAGTCAATTTCTGATTATCCTCTGAAATCAGTGGAGAAAAGCTGCATGAAAAAATGAAATCTACTTTTAATCAATAGCACCCTCATAATTGCTTATTTTTATGGCTGGTTAAATATGTCCAAAGTAGTAAAACTAAGAATGGGCCCCAATTTCTCCTACCATAGTATTAATGGATGAGGGGCAACCTTTCAGATCCCCATGGGGCTTTGCACCATTCAGATGTCCTGCAGAATGCTGCAGAGAGACTACTGCATTATCCCAAGTTCCTGAACCATGGAAAGTACCACAGGTGGCCTTGAGGGCACCAGCAGGCATCCTACATCTGGTCAGAAGAACACCTGTCCAGAAGAACACCTGTCCTGTCTCAGTTTCCAGAGAAACAAGAGAGGGTCTTGTCTGGGGCCTTGGAGTCTCCCAACATGCTACTGAGAACCAAGCTAGGACACCTGAGATCTTTCTGAAACTGCATGTGTTCCATGCAAAGTCTGAGAACTCCTATTTCCTAGGCTTTCCCCAGATAGGAAAACCTCGTTCAGAGCTGAAAAGGACATGCTCAGAAAACTGAAATATCTCAGTCGTTATAAAGGAGTTTCCAAAGTCATCTTGGGGGTTAGGATGTTTATTAAGTGTACCAGTGGTCTAAATGATAGCTGATGAGGAATCAAAAGAATGTGTAATAAATAAGTAGTTTATGAGAGCTTTAGGGTAGCAGAAATTTCCAGCAACTACAATAAATAATTACTTGGTATAGTTTTTCAATCAATTTTTCTGTTTGTCATATCATATTCCCCAGGAATTCAAATATTTCTCATAGAAATGATACTTCTCAAGAAGAAAAGGGCTTAATTGATTTATGACCTTGTAAATCCTAACAATTTAGTTCGTGGTCCCAACTAAAGCCCATTTATAGACCCATGTTTCCCACATTAAGACCCCTTGCCATAGAAGAAAGCATAGGATTTGGAGCCAGAAGACCTAGGTTAAAATCTCACATCTGCAATCTACACTCTGTATGCTCTTAGGCAAACTATAATCTGGACCTTAGGTCCTTCATTTATACAATAAAATAGTGATAGCAATTCCTCTCTTATAAAATGACAACAATTTAACATTTACCATATGCCAGGTACCGTGCCAAGTGCTTTATGTGCATGACCTGATTTAGTCCCCCAAACAACCATGTGAGATAGGTGTTATTAATTATCCTCATTTTACAGACAAGAAAGTCAAAGTTTAGAGCTAAGTAACTTGATCAAAATCCATAGTGAGGAAATGGTGGAACCAGGACATAAACACTGACAGTCTAAATTATGAAAGTCATTAAAAATCCTATAAAAATACAGCTGTGACAGCTACTGTAATATTCTTCAAGATATTAGTTCTTATATTAATTTTTAAATATTATTAAGTATTTTTGAACTTGAACACAGATTCTTTGTGCACTTCTAGTTTTGTTTATTTGCTTAGATATTTAAGGATGCTGAAGGACTGACCTGCCTACTACATTAACTACTCTGCTTTGTTTTCTGAATGTTTGATATTTTGATTCCTCCAAGAATTGGAACAATAGAGAGCCTTCCTATTTTTATCAAGTTTCCTAGGTATCCTAAACTTGGTCTGGTGAATTGCAAATGGTAGCATAATAAACATGTAGTTGATAAATCCTAATCTGTAACTAAACATGTTTGATATTCATAAGTATATTTGAATCTCACACATCTTTCATATGATACAAACCTAAGCACATGTCTCAACATGGATAATTAAGCCATGAGGGCAAATACTAACACAATCCTTAACCTTGACTATAATTAGGTGAAACCACAATTATGATACAGCCTTTAAGCAGTAACTGATCTTTGTTGGAACAATACTCCAAATGCTTACTTTCTCAAATCCCAACTCATGGGCTGAATTTGAAGCCTGCTGAAAAGCTTCCATTTGCTCTTGTTCATCATGTATGTCCCACAGAACATCACCAAAATCATCTTCTTCTGGAATAGAATCTTCACTGCCCAAATCCTTAGTTTCCAGGTCTGTAGTTTCAAAGCCCAGGATGTCCTGAACACCAAGAGCAAGCACACAAAAGCAAACAAAGGAAGTGAAGACCTTGTACAGTATTGTCAGCACACAGGCCTAACATGGCCCTCACCTACCTCGGAGGGCAAGCCCAAACCTATGGCCTTTGTATGGTACCTCCAGGGATCAATTTATAACTATAAAAATAAGCAATAGTTTAAAAATAAAGAAAAGAAGTAAAGAAATATTAAAATAATAAAAACAAACACCACTCTCATTCATTAAAAATAAAGTTAGAGGCAATCTGGTTTCTGAAAAATGTTACACAATATCTTTGGTTATATTTGGCTGGTGAACAATTTTAAAGACCGTGCTAATGTCTAAGAAATATGCTGCTTTACATTTTTACAAGCATTTAATTACTAAGATGGGGTTTCTTGATATCAAATATCTCTGCTATGATGTCTAGTCTTTATATTAATCACTGAAAATATGTTGTCCTACAAATGGTAAAGTTGGTCAATATGTCCATTTTCACTTACTGCCATTTACTCTGTTCAATTCATCTTATTTTGGGGCTCACTCTTTTTCTCTGATAACAAATCTGCATACTTGTAACACAAGTTAATTTAAAAAAGTAATTTAATCCCTTACTTCTCAAATAGGGTCTCTGGTACCCTGAGGGAGGGGCCAGCAGGTAAGGATAAACACAAGCTAAACATCTGGTGCCCATTTTACTTGAAGATAGGGAATTATTTTTCTTTTTCTTATCATTATTAGAATTCTTGCTGATACATAATTTTAAATGATTTTTAATAGTAAAAAAGGACAGGTAAACATCAAGCAGAATATATAATTCACATAAAGTTTCAAGATAATACTGAGACATCATAGAAACTTTCAGTTTGAGACACCTCTGTGATCCATGATCTCAGACACCTAGAGGTGTGTTTTCACCCCTCTCTATTGCTAGGGGGATAATGTGGTAGAAAAATTCAAGACAGATTTTTCTAATATACAAAAACTCAAGGTGCACACAGAATCTAAGGAGACTCTCTGTCGAATAGGGTGAACATTATCCCTCATATACTTCCTTTTTACCTACCACTTTTGTAATCCATTTTATACTTAACGGATATTAAAACATCAAATCGTTTGTGAGACAACTGAGAGATACAGATACATGGTACTGGGAATAACACAATAATACCACCAGATGGACTCTTGCCAGAAAAGAGAGCACTTTACCCCGGTATTGTTTTCAAAAAAAACCAAATACGGGATTTTCTCTGGAAAACCCAATTTTATTGAAATCACTCTTAAGATATTTGAGCAGAAATCTTACAGAGAATGCACATTTACCTGTTTAATAATCTTTTCTACATAAATATAGGTTTTATAGACTCCTTCTGCAGGATCTCCTGAGTGATCAATGATCTGGGGGGAAAAAAAGAAGTTTAACAACAAGAAAAAAACAAGACTAACAGGAGGAGGAGGGGGCGGTAAACACTTTTAGAGTGCTTATATGTTAGGAACTGTTCTAAGTACTTTGCATATATTAGCTCATTTACCCTCACAACCCTATGAGGGAGGCACTGTTATTCTCTCCATTTCATAGAAGAGGAAACTGAGGCAAGTTAAAAAACTCGTATAAGGTCTCACAAGGGATTTAGTGTGAACAATGTTGCAAATAAAACAAAAAGCATGTTTTCTGTTTTGCTTATGTGTCCATCTGAGAAAGTGACTGGAGTTGGTGATACCAAAACTCTGTCCAGAACCTGGTGTCACCACTGAAAGTCCACTTTGGTCTGGATGATGCACACACCTGCCCATTTTGACATGTGACAGCAGGAACCTGTTAAGGAACCAGATAGGTGGGATGGTGTGTGCTGGGGCCCTGGTAGCAGCGTCTGCGACCCCACGGTGCATAGTGAGGCCATGGAGCCTCTGTCCCTGCCAGCACTTGGATGCAAACAGAAGTAAACTTTATCATGTGGAGCAGAGAGTGTGGAAAATGTTCCTAAGTTTGGCTTGATTCTTTTTAGCTCACAGCCTTGGGGGAAATAGTTTTTATTTTTTTCTTCTTGTCCAATAACCTGAACACATAGGTTCATATAAAAGCCCTCCCTGAATAGTGCTTGCTTTCTGCCTGTTTGTTTCGGAAGGGTAACCAGGGTAACCTGAGGAAATATGGAAGGGTTGGGGTCCCAGGTTGTAGTGGTCAGAGGGAACCAACCTTTCATTTGTGGGAGACAATGGGACCCCCTCTGCTTTCCCCTGTGGGCTGGGGCCTGGCACACAGTAGGTGCTCAACAAATCTGTGGGTTACTTATGGAATGATCCAGAGGAGTGGTGGGGGGAGGAGCCATGTGCCAAGGCGGAGGGAAGCTCCATGACCTTCACTTGGGGGACAGGTCGGGGAGCTGGTACAGAGGACAAGGCAATCCCCCCACCGCTGCCCCAACTGTCACTCTCAGTTCCTCCCCTGCTTGGCTGGGGGGCTTGGCTCAGGGTGAAAGGAATGGTCTTTTTTCAGGAAAATTCCAATGGCTGAATTCTCACACTTCTTCTTCAGGTAAGAACTTGTGGATACCTTGCTAATCAATTCACCTTTGTGGGTATGAACATTCCAAAGCTGGGAAAAGCCCAACACCAGCCTTTATTGTTTTAATCACTCTGCTGAGTGTCCCTTCTCTTGATGTCCTGAATAAAGGTCATGTTTTTTTTTGTAAACACACACACATATACACATATACACACGTACACATGTGTATACACACGTATGCATGCCAACACATTGACACACACACATGAGTTAAACAGCTACTTTAATTTCATCTTATGTATTCTGTACCATTCAATACACATAACCTGCAAAATCCATCTTTATGCCAACAAAGCAAAGAAGTTTATCCTACATTTAAATTTATAATCATAGTAGAGGGATCTTATTTGACTCCTATATAAAAAAATTCATCCGCTAGTATACTAATTTTTAAAAGCAATATTTATAGAATAAATAGAAAAAAGATAAAGATTAATATCTTTCGTCATGGCACCTAGTGAACTAGGCTGGTACTAAAATAATTCAAACAAAGAATGAAATGGCTCTGGAGATTAACTGTAAAAAAAAGTACTCTTGTCTTAGACTCTTCACTATGTTATGCTGGCCTCAAGAAAAATGCCTGTATTCATATTTGATCTTATTTTCTGGCTAGGCATAGAGAAACAGAAACTTCGTCAAAATCCTAGGGTTGTTTTTGATTGTATTCTTAACACTAACTATAAACATTTACTATAAACATTTACATTAAACATTTACCAAGTTAGTAATGCAAAGCCTGTAATCTCTATTCTAAAATATATCCTACCACGCATCTAGGGATGATCAAATCCTTCTACTCATCATCAGTTTTTGGCTTTTCCCAATGCTTTCAGGAAAGGTTACCATGAAAAGGCTCCTCCTTACACTAATCCTTGGTCAATAACAGATAGAAGGACTCTGTGCTTGGGAAAAAAGCACAGTAGAGATTCTGATTTATCCACTACAGATCATACACTTTTGAGGCACATATTGCTGTTGATGCCTCTCTTTCTCTCATAGTCCACAACTAATCTGTTAGGAAATCTATTGGCTCTGTCAAAATTTATCCAGAATTCTACTGCTTTATTTTTTATTTTTTTTGCGATACGCGGGCCTCTCACTGTTGTGGCCTCTCCCGTTGCGGAGCACAGGCTCCGGACGCGCAGGCTCAGCGGCCATGGCTCACGGGCCCAGCCGCTCCGTGGCATGTGGGATCTTCCCGAACTGGGGCACGAACCCGTGTCCCCTGCATCAGCAGGCGGACTCTCAACCAGTGTGCCACCCGGGAAGCCCCCTACTGCTTTTTATCACATCCTCTACCACCACCCTGGTCTAAGCCACCAGCATCTCTCATTTGGATGACGGCAACAGCTCTCCACCTCTGCCCTATCCCACTACCTTCCCTCCAAACCACAATCGATTCTCAACACAGTCAATTCTTCCTCTTTGGTTAAATCCTTCAATGGCTCCCCACCTCACTCTAAGTAAAAAAAACAAGGTTCTTCAGCATCGGCCCCGATGACCGCTCCTACTTATGTCCCCTCACTCGTTCTGCTCCAGCCCCGCTGGCTTCCTTCCTCTCCCCAAACACGCCAGCGCCTCTCTCTGCCAAGTATGTTCTTAAAAAAAACCTATGAATTTTACCTTGGCTTTGTTGGTCTTGTTCAGGTTAGAAACTTGATCAATCAGGTGCTGGACAGAGTCAGAACTGACTTTCCCATCTTCCAAACGATGATAAATTAATCGTGGTTTGCCTTCAGGGTTTTTCAGAAAAGCTTCTTCACAGTCTTCCAATAACAGGCTAGATTGGAAATCAGTATTTCTTGTGCTATGCTGCACTGTAGCAGCACACAGTTAGTCAATTAACCTAAGTGCCAAGAAGGGGGATTTACTACAATGACAAGTGGCCAGAAAAGGCCCCGCTGCAGAATAAGCGAAACTTTCCACAAATGGTTGTTTTTATAGCTCTGTTCTAGCTTAGTGTCAATATTAAAGTATAATATATTCACTAGCAGACTATGAGAGTAGGTACAATAAATTAAATTTTAAAGCATACATAATTTTAATTTTTTAAAATCTAATTTAAAAAAACTTCTCAAAAATACTGTTAAACATTGCTCAAAATAATGGTCCATGCTCATGAGACTTTGCAAATAAATGGAAAACCTAATTCTATTCACAATTATATAATTTCAAGTTAAAACACAAAAATCATCAGCCTCAAGGTTTCAAGATTTTTCTCTTTTCTAATCCTTTAGCCTCTACTCATTCAATAAATGATCTGAATCCTTATACCCCAGATACACTGTAAGAAAGATCCAGAGGCAGATGGGGAAGGTTAGATAGCTATTAAAATCTTGACTGTGGTAAAGGTTAAAAAAAAATTCTAACTATGCTCAATGTACTGTAACTACAGTTTGTACTATTCCTATTTAAATTCCAGAAAAATCTTCAAATAACCTACTAGTGTTTTCTACACCACAAGGAAAACTAAACAATTCCCCTTTCTAAAAAGCATTAAATGAAAGTTTGTCTAGAAAGGCAAATTACTGTGTGTATACAGGGGAAAGCCATTATATGATTCAGAATTTGCGTAAAAAACTAAAATACCAGCCCCAATACGAAACAGAGAAAAAAAGCAAAAAGAAGAAAACAAAAAGAAAAAACAACATGGTTTTAAGGATTAAAGCATTAACAAGAGAAAAACAACAAGTGACATATACTATCACCTAAGATAAAATACTACCTAGATATTAAAGAATAAAACAGGATATATTCTTTTTTTTTTTTTTTTTTTTTGCGGTACACGAGCCTCTCACTGTTGTGGCCTCTCCCGTTGCGGAGCACAGGCTCCGGACACGCAGGTTCAGCGGCCATGGCTCACGGGCCTAGCCGCTCCGCGGCACGTGGGATCTTCCCGGACCGGGGCACAAACCTGTGTCCCCTGCATCAGCAGGCGGACTCTCAACCACTGCACCACCAGGGAAGCCCCAGATATATTCTTAATATAAAAACAAAACAGGAAAATAAAAGAGGGAAGGGGAGGTAAAGGACTCCAACTAAAGGAAATCAAGTTGAAGGAATCCTTAAACTTATTTTGGGAAAAGGTTCCTTGACCACGTAGCTCCTTGGCCACCTGGTCTCCGGGTAGAGTCTTAAGGATCAATGATAGGTTATATTGCAGGAACTCTCATAAAGCTTAGGGCTCCAAACACTTCCAAACACAGTTAAAGTCAGAGTTGGTCCTCAATAAAAGGAGAAAAATGCTTTGGAAGGATTAAATCCAATCAGATAGAAAATATAGAAAGAAAAATTAACTTATTTAACCTCCTATCTATCTTACTTTGTCTTCTATCTATATATCTAACTGGTAACAAAAAAAAAAAGCTTCATTTGCAGACTAGATTCATTGATGTGATTATATTTCACATTATAAGAAAACTGCTCACTTTATTGGATTTAAGTAGTTAGCTCCTCAGAGAATTAAAAATATGATTTAACACCTATGCAAGTGTTCAAGTGCCTCTCAATCTGTAACTGAAGAAAGAAAATAATGAAGGTTAATGCTGATTATTGAAATCAGGGGTCACCACCTTCTTCTGTAAAGGGTCAGCTAGTAAACATTTCGGGCTTTGTGGGCCATACAGTCTCTGCTGAAATACTCAACTCTGCTGTTGTAGTGTGAAAGCAGCTGTAGACAATACATAAATGAATGACCATACCTGGGCTCCAATAAAACTTTATTTATAAAAACAGGTGGCTGACTGGATTTGACCTGAGGGCCATAGGTTGCTGACGTCTGATTAAAATGATCTTTACATTAATGATGTTAATCTTATAACCTATTAACAAGCCTAACAGCGCGAAACTTTTAATTTTTTATTTTATTCACGTATTAAAAGTCATAGAATTTACTGAATATCATGGATTGTTTTTGATTGTAAGAATGCAATTAGAACTTATCTTTCAAGTTTATCTGGTAATCTCAATTTCTATTTATGAGTTTAACTTCTAGAATAAATTATAGAATTTTCAGCTTACCTTGGTAAGGTTAAATGAATGAATAAGATAACTAATGAACTCTTCTCAATTTCCCATTTTCTTACAGTGAGGTACTGATTTTCAATATCAATTGGAAAATACACAGCATGGAAAAAATATCCCATTGTCTCACACATTCTTTTAAGTTTAGGTGAATAGTCCTAAAAACAAATTAAAACATAAGAAAGCACAGCTTATTTAACTAAAGATCTAGTCAGCTTCATACTACTTAAAATCAAAAAGGTTATGTTGGATATTCTCTGATTTAAAACTTTAAAAATTATATGATCACATCTTAAAGAAAATCTTTAAGAGAAAAGGCAAGTTTCTCTATAAAATAAAAATAGTAATAGCTTAGCAACTTTCCTGTTTCCTAGCTCAGAAAATGATTTATCTCATAATAAACCTAAAACAACAGGAGTAAAGTATTAGACTATTTTGCTTTGGTAGTTATTTATTATTATTATTACAAATGACTTTTGTTTATTGTTATAGGGTGAAAAATGTAAATCCATAGATTTATATAGTAAAAAGTGTCCGCCGTGATATATTAGAACGCTAAAGCAAACAGATATAAAAATATGTTGGTCTATAACAAATTAAGGCACTTAGTATGATGATTATTATTATGCAATAAGTTAGTAATTCCCTCAACATGTGTTTGGGAACAGCCTATACTCAATGAATAGAAGCTTTGGTTTTCAAAATACTTTGTCTTTTTACCAAAATTGAGTATTATCAAAAAGGAAAGCTAAATGAACTTATTAATCAACAATCTGGACGATGTTAATATAGCAGGTATAGCATGTGACATGCATATTTATTTAAAATTCAGTTAGAACAGTAGTTGGTAAACTTTTCTGTAAAGGGCCAGATGGCAAATTAATAACAGCTTAAGAACTTGGCTGTTCTGGCAGAGGTTTTTGTGGTCCATTTAGTCTCCATCATAATTTATTCTGCCATTAGTGAGAAGCAACCTGAGACAATACATTGTGCGTGGCTGTGTTCCAATATAACTTTATTTATAGACACCAAAATTTGAATTTCATATAATTTTCATGTCAAAATATTCTTCTTCTTTTGATTTTTTTCAACCGTTTAAAACTGTAAAAAGCAATCTTAGCTCTAGGTCATACACAGACAGACTGCAGGCCAGATTTGGCCCACAGGCTGTAGTTTGCTGACCCCTGCCTTAGATTAACCCCAATGGCTGCCTTGAAAAATTTAAAACCATGACAAGGATTAAATTTTGACATAATCTGAAACAGATTCAAGAATAGAGCTGGCAGGTATTAACTATAGCAGGCACCATCAGTAAGGGCCGTAAACACTGTGGAGAACGTGTAATGAAGTTTTCAAAAGCATAAAGTTCTAAGGCCTTAATTTGAATATACTGATAATACTGAGTAAGACGTTTTCTTAAGAAAAGCCCAAGATGCTTCCTACTCTTTAAGACATAATCTAGTGGGTAGTAAACTACTTGGTTCAGGCAATCAGTAGTATCATAACCAGGACACAATATTAACTTTATTTTAAATCAGTGAATACAGAATTTATAAATGCCCTCACCTTAAGGAAAAGATCCATTTCGGGCTGGGTTTCATCTGTATAAATGAGGTAACATCTGACAGTGTTACTCCACAGAGAATGTGAAAACAAGGGGGTAACTTGTAATAAACTAGCTACAGCAATATCCCAGTCATCTGAAAATAAAATTTCTCATAAGTTCCCGAAAAATAATTACTAGAAAACATTTGACAAGATGATTCCCCAAAAGTCTGAAAGAAAACAACAGGCATCATCTGATCTCACTTGTAATACCGACAAAGCTTCTAGAATAAGGTATCAGAAGGCAATCAGTTCTCTAACCTCAAATTCTATCCTGGGGCATAAAGCAATCAATGTCACCAGTGGTCTTTGCTGGGGTACCCGTGGCTCCAGTCAAATGTCAGGGAACTAGGCAACATGGGCTGTTCAATTAGTTTGCTACTTGAGGAGAGCCTACATTCCCAGGCTGGCCTATAGTTTTATCTACTTATTATTTTTGAAATACATTGAGTCAAAAAGAAAGTTCAAGAACGGTACAAAAAATAACCAAAAGATAGTTAGTGAGAATGAATATTTTAAGACATATTTGACTAATTCAAAATGCATAATTAAAAAAATAATTTTCATTTTGCTAATAGATAAATAATTTCAGGTTTTTAAAAAATTTTATTTATTCATTTATTTATCTTTGGCTGCATTGGGTCTTGGCCACTATGCAAGGCTCTCTCTAGTCGCAGTGAGCAGGGGTCACTCCTTGTTGTGGTGCATGGGCTTCTCACTGCAGTGGCCTGTCTCTGTCGTGGAGCACGGGCTCCAGGCGCATGGGCCTCAGTAGTTGTAGCACGTGGGCTCAGTAGTTGTGGCTCACGGGCTCTAGAGCACAGGCTCAGCAGCCCTGGCTTTAGTTGCTCCACAGCAGGTGGGATCCTCCTGGACCAGGGCTTAAACCTGTGTCCCCTGCATTGGCAGGTGGACTCCCAACCACTGTGCCACCAGGGAAGTCCCTATATTTCAAAGTTTTAAGAAAAGAGTGGAGCTACTTATAACATTTCAGATCTGAGGTGGTATTGAAATTCTGAACAGATCTTAAGAGCTGTTTTCGATACCAAATTATATAAAAGATAATGAATAAGAATACTATATTATATAACTGAAGTTTTGTACTCTACTCCACAACTTCTCTAACCTTCAACACCATCAAAGATGCAGAGGGAAGACTAAACACTACTGTTTTTCCGTTAATCTACATTAGGCTCTCACCGCTCAACTAAAATATCCGAGAACTCAGACCAGAAATTCAGTTATTAGAACCTATTGGCCAGTCTGGCCGGGAGGCACCAACTGATCCTGATGTGAATTATGTAACTTCATCATTCCTGGTCAGTGACAAGCACCAGTACATGATGGTTTGACAGTGGAAGACACCCAGAACACAAGTCTCATGCTCTGCTGATGGCAGTTTTCCCAGCATAAGATTATAGTACACAAACAGTCACTACCATTAACCAAGGTAATTGGCAAATGGCGTGTGTTACCTCTGTTGACGTTAGCAAAGGGTCCTTCTATATCTATAGAACTAAGGGCAAACTCAGGGCCCCGGAAAGACTGCTGAAGCTGAATCATACTCCCTATGGAGGGCTCACTTCCCAAGGCTCCACCAGTCCAATACTCGCACTGGGGTCCAGCAGCTGTAAAAGCAAGAGATTTCATCTGATGAAAACCAATCTATATTGGAATTTCAAAAACTTATCATATATATTCAATGGATTTCTAATGCAAAAAATACAACAATATTATAAATACAACAGATATTCAAAGTTTGATTTTGAAATCAAAACAATGATTTTGAAAGTACTTTGCCACCAACTTCTGGCAAGTTCTAAGGTGGTGGTTAACATAATTCTGGTTATCACCTCAAACTTAAAAAGGGGATTAAAAAGAGAAAGATGAAAAGAAATTAGGAATACAATAACCAAAAGAATTATAATAACAGAGAGGAGTTAAAAACACCCCCCAACAAAAAAATTCTAAAAAACATTCCTAACTATATGATTTAGGTATCAGTGTAAAATGTGAAGGAAAGAATTTCAAAGGAAGACTATTACTGGCACACCAGTAATTAATATTGGTAATTCATTAGGATGTAAGCTAAGGATGTAAAGAGCACATTTTCCTTAACCTCTCAGAGCAAAAAAAATTGTCTGAATCAATAGGTACTTATGAACACGTTGATTTTTTTTTAATAAATAATAATTCATGGCATCCTTGACTAAACGTAAGTAAACTGGTATTTGGGCTAAATCTCTGGCAAAACTGAGATTATTATTTGTGGGTGACAAATAATGAGTGACATTCCCTCAAGCATTCCTTCTTCATGTTTATATCGAAATAGGAAGAAAGACCTATGAGGAAATATTAACTCGTTTTTATTAACTTGCTAAGAGAATTAGAATATAATAGTTTTGAAACCCTGTACATTTTAACATATGTCAATACTGAAATAATCACGAGGACTAATGCCATTAAGAATCACTTCACTTTTTTTTCTCAAAAGTTAGTAATAAAAGTCCCAGGATGCTAGTTGCCATATTTCACTCCAAAATACATCAGTTTGTAAGAATATAATTATAGTTTTTTTAATAAATGGTAGAGTGACTGCATTTTTCCACCGCATTTAAAATAGAATATTTCTCAAAATCAATCACACTTCATTATTATTTCCTTGGAACACAGTGGACCCTTTCAGTCTATGATTCCAAGTTTTTCTTTATTTCTAGAAAAAACACTTTCTATGTTTAATTGTAAAACAAAAACTTTAAAAGTATTTCACAAAACTGCATTGGAAACCACTCAGTGAAATATTATGCAGATATTCTGATAGTTGTAAAGAATATATCAATTATGTGGAAAAATAATGTGACAGACAACTGTCCTCCAACATCCATTCTTCCCTTCTTCCTTTAGTGACACAACCCCAAATTTTATGTGGATACATGGCTCTCCCGCTAATGATTACACTTTCCCATCTTCCTAGGTAGAGTTCTGGCCAATGGGGTTTGAGTAGGAGTAATCTGTATATCTTTCAGATTGTGCTTTCAAGGAAAGTAAGGTATTCCCTCCCTCCTCCTGGCTAAATTGTAGATGTGATGTTGGGACTTAGAGGGGCTTAGACCAGAGAGAGAAAAGCTATGGGTTAAGGTTGGTAGAACAATGAGAGAGAAGGAACCTCAGCCTCTACATCATGGACTTCATAGAAAAGAGCTGTCATAACAACTGAGAAAGAGAAAGTGCAACTCTATTTGTAACAGCAATTACTTATAAGTAAAAGGATTCAAAGTTGGCTCTATAATCATTATATCTATATTGAAATCTCAAAATATTATATATAGGAAATAAATTTACCAGTAACATCTGTACAGTTGTCATCTGAATCAGACTCTCCAGGATCAAATACATGGATCCCCTGAACCTGTAGCCTCTGAAGTTTACTCTCCAACTCTCGCTTGGCCCTCAATAAATCCTGAATTTCATTTTCCTTGGTCTCCCTAAAAATCTTTAAAAGAAGGATTTTAATTTTGAAACCGTTTTCCATAATCAAAAATTGTATCATCAACTTTTAAGAGAAAATTCTTTCTTTCACAAAATCAATATTCATTTGGTCCTTGATCTCCCCTTTTGTAGGATGAATAATCTGAGTACCTCTACATCACTGTTTTGTAACTGGAACCCACTGGAATTCCAGCAGGATGTGTGTCTGTAGTGTGGAGCTGCCTTGTGTGCTACCTGAGGTTTAGCAAATTTGTCCCCCTCCCATTTAACGCCAGTAATGCTTATCCATAGAAAACATCCCCAAACATTCTAAATGCTTTCCCCTAATAGAAACACTTTCCTTTCCCGCTCCCCCCCAGATCCCTATTAAAATGTTCACTTTTATACCTTTTGTTTGAAACTACCTTAAGTTTACCTCGTCCAACTCAAAAATGTAAAAAGTGCTTTAGTTTAGTTCTTATAACTTTCATGGCTCCTACATCATTTACTTCTGGCTATTCATCGCAGTATTATATGAACTTTTAAAATATACTGCTTTTATTCCATATCACTTTGGGGATAAAGATGTATGAAATTTACCTTAAATTGCCTCTTAACTTTATCTCTGTCATGTTCAAATGTAGCTGCTCTCTCCATTGCTTGATATTTTGCTTCTAAAGCACTTTCCTTTTCCCGAAGTATCTTCTGGTAAGTTTTCTGAAGTGCCTGGAATAATTTACCTCGTTATTTATAACAAAAATAGCATGCCTCCCAAATTTTACATTATCTTATATACATATTAAATATCTTAGAATTTTAACAATCTACTTACTTTTTCACCAGTTATCAAGAACTGCATATTGCCATTCTATTCAAACACATAATGGAAAAAAAAACCGCAAATATGCTTGAACTATAAATGAAGATATTTGACATTAAGCTTTCAACAGAATTTAATGCTTTTTCTTTGAAATACTGCACTAGTTCTTAATCTTCACTACACCTCAGCTTTCCCATCTTTAAGAGAACAAAAAGTACAACTTGTAAGGCTTAACCTGAAGGATAATTACTTCTGTGAGACTGTGCACTCCTTGGCTCCATGTCTTACTCCTCTTGCTAGCCCCAAGCACTAGCAGTGCCTGATACACGACAGGCTTCCAGTAAATGTCTGACTGAATGGATTAAATAAATACAGAAGGTTTTTAAAAAATGTCTAGATATGTGAGAAAGGAATCAAAAGGGTTACATAAGGAATCAGGATTGGTAACAGGAAATAACCTGGGACTGTGACATTTGTCAACACTTAGTGCACTCTACGCTGGTTGGTCTGGCTTTCTTTTCTACCTCCACCTCAGTCTTTTGCAATATGCAGTGAATCCAAGACAATGGCTTGGATGCATGAAATCAGATATCTGAAATGCATAAGTCCACTTCATATATGCAAGTGCATTAAGACTGCCCAATAGGAAAATCTGTAAGACAACAGATAAAACTGCTTATGTATTCTCAGATAACAGTGCTAATTAGACAACAGCTAATGGGAGTGGGGTAGGGGTGGAGAGGGATTGACTAGGACTAGTCTAGAAGGAAGAAGGCTTCTTCCTTCTAGAAAAATCAGGTCTGAGGTATTTATTCTATTCCTCCTGTAATGAGCTCAGGAACACTTGGGCTGTCCAGAAGTCTCTTCCATAGTAAAGAAAAATAGAGTAAACAAACTACAACCCTCAGAGGGGCCCCAAACTGATGACACAAAATCTCACGCCTTTGCTCACAAAAAAATAACTTTCCTAATAATCAGTTAAAATAGATCTATTACAGGAAGGGCATGTAATAATTGTTTTTAGAGTAATTTAATCAAGTGGATTAAGGAAATTTGACTATACCTAGGGAACATTTTCAACCACAGCAGTTAAGGTGGTGAAAATCAGGGGCTGCCAGAAAAATTCACTTCAAGATCACTGAAATCCAACAGCTATGGAACTTCACAAAGAAACAAAAATAGGGGCTTCCTGGTGGTGCAGTGGTTAAGAATCCACCTGCCAGTGCAGGGGACACGGGTTCAAGCCCTGGTCCAGGAAGATCCCACCTGCTGCGGAACAACTAAGCCCGTGTGCCACAACTACTGAAGCCTGTGTGGCACAACTACTGAAGCCCGCGTGCCTAGAGCCCATGCTTCACAAGAGCAGCCACGGCAGTGAGAAGCCTGCGCACGGTGATGAACAGTAGCCCCCACCCTTGCCTCTGACTAGAGAAAGCCCGCTCTTAGCAAGAAAGGCCCAACGCAGCCAAAAAAACAAGAATAAATAAATTTAAAAATATATTTAAAAGAATAAATAAAATTAATTTTAAAAAAATTTTAAAAAGAAAGAAACTGAGACAGAAGCCCCACCTCCGAGGTATGTAAATTTGTGTGGGGGGGGTGGAGGGGTGGGAGGGCGAGGCGTGGTTAAAAACTCCTAGGAAGGGTTTGATGAGTTTCCTCAACAGATGTCACCAAAGTCTTTGGTGTATATGTGTGCCCCGTGTGGACCTACTTCTCTGGAGATTAGCATTTGTTGCTTCAGGACACTTTCAGGCTAATTGCTTCAAGGCATCTGAATGAATGGACCAGAAATAGAAAAGGGGGGGGCGGTTAGTTAAGGAATCAGTTTAGACCCCAAGACAGTACGTCCCCTCAAATTAAAATGCAGAGCAGTCAGGCGTCCAGGGGTCCAACTGGCAATGCGGCCAAGAGGCTGCGGGGCGGTGGGCAGGCGGCCCCGGGGCTCAGTTTCCCGGGTGTCGCGGCCGTCTCCGGTGAGCGCCCGGGCCCGGCGTTACCTGCAGCTCTGCCCGCAGCCGCTTGTTCTCCGTGTCCAGCTTGGCCTCGCGGCGGCCCATGGATAACAACTCCTGGTTCTTGCTGACCCGGAAGATCTCGTACTCCTTTTTCAGCCGCTCGTACTCGGCCGCCGCGTACTCCAGCTCGGGCACCGACGAGCCAGTGGACTTGAAGCTGGCCCCCAGCAGCCCGCCGCCGCCCGCCCCGCGGGGCAGCGAACCCGGCCCGGCCCCCGCCCCCGCCCCCGCGCCCCGGCGGAACGAGCTGCGCAGCAGTCGGGCCTTGGGCTTCACCTCCACCGGGATCTCGCAGGCCTCGCCGCCGCCCGCCCCGTACGTGTCCTCGATCACCTCCCCGCCGGCGGGGCTCACGAGCGACGAGGCAGTCCCCATGGCGCCGGCGGCCGCCGCTCCTTGCCACCAGGTTACTAGGAGGGGGCGGGACCAGACGAGTGAGACGGGGCGGGACAGCAGGAAGGGGTGGGGCGAGCGCATCGAGAAGGGGAGGGCTAGTGGGCGGATGACAGGGATGGGGCGGGGCAGCCGGGTAGTACGGGGCGGGGCAGGGTGGCTAGGCGGGGCCAGAGGAGCGGAACGGATGGGGCGGGGCAGCAGGGCTGGGCTGGGAGTGAGAGCGGAGCGCGCGGGGCGGAGTGAGCAGCTTGGCGGTTGCGCAGTTCCAACACAGCGCTACGTCAGGGCCTACGGACAAGGTGAGGTTTTGACTTTTTGCAACAAGGGACACTGCAGACAACACTTCACAGGAATATGGGGCATCTCACCAAGTAAAGGAAAGGATAGACTATGACAGTATTTGAGGGATATCATGAAAAATGGAGAGAGATGGGAAAACAGTTTTAAACTTTTAAGTCAAGAAAAGTGTGGGGTTGGCGTCTTCTCTCTTATGGTACCTTGTGTTCTTGCCCCTCCGCCGGGTTTCTAACCTCTCCAGGTTTGGAGCCCTGGGAAGGAGGACAGGAGAGGGGAGGGAAAGGCTTTATTTGATTGACACTGCTGTGAACTGGATGTTTGTGCTCTTTGGACTTGGCAAATGGTTAAAACTGGCTCTTCTCAGAGATAGTTTTGTAAGTTCTTCAAAGACTCTCTCCCCCTCATAACTGGAAATCTTTAATCTTCAGTTTTCTTGACCTGGGCTGGTGCAGCTATATTCCAGCTGGTGCTCATTGCTTCCCCAGCTGTAAGGAATTCAGTGATACTTTAAGGATCCTGTCCACTGATGTTTATTCCTCCCTACAGGGTCCCACTTGGACAGACCCAAGATAATTCATGCTAGTTGACTTACTGGTGGGGTCCATATCTGATCTACAGGTGTTACAGGTCAGGTTTCCTGGGAAACAGATTCTGAAATGGAGATAACCATGCAAGATGTTTATTTGGGAGTGTCCTTGGGATCAACACCTGTAGAAAGGAAGAGAAAGAAGCAAAATTGGTCAGCGGGAGAAGCTGAGCTTTGCTGCAGCCTCGACAGAGACCTTAGCCAATCTACAGGGAGTTCTGATCCTGGGATAGCTCTGCAGAGTTGTTCTAAATTGGGGTGGGGGGCTGGGACTTTGTACCCCCATACCAGACAGTCATCAGCTTTCTTCAGCCAAAGCAATCCCCTAGGAGACTGACAGTTGAGGACTGTCTGCTGGCATCACTTCCAGTGGCTGGAGGAACAAGTCTTTCAGGCATCACAACATCTACCACAACAGGAAACACATTTTCACCTCAAAGAATTCTGGGAATGCAGGCCAGTTCTCACTACCTCCATCAAAGTAGCTAGTCATCCTTTCTTTTACCCTATAAATTTTCTTCAGGAGGGAATCAGATACCAGGCCACTGTGTTCTTCAAACTCCAAGAGATACATATTAACTTCTTCAAATAGTCTCCTGAGATAAGGGGAAACATTCCCACCATCAAGTATCTCAAGAACTCCTCTCTTTTAAAGTCCTTTCCGATCACCAGCTTCTAATACTTGTACCCTCAATGTGGATCAGTGGTTCAGGGAATCATTCACTAGGTTTCTGCCACCTCCTTTGGAATGTGCATCAGCTGGAGACTTCCACTATTATACTTGCATACTAAAATAAAAAGCCATCACTCATTCCCTCCAAGCCAATAGCAAACTACAGTAACTTCCCATAACTTGTGGAGTAAATTCAGATTCCGCAGCCTAGGACCAGTGCCCTTTCCTCACCTCTAATTTATCCAGTAACATCCGTCTACCCACGTTCTTCCACCCTAGTTGGGCTGATTTTCTTCTTGTCCTCATACCAATGTAGTTTCTATTTCCTTTCAGTACTCTGCCAACCCTCATTTCTTTCAAAGTCTAGCTTCTTTCTCTAAGAAACTTTCCCTGGATAATAATACCTTTCAAGAATTTATCATATCAATATTTTCAATTCAATAATCTTTGCCTTTGTGCAAAATACTGTACTTAACTTTTCCTGACCTTGTTCTCCATTAATTGTGTCCCCATTCTATTCATCTTGGTTTTTGGTAGTTGTTATTGTTATGATGCCATTTGTTGCTTAGATTCATCACCAGCAATCATATTGAACTCCTGCTGAGAACATAATGCAGTGCAAATGACTGATGACCCAAAGAGATGTCAGATGTGGCTGGGGTTCTCAAAAAGCATAGGAGTTGTCACTGCCTTCCCTAATAACCTTTACATAGTTTTGCAGATACCCCCCCAAAACAAATCCAGGTTTGCTGAGACCATGGAGACTCCTTTCTATATAGTGATTACTGGCTGTCTTTCTCATCAAGGACAATATGGATAAATTCAGCACACATACTGATCTTGGATAACTGTTGGTTAATGCCTAAGTGACATAACTGAGTGAGTGAGCCCAGAGGTGACCAGTTACAGGGTGCCAGCAGATATTCAGTGTTGTTGGTTTCCAACATATTTATTAATCCTAAACTTATCACAGAATTTGTTCCAGTTTCCAACCTCATAATTTGTTTCCCTTCTTTATGGTGAATTTAACCCACAAACATCAGTCTTCATTTTGAAAGGATAATTTTGAATACAGAACTATGGTGCGGAATGAAGTCTCTGGCAGGCAGCTTATGGCCCGTTAAAGATGGCTACAAAATTTTTAATACTCTATCCATTGAAAGGTGAGGTTTATGATGAGGACAGGCTACATAATTTGTGGGACCCAGTTCAAAATGAAAATGTAGTGCCCTTTGTTCAAAAATTATAAAGAATTTCAAGACAACAATAAACCAAGCATGAACTCCTTTTGAATTCAGGTTTCTATACAGCTGCACTTGAGATTTTTCAAAGGGTCACACAGCCATGACTCCAGCCTGTTTATGACTCCTCCCCTTGAATCTGGTTGAGCACTGGAACTTTTTTGACCAGTAGACTATGGCAGAAATGACTCTGTTCCACTTTCTGTATCTTGGAACACTCTCTCTAGGAGCCTTGAGCTGCCATGTAAGGAGACCTACTGCCAAGGCTGCCAGACTGGAGAAGTTGTGTGTAGGCATTCCAGGCAACAGTCCCAGCTGGCCTAGCCTTCCAGCCAAGGCATGTGAAATGAAGCCATCTTGGACTCCTCAGGCCAAACTATTTGCTCACTGGGTACCACTAAGTGACTTTTTTTTTTTTTTTAACATCTTTATTGGAGTATAATTGCTTTACAATGGTGTGCCAGTTTCTGCTTTATAACAAAGTGAATCAGTTATACATATACATATGTTCCCATATCTCTTCCCTCTTACGTCTCCCTCCCTCCAACCCTCCCTATCCCACCCCCCCAGGCGGTCACAAAGCACCGAGCTGATATCCCTGTGCCATGCGGCTGCTTTCCACTAGCTATCTACCTTACGTTTGTTAGTGCATATATGTCCATGCCTCTCTCTCGCCCTGTCACAGCTCACCCTTCCCTCTCCCCATATCCTCAAGTCCGTTCTCCAGTAGGTCTGTATCTTTATTCCTGTCTTACCCCTAGGTTCTTCATGACATTTTTTTCTTAAATTCCATATATATGTGTTAGCATACGGTATTTGTCTTTCTCCTTCTGACTTACTTCACTCTGTATGACAGACTCTAGGTCTATCCACCTCATTACAAATAGCTCAATTTCGTCTCTTTTTATGGCTGAGTAATATTCCATTGTATATATGTGCCACATCTTCTTTATCCATTCATCCGATGATGGGCACTTAGGTTGTTTCCATCTCCGGGCTATTGTACATAGAGCTGCAATGAACATTTTGGTACATGCCTCTTTTTTTTTTGTTTTTAACATCTTTATTGGGGTATAATTGCTTTACAATGGTGTGTTAGTTTCTGCTTTATAACAAAGTGAATCAGTTATACATATACATATGTTCCCATATGTCTTCCCTCTTGCGTCTCCCTCCCTCCCACCCTCCCTATCCCACCCCTCCAGGCTGTCACAAAGCACCGAGCCAATATCCCTGTGCCATGCGTCTGCTTCCCACTAGCTATCTACCTTACTATGTTTGTTAGTGTGTATATGTCCATGACTCTCTCTCGCCCTGTCACAGCTCACCCTTCCCCCTCCCCATAACCTCAAGTCCATTCTCTAGTAGGTCTGCGTCTTTATTCCTGCCTTACCCCTGGGTTCTTCATGACATTTTTTTTCCCTTAAATTCCATATATATGTGTTAACATACGGTATTTGTCTTTCTCTTTCTGACTTACTTCACTCTGTATGACAGACTCTAGGTCTATCCACCTCATCACAAATAGCTCAATTTCGTTTCTTTTTATGGCTGAGTAATATCCCATTGTATATATGTGCCATATCTTCTTTATCCATTCATCTGATGATGGGCACTTAGGTTGTTTCCATCTCCGGGCTATTGTAAATAGAGCTGCAATGAACATTTTGGTACATGCCTCTTTTTGAATTATGGTTTTCTCAGGGTACATGCCCAGTAGTGGGATTGCGGGGTCATATGGTAGTTCTATTTGTAGTTTTTTAAGGAACCTCCATAATGTTCTCCACAGTGGCTGAACCAATTCACATTCCCACCAGCAGTGCAAAGTGTTCCCTTTTCTCCTCACCCTCTCCAGCATTTATAGTTTCTAGATTTTTTGATGATGGCCATTCTGACTGGTGTGAGATATCTCATTGTAGTTTTGATTTGCATTTCTCTAATGATTAATGATGTTGAGCATTCTTTCATGTGTTTGTTGGCAGTCTGTATATCTTCTTTGGAGAAATGTCTATTTAGGTCTTCTTCCCATTTTTGGATTGGGTTGTTTGTTTTTTTGTTATTGAGCTGCATGAGCTGCTTGTAAATTTTGGAGATTAATCCTTTGTCAGTTGCTTCATGTGCAAATATTTTCTCCCATTCTCAGAGCTGTCCTTTGGTCTTGTTTATGGTTTCCTTTGCTGTGCAAAAGCTTTGAAGTTTCATTAGGTCCCATTTGTTTATTTTCGTTTTTATTTCCATTTTTCTAGGAGGTGGGTCAGAAAGGATCTTGCTGTGATTTATGTCATAGAGTGTTCTGCCTATGTTTTCCTCTAACAGTTTGATAGTTTCTGGCCTTACATTTAGGTCTTTAATCCATTTTGAGCTTATTTTTGTGTATGGTGTTAGGGAGTGTTCTAATTTCATATGTTTACATGTAGCTGTCCAGTTTCCCCAGCACCACTTATTGAAGAGGCTGTCCTTTCTCCACTGTACATACCTGCCTCCTTTTTCAAAGATAAGATGACCATATGTGTGTGGGTTTATCTCTGGGCTTTCTATCCTGTTCCATTGATTTATCTTTCTGTTTTTGTGCCAGTACCATACTGTGCTGATTACTGTATCTTTGTAGTATAGTCTGAAGTCAGGGAGCCTGATTCCTCCAGCTCCGTTTTTCGTTCTCAAGATTGCTTTGGCTATTCGGGGTCTTTTGTGTTTCCATATAAATTGTGAAATATTTTGTTCTAGTTCTGTGAACAATGCCAGTGATAGTTTGATAGGGATTGCATTGAATCTATAGATTGCTTTGGGTAATAGAGTCATTTTCACAATGTTGATTCTTCCAATCCATGAACATGGTATATCTCTCCATCTATTTGTATCATCTTTAATTTCTTTCATCAGTGTCTTATAATTTTCTGCATACAGGCCTTTTGTCTCCTTAGGTAGGTTTATTCCTAGATATTTTATTCTTTTTGTTGCAATGGTAAATGGGAGTGTTTTCTTGCTTTCACGTTCAGATTTTTCATCATTAGTATATAAGAATGCCAGAGATTTCTGTGCATTCATTTTGTATCCTGCTACTTTACCAAATTCATTGATTAGCTCTAGTAGTTTTCTGGTAGCATCTTTAGGATTCTCTATGTATAGTATCATGTCATCTGCAAACAGTGACAGCTTTACTTCTTCTTTTCCGATTTGGATTCCTTTTATTTCCTTTTCTTCTCTGATTGCTGTGGCTAAAACTTCCCAAAGCTATGTTGAATAAGAGTGGTGAGAGTGGGCAACCTTGTCTTGTTCCTTATCTTAGTGGAAATGCTTTCAGTTTTTCACCATTCAGGATGATGTTAGCTGTGGGCTTGTCATATATGGCCTATATTATGTTGAGGAAAGTTCCCTCTATGCCTACTTTCTGCAGGGTTTTTATCATAAATGGGTGTTGAATTTTGTCAAAAGCTTTCTCTGCATCTATTGAGATGATCATATGGTTTTTCTCCTTCAATTTGTTAATATGGTTTATCACATTGATAGATTTGTATATATTAAAGAATCCTTGCATTCCTGGAATAAACCCCACTTGATCATGGTGTATGATCCTTTTAATGTGCTGTTGGATTCTGTTTGCTAGTATTTTGTTGAGGATTTTTGCATCTATGTTCATCAGTGATATTGGCCTGTAGTTTTCTTTCTTTGTGACATCCTTGTCTGGTTTTGTTATCAAGGTGATGGTGGCCTCACAGAAGGGATTTGGGAGTTTTCCTCCCTCTGCTATATTTTGGAAGAGTTTGAGAAGGATAGGTGTTAGCTCTTCTCTAAATGTTTGACAGAATTAGCCTGTGAAGCCATCTGGTCCTGGGCTTTTGTTTGTTGGAAGATTTTTAATCACAGTTTCAATTTCAGTGCTTGTGATTGGTCTGTTTATATTTTCTATTTCTTCCTGATTCAGTCTTGGCAGGTTGTGCATTTCTAAGAATTTGTCCATTTCTTCCAGATTGTCCATTTTATTGGCATAGAGTTGCTTGTAGTAATCTCTCATGATCTTTTTTATTTCTGCAGTGTCAGTTGTTACTTCTCCTTTTTCATTTCTATTGATTTGAGTCTTCTCCCTTTTTTTCTTGATGTGTCTGGCTAATGGTTCATCTATTTTGTTTATCTTCTCAAAGAACCAACTTTGAGTTTTATTGATCTTTGCTGTTGTTTCCTTCATTTCTTTTTCATTTATTTCTGATATGATTTTTATGATTTCTTTCCTTCTGCTAGCTTTGGGTTTTTTTTGTTCTTCTTCCTCTAATTGCTTGAGATGCAAGGTTAGGTTGTTTATTTGAGATGTTTCCTGCTTCTTAAGGTGGGCTTGTATTGCTATAAACTTCCCCCTTAGAACTGCTTTTCCTGCATCCCATAGGTTTTGTGTCATTGTGTGTCCATTGTCATTTATTTCTAGGTATTTTTTAGTTTCCTCTTTGATTTCTTCAGTGATCACTTCGTTATTAAGTAGTGTATTGTTTATCCTGCATGTGTTTGTATTTTTTACAGATCTTTTCCTGTAAATGATATCTAGTCTCATGGCGTTGTGGTCGGAAAAGATACTTGATACAATTTCAATTTTCTTATATTTACCAAGGCTTGATTTGTGACCCAAGATATGATCTATCCTGGAGAATGTTCCATGAGCACTTGAGAAAAATGTGTATTCTGTTGTTTTTCGATGGAGTGTCCTATAAATATCTATTAAGTCCATCTTGTTTAATGTATCATTTAAAGCTTGTGTTTCCTTATTTATTTTCATTTTGGATGATCTGTCTATTGGTGAAGGTGGGGTGTTAAAGTCCCCTACTATGAATGTGTTACTGTCGATTTCCCCTTTTATGGCTGTTAGTATTTGCCTTATGTATTGAGGTGCTCCTATGTTGGGTGCATAAATACTTACAATTGTTATATCTTCTTCTTGGATCGATCCCTTGATCATTATGTAGTGTCCTTCTTTGTCTCTTCTAATAGTCTTTATTTTAAAGTCTATTTTGTCTGATATGAGGACTGCTACTCCAGCTTTCTTTTGGTTTGCATTTGCATGGAATATCTTTTTCCATCACCTTACTTTCAGTCTGTATGTGACTCTAGGTCTGAAGTGGGTCTCTTGTAGACAGCATATAGAAGGGTCTTGTTTTTGTATCCATTCAGCCAATCTGTGTCTTTTGGTGGGAGCATTTAGTCCATTTACAATTAAGGTAATTATCGATATGTACGCTCCTATTCCCATTTTCTAAATTGTTTTGGGTTCGTTTTTATAGGTCTTTCCTTCTCTTGTGTTTCCTGCCTAGAGAAGTTCCTTTAGCATTTGTTGTAAAGCTGGTTTGGTGGTGCTGAATCCTCTTAGCTTTTGCTTGTTTGTAAAGGTTTCAATTTTTCCATAAAATCTGAATGAGATCCTTGCTGGGTAGAGTAATTTTGGTTGTAGGTTTTTCTCCTTCATCACTTTAAATATATCCTATCAGTCCCTTCTGGCTTGCAGGGTTTCTGCTGAGAGATCAGCTGTTAATCTTATGGGGAGTCCCTTGTGTGTTATTTGTTGTTTTTCCCTTGCTGCTTTTAATATGTTTTCTTTGTAGTTAATTTTTGACAGTTTGATTAATATGTGTCTTGGCATGTTTCTCCTTGGATTTATCCTGTATGGGACTCTCTGTGCTTCCTGGACTTGATTAACTATTTCCTTTCCCATATTAGGGAAGTTTTCAACTATAATCTCTTCAAATATTTTCTCAGTCCCTTTCTTTTTCTCTTCTTCTTATGGAACCCCTATAATCCGAATGTTGGTGCGTTTAATGTCGTCCCAGAGGTCTCTGAGACTGTCCTCAGCTCTTTTCATTCTTTTTTCTTTATTCTGCTCTGTAGTAGTTATTTCCACTATTTTATCTTCCAGGTCACTTATCCGTTCTTCTGCCTCAGTTATTCTGCTATTGATCCCATTAGAGTACCTTTAATTTCGTTTATTGTGTTGTTTATCATTGCTTGTTTCATCTTTACTTCTTCTAGGTCCTTGTTAAATGTTTCTTGCATTTTGTCTATTCTATTTCCAAGATTTTGGATCATCCTGACTATCATTATTCTGAATTCTTTTTCAGGTAGACTGCCTATTTCCTCTTCATTTGTTAGGTCTGGTGCATTTTTATTTTGCTCCTTCATCTGCTGTGTGTTTTTCTGTCTTCTCATTTTGCTTATCTTACTGTGTTTGGGGTCTCCTTTTTGCAGGCTGCAGGTTTGTAGTTCCCGTTGTTTTTGATGTCTGTCTCCAGTGGCTAAGGTTGGTTCAGTGGGTTGTGTAGGCTTCCTGGTGGAGGGGACTAGTGCCTGTGTTGTGGTGGATGAGGGTGGATCTTGTCTCTCTAGTTGGCAGGTCCACGCCTGGTGTTGTGTTTTGGGGTGTCTGTGGAGTTATTATGATTTTAGGCAGCCTCTCTGCTAATGGGTGGGGTTGTGTTCCTGTTTTGCTAGTTGTTTGGCATAGGTTTTCCAGCACTGTAGCTTGCTGGTCGTTGAGTGAAGCTGGGTGCTGGTGTTGAGATGGAGATCTCTGGGAGATTATTACCATTTGATATTATGTGTAGCTGGGAGGTCTCTTGTGGACCAGTGTCCTGAAGTTGGCTCTCCCACCTCAGAGGCACATCACTGAGTCCTGGCTGGAGCATCAAGAGCCTTTCATCCACACGGCTCAGAATAAGAGGGAGGAAAAGTAGAGAGAATTAGTAGAACTATGAAGGAAGAAAGAAGGAAAGAAGGAAAGAAAGAAAGAAAGAAAGAAAGAAAGGAGGGAAGGAAGGAAGGAAGGAAGAAAGAAAGAAAGAAGGCAAGAAGGAAAGAAAGGAGGGAGGGAGGGAGGAAGGAAGGAAGGAGGGAAGGAAGGAAAAATGACAAAGAAAGAAGATACAGTAAAGTAAAATATAATAAAGTTTTTGAATTAAAAAATAATTATTTAGGGAAAAAAAGGGATGGATAGAACCTTAGGACAAATGTTGGAAGCAAAGCTATACAGACAAAATCTTACACAGAAGCATACATATACACCCTCACAAAAAGTGGTAAAGGGGAAAAAATCATAAATCTTGCTCTCAAAGTCCACCTCCTCAATTTGGGATGATTCGTTGTCTAAAGGAGGGAGGGAGGGAGGGAGGGAAGGAAGGAAGGAAGGAAGAAGGTAAAGTATAATAAAGTTATTAAAATTAATTATTAAGAAAAAAAATTTAAAAAAAACAATGGACGGATAGAATCTAAGACAAATGGTGGAAGCAAAGCTATACAGACAAGATCTCACACAGAAGCATACACATACACATTCACAAAAAGAGGAAAAGGGGAAAAAATCATAGATCTTGCTCTCGAAGTCCACCTCCTCATTTTGGGATGCTTCGTTGTCTATTCACGTATTCCACAGATGCAGGGCACATCAAGTTGATTGTGGAGCTTTAATCCGCTGTTTCTGAGGCTGCTGGGAGTGATTTCCCTTTGTCTTCTTTGTTCTCACAGCTCACAGGGGCTCAGCTTTGGATTTGGCCCTGCCTCTGCCTGTATGTAGGTCGCTGGAGGGCGTTTGTTTTTTGCTCAGACAGGACGGGGTTAAAGGAGCCGCTGATTCGGGGGCTCTGGCTCACTCAGGCGGGGGGGAGGGGGGGCACGGATGCGGGGCAAGCCTGCGGTGGCAGAGGCCGGCGTGACGTTGCACCAGCCTGAGGCACGACGTGCGTTCTCCCGGGGAAGTTGTCCCTGGATCCCGGTACCCTGGCAGTGGCGGCCTGCACAGGCTCCCTGGAAGGGGGTTGTGGATAGTGACCTGTGCTCGCACACAGGCTTCTTTGGTGGCGGCCGCAACGGCCTTAGAGCCTTATGCCCGTCTCTGTGGTCCGCGATGATAGCCGCGGCTGGTGCCCGTCTCTGGAGCTTCTTTAAGCAGCGCTTTTAATCCCTTCTCCTCACGCACCAGGAAACAAAGAGGGAAGAAAAACTCTCTTGCCTCTTCGGCAGGTCCAGACTTTTCCCGGACTCCCTCCCGGCTAGCCGTGGCTCACTAACCCCCTGCAGGCAGTGTTCACGCCGCCAACCCCAGTCCTCTCCCTGCGCTCCGACCGAAACCCCCGAGCCTCGGCTCCGAGCCCCGCCCGCCCCGGCGGATGAGCAGACAAGCCTCTCGGGCTGGTGAGTGCCAGTAGGCACCGATCCTCTGTGCGGGAATCTCCCCGCTTTGCCCTCCGCACCCCTGTTGCTGCGCTCTCCTCCGTGGCCCTGAAGCTTCCCCCTCCGCCTCCCACAGTCTCTGCCCGCGAAGGGGCTTCCTAGTGTGTGGAAACCTTTCCTCCTTCACAGCTCCCTCCCACTGGTGCAGGTCCCGTCCCTATCCTTTTTGTCTCTGTTTATTCTTTTTTCTTTTGACCTACCCAGGTGCGTGGGGACTTTCTTGCCTTTTGGGAGGTCTGAGGACTTCTGCCAGCGTTCAGTAGGTGTTCTGTAGGAGTTGTTCCACGTGTAGATGTATTTCTGTTGTATCTGTGGGGAGGAAGGTGATCTCCGCATCTTACTCTTCCGCCATCTTCCCCTCGTCTCCGCACTGAGTTTTAATTTGTGACACTGGAGCTTGCAAATTTGCATGTTTAGTTAGCTTCCAAGTGATACATACTTTAAGGTCTCAGAACCACTGAGTTTGTATGAAAATGGTGGCTAGTGGCTAGGGATGATCTAATTCATTCCTACGCAAAGTGTGGTCCACCTTACAAATGTCCAGATCACCTTAAGAGATGTCCTAAGTAATTCTGACGGGGGTCAGGATTTGGCCATCATCATGTTTTAAAAGCGACTCAGAGGATTTTAATCATTAGTCAAGGAGGAAACCAGTGGTTTCATCCTCTGCTGACTCATTATTGCCAACATGGGTGCAATCCGCCTTGGTAACCATCTTGGCATTTATGTGTATGCATCCAGATTCCTGTTTAAGCTTTCTTTCCTTTCATCACAGTTCATCATAGTGAGTACACATGTGATTTTGACCATATTGATAGTATTGTGCTTCAATTTTGGAGATGGACATGGCATCACAAATGGCTGAAATGTCCTCAAGAAATGTATCACCTTGGGATAAATGACTATCTAATTGCATATGCAAAGAGTAATAGTTTTTGAAGAGAAAGGAATTTTACAGAGGGAAGAGATTCTAATTCTCATTAAAATTGCCCATCTTCTCTGAGCGCGTTTAGTCCTGCTCAGTTCTACCACCTGAACTGATTCCTGAAGTCCCTTGCTACAAAGTCTATAGTGACTGATTTCAGGAATTGTTAACAATGGGGAACATCTAATCTGATTAAGCATCTGTGATTTAACATTTCTACCATTAGGGGACAGTATAACTCAGGAAAAAATTTGGCTGGTAATTTGTATATAAAAAACAATCATTTTTCTCGTATGAAGATAAAGATTGTAAAGAATTCAGTCCAGGTATTATTGTTTTCAGTAGTGATCATCTGCATTGCCTTACTTAGTTCCCATCACAAGTAATCACATGACTCTGGAAATTAGTCATGAAATAGACAAGAGTAAGGGTTTGCAAACTTTTTCTGTAAAGGACCAGATAGTAAATATTTTACATTTTGTGGGCCATATGGTCTCTGTCTCAGTTACTCAACTCTGCCATTATAGCCCAAAACAGCCATACACAAGATATAAATGAATGGGCATGTCTGCATTCCTATTAAGCTTTATTTACAAAAACAGATGGCAGGGTTTGCTTTAGCTTAAGGGCTGTAGTTTGATGACCCCTGTACTAGAGGGGTAGTTTTCAAACCTGGATAATTTTCAGAAGTACGTGGGGAGCTTGTTAAAAATTTAGAGTCCTGGACCGCACATGAAATCTACTGAATCAAAATATCTGTGGATGGGGCCCAGGCATCTGAATTTTTAAAAGTTCCCACATGATTCTGAAGTAAATTCTTATTTAGCAACCATTAGACCAAAATATAGTTCCCCTTTTAGGGAACTATAAGGTCCTCCTCGGCATATTGTAATATTTTCAGTATCCGAGTAACTATCCATGGTACAAAAGATATAAACGTAGAGCTTAGGCTCAGATTATCTCTGTGGGTACTTTCAAAGCACATCAATGAAGGTCTCATTCCCATATAAATGTTTGTATTAAGTGACTGGTTTGGGGGTTGTTTTGTACCACAGCACATCCCAGCCTGCCCTGACTGATAGAGGGCCATACTGAATTACTTTGAACTGGGAAGGGGAAGAGATTGAAGACATGGAAAAAGGGGAAGGAAGAATGTAGAGAGATGGTGGAATGTTGTATAGTACTTCCCCAAAATGTCCAAAATCTTCAATAAACTTCCACTCTCACAAAAAACTTGCTGTGATTGGATTTTTGATTTTTTGATATTTTTGATTTTTATTTTTTTTTGCAGAAATTGGTGAAGGCGAGGGGTTTAATGCCTAGGTGAGTACAAGGCTGAAACACAGGCAACACACACAGATGCAGTGGAAGGGAAGTTGGATAAGAATATTTTAAATATGGAGTATCCATTCCTCATGAAGTATGTTCTCTAAAGATAGGGTTGCCCTGGGCCATTTTGCCTTGGACTAAGGAAATGTATGGGTATATAGAAGGCCATGCATTGAAAAGAGCTGCAGTGGGTCTTGTTAAGAATATGCTATCAAAGATATTTACTTGTGGTTCTAAAGCATACTGCACATTTTGGACATTTGTTTAATAAATAAAATAGGCCTATTTTTCTGGGGAAGAAGCAGCCTCTGAGATGCAAGAAGCCATTTATTTCTTGCTTGCTGAGGCATGTCCCTTTGTTTCTGAAGTTCAGGACTGTTCTCCCCACTCCTCCCATCCCTACTCACATTCAGCTGTAGAGTTGAATGTAACCTTAATTTCTTTTATGGAACCCCCCCATTCCAAATCTGGTACCCAATGTCCACTTCAGACTGTCGTTAGTAACATCACTTCTTACCCACACTTATGACCCACATGGCAGGAAGCAGTCAAGGAGCCAGATTTAACCAGCTTCTACAGAGAAGAAATGTAGTCTTCTTCACTACTCTATAAAATTGAGAAAGGATATGCCTTTTCTGACTTAAGTCAGACACTGGGGAGTCAGATGAGATCTGTTGTTGCAAGAAAGAACTATATTTCTTCATAAGAAATATATGGATAGTATTTAGTATTTGAACCATATTTTCTCAAGAAACAATGTTAGACAAGGTGGTATTGTTTCAGCTCAGCACACAGAATACTATTTATGCTTAGTGCAGAATAAAAACAACTCAAATACCATTGTATTTTGTATTCTGTGGAACCATGCTCTCAGCATATTAACTCGGATTTTCTAGGAATACATCCATCCTCAGGTTATGAAATCTTAGATATCACCCCTGTTCATGTTTGTGGCCTGTTAAACACTATGAAGAGGACACCTACAGAAGGAAATGATAAAGAGTAGCATAGAAGTAAATGAAACAGAGAATAGGAAAACAATAGAAAAGATCAACAAAACTGAGTTGTGTTTTTGAAAACATAAACATAACTGATAAAACTTTAGTTGGGCTAAGAAAAAAGGAAAGAAGACTCAAAGAAAACATAGAGGAAAAGCTCCTTGACATTGGTCTTGGCAGCAGAAGCAAAAATAAATGAGTGGGTTACATCAAGTTAAAATGCTTCTGTATAGCAACAACAAACAGAAAACAATCAACAAGATGAAAGGTGAACTATGGAATGGGAGAAAATATAAAGGGTTAATATCCAAAATATATAAAGAACTCATACAACTCAATGGCAAAAATTAATCCAATTAAAAAATGGGCAAAGGACCTGAATAGACATTTTTCTGAAGAAGACATACAAATGACCAACAGGTACACGAAAAGGTATTCAACATCACTAATCATTAGGGAAATACAAATCAAAACCTCAATGAGATACTACCTCACACTTATGAGAATTGCTATTATTAAAAAGACAAAAGATGGTTGTTGGTGAAGGTATGAAGAAAAGGGAACAATTATGCCCCACTGTTGGTGGGACTATAAATCAATACAACCATTATAGAAAACACTGGAGCTTCCTCAAAAAATTAAAAATGGAACAATTATATGATCCAGCAATCCCACTTCTGGGTATATATCCAAAGGAAATTAAATCACTATCTCAAAGAGATATGTGCACCCTATATTCACTCCAGCATTATTCACAATAGCCACGACATGGGAACAACTTAAATGTCCATTGATGGATGAATGCATAAAGAAACTGTGGTATACATACACAATGGAGTATTATTCAGCCCTAAGAAAGAAGGAAATTTTGCGATTTGCAGTAATGTGTATGAACCTGGAGGGCATTATGCTAAGTGAAATAAGCCAGACACAGAAAGACACTTTTAGATTACACTTGTGTGTGGAATCTAAAAAAGTTGAATTCGTAGAAGCAGAGGGGAGAATAGTGATTACCAGAGGTGGGGGAGGTAGAGAAAATGGAGAGATATTGGTCAAAATATCAGTTATAAGATAAATAAGTTCTGGGGATCTAATGTATAGCATGATGACTGTAGCTAAAATATTGTATACTTGAAATTTGCTAAGAGAGTAGATCTTAAATGTTCTCACCACACACACAAAAGAATGGTAACATATGAGCTGATGGTTGTGTAAACTAACCATATTGTGGTAATCACTTCACTATATATAATTATATATATATATATATATAATTATCACTTTGTATACCTTAAATTTATGCAATGCTATTTTCAATCATATCTCAATAAAGCTGGGAAAAAATGTGAAAAAGACAGACAATTTTAAGTGTCTGCAAGGACAAGGATTTGGAGCAACTGTAACTTTTCTACTCTGAGGGAGTGTAAATTGACATGAGCACTTTGGAAAATTGTCACCTAGTATCTCTTAAAGCTGCATATCCCAGCTATTCTGGTCCTAGGCACAAACCTTGCAGAGATGCATACATATGTTTGCCAAAAGACATGTACCAGAATGTGAAAAGTAGTATCATAACTATCCAAGTTCTCATCAACAGTAAAGTGGATGAATATGTGGTGGTATAGTCACAGAGGAATACTACACAATAATGAAAATGAATAAATTACTTCAACAGGCAACAACATAATTACATTTCACAAATGTAGATTGAAATAAGCAGACACAAAAGAGTTCATGTTTCATGATGTCATTTCATAGCATGTTCCAAAGCAGACAAAAATAATTTATGATGATAGAGGTCAGAGTAGTAGTTTCTTTGTGTGTGAGAAAGAGCCTGGGCCTTCTAGGGTGCCATACGTTCTACTCTTTGATCTGGGAGGTAGTAACATGAGTTGTTCACTTTATAAAAATTAACTGAGATTTAAACTTATGATTTTTGCATTTTTCTGAATGTCTACTATATTTTAATAAAGGAAATTTATGCTTAAAAAATTAAAAAGTATTGTTCACTTTTTCTTTAGAGGATTTTAGATTTTGATGCCATCTTTTTCATCTCTGCGCAGTTTTAGAGCCACAACAATATTGCTCAGAATGTTGGAGCTATGTTTTCACCATAGAACATTCTCCAGCATTCATCCTTTCCAGTTAATCCCTGAGATTTTCCAAAGCTTTGGTGTAGTGGAAGGGAAAAAAAGGAGGCACTGAAACATACCAGGGTTTTAATCTCAGCTCTGCTATTTTCTAGCAATGTGATTTTTGGCAAGTCAGTTTACCTTTGCCTTTTTTCTGCAAGTCTTTTTTTTTTCCTTAATAGTAAAATGGAGTTGTCAATAGGTGTGTCATAGGCCGGCTATAAGAATTATATTTGATATCACAGGGTGACTGAGCTTTATTTCACGTGATCCCTTCTCAGTCGATGGTAGCTCCTTGTTCCCTCACCTCCCACCCCACCCTACCCACTTGCATCTGGGAACTAAATAGAACCAATTTCCTGAATAAGTTAAAAGGTGACGTTCAGATGGAAGTAGGTCTGACATTATACGCATCATTAATAAAAGTCAATGAACATATAGCTGTCACTTCCATATAGTTCACTTATAGGGAAGCCTCACCTATGGGAAATTCCACCCAAAAGCCATAAATGGAAAAGGAGAAAAGTGATGTCTGTAAAAGTCCTTGCACTTTCCGTGGCCAACATTCACCTAATTCACAGGAGAGGATCTGAGGTTGCCATGAAGGTCCTATGAACTATTATGTTAGATATTGGCTCCCAAATTTACAGTGGATTACAGGGCAGGAGCACTGCAGCAGTGAAAACAGGAGCTGTGGTCTGAAGTCAAGGAGGAAGCAGGGAAACTGTAAAAATTAGGAGAATTTTTTTTTTAAAGGGGGTAGTGTAGAATTTTTTAAAAAGGAGTTTAGCATTCCTGTTGTCCCTTTGAACATTGTAAGATAGTATAATAATTTATGTCAATAATAATTATTCCTTAATTGTCAATAAAAGTATATATTTTATGTTATTTTTAGTTGTTTTAAGTATATTGGAAAGTATGTAATACTTTTTTAATTTCTATTTTTTAAAAAGTAGGTAATATGTAAGTAGTTAATATATTTCCTTATAAAAGATGTTGGTGGCCCTTCATCAAGAAATTTAAGTCATCTTGAAATTTCAGTTTACAGAATAACTGTGGATGTCAGTTACTTCCACTCATGCCTCTGTGTGTGCGTGTGTGTGTACATACACACATATAATTAATTCTTTTAAAAGATTTTGCTATAGGGCTTCCCTGGTGGCGCAGTGGTTGAGAGTCCGCCTGCCGATGCAGGGGACTTGGGTTCGTGCCCCTGTCTGGGAGTATCCCACGTGCCGCGGAGCGGCTGGGCCTGTGAGCCGTGGCCGCTGGGCCTGCGCGTCCGGAGCCTGTGTTCCGCAACGGGAGAGACCACAAGAGTGAGAGGCCCACGTACAGCAAAAATAAAAGATTTTGCTATAAAGATAATATATTCATGTAAAAATATCCTCTTTGAACTCTACATTGGGAGATTTACCCAGTTACTAAAAGAATAAAAATTCTTAATTCTAATATGGTTTCACAGAACATTGCTGCAGTGAGATCTCAGAGGATAAAACCACATCTATCAAATACTATTTCCTTGGATTATGAACAAACATCCTTTGAGTAAATTATATCCTTCTTTACCTTAAGAAATAAAATATCAGGCATCTCATCATCTCCTAAAAAGTAATTTTTGTCACTGTTTTCTCCACATTAAATTATCTTGAATGTTTCAACTTCTTAGAGTAAATTGGCTTCCCCAGAACTACCTATGTTTTTGAAATTACTTTTCTTTCCTTAGAAATAATTTCTATATATGATTGAACTCTGTGGCAAAGTTCCTGTCCTGGGTAATTTTTCGTTAGTAACTTCATGAACTTAAATGCAATACTTACAGAAGCCACATATAAATTGACAATATTTATTGTCAATACTCATGACTTAATTTTTTATTTTTTCCTCTTCTTTTAAAAAGTTTTTTCCTCAAAATAAATCAAAGACTTAGATCCAACAGATTCTGGAGTTCTACTTCCATTTAAAAGGAAAAAAATTATATCTTACCTTCATTTAGATTCAAGTATTTAAAAATACTATTCCATCTCTCAGTATTTGCTTGCTAGTTATACATTTATGTATTAATCTTTTCATGGTTGCTATAAACATTTCAACATGTATCCGTGGTTTATTAGAGTTTATTATGAATTAGAACTTTTAGCATTTCTCACATAATGCAAGAATTTAAAAACTTAAACTCTATGTACTCTCCTTAACTTTTGTGCTTTTGTTGTCAGGCATTATGTTCACATATATATTTAAAATCCTATAAGATGCAATTCTTTTTATATAGTTGATGCTTATTCATATTTATGCCCTTTTTACCCTTTCTGTTGCTCTTCATTCCTTGCTGCATTCTCCTGCTTCCATCTGGGTCACTTGAAAATTCCCTTAGTAATCTTCTTTTAGGAAAAGTCTGCTGGTGACAAACACTCTCCATTTCTGTTTGTGTTAAAACATCTTTATTTCACTTTCTTTTTTGAAGGATGTTTTTGCTGAATATAGAATTCTAGACTGGCAGGTTTGTTTAATTTTAAATGTGTCATTCCACTGATTTCTAGCTTTCATTACTATGTTTCACATTCAGCTATAAGTCTTATTATTGAGACCTTGAAGATAGTGTCCCCCCTACCACTGCCTTGCATACCTGCTTTTTGATCCTTTCTTTATCTTTCATTTTCAGCAGTTTGACTATGATTTTTGCATCCTGGTTGGGATTTTAGTTTCTTGAGCTGAAGCCTTGATATCTTAGGTTGATAATTTTTACAAATCCTAGCCAATCTCTTTGACTCAAATAATGTTTTTGCCCAAATCTCTCTCTTCCTATTCTGGTTCTTTGATTAAATATGTGTTTGACATTTTCACTTTACCTTATATGTCTCCTATCTGTTTTCTACATTTTCTATTATTTTATTCTCATACTTCAGTCTGGATGTTTTATACTAACTATCTTCAATTTCACTAATCCTCACTTATACTGACTTTAATCTGCCTTTGGAATCATCTATTTAATTCTCATATTTATTCATTTAGCTATATTTGCTTATTTATACTAGAATTTTAGTTTAATTCCTTGAAAAGAGTTCAGTCCTTTCATAAAATTCTCCATATTGTCATCTATTTTCTTTTTTAGTTATTCTACTATTTTTTAATTTTTATTTTTTGTATATTTTTAATTGAAGTATAGTTGATTTACAATGTTGTGTTAATTTCTGCTGTACAGCAGAGTGACTCAGTTATACACATGTACACACACATACACATACATTCTTTTCTATATTCTTTTCCATTATGGTTTATCACAGGATATTGAATATAGTTCCCTGTGCTATACGGTAGGACCTTGTTGTTTATCCATTCTATATATAATAGTTTGCATCTGCTAACCCCTAACTCCCAATCCATCCCTTCCCTGCCTTCCCTCCCCCATGTCAATACAAGTCTGTTCTCTAGGTCTGTGAGTCTGTTTCTGTTTCATAGATAAATTCTTTTGTGTCATATTTTAGATTCCACATATAAGTGATATCATATGGTATTCGTCTTTCTCTTTCTGACTTCACTTAGTACGATAATCTCTAGGTCCATCCATGTTGTTGCAAATGGCATTATTTCACTCTTTTTCATAGCTGAGTAACATTCCATTGGGTATATGTACCACATCTTCTTTTTCCATTCATCTGTCGGTGGACATTTAGGTTGTCTTAGCTGTTGTAAACAGGGCTGCAATGAGCATAGAGATGCATGTGTCTCTTTGAATTATAGTTTTGTCTGGATATATGCCCAAGAGTGGGATTGCTGGATCATATGGTAACTCTATTTTTAGTTGTTATTTTTTAGGAACCTCCATACTGTTTTCCATAGTGGCTGCCCCAGCTTACATCCCACCAACAGTGTAGGAGGGTTCCCTTTTCTCCACACGCAATCCAGCATTTGTTATTTATAGACTTTTTGATGATGGCCATTCTGACTGGTGTGAGGTGGCACCTCATTGTAGTTTTGATTTACATTTCTATAATAATTAGCAATTTTGAGCATCTTTAAAAGTGCCTCTTGGCCATCTGTATGTCTTCTTCTTTTTTTTTATTGGAGTATAATTGCTCTACAATGTTGTGTTAGTTTCTGCTGTACAATGAAGTGAATCAGCTATATGTATACCTATATCCCCTCCCTCTTGGACCTCCCTCCCACCCCCCCATCCCACCCATCTAGGTTGTCACAGAGCACCGAGCTGAACTCCCTGTGCTATACAGCAGGTTCCCACTAGCCATCCATTTTACACATGGTAGTGTATCTATGTCAAACCAAATCTCCCAATTCATCCCACCCTCCCCTTCCCCCTCTGTGTCCACATGTCCATTCTGTACATCTACATCTCTATGGAGAAATGTCTATCTAAGTCTTCTGCCCATTTATTGATTGGGTTGGTTGTTTTTTGTTATTGAGTTGTATGAGCTGTTTGTATATTTTGGAAATTAAACCCTTGTCAGTCTCATCATTTGCAAATGTTTTCTCCCAGTCTGTAATTTGTCTTTTCATTTTGTATATGGTTTCCTTTAACTGTAGAAAAGCTTCTAAATTTGATTAGGTCCCATTTGTTTATTATTGCTTTTATTTCTGTTGCCTTGGAAGACTGACCTAAGAAAGTATTGCTACAATTTATGTCAGAGAATATTTTGCCTATGTTCTCTTCTAGGAGTTTTATGGTATCCTGTCTTATATTTAAGTCTTTAAGCCATTTCAAGTTTATTTTTGTGTATGGCATGAGGATGTGTTCTAGCTTCATTGATTTATATGCATTTTCCAACTTTCCCACAATACCATTTGCTAAAGAGAATTTTTCTCCATTGTATATTCTTGCCTCCTTTGTCAAAGTTTAATTGACAGTAGGTGTGTAGGTTTATTTAAGCACTCTCTATTCTGTTCCATTGATCCACATGTCTGTTTCTGTGCCAATACCATGCTGTTTTGATTACTGTAGCTTTGTAGTATTGTCTGAATCTGGGAGGATTATGCCTCCTGCTTTGTTCTTTTCCCTCAGGATTGCTTTGACAATTCTGGGTCTTTATGGTTCCATATAAATTTTAGAATTATTTGTTCTAGTTCTGTGAAAAATGTCCTGGGTAATTTGATAGGGATTGCATTAAATCTGTAGATTGCTTTGGGTAATATGGCCATTTTAACGATATTAATTCTTCCAATCCAAGAGCATGAGATATCTTTCCATTTCTTTGGATCACCTTCAGTTTCCTTAATTAATATTTTATAGTTCTCAGCATATAAATCTTTCACCTCCTTGGTCAGGTTTATTCCTACATATTTTTATTTTCTGGATGCAATTTTTAAAGGGATTGTTTTACTGTATAGAACAGGGAACTCTACTCAATACTCTATATGGGAATAGATTCTTAAAAAGAGTAGATATATGTATATATATAACTGATTCACTTTGCTGTACAGCAGAAACTAACACAATGTTTTAAATCAACTCTACTCCAATAAAAATTAATTAAAAATATGATAAATGGTATAGAATTTTTTAAAAAGGACTTTTTTTACATTCCTTTTCTGATATTTCATTGTTTAGTGTAGAGAAATGCAACCAATTTCTGTATGTTAATCTTGTATCCTGCTACTTTGCTGAATTCTTTTATCAGTTCTAGTAGTTTTTGTGTGGAGTCTTTAGGATTTTCTATATAGAGTATCAGGTCATCTGCACATAATGACACATTTACCTCTTCCCTTCCAATTTGGACAACTTTTATTTCTTTGTCTTGTCTGATTGCTGTGGCTAGGACTCCAATACTATGTTGAAAAGAAGTGGTGAGAGTGGGTATCCTTGTCTTGTTCCAGATTTTAGTGGGAAGGCTTTCAGCTTTTCACCATTGAGTATTATATTGGCTGTGGGTGTCACCTATTTTCTTGAATGTATCTTCCAGAAATCTCACTAGACCAAAAGATTGCAGTAGAAAACAAATCTGCTGAAAGATGACTGCTGCACTGGCCTATTGAATCTTATCTCTACAGGAAGGAAAAATAAACACAAGATATAAAGGTTAAAAGTCATGAGAATTATATGTAGCAAAAGAGAGGGTGATCTGCATTGATGACATAAAATGGTGATAGAATTTAAATACTGAATAGGACTTTGGTGATAATGTCAGGTAAGCCCACCATAGTGCCTTGCACCTAATGAACACTCAATAAGTCTATATTATGAGTGCATTCTCTAGATGAGTGAATCAAGCCCAGAAGATGACCTGCCCAAGAAACACAATACAAACATACCTAAGATGGAGCTCAACTCAGGAGAATGTCACACAAAGTTGTCATCTCTACAAAGTATCTTCCATTGACACATCATTTTCCTTTGTTTATTAGACTTTTTATTATAAAAACTGTAAAACATATACAAAGTAAATAGAATGATTTACACAAAGTAGAATACTGAATCCTTATGTACATATCAACAAAGTTCAAAATTGTTCAACATTCTAATTATTATTTCATGTAATTATTGTTTCATCTATTCCTTTATCCACTCTCCAACCCTCAATTTATAATTTTTTTGAGGTAGAATTTATGAACATTGAAAAGACAAATCATAACTGTGCAATGTTGGCATGTGGATCTACTCATGTAACTGTTCTCTTATGGACTGAATTATGTCCCCTAAAGTTCATAATTTTAAGCCCTAACCCCCACTGTGCCTGTATTTGGAGATAGGGCATATAATAAGGTTAAGTGATGTCATTAGGATGGGTCCTTAATCTGATAGGACTGCTTATAAGAAGAGGAAGAGACACCAGAGATCTCTCTCTGCACCCAGAGAGGGCCACGTGAGCACACAGGGAGATAGTGGCCACCTACAAGCCAAGGGAAGGGGCTTCAGAATGAAACTAAACCTGCCAGCACCTTGATCTTGAATTTTCAGTCCCTAGAATTGTGAGAAATAAATTTCTGTTGTTTAAGCCTCCCAGTCTGTGGTGCTTTCTTATGGCAGTCCTATCAGACCAATACACATATCTTACCATGATAGAGAACATTTTAACCTACCCAGAAAACCCCTCATGTCTCTTTCCAGACCGTCCCTATTTGCTCTTCTTCTCATTCTTGAGACAATATTTTTTACTTTACCTTATATTTATTTTTTTAATTGAAGTATAGTTAATTTACAATGTTGTGTTAGTTTCAGGTGTACAGCAAAGTGATTATATATATATATAAAATATTTTTTTTCAGATTCTTTTCCATTATATATCATTGTAAGATATTGAATATAGTTCCCTATGCTATATAGTAGGTCCTTGTAGTTTATCTATTTTATATATAGTAGTGTGTATATGTTAATCCCAAACTCCTAATTTATCTCTCCCCCCAGCTCCCGCTATCCGCTTTGGTAACCATAAGTTTGTTTTCTATGTCTGTGAGTCTATTTGTTTTGTAAGTAAGTTCATTTATATCAGTTTTTAAGATTCCACATATAAGTGATATCATATGATATTTGTCTTTCTGTCTTACTTCACTTAATATGATAATCTGTAGGTCCATCCATGTTGCTACAAAGGGCATTATTTCACTCTTTTCTATGGCTGATTAATGTCCCATTGTGTATATATACCACACCTTCTTTATCCATTCATCTGTCAATGGAGTTTTACTTGCTTCCATTTCTTGGCTATTGTAAATAGTGCTGCCATGAACATTAGGGTGCATGTATCATTTCGAATTAGAGTTTCCTCTGAATATACGCCCAGGATTGGGATTGCAGTATCACATGGTAACACCTTATATTTGTTTTACCTGTTTAAGAAATTCCTATACGTGAAATGACTCAGTATGTTGTCTTTGTGTTTCTTTTACTCAGCATTATATCTGTGAGACTCATCGATGTTGTTGTATGAAAAGTAGTTAATTCCTTTTCATTGTTCAGTAGGACTCTGTTGCATGAACACATCACAATTTATCTGTTCCCATAGTGATGGACACTTGAGTTGACTTCAGTTTTTGGCTGTTGTGATGAGAGCTGCTATTTACATTCTTGTACAAGCCTTTTTGTGGATATAAGTTTTGATTTCTCTCAGATAAATGCTTAGGAGTAGAATTGCTGGGTCAAAGAATATGTGTATGTTTAATTTCATAAGAAACTACCAAACCTTTTCCTAAAGTGATTGTATCAATTTTACATTCCAACTAGGTATGTGTAAGAGTCTGGTTGCTTTGCATCCTTGCCAACATTTGGTATTTTTAGTCTTTGGTATTTTAGGCATTCTAGTGGATGTGTAGTGGGATTTTAGCTTGTATTTCCGTAATGATGAATGATGTGGAACACTTTTTTTATGTGCTTATTGACCATTTGTATATTTTCCTTTGTGAAGTGTCTGCTGTGAGTATGCTTATTTTTAAATTATTATTATGCTGTAGTCGTTTTTGTTGTTGTTATAGTAATTCATTATATGTTCTGGATATAAGTCTTTTGTCAGACATGATTTGTGGATATTTTCTGTTAAGTATGTGGCTTGCCTATTCTTTTTCTTGATGTTGTCCTTTGATGAGCACAAGTTTTAAATTTTGATGAAATCTAATTTATCAAATTTTTCTTCTATGGTTATCACTTTCTACATTCTAAGAAATCTTTGCCCACTCTCAGGTTATGAAAATATACTCATATTTTTTCTTTGAAGGGCTTTATGGTTTTATTTTTATGTTTAGGTCTATGATCTACCATAAATATTAACATACTTGAGATACACTATGTATATAGCTTTGCAATTTGTTCCCCCTCTATTTCATCAACCTTTTCACATGTCACTGAAAGTACTTCATGAATAGTATTAGGTGCTGTATAACTTTCTATGCTATAGATGTGCCATAATTTATTTAACTATTCCTTTATTTTGGGACATTTAGGTTGTTTTCTGTTATAAATAATATTTGCAGTGAAAATGGTGGGGTTTTTGCATATATATGTGCATTTTAGATTATTTCTTTTGGGTGCATTCCTAGAATGGGAATCACTGGGCCAAAAATATGGAACATCTTTAAGACACTTAATACACATTGTATCCCCAAATTGCTTTCCAGTAAATGTGACAACTTAAATTCCCTCTAGCAGCATATGAGAATAGTGATCTCATCATATCCTCTCAATGAGTATTAGCCCTCTGTAAATATTTTTTCCTTTGGCATGTTAAAGAAGATATTTCTTATAGTGTCAATTTGTATTTCTTTTATTATTAATGAGTTTGTACTTTTAAATTAGATTTATTAAACTTGTTTTCCTCATTTTTGAAAGCTAGATCATATAATATGCTCACATGTCCATGATTTATCAATAGGGATCCTACCTTTATTTCCTGTTTGTTCCACAAATTTACATATTAAAGGTATTAGTCTTGTTTCATTTTATACTCATATTATTGCCAGTTTTTGCTTGTGGTTTTTGCTTATGATTTTTTATGTTGTTCATGGTTCTAGTCAATTTTTTTGTCAGTGCTATAAAGATATTTAGAAATGTATGAATTATAAAATTCCAGAGGCAGGGGGAAGGTAGTAATGGTGAGCTAAACATAATAGCTTCCACTGGGATGGGAGAGTAAGGACTTTCATCTTTGACTTGCTCAGAGATTACTATGTATTCAAGAGTAGGTCCCATGTTTATCCTCTGCCTGTTTCCCTATGTATAAAATACAGATAATCCACATACCTATGGTAAATACTAAAAATTTATGTGACTCCTAGATGATAGTATAGAATAATTAAATGCAAAGTATTATGCCTATAAGCTATTTTAACTTACATATTGTGTGCTGGCTAGAGATCTACTTTCTTTTTATATATTTGTAGGAGACAACATGTATCATTTTATATTTATGATAAAAATAAATCTATTATATCTAATAAAAACAGTTCCTTAAGAGAAAAGACATGTCATTGAAAGCAGATTCAATTGTCAATGTATACAATACTCTAGGAAAATTGAGGAAGAAAGAAAAGCCTTAATTAATAAGATGCATTCTAAACACTCCCTTTACTATCAGACACAGCTGTGCTTTCTAAAACCTTACCATGGGCAGTTACTTCCCTTGGTAGTTAATACTAGAATTCACAAATATTCCTTATGGACTCAAGCCATCTTACTTATATCAAATTACCTCCTTTGGGTTATGAAATCATAGAGTCACAGAGTTGTAGACCTGGAAGATTTGAAGACTATCTTGCCTAGTTTTATAGTTGTGAGAACTGAGGCCCAAAGAGTTTCACTGTTTTTCTCAAAAACTAGTGTTTCTTAAAAACTAATGCTAGGGCCCAGACCAGAACCTGAAGTCTCTTGCCTTCTACTCTGGAGATTTTCCATAGCTCTACATTGAGTATAGGAAGTAAGTAAGTAAATTTTAAAAAGTATAGCTACCTCCAAATGAAAAATAGGACACTTCAAAATTTGTACTTTTTATAAAATCTGTTAGCTCAAGAGTCAACAGATTTCTTGTTCTAAAGCAATGGCTTTATTATTGTGTTTCTAATATAACAGGAAAGAAACCACCAAATCTTAACATGTGGAAAATTATCTGTTCAAAAAGAATTGTAAATTATGACTTTCAGAGGGTTTGTCATTTGCCTGTAGAGTGGATCCAGCTTTACAAGGCTTTCTACCAGATGTCATAAGGCAAAACTTTTGGAGGTGTTTTCCATTTGCAACTTAAGAAAAAATATATATACACATCTGAAAATCTCTTTTAAATTTACTTCAAAGGAAAAATATCTGCTGCAAAGACTGTTCAGCTTATTTATGGAAAATGAATTGTCATTTCATTTTAGAAAAAGGCAAACAAAGCCATAAAAAGCATTGCTCATAACTGTCAGAGATGCATACAGCTTTTAAATCAGAAGGAAAGCTCACTGCTGCATATTAAGCTAGTGCTTTGAGAGGGCTGGCTATACGGAGCTACCGGATCAGTCCGAGATGCCGTGTGGATAAAAGGCTCTTGGCGCTGCAGCCAGGAGTCAGTGCTGTGCCTCTGAGGTGGGAGAGCCAACTTCAGGACACTGGTCCACAAGAGACCTCCCAGCTCCACGTAATATCAAGCGGCGAAAATCTCCCAGAGATCTCCATCTCAACACCAGCACCCAGCTTCACTCAACGACCAGCAGGCTACAGTGCTGGACACCCTATGCCAAACAACAAGCAAGAGAGGAACACAACCCCACCCATTGGCAGAGAGGCTGCCTAAAATCATAGTAAGTCCACAGACACCCCAAAACACACCACCAGACGTGGACCTGCCCACCAGAAAGACAAGATCCAGCCTCATCCACAAGAACAAAGGCACTAGTCCCCTCCACCAGGAAGCCTACACAACCCACTGGACCAACTTTAGCCACTGGAGACAGACACCAAAAACAACGGAAACTACGAACCTGCAGCCTGCAAAAAGGAGACCCCAAACACAGTAAGATAAGCAAAATGAGAAGACAGAAAAACACACAGCAGATGAAGGAGCAAGATAAAAATGCACCAGACCTAACAAATGAAGAGGAAATAGGCAGTCTACCTGAAAAAGAAATCAGAATAATGATAGTAAAGATGATCCAAAATCTTGGAAATAGAATAGACAAAATGCAAGAAACATTTAACAAGGACCTAGAAGAACTAAAGAGGAAACAAGCAACGATGAACAACACAATAAATGAAATTAAAAATACTCTAGATGGGATCAATAGCAGAATAACTGAGGCCGAAGAACGGATAAGTGACCTGGAAGATAAAATAGTGGAAATAACTACTGTAGAGCAGAATAAAGAAAAAAGAATGAAAAGAACTGAGGACAGTCTCAGAGACCTCTGGGACGACATTAAACGCACCAACATTCGGATTATAGGGGTTCCATAAGAAGAAGAGAAAAAGAAAGGGACTGAGAAAATATTTGAAGAGATTATAGTTGAAAACTTCCCTAATATGGGAAAGGAAATAGTTAATCAAGTCCAGGAAGCACAGAGAGTCCCATACAGGATAAATCCAAGGAGAAACATGCCAAGACACATATTAATCAAACTGTCAAAAATTAACTACAAAGAAAACATATTAAAAGCAGCAAGGGAAAAACAACAAATAACACACAAGGGAATCCCCATAAGGTTAACCGCTGATCTTTCAGCAGAAACTCTGCAAGCCAGAAGGGAGTGGCAGGACATATTTACAGTGGTGAAGGAGAGAAACCTACAACCAAGATCACTCTACCCAGCAAGGATCTCATTCAGATTTGATGGAGAAATTAAAACCTTTACAGACAAGCAAAAGCTGAGAGAGTTCAGCACCACCAAACCAGCTTTGCAACAATTGCTAAAGGATCTTCTCTAGCCAGGAAACACAAGAGAAGGAAAAGACCTACAATAACAAATCCAAAACAATTAAGAAAATGGGAATAGGAACATACATATCGATAATTACCTTAATTGTAAATGGATTAAATGCTCCCACCAAAAGACACAGACTGGCTGAATGGATACAAAAACAAGACCCATATATTTGCTGTCTACAAGAGACCCACTTCAGTCCTAGGGACACATACAGACTGAAAGTGAGGGGATGGAAAAAGATATTCCATGCAAATGGAAACCAAAAGAAAACTGGGGTAACAATTCTCATATCAGACAAAATAGACTTTAAAATAAAGACTATTAGAAGAGACAAAGAAGGACACTACATACTGATCAATGGATCAATCCAAGAAGAAGATATAACAATTGTAAGTATTTATGCATCCAACATAGGAGCCCCTCAATACATAAGGCAAATACTAACAGCCATAAAAGGGGAAATTGACAGTAACACATTCATAGTAGGGGACTTTAACACCCCACTTTCACCAATGGACAGATTATCCAAAATGAAAATAAGGAAACACAAGCTTTAAATGATACATTAAACAAGATGGACTTAATTGATATTTATAGGACATTTTCCATCCAAAAACAACAGAATACACATTTTTCTCAAGTGCGTTTGGAACATTCTCCAGGATAGATTATATCTTGGGTCACAAATCAAGCCTTGTTAAATTTAAGAAAATTGAAATTGTATCAAGTATCTTTTCCGACCACAACACTATGAGACTCGATATCAATTACAGGAAAAGATCTGTAAAATATACAAACACATGGAGGCTAAACAATACACTACTTAATAATGAAGTGATCACTGAAGAAATCAAAGAGGAAATCAAAAAATACCTAGAAACAAATGACAGTGGAGACACGATGACCCAAAACCTATGGGATACAGCAAAACGAGTTCTAAGAGGGAAGTTTATAGCAATACAATCCTACCTTAAGAAACAGGAAACATCTCGAATAAACAACCTAACCTTGCACCTCAAGCAATTAAAGAAAGAAGAACAAAATACCCCAGTGTTAGCAGAGGGAAAGAAATCATAAAGATCAGATCAGAAATAAATGAAGGAAATGATAGCAAAGATCAATAAAACTAAGCTAGTGCTTTGTTATGGCAAACTAAGTAAGTGGTTGAAATGATGACGTTAAAAAAAAAATTCTAGTGTTAACAATGATAAACATCCTGTCTACACTCTTGTTAACCACTGCAGAGCATGACAAATGGAACCAATCCACTGACCTTTGTGGAGTAAACTCCTTTCTGTTGTCTGTGTAGAAAGCTTGTTATTATCTAGATTTATTTTAAGTTAGATGGACTGTTGTTTGGACAAAATATAGTTCTACTAGTTATCAGTAAAAAGGGACCTAACTAAATGCTATTAATTTAGTTACTTTCCCTGAAAACATCTTTCTTCCACACATAACTATCCATATAGACATATTGGAAAATAGGGAAATCTGAAGTTTTTTGAGAATCTTTCTGAAAATTAATTAGGAAATAAGATATTAAATGCAGGATTATTAAAGTACCATCAATAGATTTAACTCGGTGAGGCTAGCTTAGCAAAGTTGCCCATTTCCCCCCATTGTACTTTCCTACAGAACATTAAAGTATTCTAATTAGATTCTCATAGAATAAACTACAGTGCCAATACTGGCAGTTATAGTTTACATTTTATTGAATCAAGTGTCTATTTTTTGTTTTTTGGACCAATGACTCTTTGTGCAGCTGATATAAATGAGTTGGTGTAGGCTTTTTACTGTGAGCCCATTTCAGAGGTGAATAAGCTTGGTTCTGGACGGAGAATACCTATGAGTCCCTTAGCAGGTCGAAAAGGTGAGTGGCGGAGTGCTCAGCATCTAGAATTCAGTTCCTGACACCTGGTCCAGAGGTCCCTCAGTGACTGAATGCTAAGAATGAGTTCCTTTTGTAGCACACTAGGCAAAGGTAATACTGGGTGTTTTCATTTTGAAAACCTATTATAGTTTCCCTTTTCTAGGTCAAGAGAGAAATATTCCAGTTCTCAGGGGATTTTTGAAATATGTATCACAACTCCCAAAAGAGAATTATAAAATCAGAAATATGATTGCTTAAATAATGATTAGAGTGAAGAAATGAACTCTATTCTAACATTCTAGTGCATTGCCAATGTAGCTTTGACATTAACTTGATATGTGTCTCAGTTCAGTAGAGTAGATTCCACAGAATTATTTTTTAGGAATATGCTTTATAATGCTTAAAAGAATGATGTTGACTGCATCAAGAACAGCATTGAGGGTCTTGGGGGCACAGAGCAGTAGAGTAGAATGAGCACACATATGTTCTACAGGGATAAAGATGGTCCCTGACGAATATTGAAATAATGTGACCACTCCATGGTAATTACTTTGCAAATTTTGCCCCTGCATGGGGCTTCTTGTTAAATCAGGAAAGACAAAATTTTCAAGCATGAGACTGTTTAAGATTTTAACTAAAACTCCTGTGAGAAATAGAAACACAAACAGGATGACAATAGTCGTTCAGAATGGTGACTATCACCCAATTTACTGAAGATTTTGTCTATTTATGTTGAACTTTTGATTTGCACTCCTTGAAATTTAGCAACAAGGAAAGACCACTTTATTGGAACCAATTCTCATTATTTCCAGAGCATTAATCAGAGACAGAGTCAACATTTATTCACCGCAAACTACTAATTGGTATTTTCTACAGGGTTATTTTTTTAGCTTTTGAATTATGTGAGTGAGATGAATGACTTTTATTTGGGATGGAAAGGATGATATACTAATCAGCATCTTGTTTGTTCTGTAGTAATTGCCTTCTTTCAGTCCTTGGTATTTTAGGTTATGCTGATGTGTGTATGGGAAAGTCAGACCCTCGGAAACCCTGCCAAAAATTGATTAACAATAAACAATTTAGTTTGTTTATGTATTAATTGTTCCATTTCAGACTGTTTTATTTAACCAAGGTTATCACCCTTAATGGCTATGACTTCAAGCAATTTGTTTAACTCTTAGTATAGCCTTAGTATTTTAACTCTTAGTATATTTTAACTCTTAGTATAGCCTTAGTATTTTATCAGAATTTTTTAAATGATAAAATGGGAACAGAAATATAGTCTGCTTCACAAAGTTGTAGTGGGTGGGAGGAGATAATATCTATAAATTGTTCAACCCAGTGCTGGCACACTCACTCAGTAAGTGAGTTCTGTTAGTATTACTGATGATATTCTAAAACTTTTATGTTAGGTATATCTATCTATGTGCACATGTGCATGAGTATGTGTGTTTTGCCTGTAAAAGCATGTTTATTTTTCATTAGGTTTGGTGCTTCAAAACAGAACCTTTTGGAATTTCTAAAAACACTTAAGAGCAGACTTTTCATTCAACAAACAAACACGTGGACTTTAGAACTAAAGTTCTTAAATGACTAGAGTCATACTAGGAAGCATATTATGGATATTTACTGTGGATTATTTGAAAATAATATATTAAATATGAGAACTTTGATGAAAGAAGTAGAGAGTCTTGGTCTGAAACATAAAAAAAAAAAAGAAGTAATCACAATGTCAAGTATTTAATACCTTTCACTTCCACCTTGAAAAGCATGGATATTAAAGTGCTAATATAATTTTTAAAAAAGTGAATTAAACAATCAGAAAGTATGATTCCTCACTTGTTCTATCTTTTATGAGTTGTTAATATGGAAGCCTTTGAAAGAGAGTTTCTTCTCTATCAGAAAATACATGTAGATGTTACATTTGATTAAAAATTATTTTTCTAGCAATGATTCTTCTAGATTATCTCATTAATAAGGTCTTTAAAAATAATTTTTCTTTCATTTCTAGCCTAACATGTTAAACACTATTATGAGAATATTTTCCCATTGTCCTAGGTTTCACAATTTTTATACTCTATACATCTCAAAGATGACCTGCCATTAAAATTACACTTACATTGCAAGAAGAAAAATCCTAATTTCATCAACAAGACTTACAGATGCTGACTTGACAGTGCCCAAAGCCTTGTCCCTTGATGGAGTTATAACCAGGAATCTCGCTCTGCATCAGTCAGGTCTTAGGACATTCACCAAGGAGTTCCTGGACTAGGGGAGCATTTTGTGACAAACTGTGTTTTAAAATCATTACTGGTCACATATAAGGGAGATCAGAAACAGGAAGAAAGACACTCAGGTGGTCCCCGGCTCTTTCTGGCTTACATTTCTGTGCCATTCATTCATTTTTGTTTTTCAACAATGCTTGGCCCGTTTGCTGTTTTCTGAGAGCTTGAGGTCTAGTGGTGAGAAATAAACAGACCCTCACCTTGCACTCATGGAGCTTAGGGAATCTACAGAGAAATAGTAATAAAAACAAACTGTGTGAATCAGTGTTAAATTGCAACTGTAGAGCAATTCCCAGCATAAGTCACCCAGAAAAGAGAGAGTTAACCTGGCCAGGGAGGTCAAGAAAGCTTTCCTGGAGAGAAGCTGTTTGAGCTAAAGTCTGAAAGGATAAGGTGGACTTCCTAGATGAGAGGCCCTTTGGCTAGACAGAATCTAGTGAGTGCAGAAGGCTTAAAGAAGGACAAAATGGCCAGAACAGATGGCTGAGGGCAGTGTGGAGCTAGAAAGGCTATAGAGAGGTGGGTAGAAGCCAGAGTATTCCGGGCTTTGTAGACTGTCATAAGGAGTTTCTCCTTTATCTTCAAAGTAGTGAGAATGCTTTAAAGCATTTTGACCAACGGTATGACATGACTAGATCTGCATTTTGAAAAGATGCCCTCTCTGGTAGCGGGTGAGAACAGATTACTATAGAGACAAAAGTGGTTCAGGAGATATTCTTTAGGAGGTTACTTCTAAATCCACACAAACAAAGGGAGTGGCTTGAACTAGCATCGTGATGGAGATGGAGAGAAATGGTCAGACAAAAGGAATTGGATATGGAGAGTGAGGGAAGGGGCATCAGGGCTGAGACCTGGCTTTCAGGAAACAAGTTTTTCATGAGTTTTTTGTTTCTGATATGTTGAGTTTGAAGGTCATTTGAGGGCCCTGAGAGGAGCTGTCAAGTAAGATTTTGGGTATTGGAGTCCATCCAGGGCTTCCCCCACTCTGGGCTACTACTGCATCTGGCCTCTTGGGGAACATTTTAATATCTTTAACAAACTTTTAGTAGGAACTTACCTTGGATTTAGATCCTAGAGTTGCATTCCCTGTTCCCTGGCCCTGGGCTGCCCTAAATTCCTCCTTGAAGTTCCACTGGCCCCTTTGTTACAACAGGACTATCTATTCCTCCCCACACGGAGCTGCCCTGAGCTCCAGCCCACTGGTGGGATATCATCTCCCTTACTTTTCCTTGAGCTACTACAGGGAGAGATGACTTCTGGAAGTCCTATCCTCACCTCTGGTCCATTTCTTTCCAATGTATCCAACCTGTCTGAGCCGTATTCACCAGCATGTGTCTAGGTCTGTTCTATTTATCTACTAGGTATGGGTGTAAGCCTAATTGAGAGGACTTTAATGATAACCCCCTATTCCAAGGGCCCTTTCAGTTTTCTTTTGCTTCTCAGCTGCCTCCAGCACAGACTTCTTGTTTCATTCTTTTTCAGCTAGAGCAACTTAGTAAACCTCATGGTAAATTTCTGTTTCATGTCAGGAAGTTCTCAGCTTATGGGCAGATCTGAGAATATTGACAGGTTTTGAGCTTGCTTATAACCCTAAGTTCTGTTTGAGGACTTGTCCCTCAGGTAACTACCTCAAAGTGAATTTCTAGAATCCTGTAACTTCAATTTTATTTTTATTAATTAATTATTTTTTAAAGTATAACTGACTTAAAAATATTAGTTTCAGGTGTACAACATAGTGATCCATATTTTTATACATTACAAAATGATCACCATGATAAGTCTAGTTACCATACAAAATCTGTCACCTTACAAAGTTATTACAATATTATTGACTATATATATATATATATATATTACATCTTTATTGGAGTATAATTGCTTTACAATGGTGTGTTAGTTTCTGCTTTATAACAAAGTGAATCAGTTATACATATACATATGTTCCCATATCTCTTCCCTCTTGCGTCTCCCTCCCTCCAACCCTCCCTATCCCACCCCTCCAGGTGGTCACAAAGCACTGAGCTGATCTCCCTGTGCTGTGCGGCTGCTTCCCACTAGCTATCTACCTTACGTTTGGTAGTGTATATATGTCCATGCCTCTCTCGCGCTTTGTCACAGCTTCCCCTTCCCCTTCCCCATATCCTCAAGTCCAATCTCTAGTAGGTCTGTGTACTGACTATATTTTGCATGCTGTATATTTCATCCCTGTGGCGTATTTATTTTACAACTGTAAGTTTGTAACTCTTCATCTTCCTCACCTATTTCATTCATTCCCCTCACCAGCACCACCAGTTTGTTCTCTGTATTTATGACTCTCTTTCTGTATGTTATGACTGTTCATTTGTTTTGTTTTTTAGATTCCACATATAAGTGAAATTATACAGAATTTGTCTTTCTCTGGCTGACTAATTTCACTTAGCATAATACCCTCTAGATCCACTCATGTTTTCACAAATGGCAAGATTTCCTTCTTTTTTATGGCTGAGTAATATTCAATTGTATACATATACCACATCTTCTTTGTCCACTCATCTATCGATGAATACTTTGGTTGCTTCCATATCTTGGCTATTGTGAATAATGCTGCAATGAGCATAAAGGTGCATATATCTTTTTGAATTAGGCTTTTGGTTGTTGTTTTTTTTTTTTAAGAAAAATACCCAGAAGAGTCATTGCTGGATCATACGGTAGTTCTATTTTTAATTTTGGAGGAACCTCCATGCTGTTCTCCATAGAGGCTGCACCAATTTACATCTCCACCAACAGTGCCTGACAGTTCCCTTTATTCCACATCCTGACTAACACTTGTTATTTGTTATCTTTTGATAATATTAGTTCTAATAGTTTTTTTGGTGGTGTATTTAGGATTTTCTATATATAGTATTATGTCATCTGCAAACAGTGACAGTTTTACTTCTTTTACAGTTCAGATTATTTGTGTGTGTGTGTGTGTTGGGTCTTTGTTGCTGGGTGCAGGCTTTCTCTAGTTGCAGCAAGTGGGGGTTGCTCTTCATTGCGGTGCACAAGCCTCTCATTACAGTGACTTCTCTTGTTGCAGAGCATGAGCTCTAGGCACACGGGCTTCAGTAGTTGTGGCACGTGGGCTCTAGAGCCCAGGCTCAGTAGTTGTGGCTCATGGGCTTAATTGCTCCACGGCATGTGGGATCTTCCCGGACCAGGGCTCAAACCCGTGTCCCCTGCGTTGGCAAGCAGATTCTTAACCACTGCTCCACCAGGGAAGTCCCCATATTTGGATTTTTAAAATTTCTTTTTCTTGTCTGATTGCTGTGGCTAGAATTTCCAATACTAGGTTGAATAAAAGTGTCATGAGTGGGCATCTTTGTCTGTTCCTTATTTTAGAGGGAATGCTTTCAGCTTTTCACCACTGAATATGATGTTGGCTGTAAACTTGTCATATATGGCCTTTATTGTGTTGAGGTATGTTCCCTTTATTGAGCTTTTATCATGAATGGATGTGCAATTTTGTCAAGAGCTTTTTCTGCATCTATTGAGATGATCATATGATCTTTGTTCTTCAGTTTGTTAATGTGGTGTATCACATTGATTGATTTGCAGATATTGAATAATCCTTGCATCCCTGGGATAAATTCCACTTGATTATGGTGTTTGATCCTTTTTGCTAATATTTTGTTGAAGATTTTTACATCCATGTTCATCAGGGATATTGGCCTATAATGTTCTTTTTCTGTGGTGTTTTTGCCTGGTTTTGTTATCAGTGTGAATGTTGGCCATATAGAATGAGTTTGGAAGCATTCCTTCCTCTTCAATTTTTTGGAATAGTTTGAAAAGTATAGTCATTAACTCTTCCTTAAATATTTGGTTTAATTCACCTGTGAAGCTCTCTGGTCTTGGACTTTTGTTTGTTGGGAGATTTTTTTAAATTATTGATTCAATTTCTTTACTAGTAATCAGTCTGTTCAGATTTTCTATTTCTTCCTGATTCGGTCTTGGGAGATTGTACATTGCTAGGAATTTATCCATTTCTTCTAGGTTGTCCATTTTATTGGCATATAATGGTTTGTAGTAATCTCTTGTGATCCTTTGTATTTCTGTGATGTTGGTTGTAACTTCTCTTTCATTTCTATGTTTGTTTATTTGGGCCCTCTTTTTTTCTTGATGAGTTTGGATAAAGTTTTATCAATTTTATTTTTCTTTTCAAAGAACCAGATCTTAGTTTCATTGATCTTTTCTTTGTCTTTTTCTTTTTGGTCTCTATTTCGTTTATTTCTGCTCTGATTTTTATGATCTCTTTCCTTCTACTAACTTTGGGTTTTGTTTGTTTTTCTTTTTCTACTTCCTTTAGGTGTAAGTTTAGATCATTTATTTGAGATTTTTTTCTTATTTCCTGAGGTAGGTTTGAATTGCTGTGAACTTTTCTCTTAGAACTGCTTTTGCTGCATCCCATAGATTTTGGATTGCTGCATTTCCATTTTCATTTGTCTCTAGGTATTTTTTAATTTCTTCAGTGACCCATTGGTTGTTTAGTAGCACATTGTTTAGCCTCCATGCGTCTGTGTTTTTTGCAGTTTTTTTCCTTGTAGTTGATTTCTAGTCTCATACCATTGTGATTGGAAAAGATGCTTGATATGATTTCAGTCTTCTTAAATTTATCGAGACCTGTTTTGTGGACTAGCATGTAATCCATCCTGCAGAATGTTCCATGTGCACTTGAAAAGAATGTGTATTTTGCCTTTGTATATATCTATTAAGTTCATCTGGTCTAATGTGTCATTTAAGGCCACTGTTTCCTTATTGATTTTCTGTCTGGATGATCTATCCATTGATGTAAGTGGGGTGTTAAATCCCCCTACTATTATTGTGTTACTGTCAATTTCTCCCTTTATGTCTGTTAATATTTGCATTTTGTATTTAGGTGCTCCTATGTTGGTGCATTTATATTTACAATTGTCATATCTTCTTCTTGAATTGATCCCTTTACATTTTGTAATGTCCTTCTTTGTCTCATTACAGTCTTTTGTTTTAAAAGATATTTTGTCTCATATAAGTTTGATACCCTAGCTTTCTTTTCATTTGCATGGAATATATTTTTCTATCCTCTCACTTTCAGTCTCTGTGCGTCTTTAGATCTGAAGTGAGTCTCTTGTAGGCAGCATATATATAGGTCTTGCTTTTGTATTCATTCCACCACTCTTTGTCTTTTGATCGAAATATTTAGTCCAATTACAGTTAAAGTAACTATTGCCAGGTATATACTTAATGCCATTTTGTTTTCTGGTTGTGTTTTAGTTCTTTCTGTTGCTTTCTTCTTCTTTTTCTCTCTTTTCTTGTGATTTTGTGCCTATCTTCAGTGTTATGTTTGGATTCCTGTCTCTATTTTTTGTGTGTATGTATTATAGATTTTTGGTTTGTGGTTACCATGAGTTTCATATATAACAGCCTATATATATACACACACACGCATATTACATACATATTATATACATATATATAAATTATATATATTTATTTATATATATATATATATATATATATATATATATATATATATATATAAAATTTCCCAAGTAAGCTATTCTTGGTTGTAGGTTTTCCTCTTCATCACTTTGAAAATATTGTGCCATCCCCTTCTGGCCTGCAAAGTTTCTGCTGAACACTTAGTTGATAGTCCTGTGGGAGTTCACTTGTATGTCACTAGTTGCTTTTCTCTTGCTGCTTTTAAAATTCTCTCTTTATTTCTAATTTTTGCCATTGTAATTACAATATGACTTGGTGTGGACCTGTCTGGGCTCATCTTGTTTGGGACTCTGTTTCCTGGACCTGCATTTCTGTTTCCTTTTCCACGCTAGGGAAGTTTTCATCAATTTTCTCTTCAAATAAGATTTCTGCCTTTCCTTCTACTTTTGGGATCCTTATAATGCAATGTTAGTATGCTTCATGTTGTCTAAGAGGTCTCTTAAACTCTTCTCATTTTAAAAAATTCTTTTTTCTTTTTTCTCTGTTCAGCTTGAGTGATTTCCATTTCTCTGTCTTGTAGTCTGCTGATCCATTCCTCTGTATTATCTAAACTACTATTAATTCATTCTAGTGTATTTTTAAATTTCAGTTATGTATCCTTTAGTTTTGCTTGGTTCTTCTTTATATTTTCGAACTCTTTGTTAAACTTCTCACTGTGTTCATCCATTGTTCTCCTGAGTTTGTTGAACATCTTTATGATCATTACCTTGAACTCTTTATCAGATATTCCTTATCACCACTTCACTTAGTTCTTCTTCTGGGGTTTTGTCTTGTTCCGTCATTTGGAACTTGTTCCTCTATTTGGAACTTGTTCCTCTCTGTCCTCATTGTGCTTAATTCTCTGTGCCTATTTCTATGTATTAGGTAGGTCATTTCCCTGATCTTGGAGAAATGACCTTATGTAGGATACATCTTATGGGGCCCAGCAGCACACTCCCCTTTGGTCATCAAAGCTATATGCTCTATGGGCTTCCCTGGTGGCACAGCAGTTGAGAATCTGCCTGCTAATGCAGGGGACACGGGTTCGAGCCCTGGTCTGGGAGGATCCCACATGCCACGGAGCAACTAGAGCCGTGAGCCACAACTACTGAGCCTGCACGTCTGGAGCCTGTGCTCAGCAACAAGAGAGGCCGCGATAGTGAGAGGCCTGCGCGCTGCGATGAAGAGTGGCCCCCGCTTGCCACAACTAGAGAAAGCCCTTGCACAGAAACGAAGACCCAACACAGCAAAAATAAATAAATAAACTTCTACCCCCAACATCTTCTTTAAAAAATAAAAGAAGCTATATGCTCTAGGGGTGCTTCCTTTGTGAGTTGTGTGGGTGTGGGTCCTTCTGTTGTAGTGGGGACGACTACTGTGGGTGAGCTGATAGGTGGGACTGACTTGGCCTGATTGGCTGCCAGGCCCTGCCTTATGCAGTGGCTGCCATCTGCTGGTGCGTGGAGCCAGGTCCCTGTGCAGCTGTCTACTCAGCCTCGGAGGGTCCCAGGACTGGTGCTGGCCTCCTGGTGGGCAGGTAAGCCCCCCGGGCACTATTAGGCTAGCAAGAGCACTCCAAATGGTGCTTGTCAGTATCAGTGTCTTCATGGTAGACAAGATCCCCAAAATGGCTGCTGCCAGCACCTGTGTCCCCAGGGGGAGTTCTCATTGCCTCCTGCTTCTCCAGGAGGCTCTCCAAGATCAGCAGGTGGGTCTGCCCCAGGCTCCTTTCAAATCACTGTCTCTGCCATGGGTCTTGGAGCATATGAGATTTTTCATGCACCCTTTCTAAGTGGAATCTCTGTTCTCTACACCCTGTGGCTCTCATGTATACAAGCCCCACTGGCCTTCAAAGCCAGCCATTCAAGGGGCTCTTCTTCCCCATGCAGGACCCTCAAGTTGGGGAGCCAAAAGTGGGGCTTGGACCCCTCACTCCTTTGGGAAAACCCCTGCAATTGTGATTATCCTTCTGTTTGTGATTTGCTTCCCTGGGAGTGTGTGTTTTGACTCTATTGCATCTTCACTTCTCCTACAAATCTTGTGGTAGTTCCTTCTTTATATCTTTAACTGTGGAAAACCTTTTCTGCTAGTCGTCAGGTCATTCTCATAGATATTTGCTCTTTAAGTAGTTATATTTTTGGTGTGCTTGCAGGAAGAGGTGAACTCAGGGTCTTCCTGCTCTCCCATCTTGGCTACACTCCCTGTAACTTTAATTTTAGAACAGAAAAATACTTGACAAAAACAGTACTAATTACATATCATTCCTTCAAAAGAGCAGGATAATTTTCAGCATATAAATGTCTATTTTTAATGATTGATTAATTCATTCATTTACTGATTTATTTATTTGACAAACATTTCCTGGACCATTTCTCACAGGTTGAATTAGATGGAAGAATTTCTTCTACACCTTTCACTAAGGAATTCACCAGGGAAATCTCTGCTGTCCAATTAACACAGGAAAAATAAATGGTTCAGATGCTCCTGGCAGCAATCGAGTTAATTAATTTTGACCTGATTTTTAAAAAAAACCTTAATTCTCAAAAAAAAAAAAAGCCCTTACTGCCTTGCTAGAAGCACTTTACTGATTTATTTCTCAGCATCCCACTCCTGGTACATTAAAAATGCTGATTGAAATGTTTAAAAACTTGTAAGCTTCATTCACAATTCTATGTGAATCTACCTTGTCATAAGATCTTTATTTTCACCTATCTTAAGTTTAGGCTGCAGAGGTAAGTTGACTCGCTGGGCTATCTCTTAATTATCATAGTTATAAGTGTCTATGACATATAATTTAATTTATATGCATTTTATCTCAAATATATCTGCAATAATAATATGAGGTATTTCCCAATGTTCTCCAACTGTCACCCTGAGATTTATATAAGAAATGAGGAGTTTGATTTTCTGTTTGTTAAATGAAGAAACCAAGTCACAGAGCAATGAAATGTCAATCAAAATCACCCAAGGCCTGTGGTTGCAGAAACTAATAAATTGTCTGGTAGGAAATAAAATGGTGCAGATGGATATAGCTATCTCCAATCAACCGCCATGAACTCTTTCCTGATGATTTTATAATAATTTTTCCTCATTTTGAGTTTCCTCCACATACTAAGAATCATGGTCATTCTCATATTGTTTATTTTTGTTCAAATCTGGCTTATAAATCTTTAAAATTATTTTTCGTCTATGTGTGGTTTTGATCATAGATTGTGGCTGTTAGAGAGCAAGGACCACAACTTTTATTTATTCTTTTTATCTCCTTAGTGTATGGGGTACAACGATAAGCATATAACTGGGGGGCCAGTGGATGTTTAGTCAATTGTAGTTCTGTATTTTCCATCTTATATTGTTTTGAGTGAAAAGTTCCTAACAAAACTCTGCTTATTGGTGGTCAGTGAAATAACCCAAGATCAAGGAGATGTTCTGCTCAAGTCTTAACATCCTGCCATATCTGTGAGCAGGCACTGTGAAGAGAAGAAAAAAATATTTTAAACTTGCCATGTAAAGGTTTAGCTAGCATATTAGAACTTATTGCTTGGGACTTCCCTGGTGGGGCAGTGGTTAAGAATCTGCCTGCCAATGCAGGGGACATGGGTTCAGTCCATGGTCCGGGAAAATCCCACATGCCACGGAGGAACTAAGCCCGTGCACCACAACTACTGAGCCTGCTCTCTAGAGCCTGTGAGCTGCAACTACTGAGCCTGCGCACCTAGAGCCTGTGCTCTGCAATAAGAGAAGCCACTGCAATGAGAAGCCTGCGTACTGCAACAAAGAGTAGCCCCCACTCGCCACAGCTAGAGAAAGCCTGTGCGCAGCAACGAAGACCCAAAGCAGCCAAAAAATAAATAAATTATTTAAAAAAGAACTTAACGCTCGTCTTCTGACTTCAAGTTCCACACTTTGTCTACCTATTTTTTACCTCCTTAAAAAAGCATGAAGCAGGCATTTGAGGTCCTAGGTAAAATTCCTTCTAGCTATGGGAATGTGTATTATGTATGGAGATATTTCCTAATATTAAAATCAAGAAACAGGGAAGCAAATAATTCTTACCCAACTAAAGTGCTTTTACATTAGTCCAGAAACTTAAAAAGATAATTTAATGTTGAGACATTCCAATAGTGTAACTGAAAAAAACAATTCAAAACATCGATTTAAAAAAATTCTTGCCATTGTGGAAATTTTCTGTTTTTATTTCTGCACATATTTCAGTGTATGTTCCAGTTTATGAGCTGCCAGTTGCTGAAGTCCCGAGTCAAGATCAAACATATCATGCAAAGAATAGCATTTGTCTAAAGTGTAATGCTTCTGTGCACCTGGAGTGTATATTTTATGAACAGAACTAATTTGATCCGATCCTGTATTTACAAAACTCAGGCTTATTTTGCAGTGATAGCGATTATGTTCTGTGACAGGTATGGAGATATAATTCTTTAGACATTACCTCATTTGGCCCTCACAGTGGCTCTATTAGTTGGGCAGAAGAGTCATTATTATTATTAATATGCCCATTTGAAACTGAGGATCTCAAACAATGGTCAGACAAGTTATCATCCAAGGCACAAACTGATATATAGTGGAGGGGGCATTTAATTAAGTGATTATAACGTATTAGAATGACCAGTGGGTATTAGATTTTTATATTAGATTATATGAGATGAAGTATATGGATTAAGGACATGCGTTCTGTGTTCAAATCCCCATTTTATCACTTACTAATTCCATGACTTTGGGCAAATATAAACTTTCTCAGTAACATCTTTAAAATGGAGAAAATAATATCACTTACTTCCTAGAAAATTAAATGATTTAAGGGATATAAAACTCTTGGCACAGCATCTGGTGCATATTAAGCACTCAATAAATAAAGCACTTAGTATTAATCCAACTAAACCTCATACACACACACACACACACACACACACACACACACATACATTACCACCACCACCAACCCTGTGAGTGGAGCAACATTTTCATATTCTTTCTTTACAATCACTCCTTGGATGATCTCCTCCAGTTTTATGGCTCTGAATACTACTTATTCATTGGTGACTTCCAAACGTGTATCTCTAATCTGCACTTCTTCCCTGAACTTATATATCCAAGTGTCTTGACATCTCCTTAGCCATCTAAAACATAATGTACCCAAAGGCCCTGATATTTCCCCTCATCTGGCACCCCCTGCAGCCTTCCCCATCCTAGGTAACAGCAAATCCATTCTTCCAGTTGTTCCCTACTTATCGCTGTATAACGTACTATACATTATGCTGTTTCATCATGTTTATTGTCTGCTTCCCCTTAGAAGGCAATCTTCATGGGAGTAAATAATTTTTATTGGACAGTAATAGTCTCTAGCACATAATAGGCACTCAATAAATATTTGCTAATGAATGAATAAATAAATGCTTATTTAATAGATGAAGAAACTGAGACTCACAGAAGTTTATGAAATTGCCCAAGGACAGGAGTGGGTAAATAAAGGCACCTAGGTTTATATGACTTCAAAGTCCACATTTATGATTACTACACATTTTGTCAGGTTTAATTTCTGGATATTGGTCGAAACCTAGATGTGGCTTCAGATACACCTTAATGTAATGATGTCTCAGCACATTCTTGGGAAATGAAGATTTCTTATAACAAAATAAGCCGATGTTTTAAAAAGTGTTTTTCAAGGGTAAGTGCTTATTAGCCTGAGCACAGAGAGGGGAGGGAGGGTTAGGAGGTCTGGGGAAGGAACTTCTGATCTTGTTCATGTTTCCCTGACTCGAGTCCTGCCCACTTGGTGGGTCCCTGCTTTGCCGGAGTGCTGGGATTCCTGAGACAGAGGCACACTTTGCTCAGGCTGGGAAGACATCCCTTCCCTCCTCACCCTCTTTCTCTTTTCCTCTCTCTGCTTCTCTCCATCTTGTCTTTCCACATCTCCACGTCTCCCTTCATAACCTTTCCATCTCTCCTGAGATCTGTCTCCATCGTCTTGCCCCAAACTGCTCTTCTTGCTCCCACTCACCCCTCATGTATGATGTCAGGGCTGTCTACTAGGGGTTAGGACCCAAGATTTATCACACAGTATGTGAGCCCTGGCCTTTGAAACCCTGAAATTTTATGTAGCTAAGTGATCTTAAATTGATGTTAAGTGACCTTGGGATAGGCAAAGATTTTGTAAAGAGGACACAAATAGCACTTGTCATAAAAGTTGTTACATTAAACTATTAAAATAAGTTCTGTTCATCAAAATACACTGAAGAGAATGAAAATGTAAGCCACAGACTAGGATATTTGTATTTGTTGTACATGAATCTAAGAAAGGCTTTATATTCAGAATATGTAAAGAACTCCTATAAATCAATAATAAAAAGATAAATAGCCCAATTACAATGGACAAAGCCTTGAATAGACACTTCACAAAAGAGTATATTCCAAATGACCAATATGTACATGAAAAAGTTCCCAACATAATTTTTCATCAGGGAAATATAAATTAGAATCATGATGAGATTGCATGACACATCTACTAGAATGACTAAAATTAAAAAGATCTCAATGCCAAATATTGTTGAGGATATGGAGTAATTGAAATTGTCATATATTGGTGGTAGGTGTGTAAACTGATAAAAACACTTTGGAAAGCTAAACATTAACCTACCCCATTATCCAACAATTCCATTCCTGGGCCAAGAAAAATGAGATTATATGTTCACCAAGGGTGGGTACAAGGATGTTCATATTAGCTATATTTATAAGTGAAATAAAACTGGGAACAACCCTATATCCATCAACAAGGGAATAAATAAGTGTATATCCATACAGTGTAACACAGCACTTCAATAAAAAGAATAAACTCCAATTATGCTTAACATCATGACTGAATCTCACACACATGCTGAGCAAGAGAAGCCAGACACAAAGGGTGTGTACATATTCTATAATTCCATTTATATGGTGTCCCAAAACAAGAAAAAGCAATCAATGGAGACAGAAGTCAGAATAGTGATGACCTCTGCAGGAGTCTGATGACTTGGAAGGACAACAGAGGGACATTCTGTGTGTTGAAAATGTTCTAAATCAATCTGGGTGGTGTTACACTGGTGTATATAAATATAAGAAATTGTCAGTCTGCATATTTATGATTTGTGCACTTTATGTATGTTACACCTCAATTTAAAAATAACATATCTTTGTGCCTAGGTATTTACCATACAAAGATTTATACATAAATATCCGTAGCAGCTTTAGTTATAGTAACCCCAAACTGGAAATTACCCACATGTGAATCAACACTTGAATGGATAAACAAACTATGGTACATCTGTGCAATAGATTATTACTTAGCAATAAAAAGAACTGAATGATTGATAAATGCAGCAACATGAATGAATCTCAAAATCATTATGTTGAGTGAAAGAAGCCAGACACAAAAGTCTGCATACTAGTATGATTCCATTTATATAAAATCCTAGAAAATGCAAGCTAATTGCAGATCAGTGGTTGGTTGTCTGGGGTCCCGGGTAGAGGGAGGGACTGAAAAAGGGCATGAGGAAACCTTGGCTGGGGGTGAATCTTGATTGTGTCAATGGCTTCCCATGTATATATATGTCAGAATGCATCAGATTGTATCCTTTGAAGTAATACAGTTTATTTTCCATAAATTATATTTCAATAGAGTTGATGAAAAATAATATATATCAAATTAAGAATACTCAGTGACCAAAAAGTTCCAGCAGACACTACTAAATAAACTTCAATTTCCTTCCTAGGACCCCACACCCTAAATAAAATGAAAGCTAGTCTGGTAGGATCTGAGTAAGGGGAAGGGACAGTCCCACTCTGCCTTATGGAGGCAAATGGAGGACATGAGTGGGGAGTGAAATTTAAAGAATCGTTAGCTACATAATTGAAGAAGTAAAAAAGAGAACACTGAGGTATCAGAGACAATAATTGCAGGATGCAGCCACTCTCCCCCCAGGTTTGGGGGAAACAGGTGGAAGAGGTTAGAATTATTAAAACTTGGAAACTCAGAGGATGGTCCTGGGGGCTGGGACCTAGACCTCTGAGGAGGTGGCCCAGGATGGCTGGCGCAAGTGTTCCTGAGGCTAGTTTTACATGTCAAAGAAACTACAAACTAGATTCAGCTATTGCCACAGGAAGAATCTGCTAATGTTGGGGTGAAGAGGCATTTCTGGGGTGACACTTAGAGTAACAGGAAGCAAACAGGAGAAAGCACATCCTTTCTCCCTCCACCAACTTTGCAGTCTCCCTCTAGTGCCCCCAATTGGCATTGCCTCAAAGTGAGCATGTGGAAAAACTGAAATATTGGTTTGCAGAGTCCAAGCTCCAGCCTTATAAGCATGGTGAATATAGGGGTTGCGGAATGGTGAAGTTGAGATTGGGCCTCGAGCAATTTTGTATTTAAATCTTGGCTTTTCCTCACTTGTTTTGTGAACTTGGGCAGGTTACTTAACCTCTCTGAGCCTCAGTTCCACATCAGTAAAATGAAGGTAATGTTATAAGTTTGTGGTAGTGAGTCTTCAGTAAGTGGACTCAAGGTTACACTGATTGGGCATGTTTTGTTGGTAGCAGCATTCTTCCGTTTGGGTCAGGTCACACTTCACAGGGGCAGAAGCTTTTGCTGGTAGTGTTGCCTCCTCCCCAAAAGAACTTGGCTATCAAGTATTGCATCCCATTCATGAAGATCAGAGTTAATGTGGATTGGCTGAGAAGTTGTCTGTGATTCAAAGGACAGACTCAAGAGGGAAGTGGTATGATAAAGATCTAAATGTGCTACTTTCCACTCTACTTCATGGATGCCCACTTTTCAACAGCATCATCTTTTATTTAAAGAGCCTCTGGGGACCTTCAAGGTGGCAGAGGAGTAAGACGTGGAGATCACCTTCCTCCCCACAAATACAGCAAAAATACATCCACATGTGGAACAACTCCTACAGAACACCTACTGAACGCTGGCAGAAGACCTCAGACTTCCCAAAAGGCAAGAAACTTCCCAAGTACCTGTGTAGGGCCAAAGAAAAAAGAAAAAACAGAGACAAAAGAATAGGGATGGGACCTGCACCTCTGGGAGGGAGCTGTAAAGGAGGAAAAGTTTCCACACACTAGAAGCCCCTTCACTGGCAGAGATGGGGGGTGGGGGGGGGAAGCTTCGGACCACAGAGGAGAGCACAGCAACAGGGGAGCAGAGGGCAAAGCAGAGAGATTCCCACACAGAGGATCAGTGCCAAGCAGCACTCACCAGCCTGAGAGGCTTGTCTGCTTACCTGCCAGGATGGGTGGGGGCTGGGAGCTGAGGCACGGGCTTCGGAGATCAGACCCCAGAGAGAGGACTGGGGTTGGCTGCATGAACACAGCCTGAAGGGGGCTAGTGTGCCACAGCTAATTGGGAGGGAGTCCAGGAAAAAGTCTGGAGCTGCCAAAGAGGCAAGAGACCATTGTTTTGGGGTGTGCGAGGAGAGGGGATTCAGAGCGCTGCCTAAACAAGCTCCAGAGATGGGCACGAGCCACGGCTATCAGCACGGACCCCAGAGACGGGATTGAGATGCTAAGGCTGCTGCTGCAGCCACCAAGAAGCCTGTGTGCGAGCACAGGTCACTATTCACACCTGTGCAGCCCGCCACTGCCAGGATCCCGTGATCTACAGACAACTTCCCTGGGAGAACACACGGCACACCTCAGGCTGTTGCAACATCACACTGGCCTCTGCCGCTGCAGGCTCACCCCACTTTCTGTACCCTTCCCTTCCCCGAGCCTGAGTGAGTCAGAGCCCCCTAATCAGCCGCTCATTTAACTCCATCCTGTCTGGGCAGGGAACAGACACCCTCAGGTGACCTACATGCAGAGGCGAGGCCAAATCCAAAGCTGAACCCCAGGAGCTGTGTGAACAAAGAAGAGAAAGGGAAATTTCTCTCAGAAGCCTCAGGAGCAGTGGATTAAATCTCCACAGTTAACTTGATGTACCCTGCATCTGTGGAATACCTGAATAGACAACAAATCATCCCATAATTGAGGCGGTGGACTTTGGGAACAACTGTAGACTTGGGGTTTGCTTTCTGCATCTAATTTGTTTCTGGTTTTATGTTTATCTTAGTTCAGTATTTAGAGCTTATTATCACTGGTAGATGTTTATTGATTTGGTTGCTCTCTTACTTTTTTTAAAAAAAAAATATATATATATATTTCCTTTTTCTCTTTTTGTGAATGTGTATGTGTATGCTGCTTTGTGTGATTTTGTCTGTATAGCTTTGCTTTTACCATTTGTCCTAGGGTTCTGTCTGTTTATGTTTGTTTGTTTGTTTTTTAGTATAGTTTTTAGCGCTTGTTATCATTGGTGGATTGGTTTTTTGGTTTAGTTTCTCTCTTCTTCCTTTTTTTCTTTTTTAAATTATTTTTTATTTTTTTTACTTTTAATAATTTTTTTATTTTATATTTTAATAACTTTATCTTTTTTGTTTCTATCTTTTTCCTTCCTTCCTTTCTTTCTTTCTTCCCTCCCTCGTTTCTTCCTTCCTTCCTTCCTTCCTTCCTTTCCTTCCATCCTTCCTTCCTTCCTTCCCTTCCTTCCTTCCTTCCTTCCTTCCTTCCTTCCTTCCTTCCTTCCTTCCTTCCTTCCTTCCTTCCTTCCTTCCTTCCTTTTCTTTCGTTCTTTCTCCCTTTCTTTCTGAGCTGTATGGCTGACAGGGTGTTAATGCTCTGGCCGAGTGTCAGGCCTGAGCCTCTGAGGTGAGACAGCCGAGTTCAGGACATTGGTCCACTAGAGACCTCCCAGCCACATGTAATATCAAATGGCGAAAGCTCTCCCAGAGATCTCTGTCTCAACGCTGAGACCAAGCGCCACTCAATGACCAGCAACCTCCAGTGCTGGACACCCTATGCCAAACAACTAGCAAGACAGAAACACAACCCCACCCATTAGCAGAGAGGCTGCCTAAAATCAAAATAAGGCCACAGACAACCCAAAACACACGACTGGACTCGGTCCTGCCCACCAGAAAGAGAAGATCCAGCCTCATCCACCAGAACACAGGCACTGGTCCCCTCCACCAGGAAGCCTACACAACCCACTGAACCAACCTTAGCCACTGGGGACAGACACCAAAAACAATGGGAACTATGAACCTGCAACCTGTGAAAAGGAGACTCCAAACACAGTAAGTTAAACAAAATGAGAAGACAGAAACACACAGCAGATGAAGGAGCAAGGTAAAAACCCACCAGACGAAACAAGTGGAGAGGAAATGGGCAGTCTACCTGAAAAAGAGTTCACAGTAATGATAGTAAAGATGACCCAAGATCTTGGAAATAGAATGGAGAAAATACAAGAAACATTACCAAGGGCCTAGAAGAACTAAAGAGCAAACAACCAATGATGAATTAAACAATAAATGAAATTAAAATACTCTAGAAGGAATCAATAGCAGAATACCTGAGGCAGAAGAACGGATAAGTGACCTGGAAGATAAAATAGTAGAAATAACTACCACAGAGCAGAATAAAGAAAAAAGAATGAAAAGAAGTGAGGACACTCTCAGAGACCACTGGGACAACATTAAATGCACCAACATTCGAATGATAGGGGTCCCAGAAGAAGTGAAAAACAAAGGGACTGAGAAAATATTTGAAGAGATTATAGTTGTAAACTTCCCTGATATGGGAAAGGAAATAGTCAATCAAGTCCAGGAAGCTCAGAGAGTCCCATACAGGATACATCCAAGGAGAAACATGCCAAAACAGATATTAATCAAACTATCAAAAATTAAATACAAATAAAAAGTATTAAAAGCAGCAAGGAAAAGGCAACAAATAACATACAAGGGAATCCCCATAAGGTTAACAGCTGATCTTCCAGCAGAAACTCAGCAAGACAGAAGGGAGTGGCAGGACATATTTAAAGTGATGAAAGGGAAAAACCTAAAACCAAGATTACCCAGCAAGGATCTCATTCAGGTTCGACAGAGAAATTAAAACCTTTACTGACAAACAAAAGCTAAGAGAATTCAGCACCACCAAACCAGCCTTACAACAAATGCTAAAGGAACTTCTCTAGGGAGGAAACACAAGAGAAGGAAAAGACCTACAATAACAAATCCAAAACAATTAAGAAAATGGGAAGAGAACATACATATCGATAATTACCTTAAATATAAATGGATTAAATGCTCCAACCAAAAGACATAGACTGGCTGAATGGATACAAAAACAGGACCCAGATATATGCTGTCTACAAGAGACTCATTTCATACCTAGGGACACATACAGACTGAAAGTGATGGGATGGAAGAAGATATTCCATGAAAATGGAAATCAAAAGAAAGCTGGAGTGGCAAATCTCATATCAGACAAAATAGACTTTATTATTATTTTTTCAAAATAGACTTTAAAATAAAGACTATTACAGGAGACAAAGAAGACCACTACATAATAATAATAAAGGGTTCAATCCAAGATTATATAACAATTATAAATATTTATGCACCCAACATAGGAGCACCTCAATACCTAAGGTAAATGCTAACAGCCATAAAAGAGGAAATTGACAGTAACACAATTATAGTAGGGGACTTTAATACCCCACTTTCACCAATGGACAGATCATGCAGAATGAAAATAAAGAAATATGAGATATAAATGACATACTAAGCAAGATAGACTTAATTGATATTTATAGGACAATCCATCCAAAAAAAAATACACTTTCTTCACAAGTGCTCATGGAACATTCTCCAGGATAGCTCATATCTTGGGTCACAAATCAAGCCTTCATAAATTTAAGAAAATTGAAATTGTATCAAGTATCTTTTCCAACCACAATGCTATGAGACTAGATATCAATTACAGGAAAAAAAACTGTAAAAAATACAAACAGATGGAGGCTAAACAATACAGTAGTTAATATCCAAGAGATCACTGAAGAAATCACAGGAAATCAAAATATACCTAGAAACAAATGAAAATGAAAACACGACAACCTAAAACCTATGGGATGCAGTAAAAGCAGTTCTAAGAGGAAAATTTATAGCAGTACAATCCTACATTAAGAAACAAGAAAAATCTCAAATAAACAACCTAACCTTACACCTACAGCAATTAGAGAAAGAAGATCAAAAAAGCCCCCAAAGAGGGCTTCCCTGGTGGTGCAGTGGTTGAGAGTCCGCCTGCCGATGCATGGGACATGGGTTTGTGACCCGGTCCTGGAAGATCCCACATGCCACAGAGCGGCTGGGCCTGGGAGCCATGGCCACTGAGCCTGCGTGTCCAGAGCATGTGCTCCACAACAGGAGAGGCCACAACAGTGAGAAGCCCACGTACCGCCAAAAAAAAAGCCCCCAAAGTTAGCAGAAGAAAAAAAATTATAAAGATCAGATCAGAAATAAATGAAAAAGAAATGGAGGAAACGATAGCAACGATCAATAAAAGTAAAAGTTGGTTCTTTGAGAAGATAAACAATATTGATAAACCATTAGCCAGACTCATCAAAAAAAAATAAAAGGGAGAAGACTGAAATCAACAGAATTAGAAATGAAAAAGGAGAAGTAACAACTGACACTGCAGAAATACAGAGGATCATGAGAGATTACTACAACCAACTATATGCCAGTAAAATGGACAACCTGGAAGAAATGAACAAAATTTTAGAAAAGCACACCCTTCTGAGACTGAATCAGGAAGAAATATAAACAGACCAATCACAGCACTGAAACTAAAGCTGTGATTAAAAATCTTCCAACAAACAAAAGCCCAGGACCAGATGGCTTCACAGGCGAATTCTGTCAAACATTTAGAGAAGAGCTAAAACCAATCCTTCTCAAACTCTTCCAAAATATAGCAGAGGGAGGAACACTCCCAAACTCATTCTATGACACCACCATTACCCTCATACCAAAACCAAACAAAAATGTCACAAGAAAAGAAAACTACAGGCCAGTAACACTGATGAACATAGATGCAAAAATCCTCAACAAAATACTAGCAAACAGAATCCAACAGCACATTAAAAGGATCATACACCCTGATCAAGTGGGGTTTGTCTCAGGAATGCAAGTATTCTTCAATATACGGAAATCACTGTGATAAACCATATTAACAGATTGAAGGACCAAAACCATATGATCATCTCAATAGATGCAGAAAAAGTTTTCAACAAAATTCAACACCAATTTATGATAAAAACCCTCCAGAAAGTAGGCATAGAGGGAACTTACCTCAACATAATAAAGACCATATATGACAAGCCCACAGCAACATCATTCTCAATGGTGAGAAACTAAACAGTTCCACTAAGGTCAGGAAGAAGAAAAGGTTGCCCACTCTTACCACTATTATTCAACATAGTTTTGGAAGCTTTAGCAATAGCAATCAGAGAAGAAAAAGAAATAAAAGGAATCCGAATCAGAAAAGAAGTAAAGCTGTCACTGTTTGCAGATGACAGGATCCTATACATAGAGAATCCTAAAGATGCTACCAGAAAACTCCTAGAGCTAATCAGTGAATTTGATAAAGTAGCAGGATACAAAATTAATGCACAGAAATCTCTTGCATTCCTATACATTAATGATGAAAAATCTGAAAGTGAATTTAAGGAAACACTCCCATTTACCATTGCAACAAAAAGAATAAAATATCTAGGAATAAACCTACCTAGGGACACAAAAGACCTGTATGCAGAAAATTATAAGACACTGTTGAAAGAAGTTAAAGATGATACAAATAGATGGAGAGATATACCATGTTCTTGGACTGGAAGAATCAACATTGTGAAAATGACTCTACTACCCAAAGCAATCTATAGATTCAATGCAATCCCTATCAAACTACCACTGGCATTTTTCACAGAACTAGAACAAAAAATTTCACAATTTGTGTGGAAACACAAAAGACCCTGCATAGCCATAGCAATCTTGAGAAAGAAAAACAGAGCTGGAGGAATCAGGCTCCCTGACTTCAGACTATACTACAAAGTTACAGTAATCAGGACAGTATGGCACTGGCACAGAAACAGAAATATAGATCATTGGAACAAGATAGAAAGCCCAGAGATAAACCCATGCACATATGGTCACCTTATCTTTGATAAAGGTGACAAGAATATACAGTGGAGAAAAGACAGCCTCTTCAATAAGTGGTGCTGGGAAAACTGGACAGCTACATGTAAACGTATGAAATTAGAACACTCCCTAACACCATACACAAAAAAAACTTCAGAATGGTTTAAAGACCTAAATGTAAGGCCAGACACTACCATACTCTTAGAGGAAAACATAGGCAGAACACTCTATGACATAAATCACAGCAAGATCCTTTTTGAACCACCTCCTAGAGAAATGGAAATAAAAACAAAAATAAACAAATGGGACCTAATGAAACTTAAAAGCTTTTGCACAGCAAAATAAACCAGAAACAAGGTGAAAATACAGCCCTCAGAATGGGAGAAAATATTTGCAAATGAAGCAACTGACAAAGGATTAATCTCCAAAATTTACAAGCAGCTCATGCAGCTCAATATCAAAGAAACAAACAACCCAATCCAAAAATGGGCAGATGACCTAAAAAGACATTTCTCCAAAGAAGATATACAGATTGCCAACAAACACATGAAAGAATGCTCAACATCATTAATCATTAGAGAAATGTAAATCATTACTACAATGAGATATCATCTCACACCAGTCAGAATGGCCATCATCAAAAAAATCTACAATCAATAAATGCTGGAGAGGGTGTGGACAAAAGGAAACCCTGTTGCACTGTTGGTGGGAATGTAAATTGATACAGCCATTATGGAGAACAGTATGGAGGTTCCTTACAAAACTAAAAATAGAACTACCGTACGACCTAGCAATCCCACTGCTGGGCATATACCCTGAGAAACCCATAACTGAAAAAGAGTCATGTACCAAAATGTTCATTGCAGCTTTGTTTACAATAGCCAGGACATGGAAGCAACCAAAGTGTCCATCAACAGATCAATGGATAAACAAGATATGGCACATATATACAATGGAGTATAACTCAGCCATAAAAAGAAATGAAATTGAGTTATTTGTAGTCAGGTGGATGGACCTAGAGTCTGTCATACAGAGTGAAGTAAGTCAGAAAGAGAAAAACAATTACCGTATGCTAACACATATATATGGAATCTAAATTAAAAAAAAGGTCATGAAGAACGTAAGGGCAAGATGGGAATAAAGGCACAGACCTACTAGAAGATGGATGAGGATATGGGGATGGGGAAGGGTAAGCTGTGACAAAGTGAGAGGGTGGCATGGGCATATATACACTACCAAACGTAAAATAGATAGCTGGTGGGAAGCAGCCGCATAGCACAGGGAGGTCAGCTTGGTGCTTTGTGACCACCTGGGTGGGGGAAAGGGAGGATGGGAGGGAGGGAGTTGCAAGACGGAAGAAATATGGGAACATATGTATATGTATAACTGATTCACTTTGTTATAAAGCAGAAAACTAACATACCATTGTAAGGCAATTATACTCCATAAAGATGTTAAAAAAAAAGTGGGCTCCAACATTTAATTGTTTTACTTATATAGCACTAGTCCCCCCATCACTCACTCCTCTAAATCACTGCCAGCATCATGGCCTAGTTACCTGGTCCTTGGGATGGCTCTGCTCACATGTGCCTCACCAGCTCTGTGCCCTCCAGTCTCATCATGAAAATCCTCCTTATGATACGAGATTCCGAGAAATAAGTGGTGGCAGCACTGGACTGTGGTCTGTGGTGTATCACTTGGATTTCAGTCCTGGGGGAAGAAATTAAGCAGCTAGCCTATCATCCTTTATCTCATGTAACCAGGAGGACACTCCTGGAAGATAAAGAAAACAAGTGACCCAATGTAATCTCTTTATGAACATGCTGATAATCGGGCTCCTGGTAAATAAACTAATGAGACTGACTAGCAAGAGACACCCCATTTATGGAACACTTTTAGCAAAATTGATCCTGGATTAGGATTGCTTATGGAAGACTAATTTAGAGTCTTTGAGTTATGAATCATGGCTCCCTGGAGGATTCCATTTAAGTCATAATGATCTGGGTAAAAATAGAGATGATTCATAACCTACAGTCTCCCTGTTGTGTAAGGTAACCCACACATCTCTGCCATGGGCTAAAGAGTACATGTCTGATGTAGGAAGAGAGGACCTGGGGAACCACCCTCTGTATCCTGGACTCCTCCCTGCTTCACCTGTATTCACCTCTTAATTACATGTATCCTTAAAATGATTAGTGAAACTTGATAGTGAGTAACAGAGAAACTCACACTAACCCAGAGAGTTGTTGGCATGGTCCAGCCATGCTTTTTCAGTGAACAAGGTATTATTGAACCCTAAAAACAAGGGGCTAGAACCTCTTAACGATGTGTGTCAAATTCATTGGATTTTTAATTCACTAAGTAATATCCATGTTCTAGAATCTAACTCAGTTATTTCTCTGGCTATCATAACTTTCTTCTCTCTAAAAATGTAGAGGTAAAATGAGCACTTAACCTCCTTTAGAAAATAGGGGTTCTGGCCCTAGCTCTGCTGCAAGTGGACTCTGTGACCTTGGACAGAACCCTCAACCTCTCTGAACCTCAATTTTATCATCTGCACTATGGGGAGGGTGATCATACTACCTCCCCCATGGAGTTGCCATGAGAATCAAATGAAAGATGTAGGAAAATGCTAAATAAACTGTACAAAATACAGTCATATTTCTACTAGAGCAATCAATTTAAAGAAGCAATACTCTCTCTCCAGTGCTTCTCCAGTACTATCTCTTCCAGTGCTTTTACTAATACTGGCCTAAATATGTAGTAAAAAAGTCTGAATTCTCTTACTTATACTTACAGATCCCTGATTCATCTCTGTTTCTAAAAAATATTTTATTAAAGTATACTTTCCATTAATTGAAACACATAGATCTTAAATATACAGTTCAATCAATTTTGACAAATGCATACACCTATGTAACCCATACTTCCATTAAGATATAGAACATTTCCAACACCCATAAAGATCCTATGTACCCCCTTCTAGTCCATCACACCCTTAAGAAACACCATTGTTCTGATTTCTACTGCAGTGTGTTAGTTTTGCCTGTTCTAGAATTTCATACTTTCTTGTGCTTGGCTTCTTTCATTCAGGATAATGTTTTTGAAAGTTAGCCACATTGTTGTGGATATAAGTAGCACATTCTTTTATATTTTTCTGTATAGGATTCCATTGTATGAATATAACATAATTTATTTATCCATGCTCCTGTCAATGGCCATTGGGTTGTTTCTAGTTTTTAGCTATCAAGGATGGGCTAAGGACAGTCTCATATAAGACTTTGTATAGACGCATGTTTTCATTTCTTTTGGGTAAATACTTAAGAGTGGAATTGTTGAATCACAGTGTAGTTGCATGTTTAACTTTTTAAGAAACTGCCAAATGGTTTCCCAAAGTATGTGACAATTCCAGTTTTTCCATTTTCTTGCTAACATTTGGTGTTGTCGAAGTTTTTTTTATTATGGCCATGGGTGTGTCGTGCTATCTCTAGTTCTTTTTTCAAGTTTTCGTGGGTTCTTAAACTCACGAAAGGGGGTTTTGTGGAACCCTCTTGGGGTATGTTGATGAAGTTATATGCAAAAATGTATGCCTGCTTACATTTTCATAAGGATAGAATCTATATAAATTTCAGCTTTTTAAAGCAGCTCCTCATTCCCTCAAATGTTAACAATTATACAAACAGCAGTCTCTGAAGATGTGATTTTTTGTCAGTCTGATAGGCTAGGCCATAATTAACCAGCAGCAATCAACTATTTATGTTCTCACAGCTTAAAGATTTTGTTTCACTGTAATGTGCAGTTAAACATAACACAGATTCTTATTAGCTCTTAAAGTCTTAAAATACCATTTGGCCCAGATTTCTGAAATGTCCTCATGTATCCAGAGTCCTTTCGATAGTGAAAATTATGTCCTCTGGCTCTGTGCTATTTATTAGGAAAGGAAATTTGCATTCCTGATTTGATTAAGGAAAAATTAGTCATGGAGACTTTCACAAGGAATGTCTTTTGGTCTACCTGAAACTTGAGCAAATAAAACAGGTAGGGCTAATTGTCCACAGACATTCAGCATGCTCTGTAAGCCCAATTTGTTATTGTGATTAGCCTCATCAATGTAGTCTTTTAGGAATTTGCTTTCTAGATTGTTGTTTATTTTCATGTGCATAATTTAGCTGAAGTTTTCAAAGCACCATTTGTGTGTGTGTAACTTAAAAAGGCAGTGAGCTTCAGAAGAGAGAAAGTTTCCTTTTTGTAACCCCCTCACATCCACTTTTAGAATTCACACTGAATGAATTCAAGGATTAAAGAAAGAGTTGAGAAATGTTTGCTCATTCTGTAGATGTCCTGTTTATGCCCAGTTCAAAGTGTGTCATTAATTTGCAATGGTCATTTACAGTATAATAATAAAAGAAATGGCTTCTAGCATTTATCTTTGTAAATGCCTTTTGTTAGGCGTTAGGTTTGACTAAAAGTAACATAGAATTATCATGAGTTGACCAATCTACATTGCATCTAATACATTGCTTGAGTATTCCAATAGTGACTTAAATAACAGTAGGATGGTACTTCATTCCAGACTATTATACTCATAAAGACATTAGTTTAGTCTCACTGATGGCCATTTGATATGACAAGGGGAGAAATTGACCAGGAGAGAATATTCTTTTATTTTTTGGTAACAGATTTATTGAGATATAATTCACCTACCATACAGCTCGCCCATTTAAAGAGTACAATTCAATGGTTTTCAGTATATTCACAGGGCTGTGCAACCAGCACTACAATCAGTTTCAGAACTTTTTTTTTTATTAACAGTCACCTCCCTCCCCCATTTCCCCTCAGCATTGCCAGCCCTAGGTAGCCACAACTCTTTCTGTATCTACAGATTTTTATGGTTTTGCCTATTCTGGAATGTCATATGCATGAAATCATATGTAGTCTTTTGTGACTGTCTTCTTTTAATTAATATAATATTTTTGAGTTTCATCCATACTGTAACATGTATCCTTACTTCATTCCTTTTTATTGTTGGAGGATATTCCATTGTATAGATACATCACATTTTATTTATGCATTCATCGATGGATGTTTGTATTGTTTCCACTTTTTGGCTATTCTGAATAATGCTACTATAAACATTTGCATACAACTTTTTGCATAGACATATGTTTTCAATTCTCTTGGTATGTACCTAGGAGTAGAATTGCTGGGTCATATGGGAAGTCTGTTAGTCTTTTGAGAACCTGCTAAACTGTTTTCCAAAGGTGCTACACCATTTTACATTCCCAACAGCCATGTGTGAAGTGGTATCTCATTGTGGGTTTGAGTTGATCCCATGGGGAGCCCTAGAGCTGTGATGGCCCTTAAGAGTTGTTCCAAGCTGGGGTGAGGGGGCCAGGATTTTATACTCCATGACAACAAGTTGGATGCAATCTATAGCACTTGCAGCAGCAGGAGAAAATAAATTCTTCAGTCCTAAATAGGGATCCGAGCAACACAACTCAAATTCCACTATAGTTATATAGTGGAATTTATATATTTATATAATATATATATATTTATATATATATATATAAATATATATATTTATATATATATTATAAATTATTATTATATATTATATTATATATTATATTATATATATAAATTATTATATATTATATATTATATTTTTATATATAAATATATATTATATATATATAATATATAATATATATTATATATATAATATATATATATAATATAATATAATATATATATTATATATATATAATATATATATATAATATTTATATTATATATATATTATATATATAATTATATATATTATATATATATTATATAAATATTATATATATAATATATATATTTTTATATATATATATTTATATATAAATATATAAATATATAAATATATATAAATATATAAATATATATATTATATATTATATAATATAATATATATTATATATTATAAATTATTATATATTATATATAAATTATTATTATAATTTATATATTATAAATTATATTATTATTATTATATATATTATATATATATTATATATATATTATATAATTTATAATATATATATATAATATATATATATAATATATATATATATTTATATTTATATAGTTATAGTTATATAGCAACACAACTCAAATTCCACTATAGCATTTCCCTGGGCTAATAATGTTGAGCATCTTTTCATATGCTTATTGGCCATTTGTGTATCTTCTTTGGATAAATATCTATTCAGATTCTTTGCCCACTTTTTAAATGGGTTGTATTCTTATCATGAGTTCTAAGAGTTTTGATATGCTTTTGAGTAACAGCATGAAATGGAAAAATATGCGTATCTCTGAAAATGATAATATACATATTGATTGAGGTGCTTGGAATCATAACATAAGAGCTGGAGGGTACCATAAAGATGCCCAAGGCAAAGCCCTTCAAGGAAACAAACTATTGTAAAGATTAAATGATTTCCTGAGAAGCAACAGCCAGGAGATTAAAGAATGGAGATTCAAACCCAAATGTTTATGCAGAATTTGCCACTCTAGCTGATGCATTTCATTGCTTGGAAATGCAAAATTATGCTCTGTGCTGCCAAGAATTCTTAGATCTTTGCTTGCCTCTTGTTCTTTAAAGATGAGTACACCATTTATATTTATTGCTGTGGATCATGCCAGGTTTCTGTTTAGGGCAGGACTAAAGGATAATGAGTTAGAGCAGTGCCTCTCAGACTTGAGCATGCATCAGAATTGCCTGGAGAGCTTGTGAAAACACAATTGTGTCCAACATACATAATATGCAGTATTACGTAAATATGTATTTAAAATAATGAGACATGATGCACAAGTGCCAGTGACAAAGGTTGAATAATGTATAGCACTTATTACATGACTCCAAATAAACATATATTGAGTGGAAATTGAAAAACATAGTTTAATGTGTAATCTTACAACCATGGTTCTGAAATGAGCATGTACCAGAATCACCTGGAGGGCTTATTAACACACATATTGCTCAGCCCCACCTCCCAAGTTGCAGATTTAGGAGAGTGTGGAGGGACCCAATAATTTGCATTTCTAACAAGTTCCCAGGTGATGCTGATGCCTGGAGGTCCAGGGACCTCACTATGAGAACCACTGTACTAGAAGAAAGAAAACATTTCAATGTCTGGGGTAGGGATACTGTGGAGGATGGCAGGACCCGATTATAATACAATGCCATATACAAGTGAAAAATTTTCTAGATATTCTTAATTTTAATCTTTTTCAGTGTATACTTTGAAATACATGACTTGCTTTTTCTTATGCTAGTTTGAAAGGGAGCTTGTAACAAAAATGCCAGTTCTTTTGATTTCCGTAATCACAAATTGCAGAACTTTGTACCATCTAAACATTAGACATAATTACATATGTAAAATATATATATGAAACATTATATATAATTGTATATACATGAAAACATTTGACAAGGATATTTGGCTTCACTTGTTACATAGAATGTTTGTTCTAAAACAAGATAGCAAAAAGATATTGTTATGATGCAGCTGGAAAGCTGATCAAATTTCTCTGAAAGAGCTAAGTCATGGCCAGGGTGCTTAGAGTAGTTAACACTGATCCTTGTATGGCATAGGTTCTCTGTAAACAGAGAGAATGGATGAATGCTTTATCTACCATGGGTTTTACTTTGGCTCAGTCATGATAACTTTCAAGTTGAAGAACATGGCTGATAAATTTTAGCTATACTTTTCAGGCTTCCATGTCAAGGTGAGAGGCATATGCATTTTACTGTCTTTCTGAATCCTTGTACATCTTTTTCTCCTGGGAGTTCTGAACCAATATCTGAACTTAAACATTAGGCCTTAGGTGATCAAATATATTTAGAAACAAATGCCACACATCTGACACAAATTATGCTACTCAATGATTCCCAATTTCTAAGAGAATTCTAAGATGAAGCATTTGGAAGTTATCAAATGAATCAGCCTAGATAGAGTATGTTTTAAGTCTTTAGCATACTTATTGTTTTGGTTGGATCTAGTTTAAGAAGTAAGGAAATTTTTGTGTATAACCTTATTAAAGGTGTTAATCATAAAAAAACAGTGGATCCAAGGTTGAATTATTTACATAAAACTTGGAAAAAATCTCATGATGTAAGACACGAAGTCCATATTTCCAGAACCAGAATGCAAATTATTTTCCTGTTTACCATTTTCTAAAATGTTAGAATGTATAAGTAACCAACTAGCTGATTGCCTATCGGGGCAAGCACAGTAGAAAAGTGTATGGGCTTTGGTGTCAGAGCTGTGTTTGTATTCTGACTTTGTTACTTCCAAGCTGTTTAACTATAGTGGAATTTGAGTTGTGTTGCTCGGATCCCTATTTAGGACTGAAGAATTTATTTTCTCCTGCTGCTGCAAGTGCTATAGATTGCATCCAACTTGTTGTCATGGAGTATAAAATCCTGGCCCCCTCACCCCAACTTGGAACAACTCTTAAGGGCCATCACAGCTCTAGGGCTCCCCATGGGATCAACTGAGGCCTCACTGAGACTGCATCGAAGCCCATATCCTCCCTCTGTCCAACCCTGCTTCCTTCCCTTCTTCTCTAGGTATTAATCATGAGGATACGCTCTATAAATTTGCTGAACACAAATCTCTGTCTCAGTGTCTGCTTCCTAGAAACCCAATGTGCAACAGTGATCTTTTATAAGTTATTTAACTTCTTTAACCTTAAACTTCATGTAACAAAGCCTATCTCATTTAAACTTGTTATCCGAACTAAATTAAATAACGTTCTAGCACAATGTCAGATATGGGATAGATGCCCAATAATGTTAAGTTCTTTTCTGTTTTCCAGGTATATTTCCTTCCTCTATGTAGCTAAGTCAATTTTCCCCCACACTGCTCACCTTATGCAACTACACATAACTGGCAGAATCTAAGATTTGAGATTCTGTGAAAACTTTCTGTTGGTTTCCCCAACCTCAGGCAAAACAATTCCATTCTGGGACTAGTTATGAAGAAAGGGGGTTTACAGGATATTATCACATAGCTAAGTACACCAGACTATGGCTCCCAGTGGCTGTTTCTGTGTCAGGTTTCTTCTGATTGCCAAGAAAATGAATAGTAAACATTTTTAAAGTTAATGGCCTCGTGTTTGGTTTAAATAGTCACCTTGAGAGAACATGACCTTGCTTTAGGAGCTAGGCTTTTTTTTTTTTTTTTTTTAGATTTTACTCTTTTCTCCTCAAAAATACAACACACCAAGAACATATTAAGTGCTTCACTATGCAAACTACTGGATCATATGGTAGGTGAAGCCAATAGTGTTATATATATGGCATATATACAGCTCATTACAGCTGGAAAGTCTACAATCTACATGTTACAAAAAGGGTTTAACCCAGATGGGGGCTCTAGGAATGATTATGATTGTTCACTTTGATAAACATTTATTAAGAATAATTCTGTGTTAGGTTCTGAAGATGTAGAGATGAGTAGGACATGGTTCTCTGCCTCCAAAAAACTCATCTTCTATTCTTTCAAGTTGCAGGCTATATGGGATTCTTTGTCCATAGGAAGGGGGATGAGAAATAGGAGGTCATATTTTTTTAAACCATAATAGAAATCTATGTAATAGTGACAGGGTAGCTGATATAAATTGCTCATTATCCCCCAATATCCACTCTATCCTTCCTTTTAATAACAAACCACTTCCCCACAATTTTAACTGGGCATATGTCCTTCCAGATAGAGACATTTCCCAGCCTCCTTAGCTGTTAGATGTGGCCACATAACTACATTCTGGCCAGTGGGGTATAAACAACCGTGATGTGTGTGGTCTCTGGGTCACACCTTAAAAAGGAAGCTCTTTCCCACCACTATCTCTGTCCTCCACACTGCTGGCTGGGAGATAACCCATCCACAAATGAGAGCTGTATATTGAGAATGTAGAGACACCTACCAGCCACTAATACTGAATACTACATAAGAAACAGATTTCTGTCTTACTTAAGCCTCTATATTTTAGGTTCTTTTTAGCTTATGCCCTAATACCTGTATTTTCTCATTTAATCCTTATAATTAACATGTGAGGTACCTGTTGATATCTCCATTTAAAGATGAAGAAACTGATTCAGAGATTAATTTGCCCAAGCAAGTAGGAAAACTGCAAGTGAAGTCCAGATAATCTATATTCAAGTCTAATTCTTTTCTCCAAATGGATTCTTTTCAGGAGAAAAAACCAAACAAACAAACATTTTCTAGTCCAGAAAGTAAAAGGTCAAGGAGACATGACCAGAAGTTCATAAAATCAAGTAAGGAGAGTTTGAATGGGTCTTGCTCATCAAATTTTGTCTATTAGAGCTGGGGGGCTTCTTTGAAGCCTGAAACCAGAAGAGTTAAAGTTAATAAAAAGAGGAACTGTTCCATTTTGCATAGAAAGTCAACTAAGAGAAATCACTACCCCAAGAAGAAGTGAAGACAATAAATTGGCTGAAGGTGAATTAGGCCATTCATTCACAATAGACTCAGATTAGGGAAGTTTTGTTGGCGTTTGGGTACATCCTTAACTTGTAGGTTTAAGTTTTAAAGTGGAGCTCTGCCTTGCCCATGAAGTTCCCCTTGGGGCCTCTTTCTGCCAGAAATCTTAGATGGACTGGCTGACATGGCATGACATTCCTTAAATTCTCATGCTGATGCTAGCACAGCACACCAAGCTGTGAGCAGCTATGCTGCCAACTTCAACGAGGAAGAAGCAGACCATATGCTAAGATGTGAGCTCTGTAACCATCCTTAACTTCACAGTGATGTGCTTAATAACCATATTTCAAAATTATGTCACAGTTTGGGTTTTGGAAGAACATTAGTTCATCCTGTATCCACAACCAGAAGACTTCAGATTTTCTTTGAGTTGGTTGCTCTTGAAAGTTTTCTTATGTGAGGACCCTCAGAATGAAAGTGACACAAGTTGTTCTTTATCTTTGAGAAGGGCCGTGCTCCCCACATGGGGTCTCAAGTTGTCTGCCTCCTTTCCTTTTCTTCTAACGAGTGTGCTTTGGTGCAAGATACCCCACTTCCTCCCCACTCCAGCCCTGCCCTCCCTTTTCCTGTTACCCTGCTTCTTTCTATTTATGATAGAGGAAGGATGTCCCTCCTTTCAAACATCAAAGCCCAGACCCCTTGCCTTCCTTATTTTGCTGGGCTGTTGCTCAATCAACTATCCCTCTTAATTGACTCCCCAGCCTTTCCATCTGGTGATCCCTGTCCTTTCTTCACACACACAGACACACACACACAGAGACACACACACACAGACACACACACACACACACACACACACACACACACACACACACCCTTGTAGTGGGTTTGTAATGTGTTAACTTGACTAAGCTGAACTGCATTTCCCAGAATTCTCCTCCCTGTATATTTTTAGTTATCTGGGCCAAAGTGAGATTCTTGTGGGAAATTGGGTGGGTGGAAGTGAAGCAGCAGCCATTTTGTAGCTTGCACACATTGCCACTTATCAGTTGCCATGGTTGCCGTGGTTGCCGTGAGGCAGCAGCCTGGTCTGCAACTGCCCTACCTTCCCCTGGACCCTCCTTCCGTGCTCCCATTCCTAGGCCAGGTGTATGAATTTAGCTCTATTAGGAAGGTTCCAACTTCTGAAGTTGTGAAGTTGGGACACCACCACACCACTCAGAGGCAGCGAGAAATGACATGGGTCTCAGTCCATCCTTGTGGGGCTCCAGCTCATGTTTGTGGGCTCTGGCCTGCTCTTGATCTCCTCCACTTTCCATCCATCTTCCCTTCTATTTACCCTGTGGACTTCATGCTCCAGCTCCAGACGCAAAGACAGCCTCACAGAAACTGCTTGTGCAGATCCCATAATTCCGTAAGGTCAAATCCCCATAACAAATCCCTGTGTGTGTAAGTATGTGCACACACACATCTCCTAGTGGTTGGCTGTTACTGATACACACCTCCTGACATTTTTACCTAACACCCTCAAATTATATACTGCCCATATTCTTCCTTTTTTATCTCAACATTCTCTAGAATGTAGTGTATAGTCAGTATCTTACTGCAACATATTCAGGTGTTTCTCAAAGTGACTGGTCAGAACCCTTGTTAAAAATGCAGATTCTGAGGTCCCCCACCTCCAGACTGATTGAACCAGGATATGCATTTTGAATAAGTTCTCCCCACATTGTGATGCACAGTAAAGTTCAAGCACAGTAAAGTACTTGACACTCTGTAAGCCGGACCATCTTCCCTCACCTTCTTCTGTACCTTCTATATTCCACTTGAAGCTGCTGTGTTGAATGGCATGGGTGGCTTTCTTACTTGTCTATTCTCTGGATTTGATCCTCAGGAACAGCTGAGATTGTTGAAAATCTTTTCTTTTTATTCTTTATGTCCTCATGGGTATATGTCCCAATGGGTGTCCCCTAAAATTTTCTGATCTGCTCCAGTTACTAGGCACTTAGGACTCTATCCTAACTCTCCTCCTAACTCCCACTCCTTTTTGTTTTCTTAGCTAGCATTTCCCAATGTAATATCTCAATTCAACTAAGAAATGTATTGAACAATTACTGTGTGCCCTGCACTGTGCTGGGCCCTGGGAATAATCCTTACACTTAAGGAGCTCACAGTCTAATGGTCTGAGAGATGATTACAATTAAATCATCAACTGTAATTTAGGGTAATAAGTGCTTCCAGGGTGAGTAGTGGGTGCTAAGTTAGATGTAAGAGGCCAGGGCAATATGCCTAGAGGAAGGCTTAAAGAGTTGTCACTCCAGCCAGGAACAGAATTGAATGAGGATGTTCCAGCAAAGAAAAGAGCCTGTCCAAAAGGTAGGAGATGTGAGGGGTCAAGGTACATTCTGGGATCTGTAAATAATTTGTTGAGGGAATGGCTAACATGAAGCTGACCGGGTAAGTTAAGGGTGCTCTTGAAGAGCCTTAACCACCTTGTTAAGGGGTTGGTCTTTATTCTAAGATGGCATTAGGGAGTTTTAAGCAGCAGAGAAAAAGGGTGACAGATTTATGTTTTGGAAATACTCTCCCAGCAGTGGTGATAAAGGTGGCACTCCCAGAGCCAGGGGAACCAGTTAAGAGGCCCTTGCAAAAACTTGGGGTAAGGAGTGGTGAGCCCCTTGAGACAAGCCTGGTCAGGGTGGTGGAAGATGAAGAGAGATATCTGGGAGGTGGGATTGATAGAACTCAGTGGCTGATTTGATGTGGGGCGGCTGGGGTGGGGGTGGGGGTTTTGGAGTGAAAGAGAAAGAGGAGCCTAAGATATGGTGTAGGTTTCTGGGTTGGGGACTCATGGAGGAAAAACAGGTTGGCTTGGGTGTGGCAGGACAGGGACGAGGAATGAAGAGTTTAGTTCTGGGTCTGCCCAAGTGATGTCCAGTAGACAGGTGAACACAGGGATAAGCAGGCCTGCTCAGGAGGGCTGGGCCTTGCTGACCATACTGACTCTGCTTTTTTTGGGTGCCCCCAGCCATGCATGCTTGACTGAGATTTTATTGGAGAAATGGCTACCCAACACAGTGAAACAACCTAACAACTGAAATAACTTATTTTTTTTCCAGAACCCACAGACTTTATTTATTTATTTAACATGAACTAACTTATTAATCCTATCCACCTATAAACTCTTTAACTCAATACCTCCTGCCCCATCCCTCTTCCCTGCTCTCCCAACAACACTGAAGGGGAAGTTGTGGGAGACTGAATAACGCCCTTCAAAGATGTCCATGTCCTAATCCCAGGAACCTGTGAGTATGCCACCCACGTGGCCAAAGGGTCGTTGCAGATGTGGTTAAAGTAAAACAGCTTGAGATGGGGAGACTATCTCGGATTATGTGGGTGGCCCAGTATAATCACAAGGGTCTTTATAAAGAAGACGGTGGGAAGGACAGAGTCAGAGGAGATGTGATGAGGGAAGCAGTGGTCAAGGTGATGCAGGGCCATTAGGCAAGGAATGCAAGTGGCCTCTTGAAGCTGGAAAAGACAAGGAAATGGATTTTCCCCCAGCTTTCAGAAGGAAGCAGATCTGCCTACACCTCAACTTCAGGCCAATGAGACTGAATTTGGACTTCTGACCCCCAGAACTGAAAGATAATAAATTTTGTTGTTTTATGTCACTAAATTTGTGGTAATCTGTTACATCAGCAATAGGAAACTAATACAGAAATGTATCAAGAATCAAAGCTGGAGGGACACCCAATGGCCTTAGATGTTGGCATGACTGAAACCTCAAACCTGCCTCATAAGGGCTGGGTTACGTCACTCCGAAAGGCCCCAGCATCTAAGTTCATTATTTCTTGGTTAGATATTAGTAACCCATACAAGATCTAAGCAATTACACTTTATTGTCATCTCTTTTGCTAAACCAGTGGTTACCAGATATTAGTGTGCATTAAAATCACCTGGAGGGTGATTTCTAGGCCCACCCTTACAGTAGGGTTCATGTAGGGCCCGAGAATTGCATTTCTAACAAGCTCCTCGCTGATGCTATTTGTCTGGGGATCACAACTTCGAGAACTACTCTAATATCTATACTAATCTCTTTTGCTCACTCTAAGAGGTGTTGTACAGATCTTCTCTCCCTTCTTTATTACACTGTCAATTCTCTTCTGTGTATCCTCAGAGTTTAGCAATGTGCCTGACTAAGTAGACATTTCATGAATGTCTGCTGATTCCCTGCCCTATCCCACTTATATTCCCTAAAAGTTAGGGACCAAGCTCCTTTCAGCAAAACATTCTATTGCACAAAACATTCTTTAAGATACAAAACTGTTTACAACCCCAGAAAATTTCATTGAGATATGAGCAGTCAGGCACTATTTACAATTAAATGTGCATGGTCTGCTCTCTGGCATTTTTATATGTCTGAAAAACTAAGCTAATTATCTTTTGGTTGTTGGCAACTTCTCAATAAGAGAAGTCAAGTGTAATACTATCACGAGGCAGTTGGTGACATAAAGAAGAAAGAAATTATATTAGAAGACTAAACATTTTCTCCCCTGGGGGTAGGAAAGGGGGTGAGGAGAAGAAAACCACATTAGTAGTTTAAAATGCTCTTTTCTCATGAGAGCATTCAAGAACAACAATGTTGGTTTTTATCAGTTAACATTGAGTTCCTAGAGACGATGCAGTTCTGTTTCAATGCAGCCTTTCCCTGACAGCTCGAAGCTTGCCTTTGCCCCAGAGCCATTTTCTAGCCTGATGTGACTCTCCAGTTGAGCTCTAAAGAGAAGAGGATCTCAAAGTAGGTTTTTAATATTTCATAATGTTTTTAGAATTGTTGTGTTAAGGTGTCTAGAGGCCTCTGTGTATTGGATTCTTCAAACAATATTTTTTCTAGTTAGTTGGGCTGAAAAATATAACCAGACATTAGACATATTAGAATGACATATTAGAAATATTAGAATATGATATTCTATAAGGTTAGAAAGTATAATTACAATTTTCTTTTGTTACTGTAAGTTGAATGAAATCCATATTGATTTATCTTTTAGAATAAGGCAGCATGGTTATAAGGCACTCACTTTATAGTAAGACAGCTAGGAGAGACAGATTTATTAATCCTAGCATCTATTATACTTTTTTTTTTTTTTTTTTTTTTTTTGCGGTACGCGGGACTCTCATTGTTGTGGCCTCTCGCGTTGTGGAGCACAGGCTCTGGATGCGCAGGCTCAGCGGCCATGGCTCACGGGCCCAGCTGCTCCGCGGCATGTGGGATCTTCCCGGACCGGGGCACGAACCCGCGTCCCCTTCATCAGCAGGTGGACTCTCAACCACTGTGCCACCAGGGAAGCCCTATTATACTTTTATTTAAATAGGATTGATATATTTTGGAAGTATTCAGTACAGAGGTGGCAAATACATGACTGACCAGACTGCATCTACCTGACTTTGCCCCATTGAACCCAAATGCATCTTCAGAATCCTTCTCAACATGTTAGATGATACAGGTAGAAGCCTGGCTCTGGAGTCAAGACAGAGCTGGGTTTGAATATATGCTACTGTAGTTACTAAAGACATGGCCTTGGACAAGGTTCTAATCTCTAGGCACTAGTGTTAGTAAACAGTGGTAATGATTATAGCTATCTTACTAAAGTTCTAGTGAGCTGAAATGAGAGAATGTAACACATTCCTTAGCACAGGGCCTGGCACAAAGAGCTCCATAATATTAGCTATTCTTCCTCTTATTATTATAATCATTAGCTAATAAGGATGGGTAAAGGGTGAAATTATTTGAGTGCCACCCTCCTCCATAGTGTTTAGATCATGTCCAGGCAGAGGCCTTATTTGTTAGGTTTCCGAGTCGCTTACCTAATTGGGCTCTATCCCTCTGGCATGACAGCACAACTGAGTGAGCACACAGTCACCTACCCAACTGGGCTACAACCTTCTGATTCCAAGCCCAGCTCTCCCTGCAGCCTCCACCTCCTCCAAACCACCCTGCTCAAATTATGGTGGTTCAGACAGGAGAAACTGCTGTTACTGTCATTTTCCACATCCTCTCAACCCTTAGAGCGCCCAGCTGAGAACTGTCTCGTACCACTTATTCCTGCTCCCATCTCTCACTAGAGTTTAAAGATATTGAATGCAAGAGCTCCATTCTATTTAGCTTCCCAAGTATATCTTAGACTCATCCAATTCTCTCCACATACATGCTGCCATCCCTCTAATTCAACACACCATTAATCTCTTGCCTGGATTGCTGAAATAGCCTCTTACATTGGCTCTTTCCTTCCTCTTTTACTTCCCTCCCAACCAGTCTCCATCTTGGCCAGTTTGATATTTTAAAAGTGCAGTCCTGACCATGATCCCTCCTTAAAATAGTTCAACACCTTCCCAGGCTCTTGTAATAAAATGCAAAATCAAGAGCCAAGTCTACATGGGGCAATATGAATTTGCCTCTGCCTATTTCTCCATCCCCATATCATACTCTTTTCTCTGTGTCACAGCTATACTGGCATATTTCAGATCCTCACATAAGCCAACCTCTTTCCTTTCTCAGGGCCTTTGCACATTCTGTTCCTTTTGCCTGGAATGCTATTCCCTTGGCTGTTAACCTGCTTGGCTGTGATTCCCCCTTTAGGTTTTGGTTCAACTGTTCCTTCTTCAGAGAAGTCTTCACTCATTCCCCCTCCCTAATATAAGTTATATCCTCACCTATTATTCTCTCCAGATTATTTTTATTTTTCTTCCATGGAGCTCAGCATATAACTCTACACTTGCTTGTTGCATATTTCTTTCCCCTTCTACACTGTGATGCTTGTGTGCTTAATAATTCTTCTAGCTCAGGGAAAATCTTAAGCAGGTTCTGTTTAGCTTCACAAGTAAAAGAGTAGGACCTTTCCCTTTCTCATCATCATACCACGTGGTAGATTGTGAGGGCCCCACCTTCTTTTGGGGGAGGGTGCTTACCGTGTCCTGGTATTTTGCAGTGAGGTACCTGTCCTCATGGACTAACTTGGGTAAGGAGTGAACTAAGTCCAGGGACAGGAAAGTGTTACTTGAGCTGGAGGCGTTGCTTGGAATATTTGTCAGAGTAGGCTAAAATTTCTGTAACAAACTTCAACATTTTAGTGGCTTAACAAGAAAAATTAACTTCAGTTCACATAACACAGATGTTTCTGGTCAGAGTGGGACCAGAAACTCAGGGACTCTTCCAAGAAGGGACTTGGGGACCCAGGCTCCTTCCACCTTTTGGCTTTGCCATTTCCTGTGGCCTTGTAACCTGTCATTTATACCTGGCAGAACAGGAAAGAGAGAGCATGGGGATTGCATTGGAAGTATTTATGGACAGGATAGGAAATGATGTATATCACTTCTTCTCAAGACCATTGGCCAGAACTCCCTTCTTCATGATATGACTTCATCTTTTTGCAAGGGAGGCTGGGAAATAGAGCATAACTGTGTGCCCAGGAAGAAGAGGCAGGCACGGAGTTTGGATGCCTGGGGAAAGGATAGTTTGTATAGACCCAGTGTGGGTGGTGGGTTCTCCCTCTGTGTTGGGTAAATGCAGCCTGGTTGCCATCTGGTTCCTTGGTGCCCACAAATTCTCCTCACTCTGGCCCTGGGCTGAGATACAGCTGTGCTCATCCACAGCCCTTTCAGGTCTGGAGTGCTCCTTCCTTTCCCCGCTGGCCTCTGTGGCAATTCCCTTGCCCTCCATCTCTCTTCCCCCTTTCAGCTCAGATGAATCTTTGCCATCTAGTGAGGTGTCTGTATGGGTGTGGTCCATTCATGCTAACATACTGTTTATGCTTAATGTCATTTCTATTCCCCTAAAGTATAGGAAATCTCCTTTTATTCTCTGCTTTCTGCTTATTTCATCTCTCCACTGAGGCAATGAGCATAGCCTAGCTACTTGATTGGGAGGAGGGAAAGAAAAAGTGAACTATTGGGAGAAATAACATTGGTTCATATTTCAAAAATATTGTCCCACAACAAGTTTAAGCTCAATGAAGGTAGAGACCTTATCTGTATATTCACCAGAATATCTCCAGAATCTAGCAAATGGACTCAATAAATATTTAGTGAACAAATAAATGCATGAATAAGCACATGAGTATTGTAAGAAACACCATTCCTCACAGGTATTCTCTTGCATCCTGATTCCTTCACGCCTTCTCAGTCTTTCCTTCTCCGGGGTGTGAGCAGTGCTCTGACAGTGCTCTGCGCTCTGCAGGTTTGACATATTGTCGTATACTTTTACACGCATCCCCATAGACACTTGGAGAGAATAATAATCCAAGAAAACAGGACAGGGAACAATAATAAAAGGAAGAAGAATAAAAAACACCCAGTGCCTGGCACATAGGAGCCCTATAAATATTTACTGAATGAGAGAAAAGAGGAAATGCCAAGTTTTCCCCATTCAGGGACTGAAACAGGCAATTCATGGACATGCATTGAATTCCAACATTCTTTAGTTGAAAGTTTATTAAAGAGAGCTATGCTGTAGCCTGGTCACAATGTCACTCTTGTCCTTCAGCAATACACTAGCTTTGTTTTTCTAGCTGGTGTCTCCGACTCTCAAGGCCTATGTGAGTGCTGGGGGAGAGTTAATGCTCATGAGCGGCAGGATCAGGAGGCTCTGAGGTGGTTCCTGTGCAACACTGAGAAGGAAAGTGATGTGGCTTCATTTGGATTCTAAATCACTGCTTTATTTGCTAATATTTTTGGGGGGTGCAGAATTCAATGAAAAGCTTTTTTTAAACCTCTCCTCAATCTTTGGTGGCCAACACATCAGGTGGGTACTCCTGACTCTCATATCAAACCCCTTCTTTCTGGTCTATGTCTATTTCACAGACTGAAAGACAAAAATACCGTACCCAACCTCTCTTGAAGCCAAAGGAGGCATTTGACAGAATTCTGGACAGGGAGACAAAAGTTACTTTTTTCTACCGTGAATGGACAAGATGGCAGTAGGTGTAGCTGCCATCTTGTGACCATGAGGGAGAGGTCACGAGAACCACAGAGACGTTGGCCCTGACACTGTTGAGCCACTGAACCAATGCTAGCAGACACCTATCTTCAGACTTCTCTTATGTGAGGGAAAAATAAACCCCCTCTTTGTTTAAGGCACAGAAATGACAGATTCACTTTCAGCCCAAAGTATCCCTTACTGACAGCGCTTCATTCTTTTATTTTCCTTTTTTGTCCAGATAAAAATAAACAAAGCAGCTATATTTAATAAATATAAAAACGTTTCCACAAAATATTAAAATAAGTTTTTAAAATATGAAATTGCACAATAGGTGAAACAATTTTGAAAAAGAACAAAGTCAGAGAACTCACACTGCCTGACTTTAAGACTTACTCTAAAACTAAGTTTTTTATAAAGTCTTTATAAATCAAGACAGTGTGTTATTGGCAAAATGGACCAATGGAACATGACACCTAGTCCAGAAAAGATCGAATTGCAAAGTATTCATCACTGTGGAGCATATCCATACAGAGGAAAAATCCAACAACCTAAATTACCTCTTCTGCCTAGAGCTTCAAGTCAGCTCAATTCCCAGTGACTAAGCCTGAGATAAATTGTGATTGTAATGAATATGATTAAAAGTAAATTATTTTTCTTTTCTTCGAAAGCTTTTTTTTATAGTAAAGAAACTTTATTACCTCAATAAGTTATCATCATTTACTTGAAAAATAATAACAGGAAATACAAAGAAGTAGCAGAAAAATACAGAAGTGGAAGACTTTTTCTAGTCCATCTTCACGACTATTTAAATCTTGAAAAGTAGTCAGAGAAATCCAAATGTAAATATGTGATATAAACCCTATTTTCAAAACCTCACTTTTGTTTGTAGTACCTTTTTTTTGGGGGGGGGGGAGAATGGTTTATTATTTATTTTATTTTTTTAACATCTTTATTGCAGTATAATTGCTTTACAATGTTGTGTTAGTTTCTACTGTATAACAAAGTGAGTCAACTATACATATACATATATCCCCATATCTCCTCCCTCTTGCATCTCCCTCCCACCCTCCCTAGCCCACCCCTCTAGGTGGCCACGAAGGACTTAGCTGATCTCCCTGTGCTATGTGGCTGCTTCCCACTAGCTATCTATTTTACATTTGGTAGTGTATATAAGTCAGTGCCACTCTCTCACTTCGTCCCAACTTGCCTTCCCCTTCCCCATGTTCTCAAGTCCATTATCTATGTCTGCATCTTTATTCCTGTCCTGCCCCTAGGTTCCTCAGAACTGTTTTTTTTTATAAATTCCATATATATGTGTTACCATACGGTATTTGTTTTTCTCTTTCTGAATTCACTGTGTGTGAAACATTCTCGGTCCATCCACCTCACTTCAAATAACGCAATTTCATTCCTTTTTCGGGCTGAGTAATATTCCATTGTATATATGTGCCGCACCTTTATCCATTCATCTGTTGATAGACAGGTTGCTTCCATGTCCTGGCTATTGTAAATAGTGCTGCAGTGAACATTGTGGTACATGACTCTTTTTTTTTTCTTAACACCTTTATTCGGGTATAATTGCTTTACAATGGTGTGTTACTTTCTGATTTATAGCAAAGTGAATCAGTTATATATATACATATGTTCCCATATCTCTTCCCTCTTGCGTCTCCCTCCGTCCCACCCTCCCTATCCCACCTCTCCAGGTGGTCACAAAGCACCGAGCTGATCTCCCTGTGTTATGCGGCTACTTCCCACTAGCTATCTACCTTACGTTTGTTAGTGTATATATGTCCATGCCTCTCTCTCGCTTTGTCACAGCTCACCATTCCCCCTCCCCATAACCTCAAGTCCGTTCTCCAGTAGGTCTGTGTCTTTATTCCTGTCTTACCCATAGGTTCTTCATGACATTTTTCCCTTAAATTCCATATATATGTGTTAGCATAGGGTATTTGTCTTTCTCTTTCAGACTAACTTCACTCTGTATGACAGACTCTAGGTCTATCCACCTCATTACAAATAGCTCAATTTTGTTTCTTTTTATGGCTGAGTAATATTCCATTGTGTATATGTGCCACTTCTTTATCCATTCATCTGATGATGGGCACTTAGGTTGTTTCCATCTCCGGGCTATTGTAAATAGAGCTGCAATGAACATTTTGGTACATGACTCTTTTTGAATTTTGGTTTTCTCAGGGTATATGCTCAGTAGTGGGATTGCTGGGTCATATGGTAGTTCTATTTGTAGTTTTTTAAGGAACCTCCATACTGTTGTCCATAGTGGCTGAACCAATTCACATTCCCACCAGCAGTGCAAGAGTGTTCCCTTTTCTCCACACCCTCTCCAGCATTTATTGTTTCTAGATTTTTTGATGATGGCCATTCTGACTGGTGTGAGATGATATCTCATTGTAGTTTTGATTTGCATTTCTCTAATGATTAATGATGTTGAGCATTCTTTCATGTGTTTGTTGGCAGTCTGTATATCTTCTTTGGAGAAATGTCTATTTAGATCTTCTGCCCATTTTTGGATTGGGTTGTTTGTTTTTTTGTTATTGAGCTGCATGTGCTGCTTGTAAATTTTGGAAATTAATCCTTTGTCAGTTGCTTCATTTGCAAATATATTCTCCCATTCTAAGGGTTGTCTTTTCGTCTTGTTTATGGATTCCTTTGCTGTGCAAAAGCTTTGAAGTTTCATTAGGTCCCATTTGTTTATTTTTGTTTTTATTTCAAATTCTCTAGGAGGTGGGTCAAAAAGGATCTTGCTGTGATTTATGTCATAGAGGGTTCTGCCTATGTTTTCCTCTAAGAATTTGATAGTTTCTGGCCTTACATTTAGGTCTTTAATCCATTTTGAGCTTATTTTTGTGTATGGTGTTAGGGAGTGATCTAATCTCATACTTTTACTTGTACCTGTCCAGGTTTCCCAGCACTGCTTATTGAAGAGGCTGTCCTTTCTCCACTGTACATTCCTGCCTCCTTTATCAAAGATAAGGTGACCATATGTGCGTGGGTTTATCTCTGGACTTTCTATCCTGTTCCATTGATCTACCTTTCTGTTTTCTGTGCCTGTACCATACTATCTTGATTACTGTAGCGTTGTAGTATAGTCTGAAGTCAGGGAGCCTGATTCCTCCAGCTCCGTTTTTCGTTCTCCAAATTGCTTTGACTATTCGGGGTCTTTTGTGTTTCCATACAAATTGTGAAATATTTTGTTCTAGTTCTGTGAAAAATGCCAGTGGTACTTTGATATGCATTGCATTGAATCTATAGATTGCTCTGGGTAGTAGAGTCATTTTCACGATGTTGATTCTTCCAATCCAAGAACATGGTATATCTCTCCATCTATTTGTATCATCTTTAATTTCTTTCATCAGTGTCTTATAATTTTCTGCATACAGGTCTTTTGTCTCCTTAGGTAGGTTTATTCCTAGATATTTTATTCTTTTTGTTGCAATGGTAAATGGGAGTGCTTTCTTGCTTTCACGTTCAGATTTTTCATCATTAGTGTATAGGAATGCCAGAGATTTCTGTGCATTAATTTTGTGTCCTGCAACCTTACCAAATTCATTGATTGGCTATAGTAGTTTTCTGGTAGCACCTTTAGGATTCTCTATGTATAGTATCATGTCATCTGCAAACAGTGACAGCTTTACTTCTTTTTTCCAATTTGGATTCCTTTTCCTCTCTGATTGCTATGGCTAAAACTTCCAAAACTATGTTGAATAAGAGTGGTGAGAGTGGGCAACCTTGTCGTGTTCCTGATCTTAGTGGAAATGCTTTCAGTTTTTCACCATTGAGGATGATGTTGGCTGTGGGCTTGTCATATATGGCCTTTATTATGTTGAGGAAAGTTCCCTCTATGCCTACTTTCTGCAGGGTTTTTATCATAAATGGGTGTTGAATTTTTTAAAATGCTTTCTCTGCATCTATTGAGATGATCATATGGTTTTTCTCCTTCAATTTGTTAATATGGTGTATCACATTGATAGATTTGCGTATATTGAAAAATCCTTGCATTCCTGGAATAAACCCCACTTGATCATGGTGTATGATCCGTTTAATGTGCTGTTGGATTCTGTTTGCTAGTATTTTGTTGAGGATTTTTGCATCTATGTTCATCAGTGATATTGGCCTGTAGTTTTCTTTCTTTGTGACATCCTTGTCTGGTTTTGTTATCAAGGTGATGGTGGCCTCACAGAAGGAATTTGGGAGTGTTCCTCCCTCTGCTATATTTTGGAAGAGTTTGAGAAGGATAGGTGTTAGCTCTTCTCTAAATGTTTGATAGAATTCGCCTGTGAAGCCATCTGGTCCTGGGCTTTTGTTTGTTGGAAGATTTTTAATCACAGTTTCAATTTCAGTGCTTGTGATTGGTCTGTTCATATTTTCTATTTCTTCCTGATTCAGTCTTGGCAGGTTGTGCATTTCTAAGAATTTGTCCATTTCTTCCAGATTGTCCATTTTATTGGCATAGAGTTGCTTGTAGTAATCTCTCATGATCTTTTTTATTTCTCCAGTGTCAGTTGTTACTTCTCCTTTTTCATTTCTATTGATTTGAGTCCTCTCTCTTTTTTTCTTGATGTGTCTGGCTAATGGTTCATCATTTTGTTTATCTTCTCAAAGAACCAGCTTTTAGTTTTATTGATCTTTGCTGTTGTTTCCTTCATTTCTTTTTCATTTATTTCTGATCTGATTTTTATGATTTCTTTCCTTCTGCTAGCTTTGGGGTTTTTTTTTTCTTCTTTCTCTAATTGCTTGAGATGCAAGGTTAGGTTGTTTATTCGAGATGTTTCCTGCTTCTTAAGGTGGGCTTGTATTGCTATAAACTTCCCCCTTAGAACTGCTTTTGCTGCATCCCATAGGTTTTGGGTCGTTGTGTGTCCAATGTCATTTGTTTCTAGGTATTTTTTAATTTCCTCTTTGATTTCTTCAGTGATCACTTCGTTATTAGGTAGTGTATTGTTTATCCTGCATGTGTTTGTATGTTTTACAGATCTTTTCCTGTAAATGATATCTAGTCTCATGGCATTGTGGTCAGAAAAGATACTTGATACAATTTCAATTTTCTTATATTTACCAAGGCTTCATTTGTGACTCAAGATATGATCTATCCTGGAGAATGTTCCATGAGCACTTGAGAAAAATGTGTATTCTGTTGTTTTTGGATGGAGTGTCCTATAAATATCAATTAAGTCCATCTTTTTTTTTTTTAAACATCTTTACTGTAGTATAATTGCTTTACAATGGTATGTTAGTTTCAGCTTCACAACAAAATGAATCAGTTATATATATACATATGTTCCCATATCTCTTCCCGCTTGCGTCTCCCTCCCTCCCACCCTCCCTATCCCACCCCTCCAGGCGGTCACAAAGCATAGAGCTGATCTCCCTGTGCTATGTGGCTGCTTCCCACTAGCTATCTACCTTACGTTTGGTAGTGTATATATGTCCATGCCTCTTTATCGCTTTGTCACCGTTTACCCTTCCCCCTCCCCATAGCCTCAAGTCCATTCTCTTTGTAATGAGGTGGATAGACCTAGAGTCTGTCATACAGAGTGAAGTAAGTCAGAAAGAGAGAGACAAATACCGTATGCTAACACATATATATGGAATTTAAGAAAAAAAATGTCATGAAAAACCTAGGGGTGAAACAGGAATTAAGTCCATCTTGTTTAATGTATCATTTAAAGCTTGCATTTCCCTATTTATTTTCATTTTGGATGATCTGTCCATTGGTGAAGGTGGGGTGTTAAAGTCCCCTACTATGAATGTGTTACTGTTGATTTCCCGTTTTATGGCTGTTAGTATTTGCCTTATGTATTGAGGTGCTCCTATGTTGGGTGCATAAATACTTACAATTGTTATATCTTCTTCTTGGATCGATCCCTTGATCATTATGTAGTGTCCTTCTTTGTCTCTTCTAATAGTCTTTATTTTAAAGTCTATTTTGTCTGATATGAGAATTGCTACTCCAGCTTTCTTTTGCTTTCCATTTGCATGGAATATCTTTTTCCATCCCCTTACTTTCAGTCTGTATGTGTCTCTAGGTCTGAAGTGGGTCTCTTGTAGACAGCATATATAAGGGTCTTGTTTTTGTATCCATTCAGCCAATCTGTGTCTTTTGGTGGGAGCATTTAGTCCATTTACATTTAAGGTAATTATCGATATGTACGTTCCTATTCCCATTTTCCAAATTGTTTTGGGTTCGTTTTTATAGGTCTTTTCCTTCTCTTGTGTTTCTTGTCTAGAGAAGTTCCTTTAGCATTTGTTGTAAAGCTGGTTTGGTGGTGCTGAACTCTCTCCGCTTTTGCTTGTCTGTAAAGGTTTTAATTTCTCCATCAAATCTGAGTGAGATCCTTGCTGGGTAAAGTAATCTTGGTTGCAGGTTTTTCTCCTTCACCACTTTCAGTATGTCCTGCCATTCCCTTCTGGCTTGCAGGGTTTCTGCTGAGAGATCAGCTGTTAACCTTATGGGGATTCCCTTGTGTGTTATTTGTTGTTTTTCCCTTGCTGCTTTTAATATGCTTTTTTTGTATTTAATTTTTGACAGTTTGATTAATATGTGTCTTGGCATGTTTCTCCTTGGATTTATCCTGTATGGGACTCTCTGTGCTTCCTGGACTTGATTAACTATTTCCTTTCCCATATTAGGGAAGTTTTCAACTATAATCTCTTCAAATATTTTCTCAGTCCCTTTCTTTTTCTCTTCTTCTTATGGAACCCCTATAATCCGAATGTTGGTGCGTTTAATGTTGTCCCAGAGGTTTCTGAGAGTGTCCTCACTTCTTTTCATTCTTTTTTCTTTATTCTGCCCTGCAGTAGTTATTTCCACTATTTTATCTTCCAGGTCACTTATCCGTTCTTCTGCCTCAGTTATTCTGCTATTGATCCCATCTAGAGTACTTTTAATTTCGTTTATTGTGTTGTTTATCGTTGCTTGTTTCATCTTTACTTCTTCTAGGTCCTTGTTAAATGTTTCTTGCATTTTGTCTATTCTATTTCCAAGATTTTGGATCATCCTGACTATCATTATTCTGAATTCTTTTTCAGGTAGACTGCCTATTTCCTCTTCATTTGTTAGGTCTGATGCATTTTTATCTTGCTCCTTCATCTGCTGTGTGTTTTTCTGTCTTCTCCTTTTGCTTATCTTACTGTGTTTGGGGTCTCCTTTTTGCAGGCTGCAGGTTCGTAGTTCCCGTTGTTTTTGATGTCTGTCTCCAGTGGCTAACGTTGGTTCAGTGGGTTGTGTAGGCTTCCTGGTGGAGGGGACTAGTGTTTGTGTTGTGGTGGATGAGGGTGGATCTTGTCTCTCTAGTTGGCAGGTCCACATCTGGTGTTGTGTTTTGGGGTGTCTGTGGAGTTATTATGATTTTAGGCAGCCTCTCTGCTAATGGGTGGGGTTGTGTTCCTGTCTTGCTAGTTGTTTGGCATAGGTTTTCCAGCACTGTAGCTTGCTGGTCGTTGAGTGAAGCTGGGTGCTGGTGTTGAGATGGAGATCTCTGGGAGATTTTCGCCGTTTGATATTATGTGGAGTTGGGTGCTCTCTTGTTGACCAGTGTCCTGAAGTTGGCTCTCCCACCTCAGAGGCACAGCACTGACTCCTGTTTGCAGCACCAAGAGACTCCACACGGCTCAGAATAAAAGGGAGAAAAAGTAGAGAGAAAGAATTAGTAGAAGTAGATAGAAAGAAAGAAAGAAAGAAAGAAAGAAGGTAAAGTATAATAAAGTTATTAAAATTATTTATTAAGAAAAACATGTTTTTAAAAAATGGACAGATGGAATCCTAGGACAAATGGTGGAAGCAAAGCTATACAGACAAAATCTCACACAGGAGCATACACATACACACTCACAAGAAGAGGAAAAGGGTAAAAACATCATAAATCTTGCTCTCAAAGTCCACCTCCTCAATTTGGGATGATTCATTGTCTATTCATGTATTCCACAGATGCAGGGTACATCAAGTTGATTTTGGAGCTTTAATCTGCTGTTTCTGAGGCTGCTGCGAGAGATTTCCCTTTCTCTTCTTTGTTCTCACAGCTCAGAGGGACTCAGCTTTGGATTTGTCCCCGCCTCTGCGTGTAGGTCACCGGAGGGCGTCTGTTTTTTGCTCAGACAGGACGGGGTTAAAGGAGCCGCTGATTCGGGGGCTCTGGCTCACTCAGACCAGGGGGAGGGAGGGGCGCAGAGTGCGGGGTAAGCCTGCGGCGGCAGAGGCCAGCTTGACATTGCACCAGCCTGAGGCCTGCCGTGCGTTCTCCCGGAGGAGTTGTCCCTGGATCCTGGGAATCTGGCAATGGCGGGCTGCACAGGCTCCCCGGAAGAGGGGTGTGGATAGTGACCTGTGCTCGCACAGAGGCCCCTTGGTGGCGGCGGCAGCAGCCTTAGCGTCTTCCGCCCGTCTCTGGGGTCCGCGTTTTTAGCCGCGGCTCGCACCCGTCTCTGGAGTTCCTTTAAGCAGCGCTCTTAAACCCCTCTCCTCGCACACCAGGAAACAAAGAGGGAAGAAAAAGTCTCTTGCCTCTTCGGCAGCTCCAGAGCTTTTCCCGGACTCCCTCCCGGCTAGCCGTGGTGCACTAACCCCTTCAGGCTGTGTTCACGGAGCCAACCCTAGTCCTCTCCCTGCACTCCAACCAAAGCCTGAGCCTTAGCTCGCAGCCCCGCCCTCCCCGGCGGGTGAGCAGACAAGCCTCTCGGGCTGGTGGGCTGGTGAGTGCCGGTCGGCACCGATCCTCTGTGCAGGAATCTCCCCGCTTTGCCCTCCGCACCTCTGTTGCTGTGCTCACCCCCGCGGCTCCGAAGCTCCTCCCTCCGCCTCCAGCAGTCTCCGCCTGCGAAGGGGCTTCCTAGTGTGTGGAAACCTTTCCTCGTTCACAGCTCCCTCCCACTGGTGCAGGTCCCGACCCTATTCTTATGTCTCTGTTTTTTCTTTTTTTCTTTTGCCCTACCCAGGTACGTGGGGAGTTTCTTGCCTTTTGGGAGGTCTGAGGTCTTCTGCCAGCATTCAGTAGGTGTTCTGTAGGAGTTGCTCCATGTGTAGATGGATTTCTGGTATACCTGTGGGGAGGAAGGTGATCTCTGCATCTTACTCTTCCACCATCTTCCCCTCCGCCCTACATGACTCTTTCTGAATTATGATTTTCTCAGGGTATATGCCCAGTAGGGGGATTGCTGGGTCAAATGGTAGTTCTATTTTTAGTTTTTTAAGAAACCTCCATACTATTCTCCATAGTGGCTGTATCAGTTTACATTCCACCAACAGTGCAAAGAGGGTTCCCTTTTCCCCACATCCTCTCCAGCATTTATTGTTTGTAGATTTTTTGATGATGGCCATTCTGACCAGTGTGAGGTAATACCTTATTGTAGCTTTCATTTGCATTCCTATAATGATTAGTGATGTTGAGCATCCTTTCATGTGTTTGTTGGCAATCTGTATATCTTCTTTGGACAAATGTCTATTTAGGTCTTCTGCCCATTTTTGGATTGGGTTTTTTGTTTTTTTGATATTGAGCTGCATGAGCTGCTTATATTTTGGAGATTAATCATTTGTCAGTTGCTTCATTTGCAAATATTTTCTCCCATTCTGAGGATTGTCTTTTCATCTTGTTTATGGTTTCCTTTTCTGTGCAAAAGCTTTTAAGTTTCATTAGGTCCCATTTGTTAATTTCTGGGGGGTTTTTCCATTTCTCTAGGAGGTGGGTCAAAAAGGATCTTGCTGTGATATATGTCATAGAGTGTTCTATGTTTTCCTCTAAGAGTTTGATAGTTTCTGGCTTTACATTTAGGTCTTTAATCCATTTTGAGGGTTTTTTTTTTTGTGCATGGTGTAAGGGAGTGTCCTAATTTCATTCTTTTACATGTAGCTATCCAGTTTTCCCAGCACCACTTATTGAAGAGGCTGTCTTTTCTCCATTATATAGTCTTGCCTCTTTATCAATGACAAGGTGACCATACGTGCATGGGTTTATCTCTGGGCTTTCTATCATGTTCCATTGATCTATATTTCTGTGCCAGTACCATACTGTATTGATTACTGTAGCTTTGTAGTATAGTCTGAAGTCAGGGAGCCTGATTCCTCCAGCTCCATTTTTCTTTCTCAAGATTGCTTTGGCTATTCGGGGTCCTTTGTGTTTCCATACAAATTGTGAAATTTTTTGTCCTAGTTCTGTGAAAAATGCCTTAGTTTGATAGGGATTGCATTGAATCTGTAGATTGCTTTGGGTAGTAGAGTCATTTTCACAAAGTTCATTCTTCCAATCCAAGAACATGGTATATCTCTCCATCTGTTTGTATCATCTTTAATTTCTCTCATCAGTGTCTTATAGTTTTCTGCATACAGGTCTTTTGTCTCCTTAGGTAGGTTTATTCCTAAGTATTTTATTCTTTTTGTTGCAATGATAAATGGGAGTGTTTCCTTAATTTCTCTTTCAGATTTTTCATCATTAGTGTATAGGAATGCAAGAGACTTCTGTGCATTAATTTTGTATTCTCTACTTTACCAAATTCATTGATTAGCTCTAGTAGTTTTCTGGTAGCCTCTTTAGGATTCTCTATGTATAGTATCGTGTTATCTACAAACAGTGACAACTTTACATCTTCTTTTCCAATTTGGATTCCTGTTATTTCTTTTTCTTCTCTGATTGCTCTGCCTAAAACTTCCAAAACTATGTTGAATAATATTGGTAAGAGTGGGCAACCTTGTCTTGTTCCTGATGTTAGTGGAAATGGTTTCATTTTTTCACCATTGAGAACAATGTTGGCTATGGGTTTGCCATATATGGCCTTTATTATGTTGAGGAAAGTTCCCTCTATGCTTTCTTTCTGGAGGGTTTTTATCATAAATGGGTGTTGAATTTTGTTGAAAGCTTTTTCTGCATCTATTGAGATGATCATATGTTTTTTAATCCTTCAGTTTTTTAATATGGTTTATCACATTGATTGATTTGCATATATTGAAGAATATTTGCATTCCTGGGATAAATCCCAGTTGATCATGTTGTATGATACTTTTAATGTGCTGTTGGAGTCTTTTTCCTAGTATTATTTTTAAAACTATCTGTATTGGAGTATAATTGCTTTACCATGGTGTGTTAGTTTCTGCTGTATAACAAAGTGACTCAGCTGTATGTATACATATATCCCCATATCTCCTCCCTCTTTCATCTCCCTCCCACCCTCCCTATCCCACCCCTCTAGTTGGACACAAAGCACCAAGCTGATCTCCCTGTGCTATGCAGCTGCTTCTCAGTGGCTATCTTCTCTTACACTTGGTAGTGTATATATGTCCATGCCACTGTCTCACTTCATCCCATGCTTGCTAGTATTTTGTTGAGGATTTTTGCATCTATGTTCATCAGTGATATTCGCCTGTAGTTTTCTTTCTTTGTGACATCTGTGTCTGGTTTTGGTATCAGGGTGATGGTGGTCTCGTTGAATGAGTTTGGGATTGTTCCTCATTCTGCTATATTTTGGAAGTGTTTGAGAAGGATAGGTGTTAGCTCTTCTCTAAATGTTTGATAGAATTCGCCTGTAAAGCCATTTGGTCCTGGGCTTTTGTTTGTTGGAAGATTTTTAATTACAGTTTCAATTTCAGTGCTTTTGATTGGTCTGTTTATATTTTCTATTTCTTCCTGGTTCAGTCTCGGAAGGTTGTGCTTTTCTAAGAATTGTTCCATTTCTTCCAGGTTGTCAATTTTATTGGCATATAGTTGATCCTCTCATGATCCTTTGTATTTCTGCAGTGTCAGTTGTTACTCCTCTTTTTGCATTTCTAATTCTATTGATTTGAGTCTCCTCCTTTTTGTTCTTGATGACTCTGGCTAATGGTTTATCAAAACTGTTTATCTTCTCAAAGAACCAGCTTTTAGTTTTATTGATCTTTGCTATTGTGTCATTCATTTCTTTTTCATTTATTTCTGATCTGATCTTTATGATTTCTTTCCTACTGTTAACTTTGGGGTTTTTTGTTCTTCTTTCTCTAATTGCTTTAGGTGTAAGGTTAGGTGGTTTGTTTGAGATTTTTCATGTTTCTTGAAGTAGGATTGTATTGATATAAGCTTCCCTCTTAGAACTGCTTTTGTTGCATCCCATAGGTTTTGGGTCATCGTGTTTTCATTATCATTTGTTTCTAGGTATTTTTTGATTTCCTCTTTGATTTCTTCAGTGATCTCTTGGTTATTTAGTAGTGCATTGTCTAGCCTCCATGTGTTTGTATCTTTTACAGTTTTTTCCCCGTAATCAATATCTAGTTTCATAGCATTGTGGTCAGAAAAGATACTTGATACAATTTCAATTTTCTTAAATTTACCAAGGCTTGATATGATCTATCCTGGAGAATGCTCCATAGGCACTTAAGAACAAAGTGTATTCTATTGTTTTTGGATGGAATGTCCTATATAAATATCAATTAAGCCCATCTTGTTTAATATGTCATTTAAAGCTCGTGTTTCCTTACTTATTTTCACTTTGAATGATCTTTCCATTGGTGAAAGTGGGGTGTTAAAGTTCCCTACTATTATTGTGTTACTGTTGATTTCCCCTTTGATGGCTCTTAGCATTTGCCTTATGTATTGAGGTGCTCCTATGTTGGGTGCATAAATATTTGCAATTGTTTTATCTTCTTCTTGGATTGATTCCTTGATCATTATGTAGTGTTTTTCTTTGTCTCTTGTAATAGTCTTTATTTTAAAGTCTATTTTGTCTGATATGAGAATTGTGACTGCAGCTCTCTTTCTTTTTTTTTTTTTTTAGTTAGGTAAATTGTAATTTTTATTGGAAAACAAATATACATCTTGGAGTTGATTTGAGGCAAATTGTGCCATAAGCAGATTTTCTTTAAGTGGCTAAAACAACAAGCAAGTAACAATAAAAGAAATTGTTTCTGGTAAAGGACCAGCAGTACAAAAAGATAGTGTATGAGTCCTGGATAAAACACCAATTTTGCAATAGTGCTACTTTTAAGTACATACTGTTGACTGTTCATAGTCCACACAGAGTTACAACTCCACACTTCAAGAACAACATGATGACAGTTCCTAAAGAAAACAACTTTAAAAAAAGGCATAACCCACATGTTCCCTCATTTGACAAACTCAGTCTAAGTTTAGAAGTGCAGAAGGGCTTAGATATATCCAGAGTAAGCCACATGCAACGTGTTACTTGTTTAATTTTTCTAAAATAAGGTTTCAGGACAATGACAGTAAGATAAGAGAATAAAACATGGAGGAATGAAGTCCTAATACATGCATATTTTTTTGACAGTAGGGTGAAACCTTTTACAGATAAGTTACAAACAAAGAAAAGGCAAATAAACGTTTTTGTACAAGAAATTTAACACACTCTGTACAATGTCTTCACTTTGCTGTCATCATTTGTACAAACTCTACATAGTTTACTTGATTATCACCATCAATATCTGCTTCCCTGATCATTTCATCAACCTCTTCACCTCTTAACTTCTCTCCAAGGTTTGTCATCACATGGCGGAGCTCTGCTGCACTAATATAGATATTACCATCCTTATCAGATACATGGAATGCTTCCCTAATTTCTTCCTAACTGTCTGCGTCTTTCATTTTTATTGCCATCATTGTCAGAAATTCTGGGAAGTCAATTGTGCCATTACCATCAGCATCCACTTCATTAATCATGTACTGTAAGTCTGCTTCTGTGAGATTCTACCCATGAGACCTCATTACAGTTCACAATTCCTTTGTTTTTATAGTTCCATAACCATCCTTGTCAAATAGTGAAAAAGCTTCTTTGAATTCTGCAATCTGCTCTTCAGTCAGTCACTCAGCCATGCTGCAAGCGCTACTGGTCTCCGGGACGCGACTACACAACCACTCAGCTCACTTGCTCCACTTGGACTCCAGATTTCTTTTGATGTCCATTTGCATGGAATATCTTTTTCCATCCCCTCACTTTCAGTCTGTATGTGTCCCTAGGTCTGAAGTGGGTCTCTTGTACCCAACATATATACGGGTCTTGTTTTTGTATCCATTCAGCCAGTCTATGTCTTTTGGTTGGAGCATTTAATCCATTTACAATTAAGGTAATTATCTATATGTATGTTCCTATTACCATTTTCTTAATTGTTTTGGGTTTGTTATTGTAGATCTTTTCCTTCTCTTGTGTTTCCTGCCTAGAGAACTCCCTGTAGCATTTGTTGTTAAGCTGGTTTGGTGGTGCTGAATTCTCTTGGTTTTTGCTTGTCTGTAAAGGTTTTAATTTCTCTGTCAAATCTGAATGAGATCCTTGCTGGGTAGAGTAATCTTGGTTGTAGGTCTTTCCCTTTCATCACTTTAAACACGTCCTGCCACTCCCTTCTGTCTTGCTGAGTTGCTACTGAAAGATCAGCTGTTAACCTTATGGGGATTCCCCTATATGTTATTTGTTGCTTTTCCCTTGCTGAATTAAATATTTTTTCTTTGTATTTAATTTTTGATAGTTTAATTAATATGTGTCTTGTCATGTTTCTCCTTGGCTTTATCTTGTATTGCACTCTCTGCGCTTCCTGGACTTGACTGACTATTCCCTTTCCCATATTAGGGAAGTTTTCAACTATAATCTCTTCAGATATTTTCTCAGTCCCTTTCTTTTCCTCTTTTTCTTCTGGGACCCCTGTAATTCAAATGCTGGTGCATTTAATGTTGTCCCAGAGGTCTCTGAGAGTGTCCTCAATTCTTTTCATTCTTTTTTCTTTATTCTGCTCTGCAGTAGTTATTTCCACTATTTTATCTTCCAGGTCTCTTATCCGTTCTTCTGCCTCAGTTATTCTTCTATTGATTCCTTCTAGAGAATTTTTTATTTCATTTATTGTGTTGTTCATCATTGTTTGTTTGCTCTTTAGTTCTTCTAGATCCTTGTTAAACGTTTCTTGTATTTTCTCTATTCTATTTCCAGGATTTTGGATCATTTTTACTATCATTACTCTGAATTCTTTTTCAGGTAGACTGCCTATTTCCTCTTCAGTTGTTTGGTCTGGTGTGTTTTTACTTTGCTCCTTCATCTGCTGTGTATTTCTCTGTCTTCTCATTTTGCTTAACTTACTGTGTTTGGGGTCTCCTTTTCACAGGCTGCAGGTTTGTTGTTCCTGTTGTTTTTGGTATCTGCCTCCAGTGGGTAAGATTGGTTCAGTGGGTTGTTTAGGCTTCCTGGTGGAGGAGACTGGTGCCTGTGTTCTCATGGATGAGTCTTGATATTGTCTTTCTGGTGGGCAGTACCATGTCTGGTGGTGTGTTTTGGGGTCTCTGTGGCCTTATTATGATTTTAGGCAGCCTCTCTGCTAACGGGTGGTGTTGTGTTCCTGTCTTGCTAGTTGTTTGGCATGGGGTGTCCAACACTGGAGCTTGCTGGTCATTGCGTGGACTGGGTCTTAGCATTGAGATGGAGATCTCTGGGAGAGCTCTTGCCGAATGATATTATGTGGGACCAAGAGGTCTCTGGTTGTCCAATGTCCTTATCTGGGCTCTCCCATCTCAGAGGCTCAGGCCTGACACCTGGCCGGAGCAACAAGACCCTGTCAACCACACAGTTGATTTTGGAAGCCGAGAAATACCTCTGCAAGTTGGAGGTCCAGGAAAGCTGGTGGTGTAGTTCCAGTCCAAGACCCAAGCCTGAAGGCCTGGAGAAACATGCCGCAAAGTACACTTCCAGGGCAAAGAGGCGGGTCTGTAGTACCTTTTGTTTTCCTTTGTGCTCTGTCTAGTTTCATTTGCTCGTAGGTTGCTCTGGGCAGAGGCCTTGCACCGATGCTTCAGACCAGAATTCCTAGTGAGAAACGGTTCTTCTCCAAAGCTTTTTAAAATTTATTTTTAAATTTACGTTCAGTACAATTCTCTCTTTTTGGTGTACAGTTGTGTGAGTTTTTAAAATTTTTAATATATCCTTTGTTACAGATTTTTTTAATTGAAATATAGTTGATGTATAATATTGTGTAGGGTCAGGTGTACAGCAAAGTGATTCAGTTATATATATATATATTTTTTCATATTATTTTCCATTACTGGATACTAGAAGATATCAAATATTGTTCCCTGTGTTATACAGTAAATCCTTGTTGCTCATCTATTTTATGTATAGTAGTTTGTGTCTGTTAATCCCATACTCCTCATTTCGCCCTCCCTCTTCCTTTTCTTCTTTTTTATTCTTTTTTTTATACAGCAGGTTCTTATTAGTTATCCATTTTATACATATTAGTGTATATATGTCAATCCCAATCTCCCAGTTCATCCCACCACCACCACCACCACTTTCCCCCTTGGTGTCCATACATTTGTTCTCTACATCTGTGTCTCTATTTCTGCCTTGCAAACTGTTTCATCTGTACCATTTTTCTAGATTCCACATATATGTGTTAATATACGATATTTGTTTTTCTCTTTCTGACTTACTTCACTTTGTATGATTGTCTCTAGGTCTATCTACGTCTCTACAAATGACCCAATTTTGTTCCTTTTTCTGGCTGATTAATATTCCATTGTATATATGTGCCACATCTTCTTTATCCATTCATCTGTCGGTGGACATTTTGGTTGCTTCCATGTCCTGCCTATTGTAAATAGTGCTGCATGAACATTGGGGTGCATGTGTCTTTTTGAATTATGGTTTTCTCTGGGTATATGCCCAGTAGTGGGATTGCTGGATCATATGGTAGTTCTATTTTTAGTTTTTTAAGGAACCTCCATACTGTTCTCCATAGTGGCTGTATAATTTACATTCCCACCAATAGTGCAGGAGGGTTCACTTTTCTCCACACCCTTTCCAGCATTTGCTGTTTGTAGATTAAGAGTGAACTCTGCACTAGCCTTTTCTTGGCAAGGCTACACATCTCCAATCCGAGGTTTTCTTGCTATCTCCCTCTGATCTCCCTGGAGTTTTAGAAAAACTCCTGAGCCCCTCAGGTGAGCCAGTCCTGGCACTGTCCAGTCTCAGCACCAGCTATACTACCTCTAGTCTGGAGCAGTTGCTGGGATGGTTCTTTCTTGTGCTCCCACCCACCCCCCTTTTCCTGCCTTTACTAATTTTCTCCCCAGACACATCATCCGTCCCCCTCCATCAGGTATCTTTGGCTCTGTTTCCTTCTTTCTCATTCCTTCCCCTAGACCATTATATAGATCATGTCATCCCCTTGATTAACCCTCCAACAAATTCTGCTTTCACAGGGTGCGTTCCTTCAACACATCAGAGGCCTCGGGCATCACTGGTCATTGGTCTTCCATCAGGAGTGCTCTGCCCACATCTTGGCATGCCCAACCCTCTCTGGACATTAAGGTCTCCCACCACATCTTTTCTTCTCAAGCAGGTCTTCCTGACCACTCTACCTCCCCACCCTGCATCACTTCACCCATTAAAATTTTTTTCTTCAAAGCTTTATTAGTCTCTGATTATCTTTTTCATTATTTTGTTTTCTTTATTATTTGCCATCTCCCCTCACCTAAGTCTCCATGAGAGCAAGGGCCTTATCTACTAAAAGATGACATTTGTCTTTGGTTTATAAGAAAATGAATTAACTTTCAGGGAAAGGTCCAGGTAGTGTGTTCCTGTTTCCTCAGAACAGTCTGGGTTATTTCCATGTCATTATTAATAGCACTCACTTTCATTCTCAAAAGTGTGCCAGTGGGATGGTGAGAATACCTTTCTCTGGGTCTCTTGTCATTGGTGCTAAGCACTAAGAATTATCTTTTTGTGTTTTTTTTTTTATTGAAGTATAGTTGATTTACAATGTTAGTTTCGGGTGGACAGCAAAGTGATTCAAATTCACATATGTATATATAAATATATATATATATTCTTTTCCCTTATAGGTTATTATAAAATATTGAGTATAGTTCCCTGTCCTATACAGTAGGTCCTTGTTGGTTATCTATTTTATGTATAACATTGTGCTTATGTTAATCCCAAACTCCTAATTTTTCCCTTCCCCCCTTTCCCCTTTAGTAACCATAAGTTTGTTATGTCTGTGAGTCTATTTCTGTTTTGTATATAAGTTCATTTGTTTTTGTTTTTTTTTTTAGATTCCACATGTAAGTGATACCATATGATATTTGTCTTTCTCTGTCTGGCTTACTTCACTTAGTATGATAATCTCTATGTCCATTCATGTTGCTGAAAATGGCATTATTTCATTCTTTTTTATGGCAGAGTAATATTCTATTGTATAAATATACTACATCTTTTTTATCTATTCATCTGTTGATGGACATTTAGGTTGTTTCCATGTCTTGGCTATTGTAAATAGTGCTGCAGTGAACATTGGGCTGCACCTATCTTTTTGGATATATGCCCAGGAGTGGGATTGCTTGGTCATATGGTAGCTCTATTTTTAGTTTTTTAAAGAACCTTCATACTGTTCTCCATAGTGGCTGCACCAATTTACATTCCCACCAACAGTGCAGGAGGGTTCCATTTCTCCACACTCTCCCCAGCATTTACTGTTTGTAGAATTTTTGATGATGGCCATTCTGACCTGTGTGAGGAATTACCTTTTTGTGATCAGCACTCTTTGTAACCAAACTTCCCTGACACAAGGAAGGCCTCAGCCTCAATGTAGATTTGATTTGAGGCAGGGAATGGATATGGGGTAAACATACAAACTGTAAATGTCAGCTCCCTCAGTTGACATAAAATTATTTCTCTGCTATAAAAGTACATTTGACTATTTTTAATAATTTCAGAGTATCCTGGCATATGGATGCCTGCTAATTTATCTAACTAATCCCTTATTAATGAATATTTCAATTCTTTTCAGTTTTTTCGTTGTTAACAATGTTGTGACAATGAACATTCATATATATTTGTTTTTGTATACTGGTGAAAATTTTCATCAGGTTAAATTTCTACATATGAAATTGCTGGATCAAGAGGTCCGCATGTTTACAAAGCTGATGGTTATTGTCTAAGGCCATTTGAAACAGGAAATTAATATAATGATCACCTTCCACTAAAGCAAGCATGTGTTTCAGTTTCCATTTGGGGGTAATACACTTCTATTTTACACATACATACAAATATGCCCTCTATGAGGAAAAATTTTTAGATATTCAAACTATATAATTATCTTTTACATTCCCAGCTTTTACTTTAATGATCTCTAATGCATGCATATGGAGTGAATTCATGGATCATTAGCAGTGATATGCCTTTTGTGTTTATTTTAAGCTATGTAATGGTCACAGATGGATCCCTAATTTACCCATTTCTCCCTATTTTTAGACAGGAGTCCCAATGTCTACAAACTTAAGGGGATAGTTATATGCTAAACTCTGAAATAAAGTCAGTCTTTGTGATATTAGTGTGGGTACACTAAAACCACATCATATTAGAGCTGTAAGGGATCTTATAGATCTATAACTGGAGTGCCCCAATTCATAGTTTGGGTTGCAAATAAGGCACTACTCAGGTGGGGTCCCAAAGTTGAATGTGGGAGCTCTCGCATGCCCAGTGAACAGGAAATACAGTGACCTTTGCTGGGATCCCCTTCCTCTAATAGGCCAGGGCTCTCCTGGTCATTTCTGTTTCAACTTCTGGAGTCCCAACTGAGACTGGGGACTCTTGTCATTCCACAGAGGTTGGTGGCTCTAGGGGAAGCCGCTAGTGTAGCTTGCTTTGGCCACCGCTCTTCTTTAAGGGACCAAAGAGAAGGTCCCAGCCCTCAGGAGTAAGTTCAGCCAGTGGTGGGCTTCAGGCAAACCTGGCTTGGATTCCCAGCATTATAGCTCCTCACTCACATGGCCACTTCCCCAGGACTCAAGCCTGCTCCCTGATCCTAGGTTGGGTCTGGTCCCAGTGTGCAGTACACTTTTGAACTCCTAAGTTGGTGCAGAAGCTGGGCTGGTGGTCCTATCTTTTCTCCTTGGCGGTGAGTTTACCTAGGGTTCTCGTGGCCCTTCCCTGACTCTAAGAATAGCTCAGGGCAATCCCCAGTTCGCCCTGACTAGTTTTAATTTTCGAGAAAAAGTGTAAGCATCTTGATCCCCTCCTGCCCTCATCCCCTACGAGTGTCTTGGGCTCCAAATACAAACTTGGTTACTCCCTGACAGTGGTCTTCATGCTTCACACATCAGTATTTTTTCTCTCTCTCAGATATTAAATTCCATTTTACCCATCTGTTCTACTGGAGATCACTTAAGTCTAGTCCCCTCATTTTAAAAGTGAGGAAACTGAGGCACAGAGAGAAGAGAAGTTACTTACCCATGTCACACACCTGGTCACAATAGACCAGAGACAAGAATTCTTGCCTTCTAAATCATAATTCAAAGCTCTGTTGTTTCCACTAAGATGCTTCTGTTTTGTGGGTTTTCTCAGATGAATTTTGAAATGCTAGCCATTTTCTTTCTACATTCTTGGCCACATTCCAAGCTGCCCAGCTGAAAAATGGTCAGACATGCTGGGTACGTTTTTATTTACCTAGTAGTGATTTCCAGAGTCAAAACCAAACCGCTCATTAAAATCAGCTGCTGTTTCAGAAAACTCACATCATTGTCCCCCTTCATTAGGACAGAATAATCAAGAGCTAGCCCTGAGCACATTCATTGTCCTAGAATGTGCTTTGATGCTTCTCTGTGACCCAATGAATCTAGAAAAATCTTTATGCTGCAGCCCAGTGTTTGGTGCATGTTTCCCTTTCCATAGCTCCTCTCGACTCTCCTTTGGGTCAAATCTTTTCAAGGAGTTTCTCATTCTGTTTCATCCTAAACATTTGTCACTTGATGGACAGCTGAAGGAAGCAACTGGAAAGTGGTTTGGAGAGGTAATAAATCCGTGTGAAAAGCAATCTCAAGTTTTGGTTGTTGACCCCAAGGGCTGGATTCCTTACCTATGGCATGGAGTCCTGGGCGTTCACCCATTCCTCAGGCTGACTGCTGGCTTTGGGTGGGACGCGCAGACAGGTCATGGGTGGGGGAAGAGAAGGGTAGGAGTGTTCACATTTACAGGTCCTTCTCCTCAGGAATTCTATTTCACAAAGCCCAGAGTTTTGCTGAGTATTGGCAGAATACGTGGAGTTGACGGGCCTAACATTGGGTCAGACTGCCAGGCAGCATTAGTCAGGACACCATTCTACAAAGACGGCCTCCAGAACTTTCTGAAAAACACCTTTGAAAGAATCATGTTTCCATCTTGATTTATCTTTATGCATTAAAATGCAGTGAAGACTTAACTCTCTAGGTTTGCAACCATAAATTTTACTAAAATGTCACAGTTCCACTCTATCATCCACATTGGCTCATATCTCTAGGAGAGAAGTTCTCAGCCCTGGTAGCACATTGAATCAGCTGGCGGACTTTTAGAAATTTCCAATGCCCTGGCCACTACTCAGAGGAATTAAATCAGACCCTCTTGGGGTGGGACCTAGGTATCAGTACTTTTAAAAACCCTCTGGTGATTCTGCTGTGTAGTTTAGGTTAAGAACCACTGCCTAAAAATTACTCCCTACAGGCAATAATTTGCCTAAAGTACAAACTCTAAGCTTTGTGAGGGCAGAAACTGGTCTGTTTACTCTCACTCATCCCCGACACCTCTAATACCTCCTGGCCCATAGTTGGTACTTAATAAATATTTACTAAGTGAATGAATACATGTTTATTTTGAACTTCATAAAGATGTATATAAAGAAATGCTCTTCCTTTTGCCTGGGGATAATGTTACGCATCTGTAGTCATGGCACTAGATCAGGGTTAGAGGCTTCTAGTTACCCTGAATTCTTAAATTACAGGATCCTGGAAGGTTTATGGCCCTCAGGGAGGGGCATGGCTGGCCAGAGCTGAGGGGACTTTTAGGTGGGATCAGCACAGTGGCTATTTACCAACTGGAATGAAAGCATTTTGATATTTTAACCATAGGTCCTTCTGTACTCATGTATAAGCAGGCCACAGTGATTTGGGCTTTTCCTTCTACTGTTGCCAGAGATTTCTCGTCTCAAAGGCTGTGTATGATCTGGTGTTGTCCTCTCTCTGACTTCACTTTCTATCATTCCCCAGTCCCTCTCCCTGCACTCCAACCACACTGGCTTCTCTGTGTTTCTTGAACACTGTCAAGCTCCTTCTTGCCTCAGTGTCTTTGCACTTGTTGTTTAGTCTGCTGGACCATTCACCTGATGGAGGCATGCAAAGTCATGGTGCAAAGGGCTTGGATTCAAAGAGAGGCATGACAGCAAACAGTTTGGCAAGAAACCTACCACGTGGCCCCTTTAGGTCAACACTCAGTCTCTCAGATAAAATGCTCAGCACCTCAGTTTTCATCTCTCTCTCTCTCTCTCTCTCTCTCAGTTTGTGCTCAAAAACATTTTTGTTGCCTGCTAGAATCTGAATATTAATTATTTTCTTTATGTTTCTGCAATAAATCTCCTAATTGTCTTTTCTTTCCCTTTCTACTCCATACTCCCTGGCCATCCCCTTCCCCAGATTAATGCTTTATACTGGTTAAGGAGATGCTTCATATGGAAATACAAAGGAGAAATGCACATTTATATGGTTTAAGATACTATCCCAATTATACTTACAATAGTTACTCACACTAGGCTCAAGCAAGGGGCTGAGTACTTTCTACATATTGTCCCATTTAATCTTCACAAGAGATTTTCTCTTCTTACATGTGAGAAAACTGAGACCTTAAATGGTTGAAGAAACTGCTCTAGAAATCCTTCCTAGTTAAATGGTAGAGCAGGATTTTAACTCAGAGCTGCCAAACTCTATAGCCCATGCTCTAAAGCCTTGCACTCTCTCTGCCTCTCTGTAAGATCGTCATCTGTAAGGTCCCCTTTATAAAGCTCCAAAATTCCTTGATGCTACCTATTTGTTTAAAGCTTGTTTACTGCTCTAAGGAATATGTACTAGCTGCAAACTGCCTGGCTAAAACTTCAAAGAAAATAGCAAAAAGAGGGCTTCCCTGGTGGCCCAGTGGTTGAGGGTCCGCCTGCCGATGCGGGTGGCGCGGGTTCGTGCCCCAGTCTGGGAGGATCCCGCGTGCCGCAGAGAGGCCGGGCCCGTGGGCCATGGCCGTTGGGCCTGCGCGTCCGGGGCCTGTGCTCCGCGGCGGAAGAGGCCACAGCAGTGAGAGGCCCGCGTACCGCAAAAAAAAAAAAAAAAAAAAAAGCAAAAAGAAGCATGACATGGAGAGTGATTGTAATGGCAAATCACAGAAGAACATTAGGGAAGTCTCCATACAGAAGGCTTTTTTCTAATCCAGGGAAATGGCAATGACATTTCATCATGGAGCATGACCTAGCAGAATGGGCTGCCAGGCTGAAATGTACTTGAATATCTTATCTTCGTGTTGGGCACATAAGCAAGGGTACATATTATATGCACGACTATTTTTCTTTGGGTTAAGGCAGTAAATTTCCCTTGGTATACCGTATCCAGTTAGGCTTCTCAAAAAACTGTTATTTCCTAGTCCTAAATTCAACATGGCTGAAAAAGATGTTTCTTCACAGCTTCTATCATTTCTACTTAATCCTAAATTATTAATAGTTTCAATTTATTCCTAAGAAGTTACTATTTTACTTTCTAATTATTCAAGGGGAAGAGTTGAGTGAAAAAAAAATGTTATCACTTTTTTTTCTTGCTCCACACTGTTAAAAAACAATGTTAAAATGTGGTCCCTGGGCCAGCAGCCTGCACATCATCTGGGAAACTTGTCTGAAATGCAAATTCTTGGGCTACCACCCAGACCATATGTGTGTCTCCTAGAAACTTTATAGTTTAAACTGTTGTATTTAGGTTTATAATTCATCTCATGTTAATATTTTTCCGTGTACTTTTCCAGTTGTACCAGCACCCTTTATTAAAAAGACTTTCTTTCTCCCAGTTGAATTGCCTTAGCTCTTTTGTACCAATCAATTGACTATAAATGTGTGGTCCATTTCTGGGCTTTCTAATCTGTTCTACTAATCTATTTATCCTTACCAATACCACACTGTCTTGATTACGGTACCTTTATAATAAGTCTTGAAATCAGGTAGCATGAGTTTCCAACATTTTTTTTTTTGCTCCATTTACTTAGGCCTTCTATAATTTTGCTCAGCAATGTTTTGCATATAGGGCTTTGGTGTATAGGACTTGCATGACATTTGTTAAATTATGTGTGTGTGTGTGTGTGTGTGTGTGTGTTTGTGCCCTTCTGTTAATGATATTTTTAAACATTTTTATTGGAGTATAATTGCTTTACAATGGTGTGTTAGTTTCTGCTTTATAACAAAGTGAATCAGTTATACATAAACATATATCCTCATATCTCCTCCCTCTTGCGTCTCCCTCCCTCCCACCCTTCCAGCTGGTCGCAAAGCACTGAGCTGATCTCCCTGTGCTATGTGACTGCTTCCCACTAGCTATCTATTTTAGATTTGATAGTGTATATATGTCCATATATACACTACCACTCTCTCACTTTGTCCCAGCTTATCCGTCCCCCTCCCCGTGTCCTCAAGTCCATTCTCTAGTAGGTCTGCATCTTTATTCCCATCTTGCCCTAGGTTCTTCGTGACCTTTTTTTTTTTTTTTTTAGATTCCATGTATATGTGTTAGGACATGGTATTTGTTTATCTCTTTCTGACTTACTTCACTCTGTATGGCAGACTCTAGGTCCATCCACCTCCCTACAAAAAACTCGACTTCATTTCTTTTTATGGCTGAGTAATATTCCATTGTATATATGTGCCACATCTTCTTTATCCATTCATCTGTTGATGGACACTTCAGTTGATTCCATGTGCTGGTTATTGTAAATAGAGCTGCAATGAACATTGTGGTACATGACTCTTTATGAATTACGGTTTGTTCAGGGTATATGCCCAGCAGTGGGATTGCAGGGGCCTATGGTAGTTTTATTTTTAGTTTTTTAAGGAACCTCCATACTATTCTCCAGAGTGGCTATATGAATTTACATTCCCACCAACAGTGTATGAGGGTTCCCTTTTCTCCACACCCTTTCCAGCATTAATTGTTTCTAGATTTTTTGATGATGGCCATTCTGACCAGTGTGAGATGATATCACATTGTAGTTTTGATTTGCATTTCTCTCATGATTAATGATGTTGAGCATTCTTTCATGTATTTGTTGACAATCTGTATATCTTCTTTGGAGAAATATCTATTTAGGTCTTCTGCCCATTTTTGGATTGGGTTGTTTGTTTTTTTGATATTGAGCTGCATGGGCTGCTTGTAAATTTTGGAGATTAATCCTTTGTCAGTTTCTTCATTGCAAATATCTTCTCCCATTCTGAGGGTTGTCTTTTCCTCTTGTTTATGATTTCCTTTGCTGTGCAAAAGCTTTTAAGTTTCATTAGGTGCCATTTGTTTATTTTTGTCTTTATTTCCATTTCTCTAGAGGGGGCTCAAAAAGGATCTTGCTACGATTTATGTCATAGAGTGTTCTGCCTATGTTTTCCTCTAAGAGTTTGATGGTCTCTCACCTTACATTTAGGTCTTTAAACCATTTGAGTTTATTTTTGTGTATGGTGTTAGGGAGTGTTCTAATTTCATTCTTTTACATGTAGCTGCCCAGTTTTCCCAGCACCACTTATTGAAGAGGCTATCTTTTCTCCACTGTATATTCTTGCCTCCTTTATCAAAGATAAGGTGACCATATGTGCATGGGTTTATCTCTGGGCTTTCTATCTTGTTCCATTGTTCTATATTTCTGTTTCTGTGCCAGTGCCATACTGTCCTGATTACTGTAACTTTGTAGCATAGTCTGAAGTCAGGGAGCCTGATTCCTCCAGCTCTGTTTTTCTTTCTCAAGATTGCTTTGGCTATGCAGGGTCTTTTGTGTTTCCATACAAATTGTGAAGTTCTTTGTTTTAGTTCTGTTAAAAATGCCAGTGGTAGTTTGATAGGGATTGCATTGAATCTGTCGATTGCTTTGGGTAGTAGAGTCATTTTCACAATGTTGATTCTTCCAATGCAAGAACATGGTATTATCTCTCGATCTCTTTGTATCATCTTTAATTTCTTTCATCAGTATCTTATAATTTTCTGCATACAGGTTTTTGTCTCCTTAGGTAGGTTTATTCCTAGATATTTTATTCTTTTTGTTGCAATGGTAAGTGGGTGTGTTTTCTTAATTTCTCTCTCAGATTTTTCATCATTAGTGTATAGGAATGCAAGAGATTTCTGTGCATTAATTTTTTATTCTGCTACTTTACCAAATTCATTGATTAGCTCTAGTAGTTTCTGGTAGCATCTCTATGTATAGTATCATGTCATATGCAAACAGTGACAGCTTTACCTTTTCTTTTCTGATTTGTATTTCTTTCACTTCTCTAATTGCTGTGGCTAAAAGTTCCAAAACTATGTTGAATAATAGTGGTGAGAGTGGGAAACCATGTCTTGTTCCTGATCTTAGTGGAAATGGTTTCAGTTTTTCACCACTGAGGACGATGTTGGCTGTGGGTGTCATATATGGCCTTTATTATGTTAAGGAAAGTTCCCTCTATGCCTACTTTCTGCAGGGTTTTTATCATAAATGTGGGTTGAATTTTGTCAAAAGCTTTTTCGGCATCCTTGAGAAGATCATTTGGTTTTTCTCCTTCAGTTTTTTAATATTGTGTGTCACATTGATTGATTTGCGTATATTGAAGAATCCTTGCATTCCTGGGATAAACCCCACTTGATCATGGTGTATGACCCTTTTAATGTGCTGTTGGATACTGTTTGCTAGTATTTTGTTGAGGATTTTTGCATCTATGTTTATCAGTGGTATTGGTCTGTAGTTTTCTTTTTTTGTGCCATCTTTGCCTGCTGCTGGTATCAGGGTGATGGTGGCCTCTTAGAATGAGTTTGGGAGTGTTCCTCCCTTTGCTATAGTTTGGAAGAGTTTGAGAAGGATAGGTGTTAGTTCTTCTCTAAATGTTTGATAGAATTCACCTGTGAAGCCATCTGGACCTGGGCTTTTATTTTTTGGAAGATATTTAATCACAGTTTCAAATTCAGTGCTTGTGAATGGTCTATTCATATTTTCTATTTCTTCCTGGTTCAGTCTCAGAAGGTTGTGCATTTCCAGGAATTTGTCCATTTCTTCCAGGTTGTCCATTTTATTGGCATAGAGTTGCTTGTAGTAATCTCTCATGATCCTTTGTATTTCTGCAGTTTCAGTTGTTACTTATCCTTTTTCATTTCTAATTCTATTGATTTGAGTCTTCTTCCTTTTTTTGTTGATGAATCTGGCTAATGGTTTTTCAATTTTGTTTATCTTCTCAAAGAACCAGCTTTTAGTGTTATTGATCTTTGCTATCATTTCCCTCATTTCTTTTTCATTTATTTCTGATCTGATCTTTATGATTTCTTTCCTTCTGCTAACTTTGGGGTTCTTTTGTTCTTTCTCTAATTGCTTTAAGTGTAAGGTTAGGTTGTTTATTTGAGATGTTTCTTGTTTCTTAAGGTATGATTGTTTTGCTATAAACTTCCCTCTTAGAACTGCTTTTGCTGCATGCCATAGGTCTTGGGTTGTCGTGTTTTCATTGTCATTTGTTTCAATGTATTTTTTGATTTCCTCTTTGACTTCTTCTGTGATCTCTTGGTTGTTAAGTAGTGTATTGTTTATCCTCCATGTGCTTGTATTTGGTACAGATTTTTTCCTGTTATTGTTATCTAGTCTTATAGCATTGTGGTCAGAAAAGGTACTTGATATGATTTCAATTTTAATAAATTTACCAATGCTTGATTTGTGACTCAAGATATGATCTATCCTGGAGAATGTTCGATGAGCACTTGAGAAAAATGTGTATTTTGTTGTTTTTGGATGGAATGTCTTATAAATATTAATTAAGTCCATCTTGTTTAATGTATCATTTAAAGCTTGTGTTTCCTTATTTATTTTCATTTTGGATGATCTGTCCAATGGGGAAAGTGGGGTGTTAATGTTCTCTACTATAATTGTGGTACTATCAATTTCCTTTTTTATGGCTGTTAGTATTTGCCTTATGGATTGAGGTGCTCCTATGTTGGGTGCATAAATATTTACAATTGTTATATCTTCTTCTTGGATTTATCCCTTGATCATTATGTAGTATCCTACTTTGTCTCTTTAATAGGCTTTGTTTTAAAGTCTGTTTTTTCTGATATGAGAATTGCTACTCTAGCTTTCTTTTGCTTTCCATTTGCATGGAATATCTTTTTCCATCCCTTCACTTTCAGTCTGTATGTGTCCCTAGGTCTGAAGTGGGTCTCTTGTAGAAAGAATATATATGGGTCTTGTTTTGTATCCATTCAGCCAGTCTATGTCTTTTGGTTGGAGCATTTAATCCATTTACATTGAAGGTAATTTTCGATATGTCTGTTCCTATTATCATTTTCTTAATTGTTTTGGGTTTATTATTGTAGGGCTTTTCTTTCCCTTGTGTTTCCTGCCTAGAGAAGTTCCTTTAGCATTTCTTGTAAAGCAGGTTTGGTGGTGCTGAATTCTCTTAGTTGTTGCCTGTCTGTAAAGGTTTTAATTTCTCTGTCAAATCTGAATGAGATCCTTTCTGCATAGAGTAATCTTGGTTGTAGGTTTTTCCCTTTCATCACTTTAAATATGTCCTGCCACTCCCTTCTTGCTTGCAGAGTTTCTGCTGAAAGATCAACTGTTAACCTTATGGGGATTCCCTTGTATATTATTTGTTGTTTTTCCCTTGCTGTTTTAAAATTAACTATTTCCATTCCCATATTAGGGAAGTTTTCAACTATAATCTCATCAAATATTTTCTCAGTCCCTTTCTTTTTCTCTTCTTCTTCTGGAACCCCTATAATTCGAATGTTGGTGTGTTTAGTATTGTCCCAGAGGTCACTGAGACTGTCCTCAATTGTTTTCATTCTTTTTTCTTCATTCTGCTCTGCAGTAGTTATTTCCACTCTTTTATCTTCCAGGTCACTTATTCGTTTTTCTGCCTCAGTTATTCTGCTATTGATCCCTTCCAGAGGATTTTTAATTTCGTTTATTTGCTGTTCATGATTTTTTGTTTGCTGTTTAGTTTTTCTAGGTTCTTGTTTAACGTTTCTTGTATTTTCTCTATTCTATTTCCAGGATTTTGGATCATCTTTACTATCATTATTCTGAATTCTTTTTCAGGTAGACTGCCTATTTCCTCTTCATTTGTTAGGTCTGGTGGGTTTTTACCTTGCTGCTTCATCTGCTGATTTTCTTTGTCTCCTCATTTTGCTTAACTTCCTGTGTTTCAGGTCTCTTTCTCGCAGGCTGCAGGTTCATAGTTACCATTGTTTTTAGTGTCTGCCCCCAGTGGCTTAGGTTGATTTAGTGGGTTTCATAGGCTTCCTGGTGGAGGGGACTAGTGCCTATGTTCTGGTGGATGAGGCTGGATCTTTTCTTTCTGGTGTGAAGGTCCACGTCGGGTGGTGTGTTTTGAGGTGTCTGTCACCCTATTATGATTTTAGGCAGCCTCTCTGCTAATGGGTGGGGTTGTGTTCCTGTCTTGCTAGTTGTTTGGCATAGGGTGTCCAGCACTGTAGCTTACTGGTCGTTGAGTGATGCTGGGTCTTGGCGTTGAGATGGAGATCTCTGGGAGTTTTTCGCCATTTGATATTATGTGGAGCTGGGAGGTCTCTGGTGGACCAATGTCCTTTACTTGGCTCTCCCACCTCAGGAGCCCAGCCCTGATGCCTGACTGGAACACCAAGAGCCTGTCATCCACATGGCAGCTATGAGGTGTCTCCAAAGAATCAATAAATGCACAAGGTAGCAGGAAGAGCATTCAGGACCTTGACACATGAGGTCAGGCTGTCATTAGCAGACCTATTCGGCCACATCTTGCCATGGTTAGCACTGCACTGTGGAAATCAGTGTGAATCCTTCAACACCACTGGGGATAGTGAGACAACTGAATGAGGTTATGCAATGCTGAGCTGGAGACGGTCCACAGGCATAAGCAGAACACTGGATACCTCCAAACTCCAGAACTGCAGCCTCCAGAGGCCCTCCTTTAGACCTGTTAATGATATTTTTAAAGAAGTTAAAAATTATGGTAAAGTATACATAACATAAAATTTTTCATTTTAACTATTTTTAAGGTACAGGTCCGTGGTATTAAGTATGTTCTCACTGTTGTGCATCCATTGCTACCATCCATCTCCAGAACTCTTTTCATCTTCCCAAACTGAAACTTTGTACCCTTTACACAATAATCCCCAGTTCCTCCTTCCCCCAGCTCTTGGAAACCACCATTGTACTGTCTATCTCTATGAATTTGAGTCCTGTAACTTCTCCTCTAGGTCCCTCTTGTAAGTGGACTCATACAATATCTGTCCTTCTGTGAGTGGCTTATCTCACTTAGCATCATGTCCTCAAGGTTCATCCATGTTGTAACATGTGTCAGAATTTCCTTCCTTTTAAGACTGAATAATATTATATTGTATGCATATGTCCTATTTTATTTATCTATTCATTTATCATTGGAATGGATACTTGGGTTTCTTCCACTTTTTGGCTATTGTGAATAACACTGCTATGAGCATGGATGTACAAATATCTGTTTGAATCCCTGCTTTCAATGCTTTTGGCTATATACTTTAAATGGTATTTTTAAGACTATCTTCCAAATGTTTATTTCTAAAATATAGAAATACAATTGATTTTTGTATATTGATCTTGTTTTCTTTCTGTGACTTTGTTAATTCATTTATTCGTTCTACCAGTTTTTTAGTAGATTATTTAAAACATTTCTTACATATAGTCTGTTGACTGTGAATAAAGACAGTTTTACTTCTTCCTTCTAAACTTTATGCTTTTTACTTATTTTCTTGCTTTAGTGAACAACTAAGACCTTAAGGACAATGTTTAGTAAAAGTTGTGAGAGCAGACATCTTTGCCTTGCTCCCAAGCTTGGGGTGGAAGCGTTCGGTATTTCACTATTAGGGAAAACATTAGTTACACATTTTTGTTGACAGCTTTTATTGGATGGGGGAAACTCATTTCTATTCCTGCTTTGACAAGAGTTTTTCTAAACAACTTTACTGAAATATAGTTGGTATACAAAAAAACACGTTTAATGTATAAAATTTGATGAATTTGAACATATGCATACACCTATGAAACCACAATCAAGGTAATAAACATATACGTCACCTCCAAAAGTTATCATGCACATACACTGAATTTTGTTGAATGCCTTTTCTGTGCCTATTGAAAAAAATCTCTAGCAAAAAGCAATGAATCTTATGGACCAACAATGATTCAATTCCTGAAGTAAGGTGAAAGGCCCAACTTCTTTGTGTATTTTCCTGCCTGAACAACAGTAAGATTTTATAAACTAATAAAGAAGAGAAAATGGTCGTTGGGTTGGCAACCAGCAGTCATGGTTATAAGAAGGCCTCTGAACTCAATTTTTGAAGCGTATATTACCAGAAAATTAATAGAATGTCCTGCTACATTTGATGTCTTGTTTCACCTACCCGTCCTGCTCATGGCAGTCTAACTTGTCTTCTTAAATACAGATCTGACCATGCTACAGCTTTGCTCAAAATTTTTTGCTGGTTACCTATCACTACAAAACAAGTTCTGGGACTTCCCTGGTGGAACAGTGGATAAGAATCCACCTTCTAATGCAGTGACATGGGTTCAAGCCCTGGGTCGGGATGATCCCACATGCTGCAGAGTAACTAAGCCTGTGCCCCACAACTACTGAGTCTGCACTCTAGAGCCTGTGAGCCACAACTACGGAGCCCATGTGCTGCAACTGCTGAAGTCTGCATGCCTAGAGCCCGTGCTCCACAACAAGAGAAGCCACCGTAATGAGAAGCCCACACACTGCAATAAAGAGTAGTCCCCACTCACCGCAACTAGAGAAAGCCCGTGCACAGCAACGAAGACCCAACACAGCCAAAAATAAATAAATAAGTAAGTAATAAATAAATTTATTTTTTAAAAAAGTTCTGTAGCATGACATCCAAAGCCTTTATGGATTTGGCTCCATGTTGTCTTTTCAGCAGTATCTTTCAGTGTACCTCCTTCTACCTTTGTCACACATCTGCCCTTCCTCTGACATGCTGTGCATCCCTGTGTCTGTTATTGTCAGTAATGCCTCCACATTATCACTCTACAATCCATGCATCTTTCAAAATCCAGCTCAAATGCCACCTCTTCCATGATGCCAGCCACAATTATTCCCGTTGCAATTGATCTATATTATCTCTGTGCTCTGTTATATCTATAATGCTCTCTTGTTGGATATTTAGTGGCAAATGTGTTTAGATTATGTTTTCCTCAACTGTGTATCACTACATTGGCTCACATAGGGGTGGCAGATAGACAGCTCAGAAGCCACAAGTCCCTATTTGTGAGCCCATGGAAAATATTACTAAATGATTACAGCATGATTTTCCACTAAACCTAAGTGCACTTCAAGGCACCTCAGGACATTATTGTTTTTTTCAAGTATAGAATATTGTTAACTGTAATCACCATGCTGTACATTAACCCCCCAGAACTTATTTACCATGTAACTGAAAGTTTACACCTTTTGACCAATATACCCCCATTTCCCCCACCCCCCAACTCCTGGCAACCATCAATCTACTTTTTCTATGAATTCAGCTTTTTTAGATTCCACATATAAGTATTTATAAGGATACTGTATAAGGATCATACAGTATTTGTTTTTCTCTGTTAGACTTATTTTATTTAGCATAATGATCTCAAGTGTTATTCACATTACAGCAAACGTCAGGGTTTCCTTCTTTTATGACTGAATAATATTCCATTGCATATATATATACACACAGAACATTTTCTTTATGCATCTATCTATCCATTGACAGACAGGTAGTTTCCATTTCTTGGCTATAATTAATGCTGCAATGAACATAGGATTGAAGATATCCCTTCAAGATAGTCATTTCTTTTCCTTCCAATATATACCCAGAAGTCAGATTTCTGGATCATACAGTAGTTATATTTTTAATTTTTTGAGGAAACTTCATACTTTTTTTGTAGTAACTGTACCAGTTTACGTTCCTATGAGCAGTGCACAGTGATTTCTCCTTATCCTCAACAGCACTTGTTATCTCTTGGCTTTTTGATGATAACCAATCTAACAATTGTGAGGTGATATCTCTTTGTGGTTTTGATTTACATTTCCCTGTGATTAGTGATGTTGAGTACATTTTTATATACCTGCTAGCCGTTAGTGTGTCTTGTTTGGAAAAATGTCTATTCAAGTCTTTGTCCATTTTAAAATCAGATTATTTGTCTCATTGCTATTGAATTGTATGGGTTCCTCATGTAATTATGATATTAACCCTTTCTCAGAGGCTTACAAATATTTTCTCCCATTCTGTAGGTTGCCCTTTCAATTTGTTGATTGTTTCCTTTGCTGTGCAGAAGCTTTTTATAGTTTGATGTAGTCCCACTTGTTGTTTATTGCTTTTGTTACTTGTGGTTTTTGTGTCATATCCAAAAAATCATTGCCAGGGCCAATGCCAAGGAGGCTTTTCTTGTTTTCTTCCAGGAGTTTTATGGTTTCAGGTCTTAATGTAAGTTTTTAATCCATTTTGAGTTAATATTTCTGAGTTGTGTAAGATACAAATCCAAATTCATTCTTCTCTATATGAATATAATTTCCCCATTGAATATTCTTGGTTTGTCAAATATTAGTTGATGGTATATGTGTGGGTTTATTTCTGGACTCTTGATTCTGTTCGATTGGTCTGGGTGTCTGTTTTTATGCCACTAACTTACTGTTCTTATTACCATAGTTTTGTAATATAGTTTGAAACAGAAAATGTAATGCCTTCGGCTGTGTTCTTCTTTCTCATGATTGTTTTGGCTACTGGGGGACTTTTGTGGTTCCACACAAATTTTAGGATTGAAGTATCTATTTCTGTGAAAAGTGTCATTGGAATTTTGATAGGGATTGCATTGAATCTATAGATGTCTTTGGGTAGTGTGGACATTTTATTAATAATAATATTTAATAATATTATTATTCTGATGTATGGGCATAGGGTATTTTTCCATTTACTTGCCTCTTCATCAATTTCTTTCATCAATGTGTTATAACTTTAGGAGTACAGAGTTTTCACCTCCTTGGTTAAATTTATTCTTAAGTATTTTATTGTTAGATGCTCTTGTAAATGTGATTTTCCTTATTTCTCTTTCAGATAGTTCTTTGTTAGTGTATAGAAATGGAACTGACTTCTGTATGTTGATTTTCTCTCCTGTAACTTTACTAGATTCATTTATTAGTTCTAATAGTTTCTTGGTGAAGTCTTAAGGGTTTTCTATATGTAAGATTAGGGGTATTATTAATTTATTATTAATAACTGCTCCAGGCAGTTATTACCAGTTGATTAAATGAAATCTGCATTCCATCTTTAGCTAAATTTGTGATCTTCATAACAAAAGCTTAATGCTTTGGTTAGTTGAAGTGAATTTCACCACATAGACTCCATGGGTGGTTTCTACCAAGGACTAAATTTATTTGGTAGAGGATAGAAAGTTAGAGGATTATAATGCTATAGCATTATAGCATGTGGCAGAGCTGGCCACATGGAAGAAATCTATTAAGAACCGCAACAAGCTCTTGCTGAAGAGAGGCCAGGCTGTCAGACCAATTTTATTTTCTTCCCAAGAAACCCATCAGAGACCTTTTTATTTTCTTGGTTTAGAATCTAAGAATCAGGTAAAGGACTACATCAACTCTGTGTAAGGCCATACTCTGGGAATCTCATGGGCCAAGGTGAGGAGTGAGAGTGTTTCTGAATGTCACAATCCATTTCATTACTATGAGGCAAACCTTCATCAGACATGGCTATAAGTTTCACCCCTGGGAACAGCGGGTGTCTACAACAAATTGAACTCTTTAAACCATACAGACTGATTAACGTTCAAAAGTCAGTTTGGGAAATGACAGAGTCATCAGGGATTTCTTTGAAACCCCTGATGGGGTTTAGTCTCAAATTTCTTTGAAACCATGCTATACTGTCCAATACAATGACCATTAGCCACATTTGGTTATTTAAATTTAAATTAATTAAATAAAATTAAAACTTCAGTTCCTCAGTCACACTAGCCACATTTTAAGTGCTCAACTAGCCACATGTGGCTTGCAGCTACCACATTGGACAGAACAGATAAAGAACATTTCTACCATCACAGAAAGTTCTAGTGGACAGCACTGTTTTAAGGCCTCCTGTAACAAACCTGAACTCCTCTGCACTGTAGTTTAGAGGTTTTGCAAAAGTTTTTGCTTGCATGAGCCAGTTATGTTCTTTAGTATTACCATTATTTATATCATGTAACTATTTTATGTTTCTTTCACCCAAATAAATGCTTCTCTCTTCCAAGGCCTTTCTGTTTAATGTCTCATTTGAGAAAAATATCAAGGAAGTTTTATTCCCTATAGTTAGAGACCTGTGTGGTAAGTGAGATTCTATTATTTATCTTCTGTTGTTTTGTTATGGTGGTTAATATCTTCCCTGCTTCCTCTGAATTCTTTTTTGTGACCTGCTAAGTTGGCTATGTTCTGCATGGTTGTTTGAATTGAAATTACCTACCATTTTGCCTTTCTAAGGAAGATGTAGTGAATTCAGTCATTAAAGGAAGGGACTTTAGGGGAATAATGTTCCATAAGGCTCCTATCTATTCTGAGACATTTTTATTCTTGCCTCTTCTCCCACGTTAAATCAAAGCTATTGTACAAAGGGAGGTGTATTGAAAATAGGCCACATGATACAATGTGGCTAAAGCTTCCACATTAGTTTTAAATGGGGTTCATTTGAAATGATTTTAATCTTGGTTATGGTGGCTATTCAATATAATGTTCATTCTTTGTTACAACTCAAAGCCATATGCTTACCTTATTTATTCCTATGAAGATAAGATTAAATGTTTTTTAAAATTTTTAAGTAAGGTAATATATGAAGAAACAAATAAGATGTATTGTAGTATAAGAGACACAATCTAATCATTTCTATCCCTATGGGTCACAGATTATCATTTTTCCTTGTAATTTCCTACTAAGGCACCTCTTTGAATAAGGTCTGGACTGGCTACTAAGTATTCATGTATTCTGTTTATCCACATGATGCTGAGGCTAAAGACTTGGTATATATTTGGAAAAAATGAACCCAAACTTCCCTTTTCCAGCTTCATTGTTGTCATAACAAGCCATCTTCAGAGACAGCTGTAGTGGGGGGTTAATTACATCCCACTAGGGTTTGAATCCTAGCTCCACCCCTCTTGACTGTGTGGACCATAAAAATTACTGTATATTGTTTCAACTTCTTCATCTTGGAGATGAGTTAGATTTCCAAACTACATCACTGGATTTTCCTGAGGTTTAATAAAAGTCCTTAAAACAGTGCCTTTACCTTTCACTCGGGTTCCAAGCCTAAAAAAATCAATTTTCCATGACTTTAAACCTTAAAAATTCAATTGCTATGGTCTGAATGATTTTGTATCCCCCCTCAAATTCATAGAGCCCTTATGAATGAGATTAATACCCTTATAAAAGAGACCCCAGAGAGAGCGCCCTTGCCCCTTCCACCATGTGAGGACATAACCAGAAGTCGGCCGCCCATAAGCAGACCTTCATCAGAACTCAACTATGCTAGCACTGTGGACTTCCAGCCTTCAGAAATGTGAGAAATAAATTTCAGTAGTTTATAAGCTACCAGTATTAAAGCAGCCAGAACACACTAAGACAACAATTTATGTCCAGTGAAATGCACAGGTCTTAAGTATACAGTTTGATGAGTTTTGACAAATATATACACCATATAACCCATTATCAAGGTGAAAGAGATTTCTATCTCCCTATTAAGTTCCCATAGCCCCTTCCCAATAAATCCCTGCCCCCCACACCCAACACACATGAATTAATCACTATTTTGATTTTATCACCACAGCTTTTGTCTGTTCTAGAATTTCATCTCAATGGAATCAAAGAGTATGTATCCTTTTGTATCAGGCTTTTCTCATTTTCTATGAATTTTGATGAAATATTTCATATTCTTCTGTAATATCCCTTTCATCTACATTTTATATGGACAACCTGTCTTTAACACATTTAAAAATCACTGGTAGGGAGTTTTAATTTTTAAAGTCCAAGAACATGACTTGGTGATTTGGAAATGGCCTTGTAATTCCTAGCTACCTGACCAAGGGAGTTTTGGCAAGTTACTTAAACTCTCTGAACCTCACTTATCACTTTAATGTGACTTCTGTAATACTTACCTCCCATGAATTTTTATTAGGATAAAATGAAATAATGAATGTAGAGTACCCACCACTTGTGGGTACTAAAAAATTTCCCAGTTGCCTCCCCTTTTAGGCCAGTTAAGTCTCACAGCAATAACCAACCAGTCATTTTGGCCATTTATGTGACTAATCAGGTACCCATCAATTGCACTGGATATGTGACTCTGCTTTAATTACTAAGTAGGCTCAAATCAAGGTTGTTTTCTTATATAATTACAACCTTTATTTTTATTTACCCCTTTATAATTTACAGATCATTGTTTCCATATGTTACCTCATTTAATCTTTATTGCATCTGTTATGAAAATAACTGATATTGTTTTTGTTTTACAGATAAGGAAACCAAGACTCAATGTGGTTAAGTGACTTGTCCAGAATCATCCAAACAGTTCGTGGGCTTTAACACCAGTCTCTGGGTACTAAAGCTTATGCTTTTCATGGAGCAATGCTGTGTCCCCTGGGGTGAAGACAAGAGTGACCCAAGACCCTCAAGTCTAACTGCCATCACGTTGCACTCAGGAGAATTTCCAGAGCAACTTGTGTACCCAGGAGCTGGCCAGGCAGATGTGGGCATTCTCTAAAGCTCTCCATGTGTCTTCTGCCTTCAGCACAGGTGGTGCTTGGCTGTGAATCAACTATGGTCTAATTGTTCCTTTGTTTGTTTATTCATTCATCGACAGGTGTATGTTATTCTGACCACTTATGTGACTATTATATGCCAGAAATTACTCTGGGCACTGGAAGTTCAGCCATATGCAAAATAGACTAAAAAAAAAACCTTGCTCTAATGGAACTTACATTCTAAGTGGGGAACATGGGCAGTAAGTGAATGAACAAACATGTCTGTTTATTTACTTATTTAATGTTGAGGAGTAATAAGGTCTTTGAAGAAAAATAAAATTGGGAAGAGGAACCTGGAGGGCATGGTATTTGTTGTTCTAAATAGGGTGGTGAGGGACCTCTTTGTTGATAAGGTGAAGGAGGTGCGAAATGAGCCACACAGATATGGGGTGGGGTTGGAGTTTGGGGTGTTCCTGGAAAAGGGAAGAGCAAGTCCAAAAGCACCATGGCAGGAGGGTACTTGGTATCTTCTAGGAACAGTCAGGAAGCCAGTGAGCCTGGAGCAGAGTGAGCCAGGGGCAGAGGGGTAAGAGAGAAGTAATAGGGTGCCAATCATGATGGGTCTTATTTGACATTTTAAGGATTGGGGCATTTATTCTGAATGAGATGCAAAGTCAGTAGATGATTCCAATCTGAGGAAGCACATGATTTGACTTATATTCTTAAAGGATTATTATGGTTCCTGGGGTGAGAACATACCACAGGAAAGAAAGGATGGAGGCAGGGAGACCTGTTAGGAGGCTGTGGCAACAATCGAGATGATGTTGGCTTGGATGGAATTAGCAGTGGTGGAGGTCATGAGAATGGTTAGATTCCGGATATGATTTGAGGCTAGAGCCATCAGGATTTGCTGATGGGTTGGCTGTGGTTTGTGAAAGTGAGGTCAAGGTGATGTCAAGGTTTTTGTCCTGAGCCGTTGGAAGGGTAGAATTTCTATCACCTAAAGTGGAGAAAGCCGGGAGAGGAGCAGGTTTGGGGAGGGATATCAGAAGTCTGTTTTTTGGAGAAGTTGAACTTGAGATGCCTGTTAGACATCAAGTGGAGATGCTGGGTAGCAGATGGATATGAGTCTAGAGTGTAGGGACAAGATCTGGGCTGAAGATACAAATTTGGGACTTGTGAGAAAAGAGGAAAGATTCAAAGCTAGAGGCTAGATGAGTTACTGGAGGGTGAGGGAGTGTAGACAGAAAAAAGAAGTTCAGTTTGAATTTCCTTGTAACTTTGATGAAAATGTGAGTTAAAATGAAAACTGTCTCTCAATTACAGAAAGGTTATTGGAAAGGTTTTATCCCTTATTACTATTTAATATTTTCATGACATTTCTCACGTATTCCTCACCCACCCTTTTCCTTACTAAAGAGGTTCTTACTAATTTTATCTTTATGAAAACCAGCCCTGCAGGCCACTTGCTCTGGTTCCCTCTCAGATTAATGGGCCCTGAAGTTACTATTGGTCTCTCTCTCTTTTTTTTTGCGGTACACGAGCCTCTCACTGTTGTGGCCTCTCCCATTGCAGAGCACAGACTCCGGACGCGCAGGCTCAGCGGCCATGGCTTACGGGCCCAGCTGCTCCGCGGCATGTGGGATCTTCCCGGACCGGGGCACGAACCCGCGTCCCCTTCATCTGCAGGCGGACTCTTAACAACTGCGCCACCAGGGAAGCCCTATTGGTCTCTTTTTGAAACTGCTCTCCACTCTTTTCAACTCTTTGGAAATTAAAGGAAGCCAAGGAGGCACAAAAATAACTACTATATTTTCTGTGGGCTCAAGGGCCTTATCAAACTAAAACAGAGTTTTAGTTTAAAAAACATTGTCTTCCTATAAGAAATAAAGATAGGAAACATTCCAGCTGTTTTGTTTTCATCCATGACCTTGAGAATTGCCTTCGTTTTCCAAATGGAGGAACAAAATCTTATTTCATTGAAATGTGGATGGGCAGAAATAATCCTTTTACTACTCTGGATGTTATATAATTTTTAGATTGTTTGCAAAAGTCACTCTGAGTAATCTAAAGATGAAATGAAAGATAAAATATCAGGAAAGGTTTTGTTACAGTTACTATGGCTGCAAAACAAATTACCCTAAAACTGAGTGGAATAAAGCAGACATTTATTATGCTCTCAAATTCTGTGGGTAACAAATTTGGACAGGGCACAGCAGAGCTGGCTTCCTCTTCCCTGATGCCTGGGGCATCAGGTAGAAGATGTGAAGCTGGGAGCAGGAATCATCTGAAGGCTCGTGCACTCAACTAGCAGCTGGTACTAGGTGCCATTTGGGGCCACAGTTTCTCTCCATTCAGGCTTCTCCATGTGGTCTCTCTGCATGGACTAGTTTGGACTTATTTGCAGCATAGTGGCTGGGTTCCAGGGGTGAGTTTCCTGAAATAGAGAGCCAGGTGGACGCTGTCTCCTTTGTCTGGCTTAACCTCAGAAGTCACATGCTTCACTTCTGCCATAGTCTCTTTGTAGGGGCAGTCTCAAGCTCACCCAGGTTCAGATCAAGGAATACAGGTCCTGCCTCTCAGTGGGGAGAGTGTCAATCACATTGCAAGAGGAGCATATGGAATGGGATATATAAATTGGTGCACATCCATCTTTGAGAAAATACAATCTGCTAAAGATTTAGTGACTATCAGGAACATAAGCTATTAAATTCAAAGAGTTTTTGAGAAGGGAAGTAGAGAAGAGATAAACACCTCTGAGAAGAGATTGAAGGTTGAGGTAAGGACTTCCGTCACTAATTTTAGGAATGCTTTTTTTTTCCTTCCTACTTTGCAGACCATGAAAATGTTGCTTCAGGAAAAGGTCTGTATCTGTATCTCAGGTTCACAGTCTCGTTAAGGCAGTATTTGTACAGTTTGCTGGATGACTTCTCAGAAGGGCACAAGGAAGTGACATATGGTGAAGATGCAAACAATTACTGAAGGCCCTTGGGAGTTTGCAGACATCACCCATATAAGAGAGAAGCTTTCCTATGAAGCTGTTCCCCTCCCTGACAAGAGGGCATTGAATTCCCTGATCCACTCTGTTCTTAACTTCCACCAATTTCCCTCCAGACATGTGCAAAAAGAATCAGGCTAAATCATACCCTTTACCTCTGAAGATTTAAATCTGGGGCAAAGCTCTTCTTTCCCCACATACTAAGTCAGCACCATGGACCAATTTTTAGAAGAAATTATTGTCTTTGTCCAGGTTAGAGGGTAGATTAGAAAGATTCACAACCTCTAGATAAAGACTGGGAGGGAAATGAAAGAAATCCTTGGTGTTACGGAAGCTCATGGTAAAGCGAATGCAAATATGTGGGCAAATTTGGCGAGTTATTTGGGATGATTTCAGATTTCCAAGCAGTGCGTATGCTATGGGGACAAACATCAGGGTGACGTTTTCTGGCTTTGCTCATATATGGTCCAATCAGAGGAAGTTCTAGGCTCCCCATCAGCACTCATGAGCAAGGTGACACAAAGCAGGAAGAAAGCTTTTTTTTTTTTTTTTTTTTTTTTTTTTTGCGGTACGCGGGCCTCTCACTGTTGTGGCCTCTCCCGTTGCAGAGCACAGGCTCCGGACGCGCAGGCTCAGCAGCCATGGCTCACGGGCCCAGCCACTCCGCGGCACGTGGGATCCTCCCGGACTGGGGCACGAACCCGCGTCCCCTGCACGGGCAGGCGAACTCCCAACCACCGCGCCACCAGGGAAGCCCAGGAAGAAAGCTTTTTAAAAAATAAAAAGCACTTAGGTCATAAAATATTAGAATTGATTTCAAATCTTAATACAGTTTAAATGGACCAGATTTTTGCAGTTTTCAAAGTATCAGACAGCTGAGACTGAACTTTATTGATTAGTTCTATTTTAATTAACCTTTGACTATTGGGACCGCAGGATGTTGGGCTATGAAAGTCCTACAAATGTTGGGGTTTGGCTGCATGGGTGCTTCAGAAGCAGAGGCATACAGGGGAATAGTGGGTGCTATGAGAGCATTGCAGGGTCCAGGTGGACTTGGTAAAGGCCAGGAAGTGTTTGGAAGTCAAGGGAAAGTGAGGGAACCAAGAATAGAGAAGTTAGTTTCCCAGGAATGGGTAATTTCATGCAGGCACTGTGGAAAGGATTTGTAAGGATGGTAGCAGTGGGAGATTGGATTAAGGATGAAGAAGCCCAGACCAGTTCTGAGATAAATTTGAGAAAGAAAAGGTGACCTGGGTGCGTGGGGTACTTCCATTTTGCCGTCTGGGAGATAACATGAAATTTGGGTAATTTAATCTTTCAAAAAAATAATTTATGTAATAGGATAAGTCTCTGCCTTATGTGGTCGAGACTTCTAATGCTCACCCTATCCTGTTCGCCTCTCTTCTTGGCCCACAGAAGCTACTCTTGTACATCTATCTTCTATTTGGATGGGGCCATGTAACTAGTCTGACCTGTGGGCTATGGGCACAGGTCATGTGAACCAAAGTATCTAATTACTGCTATGTAAGACCCTCCACTTCTCTCTTACCTCTGCCTGCAGAACCTGAAATATTCCTGATGATGGAGCCTTCACTATTCTGGTTCTGGAATGATGGCAATGTGGACAAGAGACGCCCCACCCATAACCCCACTGATGTAAAATGGACATGTTGCATGAGCAAAGAAATAATTGTGTTAAACTACTGAGATGTGGGGTTATTACCTCAGCATAATCTAATTGGTCATGAATGACACAAGTCAGATGTGCAAATGCTATAGTATTATTTTCTATAATTTATTTCATTTTGCTGTCAAGTCTACATCTTGCTGGAGGCTGACAAGGGAACTTAAGCATGCCAATTAATGGTAATAGTCTCATTTTTGGAATTTATACATATCTATGTGTGTGTGTGTGTGTGTGTGTATGTATTGTTTTTTGTTTTGCTTTGTTTTTCCCCCAAACTCAAGTTCATAGAGTTTTTTTTTTCTCAGCCAACATGGTATCTAGACATGAGGGTAGCTCATTTGTCTTCATGGCAGAAGGGAGGAGAGAGATTTATGCTCTTCCTGGACCCTGGATACCATGCTGACTTTGCTGCAGAAGTTTATGGCTAGGATTGCATCTGACTCCATTTTTCCCAGGTTTTCCTAGGCTTGGCAGGTCCTCAGGTCTTGGCTAAGTCCCATCTAGTAGCCCTGCCCAGGATGTCCAACCCCTGGTCCAGCCTCTATTATAGAGTTATCTTTCCATGGAAGTACGATGCAGAATTGAGAGTCCTTACCCTCAGCTACATTTTTGGGTCCTCACATTGGCCTACAGGCCTGTCTGAATCACTTTTTTACTGCCTCCTCTTTATTTATCTTAGGTTTCTATCCTTTCACTGTCTGTCCCCACTGCCTGAGCTAAGGATCAGTGAGACAGGAGTGCTTGGGCCCTTAGGGACCAGACAAATTCTTCCTCCTACACTCTCCCCTGCCCCCAGTCTGCTTTTCCCCTCCAGATAGGATATGACCTGCCCTTTCTTTCTGGTGGGGATTTCCTCTAAGTCACTTCCTTCTTCTCTTCTGTAGACATCTTTGTTCTACATGGCCCTGCCTCCTTCATTAAGGCATTAAGTCTCGTGGCTTGGCCTTAATGGCAAACATGATTTATGGGGAGAATAAAAAAAACTTAGGTTCACAATTTTCAAGTTAATTACATTAGCATTTATAAAGCACTTCCTCCTTGGAAATTCTGCCTACTGTCCTGACATTTTTGGCATTTGCTGACTCACTTGGAGGAGAGTCCAGCAGCCTCCAGTGTGTGGTAAGGGGTGTGAACAGCCCTGGTGTCAACCTTCTTGGTTCAAGTTGGTTGACTGACAAAGGGAGCTTCTTCCATTCTGTGGAATACTATATATAAAATATTTGCCTGCTGCAAAATAAACTGAGTTTAACCTCCAATTCCCATAGAAACCCTAAGGGAAAGACAATCTTTTCTTTTCAGTCTGCCAGCTACCTTGTTTTCCTAAACTCCATACTTTAATTTCCTTTAGGGTCTTACTCAGATAGTCATGGCTTATTTCAAGACTAGCAAGGATCAAATGAATAAATGCAGACTTCATTTTTTTACCTTGCTTTTTGTCATATCTTTAGTTGGTACATGGACGTCTTAAGTGAATTTTACCTTATTAAGAGAAATTCCCATTTTTGTACAGAGTATCTTGTCTAATTTTGCACCTCTCTTATGGGATGTCCACTGTAAATATGATACCAATAGATCATTTTAAGCTGAACCTCAGGGAGTCTTGCTGCTTTTGAGCCTTGAGAATGGTTTATCCTGGAGACTCTTGATTATTCTTCATGAAAAATAATGATTACTCAAGAGCTTTCTCATTTTTTTTTTAGTTTATTGCTGAATATTTTTAGCCATGCATGATCTTGTATTTGTTGAATTCATGATACTCTGTCTTTTACCTCCCCATCAAACAATCAAATCATGCTTCAGGAATATGCCATCTGTCTTCCTTGCTGAAAGTTTGTGCTAGATAAAATCACTACATTTCTCTCTGGTGACAGGGACCATACAGAGGAAACTCTCCTTTCCTCTTTAGTTGACACAGGATGTTGGGAGCATGTTCATGAGCAGATGTATAGCATTTTGACAAAAGATGCATTTCTGAAAGTTGCCTCTTGGTTTCAAATCCTATGACATTATTTGTGTTGGACAGCTTTGTACATTACTTAAAAAATTCGTCAGGTCTACTTCTTACTTGAGCTACTTCTATCGCAGCTAGTTCCTGTAGACTTTAATCTGTTTCATGCAGGGCTTCTGGGCTCATGCCATGGTCATGCACCTCTAGTTTCTTGCCCTATGACTTCTCTGATACCACATAATGGGATACTGCTCTGTACATACAAATATACAACCCCAAAATTCAGAGGAATAAACTCTTACTTGAGCCACCCTTGACCAATGGGAGAGAAGAGCAGGTATATCCCTCTGCTTCATCTTTTATCCCCAGGACACTTCTGAAATAAGTCTCCTTGGAAAGTCATGGTGGATCAAGTACTGGCTGCTCATAGTAAAGGCCAAGTCAATAACAGAAGGCTTTGCTTTCTTTCTGTTTTGCTTTTCCTGTCCTGCAGTCTTGTTCCCTAGGAACCATATTCCAAAATAACCTACCTACAAGGAAGTTTTTGCCTCAGGTTCTGCTTTGGGAGGGAAACAAGGCTAAGATAATATCTTCTTTATAAAATAGGAGCTAGTATTTTCTCATTAAAGCCTACTAATAGAGAGTCAAACATATAGAGAAGAAGCATTTGAGAGTTTGGTGAATGTGTATGTATGCATGCATATGCCAGAGTGTGAAACTGCATTCCAAAGCCAGCTGTATTAGTTATTTGGTTTTCCACACAAAGAGATAGATAAGTGGGTTATCCAAAAATCTTTTATATTTAAAATTAAGATGTACACATTCCCCCCATTTACTAATAGTCAAAACTCATATTTCCTTTTCTATTCCTGGCTTCAAGTTCCTTCCAACTTGATACTTCTTTTATAACTTAAGATCCTGTAGTATAATCGTAGGGAAGAGATCTTAGAGAATCTACAAAGCAGATAACACACTTAACTGTAAAAGTTAAATTGGAATTATCTGCTGCTTGGGATAATACACATTTTATTCCTATTAATATGAATAATAAGGATTGACTGAATTGGTACTGGTGATAGAGAATATGATTTTCTTTTATTTAAAACTGGAAACCTGTTTAATTGGAAGTTCCTAATGGATTCATTGTCAAAATAGCTAATAGAAGGATGTTTAAGGGGTTAAAAGGAAAGGGGGTTAGAAGAACACCTTCTTAAGTAAAGCTAGGCCCATTCCAAATTCTAGAGCCTCATGACTGTGGAGGGGGAATCCTGAAAAACATTTACATAATCAATGTCTTGAGAAGGAAATTGTTTCTCTGCTGTGATATTGTGATTTATAATAAATATATATTTGGCCTTCATCCCATTCCTAGCATGGAGCTCCTAAAACCCTTGGAACTTACTAAGTGAAGAGAGAGAAAATTATGTTATGTTAATGATGTGACATTTGGAAAACCCCTAGGTGACCTAAGGATGGGGGCTTGTTGCCAGGAGAAACAATCTTGTGATTAGAGGGCTGGAACTTTCAGTCCCACTACCCACCCCCATATCCTCACCTCTGGAGAGGGGAGGGGGACTGGATATTGAATTCAATCACCAATGGCCAATGATTTAACCAACCATGCCTATGTAATGAAGTCCCCATAAAAACCCTAAAGGATGGGGTTTAGAGAGCTTCCTGATTGGTAAACACATGGAAGTCCTGGAATAGTGGTGCCCCCAAGAAAGAGCATGGAAGCCCTGAACCCCTTGCCATGTACTTTGCCTATGTTCTTCATCTGGCTGTTCATCTGTATCCTTTAAAATATCCTTTATAATAAACTGGTAAAATAAGTAAATTTCTGAGTCCTATGAACTGATCGATCAAATTACTTGAACCCAAAGAGGGGGTGATGGAAACCTCTTATCTAGTGGGCCAGAGGCCCAGGTGACAGCCTGGACTTGCCATTGGCATCTGAGGTTAGGGGAGGGAGGTGCAGTCTCATAGGACTAAGCCCTTAACCTGGGGGATCTGACACTATGTCCAGGTAGATAGTGTCAGAATTGAGTTAACTTGTAGGACACCCAGTCAGTGTCTGCTGAGAATTGCTCGGTGGTGTTTGAAAGAACACACATTGGACCAGCCCAATGGAATTGGAAAATAGAATCCCATCAAAATCTCAAAGGAACAGCTATGTTATAAGAGAGTTTTGGGGGAGGGGATCCCTAAAAATTTGCTGTCTTCTAGGGTTGCTGAGGCTGGGGTTCTAGTCACTTGATAGCATGCTTCAAGTGATTTTTGTCCTATTATTGCTCATTTCTGAGTAACTGGTAGATATCATGTGGTTCTGGTTTCTTTTTCCTTTGCTAGGACACGCAAAAGTAAGAGAAAACCTGGACTCACCCTCTTTCTTGTGGTTGCATTATGTGGGTAATTAGTAATTGTGGAATCTCTTTAATATTTTTAAAAAATAAATTTATTTATTTTATTTTATTTATATTGGGCTGTGTTGGGTCTTCGTTGCTGTGTGGGGGCTTTCTCTAGTTGTGGCGAGCGAGGGCTACTCTTTGTTGTGGTGCACGGGTTTCTCATTGCAGTGGCTTCTCTTTGTTGCGGAGCATGGGCTCTAGGCACACGGGCTTCAACAGTTGTGGCACGCAGGCTCTAGAGCGCAGGCTCAGTAGCTGTGGCATGTGGGCTTGGTTGTTCCTTGGCATGTGGGATCTTCCCGGACCAGGGCTCGAACCCATGTCCCCTGCATTGGGAGGAGGATTCTTAAACACTGCACCACCAGGGAAGTCCCTCTTTAATCTTCTGTTCAAGTTTGATAATTTTATTTGCTTTGGTGAATCATAAGCAGCCATGATTGCACATGTTCCCTTTTGCAATCTTTCAACAATATACCAGTTGAATAAAGAATTTCAGAAGTTGATTGTAGTAATTAAAACTATTTTGGTTGCAAATGACAGAAAGCCAAGTGATAGTTGTTGAAGCAAGTATGTTGTGGTGTCTCACAGATCTCAAGGGCAGGCCTCTCTCTTAACATTTTTCACGTTGATGTCTTTATTTTTCTACCTCATTTCCCTCTTCCTCACTCCTTCAGCTGGCTTGCTGTGCTTGCATGGGAAGAAAACATGGCAGTCAACAGGACCTACCTGACCTTTTCATTTAAAGCTTCAGTCACCTGGGAAGAGATGGACTCTCCTCATTTCAGTTACAAAATCCTGGCAAAGGACTTGGAATGGCCCAGCTTGGATCAAATGCTCACTCTGGAACCAATCTGCTTGCTAGGTCACGTTCTGGAAGGTGATTGGCCCAGATATCTTGTCCTGGACCAGCTAACTATGGCCACGGTACATTTTGTACAAGATGTTTGGTCCAGAGGTTACTATGTTGATAAAACAGGGAAGAAGAGGGAGAAGAGGCTATTTTCAGAAGAAAGCAGGGGAGCGGTAGAGGTGGCTCCATGTAGTTGAAGTAATAATTATTCATTACACTGACCCCTTAGCATCAATTTAAGGAAAATTTCACATAAAATACCAAATCGTTTTTGGTGCTGGCAATATTAAATGGTTCCTTGAGAAAAACATGGATGTTTTAAAAATATGTAGTTCCTACTTATGACATGGATAAAGATAATGTAATAATTCAGTCATAATATCTAGTTTATTAAAAATATGTAAATATTGGAATGTTGATGGAGTATTGGAATGCAATGAAAATGAAATATAAAATCATTATAATATGGCTTAGTTCCCCCAGCTACTGAAATGTTCCTTCAATTGAATGTGTATTTAGTTTTATTTGTTGTTATTTGTTAATTGTGTAAATAATAAGTGATTAAGCAGTCTAGCTCTGGGGGTAATTTGCTTGGTTTGGTATTTTTCTTTGCCACTTACTAGCTGTATGGCCTTGGAAAAATTACATAATCTCCCTATGCCTCAGATTATTCACCTGTAAAGTGGGAGCAATAATTGTGACCTTTTCATAGGTTGTTATGACTATAAAATTAGTTATACATGCAGAGTGCTTAGAACATGTGCCTGGCATGTAGTCAGCATTCAGTTAATGTTCACTATTAATATTAGAATACTCTTTGAGAATTATTAATTTCTTCAAGACTATAAGAGATTGATACAAATGGACTTTCTTGCATACTTTTTTGAATTTCATTGAAATGATAAAATGGACTCTTTGCAGAAAGTTCGTGAGCTCTATCTTTCAGAAAAATACAAAGTAGGGGTCAGTGGTCATGCTTTGAAGACTTGAGACATATTCTGCACTAGGTGTCCATTAAGACTTTTCATAAATGTTTCATTTCATAGATGTTCCAGCACCCTCTCCTCTGAGCACAAGGTAGTATTTTATTTTCCACTTACTGGAAGTTAAGTGACCTGCTCTGGCAATGATTTCTTGGCGTAGAAACTTTGAGTCAGGGTACATGTTGCCTCACTTCCTTTTCCTTCTAGCATGACAACTGGCAACTTCTAAGATGAGGGCTTCTCCATTAACCTGATTCATTAGCCTGTCAATCCCTGATTGACAACTCACAATGGACATGTAGTATGAACAACAAAGAAATTTTTGTTATGTTAAACAACTGAAATTTTGCTATTTAGATTCCAGTGCAGCTCAAGACCTCCAAATAAGGCGTCTGAAAAGGAGGGTATATCCAGGCATTAGGTCTGGCTGGGCTGCTTCTCCTTTGGCTATATTTCATTCAGGAATGAACATCTGCATAATTAGGATATCAATTTCAAATAACATCACATTACTAAGAACAGATGTTTTACTGCAGGACAAAAACACCCACATTTTGTGCAATGATGCTGTTATTATTTAAAACTCTGGCATCAATTGAAAATGTATATTAAAGTAATAAATTTCTAACCCAGCCTCACAAAAGCAGAGCTCATTTTTAAGGCTGCCATCTCTGTTTGCTTGGTAAAGCCCATACATCCATCATTCCAACACTTCCAAATACTGGTATTGATAAAGTGTCTTTCATTGTTCTGTGTAGTTTTAACTATCCATTTCATCTATTTCTTTTACTGCTGTAATTTATAAATGACCTGATATTTTCTATCCAAAAATTCTTTCAAATTAAGTCATTTGGTGTTTTCTTATCCATCTTGAATCTGAAGAAGCACAGTTTATTTGGCCCTTTAAAATAGTGTTTCCTGTTATTCCTGAGCTAGAAATTAGCATACAGTTGGGTAAAGAACCAGATTCAACTAGTGGAGATTTTGTTTTGCTGATGCTGGAGTTTTACTGTACATTTCCTCCACATTCAACTGGCCAACAAAATCATTTTCGTGTTTTCCCTCAGAAATGTCTCTCCTTTTTATTTTTTTAATGAAAAGACACTTCATTTATTAAGACTCTATTATCTAATAATCTTAACTGTATTTTTCTTTAACATAGAATAGGCTGTTCTTATCATTTGCTTTTTTTAACTAAAAAAAAATTTTAAATCTTTATTGGAGTATAATTTCTTTACAACGGTGTGTTAGTTTCTGCTGTATAACAAAGTGAAACAGCTATACATATACATACTTCCCCATCTCTTCCCTCTTGTGTCTCCCTCCCACCATCCCTATCCCACCCCTCTAGGTGGTCACAAAGCACTGAGATGATCTCCCGGTGCTATGCAGCTGCTTCCCACTAGCTATCTATTTTACATTTGGTAGTGTATATATGTACATGCCACTCTCTCACTTTGTCCCAGCTTACCCTTCCCCCACCCCATATCCTCAAGTCCATTCCCTAGTAGGTCTGCATCTTTATTCCCATCTGGCCCCTAGGTTCTTCATGACCAATTTTTTTTTTTTTAGATTCCATACATATGTGTTAGCTTTTTTTTTTAACATCTTTATTGGGGTATAATTGCTTTACAATGGTGTGTTAGTTTCTGCTTTATAACAAAGTGAATCAGTCATACATAAACATATGTTCCCATATGTCTTCCCTGTTGCGTCTCCCTCCCTCCCACCCTCCCTATCCCACCCCTCCAGGCTGTCACAAAGCACCGAGCCAATATCCCTGTGCCATGCGGCTGCTTCCCACTAGCTATCTACCTTACTACGTTTGTTAGTGTGTATATGCCCATGACTCTCTCTCGCCCTGTCACAGCTCACCCTTCCCCCTCCCCATAAGCTCAAGTCCGTTCTCTAGGAGGTCTGCATCTTTATTCCTGCTTTACCCCTAGGTTCTTCATGACATTTTTTTCCTTATGTTCCATATATATGTGTTAGCATACGGTATTTGTCTTTTTCTTTCTGACTTACTTCACTCTGTATGACAGACTCTAGGTCTATCCACCTCATTACAAATAGCTCAATTTCGTTTCTTTTTATAGCTGAGTAATATTCCATTGTATATATGTGCCACATCTTCTTTATCCATTCATCCGATGACGGGCACTTAGGTTGTTTCCATCTCCGGGCTATTGTAAATAGAGCTGCAATGAACATTTTGGTACATGACTCTTTTTGAATTTTGGTTTTCTCAGGGTATATGCCCAGTAGTGGGATTGCTAGCTCGTATGGTAGTTCTATTTTTAGTTTCTTAAGGAACGTCCATACTGTTCTCCATAGCATCTGTATCAATTTACATTCCCAACAGTGCAAGAGTGTTCCCTTTTCTCCACACCCTCTCCAGCATTTATTGTTCCTAGATTTTTTGATGATGGCCATTCTGACTGGTGTGAGATGATATCTCATTGTAGTTTTTTTTTTTATATCGTTATTGGAGTATAATTGCTTTACAATGGTGTGCTAGTTTCTGCTTTATAACAAAGTGAATCAGTTATACATATACATATGTTCCCCTATCTCTTCCCTCTTGCATCTCCCTCCCTCCCACCCTCCCTATCCCACACATCCAGGTGGTCACAAAGCACCAAGCTGATCTCCCTGTGCTATGCGGCTGCTTCCCACCAGCTATCTATTTTACGTTTGGTAGTGTATATATGTCCATTCCACTCTCTCGCTTTGTCACAGCTCACCCTTCCCCCTCCCCATATCCTCAAGTCCATTCTCTAGTAGGTCTGTGTCTTTATTCCTGTCTTACCCCTAGGTTCTTCATGACATTTTTCCCCCTTAAATTCCATATATATGTGTTAGCATACAGTATTTGTCTTTCTCGTTCTGACTTACTTCACTCCGTATGACAGACTCTAGGTCTATCCACCTCATTACAAATAGCTCAATTTCGTTTCTTTTTATGGCTGAGTAATATTCCATTGTATATATGTGCCACATCTTCTTTATCCATTCATCCGATAATGGACACCTAGGTTGTTTCCATCTCCGGGCTATTGTAAATAGAGCTGCAATGAACATTTTGGTACATGACTCTTTTTGAATTTTGGCTTTCTCAGGGTATATGCCCAATAGTGGGATTGCTGGGTCATATGGTAGTTCTATTTGTAGTTTTGAAAGCAACCTCCATACTGTTGTCCATAGTGGCTGAACCAATTCACATTCCCACCAGCAGTGCAAGAGTGTTCCCTTTTCTCCACACCCTCTCCAGCATTTATTGTTTCTAGATTTTTTGATGATGGCCTTTCTGACTGGTGTGAGATGATATCTCATTGTAGTTTTGTTTTGCATTTCTCTAATGATTAATGATGTTGAGCATTCTTTCATGTGTTTGTTGGCAGTCTGAATATCTTCTTTGGAGTAATGTCTATTTAGGTCTTCTGCCCATTTTTGGATTGGGTTGTTTGTTTATTTGTTATTGAACTGCATGAGTTGCTTATAAATTTGGAGATTAATCCTTTGTCTGTTGCTTCATTTGCAAATATTTTCTCACATTCTGAGGATTGTCTTTTGGTCGTGTTTATGGTTTCCTTTGCTGTGAAAAGCTTTGAAGTTTCATTAGGTCCCATTTGTTTATTTTTGTTTTTATTTCCATTTCTCTGGGAGGTGGGTCAAAAAGGATCTTGCTGTGATTTATGTCATAGAGTGTTCTGCCTATGTTTTCCTTTAAGAGTTTGATAGTGTCTGGCCTTACATTTAGATCTTTAATCCATTTTGAGCTTATTTTTGTGTATGGTGTTAGGGAGTGATCTAATCTCATACTTTTACATGTACCTGTCCAGTTTTCCCAGCACCACTTATTGAAGAGGCTGTCCTTTCTTCACTGTACATTCCTGCCTCCTTTATCTCTGGGCTTTCTATCCTGTTCCATTGTTCTATCTTTCTGTTTTTGTGGCAGTACCATACTCCCTTGATTACTGTAGCTTTGTAGTATAGTCTGACGTCTGGGAGCCTGATTCCTCCAGCTTCATTTTTCGTTCTCAATATTGCTTTAGCTATTCGGGGTCTTTTGTGTTTCTATACAAATTGTGAAATTTTTTGTTCTAGTTCTGTGAAAAATGCCATTGGTAGTTTGATAGGGATTGCATTGAATCTGTAGATTGCTTTGGGTAATAGAGTCCTTTTCACAACGTTGATTCTTCCAATCTAACAACATGGTATATCTCTCCATCTATTTGTATCATCTTTAATTTCTTTCATCAGTGTCTTATAATTTTCTGCATACAGGTCTTTTGTCTCCTTAGGTAGGTTTATTCCTAGATATTTTATTCTTTTTGTTGCAGTGGTAAATGGGAGTGTTTTCTTGATTTCACTGTCAAATTTTTCATCATTAGTGTATAGGAATGCCAGAGATTTCTGTGCATTTATTTTGTATCCTGCTACTTCACCAAATTCATTGATTAGTTCTGGTAGTTTTCTGGTAGCGTCTTTAAGATTCTCTATGTATTGTATCATGTCATCTGCAAACAGTGACAGCTTTACTTCTTCTTTTCTGATTTGGATTCCTTTTCGTCTCTGATTGCTGTGGCTAAAACCTCCAAAACTATGTCAAATAATAGTGGTGAGAGTGGGCAACCTTGTCTTGTTCCTGATCTTAGTGGAAATGCTTTCAGTTTTTCACCATTGAGCATGATGTTGGCTGTGGGTTTGTCATATACGGCCGTTATTATGTTGAGGAAAGTTCCCTCTATGCCTACTTTCTGCAGGGTTTTTATCATAAATGGGTGTTGAATTTTGTCAAAAGCTTTCTCTGCATCTATTGAGATGATCATATGGTTTTTCTCCTTCAATTTGTTAATATGATATATCACGTTGATTGATTTGCATATATTGAAGAATCCTTGCATTCCTGGTATAAACCGCACTTGATCATGGTGTATGATCCTTTTAATGTGCTGTTGGATTCTGTTTGCTAGTATTTTGTTGAGGATTTTTGCATCTATGTTCATCAGTGATATTGGTCTGTAGTTTTCTTTCTTTGTGACATCCTTGCCTGGTTTTGGTATCAAGGTGATGGTGGCCTCGTAGAATGAATTTGGGAGTGTTCCTCCCTCTGCTATATTTTGGAAGAGTTTGACAAGGATAGGTGTTAGCTCTTCGCTAAATGTTTGATGGAATTCGCCTGTGAAGCCATCTGGTCCTGGGCTTTTGTTTGTTGGAAGATTTTTAATCACAGTTTCAATTTCAGTGCTTGTGATTGGTCTGTTCATATTTTCTCTTTCTTCCTGATTCAGTCTTGGCAGGTTGTGCTTTTCTAAGTATTTGTCCATTTCTTCCAGGTTGTCCATTTGATTGGCATAGAGTTCCTTGTAGTAATCTCTCATGATCTTTTGTATTTCTGCAGTGTCAGTTGTTACTTCTCCTTTTTCATTTCTAATTCTATTGATTTGAGTTTTCTCCCTTTTTGTCTTGATGAGTCTGGCTAATGTTTTATCAATTTTGTTTATCTTCTCAAAGAACCAGATTTTAGTTTTATTGATCTTTGCTATCATTTCCTTCATTTCTTTTTCATTTATTTCTGATCTGATGTTTATGATTTCTTTCCTTCTGCTAACTTTGGGGTTTTTTGTTCTTCTTTCTCTAATTGCTTTAGGTGCAAGATTAGGTTTTTTATTCGAGATATTTCCTGTTTCTTATGGTAGGATTGTATTGCTATAAACTTCCCTCTTAGAACTGCTTTTGCTGCAACCCATAGGTGTTGGGTCGTCGTGTCTCCAGTTTCATTTGTTTCTAGGTATTTTTTAACTTCCTCTTTGATTTCTTCAGTGATCACTTCGTTATTAAGTAGTGTATTGTTTAGCCTCCATGTGTTTGTATTTTTTACAGGTCTTTTCCTGTAATTTATATCTAGTCTCATAGCGCTGTGGTCGGAAAGGATAGTTGATACAATTTCATTTTTCTTAAATTTACCAAGGCTTGATTTGTGACCCAAGATATGATGTATCATGGAGAATGTCCCATGAGCACTTGAGAAAAATGTGTATTCTGTTATTTTTGGATGGAATGTTCTATAAATACCAATTAAGTCCATCTTGTTTAACGTATAATTTAAAGCTTGTGTTTCCTTATTTATATTCATTTTGGATGATCTGTCCATTGGTGAAAGTGGGGTGTTAAAGTCCCCTGCTATGAATGTGTTACTGTCGATTTCCCCTTTTATGGCTGTTAGTATTTGCCTTATGTATTGAGGTGCTCCATGTTGGGTGCATAAATACTTACAATTGTTATATCTACTTCTTGGATCAATCCCTTGATCATTATGTATTGTCCTTCTTTCTCTCTTGTAATAGTCTTTATTTTAAAGTCTATTTTGTCTGATATGAGAATTGCTGCTCCAGCTTTCTTTTGGTTTGCATTTGCATGAAATATCTTTTTCCATCCCCTTACTTTCAGTCTGTATGTGTCTCTAGGTCTGAAGTGGGTCTCTTGTAGACAGCATATATATGGGTCTTGTTTTTGTTTCCATTCAGCCAGTCTGTGTCTTTTGGTGGCAGCATTTAATTCATTTACATTTAAGGTAATTATCGTTATGTATGTTCCTATTCCCATTTTCTTAATTGTTTTGGGTTTTTTTATTATAGGTCTTTTCCTTTTCTTGTGTTTCTTGCCTAGAGAAGGTCCTTTAGCATTTGTTGTAAAGCTGGTTTGGTGGTGCTGAACTGTCTCGGCTTTTGCTTGTCTGTAAAGGTTTTAAATTCTCCATCAAATCTGAATGAGATCCTTGCTTGGTAGAGTAATCCTGGTTGTAGGTTTTTCTCCTTCATCACTTTAAATATGTCCTGCCAGTCCCTTCTGGCTTGCAGAGTTTCTGCTGAAAGATCAGCTGTTAACCTTATGGGGATTCCCTTGTGTGTTATTTGTTGTTTTCCCCTTGTTGCTTTTAATATGTTTTCTTTGTAGTTAATTTTTGACAGTTTGATTAATATGTGTCTTGGCATGTTTCTCCTTGGATTTATCCTGTATGGGACTCTCTGTGCTTCCTGGACTCGATTTACTCTTTCCTTTCCCATATTAGGGGAGTTTTCAACTATAATCTCTTCAAATATTTTCTCAGTCCCTTTCTTTTTCTCTTCTTCTTCTGGAACCCCTATATTTTGAATGTTGGTGCGTTTAATGTTGTCCCAGAGGTCTCTGAGACTGTCCTCAATTCTTTTCATCCTCTTTCTTTATTTAGCTCTGCAGTAGTTATTTCCACTATTTTATCTCCAGGTCACTTATCCGTTCTTCTGCCTCAGTAATTCTGCTATTGATTCTATCTAGAGTATTTTCAATTTTATTTATTGTGTTGTTCATCATTGCTTGTTTCATCTTTAGTTCTACTAGGTGCTTGTTAAATGTTTCTTGCATTTTGTCTATTCTATTTCCAAGATTTTGGATCATCTTTACTATCATTATTCTGAATTCTTGTTCAGGTAGACTGCCTATTTCCTCTTCATTTGTTAGGTCTGGTGGGTTTTTATTGTGCTCCTTCATCTGCTGTGTGTTTTTCTGTCTTCTCAATTTGCTTATCTTACTATGTTTGGGGTCTCCTTTTTGTAGGCTGTAGGTTCGTAGTTCCTGTTTTTTTTTTGTCTGTTCCCAGTGACTAAGGTTGGTTCAGTGGGTTGTGTAGGCTTTCTGGTGAAGTGGACTAGTGCCTGTGTTCTGATGGATGAGGCTGGATCTTGTCTTTCTAGTTGGCAGGTCCACGTTTGGTGGTGTGTTTTGGGGTATCTGTGGACTTACTATGATTTTAGGTAGCCTCTCTGCTAATGGGTGTGGTTTTGTTCTTGTCTTGCTAGTTGTTTGGCATGGGGTGTCCAGCAGTGTAGCTTGCTCATCGTTGAATGAAGCTGGGTGCTGGTGTTGAGTTGGAGATCTCTCGGAGATTTTCGCCATTTGATATTTTGTGGATCTGGGAGGTGTCTTGTAGACTAGTGTCCTGAAGTTGTCTCTCCCACCTCTGAGGCTCAGCACTGACTCCTGGCTGCAGCACCTAGAGCCTCTCATCCACACGGCTCAGAATAAAAGGGGGAAAAATTGAAAGAAAGAAAGAAAGAAAGAAAGAAAGAAAGAAAGAAAGAAAGAAGGAAAGAAAGAAAGAAAGAAACAAAGGAAGGAAGGAAGGACGTAAGAATGGAAGGAGGGAGGCTGGGAGGGAAGGAAGGGAGGACGGAAGGAAGGAAGAAAGAAAGAAAGAGGAAAGAGGGTAAAATAAAGTAAAGTAAGATAAAATAAAATAAATTTATTAGGGCTTCCCTGGTGACGCAGTGGTTGAGAGTCCGCCTGCCGATGCAGGGGACACAGGTTTGTGTTCCGGTCCGGGAAGATCCCACATGCTGCGGAGCGGCTGGGCCCGTGAGCCATGGCCGCTGAGCTTGCACGTCTGGAGTCTGTGCTCCGCAATGGGAGAGGCCACAACAGTGAGAGGCCCGTGTACCGTAAAAATAAATAAATAAATAAATTTATTAAAATAAAATATAATTATTAAGAAAAAGCTTTTTAAAAAAATGGACGGTTAGAACCCTAGGACAAATGGTGACTGCAAAGCTATACAGACAAAATCTCACACAGAAGCATACACATACACTCACAAAAGCAGGAAAAGGGGAAAAAAAAATTAAATCTTGCTCTCAAAGTGCACCTCCTCAATTTGGGATGATTCATTGTCTATTCATGTATTCCAGAGATGCAGGGTACATCAAGTTGATTGTGGAGCTTTAATTCAGTGCTTCTGAGGCTGCTGGGAGATATTTCCCTTTCTCTTCTTCGTTCGCACAGCTCCCGGGGCTCAGCTTTGGATTTGGCCCTGCCTATGCATGTAGGTCACCGGAGGGCGTCTGTTGTTCGCTCAGATAGGACAGGGTTAAAGGAGCAGCTGCTTCGGGGACTCTGGCTCACTCAGGCGGTGGGGAGGGAGGGGTGCGGATGCAGGGCGAGCCTGCGGTGGCAGAGGCCGGAGGGACATTGTACCACCCTGTGGCACGCCATGCATTCTCTCGGGGAAGTTGTCCCTGTATCCCAAGACCCTGGCAGTGGCGGGCTACACAGGCTCCCCAGAAGGGAGGTGTGGATAGTGACCTGTGCTCGCACACAGGCTTCTTGGTGGCGGCAGCAGCAGCCTTAGCGTCTCATGCCCATCTCTGGGGTCCGCGCTGTTAGCCGCGGCTAGTGCCCCCTCTGGAGCTCCTTTAAGCAGTGCTCTTAATCCTCTCTCCTCGCGCACCAGGAAACAAAGAGGGAAGAAAAAGTCTCTTGCCTCTTCAGCAGGTCTAGACTTTTCCGGACTCCCTCCCGGCTAGCTGTGGTGCACTAACCCCCTGCAGGCTGTGTTCACGCCGCCAACCCCAGAACTCTCCCTGCGCTCCGATCGAAGCCCGAGCCTCAGTTCCCAGCCCCCGCCTGCCCTGGCGGGTGAGCAGACAAGCCTCTCGGGCTGGTGAGTGCCGGTCGGCCCCGATCCTCTGTGCGGGAATCTCTCTGCTTTGCCCTCCGCACCCCTGTTGCTGTGCTCTCCTCCACGGCTCCAAAGCTTCCCTCTTCTGCCACCCACAGTCTCCGCCCGTGAAGGGGCTTCCTAATGTGTGGAAACTTTTCCTCGTTCACAGCTCCCTCCCGCTGGTGCAGGTCCCGTCCCTATTCTTTTGTCTCTGTTTATTCTTTTTTCTTTTGCCCTACCGAGATACGTCAGGAGTTTCTTGCCTTTTGGGAGGTCTGAGGTCTTCTGCCAGCGTTCAGTAGGTGTTCTGTAGGAGTTGTTCCACGTGTATATGTATTTCTGGTGTATCTGTGGGGAGGAAGGTGATCTCCGCGACTTATTCTTCTGCCATCTTTCCGATTCCCAGCCCCTCATTGTAGTTTTTGGAGATATGACTATGAGATTTATTTATTTATTTATTTATTTATTTTTAACATCTTTATTGGGGTATAATTGCTTTACAATGGTGTGTTAGTTTCTGCTTTATAACAAAGTGAATCAGTCATACATAAACATATGTTCCCATATGTCTTCCCTGTTGCGTCTCCCTCCCTCCCACCCTCCCTATCCCACCCCTCCAGGCTGTCACAAAGCACCGAGCCAATATCCCTGTGCCATGCGGCTGCTTCCCACTAGCTATCTACCTTACTACATTTGTTAGTGTGTATATGCCCATGACTCTCTCTCGCCTTGTCACAGCTCACCCTTCCCCCTCCCCATAACCTCAAGTCCGTTCTCTAGGAGGTCTGCATCTTTATTCCTGCTTTACCCCTAGGTTCTTCATGACATTTTTTTCCTTATGTTCCATATATATGTGTTAGCATACGGTATTTGTTTTTTTCTTTCTGACTTACTTCACTCTGTATGACAGACTCTAGGTCTATCCACCTCATCACAAATAGCTCAATTTCGTTTCTTTTTATGGCTGAGTAATATTCCATTGTATATATGTACCACATCTTCTTTATCCATTCATCCGATGATGGGCACTTAGGTTGTTTCCATCTCCGGGCTATTGTAAATAGAGCTGCAATGAACATTTTGGTACATGAGTCTTTTTGAATTTTGGTCTTCTCAGGGTATATGCCCAGTAGTGGGATTGCTGGGTCATATGGTAGTTCTATTTGTAGTTTTTTAAGGAACCTCCATACTGTTGTCCATAGTGGCTGAACCAATTCACATTCCCACCAGCAGTGCAAGAGTGTTCCCTTTTCTCCACACCCTCTCCAGCATTTATTGTTTCTAGATTTTTTGATGATGGCCATTCTGACTGGTGTGAGATGATATCTCATTGTAGTTTTGATTTGCATTTCTCTAATGATTAATGATGGTGAGCATTCTTTCATGTGTCTGTTGGCAATCTGTATATCTTCTTTGGAGAAATGTCTATTTAGGTCTTCTGCCGATTTTTGGATTGTGTTGTTTGCTTTGCTAATGTTGAGCTGCATGAGCTTCTTGAAAATTTTGGAGATTAATCCTTTGTCAGTTGCTTCATTTGCAAATATTTTCTCCCATTCTGAGCGTTGTCTTTTTCTCTTGTTTATGGTTTCCTTTGCTGTGCAAAAGCTTTTCAGTTTCGTTAGGTGCCATTTTTTAATTTTTGTTTTGATTTCCATTTCTCTAGGAGGTGGTTCAAAAAGGATCTTGCTGTGATTTATGTCATAGAGTGTTCTGCCTATGTTTTCCTCTAACAGTTTGACAGTGAGTGACCTTACATTTAGGTCTTTAATCAATTTTGAGTTTATTTTTGTGTATGGTGCTAGGGAGTGTTCTAGTTTCATACTGTTACATGTAGCTGTCCAGTTTTCCCAGCACCACTTATTGAAGAGACTGTCTTTTCTCCACTGTATATTCTTGCCTCCTTTATCAAAGATAAGGTGACCATATGTGCATGGGTTTATCTCTGGGCTTTCTATCCTATTCTGTTGATCTATACTTCTGTTTCTGTGCCTGTACTATACTGTCTTGGTTACTGTAGCTTAGTAGTATAGTCTGAAGTCAGAGAGCCTGATTCCTCCAGCTCCATTTTTTGTTCTCAATATAGCTTTGGCTATTCAGGGTCTTTTGTGTTTCCATACAAATTGTGAAATTTTTTGTTCTAGTTCTGTGAAAAATGCCAGTGGTAGTTTGATGGGGACTGCACTGAATCTGTTGATTGCTTTGGGTAATAGAGTCATTTTCACAATGTTGATTCTTTCAATTGAAGAACATGGTGTATCTCTCCATCTATGTGTATCATCTTTAATTTCTTTCATCAGTGTCTTATAATTTTCTGCATACAGGTCTTTTGTCTCCTTAGGTAGGTTTATTCCTAGATATTTTATTTTTTTTGTTGCAATGGCAAATGGGAGGGTTTCCTTAATATCACTTTCAGATTTTTCATCATTAGTGTATAGGAATGGTAGAGATTTCTGTGCATTAATTTTGTATCCTGCTACTTTACCAAGTTCATTGATTAGCTCTAGTAGTTTTCTGGTAGCATCTTTATGATTCTCTATGTATAGTATCATGTCATCTTCAAACAGTGACAATTTTACTTCTTCTTTTCCAATTTGGATTCATTTTATTTCTTTTTCTTCACCGATTGCTGTGGCTGAAACTTCCAAAACTTCGTTGAATAATAGTGATGAGAGTGGGCAACCTTGTCTTTTTCCTGATTTTAGTGGAAATTTTTGAAGTTTCAATTGAAAACATTTTTCAAAATTTTCACCATTGAGGACGTTATTGGCTGTGGGTTTGTCATATATGGCCTTTATTATGTTGAGGAAAGTTCCCTCTATGCTTACTTTCTGCAGGGTTTTTATCATAAATGGGTGTTTAATTTTGTCCAAAGCTTTCTCTGCATCTATTGAGACGATCATTGGGTTTTTCTCCTTCAATTTGTTAATATGGTGTATCACGTTGATTGATTTGCGTATATTGAAGAATCCTTGCCTTCCTGGGATAAACCCAACTTGATCATGGTGTATGATCCTTTTAATGTGCTGTTGGATTCTGTTTGCTAGTATTTTGTTGAGGATTTTTGCATCTATATTCATCAGTGATATTGACCTGTAGTTTTCTTTCTTTGTGACGTCTTTGTCTGGTTTTGGTATCAGAGTGATGGTGGCCTCATAGAATGAGTTTGGGAGTGTTCCTTCCTCTGCTGTATTCTGGAAGGGTTTGAGAAGGAGAGTTGTTAGCTCTTCTATAAATGTTTGAAAGAATTCGCCTGTGAAGCCGTCTGGTCCTGGGCTTTTGTTTTTGGAAGATTTTTAATCACAGTTTGAACTTCATTGCTTGTGATTGGTCTGTTCATATTTTCTATTTCTTCCTGATTCAGTCTTGGCAGGTTGTGCATTTCTAAGTATTTGTCCATTTCTTCCAGATTGTCCATTTTATTGGCATAGAGTTGCTTATAGTAATCTTTCATGATCCTTTGTATTTCTGCAGTGTCAGTTGTTACGTCTTCTTTTTCATTTCTAATTCTATTGGTTTGAGTCGTCTCCCTTTTTTTCTTGATAAGTCTGGCTAATGGCTTATCAATTTTGTTTATCTTCGCAAGGAACCAGCTTTAACTGTTATTGATCATTGCTATGACTTCCTTCACTGCTTTTTCATTTATTTCTGATCTGATCTTTATGATACATTTCCTTCTGCTTACTTTGGGTTTTTTTTGTTCTTCTTTCTCTAATTGCTTTAGGTTTAAGGTTGGGTTCTTTATTTGAAATGTTTCTTGTTTCTTAAGGTAGTATTGTATTGCTGTAAACTTCCCTCTTTGAACTGCTTTTGCTGCATCCCATAGGTTTTGTGTCGTGTTTTTATTGTCATTTGTTTCTAGGTATTTTCTGATTTCCTCTTTGATTTCTTCAGTGATCTCTTGGTCATTCAGTAGTGTGTTGTTTACCTTTTATGTGTTTGTATTTCTTACAGATTTTTTCCTGTAATAGATATCTAGTCTCATAGCGTTGTGATCAGAAAAGATACTTGATACGATTTCTATTTTCTTAAATTTACCAAGGCTTGATTTGTGACCTAAGATATGATCTATCCTGGAGAAAGTTCCATGAGCACTTGAAAAGAATGTGTATTCTGTTGCTTTTGGATGGAATGTCCTATAAATATGAATTAAGTCCATATTGTTTAATGTATCATTTAAAGCTTGTGTTTCCTTATTTATTTTCATTTTGGATGACCTGTCCATTCGCGAAAGTCGGGTGCTAAAGTCCCCTACTATGGTTGTGTTACTGTCGATTTCCCCTTTTATGGCTGTTAGTATTTGCCTTATGTATTGAGGTGCTCCTATGTTGGGTGCATAAATATTTACAATTGTTACATCTTCTTGGATTTATCCCTTGATCATTATGTAGTGTCCTTCTTTGTCTCTTGTAATAGTCTTTATTTTAAAGTCTGTTTTGTCTGATATGAAAATTTTTACTGCAACTTTCTTTTGGTTTCCATTTGCATGGAATATCTTTTTCCATCCCCTCACTTTCAGTCTGTATGTGTCCCTAGGTCTGAAGTGGGTCTCTTGTAGACAGCATATATATGGGTCTTGTTTTTGTAGCCATGCAGCCAATCTATGTCTTTTGGTGGAGCTTTTAATCCATTTACATTTAAGGTAATTATCGATATGTATTTTTCTATTACCATTTTCTTAATTGTTTTGGGTTTATTATTATTGGTCTTTTCCATCTCTCTGTTTCCTGCCTAGAGAAGTTCCTCTAGCATTTGTTGTAAAGCTGGTTTGGTGGTGCTGAATTCTCCTGGCTTTTGCTTGTCTGTAAAGGTTTTAATTTCTCCATCAAATATGAATGAGATCCTTTCTGGGTAGAGTAATCTTGGTTGTAGATTTTTCTCCTTCATCACTTTAAATATGTCCTGCCACTCACTTCTGGCTTGCATAGATTCTGATGAAAGATCAGCATTTAACCTTATGGGGATTCCCTTGTGTGTTATTTGTTGTTTTTCCCTTGGTGCTTTTAATATGTTTTCTTTGTATTTAATTTTTGACAGTTTGATTAATATGTGTCTTGGTGTGTTTCTCCTTCGATTTATTCTGTATGGGACTCTCTGTGCTTCCTGGACTTGAATAACTATTTCCTTTCCCATATTAGGGAAGTTTTCAACAATAATCTCTTCAAATATTTTCTCAGTCCTCCTCTTCTTCTCTTCTTCTTCTGGGACCCCTATAATTTGAATGTTCATGCATTTAATGTTGTTCCAGAGGTCTCTGAGGCTGTCCTCCGTTCTTTCCATTCTTTTATCTTTATTCTGCTCTGCAGTAGTTATTTCCACTACTTTATCTTCCAGGTCACTTATCCATTCTTATGCCTCAGTTATTCTGCTCTTGATCCCTTCTAGAGCATTTTAAATTTAATTTATTGTGTTGTTTATCATTGTTTGTTTGCTCTTTAGTTCTTCTAGGTCCTTGTTAAAAGTTTCTTGTATTTTCTCCATTGTATTTCCAAGATTTTGGATCATCTTTACTATCATTATTCTGAATTCTATTTCAGGTAGACTGCCTATTTCCTCTTCATTTGTTAGGTCTGGTGGGTTTTTGCCTTGCTCCTTCATCTGCTATGTGTTTCTCTATCTTCTCATTTTGTTTACCTTACTGTGTTTGGGGTCTCCTTTCTGCAGCCTGCAGGTTCATAGTTCCCATTGTTTTTGGTGTCTGTCCCCAGTGGCTAATGTTGTTTCAATGGGCTGTGTAGGCTTCCTGGTGGAGGGGACTAGTGCCCGTGTTCTGATGGATGAGGCTGGATCTTGTTTTTCTGTTGGGCAGGTCCCCATCTGGTGGTGTGTTTTGGGGTCTCTGTGTCCTTATTATGATTTTATGCAGCCTCTGTGCTAATGGATGGGGTTGTATTCCTGTCTTGCTAGTTGTTTGGCATAGGGTGTCCAGCACTGTAGCTTGCTGGTCTTTGAGTGGAGCTGGGTCTTGGCATTGAGATGGTGATCTCTGGGAGATTTTCCCCCTTTGATATTATGTGGAGCTGGGACCTGTCTTTTGGACCAGTGTCTTGAACTTGTCTCTCCCACCTCTGTGGCACAGCTCTGACGCCTGGCTGGAGCACCAAGAGCCAAAAGGAGAAAATTACTTCAAATGACCAAAATTACTCTTTGGCATAAATTACAATTCCCCAGAGGTGAAGTCACAATGCTTGGTCTTTGAGCTTGTCAGCTCGTGCAGATGTATGTTTCTGTTCCACCAAGGAATAAGCATAAGTTGGCAGCCAGTGCCCAGCAGGAGAGAAACAGGGAGTATCCCCCAAACAAATGGTTTTAGCAGCTGCTAGGAACATTCCCCCAAAACCCCCTCCTGGGGACAGTGAGCCAGGAGCAGTGGCTTCTCACAGCCACCCCTGTGAGTTTTCCAGAAATGTTTCTTAAATCCACTCACCCTTTTGCACACCATGGGCAATACCATTGTTCAGCTTTTCCTCATCATTTTCTCATAAATTTCAAGGTTCCTAACTGGTCTTCCTGGCACTGTTCTCTCATCTACCATTAGAATTACCATTCTAGAAATCAAATCCTAGTAGTTCATTATCTGCCCAGGGGACAAAATGAATGCTTAAGCATTTAGAGTCCCTCTTCCATCTTCACTTCCCACCCCCACAACTTCCTGTACTCCAGTACTCATAATTCTTCAAAGACACATTTTCACCATTCACTGAGAATGTCAAAGCTTTTCACCCTCTGAGGCTCTGAGCATGTTGATTTCCCTGATCTAAAATAACATTTTCTTCTACCCTGTATTGATTTGCTAAGGCTGCTATAACAGAATACCACAGATTGGTGGCTTGAACAGCAGAAATTCATTTTCTCACAGTTGTGGAGGATGGAAGTTCAAGATCAAGACGTTGGCATGGTTGGTTTCCTCTGAGGTCTCTCTCCTTGCCTTGCAGACAGCCACCTTCTCGTTGCTTTGTCCTCACATGGTTGTCCCTCATGTCTCCTTCTGTGTCCAAATCTCCTCTTCTTATTAGGAAACCAGTCTGTTTGGATTAGGGCCCTAATGGTCCCATTTTAATTGAAACAGATCTTTAATGGCACTATCTCCAAATAGAGTCACATTCTGCAGTATTGGGGATTAGCGCTTCAACATATGAATTTTGGGGATGGGGAGGACACAATTTTGCCCATAACATACCATATCCTCCAACTACTTATCCTTCAAGATCCAGTTTTCTGGGAAGCGTTCCCTGGCTCCTCTAGTTATTAACTCCCTGATGCACCTGTAACACTTGGTAGTTAGCTCAATTATCACACTAACTATACAGTATTGTAATAATTGATGGCATAAGTTGGCAAACATTTTCTTAAAGGGCAGATGTAAATGTTTTAGGCTTTTCAGGCCAGACAGTGTCTATCACAACTACTCAACTCTGCCATTGTAATAAAGGGAATTCAGAGCTCTTTATATGCCCAGGTGCCAGTCTATGGCAGCATCACAAGTCCCCAGTATGAGAATTTTTCTTTCAGTTTTCCTATGAGCATAAGAATGGTGGACTACAAGAAAACATTTTTATTTGCTATAACTCATTTATTTCTCATAAAAATCTAGTGTAGCTTGCAGAGAAAAGCACATATACATTTTACACGCAGGTGCCATTGGCAATTTCTGCATGGTCTAGGTAACTTCACCAGCTGTGGGATCCAGAGCAGGTCACTTAATTTCTTTGGAAGCAAATTCTTAATTTTTAAAACAAACAGTTGGATGGAAAGTATTTACTATGGGGGAGCAATTGGCATTGAGGCCGTCAATACTTCCATATGTGAGACTCATATAAATATAAATACATAGAGTCAAATAAATACCTCATGTTGAGTTAATTCTGAAATATTGCATACAAGATACATCATTGGGTTACCTCAGATTTAACCCAATCTCTGATCCTTTTTCGAAAATGGTAACCACTAGCCACATGTGGCTATTAAGTTTAAATTCAAATTTATTCAAATTAAAAAAATTAAAAACTCAGGGGAGACCTTCAAGACAGTGGAAGAGTAAGATGTGGAGATGACCTTACTCCCCACAAATACTTCAGAAATACATCTACATGTGGAACAACTCCTACAGAACACCTACTGAATGCTGGCAGAAGACCTCAGATTTCCCAAAAGGCAAGAAACTCCCCACATACCTGGGTAGGGCAAAAGAAAAAAGCAAAAAACAGAGACAAAAGAATAGGGATGGGTCCTGCACCAGTGGGAGGGAGCTGTGAACGAGGAAAAGTTTCCACACACTAGAAAGCCCCTTCACTGGCAGAGATGGGGGGTGGTGGTGGTGGGGAGAACTTTGGAGCAACAGAGGAGAGCACAGCTACAGGAATGCAGAGGGCAAAGTGGAGAGATTCCCGCACAGAGGATCGGTGCCGACCGGCACTCACCAGCCAGAGAGGCTTGCCTGCTCACTCACCGGGCCGGGAGGGAGCTAGGAGCTGAGGCTCCAGCTTCGGGGGTCAGATCCCAGGGAGAGGACTGGGGTTGGCTGCATAAACACAGCCTGAAGGGAGCTAGTGCGCCACAGCTAGCCGGGAGGGAGGGCGGGAAAACTCTGGAACTGCCTAAGAGGCAAGAGACCCTTGTTTCAGGGTGCATGAGGAGAGGGGATTCAGAACACTGCCTAAATGAGCTCCAGAGATGGGCACAAGCTGCGGCTATCAGCGCAGACACCAGAGACGGGCATGAAATGCTAAGGCTGCTGCTGCAGCCACCAAGAAGCCTGTGTGCAAGCACAGGTCACTATCCACACCTCTCCTCCCAGAAGCCTGTGCAGCCTGGCACTGCCAGGGTCCCCTGGTGCAGGGACAACTTCCCTGGGGGAACATATGGTGCACCTCAGGCTGTGGCAAAGTCATGCCAGCCTCTGCCGCCACAGGCTTGCCCCGCATTCTGTACCCCTCCCTTCCCTCCACCTGAGTGAGCCAGAGCCCCCTAATCAGCTACTCCTTTAACCCCATCCTGTCTGAGTGAAGAACAGACGCCCTCAAGGGACCTACACGCAGAGGTGGGGCAAATCCAAAGCTGAACCCTAGGAGCTGTGCGAACAAAGAAGAGAAGGGAAATCTCTGCCAGCAGCCCCAGGAGCAGCGGATTAAATCTCCACAATCAACTTGCTGTAGGCTGCATCTGTGGAATACTTGAATAGATAATGAATTATCTCAAAATTGAGATGGTGGACTATGGGAGTGACGATATATATATATATATATTTTTTTTCCTTTTTCTCTTTTTGTGAGTGTGTATGTGTATGCTTCTGTGTGTGATTTTGTCTGTATAGCTTTGCTTTTACCACTTGTGGGTTCTGTCTGTCCATTTTTTAAAAAAAATTTATTTTATTTATTTTTATTTTTGGCTGTGTTGGGTCTTTGTTGCTGCGTGCCGGCTTTCTCTAGTTGCAGCAATTGGGGGCTACACTTTGTTGTGGTGCACGGGCTTCTCATTGTGGTGGCTTCCCTTGTTGCAGAGCACATGCTCCAGGCATGCGGGCCTCAGTAGTTGTGGCACGTAGGCTTCAGTAGTTGTGGCTCACGGGCTCTAGAGTGCAGGCTCAGCAGCTGTGGTGCATGGGCTTAGTTGCTCCGCGGCATGTGGGATCTTCCCAGACCAGGGCTCGAACCTGTGTCTCCTGCATTGGCAGGCAGATTCTTAACCACTGTGCCACCAGGGAAGCCCTTTGGTTTTTTTTTAGTATAGTTTTTACCACTTGTTATCATTGGTGGATTTGTTTTTCGGTTTGGTTGCTCTCTTCTTTCATTTTTTTTCTCATTGTTTATTACATTTTAATTTTAATTTTTTATTTTAATAGCTTTCTTTTACTTTATTTTTCCTTCTTTCTTTCTTTTCCCCTTTTCTTCTGAGCCATGAGGCTGACAGGGTCTTGGTACTCCAGGTGGGTGTCAGGACTGTGCCTCTGAGGTGGGAGAGCCGAGTTCAGGACACTGGTCCACCAGAGACCTCCTGGCTCCACATAATATCAAATGGTGAAAGTTCTCCCAGAGATCTTCATCTCAATGCTAAGAACCAGCTCCACTCAACGACCAGAAAACTACAGGGCTGGACACCCTATGCCAAACAATTAGCAAGACAGGAACACAAACCCACCCATTAGCAGAGTAGTTGCCTAAAACAATAACAAGGTCACAGACATACCAAAACACATTACCAGACATGGACCTGCCACCAGAAAGACAAGATTCAGACTCATCCACCAGAACACAGGAACTAGTCCCTTCCATGAGGAAGACTACAAAACCCACTGAACCAAACTTAGCCACTGGGGGCAAACACTGGAAACAATAAGACCTAGCAACCTGCAGCCTGCAAAGAGGAGACCTCAAACACAGGAGGTTAAGCAAAATGAGAAGACAGACAAACACACAGCAGATGAAGGAGCAAGGTAAAAACTCACCAGACCAAACAAATGAAGAGGAAATAGGCAGTCTACCTGAAATACAATTCAGAGTTATGATAGTAAAGTTGATCCAATATGTTGGAAATAGAATGGAGAAAATATAAGAAACATTTAAAAAGGACCTAGAAGAACTAAATAGTAAACAAACAATGATGAAGAAGACAATAAATGATACTAAAAATTCTCTAGAAGGGATCAAGAGCAGAATAAATGAGGCAGAAGAACGGATAAGGGACCTGATAGATAAAATAGTGGAAATAACTGCTACAGAGCAGAATAGGGAGAAAAGAATGAATTGAGGACAGTCTCAGAGACCTCTGGGACAACATTAAATGCACCATCATTCGAATTATAGGGGTCCCAGAAGAAGAAGAGAAAAAGAGGGAGACTGAGAAAATATTTGAAGAGATTATAGTTGAAAACTTCCCTAATATGGGAAAGGAAATAGTTAATCAAGTCCAGGAAGCACAGAGAGTCCCATACAGGATAAATGCAAGGAGAAACACATGAAGACAAATATTAACCAAACTTTCAAAAATTAAATATAAAGAAAAAATATTAAAAGCAACAAGGGAAAAATAACATACAAGGGAATCCCCATAAGGTTAACAGCTAAACTGTTAAACAAGACATATTTAAAGTGATGAAAGGGAAAAAACTAAAACCAAGATTCTGCTACACAGTAAGGGATCTCATTCAGAGTCTACTGAGAAATTAAAACCTTTACAGACAAGTGAAAATTAAGAGAATTCAGCACCACCAAGCCAGCTTTACAAAACATGTTAAAGGAACTTCTCTAGGCAGGAAGCACAAGAGAAGGAAAAGACCTACAAAAACAAACCCAAAACAATTAAGAAAATGGTAATAGGAACATACATATCGATAATTACCTTAAATATAAATGGATTAAATGCTCCAACCAAAAGACATAGATTGGCTGAATGGATACAAAAACAAGACCCATATATATGTTGTCGAAAAGAGACCCACTTCAGACCTAGGAACACATACCAACTGAAAATGAGAGGATGGAAAAAGATATTCCATGCAAATGGAAACCAAAAGAAAGCTGGGGTAGCAATTCTTATATCAGACAAAATAGACTTTAAAATAAAGACTATTACAAGAGACAAAGAAGGACACTACATGATGATCAAAGGATTGATCCAAGAAGAAGGTATAACAATTGTAAATATTTATGCACCCAACATAGGAGCACCTCAATACATAAGGCAAGTGCTAACAGCCATGAAAGGGGAAATCAACAGTAACATAATCACAGTAGGGGACTTTCACCAATGGACAGATCATCCTAAATGAAAATAAATAAGGAAACACAAGTTTTAAATGATACATTAAACAAGATGGACTTTATTGATATTTATAGGACATTCCATCCAAAAACAACAGAATACATTTTCTTCTCAAGTGCTTATGGAACATCCATCAGGATAGATCATATCTTGGGTCACAAATCAAGCATTGGTAAATTTAAGAAAATTGAAATCATATGAAGTATCTTTTCTGACCACAACATTATGAGGCTAAATATCAATTACAGGAAAAAAATCTGTAAAAAATACAAACACATGGAGGCTAAACAATACAGTTCTTAATAACCAAGAGATCACTGAATAAATCAAAGAGGAAATTAAAAAATACCTAGAAACAAATGACAATGAAGTCACGATGACCGAAAACCTATGGGATGCAGCAAAAGCAGTTCTAAGAGGGAAGTTTATAGCAATACAAGCCTACCTTAAGAAACAAGAAACGTCTGAAACAAACAGCCTAACCTTATACCTAAAGAAATTGCAGAAAGAAGAACAGAGTAAAACACAAAGTTAGCAGAAGGAAAAAAAATCATAAATCAGATCAGAAATAAATGAAAAGGAAATGAAGGAAACAATAACAAAGATCAATAAAGCTAAAAGCTGGTTCTTTGAGAGGATAAACAAAATTGATAAACATTGGGCTTCCCTGGTGGAGCAGTGGTTGAGAGTCCACCTGCCGATGCATGGGATGCAGGTTCGTGCCTCGGTCTGGGAAGATCCTGCATGCCATGGAGCAGCTAGGCCCGTGAACCATGGCCACTGAACCTGTGCATCTGGAGCCTGTGCTCCACAATGGGAGAGGCCACAACAGTGAGAAGCCCAGGTACCGCAAAAAAAAAATAAATAAATAAAATAAAAAAATTGATAAACATTAAACAGACTCATCAAGAAAAAGAGGGAGAGGACTCAAATCAATAAAATTAGAAATGAAAAAGGAGAAGTTACAATAGACACTGCAGAAATACAAAGCATCCTAAGAGACTACTACAAGCAACTCTATGCCAATAAAATGGAAAACTTGGAAGAAATAGACAAATTCTTAGAAAAGCACAACCTTCCGAGACTGAACCAGGAAGAAATAGAAAATAAAAACAGACCAATCACAAGCAATGAAATTGAAACTGTGATTAATAATCTTCCAACAAACAAAAGCCCAGGACCAGATTGCTTCACAGGCTAATTCTATCAAACATTTAGCGAAGAGCTAACATCTATCCTTTTCAAAATCTTCCAAAATATAGTAGAGGGAGGAACACTCTCAAACTCATTCTATTGAGGTCACCATCATCCTGACACCAAAACCAGACAAAGATGTCACAAAGTAAGAAAACTACAGGCCAATACCACTGATTAACATAGATGCAAAAATCGTCAACAAAATATTAGCAAACAACCAGTATCAAAACTAACTCCTGAACAATCATCGACAGGAAGACCCTGGAATTCACCAAAAAAGTTACCCAAAGAGAAAGGAGAAGCCACAGTAAGAAGGTAGGAGGGGTGCAATGACAGTAAAATCAAATCCCATAACTGCTGGTTGGGTGACTCACAAACTGGAGAACATTTATACCACAGAGGTCCACCCAATGGAGTCAAGGTTCTGAGCCCCACATCAGGCTTCCCAATCTGGGGATCTGTCAATGGGAGGAAGAATTCCTAGAGAATCAGACTTTGAAGGCTAGTGGGATTTGATTGCAGTACTTCGACAGGACTGGGGGAAACAGAGATTCCACTCTTGGAGGGCACACACAAAGTAGGGTGCACATCGGGACCCAGGGAAAGGAGCAGTGACCCCATAGGAGACTGAACCAGACCTACATGCTAGTGTTGGAGGGTCTCCTGCAGAAGCGGGGGGTGGCTGTGTCTCACCATGAGGACAACGACACTGGCAGCATAAGTTCTGAGAACTATTCCTTGGCATGTGTCCTCCCAGAGTATGCCATTAGCCACACCAAAGGGCCTGGGTAGGCTCCAGTGTAGGGATGCTTCAGGCCAAACAACCAAGAGGGAGGAAACCCAGTCCCACCCATCAGCAGACAAGTGGATTAAAGTTTTACTGAGCTCTGCCCAACAGAGCAACACACAGCTCTACCCACCACCAGTCCCTCCCATTAGGAAAGGTGCACAAACCACTTAGATAGCCTCATCTACCAGAGGGCAGACAGCAGAAGCAAGAAGAACTACAATCAGGCAGTCTGTAGAACAAAAGCCACACTCACAGAAAGATAGACAAGATGAAAAGGCAGAGGGCTATGTACCAGATGAAGGAACAAGATAAAACCCCAGAAAAACAACTAAATGAAATGGAGATAGGCAAATGTCCAGGAAAAGAATTCAGAATAATGATAGTGCAGATGATCCAGGACCTCGGAAAAAGAATGGAGGCAAAGATTGAGAAGGTGCAAGAAATGTTAAACAAAGATCTAGAAGAATTAAAGAACAAACAAACAGAGATGAACAACACAATAACTGAAATGGAAAATATACTAGAAAGAATCGATAGCAGAATAACTGAGGCAGAAGAACAGATCAGTGACCTGGAAGACAGAATGCAGGAATTCACTGCTGCGGAACAGAATAAAGAAAAAAGAATGAAAAGAAATGAAGACAGACTAAGAGACCTCTAGGACAACATTAAACACAACAACATTCACATTATAGGGGTCCCAGAAGGAGAAGAGAGAGAGAAAAGACCTGAGAAAATATTTGAAGAGATTATAGTCAAAAAATTCCCTAACATGGGAAAGGAAATAGCCATCCAAGTCCAGGAAGCGTGGAGTGTCCCATACAGGATAAACCCAAGGAGAAACATGCCGAGACAGATAGTAATCAAATTGGAAAAAATTAAAGACAAAGAAAAATTATTGAAAGCAGCAAGGGAAAAATGACAACATACAAGGGAACTCCCATAAGGTTAACAGCTGAATTCTCGTAAGAAGCTCTGCAAGCCAGAAGGGAGTGGCATGATATACTTAAAGTGATGAAAGGGAAGAACCTACAACCAAGATTACTCCACCCAGCAAGGATCTTATTCAGCTTAGATGGAGAAATCAAAAGCTTTACAGACAAGCAAAAGCTAAGAGAATTCAGCACCACAAAACCAGATCTACAGAAAATGCTAAAGGAACCTCTCTAAGTGGGAAACACAAGAGAAGAAAAGGACCCACAAAACCAAACCCAAAACAATTAAAAAATAGTAAGATGAAGATACATATCGATAATTACCTTAAATGTGAAAGGATTAACTGCTCCAACCAAAAGACAGGGGCTCACTGAATGAATACAAAAACAAGACCCAGATATATGCTGTCTACAAGAGGCACACTTCAGTTGTAGAGATACATACTGACTAAGAGTGAGGGGATGGGAAAAGACATTCCATGCAAATGGAAATCAAAAGAAAGCTGAAGTAGCAATACTCATATCAGGAAAAATAGATGTTAAGATAAATACTGCTACAAGTGACAAGGAAGGATACTACATAATGATCAAGGGATCAATGCAGGAAGAAGATATAACAATTGTAAATATATATGCTCCTAACATAAGAGCACCTCAATATATAAGGCAAATGCTAACAGTCATAAAAGGGGAAATCAACAGTAACACAATAATAGTGGGGAGCTTTAACACCCAACTTACACGAATAGACAGATCATCCAGGCAGAAAATTAATAAGGAAACACAAGCCTTAAATGACACATTAGACCAGATAGACTTAATTGATATCTATAAGACATGCTATCTGAAAGCAGCAGAATACACCTCCTTCTCAAGGGCACATGGAACATTCTGCAGGATTGATCACATCTTATGCCACAAATCAAGGCTTGGTAAAGTTAAGAAAATTGAAATCATATCAAGCATCTTTTCTGACCAAAATGCTATGAGATTAGAAATCAATTACAGGAAAAAACTGTAAAGAAAACATAAATACATGGAGGCTAAACAATATGTTACTAAACGACCAATGGATCACTGAATAAATCAAAAAAGAAATTAAAAAATACCTAAAGGTAAATGACAATGAAAACACAATGAAGACTAAGACCCTTCTAAGAGTGAGAGCATTACCAATGAAAGAATGTGGAACATCAGAAGATAGTGACCTCACCAATGCTGAAGGAAGTTTAGTCCAGTAAAAAATGAGTAAAGGAATAATAATAATTGCTAGGGTCCCTGAACAAAGATGGCAGAGTAGAAGGACGTGCTCTCACTCCCTCTTGTGAGAACACCAGAATCACAACTAGCTGCTGGACAGTCATCAACAGGAAGAAACTGGAACTCACCAAAACACAACCCCACATCCAAAGAAAAAGGAGAAGCCACAATGAGGAGGTAGGAGGGCCGCAATCACAGTAAAATCAGATCCCATAACTGCTGGGTGGGTGACTCACAGACTGGAGAACACTTACACCACAGAAGTCCACCCACTGGAGTGAAGGTTCTGAGCCCCACATCAGGCTTCCCAACCTGGGGGTCTATCAATGGGAGGATGAATTCCTAGAGAATCAGACTTTGAAGGCTAGTGGAATTTGATTGCAAGACTTCGGCAGGACTGGGGGAAACAGAGACTATACTCTTGGAGGGCACACACAAAGTAGTGTGCACATCAGGACCCAGGGGAAGGAGCAGTGACCCCAGGGGAGAGTGAACCAGACCTACCTACTAGTGTTGGAGGGACTCCTGCAGAGGCAGGGGGTGGCTGTGGCTCACTGTGAGGACAAGGACACTGACAGCAGAAGTTCTGGGAACTACTCTTGGTGTGAGCCCTCCCAGAGTCCACCATTAGTCCCACCAAAGAGCCCAGGTAGTTTCCAGTGTTGGGTTGCCTCAAGCCAAACAACTAACAGGGAGGATACCCAGCCCCACTCATCAGCAGTCAAGTGGATTAAAGTTTTTCTCTTTTCTTTTTTTTTTCTTTTCTTTTCTTTTTTGGTATGTGGGCTTCTCACTGTTGTGGCCTCTCCCGTTGCAGAGTACAGGCTCTGGACACCCAGGCTCAGCAGCCACGGCTCACGGGTCTAGCCACTCCACCACCTGTGGGATCTTCCTGGACCGTGGCATGAACTCGTGTCCCCTGCATCAGCAGGTGGACTCTCAACCACTGCACCACCAGGGAAGCCCACAGATTAATGTTTTACTGAGCTCTGACCACCAGAGAAACACCCAGCTCTACCCACCACCAGTCCCTCCCATCAGGAAACTTGCACAGTCCTCTTAGATAGCCTCATCCACCAGAGGGCAGACAGCAGAAGCAAGAAAAACTACAATCCTGAAGCCTGCAGAACAAAAACCACACTCATAGAAAGACAGACAAGATGAAAAGGCAGAGGGCTATGTACCAGATGAAGGAACAAGATAAAACCCCAGAAAAACAACTAAATGAAGTTGAGATAGGCAACCTTCCAGAAAAAGAATTCAGAATAATGATAGTGAAGATGATCCAGGGCCTCGGAAAAAGAAAGGAGGCAAAGATTGAGAAGATGCAAGAAATGTTTAACAAAGATCTAAAAGAATTAAAGAACAAACAGAGATGAACAATACAATAACTGAAATGAAATCTACACTAGAAGGAAACAATAACAGAATAACTGAGAGAAATACATCTACGCGTGGAACAACTCCTACGGAGCACCTACTGAACGCTGGCAGAAGACCTCAGACCTCCCAAAAGGCAAGGAACCCCCCACGTACCTGGTTAGGGCAAAAGAAAAAACTAAACAGAGACAAAAGGATAGGGACGGGTCCTGCACCAGCGGGAGAGAGCTGTGAAGGAGGAAAAGTGTCCACACACTAGGAAGCCCCTTCGCGGGTGGAGACTTCGGGAGGCAGAGTGGGGGAGCTTGGGAGCCGCGGAGGAGAGCACAGCAACAGGGGTGCGGAGGGCAAAGCGGACAGATTCCAGCGCAGAGGATCGGGCCGACCGGCACTCACCAGCCGAGAGGCTTGTCTGCTCGCCCGCCGGGGCGGGCGGGACTGGGAGCTGAGGCTCCGGCTTTTGTCGGAGCTCCGGGAGAGGACTGAGGTTGGCGGCGTGAACACAGCCTGCAGGGCGTTAGTGCACCGCGGCTAGCCGGGAGAGAGTCCGGGGAAAAGTCTGGACCTGCCGAAGAGGCAAGAGACTTTTACGTCCCTCTTTGTTTCCTGGTGCACGAGGAGAGGGGATTAAGAACGCTGCTTGAGAGAGCTCCAGGGACGGGCGCGAGCCGCGGCTAAAAGTGCGGAGCCCAGAGACAGACATGAGACGCTAAGGCCGCTGCTGCCGCCACCAGGAGGCCTGTGTGCGAACACTGGTCACTAGCCACACGCCCTTCCGGGGAGCCTGTGCAGCCCGCCACTGCCAGGGTCCCGGGATCCAGGGACAACTCCCCCGGGAGAACGCACAGCGCGCCTCAGGCTGCAACGTCATGCCGGCCTCTGCCGCCGCAGGCCCGCCCCCCACTCCGTGACCCTCCCTACCCCCCGGCCTGAGTGAGCCAGAGCCTCCGAATCAGCGGCTCCTTTAACCCCGTCCTGTCTGAGCAAAGAACAGACGCCCTCCGGCGACCTACACGCACAGGCGGGGCCAAATCCAAAGCTGAGCCCCTGGGAACTGTGAGAACAAAGAAGAGAAAGGGAAATCTCTCCCAGCAGCCTCAGAAGCAGCGGATTAAAGCTCCACAATCAACTCGATATACCCTGCATCTGTGGAATACCTGAATAGACAACGAATCATCCCAAATTAAGGAGCCCTGTGGATGAAAGGCTCTTGGTGCTGCAGCCAGGAGTCAGTGCTGTGCCTCTGAGGTGGGAGAGCCAACTTCAGGACACTGGTCCACAAGAGGCCTCCCAGCTGCACATAATATCAAACAGCAAAAATCTCCGAGAGATCTCCATCTCAACGCCAGCACCCAGCTTCACTCAACGACCAGCAAGCTACAGTGCTGGACATCCTGTGCCAAACAACTAGCAAGACAGGAACACAACCCCACCCATTAGCAGAGAGGCTACCCAAAATCATAATAAGTCTACAGACACCCCAAAACACACCACCAGACGTGGACCTGCCCACCAGAAAGACAAGATCCAGCCTCATCCACCAGAACACAGGCACTAGTACCCTCCACCAGGAAGCCTACACAACCCACTGAACCAACCTTAGCCACTGGGGACAGACACAAAAAACAACAGGAACTACGAACCTTCAGCCTGCAAAAACGGAGACCCCAAACACAGTAAGATAAGCAAAATGAAAAGACAGAAAAACACACAGCAGATGAAGGAGCAAGATAAAAACCCACCAGACCTAACAAATGAAGAGGAAATAGCAGTCTACCTGAAAAAGAATTCAGAATAATGATAGTAAGGTTGATCTGAAATCTTGGAGATAGAATGGACAATAGAATGGACAAAATGCAAGAATCAGTTAACAAGGACCTAGAAGAACTAAAGATGAAACAAGCAATGATGAACAACACAATAAATGAAATTAAAAGTACTCTAGATGGAATCAATAGCAGAATAACTGAGGCAGAAGAACGGATAAGTGACCTGGAAGATAAAATAGTGGAAATAACTACTGCAGAGCAGAATAAAGAAAAAAGAATGAAAAGAACTGAGGAAAGTCTCAGAGACCTCTGGGACAACATTAAACGCACCAACATTCGAATTATAGGGGTTCCAGAAGAAGAAGAGAAAAAGAAAGGGACTGAGAAAATATTTGAAGAGATTATAGTTGAAAACTTCCCTAATATGGGAAAGGAAATAGTTAATCAAGTCCAGGAAGCACAGAGAGTCCCATACAGGATAAATCCAAGGAGAAATACGCCAAGACACATATTAATCAAACTGTCAAAAATTAAATACAAAGAAAACCTATTAAAAGCAGCAAGGGAAAAACAACAAATAACATACAAGGGAATCCCCATAAGGTTAACAGCTGATCTTTCAGCAGAAACTCTGCAAGCCAGAAGGGAGTGGCAGGACATATTGAAAGTGTTGAAGGAGAAAAACCTGCAACCAAGATTACTCTACCCAGCAAGGATCTCATTCAGATGTGATGGAGAAATTAAAACCTTTACAGACAAGCAAAAGCTGAGAGAGTTCAGCACCACCAAACCAGCTCTACAACAACTGCTAAAGGAACTTCTCTAGGCAAGAAACACAAAAGAAGGAAAAGACCTACAATAACGAACCCAAAACAATTAAGAAAATGGGAATGGGAACACACATATCGATAATTACCTTAAATGTAAATGGACTAAATGCTCCCACCAAAAGACACAGATTGGCTGAATGGATACAAAAACAAGACCCATATATTTGCTGTCTACAAGAGACCCACTTCAGACCTAGAGACACATACAGACTGAAAGTAAGGGGATGGAAAAAGGTATTTCATGCAAATGGAAACCAAAAGAAAGCTGGAGTAGCAATTCTCATATCAGACAAAATAGACTTTAAAACAAAGACTATTAGAAGAGACAAAGAAGGACACTACATAATGATCAAGGGATCGATCCAAGAGGAAGATATAACAATTGTAAATATTTATGCACCCAACATAGGTGCACCTCAATACATAAGGCAAATACTGACAACCATAAAAGGGGAAATCGACAGTAACACATTCATAGTAGGGGACTTTAACACCCCACTTTCACCAATGGACAGATCATCCAAAATGAAAATAAATAAGGAAACACAAGCTTTAAATGATACATTAAACGAGATGGAGTTAATTGATATTTGTAGGACATTCCATCCAAATATAACAGAATACACATTTTTCTCAAGTGCTCATGGAACATTCTCCAGGATAGATCATATCTTGGGTCACAAATCAAGCCTTGGTAAATTTAAGAAAATTGAAATTGTATCAAGTATCTTTTCTGACCACAATGCTATGAGACTCGATATCAATTACAGGAGAAGATCTGTAAAAAATACAAACACATGGAGGCTAAACAATACACTACTTAATAACGAAGTGATCACTGAAGAAATCAAAGAGGAAATCAAAAAATACCTAGAAACAAATGACAATGGAGACACGATGACTCAAAATCTATGGGATGCAGCAAAAGCAGTTCTAAGAGGGAAGTTTATAGCAATACAATCTTACCTTAAGAAACAGGAAACATCTCGAATAAACAACCTAACCTGGCACCTAAAGCAATTAGAGAAAGAAGAACAAAAACCCCCAAAGTTAGCAGGAGGAAAGAAATCATAAAAATCAGATCAGAAATAAATGAAAAAGAAATGAAGGAAACGATAGCAAAGATCAATAAAACTAAAATCTGGTTCTTTGAGAAGATAAACAAAATTGATAAAACATTAGCCAGACTCATCAAGACAAAAAGGGAGAAAACTCAAATCAATAGAATTAGAAATGAAAAAAGGAGAGGTAACAACTGACACTGCAGAAATACAAAAGATCATGAGAGATTACTACAAGCAACTCTATGCCAATAAAATGGACAACCTGGATGAAATGGACAAATTCTTAGAAAGGCACAACCTGCCAAGACTGAATCAGGAAGAAATAGAAAATATGAACAGACCAATCACAAGCACTGAAATTGAAACTGTGATTAAAAATCTTCCAACAAGCAAAAGCCCAGGACCAGATGGCTTCACAGGCGAATTCTATCAAACATTTAGAGAAAAGCTATCACCTATCCTTCTCAGACTCTTCCAAAATATAGCAGAGGGAGGAACACTCCCCAACTCATTCTACGAGGGCCACCATCACCCTGATACCAAAACCAGACAAGGATGTCACAAAGAAAGAAAACTACAGGCCAATATCACTGATGAACATAGATACAAAGATCCTCAACAAAATACTAGCAAACAGAATCCAACAGCACATTAAACGGATCATACACCATGATCAAGTGGGGTTTATTCCAGGAATGCAAGGATTCTTCAATATATGCAAATCAATCAACGTGATACACCATATTAACAAATTGAAGGAGAAAAACCATATGATCATCTCAATAGATGCAGAGAAAGCTTTTGACAAAATTCAACACCCATTTATGATAAAAACCCTGCAGAAAGTAGGCATAGAGGGAACTTTCCTCAACATAATAAAGGCCATATATGACAAACCCCCAGCCAACATCGTCCTCAATGGTGAAAAACTGAAAGCATTTCCACTAAGATCAGGAACAAGACAAGGTTGCCCACTCTCACCACTCTTATTCAACATAGTTTTGGAAGTTTTAGTCACAGCAATCAGAGAAGAAAAGGAAATAAAAGGAATCCAAATCGGAAAAGAAGAAGTAAAGCTGTCACTGTTTGCAGGTGACATGATACTATACATAGAGAATCCTAAAGATGCTACCAGAAAACTACTAGAGCTAATCAATGAATTTGGTAAAGTAGCAGGATACAAAATTAATGCACAGAAATCTCTGGCATTCCTATACACTAAGGATGAAAAATCTGAAAGTGAAATCAAGAAAACACTCCCATTTACCATTGCAACAAAAAGAATAAAATACCTAGGAATAAACCTACCTAAGGAGACAAAAGACCTGTATGCAGAAAATTATAAGACACTGATGAAAGAAATTAAAGATGATACAAATAGATGGAGAGATATACCATGTTCTTGGATTGGAAGAATCAACATTGTGAAAATGATTCTACTACCCAAAGCAATCTACAGATTCAATTGAATCCCTATGAAACTACCAGTGGCATTTTTCACATAACTAGAACAAAAAATTTCACAATTTGTATGGAAACACAAAAGACCCCGAATAGCCAAAACAATCTTGAGAACGAAAAATGGAGCTGGAGGAATCAGGCTTCCTGACTTCAGACTATACTACAAAGCTACAGTAATCAAGACAGTATGGTACTGGCACAAAAACAGAAATATAGATCAATGGAACAGGATAGAAAGCCCAGAGATAAACCCACGCACATATGGTCACCTTATCTTTGACAAAGGAGGCAGAAATGTACAGTGGAGAAAGGACAGCCTATTCAACAAGTGGTGCTGGGAAAACTGGACAGGTACATGTAAAAGTATGAGATTAGATCACTCCCTAACACCATACACAAAAATAAGCTCAAAATGGATTAAAGACCTAAATGTAAGGCCAGAAACTATCAAAAAAAATAAAAAACAGAATAACTGAGACAGAAGAATGGATAAGTGACCTGGAAGACAGAATGGTGGAATTCATTGCTGCGGAATAGAATAAAGAAAGAAGAATGAAAAGAAATGAAGATAGCTTAAGAGACCTCTGAGACAACATTAAATGCAACAACATTCACATTATAGGGGTCCCAGAAGGAGAAGAGAGAGAGAAAGTACCGAGAAAATATTTGAAGAGATTATAGTCGAAAACTTCCCTAACATGGGAAAGGAAGTAGTCACGCAAGTCCAGGAAGTGCAGTGAGTCCCATACAGGATAAACCCCAGGAGAAACACACTGAGACATATAGTAATCAAATTGGGAAAAATTAAAGACAAAGAAAAATTATTGAAAGCAGGAAGGGAAAAACGGCAAATAACACATAAGGGAACTCCCATAAGGTTAACAGCTGATTTCTCAGCAGAACTCTACAAGCCAGAAGGGAGTGGCATGATATACTTAAAGTGATGAAAGGGAAAAACCTACAACGAAGATTACTCTACCTGGCAAGGATCTCATTCAGCTTAGATGGAGAAAACAAAAGCATTACAGAAAAGCAAAAGCTAAGAGAATTCAGCACCACCAAATTAGCACTACAACAAATGCTAAAGGAAATTCTCTAAGTGGGAAACACAAGAGACAAAAAAGGCCCACAAAAGCAAACCCAAAACAATTAAGAAAATAGTAAAAGGAACATATATATTGATAATTACCTTAAACGTGAAAGGACTAAATGCTCCAAACAAAAGACACTGGCTTGCTGAATGGATACAAAAACAAGACCTATATATATGCTGTCTACAAGAGACCCACTTCAGACCCAGGGACACATACAGACTGAAAGTGAGGGGATGGAAAAAGATATTCCATGCAAATGGAAATCAAAAGAAAGCTGGAGTAGCAATACTATTATCAGAAAAAATAGACTTTAAAATAAAGGATGTTACAAGAAACAAGGAAGGACACTATGTAATGATCAAGGGATCAATCCAAGGAGAAGATATAACAATTATAAATATATATGCACCCAATATAGGAGCACCTCAGTACATAAGGCAACTGCTAACAGCTATAAAAGAGGAAATCGACAGTAACACAATAATAATGGGGGATTTTAACACCTCACTTACAAGAAGGATATGTTACACCAAAGGACAAATCATCCAACATGAAAATAAATAAGGAAACAGAATCTTTAAATGACATGATAGACCAGATAGATTTAATTGATATAGAATATTCCATCCAAAAAAGCAGATTACACTTTCTTCGCAAGTGCTTAAAGAACATTCTCCAGGATAGATCACATCTTGGGTCACAAATCAAGCCTCTGTAAGTTTAAGAAAATTGAAATCATATCAAGTATTTTTTCTGACCATAATGCTATGAGATTAGATATCAATTACAGGGAGAAAAACGTAAAAACACAAAAACATGGAGGCTAAACAATATGTTACTAAATAACCAAGAGATCACTTAGGAAATCAAAGAGGAAATAAAAAAATCCTAGAGACAAATGACAGTGAAAACACGATGATCCAAAACCTATGGGATGCAGCAGAAGCAGTTATAAGAGGGAAGTTTATAGCAATAAAAGCCTACCTCAAGAAAGAAGAAAAATCTCAAATAAACAATCTACACTTAGAGGAACTAGAGAAAGAAGAACAAACAAAACCCAAAGTTAGCTGAAGGAAAGAAATCAAAGATCAGAGCAGAAATAAATGAAATAGAAACAAAGAGAACAATAGCAAAGATCAATAGAACTAAAAGCTGGTTCTTTGAGAAGATAAACAAAATTGATAAACCATTAACCAGACTCATCAAGAAAAAGAGGGAGAGGAGCCACATCAATAAAATTAGAAATGAAAAACGAGAAGTTAGAACAGACACCACAGAAATACAAAGCATCCTAAGAGACTACTACAAACAACTCTGTGCCAATAAAATGGACAATATGGAAGAAATGGACAAATTTTAGAAAGGTATAACCTTCTAAGACTGAACCAGGAAGAAACAGAAAATATGAACAGACCAATCACAAGTAATGAAATTGAGATTAAAAACCTTCCAACCCACATACCTCTATGCAGAAAATTATAAGACACTGATGAAAGAAATTAAGGATGATACAAATAGATGGAGAGATATACCATGTTCTTGCATTGGAAGAATCAATATTGTGAAAATGACTCTAATACCCAAAGCAATCTACAGATTCAATGCAATCCCTATCAAACCACCATTGGCACTTTTCACAGAACTAGAACAAAAAATTTCACAATTTGTATAGAAACACAAAAGACCCCGAATAGCCAAAGCAATCTTGAGAACGAAAAACAGAGCTGGAGGAATCAGGCTCCCTGATTTTAGACTGTACTAAAATGCTACAGTAGTCAAGACAGTATGGTACAAAAACAGAAATATAGATCAATGGGACAGGATAGAAAGCCCAGAGATAAACCCACACACATATGGTCACCATATCTTTGATAAAGAAGGCAGGAATGTATAGTGGAGAAAGGACAGCCTCTTCAATAAGTGGTGCTGGGAAAACTGGACAGGTACATGTAAAAATATGAGATTAGATCACTCCCTAACACCATACACAAAAATAAGCTCAAAATGGATTAAAGACTTAAATGTAAGACCAGAAACTGTCAAACTCTTAGAAGAAAACATCGGCAGAAGACTCTATGACATAATTCACAGCAAGATCCTTTTTGACCCACCTCCTAGAGAAATGGAAATAAAAACAAAAATAAACAAATGGCACGTAATGAAACATCAAAGCTTTTGCACAGCAAAGGAAACCATAAACAAGGCAAAAGACAGCCTCAGAATGGGAGAAAATATTTGCAAATGAAGCAACTGACAAAGGATTAATCTCCAAAATTTACAAGCAGCTCATGCAGCTTAATAACAAAAAAAACAAGCAACCCAATCCAAAAATGGGCCAAAGACCTAAATAGACATTTCTCCAAAGAAGATATACAGACTGCCAACACACACATGAAAGAATGCTCAACATCATTAATCATTAGAGAAATGAAAATCAAAACTACAATGAGATATCATCTCACACCAGTCAGAATGGCCATCATCAAAAAATCTAGAAACAATAAATGCTAGAGAGGGTGTGGAGAAAAGGGAACACTCTTGCACTGCTGGTGGGAATGTGAATTGGTACAGCCACTATGGAGAATAGTATGGATGTTCCTTAAAACACTACAAATACAACTACCATGTGACCCAGGAATCCCACTACTGGGCATATACCCTGAGAAAACCATAATTCAAAAGAGTCATGTACCAAAATGTTCATTGCAGCTCTGTTTACAATAGCCAGGAGATGGAAACAACCTAAGTGTCCATCATTAGATGAATGGATAAATAAGATGTGGCACCTATATACAATGGAATATTTCTCAGCCATAAAAAGAAACAAAATTGAGCTATCGTAATGAGGTGGATGGACCTAGAGTCTGTCATACAGAGTGAAGTTAGTCTGAAAGAGAAAGAAAAATACCGTATGCTAACACACAGATATGGAATTTAAGAAAAAAATGTCATGAAGAACCTAGGGGTAAGCCAGAAATAAAGACACAGACCTACCAGAGAATGGACTTGAGGATATTGGGAGGGGGAAGGGTAAGCTGTGACGAAGTGAGAGAGTGGCTTGGACATATATACACTACCAAACGTAAAGTAGATAGCTAGTGGGAAGCAGCTGCATAACACAGGGAGATCAACTCGGTGCTTTGTGACCACCTAGAGGGGTGGGATAGGGAGGATGAGAGGGAGGGAGACACAAGAGAAGAGATATGGGGGTATATGTGTATGTACAGCTGATTCACTTTGTTATAAAGCAGAAACGAACACACAATTGTAAAGCAATTATACTCCAATAATGATGTAATATATATATATATTTATTTATATATATTTAATTTGCAAAAGTATAAAGTGAATTTTGGCCAGAGTTATCATTGTGGGTGCTGAGTGTGTGTGTATGTGTGGAGACACTGTATATGTGAATCTACCGTTGGATGTGCAACTGGGCTTGCACCAGCATTCGGATGAGATGCTTGCTACATGCCACCTTGGAATTCCAAAGTAACCTCAATGCCAATATCAGATTCTTCCTTTATTCCTCTACCTTTTCTTCTTCCCCTGATTTCTTTTCATTTCTTCTATCTTTCCACTATATTTCTTGTTTTGCTACTGCTTGAGAGGTCACTGAAAAGCAATAGTAGGAAGTGGAATATAGGGAGAGAATAGAGAATGAAGTCTTTATTTTGCATAGTCTGAAAAAAGATAAATTGCTTAAATCTGTTCCCCAAAGAAGGCAGAATAAAAATAGTTTTGTATAAAAAAAATTTTTTTTCCAACCAAAAAATGTCCAGGACCAGATGGCTACACAGTGAATTCTATCAAACATTTAGGGAAGAGCTAATACCCATCTTTCTCAAACTCTTCCAAAAAATTGCAGAGGAAGGAACACTCCCAAACTCATTGTATGAGGCCATCATCACCTGGTACCAAAACCAGACAAAGATACTACAAAAGAAGAAAATTACAGACCAATATCACTGATGAATATAGATGCAAAAATCCTCAACAAAATACTAGCAAACAGAATCCAACAACACATTAAAAGGATCGTACACCATGATCAAGTGGGATTTATCCCAGGGATACAAAGATTCTTTAATATACGCAAATCAAGCAAAGTGATACACCATATTAACAAATTGAAGAAGAAAAACCATATGATCGTCTCAATAGATGCAGAAAAAGCTTTTGACAAAATTCAACACCGATTTATGATAAAAACTCTCCAGAGAGTGGGCACAGAGGGAAACTACCTCAACAGATTAAAGGCCACATATGACACACCCACAGCAAACATCATTCTCAGTGATGAAATACTGAAAGCATTTCCTCTAAGATCAGGAAAAAGACAAGGATGTCCACTCTCATCACTATTATTCAACATAGTTTTGGAAGTCCCAGCCACGGCAATCAGAGTGGAAAAAGAAATACAAAATTGGAAAATAAGAAGTAAAACTGTAACTGTTTGCAGATGACATGATACTATACTTAGAGAATCCTAAAGATGCCCCCAGAAAACTACTAGAGCTATCAATGAATTTGGTAAAGTAGCAGGATACAAAATTAATGCACAGAAATCTCTTGCATTCCTATAAACTAATGATGAAAAATCTGAAAGAGAAATTAAGGAAACGCTCCCATTTGTCATTGCGACAAAAAGAATAAAATACCTAGGAATAAACCTACCTAAGGAGACAAAAGACCTGTATGCAGAAAACAATAAGACACTGATGAAAGAAATTAAAGATTATACCAAGAAATGGAGAGATATACCATGTTCTTGGATTGGAAGAATCAACAATGTGAAAATGACTATACTACCCAAAGAAGTCTACAGATTCCATGCAATCCCTATCATATTACCAATGGCAGTTTTTTCAGAACTAGAACAAAGAATCTTAAAATTTGTACTGAGACACAAAAGACCCCAAATAGCCAAAGCAGTCTTTAGGAAAAGAAATGAAGCTGGAGGGATCAGACTCCCTGACTTCAGACTATACTACAAAGCTACAGTAATCAGACAATATTGTACTGGCCCCAAAACAGAAACATAGGTCAATGGAACAGGATAGAAAACCCAGAGATAAAACCACACACCTATGGTCAGCTAATCTATGAAAAAGGAGGCAAGGATATACAATGGAGAAAAGACAGTCTCTTCAATAAGTGGTGCTGGGAAAACTGGACAGCTACATGTAAAAGAATGAAATTAGAACACTCCCTAACACCATACACAAAAATAAATTCAAAATGGATTAAAGACCTAAATGTAAGTCCAGACACTATCAAACTCTTAGAGGAAAACTTAGGCAGAACACTCTATGACATAAATCACAGCAAGATCCTTTTTGACCCACCTCCTAGGGAAATGGAAATAAAAACAAAAATAAACAAATGGTACTTAATGAAACTTAAAAGCTTTTGCACAGCAAAGGAAATCATAAACAAGACGAAAAGACAACCCTCAGAATGGGAGAAAATATTTGGCAATGAAACAACTGACAAACGATTAACCTCCAATTTTAGTAGCAGCTCATGCAACTCAGTATCAAAAAACAAACAACCCCATCCAAAAATGGGCAGAAGACCTAAATAGATATTTCTCCGAAGAAGATATACAGATTGCCAAGAAACACATGAAAGAATGCTCAACTTCACTAATTATTAAAGAAATGCAGATCAAAACCACAATGAGGTATCACCTCACACTTGTCAGTCAGAAAGGCCATCATCAACAAATCTACAAACGATAAATACTGGAGAGGGTGTGGAGAAAAGGGAACCCTCTTGCACTGTTGGTTGGAATGTAAATTGATACAGCCACTATGGAGAACATTTTGGAGGTTCCTTAAAAAACTAAAAATAGAACTACCATATGACCGAGAAATCCCACTCCTGGGTATATACCATGAGAAAACCATCATTCAAATAGAGTCATGTACAACAATGTTCATTGAAGCCCTATTTACAGTAGCCAGGACATGGAAGCAACCTAAGTGCCCATCAACAGATGAATGGTTAAAGAAGTTGTGGCACATATATATAATGGAATACTACTCAGCCATACAAAGAAATGAAATTGAGTTATTTGTAGTTAGGTGGATGGACTTAGAGTCTGTCATACAGAGTGAAGTGAGTTAGAAAGAGAAAAACAAATACTGTATGCTAACACATATATATGGAATCTAAAAAAAAAAGAAAAAATTGTTATGAAGAACCTAGGGGCAGGACAGGAATAAAGATGCAGATGTAGAAAATGGCCTTGAGGACACAGTAAGGGGTAAGCGTAAGATGGGGTGAAGTGAGAGAGTGGCATGGACTTATATATACTCTGAAATGTAAAATAGATAGCTAGTGGGAAGCAACTGCATAGCACAGGGAGATCAGCTCGGTGCTTTTTGACCACCTAGAGGGGTGGGATAGGGAGAGTGACAGGGAGGGAGACACAAGAGGGCAGAGATATAAGCATATATATAGCTGATTCACTTTGTTATAAAGCAGAAACTAACACACCATTGTAAAGCAATTATACTCCATGAAAGATGTTAAAATTTTTTTTAAAAAACTCTGTATCTCAGTTGTAACAACCACATTTTGCTACACATATGGCTCTATTTGTGGCTAGTGGCTCCCAAAATAGCACAGATGTAAGACGCCTCCTTCAACACAAAGTTCTAACAGAAAGTTCTAACCATCCTAGTCTAAGGAGTTAGCTGATTGTCTATTTTATGTGACATTTTATATTATTCAGCTCATTTTTCATACTGAGAATGCCATTATATACTATTTATTTAACAATCCAGACAGAAAAACCTTTCCCCCCATCCATTCAGGAAAGCTGAAAGCTTACTGTAATCAGTAAAACACGTATTGGACAATTAAGATATTGTAAATTTTCATGTGGAAGATCAGAATCTAGAAGAACTGGCAGTCCAGATTTTTATATATGGAGACCTAGTAAGACTTGCTTCTCTGTTTCCAAGACCCTTGCAAATATAGGCATTTCCACAGTCCCCTCTTCCTTTTTTTTTTTTTTATACGTTTGGCGTCATTAAAGACAAAAAAAGTCAGTCTAATTTGGCCCAGGTCTTTTTGATTGTGTGAATTCCCTTGCTGAAGGGGCTTGCTTGCTGCCTGATGTCAAGATTAAAGAGTTTATGTCTGGGGGAGCATCTCTCACTTGTTTTTCCCTCCTGGAGCCTCACATGCCTGTATCCTGTCCCAGAAGGCAGGACAGGGCTTGAAATCGCAGAGTAGATGAGGCAAGTGTAAGATCACAGGTAGGTCGATGAGTCCCTCATGACCTCATGTGCTATGTTTTAATTAGTGGAGCTTTTCTTATCTCCATGCCTGTATTTTAATTGCCCATGGGACAGCCTTGCTTCCAAGAAGTTTTGCAGAGTCTCCCTGAGGCCCAAGAATGATTTATTGCTGCTTATCCAAAGGTTCCAGATGGTTTTCTGTTACTGCAGATTTAACTGAAATCACAGTTATAGGTAAGAGATCTACAGTGAGAGGCCAATCTAATTGTCAGGCCTTTTACCAATTTCTAAATGTGTGAATCCATTCCCCTCCAGAGAGCCCTTTAAATGAGTAAATAATTTCTTGTATTTGTATAGTAATCATAGCTGGCATTGATGGAATTGCTTACATTGCACAAGGCAATGGGCTAAGATTTTTCCTCCCAACTGGATGAGGAGGGTTCTACTAATCTCTGTGCTCAGAGATTTAAGTAACCTATGGAATGTCACACAGTCAGGAAGGTGTAGGGTTGAGATTTGACCCCAGGCAGTCTGACTCGAGTATACATGTGTGGGTGCACTGTTCTATTAAATGCTTGATGTACTTTTCTATTCCGTCTTCCTCACAGTCTTATAAGGTATTAAAGGGCCCAAAATAAAGCCAAAGAAATAAAGATCCCGACACCAGAGAAATTAAATTTACAGCTCCTGAACAAATTGACCTTCTTGTCCTCAGACAAGACCATGCCCATTACATGCCATGACAGCTCTTCCTGGGGAATGGGCATAAATGTGAAAGGAGAGGGGAGAAGCATGGTCTCTGAAGGGAAGTCTGTATGTCAGACTCCTGTCAATAGACTACTCTCTTGGTCAAGGGTAGCAGAGACTCTGGTAACTCAGAAATGGGATTTTCTAAAGTTTTTCTAAACCTACGTTTGGGGCAAATGTGGATGCGGAATTTTATGGAAATACACCCAATAGGTTTAGTCTTCTGAAGCCAGGAGGTGGAGAGGGGCTGGGATCTAAGGCAGTTCAAGGTATTTCAGGAATCTGCCCTTGGACTCCTCCTCTGCCAGGACCAGCTTCTCTAGAGCATCCACTCTGCTCTAGGACGCCCACACCTGCCCCACACTACCAATCGCCTTATTCTTCCTCTATTTTCAGTCCCCAAAACAAGAGAGGAACTCTGATGGCTCAGCAAATATCTCTCATTTCTGTTTGCACAGAACCCGCAGTGCCCAGGAGGACTTGCTATAGGCAGATGATTGGCTGTCTTTGTGTCAAGAGCTCACCCCGGCTCAATCTGCTGGGCTGGAGGGGTGGGACAGTGTAAGGAGAGGTGGGGCAAAATACCCGGCCAATGTTGGTCTTCTAGACCAACTTCTGCAGAGCTAGTTCCCTCAGAAGGGACTGGGGTTCAGAGGCCCTGACATTAGTGTATCTTCTACAGAGAGAAAATATTGCACTTGTGTCTAGTGGGTGTCTATGTTTTGGGAGGTGATTTGTCAATATTCTCCAGGTTACATAATTACACAGCTAACCAGTCCAAAGTGCTCATTCCCTCCCACTCTCATTAGATTTAGGTAAAATTCCTATGCTAAAGTTTTTCACCTGGAAACTTCTGAGACTCTTAAGTCTCCCCAAAACATAGTAACACTGTTTCTGCAGATCCCATTTGGGATTTTGGTTGAGGCTTTCAGTCCTCAAATTCTTATTCTTTATTATCTTCTCTATCACATGTATTCTGTATTATCTGTATTATCTTCTCTATCACATGTATCACATGTATTCTGAGAGTTACTAATGTTTTCTGCTGGCATTTACCCTACCTAGTGGTTCTCAGCTCTGGCTACAGGTTGGAATCAACTGGGAACTTTAAAAAAAACACTGCAGCCTGTGGCATACCTCTGAAAATTATGATTTAATTGTTTTGTGAAGGCCTGAGAACGTTTGAAAAACACCCCAGGTGATGTTGATGTGCACCCAGGGTCCATAGCCAGTGTGGTCCTTGACCAGCAGCATCAGCAGCATCTGGGAATTTATTAGGAATTCAAATTTTGGGCCTTATCCCAGACCTACTGATTTGGAAACATTCGGGGTGGAGCTCAGCAATCTGTGTTTTAAAAAGACCTCCATGTGATTCTGCTGCAGGCTCAAGTTTTAGAACCACTGGTCTACATGCAGTGTTTAATTTATTGTAACTCTTTATAGAACCATATCTCCAGCCTTTGAACTAAGCCTTTAGGATGGGGCCTCTTGAATCACGTTTGTCACACAGCTTAACTGACTTTCTAAGAGCTGCATCGGGCTGTCGTATGGCTTGACAGAAGGTTAATCGTTTTGATAATTTTGGCAATCTTCAGCTCATTTATTTAGGATTATTAATTACCAAAATAAAACAACTAAGTCTAGTCCTCTCAGTGGGCTCCCTTTATTATTTCTTTTTTAACATGATTGTTTTCCTGATTGTTTCAGACAATCATTTTCTCCCCACACATGTTCCATGACATGATAAATCGGCCACGTATTAAGCAGCTGCTTGATCTAACTTCAGCTGCCCTGATAAGATTTTCCAGTTTTAGGGGGAGTAACAACACAATATTGTTTACCAAGATTTTTGACACTAAATATTTTTACAAACACATAGAGCGTAAGGTGCTTGCCATCAAAACAAACGCATGTTGCACAGGGTATCGCACAGGATCTAAAATTCAGGGTGCAGTGCAGTCATTGTCATTGTATTGTAATGGTGTTTATGAGACTGTCTGCCACTAAATACTGAGCTTCTGGGGGGGGGGTGCATATCTTATTCTTTTCCACTTGGCAGAGTGGCTGATGAGTAGTAAACACTGAGCACATTTGGTGAATGAACAAAAGAACGAATGAATGATGGCATCATTCAGTACTAGCTGGTCACGTCCACAGCTCGACGTGACAGAGCACAAGTACAGTTATTCTGATAGGGAGGGGGAAGGGTAAGCTGGGACGATGTGAGAGAGTAGCATTGACATATATATACTACCAAATATAAAATAGATAGCTAGTGGGAATCAGCCACATAGCACAGGGAGATCAGTTTGGTGTTTTGTGACCACGTAGAGGGGTGGGATGGGGAGGGTGGGAGGGAGACGCAAGAGGGAGGGGATATGTGGATATATTTATACGTACAGCTGATTCAATTTGTTATACAAACAGAAACCAACACAACATTGTAAAGCAATTACATTCCAATAAAGATGTTAAAGGAAAAAAAATTATTAGAATTAAGAAGGAATCCAAATACATTGGTGGAAGGCAAGGTCTTTCCATCCCTGGGGACTGAGATACCTGGGGGAGGGTGGGATGGGGGGAGCTGTGGGAGTGGTCGCCCATTAGGAGCATATTCCCCCAAAGGTATCTTGACCATAGGTTATTTAAAGTTCTCTGTTTAAGGCTATGATGAGAAGGCACTGGAGCAGGTGAATTATCAAAGTTCTCTAAATGGGGCACCATATCAGCTCCCCAGGTCAGACCCTGGCTTCACATGTGACTGGGGTGAGGTGTGGAAAGAGAAGGTGGCTGTGGAGCTGGGAAGAAAGCTGAAAAGGAAGCTCTCCAAAGCATGAGGGTCACCTCTGCAGGTCGGCCATTTTCCCCATCGCAGGTGAAGCTAAAGCAGCCGGACCTGATGCTGGGGGAGGGGGATTGGAGCAGCTGATTCTGGGATGGACGAGATGGCCCTTCTGGTAGCTCTCAGTCCTCACAGAATGCAGGAGAGTCCCTGAAGCAGTGGACATTAATAGGGAACGTTAGGCATATGAAGGTATTAGACTCAGAAGAGAACTTTCTTCCTCTGTGACCCGGGTATAGAGGCAGGGTAATGTGGTGGATGGCAAAGGACCTTGAGCTGAGGGAAACACAAAAAGAACCATTTTTGCACATTTTTAGCTTGGGACACAAGAACATTTTCCCTTGATATGTGCTCTGAGTTCTCCTGATCGCTCTAGTCAACTTTCCCTTCAACTTCCGCTTCCTTCATACTTCCTCTCCCTCCACCAGCCTCCACACCATTTACTTCTGCTCCCTGTCCTCTCATCGTCCAATTCAACTCTCTCCAGTCCAGGAGCTGTCCCCTATTTCCGGTCCACTGGCACCAGGATGTGGTAGTTATCGACAATCTATCACTATATAGTTTTCACGTGGGCTCCCAGCAAACACAAAACATTTTCTTAACAGTCCCCAAAAGAGTTTCTGGTTATTATGAACATATGCAGGACAACTGGCCATTAGAAACTTCCTTTCAGTTCCTACTGTGGGCAACTATAGCTCCTGCCTCAGCGCCTTGGCTATTCCTCTCTCTGGAATCTTTGTCTCCTTTTTCACAGAGCTAATGCCCACTCATCCTTCAGATTTCAGTTCAACTGTAGTAATTGCAGTACAAGAGAAAATGATAATATGATATTTCAGTATTTATTTCAAGTTTTAAAACTGTTATTTTGTTTTTCAAAAAGTGTCAGCATAGCATAGTGGTTAAAAGAACAGACTCTAGAGCCAGGCAGCCTACTTTTAAATCTCAACTCTGCCATTTACTACTGTGTGACTTTGGGCAAGTTCCTTCATGTCTCTGAGCTTTAGTCTCCCCATCTGTAAATGGGAATAATACTAGTACCCACCTCATAGGATTGCTGTAAGTAACAAATAAATGGTATTTATTTTGACAATTGATTTGATTAAAAAAACAGCAGCTTAATATTTAATACATTTCCAATACAAACATATTTAAACCTATTACAAAAAGGAAATGATATTAATTTATGAAAAAACCTTTTGACATACATTATTCTGTTATAAAAATACAATTAATAGAAATGAAGTATTATAAATTGATGCAACATAAAAATGACTAAAGCTTGAGTAATAATAAAACATGCTGTAAAATAATTTTTGATCTTTTAAAAAAACAGTAGTCTTAAAAAACCAAAATGACAATCACATCATTATTGAAATTACAGAGCATTTTTGGGTAGAATTATGCAGTTGTTGGAAGCTCTGCTCTGTGAATGTCAAGAAAGGGATTTATAACTAGGACATTTTTTTTCTGACTTGTCTATCTTCAAATAATACCTTCTCTTAATCTCCTTTGTTTTAATTTTTGAATTTTATTTTATTTATTTTTGTACAGCAGGTTCTTATTAGTTATCTATTTTATACACATCAGTGTATACAACTCAATCCCAATCTCACAATTCATCACACACACACCCCAACCCCTCGCCACTTTCCCTCCTTGGTGTCCATACGTTGTTCTCTACATCTCTGTCTCAATTTCTGCCCTGCAAACCGGTTCATCTGTACCATTTTTCTAGGTTCCACATATATGCATTAATATACAATATTTGTTTTTCTCTTTCTGACTTACTTTACTCAGTATGACAGTATCTAGATTCATCCACATCTCTACAAATGACCCAATTTCGTTCCTTTTTATGATGGAGTAATATTCCATTGTATATATATACCACATCTTCTTTATACAGTCATCTGTCAATGGGCATTTAGGTTGCCTCCATGACCGGGCTATTGTAAATAGTGCTGCAATGATCATTGGGGTGAATGTGTCTTTTTGAATTATGATTTTCTCTGGGTATATGCCCAGTAGTGGGATTGCTGGGTCATATGGTAATTTTGCTTTTAGTTTTTTAAGGAAACTCCATACTGTTCTCCATAGTGGCTGTATCCATTTACATTCCCACCAACAGTGCAAGAGGGTTCCCTTTTCTCCACACCCTCTCCAGCATTTGCTGTTTGTAGATTTTCTGATGATGCCCATTCTAACTGGTGTGAGTTGATACCTCATTGTAGTTTTGATTTGCATTTCTCTAATAATTAGTGGTGTTGAGCAGCTTTTCATGTGCTCCTTGGCCATCTGTATGTCTTTGGAGAAATGTTTATTTAGGCCTTCTGCCCATTTTTGTTTTTTATTAGTTTTTTAAACATCTTTATTGGAGTATAATTGCTTTACAATGGTGTGTTAGTTTCTGCTTTATAACAAAGTGAATCAGCTATACATATACATATATCCCCATATCTCTTCCCTCTTGCATCTCCCTCCCTCCCACCCTCCATATTCCACCCCTCTAGGTGGTCACAAAGCACTGAGCTGATCTCCCTGTGCTATGTGGCTGCTTCCCACTAGCTATCTATTTTATATTTGGTAGTGTATATATGTACATGCCACTCTCTCACTTTGTCCCAGCTTACCCTTCACCCTCCTCATGTCCTCAAGCCCATTCTCTACTAGGTCTGCATCTTTGTTCCTGTCCTGCCCCTAGGTTCTTCAGAATATATATATATTTAGATTCCATATATATATGTTAGCATACAGTATTTGTTTTTCTCTTTCTAACTCACTTCACTCTGTATGACAGACTCTAGGTCCATCCACCTGACTACAAATAACTCAATTTCATTTCTTTTTATGGCTGAGTAATATTGCATTGTATATATGTGCCACATCTTCTTTATCCATTCATCTGTTGATGGACACTTAGGTGGCTTCCATGTCCTGGCTATTGTAAATAGAGCTGCAATGAACATTGTGGTACATGACTCTTTTTGAATTATGGTTTTCTCAGGGTATATGCCCAGCAGTGGGATTACTGTGTCGTATGGTAGTTCTATTTTTAGTTTTTTAAGGAACCTCCAAAGTGTTCTCCATAGTGGCTGTATCAATTTACATTCCAACCAACAGTGCAAGAGGGTTCCCTTTTCTCCACACCCTTTCCACTATTTATTGTTTGTAGACTTTTTTTTTTTTGCAGTACACAGGCCTCTCACTGTTGTGGCCTCTCCCATTGTGGAGCACAGGCTCCAGATGCGCAGGCTCAGTGGCCATGGCTCACGGGCCTAGCCGCTCCGCGGCATAAGGGATCTTCCCGGACTGGGGCACGAACCCGTGTCCCCTGCATCGGCAGGCGGACTCTCAACCACTGCGCCACCAGGGAAGCCCTCTAGATATTTTTTGATTTCCTCAGTGATCTCTTGGTTATTTAGTAATGTATTGTTTACCTCCATGTGTTTGTGTTTTTTACATTTCTTTCCCCTGTAATTGATTTCTAATATCATTGTGTTGTGGTCAGAAAAGATGCTTGATATGATTTCAATTTTCTTAAATTTACTGAGGCTTGATTTGTGACCCAAGATGTGATCTATCCTGGAGAATGTTGTGTGTGCACTTGAGAAGAAAGTGTAATCTTCTGTTTTTGGTTGGAATGTCCTATAAATATCAATTAAATCTCTCTGGTCTATTGTGTCATTTAAAGCTTGTGTTTCGTTATTAATTTTCTGTTTGGATAATCTGTCCATTGGTGTAAGTGAGGTGTTATTGTCCCTCAATATTATTGTGTTACTGTCATTTTCCTCTTTTATAGCTGTTAACAGTTGCCTTATGTATTGAGGTGCTCTTGTGTTGGGTGCATATATATTTATAATTGTTATATCTTCTTCTTGGATTGATCCCTTGATCATTATGTAGTGTCCTTCCTTGTCTCTTGTAACATACTTTATTTTAAAGTCTATTTTTTCTGATAAGAGTATTGCTACTCCAGCTTTCTTTTGATTTCCATTTGCATGGAATATCTTTTTCCATCCCCTCACTTTCAGTCTGTATGTGTCCCTAGGTCTGAAGTGGGTCTCTTGTAGACACCGTATATATAGGTCTTGTTTTTGTATCCATTCAGCGAGCCGGTGCCTTTTGGTTGGGGCATTTAATCCTTTTATGTTTAAGGTAATTATCAATATGTATGTTCCTATTACCATCTTCTTAATTGTTTTGGGTTTTTTTTTTTTAACATCTTTATTGGGGTATAATTGCTTTACAATGGTGTGTTAGTTTCTGCTTTTTAACAAAGTGAATCAGTCATACATAAACTTATGTTCCCATATGTCTTCCCTCTTGCGTCTCCCTCCCTCCCACCCTCCCTATCCCACCCCTCCAGGCTGTCACAAAGCACCGAGCCAATATCCCTGTGCCATGCGGCTGCTTCCCACTAGCTATCTACCTTACTACGCTTGTTAGTGTGTATATGTCCATGACTCTCTCTTGCCCTGTCACAGCTCACCCTTCCCCCTCCGCATAACCTCAAGTCCGTTCTCTAGGAGGTCTGCGTCTTTATTCCTGCTTTACCCCTAGGCTCTTCATGGGTTTTTTTTTTGTAGGTCCTTTTCTTCTCTTGTGTTTCCCACTTAGAAAAGTTCCTTTAGCATTTGTTGTAGAGCTGGTTTGGTAATGCTGAATTCTCTTAGCTTTTGCTTGTCTGTAAAGCTTTTGATTTCTCCATTAAATCTGAATGAGATCCTTGCTGGGTAGAGTAATCTTGGTTGTAGGTTCTTCCCTTTCATTACTTTAAATATGTCATACCACTCCCTTATGGTCCGTAGAGTTTCTGCTGAGAAATCAGCTGTTAATCTTATGGGAGCTCCTTTGTATGTTGTCATTTTTTCCCTTGCTGCTTTCAACAATTTTTCTTTGTCTTTAATTTTTGCCAATTTGATTACTCTGTGTCTTGGCGTGTTTCTCCTTGAGTTTATCCTGTATGGGACTTGCTGCACTTCCTGGACTTGCATGGCTATTTCCTTTCTCATATTAGGAAAGTTTTCAACTATAATCTTTTCAAGTATTTTCTTGGGTCCTTTCTTTCTCTCTTCTCCTTCTGGGACCCTTTTAATGCCGATGTTGTTGTGTTTAATGTTGTCCTAGAGGTCTCTTAGGCTGTCTTCATTTCTTTTCATTCTTTTTTCTTTATTCTGTTCTGCAGCAGTGAATTCCACCATTCTGTCTTCCAGGTCACTTATCCATTCTTTTGCCTCAGTTATTCTGCTATTGATTCCTTCTAGTGTATTTTTCATTTCAGTTATTGTGTTGTTCATCTCTGTTTGTTTGTTCTTTAATTCTTCTAGATCTTTGTTAAACATTTCCTGCATCTTCTCGATCATTACCTCCATTCTTTTTCCGAGGTCCTGGATCATCTTCACTCTCATTAATCTGAATTCTTTTTCTGGATGTTTGCCTACCTCCACTTCATTTAGTTGTTTTTCTGGGGTTTTATCTTGTTCCTTCATCTGGTACATAGCCCTCTGCCTTTTCATCTTGTCTATCTTTCTGTGAATGTGGTTTTTGTTCCACAGGCTGCAGGATTGTAGTTCTTCTCACTTCTGCTGTCTGCCCTCTGGTGGATGAGGCTATCTAAGAGGATTGTGCAAGTTTCCTGATGGGAGGGACTGGTGGTGGGTAGAGCTGGGTGTTGCTCTGGTGGGCAGAGCTCAGTAAAACTTTAATCCGCTTGTCTGCTGATGGGTGGGGTTGAGTTCCCTCCCTGTTGGTTGTTTTGCCTGAGACAACCCTACACTGGAGCCTACCTTGGCTCTTTTGTGGGGCTAATGGCGGACTCTGGGAGGGTTCGCACCAAGTAGTACTTCCGCTGCCAGTGTCCTCATCCTCAGAGTAAGACACAGCCAAACCCCACCTCTGCAGGAGACCCTCCAACACTAGCAGGTAGGTCTGGTTCAGTCTCCCTTGAGGTCACTGTTCCTTCCCCTGGGTCCCGATGCACACACTACTTTGTGTGTGTGCCCTCCAAGTGTGGAGTCTCTGTTTCTCCCAGTCCTGTTAAAGTCCTGCAATCAAATTCTGCTAGCCTTCAAAGTCTGATTCTCTAGGAATTCCTTCTCTCATTATCAGACCCCCAGGTTGTGAAGCCTGATGTGGGGCTCAGAACCTTCACTCTGGTGGGTGGACTTCTGTGGTATAAGTGTTCTCCAGTTTGTGAATCACCCAACCAGCAGTTATGGGGTTGATTTTATTGTGATTGCGCCCCTCCTACCATCTCACTGTGTCTTCTCCTTTGTCTTTGGATGTGGAGTGTCCTTTTTGCTGAGTTCCAGTGTCTTCCTGTCTGTGACTGTTCAGTAGTTAGCCATGACCCCAGTGCTCTTGCAAGAGGGAGTGATTGCATGTCCTTATACTCTGCCAACTTGAACCAGTCTCCCCTCTTAAACTCTTAATTGATGGCTTTGAGAAGATATTTTTGAACATTGCCCCCCCCATAGGAACTTCAAATTTTTTCTCCCCACAGAATCTTATTTTTTAAAAAAATGATATTGCAGTAGAGTTTTTGTTTTAAAGAAAGCATTTCTGGTTCATTTTTATCATCCCTAGATTTCCCATGTTTAATTAAAGATTCTAAGGCAGTTATCTGTAAATGTAGACACTGCTGCCTTCCTCTTCCACTTTTCCACAAGGTCTTTGTCCACTGTCATTTCTCTTTTTTCTTGAAGATCCTGGAAGATAAAAAACACTTTCAAAATTTTAATGTAGAATACAACTCTGGGTATTTCTCAAGACACATATGACTCTGTTTTCAATTATTTTTTCAAGATCCCAGCATAACAACATTATGCTAACAAAATATGAGCATTTTGGTATTTAAGACAAGGTTCACTGGATTCAAGAATACCACAGACAGGTTTTGTAATCAATACTCCAACATCATTTCCTTGTGGAATTCTCTTTCCTTACTCCTCAAACTAGATTAAGTCTCTATGTTATTATCCAGAGGTCTGCAAACTATGGAAGGGCCAAATTCAGTCTGCCTCCTATTTTTGTAAATAAAGTTTTATTGGAACACAGACACATCCATTCTTTTCCATATTGTCTATGACATGTTTTGTAATACAGTGTCAGGGTTGGGTAGTTGCAACTAAGACTGCAAGGCCCTCAAGCCTAAAATATTTACTCTTTGATCCTTCCCAGAAAATGTTTGCCAATTATTAGCTGTGTATACCTTTCCTTCAAAATCCTAATGTAACTTGTAATGATGTATCATGTGATTATTTTATTAATGTTTGTCTCTCACACTATTTAAGCTCCATGAGAGCAAAAACTATGTTTATTATCCTCACTATTACATTCCCAGAACGTAGACTAATGTTGGCACATAGTAGTTGCCCAATAAATGCTTGTTAGTTAAATAATTAGATTATTTTTTTAAAAAAATTTATTGGAGTATAGTTGACTTACAATGTTGTGTTAGTTTCAGGTGTACAGCAAAGTGATTCAGTTTTATATATATGTATAAAACTGATTATATATATATATATATATATATATATATATATATCCATTCTTTTTCAGATTCTTTTCCCATGTAGGTTATTACAGAAAATTGAGTAGAGTTTCCTGTGCTATATAGTAGGTCCTTATTAGTTATGTACTTTATATATAGTAGTGTGTATATACTAATTTATCACTTCCCCCACATTTCCCCTTTGGTAACCATAAGCTTGATTTCAAGATCTATGTCTGTTTTGTAAATAAGTTCATTCATATCATTTTTTATTAGATTACACATATAAGTGATAACATATGATATTTGCCTTTCCCTGTCTGACTTAATTCACTTAGTATGATCATCTTCAGGTCCATCCATGTTGCTTCAAATGACAGTATTTTGTTCTTTTTTATGGCTAAGTAATATTCCATTATAAAATAATTAGATTACTGAAGATGATAATTTGGAAGCAAGTACTGCCTCTGGGATAAATCTACATTTCTGTTTAAACTTGTGAGATATAATGTTGAAGACTAAATGGGATAATACACAAACTGCTCAGTATCATGTCTAGAACATGGAATGTGCTGAATAAATGGTAGTTCTTATTATGTAAAAGTCCTTCAAAGCTCCTTTGAAAAAACCCTATGAAGCCATTGCCACCAGGGAACAGCCTTATAAATACACAAAAAATATTAGGCAGTGCATACATTTCTAGGGACATGTTTATTAAGTAGCTACTCCATGCTTGGAGAAGCCACTTTTCTTATTTCATGGCTTCTGAGTTTTAACCATTCTGCTATTTTTCAGTAAGCTTTTGCCAATGATGTGTTTTCTAGAAAAAAGGACCAGTGGAGAAGTCAACAGCCTTACCAAAGAACATGTCAGTTCTTCATTTCTTTGCTTACTGACCAGAGCTGTGCACTGTAATTGCCCAGGGAACTGTTGAAGATACTGATATCTGGCCTCCTCTCCAGAGGTTCTGGTTTCAGTGGTCCAGGGTGGTGCTTTTAAAGTTTCCCAGGTGATTCTAGTATGCGGCCAGGAGTAAGAGTGTCAGTTAAGAGGCGTTCAATGAACACTTGGTCTGAGAGACTGAATATACAAACAGATAGTGGTCAGATCATATATAACAAAAGAACTCTGACTCATGGCCTCTGCTTCTACTGATGTAGAAGGATCAGGACTTAATAACTTCCTGCCCCCCCACCCCACCTCCCTGTCCCCAACTCAGGACCAACCAAAGAAAGTCAAACATACTCCCCAAACAAACAAATCAGATAGAACGCACTGATTCTAGTCAGCCTGCCTCTAACACCCCCTTGCTAACAACCTCCGAACAGGGCATAAATGATGTCTCCTTTTTTCTTCAGTATAAAACTTTCCTACTCCCCGCTTGTGTTTGAATTTCTGCCAAATGCAAGGGATGGTGGCTGACTCCTTTGTTATACCAAACTCTGAATAGTCTCTTTTTTCTCATTTAGGTGGTCATCATTTATATCCACAGTGCTATTGCTCTTGTTACTGTAACCAGTATTGCACATATAAATAACATACTATGGCATCTCTTACAAACAGGAGATTCAAATAACAAAATCCCACTGGGATTAGCCTAGGTAAAAACTGGAATGAATATAAGGATTCAAGGGTGTCTCAGAAAATCCAAGGGCAGGGACCAGTTGGGTCTCAGGAACCTAGGAATGAAGGATATTGGGAAACAGGAAATTTTTCCTCTCTGTCCATTGTTCCCATTTTTCTCTGTGCATCTGCTTAATTCTTTCTCCTTGGTTTAAATCACTTGTCTCTATTTTCCAGTCCACATGGCAGAATAACCATTGCAGCAACTCCGAGGTTTGCATCTCTTCAACTAAAGGCAGAAGAACTAGACCAACTGAAATCTCTTATTCTACATATCCAGGGAGGGATCTCATTGACACAATGCTGGGGAGGTTCCTTTTTCTGCTGTCCCACTGTAACCATGTGGATTGCTGGGAAGAGGTCACTTCCCACAGGAAATAGGGAGGGCTGCTGTGGGGGACGCTTGAGCAATACAACCTTAATAATAAAAAAGCAGTTGCATTTAAATTCTAGACTTTTACTGAACCCTTGGTTCAGTTGTTTCTCAGCTCCCTAGTGAGTTCAGTCTCCTCTGGCAAGGCTCACTTTGTATAACTTGTTCTTGCAGCTCCGCTCTCAGGCATCTTAGGGTCATTTGAATGTTTTTAAGGAAAATTGGCCCTGAGAGACCATGGTACCTCAGGGGGCCCTTATGGATGCCTTTCTACTTTATGTGCCCATAGAAATGTGCCAGTTGTGTCCATGCTCCCGCCATCTCCCAGTGTCCTCTAGGAGTCTTCTTCACTCATTACTTGATGAGGGGTGCCCCTGCCTAAAGAACTGCTATGATCCATGCTATACTTTGAGGGGTTTTTATGTGCTCGAATCATCTTGCCCAGCAGACCTAGGGTTTGGAGCACCCCAACTTCCCACTGCACCTATCTCTACTCATCCAAAATAATGCTCTTCTCCCTCACTTGCCCCTTACTTCATGAACCCAAAGGGACGCAGATTCAACAGGGAGGTACTAGGGATAGAGTGAGAGAGAATTTTTTGATGTGAAATGAGATCAGAGCCATCCAGTCCTAATCAACTCACACTCTAAATTCTGGGCAACACAAGGAGGCAATTAAGCATAAGTTTGTGCCATTTGCTTTGTAGGTGAATATAAATGGCAAAGACTAGACTTTTTGAGACACTGTGCTCAAGGCAAAACTAGGGATACTGTGCTTCCTCCATCAGCTCACATAAGCGTAAGTACAGAGGAGCCCATAGGATTAAGTCCAGAATTGATACATTCAAAGGAAGCTTAGAGAAAAGTACGGCCTCAAATGTTTCAGCCACTATAACCTTGAAACTCTGCCCTGAATCTTGACATCAAAGATTTATTGAAGACTTGACACATTTGCCATTATGGAAGTAACATATTTTTACTTTTTTCAACTGTGAAGTTCAATTAAGATTTTATTATGTGAAATCAAACAGGCGCCTACTCCTTAAACTTCTAGCTTTAAACAAGCAGCAATAGTCAGTCTGCTTTGATGTTTCCTAATCTCTAAGCAGAGAGAACAGGAGCAAAGATATCCTGGAGTTTTGTGTTGACTGTATAATTGCAGGGTTCACAGTCTCTCTGCCCTTTTCAAGGTCTTGGGGACTATCTGATCTGACACTTCCCAAGCCAGATATTTGAGGACACCTTGTGAAAGACTGTCTCTCCCTTTCATTTCCCACCCCCATCCTGGAATGTTTTACATGAGTTTGCAGTGCATTTGACCCTTCACTGGGAAGGAGCCCTAGGCCCTTAGAGCCAGAGGCCAATGAGACCCAGCTGAGAGCGATTGTGTTTCCATTCCTCTACTTACTCATATAGGCTGAGCAAGACAAAGATGTTTTTGAGCCTCAATTTCTTCTTCAGCCAGATAGGAATATTGTGGGAAACAGTGTATGTTCTGCCCACCTCATAGGGAATCAAATGATAATCAAAAGAAATCCCAATGTGGAAGTCCTAAAACCATTTATTGAGCACCTACTGTAAGCTATGTACTCTACCAGGGCCTGGGGATACAATGATGGAGCAAATATAAACACGGTCTTTTCCCAGATGGGTTTACTTGAGTCTACTGGGGAAATTAGATTTTAAGTTTTAAAAGTCACACAAGCAAATGTAAACTTTAACTGTGACTAATGTCCCAAGGCAGACATTAGTGAGAGGCTGTAAGAGGGAGATCTGATCTAGGTTGGAGGTTAGAGAAGCCTTTGTTACTGTTGTGATAATGAAGCTATAACCTGAAGGGAAAATAGGGAGCAACTAGAGGCAGAGATAGAGGAGAGTATTCCGGACATTGGGAACAGCAGGTACAAAGGCCCATAAAGAGAAAATACAGAATGTACACAAGGGTCTGAAAGATCATGTGAAAAGGACCACTGGCACCTCGCTCTGTCATCATTATTGTTAAGGGTACACACGGCATATACAGTCAGAGGGGAAAATAAAGGGAACTCTGCATCATGAGATGACCACAAAAATCAGAAACATCCTGTCTAATCCTAGTTCACAAAATGAATAAAGCCTTGAGCCCCTTCCTGAGAGTTGAAAACAACTTTATCTCTGACTTTTACAACTTTGATGTCTTCAGAAGTACAATGACCCTTGAAGATATGATAATCAAGTGAGGAACTTCTGTTTTTTGAGCAATGAAAATGATAACCAGACTGAGTATAGCTTCATGGTATTTTTCTTTAAATACACACTTGATCCTTTATTCAGGGTGTCACATTTCCTTGAAGGTTAGATTCTCTTGCAAACATTGCAAGAAACATTTCTTACTTGAAATGCCGACACCACCAGCTTGAATCTCCCTCTGGGTTTTCCCTTGACAGTGTTATGTGGCTGGAATTGCCAGAAGTGAGGCTGGGCAGATTTAGGTGAAGCCAGCTCACAAAGAGTTCTGCAGGCCGGCTTCAGAAATCTTGCCTTTACCTTGAAACCAAGGGGGAAGCCATGGTGGGGAGGGGGCATGATCACTTTGAGACCATCACTCTGCCTGCAGAGTGAAGAGTGCGTTAGAGAGAAACAGAGTAAGTGCAAATGGACAAGTTTGGAGGCCACTGTAGTAACCGAGTTGAAAGAAGATAGAGGCTCGTCGTAGGGTGGTGACAGAGATGGTGGGATGGAAATAAGAGAATGGAATTGGAAGATATTTAGGCGATACAGTGAACAGGACTTGATTCTGGACTGAGAACCAGTAGGATGGTGAAGACATGTCCTGAACAGGGAAGCACTAGGAGAAGGACAGGCTTGGGGTCTTGCAAAGTTCCATATACATGTAAAGTGTGATTCTCATTTTCCAGGGATTCAGGAATTTGTCAGAGGAAGATACTGTTGTACTTCATTCCAAACCACACAGTACCTTCCCAACATCCCCAAATCTGAGTGTGAAATCCATTAAACTCTCTGGTGGAATGAGCAGAATTCATTCCTTGGTCAATACCACTACTATATCTCCTTGGAGAATTCATCTAAATATATCTATCCCTCGGGGCCAGGAGAGATGAGGTATTAAGCCACCATCCTTCTCTATTAAAAACTCCTTATGTTTACATGACATTAAAAATTTCACAAAGTGTCTTATCACAGTGCTACTCAAAGTGTGGTCTCCAGAAGGCAGCGACAGCATCACCTGGGAGCTTGTTAGCAGTGCAGATACTAAGACCCTCTGAATTGGAAACTCAGTTTGTATGTCTTGGGGGAGAGGAGTCAGCAATCTGTGGTTTGACAAGCTCTCCACGTGATTATGATGTACTCACTCAAGTTTGAGAGGCATTGCATATCATACAACATCTCTTCCTTGCTTAGCAACAATTGTGGAAGGTGGATATTATTACCATCCCTGTTTCACTAAGGAAGAACTGAGGCTCTGAGAGGTTAAGCGACTTCCTTAAACATGCAGTAGGTGGCGGCAAAGGTAGAAAGCCAGTCCACAGATTCTAAATCTACATTTAGTGCCTATCACAGGCTTCTTCCTTGAAATGAATGCAAGGACTTTGAGGGAAAAGATGTGTAAGTTTTGATGGGGACAGAGAATGGGAAGGTGGGTTTAGAGGAGAGGGAAGGATATCCTACTTTACACCAAATAATAAACCACGAGATTATATTCTTCTGCTTAGGGAGGGCCTCACAAGTGGGAGCAGGAGTGTGCTGGAGCCAGTTGGTACCAGCTCATGAGAGCCAGTAACGCACATCTCTTCCAAACTCTGCATTCAGTGATGACTGAACTGGTAGGTTATAAATGACAATTAGATGGGAATATTTACACCATAGAAAATGGCAAACATTACAAATCAAGGCTCCTCACCCCAACTCTCAAGAACTGGTTGTTAAATATTTACCAGCATACCCCTGGATGGGAGTCAGAAGATCTCAGAGACAAGGTATCATAAAATAGGGAAGGGATTGATAGAGCAGTGGGGCATATCACTATGATCCAGGTAAATTGTTGCTGATTGTAATTATAAACTGTATGTTTCCCCTATGGATTAAGATAACTGGCAACAAATAAACCAATCTTAAACCACATGCTTCTAGCTAAGCTAACCAAATCAAGATGGGAAAAACTTATTGAAGGCACTTACATTTAATGCAAAATAACATTTTATTATTTATTTATTTATTTATTTATTTATTTATTTATTTTTGTTGGCATTGGGTCCTGGTTGCTGTGCTCAGGCTTTCTCTAGTTGTGGAGAGCGGGGGCTACTCTTCATTGCGGTGCATGGTCGTCTCATTGTGGTGGCTTCTCTTGTTGTGGAGCATGGGCTCCAGGCGCATGGGCTTCAGTAGTTGTGGCTTGCAGGCTCTAGAGCGCAGGCTCATTAGTTGTGGCACACGGGCTTAGTTACTCCATGGCATGTGGGATCTTCCCGGACCAGGGCTCGAACCCATGTCCCCTTTATTGGCAGGTGATTCTTAACCACTGTGCCATCAGGGAAGCCCAACAAACATTTTAAAATAGGAATCTCTAATTTTCACTAAATATAAAAAGTAATGTGAACCGGATTTTGATAACAAAGAACACTTAGTCCTTTTCCCCAGCATGGGCTTGAAGTCACTCTTAAGAACACTTGAACAAAATGGTAACAGGTGCCATCAGCGAGACCTGCCAAACCTGGAAAGAAATGACCTTTTGTCAAGATCAGGTTTCTGTTACATTTCAGAGTTCAAGTTGAATAAAATTCTATGAAGTTTTCTAAAAACCCAAGCAAGAGAAAGTGTTATTATATTGAAACATAGATTCATTCTGGAATCATTGTTTAAAATGGAACCTATCTTGGCTAAAATTTGAATATATTTTGGTTTAGAAACAAAGATTATGATGTTGGGGTATTTAACTCATAATATTATAGAACTTGGCTACTAAAACCAATTATAAAACTCACCTAGAATCCCTCTAGCCCCATGAATGTCTACCTGGGTTACACATTAGAATCACTTGGGCAGATTTTAAAAATACCAGTTCTTCTGTAATACAGCAAAACCTCCCTGCAAACAAAAGTCCAGGGCCAGATGGCTTCACTGGTGAATTCTACCAAACATACAAACAACTTATACCTATCCTTCTCAAATTCCTCCAAAAGACTGAAGAGGAGAGAACACTCCCAAAGTTGTTCTATGAAACCGCCATCCTGATACCAAAACCAGACAAAGACACTACCAAAAAAGAAAATTACAGGCCAATATCTTTGATGAATATAGATGCAAAAATCCTCAATGAAATGTTAGTAAACTGAATCCAACAACACATAAAAAAGATCATACACCACAATCAAGTTAGATTCATCCCAGGGTCACAAGATGGTTCAACATATGCAAATTAATCAATGTGATACACCACATCAACAAAAGAAAGGACAAAAATCACATGATCATCTCAATAGATGGAGAAAAACCATTTGATAAAATTCAACATCCATTCATGATAAAATACTCTCACCAAAGTGGGTTTAGAGAGAATATATCTCAATGTAATAAAAGTTATTTATGACAAACCCACAGCCAACATAATACTCAATGGTGAAAAGCTGAAAGCCTTCCTGTTAAATTCTGAAGCAAGACAAGGATGTCCACTTTCATCACTTCTCTTCACCATGGTCTTGGATGTCCTAGCCACAGCAATTAAACCAGAAAAAAGAAACAAAACGTTTCCAAATTGGAATAGGAGAGGTAAAATTGTTCTTATATGCAGATGACATGATACTCTATGTAGAAAACCCCAAAGAATCCACACAAAAACTATTAGAACTGATAAACAAATTCAGCAAGGTAGCAAAATCCAATATTAATATACAGAAATCTATTGCATTTCTTTATACTAACAATGAAATATCAGAAAGAGAAAGTAGAAAAAAATATTTTTAAAATCATGTCAAAAAAATAAAATACCTAGGAATAAACCTGACCAAGGATGTGAAAGACTTATATGCTGAGAACTATAAAACTTTGCTAAAGAAAATTGAAGATGATTCAAAGAAATGGACAGGTATCTCACACTCTTGGACTGAAGAATTAATATTGTTAAAATGGCCATACTATGAAAAGCAATCTACAGATTTCATGTGATCCCTATCAAATTACCCAGGACATTTTCACAGAACTAGAACAAATAATCCAAAATTTATATGAAACCACAAATGACCCAGAATTACCAAAGAAATCCTGAGGAAAATGAACAAAACAATCCTGAGGTAAAAGAACAAAGCTTTGTAGTATAGTCTGAACGCTTCCAGACTTCAGACTATACTACAAAGCTACAGTAATCAAAACAGTGCAGTATTGCCACAAAAACAGACAAATGGATCAATGGAACAGAATAGACAGCCCCAAAATAAACCCACACCTATTGTCAATTATCTTCAACAAAGCAGGCAAGAATATACAATGGAGAAAATACAGTCTCTTAAACAAGTGGTATTGGAAAAGTTGGACAGCCACATATAAATCAATGAAGTTAGAACACTCCCTCACACCATACACAAAAATAAACTCCAAATGGCTTACAGACTTGAATATAAGACATGACACCATAAAACTCCTAAAAGGGAACATAGGCAAAACCTTCTCTGATATAAATCATAGCAATACTTTCTTAGATCAGTCTCCCAAGTCAAAAGAAATAAAAACAAAAATAAATAAATGGGAGCTAATCAACCTTATAAGCTTTTTTACAGCAAAGGAAATGATAAACAAAATGAAAAGAAAACTTATGGACTGGGAGAAAATATTTGCAAACGATGCGAATGACAAGGGCTTAATTTCCAAAATATGCAAACAGCTCATAAAACTCAATAACAGGGCTTCCCTGGTGGCGCAGTGGTTGAGAGTCCGCCTGCCGATGCAGGGGACGCGGGTTCATGCCCCGGTCCTGGAAGATCCCACATGCCACGGAGCGGCTGGGCCCATGAGCCATGGCCGCTAAGCCTGCGCGTCTGGAGCCTGTGCTCCGCAACGGGAGAGGCCACAACAGGGAGAGGCCCGCGTACCGCAAACAAACAAACAAAAACTCAATAACAAAAAACCAAACAACCCAATCAAAAAATGAGCAGAAGCCTAAATAGACATTTCTCCAAAGAAGACATACAGATGGCCAACAGACACATGAAAAGATGCTCAACATCACTAATTATTAGAGAAATGCAAAGCAAAAGTACAATGAGATATCACCTCACACTGGTCAAAATGGCTATCATCAAAAAAGATCTACAAATAATAAATGCTGGAGTGGGTGTGGAGAAAAGGGAACCCTCCTACACTGTTGGTGGGAATGTAAATTGGTGCCGCTACTATGGAAAACAGTATGGTGGTTCTGTAGAAAACTAAAAATAGAGTTGCCAGATGATCCAGCAATCCCACTCCTGGACATATAGCCAGAGAAAACTCTAATTCAAAAAGATACATGCACCCCAATGTTCATAGTACCACTATTTACAATAGCCAAGACATGGAAGCAACCTAAGTGTCTACTGACATATGAATGGATAAAGAAGATGTGGTACATATATACATTGGGATACTACTCAGCCATAAAAAAGAATGAGATAATGCCATTTGCAGCAACATGGATGGACCTAGAGATTATCGGACTAAGTAAGTCAGACAGTGAAAGACAAATATCATATGACATCACTTATATTTGAAATCTAAAAAAACTATACAACTGAACGTATTTACAAAACAGAAATAGACTCACAGACGTAGAAAACAAACTTTTGGTTACCAAAGTGGAAAGGGAGGGAGGGATAAATTGGGTTTTGAGATTAAATATACACACTACTATATATAAAATAGATAATCAACAATGACCTACTGTATAGCACAGGGAACTGTATTCAATATCTTCTAATAACCTATAATGGAAAAGAATCTGAATAAGAATACATATATAAAACGGAATCACTTTGCTGTACACCTGAAACTAACCCAACATTGTAAATCAACTATACTTCAATAAAAAATACCAATTCTCAGGCTGTACTCCAGACCAGTTAAATCGGTGTCTCTTTGAGTGGGACCCAGATAGTTCCAATGTACAGGCAGGGTCGATATCTCCAGTCATAGAACAGTGACAGACATCACCGCTGTATTTTACAGATGAGAGGCTTAAAGCCTAAATTTCTTCACTGATTGTCCTGGAGGCACTCAGCTAGTTGCTAGCTGGTTCATCATCCATCAGCTAACATTGGAGAATACTTCCTGTTTGCTCAGTACTGTGGTGGATTCTACAGACTTTAGAGGAAAGACCAGGGCAGTGGACCATGGAGCCCTGTGCCCATGAGTCTTACAAGCATTTTCATCCTGGAGAAATCACTTAAAATCAACAGTGACTTCAGGTCTCTACACACCCCCTCCCACCCCCAGGGTTTTCCAATCCTCTAGTTAATATTACCTTAATAACACTCTATAATTTGTTTTCATAACATGTATCATTTGCAATTATACACATATTTATGAGATCATTATGTTAATGTAGACTCCCCGACCAGTCTATAAGCTCCATGATGGAGGGATTGTGTCTGAGTTTTGCTCACTATTTGTTCATTTATTCAACAAATATTTACTGAGTACCTACTCTGGGTCAGGCTCTGTTCTAAAAACAAGAATATTGCCTGGAACATAGTAGTGACTCAAATGTTTCTGTCAGTTACAAAAAGGCAGGAGAGAAGCAATATATGCAAGCATGTTTAACAGGCAGAGCTTTGTCTTAGAAATGTGGTTTCAGAGTGGTCCTCAGACAAGCAACATCAGCATCATCTGGGAATTTGTCAGAAATGCAAATTCTTGGTCCAACTTCAGACCTATTGAATCAGAAATTCTTGGGGTGGGGCCTAGAAATCCATTTTAACAAGCACCCGGGAGATTCTGATAAATACAAAGGTTTGCAAATCAACGCAGTAGAGAAGTTGAAGGAATGGGAGCTGATAACACACTTCAGATTTGGTTTTGGCATCAGTTAAAAAATGCCACTTTGGTCCTCCCACCAGCAGTCTCTTTGCCTATTACTCTTTAAGCCTCCCCACCTGCTGAAGAAAATCTTAGGGCTTGAAGTGACCACTTGGATTTTGATCCCCAAAGATAGCTCTTCTATCAAGCTGTGGCTTATACATTCAAGGAAGGTGAGAATGCAAAGTATGTATACAGAATATTCTTTTAAAGTGAGTTATCTGTGTTAAAAATCAAACACACAACCTCATAAATCAGGGATGGAAGTGTTGGCTGGTTTTAAGTATAATATTACCTTGTCCTCCTGTACCTGCCTTGCCAACTCCAGCCATTGGTAACTTCCAATGCTTTGGTTTCTCCTTTGCTGGGACGGCTAAGAATTTTAAAGTCACAAAGCATTGCTAGTTTGGTGCACTGCCATACCCTGTCCAGCTTTGACAAGGACCTCCCTGGTGCTGCTGCTCATCCTTTTTGTCCCTTCTTCCCCACTCCTGACAACCATTTTCTGTTTTCCTCACTCCCAACCCGACTCTGACCTCTTTCAATGTCAGCTGTGGCCACTCCTCTTAGAAGGTCAGGAGTCCAACACACTGTCTCTCAGCTTCCTTCCCTCTACCTCATCTTTCCATCTTCACTTATTCCTTCTTTCCTCATATTTCGTTTCATTTACAAATGATTTACTGAGAGCCTTTTATGTACCAGGCACTGTGCAGCCTATAATCCTGCCCCCAGGGTGCATCCAGGGAAGGCTGATAGTAAACATGCAAGCAAGCAAGCAAATACACATACAAATATACAAGATAGGATAATTATAAATTGCAAAAAGAGCCACAAAGGAAATTAACCAGGTCCCCAAAGAGAGAGTAACAGAAAGAGGAAGAGGTGACCCATTTCTCCCCAGGGTTTTCTTCCCTCTGCACATTGTGATTCCAGTCTGGTTTGCTTCCTCTGATTTAATTACTATTAATCCTCTTACTCCAAACACTTTCCTTCTGCCTACAAATAGAATTGACTCTTTCCCATTGTAAAACACGTCTTCATTCTGGGATTGGTTACAGATGGTTTCTGTTTCCACCTCTCTATTGAAATTGAACCTTCCATTATCTTGGTCATTAGAGTCTAAATCCAGTGGCCATTGTTTAGTATTCATCATTCTTGACTTATAGGATGGTCCATGTCTCTTCTGATTTAAACCCATTCTTTACTTGACTTTGTGAGGCAGAGCCAAACTTGTTCTTGAGCCTTTCCAAATGTCTATCTCTCTTTTACATCTTTCAATGCACCTCCTTTGTGAAATTATTTCTTACTTTCCCAGCCAGAAGTGACCAAGCCCTCCTCTGATATCTCACAGCTCTCTTCTTTAACAAGTGACAGCACTTACTGTCGTGGTAACGCCCATTCTTCTTTCCAGGGTTGCCAAATGCCTAAGGGCAAGAACTGTTAATTAAACATTCTGATTCTACCACAGGGATTTGCATGGACGCGCTCAATAAATATTGATACTTGGAATGGATTGCTGTTAGCTGTTTAGCAGTGGTCGTTAATAGATATTCTTAAGTAATATCTTAATATTTCTTAAGTGATTTGCTACATTTGTGCATTTCATGGATTTAAAGACCTGGGAGCTGGGAATTAAATGTTTCAGCTGGGGAAGAAATGGATTCTTACTCCAAAACTAAAAGCCAGGCTCATCTGCAGCCCTGATACCTAAGAACAGGACATCAGTAAAGGCTGTCATAGCAACACACAGCATTGCTTTGTCTTAGGCAATATACACTAACCTTTTAAAACATACGACTTAAGCACATAATCACATTTTTGCTCTGAAATATGCCCTCATTCTCACCATATGAATTTCTGGAATACATCCCCAGGCTGCCTCCCAACAAGTAGAGGTGCCTTGTTGGACCACATCTGACATGTTAATAGGTGTGTCTTTGCACAGTAAAGTATTTAATGGTGTGCTATGGAGTGCTGTCAGGGTTTGCAGGAGGAGAGACTAGTTTAGAAAGTTTTTATGGCAATGAGACGAGAGATCAGCCTCTTAGGTAATGTTGGATTCAGCCAGACTGGGAGTGAGATGACAGGTGACACAGAAGGTATGGACCAGGGCTGTTGGCAGGAATAAGCACCTTAAGTATAGATAAACCAAACTGCTGTACCATGTTTGTTAACAATCTTTGAACTCTACTGAGTTTTACCTGAGTATGTGAAGATCCAACCATGGGTTGGACAGAGAAAGTATTTCTACTGATTTTTTTTTAATTTTAGAAAAAGAATTTCAAAATGTTAATAATTTTCCAAGTCTCATCCACAATTACCATTCATCGCTCTAATCAATATGGTAACATTGTGGGAGGAGGTATGGAGTATAAATGGATAACACTGTATGAGTAAAAACCAACTTTTAAATGTTGTCCATAAAGTTGTTTTAAAAAAAAATTTTATTGGAGTATAGTTGATTTATAATGCTGTGTTAGTTTCAGGTGTACAGCAAAGTGAGTCTGTTATACATATACATGTATCCACTCCTTTTTAGATTCTTTTCCCATATAGGCCTTTACAGAGTATTGAGTAGAGTTCCCTGTGCTATACAGTAGGTCCTTCCATAGAGTTTTAAAAAAATCATATCTTTTAATATTTCAAAATAGGCCATGGTCAGACCTCAGCGATCCCAAATTGTACATGTTATATACCAGACAGAAGAAAACAGATATTCTTCACTTTTCCCATGATTACCTATATGTATAGGGATCTATTGTTTGAAGGCCTATTTGTTTAACAGAGTCAGCCAAACTCAGTGAGCTGAGAGGGCCAGGGTTGTAGGAAAGCCTTCAAATATGTATCTGGTTACGCATGATCATTCTCCCTGGGAGAAATGGGCAAAGTGTGGCAGATTTGAATTTTTCTGAGGTCATTTCTAATTCTAATATTAGACCTCAGTGTGATTAATAATATAACTCATCAGTTGTAGCCTCTTGATAATTATTCTCCTTAGGCTCATTTTTCCCCTATGAGAAACCCAAATCATTTTACAAATTTTCACTTGCCAAGTAGACAAAAATCCTCATTTACAAGGCAAGTGTAAGAGAGCAAGGCAAGTGCAAATGGCATTTAGATGAGGCTGGAAAAGGGGGATGCTCTTTTTTATTTAATATTTTTAGTTTCCACCTGATCTTCTCAGATGTATTTTTACTTTAGTCTTTAGTTGTCTCCCTTGCTGAATGCCCTTTCCTACTCAATTCTTTTGAATTTCTGATTGGAGGAGTCTCTATAGCTCTTCAAGCAAGTTTAAACTGCAAGTTCTTGTGCTTTAATATCCAAAGCAGTAGAATCTATTACCCCCTGTCACTTATCTCATGTTTTGTGACCTTTGACAATAGATTACAAACACCTCAAAGGTAGGGATAGAGGCTGATTCACATTTGTATCCCTGGGGTTAAGCTCAATGCTTGGCAATTGGAGATACATTATAGGGCTGTTTGAACAAAAGAATAAATGCATGAATGACCATTTCATTTTAGTCCACCTCATTAGACATTTCTGAGGTCCATGGAGCAGGTGTAGGAATGGGAAGCTAGTGGAGATTAATAGAGGAAGGCAGGGAGGGTATTTGCAAGAATGTTAATGATGAAAATCCTTGGTTGCACTTATGTTAGAAAATGGGAATAAAATATAGCTCATAGAGACAGACCTTATACAATGTACTGGTTGTATCACATCTCAGGAACATCCTTTGTGACATTGTGTGATCCCACCTATCTGTCTTTAGAAAATTTGTCTCTGTGCTCATAACATTGAGTTGTTACAAATTCTGAAGTTCTCAGTCTTTGGGAGAAAAAAGACCTGAGAGTTCAGATACACCAACAGGTTGGCAAAAAAGAAGCACTTAATACAACTGAGAATCCTTTTATGCATCAGGATATTTATCTACACATTTTCATTTAATATTCTTAATATCTCAACAAGGCTAATATTATCCTTTTTTTGAGGTGAGAAAATAGAGGTTCAAACAGATTTCATGTTTCAGGGAAGCTATGAGAACTATGGAAGCTCTTGGAAACTTGCCACCAAAGTACTAGAGTCTGGCTAACATCTTTGGCGTTTTTCTTTCCCTTAGTACCATGAAATACTGTAGTGAGCATCTCTGTGTGTGTGTGGGTTTGCGTGTGTAAGTGTACAGTTGTATGATTTTTAAAATTATCATACAGTAAAATAGGCTTTTTTCTTTTTGGTGTACAATTCTATGAATTTTAAAATATGTATAGTTTTGTGTTATGCCTACCACAATCAGACACAAAACAGTTTTGTCACCCTAAAGAACTCTCCTGTGCTATCAACTTTTACTTCTACCTTCCCCCCACCAACTCTATCCCCTGGCAGCCACTGATCTGTTCTCCATCACCGTAATTTTGTCTTTTTAATAATGTCCTATGAATGGACTCATATAATACATAACATTTTGCCACTGGCTTTGTTTACTCAGTGTAATGCCTTTAGAGTTCTTCTAAGTTGTTGTGTATATCAAAGTTCATTCATTCATGTGTGATGAGTAGGATTACATTGTATTGACGTACCACGCCCATGTGTGATAGACAGATTGAGTGCCCTTCCAAGGATATTCACATCCTAATCCCTGGAACCTGTGATGTGTTGTGTTACATGGAAAGAAGGCATTAAGGTTGCAGATGGAGTTTAGGTTGCTAGTCAACTGACCTTAAGATGCAGAGTTATTATGGGTTAGCCAGGTGGGCCCAGGGTCATCACAAACATCCTTTAATGGAGAAGAGGGAATCAGCTGAGTCAGAACTAAAGAGATAGCATTGTGAGAAAGACTCAACTGGCCACTGCTGACTTCAAAAATGGAAGGGACCAGGAGCCAAAGATCGCAGAGTCTTCAGAAAGCTAGAAAAGGCCAAAATATTTATTCTTCCCTAGAGCCTCCAGAAAAGAATGCAGCGCTGTCAAAATCTTGATTTTAGCCCTGTGAGACCCATTTCAGACTTCTGATCTCCAGAACTGTAAGATAATAAGTGTACATTGTTTCTAGCCACTATTTGTAGTAATTTGCTACAGCAGTAATAGGAAACTGGTGCATCATTGAAGAACATTAAATTGTTTCCAGTTTGGGTGATTATGACTAGAACTGCTATAACATTTATAGCGGATTTTTGTGTGAACCTAAGATTTCATTTCTATAGAGAAAATACTCAAGAGTAGGATTGCTGGGTCACATGGTAAATATATGTTTAACTTATAAGAAACTGCCAAACTGTTTTCTAGACATTTTACATTCACCAGCAACATATGAGAGTCCTGGTTGCTTCACATTTTCTTCAGGTAGTAACAAGATTATTTATTTTGGCCATTCTATAGTTGAGTAGTAGTTTTAATTTGCATTTCCCCAATGACTATTGATGTTAAACAATGTGTTCATTGTAGCTCTATTTACAATAGCCAGGACATGGAAGCAACCTAAGTGTCCATCAACAGATGAATGGATAAAGAAGATGTGGCACATATATACAATGGAATATTACTCAGCCATAAAAAGAAATGAAATTGAGTTATTTGTAGTGAGGTGGATGGACCTAGAGTCTGTCATACAGAGTGAAGTAAGTCAGAAAGAGTAAAACAGATACCGTATGCTAACACATATATATGGAATCTAAGAAAAAAAAAGTCATGAAGAACCTAGGGGTAAGATGGGAATAAAGACACAGACCTACTAGAGAATGGACTTGAGGATATGGGGAGGGGGAAGGGTAAGCTGTGGCAAAGTTAGACAGTGGTATGGACGTATATACACTACCAAATGTAAAATAGCTAGCTAGTGGGAAGCAGCCTCATAGCACAGGGAGATCAGCTCGGTGGTTTGTGACCACCTAGAGAGGTGAGATAGGGAGGGTGAGAGGGAAGGAGACTCAAGAGGGAAGAGATATGGGAACATATGTATATGTATAACTGATTCACTATGTTATAAAGCAGAAACTAACACACCATTGTAAAGCAATTATACTCCAATAAAGGTGTTAAGAAAAAACTTTTTTTTTTTTTTGTGGTACGCGGGCCTCTCACTGCTGTGGCCTCTCCCGTTGCGGAGCGCAGGCTCCGGACGCACAGGCCCAGCGGCCATGGCTCACGGGCCCAGCCACTCCACGGCACGCGGGACCCTCCTGGACAGGGCCACGAACCCGTGTCCCCTGCATCGGCAGGTGGACTCTCAACCACTGCGCCACCAGGGAAGCAGCCCCCCCCAAAAAATGTTTTAAATGTGCCTATCTGTGCCACCTTTTTATCCTCTTTAGTGACGTGTCTAAGCCTTTTGTTCATAAAAATTTGGGTCATTTTCTTATTGTTGAGTTTTGAGAGTTCTTTATATATATTTTGTATACAAGTCCTTTGTTGGACATGGGTCTATTTGTGTGTGTCTGTTTGTGAACTATCTATTTGTTCCATTGATCTATATGTCTATGCCTTGGTCAATACTACATTGCGTTGATTACTATAACTTTCTAGGACATTTTGAAATTAGATAGTGTAATTCTTCCAACTTTACTCTCCTTTATCTCTATCTATCTATCTATCTATCTGTCATCTATATAACATTAGCTATTCTACTCCCTTTGCCTTTCCATATAAATTTTAAAATCTGTTTCTATATACCTACAAAAATATCCTGCTAGGATTTTGACTGGTATTGGTTAAATATATAGATCATTTGGGGGAAATTGACATCTTTACTATCTTTATTATCTCTTTCCATTTATTTAGATTTTCTTTAAATTCTTTTATTAACATTTTTTAGTTTTCATCATGCAGTTCCTGTACATGTTTTGTTATATTTCTGTTTCTTGAATTATTGTAAATGGTATTTTTAAAAAAATTTCAGTTTCTAACTATACATTGTTAGTATATAGAAGTATAATTGAGTTTTTGCCTGTGTTGAGTTTGTATATTGTGGCCTTGCTAGACTCACTTATTAGTTCTAGGGCTTTTGTGGATTTCCTGAAACATTCTATATAGACAATCATGTCTGCAAATAGGGAAATTTTTAGTTCTTCCTTTATAATCTCTATGTTTTTTATTTATTTATTTTCCATTTTGCACTGGCTAAGATTTCTTGTTCAATGTTGAATGGAAGTGGTAAGAGTGGACATCCTTGCCTAGATTCCAATTTAGGGGAAAGCATTCTGTCTCCTACCATTAAGTATAATGTTAGCTGTAGGGTTTGTACATGCCCTTTATCAGGTTCAAGAAGTACCCTTCTATTCCTAGTATGCTGGTACTTTTTACATGAATAAATGTTATATTCAAATGTTTTTCTGCATCTGTTGACAGCATCATGTAATTAAAAAAATATTCTTAGTATGGTGGATTACATCAATGGATTAATTTTCAAATACTGAATCAGCCCTGCATTTTCAAAATAAACTCCACTTGGTCTTGGTGTAGTGTTCTTTTTATATATTACTGGATTCCATCTGCTAATATTTTGAGGGGTTTGTGTCTATCATAAGAGATATTGATCTGCATTTCTTTCTCTCTCGTAGTGTCTTTGTCTGGTTTTATTGTCAGGGTAATGTAGCCCTCATAAAATGAGTTGGGAGGTATTTCCTCCTCTTCTGTTTTCTGGATGAGATTATGTAGAATTGCTATTATGCTTTTGTCAAATATTTGAAGAGAATATATCAGTGAAACCATCTGGGTCTAGATATTTATTTTTCCAAAGGTTTAAAATATTTTTAAAAATTATCATATAATAAAATTGATTCATTTTCTTTTGATATATACTTCTATGAATTTTTTATTGACATATAGTTGATTTATATTATTTTAGTTTCAGGTGTACCACATAGTGATTCAGTATTTTTATAGATTATACCTCATTTAAAGTTATTACAAAATAATGGCTATACTTCCCTTGCTGTACAATATATTCTTGTTGCTTATTTATTTTATACATAGTAGTTCATAATCTTAATCCCCTACCTGTATCTTGCCCCCCCTTCCCCTCTCCCCACTGGTAATCACAAGTTTGTTCTTTATATCTCTGAGTCTGTTTCTGTTTTGTTATATTCATTTGTTTGTTTTATTTTTTAGATTCCACATATAAGTGATAACAGAGTATTTGTCTTTCTTTATCTGACTTATTTCACTAAGCATAATACCCTGTAGGTCCATCCACGTTGTTGCAAATGACAGAGTTTTGTTTTTTATGACTTAGTAATATTCCATTGTGTGTGTCTGTGTGTTATATATATATAGCACATCTTCTTTTTTTTTTTTTTTTTTTTTGCAGTACACAGGCCTCTCACTGTTGTGGACTTTCCCATTGCGGAGCAGAGGCTCCAGACACGCAGGCTCAGCAGCCATGGCTCATGGGCCTAGCCGCTCTGCGGCATGTGAGATCTTCTGGGACTGGGGCACAAACCCACATCCCCTGCATCGGCAGGCGGACTCTCAACCACTGCACCACCAGGGAAGCCCTATCACATCTTCTTTATCCATTAATCTGTTGATGAACACTTAGGTTGCTTACATATCTTGGCTACTATGAATAATGCTGCTATGAACATTGGGGTGCATGTATGTTTTTGAATTCATGTTTTTGTTTTCTTTGAATCAGTTCTATGAATTTAAAAACAGTATGGGGGAGGAGCTTCAAGATGGCAGAAGAGTAAGACATGGAGGTCACCTTCCTCCCCACAAATACATCAGAAATACATTTAAATGTGGAACAACACCTACAGAACACCTACTGAACACTGGCAGAAGAACTCAGACCTCCCAAAAGGCAAGAAACTCCCCACATACCTACCTGGGTAGGGTAAAAGAAAAAAGAAAAACCAGAGACAAAAGAATAGGGACAGGACCTTCACCAGTGGGAGGGAGCTGTGAAAGAGGAAAGGTTTCCACACACTAGGAAGGCCCTTCGCAGGAGGAAACTGCAGGTGGTATGGGGGGAACCTTCAAAGCCAAGGAGGAGAGCACAGCAACAGGGGTGCGGAGGGCAAAGCGGAGAGATTCCCGCACAGAGGATCAGTGCCGACCAACGCTCACCAGCCAGAGAGGCTTGTCTGCTCACCCGCCAAGGCAGGTGGGGGCTGGGAGCTGAGGCTCAGGCTTCGGTGGTCAGACCCCAGGGAGAGGACTGGGGTTGGTTGCATGAACACAGCCTGAAGGGGGCTAGTGCGCCACAGCTAGCCAGGAGGGAGTCCAGGAAAAAGTCTGGAGCTGCCAAAGAGGTGGGAGACTTTTTCTTGCCTCTTTGTTTTCTGGTGGGCGAGGAGAGGGGATTAAAGGAGCCGCTTAAAGGAGCTCGAGACGGGCCCGAGCAGCTGCTATCAGCGTGGACCCCGGAGATGGGCATGAGATGCTAAGGCTGCTGCTGCAGCCACCAAGAAGCCTGTGTGCAAGCACAGGTCACTATCCACACCCTCCTGGGAGCCTGTACAGCCCGCCACTACCAGGGTCCCGAGATGGAGGGACAACTTCCTGCAGGAGAACACACAGTGCACCTCAGGCTGTTGCAAAGTCATGTTGGCCTCTAGCGCCACAGGCTCGCCCCACATCCGTACCCTTCCTTCCCCTCGGCCTGAGTGAGCCAGAGCCCCCTAATCAGCTGCTTCTTTAACCCCGTCCTGTCTGAGTGAAGAACAGACGCCCTCAGGCAACCTACATGCAGAGGCGGGTCCAAATCCAAAGCTGAACACTGGGAGCTGTGCGAACAAAGAAGAGAAAGGGAAATTTCTCCCAGCAGCCTAAGAAGCAGCGGATTAAATCTCTACAATCAACTTGAAGTACCCTGCATCTGTGGAATACATGAATAGACAACGAATCATCCCAAATTGAGGAGGTGAACAATGGGAGCAATGATACATATATTTTTTTCTCTTTTTGTGAGTGTGTATGTGTATGCTTCTGTGTGTGATTTTGTCTGTATAGATTTGCTTTTACCATTTGTCCTAGAGGTCTGTCTCTCCATTTTTTTTTTCCTGTATAGTTTTTAGCACTTGTTATCATTGGTGGATTTCTTTTTTGGTTTGGTTGCTCTGTTCTTTCTTTCTATCTTTCTTTTTTTGTTTTTTATTACTTAAAATGTTTTTTAACAATTATTTTTCACTTTAATAACTTTATTTTGTTTTACTTTCTTTTATTTTATCTTCTTCTTTCTTCCTTTTCTTTCTTTCTTTTTTTTTTTTTTTGCAGTACACGGGCCTCTCACTGTTGTGGCCTCTCCTGTTGTGGAGCACAGGCTCTGGATGCGCAGGCTCAGTGGCCATGGCTCATGGGCCCAACCACTTCATGGCATGTGGGATCTTCCTGGACCAGGGCATGAACCCGTGTCCACTGCATCAGCAGGCGGACTATCAACCACTGTGCCACCAGGGAAGCCCCTTCCTTTCTTTTTTTTCCTCCCTTTTATTCTGAGCCGTGTGAATGACAGGCTGTTGGAGCTCCAGACAGGCGTCAGAACTGCCTCCGAGGTGGGAGAGCCAAGTTCAGGACACTGGTCCACAAGAAACTGCCCAGTTCCATGTAATATCAAACAGTGAAAATCTCCCAGAGATCTCCATCTCAACACCAAGACCAAGGTCCACTCAACGACCAGCAAGCTACAGTGCCAAGCAACTAGCAAGACAGGAACACAACCCCATCCATTAGCAGAGAGGCTGCCTAAAATCATAATAAGGTCACAGACACCCCAAATCACACCACCAGATGTGGACCTGCCCACCAGAAATACAACATCTAGGCTCATCCACCAGAACAGAGGCACTAGTCCCCTCCACCAGGAAGCCTACGCAACCCACTGAACCAACCTTAGCCACTGGGAACAGACACCAAAAACAACGGGAACTACGAACCTGCAGCCTGTTAAAAGGAGACCCCAAACACAGTAAGTTAAGCAAAATGAGAAGACAGAGAAACACACAGCAGATGAAGGAGCAAAGCAAAAACCCACCAGACCTAATAAATGAAGAGGAAATAGGCAGTCTACCTGAAAAAGAATTCAGAATATTGATAGTAAAGATGACCCAAAATCTTGGAAATAGAATGGAGAAAATAAAAGAAACGCTTAACAAGGAACTAGAAGAACTAAAGCGCAAACAAATAGTGATGAACACACAATAAATGAAATTAAAGATACTCTAGATGGGATCAATAGCAGAATAACTGAGGCAGAAGAACAGATAAGTGACCTGGAAGATAAAATAGTGGAAATAACTACTGCAGAGCAGAATAAAGAAAAAAGAATGAAAAGAACTGAGGACAGTTCTAAGAGGGAACTTTATACCAATACAACCCTACCTTAAGAAACAAGAAACATCTCAAATCAACAACCTAACCTTACACATAAGGGAATTAGAGAAAGAAGGACAAAAATCCCCAAAGCTAGGAGAAGGAAAGAAATCATAAAGATCAGATTAGAAATAAATGAAAAAGAAATGAAGGAAATGATAGGAAAGATAAATAAAATTAAACGCTGGTTCTTTGAGAAGTTAAACAAAATTGATAAACCATTATCCAGACTCATCAAGAAAAAAAGGGAGAAGACTCAAATCAATAGAATTAGAAATAAAAAAGGAGAAGTAACAACTGACACTGCAAAAATACAAAAGATCATGAGAGATTACTACAAGCAACTCTATGCCAATAAAATGGACAATCTGGAAGAAATGGACAAATTCTTAGAAATGCACAACCTTCCGAGACTGAACCAGGAAGAAATAGAAAATATGAACAGACCAATCACAAGCAATGAAATTTCAACTGTGATTAAAAATCTTCCAACAAACAAAAGATCAGGACCAGATGGCTTACCAGGTGAATTCTATTAAACATTTAGAGAAGAGTTAACACCTATCCTTGTCAAACTCTTCCAAAATATAGCAGAGGGAGGAACACTCCCAAATTCATTCTACGAGGCCACCATCACCTTGATACCAAAACCAGGCAAGGATGTCACAAAGAAAGAAAACTACAGACCAATATCACTGATGAACATAGATGCAAAAATCCTCAACAAAATACTAGCAAAAAGATTCCAACAGCACATTAAAAGGATCATACACCATGATCAAGTGGGGTTTATCCCAGGAATGCAAGGATTCTTCAATATACGCAAATCAATCAATGTGATACACCATATTAACAAATTGAAGGAGAAAACCATATGATCATCTCAATAGATGCAGAGAAAGCTTTCAGCAAAATTCAACACTGATTTATGATAAAAAACCCTCCAGAAAGTGGGCATAAAGGGAACTTTCCTCAACATAATAAAGGCCATATATGACAAACCAACAGCCAACATCATCGTCAGTGGTGAAAAACTGAAACCATTTCCACTAAGATCAGGAAGAAAACTAGGTTGCCACTCTCACCACTAGTATTCAACATAGTTTTGGAAGTTTTATCCACAGCAATCAGAGAAGAAAAAGAAATAAAAGAAACCCAAACCAGAAAAGAAGAAATAAAGCTGTTACTGTTTGCCAATGACATGATACTATACATAGAGAATCCTAAACATGTTATGAGAAAACTAGTAGAGCTAATCAATGAGTTCGGTAAAGTGGCAGGATACAAAATTAATGCACAGAAATCTCTTGCATTCCTATACACTAATGATGAAAAATCTGAAAGTGAAATTAAGAAAACACGCCCATTTACCATTGCAACAAAGTGAATAAAATATCTAGAAATAAACCTACCTAAGGAGACAAAAGACCCGTATGCAGAAAATTATAAGACACTGATGAAAGAAATTAAAGATGATACAAACAGATGGAGAGATATACCATGTTCTTGGATTGGAAGAATCAACATCGTGAAATGACTATACTACCCAAAGCAATCTGCAGATTCAATGCAATTCCTATCAAACAACCACTGGCATTTTTCAAAGAACTAGAACAAAATTTTCACAAATTGTATGGACACACAATAGGCCCTGAATAGCCAAAGCAATCTTGAGGAAGATAAGTGGAGCAGGAGGAATCAGGCTCCCTGACTCCAGACTACACTACAAAGCAACAGTAATCAAGACAGTATGGTCCTGGCACAAAAAGAGAAATATAGATCAATGGAACAGGATAGAAAGCCCAGAGATAAACCCACACACATATGGTCACCTTATCTTTGATAAAAAAGGAGTCAAGAGTATACAATGGAGAAAAGACAGCCTCTTCAACAAGTGGTGCTTGGACAACTGGACAGCTACATGTAAAAGTAGGAAATTAGAACACTCCCTAACACCATAAACATAAATAAACTCAAAATGGATGAAAGACCTAAATGTAAGGTCAGACACTATAAACTCTTAGATGAAAGCATAGGCAGAAGACTCTATGACAGAAAACTCTATGACATAAATCACAGCAAGATCCTTTTTGACCCACCTCCTAGAGAAATGGAAATAAAACCTAAAATAAACAAATGGGACCTAATGAAACTTCAAAGCTTTTGCACAGCAAAGGAAACCATAAACAAGACAAAAAGACAACCCTCAGAATGGGAGAAAATATTTTCAAATGAAGCAACTGACAAAGGATTAATCTCCTAAATTTACAAGCAGCTCATGCAGCTCAATATCAATAAAACAAACAACCCAATACAAATATGGGCAGAAGACCTAAATAGACATTTCTCCAGAGAAGATATACAGATTGTCAACAAACACATGAAAGGATGCTCAACATCATTAGTCATTAGAACAATGCAAATCAAAACTACAATGGGATATCATCTCACACTGGTCAGAATGGCCATCAGCAAAAATTCCACAAACAATAAATGCTGGAGAGGGTGTGGAGAAAAGGGAACACTCTTGCACTGCTGGTGGGAATGTAAATTGATACAGCCACTATGGAGAACAGTATGGAGGTTCCTTTAAAAACTGAAAAAAGAACTTACATATGACCCAGCAATCCCACTACTGGGCATGTACCCTGAGAAAACCATAATTAAAAAAGAGTCATGTACCAAAATGTTCATTGCAGCTCTTTACAATAGCCAGGACATAGAAGCAACCTAAGTGTCCATCAACAGATGAATGGATAAAGAAGATGTGGCACATATATACAATGGAATACTACTCAACCATAAAAGAAATGAAACTGAGTTATTTGTAGTGAGGTGGATGGACCTAGAGTCTGTCATACAGAGTGAAGTAAGTCAGAAAGAGAAAGACAAATACTGCATGCTAACACATATATATGGAAACTAAAATTAAAATAAAAAAAAGAAAACGTCATGAAGAACCTAGGGACAAGACGGGAATAAAGACACAGACCTAGTAGAGAATGGAATTGAGGATACGGGGAGGGGGAAGGGTAAGCTGGTACAAAGTGAGAGAGTGGCATGGACATATATATACTACCAAATGTAAATTAGATAGCTAGTGGGCAGCAGCTGCATAACACAGGGAGATCAGGTAGGTGCTTTGTGACCACCTAGAGGGCTGTGATTGCAAGGGTAGGAGGGAGGGAAATGCAAGAGGGAAGAGATATGGGCACATATGTATATGTATAACTGATTCTCTTTGTTATAAAGCAGAAACTAACACACCATTGTAAAGCAATTATACTCCAAGAAAGATGTTAAGAAAAAAAAGTATGCAATTTTTTCTTAAAGAATGTTTTAAAATATAAATTCAATTTATTTAACAGTTATTCAATAGTTATAGGGCTCTTCAGGTTATCTACTTCATCTTGGGTGAGTTGTGGTAGTTTGTGGGTTTTGAGAAATTAATCCATTTCATTTAAATTGTTGAACTTTTGTTCCTAGTGTTGTTCACAGTATTCCCTTCTGATCCTTTTAATGCCTGTGGGGTCTGTAATGATATCCCCTTTTTCATCCCTGAAGTTTTCCTTCATCTGAGAATATCTTTATTTTACCTTTATTCCTGAAGTATATTTCCACTGGATATGGAATTCTGTGTTAACAGTTCTTTTGTTTCAGCACATTAAAACTGTTGTGCTTCTTTTTCCTGGCTTCCATGGTTTCTGCTGAACAGTCTGCTATCCTTTGAATCACTGTTCCCTATAGGTAGTGTATCTTTTCTATGGCTGCATTCAAGGTTTTTCTTTGATTTTAGTTTTCAGCATTCTAATTTTTATGTGCCTAGGTTTGGATTTCTTTCTTTCTCTTTTTCTATCTGGGGTTTTTCTACCTTTTTGAATCTGTAGTTTTATGACTTCTGAAAAACTTGAGAAATACTCAGCCAATATTTTTTAAAATGTTTTTTCAGCACCACCCCCTTTTTCTTCTCCTGTGGGACTTAAATGATACATCTGTTAGTCATTTCTTGTTGTTGTTTTTTTGTCCCACAAGTCCCCACGGCTCTGTTTAAGTTTTTCAATCTATTTTCTCACTGTTGTACAGATTGAATAATTCCTATTGAGTAATTCCCATTGATCTATCTTCAAGACCACTGACTTTTCCTCTGCAGCCTTTATTCTGGTATTGAGTGTATCCCATGAGGTTTTAATTTTTTTTAATTAATTAATTAACTAATTAATTTTTGGCTGCATTGGTGTGCATGGGCTTTCTCTAGTTGAGGTGAACGTGGGCTACTCTTTGTTGCAGTGTGCAGGCTTCTCACTGTCGTGGCTTCTATTGCTGCAGAACACCAGCTCTAGGCACGCGGGCTCAGTAGTTGTGACTCTTGGGCTCTAGACCACAGGCCCAACAGTTTTGGTGCACAGGCTTAGCTGCTTCAAGGCACGTGGGATCTTCCAGGACCAGGGCACAAACCTGTGTCCCCTGCATTGGCAGGAGGACTCTCAACTACTGCGCCACGAGGGAAGTCCCTATGTTTTGACTTTTCATTGAATTTTTGGGTTCTTTAATTTCCACTTGGTTTTTCCATTGTTGAGAGTGTTCACAATTTCTTGTTCAAGCATTTTTATAATATCTGATTTAAGGATTGTCCAATAATTCCAGCATCTGAGTCATCTTATCATTGGTGTCTGATGATTATCTTTTCCCATGTGTGTTGAGGTGTTTGAGGTTTTTTTGTATGTTAAGTAATTTTGAATTATATCCTGGACAATTTCAATGTTATAAGATGCTGGGTTTTGTGTAAATCCTATGGATAATATTCAGATTTTTGTCTTAGTAGACACTTGGCCTCATTAGATTCAGGCTGCAAATTCCAATCCACCTTCTGTGTACTGTGGTTGCAATATCACATTAGTTTTTAAAGACTTTACAGTGTTATTGGGATCTATCTTGTGTGTGTGCTACTCAGTTTGGAATATAGGTGAGAGTCCCTCTATTTACTCAATTCTCAAAAATCTTTGTTATGCTAATCAAGGCCAGATCCAGAATACTCAAGTCAGGGTGAGCCCAGGAGTTCATCAACAGATATATGGGGTTGCTTTCTGAGGTCCTCCCTCTCCACTATCTCTGAGATACTTACTGGTCTCTAGGGCTTCCCTCTTTCGTCCTCTGGCCAGAAATTGCCATTTATCCTACCATGTTGGAAGAACAGAGAGAAAGGGGGAAAAATCACTGGGGTTTGTGTTGACCTGCCCTCTTGGACTTGCAGTTCCACTGCATTGAAAGTTTCCCTCCCTTAGAATGTTATCTCCTATAGTTTTCCTGTATTGCTATGCACCTGCCACTGGATTGCCTGGGAACAAGGGTAAGAGAGAACAAAAGGAGAGAATAACTGAAGAATTTACACTACTATCTCTGAGTTTTAGGAGGTCTATTTTATGTTCCTTGCCCCCCAATTAGAAGGATTCTTATGGCTCTCTCTCTGTTTGCATCACAGTGCTCACTTTTGTGTTTCTTCTGAATTTACTTTTGGGCTACAATCTCCTTCCCAATTTCAGCCTAGATGCTTCAGGAGAAGTTGGTCCCACTTATGACTCAGGGTAGAGCAAGTGATTCAGGCCCCAAACAACCCACTCAACACATTTTCCTGGGCAAAATTGATTGGTTTAGAATTGGACATAAGACCCACTCAGAGCCAAGGAGATGGGATAAAATTTCTGCTGGAATTTAGGGAAACAGCACTAGTTTTTCCCCCTCTAGATTTAAACCTTCAGCCCTAGGAGCTGCTGGCAACTATGTTGGGACCATAGGAGAGAGGGTTCCCAGGAATGTCACCAACACCAAGGATGCAGAGCCAAGGAAAGGAGAGAGAGCAAGAGAGAGAAACCACATCCTGGTATCATTTAAGATTTGGATAAAATGTTATCTGAAAACAGTTAGATCTCCCAATGAACTGTCCAGTAACTGGAGCCAATATATGCCCTTTTACTGCACTATGAGTTGAATTTTCTGACACTTGCAAGGGAAATATTTCTCATTTTATCAGTATCATCCTGTATCATTCTGTATTTCCTCACATATTGAAAAACACTAATTAGTTATAACCTGTATTTCCTCTCAAAATATTTTTATTTATCTTTTCCTTATGGACCTAGGCAATCTTGTTATCCATCTGTCAGTTTAAGTGATGAGATATCAATAAACCCTCCTATGATTGTGAACAGGTGTCAGGTATTATCAAATACCAAGAGCTTATAAAAAGACATTTCATCTGATGGTTTCTCCACTGTTCCTGATGGAATGTGTGTTGTTATGAGTGGAAGGTAGGGAGAGGTTGAAACAGAGATGAGTGTATAAAAATTGCAATAATATACTACAAACTTTGGTTAAACTGTATCCATTTGAGGTAGCCCAGACACAATTTTACCTTTTCTCTCATGAAGGGGTAAGCTTCATGATATGAATAAAATCTCCCAAGATGCTGTAAAACCTGACTGGTAGCTCTCATCTATATGCTATCCTGGAGTCCAAGGAACTTGGACCCTCTTGGGGAGGGGTAGCCTGGATTGGTAACATAGTGCTTAAAGGTGACTTAACAAATCAATGGAAGAACTGGGCTTTGAACTGCCTGCTCCAATGTCCTTTATTCATCCTCAAGGCTACATGATCACTCAGAACACCACCACTTAGAGGCACCCATCTGAGCAAGACTTCCTGTTCACCAGCTGGGAGGTAACCATGTTGTCAGTGCTCATCTCATCCTATGCTATAGATTATTGCATCAACATCATGGAGACCATTGTCTCCTCCCTAGTGGCCAAAGAGACCATAGTAGGTTAAATATAACTGCACATTCCTTGTTACTCCTTCTACTAAGAGGCAGAGCCTAATTCTCACCCCCTTTTAATATTGGCTGACCTCAGTGACTTGCCTGACAAATAGAATGCAACAGAAGTGATCTTCTGGGACTTTTGGCACTAGGTCATAAAAAGCCTTGCAGCTCCTGCCTGAGTCTTTTTGAAAGACTCTCCCTCAAAACCCTGAGCTGCCATGTAAGAAGCCCAACTACACTGAGACTGCCATGTTGGAGAGGCCAATGAAGATGTTCCAGTTGACAATCCTAATTAGACCCAGCCACCAAGGCACCAGATGTGAGTGAAGTCATCTCTTGGCTGCTTCTTTACTATTCTGTGAGATGTCCCAACACAGGAATCTTCTCACAGATTGAAGGTTCTGTTCTGTCTAAGTGTCCTGGACCCTAGAACATACCTCAGTCATCTTTTGTCTGAGGTATTGGGTTTGTCTACCATTTACAGAAATCCCTTGAGCTCTCAGGGAAGCTCCCTCTGGTGGTTGTGCCACACTTTCTGTAATTTTACCTAATTCACAGCACCAGACTCCATCCATTTCTTTCTGGGATAACCTGGCTTCATTCTCCTCAATAAAAAGTGTTTTCATTCCATCACAGTAGAGGTGCAGGTGGTGGTCCCGTGGTAAAGTGCAGACTTCTTGGAAATACAGTGGTTTGGTGGGGTGGGGGCTGGGTCAGAAGGTTGCTTTGTTCTCCCCTGATGAGTCCACAGGAACAAGGCAAAGCAAAACAAAATAGACATAAGCTACAAGTTTGGTTTTTCTCTGATCTCTCAGTTCTTGGGATGGGCACCTCAACATGGTCTCCAAGTCCTGGGAATTTCCAGAATTGAATGGTGTGCCAAAGAACATGCCACAGAAGCTCTTAGAAAACTGTCAGTCTTGTTGGAGAAAAGGGTCTCACACATACAGCAGAATATTTCATCAGGGGAAGAATCTTTCTTTCAGGGGAAGGCATGGTTAGACCCATGAATAAGACACAGTCCCAAATCTGAAAGATCTTTTAATTTTTTGGGGGGGTCCACAAGACATGCATCCAAGACAATCAAAACACAGTACAGGTCAGTAGGTGAGTGACTCAGTGTTAAAAAGTTGTGGGAGAGACAGCTGTATCTGTCCTCAACTTGGAGAAAAGCTATTCTGAAAACCACCTCACAAAGGGAATGCACTTTCTACCGCTGTTCTCAGATTGCCACTTTGCCCAGTTGACCTCTTTTTGATCTAGAGACAATCTGCCTGTGAGAATTTGAGTGTATGGGGTTTCCACTGAGTAACACGACAGGCACTCCTGCAGTCTGAGAGGACAGACCAGCAGGTGACAAAGAAGAAAGGAATTGATGTGTAATTCCTGGCTTGGCCTGGCTTTGTCTATTAAATACATGTTTTTTTTCACCCCAGCAAGTCCTCTGAAGTGCCTACAATTTGTAAGATGAAAAAGTCCCAGGAGCCCTGAAAGCAGGAGAATGTCTTGTCCCTTTGAGATGGGGTATAATGAGTGGTTGAATACATGAGCTCTGGCTTCAGGCATCCTGAGTTTGAGTCTCTTCCTCCATCTATTAGCTATGTGATCTTAGGCAAGTTAATTAACATTTCCATATCACTTCTGCAAAAAAAAGTGCATGAACATTCCTCCCTCATAGGGTTTCTTGAGGATTAAATTAGTTAATATAAATGTAGTTAGAAGAGCACCTAGCACATAATAATCGCTCAGTGAATGCCAACTACTATATTATTATTCTGGCTGTTTCCTCTTTATGGATATCTCTAAAGAACAAGCAACCTGTGATAGGTTTGCAGGCTAGCCTCTAATAAATGAAACGCTAATGAATAGATGAGGTAACCTTTAGAAGCTTAAAGGCAGTAGTATTAAGACATGTTGAAAATAGTGTTGGCTTACCTGGCAAGTATGCAACTTATGGAATGCACTCTCCTAAGAGGTTGTATAAGCCAAAAATGTAAATACATTCAGGGAGAGATGAAATAAAACTGAGTGGTAGGACCTAGATTTAGAACATGCTGAACTTCTGAGGGCACAGAAAGCAAATGCTGTTTCCCTAGCATCCCTGTTGTTGCCTCCATTGGAGAGAGCAGGCTGGATGAAACATGGGCTGGGCCTTGTGGGAAATCTGTTTATGTAGAGCTTGAAGAGGTGAGTGGTTTGATGGCTGAAGTTTTCCAGAGCTCACAGCTGGAGGTCCCACACCTGCTTGCCCAGAGAAGGTGCTTACTAAGATTTTGTTGAATAAAAGAGATTTCCCAATTCTGGGACCCATCCTGGACACAAGGCAGTGAAAGGAATTTTTTTTTCCAGGAGTTTGGTTTGTGGCGGCAGTGTTTTGGATTGTCTACCCCACAGTTATCCCCCCTCACTTCTTCCTCACTGACATGGCCCTGAGTTTGTTCACATACTGGGGCACAGTATATCAAGGCGCAGGGCTTGCATCTTGATTGTTCTAAACAATTGTGGTCATTCCATTCCTCTTCCCAGTGACTGGTTTAGTTGTGGTCACCTGACCTAGTCTGGCCAAGGTAATAGAAGAGGAATTTAGCTAAAAAGTTTTGGAAAGGATTTTTCTCTCAAATAAAAAAGGCATGCAAGTTGTTTTATTCTTTCCTACTTTCAATACTATTATGTGAGGGTGTGATTTGTGGGCCTACTGCAGCCTCTTTGTAGCTATGAGGTAAACTGAAGAGAAGTTCATTCTGAGTCCTGACATTCGTGAGTGACTTAGGCAAGCTTAGGACAGCCTACTTCTAGACTTTGTATGTGAGATTACTAGTTACGCCCTATTGGTTTAAGCCACTTTTATTTGGGTATTCTGTTACTTGCAGACAAAAGCATCCTGATGTGATTACCATGTATGTTTTGTTTACAACCATCAACTAGTACAGTACTTGGCATATTGAGCCAGGAGCTCAATAACAGTTTATTGAATTAGTAAATGACAGCACTGTTCAATCACTGCTGAGTCTACTCTGTCCTGTTTCTGGTGATGAGGTCCCAGGAGGCTACCTTAGCCCCTGCTTAGTCAACCTGCCTGGAGTCGCAATCACTTGAACACTGAGTCTTTTTTCACGCTTGTCAGTTCTTTCAGGGTTGGAGTTATGCCCACAGTCAGTAGTGCATCCCAGATCATCTTGAGCTTAACCTCTGCCCAGATTGTGAAAGGATGGCCTGCTTTCACATCTTCTGTGGTTGAGTTCCTCTGAAGAGGAACTATGTGTTACTTTCTGCTGAACTGCCCAGTCATAGACCACTTGCCTGGATTACCAAATCTTGTCTATTTTTTTATTCCATCTATTCCCATATCTCTGGAGACTGTCTGCCTGGAGCACTCTCTCCACACCCCACCGCAACTACCATTACCATCTCGTGTATCTTGTCCAGGACTCCAAGCACCTGTGGCTCCTGGCAGGTGCGACTGGTTCCCATCACCCAGCACCCCCTGAACTGGTATGGTTTGGTCTATCAACAAACTTCCTGAACCCTGAAGGGCTTTCCTTCGATACGCTCAGAAGCCATTTCTGTCTTCTAACAGAGTTTGGTCAGATGTTAATGAACAATGACAACAATTGCTTTTTCTGCAGACTAAGAATCTTCACCTGTAGAAGCTGAGCCAGAAAAGGAACAAGAAAATTATCCTCTGCTCACTGTTCACTTCTAGGATTGAAGGAAGAGTCCAAGCCTTTTTGAAATCCCTGTACAAGGGATTTTAACCTCACTCTTCATAAAATCAAAAAAGTAAACTTTTTTTAACATCTTTATTAGAGTATAATTGCTTTACAATGGTGTGTTAGTTTCTGCTTTATAACAGTTATACATATGTCCCCATATCTCCTCCCTCTTGCTTCTCCCTTCCTCCCACCCTCCTATCCCACCCCTCCAGATGGTCACAAAGCACCAAGCTGATCTCCCTGTGCTATGTGGCTGCTTCCCACTAGCAATCTACCTTACGTTTGGTAGTGTATATATGTCCATGCCACTCTCTCACTTTGTCTCAGCTTACCCTTCCCCCTCCCCGTATCCTCAAGTCCATTCTCTAGTAGGTCTGCGACTTTATTCCCATCTTGCCCCTAGGTTCTTCATGACCATTAAAAAAGTAAACTTATTTTTAATCTTACTAAGATTATTAAGAATTAGGAATGGTGGATATTTTTAGTAAATTATAAAATTACATGACTAGCCAAAAATGAAACCAGCCTAAATGCCCTTAGAATGGTAATTCAAATGTGGTATATTTATACAACAAAGCACTAAACAAATGAGAATGAATGATCCACCATTCATCCATGTGGATGAATTTCGAAACATAATACCGAGTTAAATAATTCACATGCATATATATTGTATGATTCTATTTGTTTAAAATTCAAAAACAGGCAAACCTAATGTATGGTATTAGAAGTCAGGATAGTGGTTACCCTTGTGAGAGTGGGAGGCTGTGACCAGAATGGAGCATGAGGTAGGCTATTAAGATTCTGATCAGGGCTTCCCTGGTGGCGCAGTGGTTGAGAGTTCGCCTGCCAATGCAGGGGACACGGGTTTGTGCCCCGGTCCAGGAAGATCCCACATGCCATGGAGCGGCTGGGCCTGTGAGCCATGGCCGCTGAGCCTGTGCATCCGGAACCTGTGCTCCGCAACGGGAGAGGCCACAACAGTGAGAGGCCTGCCTACCACAAAAAAAAAAAAAAAGATTCTGATCATGTTCTCCTTTTTGATCTGGGAGCTGGTTACATGGATGTGTTCAGTTTGCAAAATTCAGTGAGCTATACACATATGATACATATGTACAGTTTTCTATACATGTTATACTTCAGTAACAAGTTCAAAAAAATTACATCGTCATGGAAACAAGGCATGGATCAAAAAGCAAACAAAAATCCACAGAATCCTAGTGCCAAAAATAAAGCTCTTCATTTTACAGAGGAGCAGACTGAGTGCTCAGGAAGTCCAGTGAATCATCAGTGAGCCAATGGTCAAGTTAGACGTGGTACCAATGTCTGATTCCAGCCTAAGGCTCTTTAATTGAGTGGGTATAAAGGAACTTAGATTATAGTCAAAAGTCTAGTGATATTTCCTTCTGTGAATCCTTATTTCTTTTTGTTGGATATACTAAAGAATCAGAGCTGGGGGAAATGTTCAGGTATATTTATTACTAACAGATGCTTTGTTGTTTAACTGAGGTATACAGAAAAAAGCACAGATGAACAGGGCAGTTGCACAGTGCCCCACACTCAGAAGAGCCCCAGCTTTGGTTTAATACCATATTGAAATTCTGACTAATTTTTAAACAAGGGACCCAGTATTTTCATTTTAACTGGCTCCCAAAGGTTATATAGCCAGTCTTGCAGGTAAATGTTGATTTGTGTAATATAGATGGGATATAAGTCAAGAATCTGTAATCAAGATCCATTTTGAAAGAGCTCGGGAAATTTGTTATCTAAAGGTAAGTCTCATACAACAACAAATCAGTTTTATACAAAGAATAATCCCCTAATTTATTTATATTACTGTTAAATTTCTGTACCATCAGTTGACTTAAAAGACATCAAATGGAAAGTGAAATAATAAATAAGAATCTTGGAATAGTCTAATTTAAGAACTGGAAAGAGGTCTTAAAAATCATCTAATCCATCTGTCTTATTTTGCAGATGGAGAAAATGAGGTCTAAAGAATGGAGTGATTTGCAAAGGAATTGAGTCAACTCTGTATGTGGAAGTCAATGAAAACTGATCAGCGTAGTGCAATATTTGAAGACTCAGTGATATTTGGAAATTTCTGGCAAGGCTTCTGGAGCACTTCTTTTTCCATCCGAAATAAAGCCTGTTAGCCAGGGCAAAACATTAAACTTTGCTTTATGAAGAATCATTTGCTGGAGAGAAAGCAACACAGGGAAATTGATTACATTTTGTGTAAAATAATTACCTTAATGTAGCATCTCCTGTATGCAGTGTTCACTTGGAAACAGAAACGGCTGTCAGAATGGCTCTGCCTCAGTTTATTAGCATCAACTTGACCCAACTTAGTACTTGCCAAATGCAGAAACCAGTGTCCAACAAAGACTCTGGCATCTGTCTGGGGCACTGGGCTTGCATCTCAGCCCACCTCTGCTTTGCTTCACTGAACAGATTTAGGTGGCTGGGTCATGACTGTGTTCTGCTTTAGATCAATGACATTTCTGGACCCAGAGAAAATATGAATTAATTAAAGTTTTTAAGTAGCTAGTATGGGCTAGGAGTTCTGTTAGGTGACTGTGATAAAATATACCTCTGTTCCCAGGAAGTCCTCAGCCTGGTTAGGGAGGCAGGCATAGTTACAATTAAGACAGTGAGTGCTACAGTACACACATACAAAGGGAAGTGGGATAGTGGGGCTATCTTGTAGAGCCTGGCAGCAGAGTGGAGAGCAAAGAAGTGCTTCCAGAGTCTTAAAGGATGAGTAGAAGTTAGCCTGTTGAGGGCCCAAGAGGGGGATGACATGGCAAGTGGGCAAAGAACTCCAGGGAGAGTGTGAACAAAGCCAGTGAATGGTTTTGAACAAAGAAGTGATTGGTGCTCCAGGAAGATTGTTTCTGTTTTCAATATCTGTAAGTCTGTTTCTGTTTTGTAAATAAGTTCATTTATATGGTTACTAAAGGGGAAACGTGTTGGGGGGAGGGATAAATCAGGAGCTTGGGGTGAACATACACACACTACTATATATAAGATAGATAACAAACAAGGACCTACTGTATAGCACAGGAAAATCTACTCAATATTCTGTGATAACCTATATGAAAAAGAATGACTATATGTATAACTGAATCACTTTGCTGTGCACCTGAAACTAACACAACATTGTAAATCAACTCTAATAAAATTAAAATTAAAAAAAGGAAGATTGTTTCTACATCAGGGACAATGGTTTAGTGGATGGGGGAGGGCAAGATGGCAGGCAGTGTTCCAGGGAAGCAAAGATGAGAGTATGACCTATGAGTGCTCCTAACTCCTTCTCAGAAAAGGTGCCTGAAAACAGTGGGGAAGTAAAGTTATCAGGACTTGGTCACCTATGAGTGTGGAGAGTAAGAGAAAGGACAAAGAGGCTCCATTTTGTAGCCAAGGTGGTGCAGGCACAGTGGAGCCACCAGCTGAAACAGGCATTGCAGAAGGAGGACTTAAAGGGAAGGATGATACATTCTTAGAGATGTTGAGTTTGAGGTGCCTTTGGAGCATCTAGATGGATAACTTTCCCCATTTTAAGCAGAAGCACTTGAACTTTTTCTTAGAGTTATCTAAATATGTGCTTGTGACCATTGGATAAGTGAGTTCAAAACTCATTGATGCACAAAATATGCAATATCATGCATCTTCATTTCAAGTGAACATATAATTAGGTAATCATTTTTAAACCATGTCTAAGGAGAAGAGAGTAGGGAAATTATACTACAAGTTTATTTCTGAAAGGAGCCACAGTGACTACATTCCACATGAAGCAACTGGATCTCAGTGAGACCAAGATCTCCCAGCTATTAAGTGGCAGAGCTGGGACCCCGGCCTGGTGCTCCATCCTCCACCCTATGCAACTCACCTGTCTGAAGTGGCCCATGCCAACCTCCCATTTTAAAGGAGAGCTTTGAAACTCTTCTTCCAGTCTCTACATCTACCTGCCACCTAATCATGGTTTTATTTTTTCCTTCCACCTCAGGTCCCAAATTTATCCCTGGCTTCTGTCCCCTGCTTGTTTTAAAGCTTCTCTGAGGAGTGCTTTGGAGAAGGTCCTCAGGACATGGTAGTTGACTCCATGGTCTCCAGTGAAGTGGCAAGCCCCCTGAGCGACTTTGGTTGTGGTGGTCTGTTTGCCTTCATTTTCCCTGGGAGCAAGCAGGGTCTTGAATTGTTAGAGGCACAGGGGAAGGCAAAACAGGGAACTTTGGATCAGCTTTTCCTTCTAATGGTTCTTTTCAGGGAGAGAAACAGTATTATCAGAATCTGGGTCAACCGTGTTAGCATCCATGAGAAGGACTTTTCAAGTAATTTTAAGCAATTGTTTTTTTAATAATTCTGCCTGGGCCTTTCAAACCACACTCCATCCTAAATTCTAAGAAGGTAAATTATTATGTGTCATTGCCAAGGCTTCATTTTACATCAAATTTATGCTTACTGGGGGCCCCTTATACCATCCAGGTGTACAGCAGAGTTATATCCAAATTATAGAAATCAGCAGAGACTATTTCTCTCTAAACTCATTACAGATTTATAGTAGACTATTTTCACGGGGCACTACTTTCTCTGTCCCTGTACCTCCATCATCTTACTCCAGCCTTTCTTCTGGTGGAGAGGGGAACTTTACGCATAACACAGAAGCAACGTTAGGCTGTGAGAAAGCATCAATACTGACAAGAGGGAGATTTGTCTGTCTTGTTCTGCTCCACTCTGAAGAATTAAGGCCTTGGGCAATGAGATTTGTCAGCATAGCAACCATGGAGACTGAAGTAGGTGCACTGGGCCAGGAGCAGTGGAAAAGGAAGAAGGGAGAGAAGGCATAACTTCCAGACCCATGTGAGCAGACCTTAGGACCAAAGGGGAACTGTAAAAACATTTCGACACCCCAGTGCTCTGTGTTCCAGATTTGCCTTGAGTAAGACAGGGCTCCTTCTGGTAAAGGGCTGTGCCTGCCCACCTCACCATGTAACACAGCAGAGTTCTAGTTGCTTTTATGTTGGTAAGGGCCATGATATTTGGGGATGTGTAATAATGATGAAAATTAGACACTACCATTTATTGACCATCTACTGTGTGCTGAACACCAGAGTAAGTGTGTAGCTTGACCAAAGCCTCATAGTCAGGGAAGTGGTGCCTGAACCAGAATCCAGGTCCCAGGGCTGCCTTTTCAGAGCCCTTTCCATTGTAATATATTTCTAGTCTAGTTTGGAGCTGTGTGTGCACATGAAGATGGAAAAGCTGTCAAGACTTCAAAGAATGAACCTTAGGTGGTGGAATTTCAGGCATGTGATAAGAGTGGGACTTTGATTAGCTTTCTGAAAATAGTGCCAGATAAAAAGGCTGCTATAGAATGTCATTGTTGGGAAGGTTCAAGATAACAAATGGTAAAGAGCCTGGTACACAGTGGTGATTAATAAATGAAATATATGCACTCTAGAGGGCCTCTCACACTGCATACTTGAATCTCTCCTTCCCTACTGCTTCATCTCATGAGAGCCATTAAACCGAGTACTTACCAAATTTTGATAGACTTCGGAGAGCTCATCCTCCTCAGCAATCCTGGAGAGGCCTGGTTTGGAGGTACATAGGGCAGATTTGTGGCTGCTTCTGCTCATCCCACAGGGTTCACCAGGTAGGTCCTGGACAACCTTCCTCGGTTTTAAGGTCCTATCATTCACTAGTGATGTTTCCACCCAAGCCTGGGGCAGGAAGCTTGCTACCAGATGTAACTTTCCAATCCCAGACCACAGATGGTGCAGGGTTTTCTGACCCCTGGCATTGTGCAGGGACCTGTTCTGGCTCTGACTCAGCTTCCTGGCCAGGCATTAAAAGCCCTGCCTTTAAAGTATATCTAAGACTAAATCCCGTGGGCTACATAGCTTCAACGTTCACTTACTGAACTATCTAAAGTCTCCTTCTTTGCTTCTGGCTCCTGGGAATTACCCTTTCTTGTTTGTATGTGTATTAAAGAGAAACCTTGATGAGAATTCTCAACTTAGGCCATCCACTGAGTAACCCCAAGCCCACGAGAAGATTAGGCAACCAATCTCAGACTTGTTTGAAACCAGACTTCCCTATAGGAGAGACAGAAAAAGAAAGATTTACATTCTGCCTCTTCGGCCAAATTATTTTGCCGTACAAGTTCTTTCAATTTCTACTTAGAGAAACCTGCTGACCTCACACCTGAGGAAAGTGATGTGGCTCTCCCTTCCAGGCAAGCAATAAGCCCACCTTTCTTTCAGAACATCTTTGTTAGTCTTTGTTTCTTACTGCGCAACATATATCTATATTTTTTAACATCTTTACTGGAGTATAATTGCTCTACAATGTTGTGTTAGTTTCTGCTGTATAACAAAGTGAATCAGCTATGTGTGTACATATATCCCCATATACCCTCCCTCTTGCATCTCCCTCTCACCCTCCCTATCCCACTCCTCTAGGTGGTCTCAGAACACCCAGTTGATCTCCCTGTGCTATGCAGCTGCTTCCCACTAGCTATCTATTTTACATTTGGTAGTGTATATATGTCCATACCACTCTCTCACTTCATCCCAGGTTACCCTTTCCCTTCCCGTGTCCTTAAGTCCATTCTCTATGTCTAAGTCTTTATTCCTATCCTGCCTCAAGGTTCATAAGAACCTTTTTTTAGATTGAATATGTATGTGTTACCATATGTATTTGTTTTTCTTTTTCTGACTTACTTCACTCTATAAAAATAACTCCGTTTTGTTTCATTTTATGGCTAATATTCCATTGTATATATGTGCCACATCTTCTATATCCATTCATCTGACAATGGACACCTAGGTTGCTTCCATGTGCTGGCTATTGTAAATAGTGCTGCAATGAACATTGTGGTACATGTCTCTTTTTGAATAATGGTTATCTCAGGGTATATGGCCAGTAGTGGGATTGCTGTGTCGTATGGTAGTTCTATTTGTAGTTTTTTAAGGAACCTCCATACTGTTCTCCATAGTGGCTGTATCAATTTACATTCCCACCAACAGTGCAAGTGGGTTCCCTTTTCTCCACACCCTCTACAGCATTTACTATTTGTAGACTTTTTGATGATGGCTATTCTGACCAGTGTGAGGTGATACCTCATTGTAGTTTTGATTTGGATTTCTCTAATGATTAGTGATGTTGAGCATCCTTTCATGTGTTTGTTGGCAATCTGTATATCTTCTTTGGAGAAATGTCTGTTTTTTAGGTCTTCTGCCCATTTTTGGATTGGGTTGTTTGGTTTGTTTGATATTGAGCTGCATGAGCTGCTTGTATATTTTGGAGATTAATCCTTTGTCAGTTGCTTTGTTTGAAAATATTTTCTCCCATTCTGAAGGTTGTCTTTTCGTCCTGTTTATGGTTTCCTTTGCTGTGCAAAGCTTTTAAGTTTAATTAGGTCCCATTTGTTATTTCTGTTTTTATTTCCATTTCTCTAGGAGGTGGGTCAAAAAGGATCTTGCTGTGATTTATGTCATAGAGTGTTCTATGTTTTCCTCTAAGAGTTTTATAGTGTCTGGCCTTACACTTTTGTCTTTAATCCATTTTGAGTTTATTTTTGTTGTATGGGGTTAGGGAGTGCTCTAATTTCATTGTTTGTACATGTAGCTGTCTAGTTTTCCCAGCACCACTTATTGAAGAGGCTGTCTTTTCTCCATGGTATATTCTTGCCTCCTATATCAAAGATAAGGTGACCATATGTGCTTGGGTTTATCTCTGGGCTTTCTATCCTGTTCCATTGATCTATATTTCTGTTTTTGTGCCAGTTAACATACTGTCTTGATTACTGTAGCTTTGTAGTATAGTCTGAAGTCAGGGAGCCTGATTCCTCCAGCTCCGATTTTCTTTCTCAAGATTGCTTTAGCTATTAGGGACCTTTTGTGTTTCCATACAAATTGTGAAACTTTTTGTTCTAGTTCTGTGAAAAATGCCAGTGGTAGTTTGATAGGGATTTCATTGAATCTGTAGATTGCTTTGGGTAGTATAGTCATTTTCAAAATGTTGATTCTTCCAATCCAAGAACATGGTATATCTCTCCATCTGTTTGTATTGTCTTTAATTTCTTTAATCAGTGTCTTATACATTTCTGCATACTCCTCTTTTGTCTCCTTAGGTAGGTTTATTCCTAGGTACTTTATTCTTTTTGTTGCAGTGGTAAATGGGAGTGTTTCCTTAATTTCACTTTCAGATTTTTCATCGTTAGTGTATAGGAATGCAAGAGATTTCTGTGCACTAATTTTGTATTCTTCTACTTTACCAAATTCATTGATTAGCTCTAGTAGATTTCTAGTAACAGCCTTAGGATTCTCTATGTATAGTATCATGTCATCTGTAAACAGACTTGGATTCCTTTTATTTCTTTTTCTTCTCTGACTGCTGTGGCTAAAACTTCCAAAACTATATTGAATAATATTGGTGAGAGTGGGCAACCTTGTCTTGTTCCTGATCTTAGCGGAAATGGTTTCATTTTTTTCACCATTGAGCGCAATGCTGGCTGTGGGTTTGTCATATATGGCCTTTATTATGTTGAGGAAATTTCCCTTTATGCCCACTTTCTGGAGGTTTTTTTTTTTTATCATAAATGCGTGTTGAATTTTGTCAAAAGCTTTTTCTGCATTTTTTGAGTTTATCATATCATATGGTTTTTATTCTTCAGTTTGTTAATATGGTGTATCACATTGATTGATTTGCATATATTAAAGAATCCTTGCATTCCTGGGATAAACCCCACTTGATCATGGTGTATGATCCTTTTAATGTGCTGTTGGATTTTGTTTGCTAGTATTTTGTTGACGATTTTTGCATCTATGTTCATCAGTGTTATTGGTCTGTAGTTTTCCTTTTTTGTGACATCTTTTTCTGGTTTGCTATCAGGGTGATGGTGGGCCTCGTAGAATGATTTTGGGAGTGTTCCTCCCTCTGCTATATTTTGGAATAGTTTGAGAAGGATAGGTTTTAGCTCTTCTCTAAATGTTTCATAGAATTCGCCTGTGAAGCCATCTGGTCCTGGGCTTTTGTTTGTTGAAAGATTTTTAATCACAGTTTCAATTTCAGTGCTAGTGATTGGACTGTTCATATTTTCTATTTCTTCCTGGTTCAGTCTCAGAAGGTTGTGCATTTCTAAGAATTTGTCCATTTCTTACAGGTTGTCCATTTTATTGGCATAGAGCTGCTTGTAGTAATCTCTCATGATCCTTTGTATTTCTGCAGTGTCAGTTGTTACTTCTCCTTTTCCATTTCTAATTTTATTGATTTGAGTCTTTTCCCTTTTTTCCTGATGAGTCTGGCTAATGGTTTATCAATTTCATGTATCTTATCAAAGAACCAGCTTTTAGTTTTATTGATCTTTGCTCTCATTTCCTTCATTTCCTTTTCATTTATTTCGGGTCTGATATTTATGACTTCTTTCCTTCTGGTAACTTGGCTTTTAGTTTGTTCTTCTTTCTCTAATTGCTTTAGGTGTAAGATTAGATTGTTTATTTGACAAGTTTCTTGTTTCTTGAGGTAGGATATTATTGCTATAAACTTCCCTCTTAGAACAGATTTTGCTGCATCGCATAGGTTTTGGGCCATTGTGTTTTCATTGTCAATGTTTCTAGGCATTTTTTGATTTCCTCTTTGATTTCTTCAGTGATCTCTTGGTTATTTAGTAGCATATTGTTTTACCTCCACATGTTTGTATTTTTTACACTTTTTCCCTGTAATTGATATCTAGTCTCATAGTGTTGTGGTCGGAAAAGATACTTGATATGATTTCAATTTATTATATATACTGAGGCTTGATTTGTGTCCCAAGATATGATCTATCCTGGAGAATGTTCCACTTGAGAAGAAAGTGTATTCTGTTGTTTTGGATGGAATGTCCAATAAATATCAGTTAAGTCTATGTGGTCTAATGTGCCATTTAAAGCTTGTGTTTCCTTATTTATTTTCACTTTGATGATCTGTCCATTGTTGAACATGAGGAGTTAATGTCCCCTACTATTATTGTGTTACTGTTGATTTCCCCTTTTATGGATGTTAGCAGTTGCCTTATGTATTGATGTGCTCCTATGTTGGGTGCATATATATTTATAATTGTTATATCTTCTTCTTGGATTGATCCCTTGATCATTACGTAGTGTCCTTCCTTGTCTCTTGTAACATCCTTTATTTTAAAGTCTACTTTTTCTGATATGAGTACTGCTACTCCAACTTTCTTTTGATTTCCATTTGCATGGAATATCTTTTTCCATCCCCTCACTTTCAGTCTGTATGTGTCCCTAGGTCTGAAGTGGGTCTCTTGTAAAAAGCATATATATAGGTCTTGTTTTTGTATCCATTCAGCAAACCTGTGTCTTTTGGTGGGAGCATTTAATCCATTCACATTTAAGGAGTTTTGCAGGATTTAAGGTAATTATTGATATGTATGTTCCCATTACCATTTTTTTTAATTTTAGGGGGTTTGTTTTTGTAGATCCTTTTCTTCTCTTGTGTGTCCCACTTAGAGAAGTTCCTTTAGCATTTGCTGTAGAGCTTATTTGGTGGTGCTGAATTCTCTTAGCTTTTGTTTGTCTGTAAACCTTTTGATTTCTCCATCAAACCTGAATGAGATCCTTGCTGGGTAGAGTAATCTTGGTTGTAGGTTCTTCCCTTTCATTACTTTAAGTATATCATGCCACTCCCCTCTGGCTTGCAGAGCTTCTTATGAGAATTCAGCTGTTAACCTTATGGGAGTTCCCTTGTATGTTATTTGTCATTTTTCCCTTGCTGCTTTCAATAATTTTTCTTTGTCTTTAATTTTTTCCAATTGATTACTATGTGTCTCGGTGTGTTTCTCCTTGGGTTTATCCTGTATGGGACACACCACGCTTCCTGGACTTGGATGGCTATTTCCTTTCCCATGTTAGGGAATTTTTTGGCTATAATCTCTTCAAATATTTTCTCGGGTCCTTTCTCTCTCTCTTCTCCCTCTGGGACCCCTATAATACGAATGTTGTTGTGTTTAATGTTGTCCCAGAGGTCTCTTAGGCTGTCTTCATTTCTTTTCATTCTTTTTTCTTTATTCTGTTCCGCAGCAGTGAATTCCACCATTCTGTCTTCCAGGTCACTTATCCGTTCTTCTGCCTCAGTCATTCTGCTATCTATTCCTTCTAGTGCATTCTTCATTTCAGTTATTGTACTGTTTATCTCTGTTTGTTTGTTCTTTAATTCTTCTAGGTCTTTGTTAAACATTTCTTGCAACTTCTTGACCTTTGCCTCCATTCTTTTTCTGAGGTCCTGGATCATCCTCACTATCATTATTCTGAATTCTTTTTCTGGAAGATTGCCTATCTCCATTTCTTTTAGTTGTTTCTCTGGGGTTTTAACTTGTTCCTTCATCTGGTACATAGCCCTCTGCCTTTTCATCTTGTGTGTCTTTCTGTGAATGTGGTTTTTGTTCCACAGGCTGCAGGATTGTAGTTCTTCTTGCTTCTGCTGTCTGCCCTCTGTGGATGAGACTATCTAAGAGGCTTGTGGAAGTTTCCTGATGGGAGGGACTGCTGGATGGTAGAGCTCTCCTCCACTATCTTGAAGGTCTCCTATAAATACCTTCTTATACTACCTATTCTGTATCCCCTTTGCCCCCTGCATGCACCTCAGTTGGTCATGGTTCATTACCATGGTGGGGTGAACCAAACCTTCATTTTTGAAAGGTCTGAGCCTTTATCAGTCCTGCCTTGATTGGGTTGTTATAGTCATTTTCCACTGACTTTAGTCATAGGGCAGGGTAGTAGTAAGTGCTTCCCTAAGTTATCTCTTCTATTCCATAGGTTTTTATACAGCCATTGCCATCTTACCAATAAGCCTAGGGTAGTTGCTACTTCTTGCAATTAGCCCCAAGCAGCATAATATTATCAATGTACTGGACCAGTGTGATGTCTTGCAGAAGGAAAAGGCAATCTAAGTCCCTTGGGAAAATTGGGAAGGGGCAGGCAGCGAAACTGGGACACTGAGAACCACCTGGCACACCATCCCTCCATGAGTTCTAGCACCAAGGGACCACATATCTATTTTTAATTTAAAAATATTTGTAGAGTCCAGCCTTTCTGTATATTTGGAGCAGAACTTGGGGTGGGGTTGGTTTACACACTTGCTAAGCCTGCCACCATGCCTAGAAGTCTGGGTAACTTCTGCAGCTTTTAGAATGTTGGCTCACATTGTGATAACTCCACAAAGGCCCTTGAGGTCAGGGGAATATGGACACAAGGAGGGAGCACAAAAATCATCATTTCCTGGGGGTACAGAAAGGCTCTCAGCTGCCCTGGCCAAGGGCATACCTTGCTCTTCAACCCAGAGTCTCAGAGGCAGGAGGGCCACTTTCTGTGTAGTCAGGAGTTTGGGTTCTCACCATCAGCAGCCATAGGGGTTTGGGAACATTCATCAGCTAAAGAACTCGCTGATCTGGAAAAGGAGACTTTTCAAAGGACAGCCCAAAATATATTTTTTAAGCTTATGGAAAAATGGAAGACTTTCTTTGTGTGCCAGATGCTGATAAGCATTTTTGTTTAAAGATATACTGAGTAGAAAAATAGAATGTTCCAAGGGACATTTCAGTGGATAAAAGTTGGCTGTTCCAAGTGTCACTTGGAGGAAAAGTCACACTCAGTGACCGAGAGATAGTGTTCCAGCCGAGGTAAAGGGATCTGGTGGGCAGCAACAGTGACTCCTGCAATGCTTTATTCCAAAGCCTATTTCATATAGTCTTTTTTTTTTCAGAAAATTCAGCAGTTTCCTTAGAACATCATGCAGTTGATCTCTCCATTAGACTCTTAGTCTTGAAACATGCTCTATGAAATATGTACTGAGGCAGAGCAAGTTTCTCTACCCAGTTTGTGCCACTACACTGGGCCTAATGTCTAGCACCTTTCTATTTGGAATTCAGTGTTTTCATTAAAATAATAATAATGCAACATAGCACACACATATGTTTTCCTCTTCCTCAGACTAAGAAACTAAAGTCTTATGCAAGTCTCTATCATTTGTGGGCTCCTATGCAGGAGCACAAATGGAGGCCTATGTACCATATGTTGAAATATTTGAAGGGTATGAATCAAGTGAACAAACTGTTAAATAAAATAAGTTGTATCTCTTTGCATTGATACATATGTCTTTATAACATCCTGGAAGGCCAAATTTGAGTTTTTATTTTTCAGATTTCTTGAGGTTCCCTGTTGTAACAAGATGGCAGTGGAGAGCAGGCCACCAACCCATGGCTCCCCTTCCTTCCTCTTCCATCTCTTGTTGTAGACTGTTTTGTGAGGGAGCTTGTGCACAAGTACAATAGTCTGCTCAGGCTGCCATAACAAAATACCACAGGCTGGATGGATTAAGTAGCAGAAATTAATTTTCTCTTAGTTCTGGAGGCTAGAAGTCCTGGGTCAAGGTACTGGCTAATTCAGTTCTTGGTGAGTTTCCTTCCTGGCTTGCAGGTGCTGCCTTCTTGCTGCATCCTTATGTGGCCTTTTCCCTGTAACATGTGGACAGAGGGAGCTCTCTTGTCTCTTCCTTTTCTTCTAAGGACATCAGCCCTGCTGTATTAAGGTCCTACCCTTATGACCTCACTTAATGTTTGCTACCTCCTTAAGACCCCATCTTCAAATACAGTCACATAGCAGGTTAGGACTTCAACATATGAATTTGAGGGGGACACAACTCAGTCTGTAACAACAAGCTTGCTGACATTTCAGCCTGCATATCTAAGCTTTATCTACAAAGTCATTTTGAGTCACCCAACCAGGCCTTGAGCTGCTGATAACAAAACATGATCTACATGGATTTTTGATGTCCCAGAACTTGAGCTAGATCAGTGCTGTCCAATGCAGTGATGGAAATATTCTGTATTTGGGCTGTCCATATCGTAGCCACTAGCCACTTGTGGCTATTAAGTACTCAAAATGTGGTTAGTGTGACTGAGGAACTAAACTCTACATTTTATTTAATTTTAATTAATTTAAATTTAATAGCTATATTTGATGAGTGGCTACCATATTCATTGCAGATCTAGAAGTTGGGGAGCAGGTTTTATGAAAGCATGTCTCCTGGCCCACAGACTCATTGTCCAGAGGGTGTGGAGCAGATTGCATTTTTCAAACATGACCACACCCACATATTTATCCCATCCCACATGCTCTTCTTACAATGTTATTGACGCACCTCTCTACCAAGAGGGGGAAATCTATGTTTCCCCTAGGCAAGGGATTGTGACTGCCTGGACCAAGGGAGTATGGTGGAAGTGATAATATGTGACTTCCAAAGCTAGGTCATAAAAAGGACACAGCTTCTGGCCACTTCACACTCTTTATCTCTCTCCCTTAACACCCCCCCCACTCCACCCCCAAACTTTCAGAACTTTTGCTTTTGAAATTGCAGAAATAAGCAAAAAACACCCAAATGAGAACAAACTCAAGCTATTTAATTCAGAGCTTGTGTGGTGAGGGAGTCAGCCACCATCACCTGTGTTTTACAGAGATCCAAAGGCAGGCAGAGGAGTGGGACAGCTCTAGGTAGAGAAAAGGGAAAGCTTCAGGTGTGCCCTGATTGGAAGTTGTTGGTCTGGGGAAGCTGCAGGCAGGCCAACTAGAAGTAGGGCATTTTGTGTGATTGATTAGGGGAGCAGATTTGGCTTTCTCTGGTTGGTCTTAAGTTGGAAATGGGGGCAAAAATTAGAGAAGCTCTCAGTTATTGATCAAGTCCTGGTCATTTGGGGCTTATTTCTACAGAAGTTGTAGTGGGTTTCCAGGGCTGGTTGCACACATTGTGGGTCAGGGTTCTATTTTCATATATGGTCTAGCCATTGTCCATTTGTATGTTCAGCCTCAGAACCCAGCCACCATCTTGTGAGGAAGCTTCCCATGTGGAGAGGAACCAAGGTCTTCTGACAGTAGCCAAAACTGAATTGCCAGCTCTGTGAGTGAACACCTTGAAAATATATCCAAAGTCAAGCCTTCAAATGACTACAGGCCCAGCTGACATCTGACTGGAACTTCATGAGAGATCTTGAACCAGAGTCACCCAGCTAACCTACTCCTCAATTCACAGCCCACAGAAACCATGAAAGATGTAAATGACTACTGTCATTTCAACCCACTGTTTTACAATTTTTTAATGCAGCCTTAGATAACTAATAAAGGACAGGAGTGCAGCAGAAAAGGGCCAATCCCAGAACCCTCAAAGCTGTGGGGCCCGGGACAGGGACCTCTTTTGCCTGGATCTAAGGGCAGTACTGGTGAAATGATGTTGAATTTGTTTGTTTCAGTATCTAGGTGTTTCCTAGGGAAGGATGGGCTTATTTATACAAAAGAGGAATTTGAAGGACTGATTACGGTGTTTGAGATCAGGAGATTTTTTTTTACAAAAGCTTTAGCAAAAGAGCCTTTCATCTGGAGTACACAAATAAACTAAAATAGAATGAGACAATTTATTTGTTTGAGGTGTGAACACACAAAAATAGTACACATTTAGGCATAGTCACAGTGGAAGGAGAGCTGCTTAAGCCGAGATGCTGCCTATCACTTTTCAAAAATGCCTGTGAAACCTCTTTCAGAATTGCCTACGAAGCTGGATTATGAGCTTCCCGTGAAACCAGACTCATCACTCAGACTGAGACTTGGTTTGTGATCCTAGACAGCATTTCCCAGCGTGATTATCCAACCTACTGCACAGACATGGCTCTGAATGGCTTAGAACTGTTTCTAAAACTCAAGTCTCCCCTCTGAGGACACTTGCTGTCAGAGTTATCTTTCTACAATACATCTCAGATCATGTGCTTCAGTGACTCTTGGTTGTATAGAGAATTAAGCCTCAACTTCTCAGCCAGATTTTCAAAACTTTCTACAATATACACCCCCCATCCAGCCTTCCAGTTTCGTCATCCCAAAACACACATGTTCTCTCTACTTACCGGTGATGGGTACTGTTTACTGAGCCTTTATCACGTTCATAACACTGTGCTGAGAGCTTTACATAATACCCCATTTTATCTTTATATGATTTTGTAAGGTAAATGTTATCTTTATAGTATAGATAATAATAAAAGCACTGTGTACAGTGCTTACAGTGTGCTAAGCCACTGTACAATAGAAATATAATGTGAGCCATATATGTAATTTAAAACTTCTAATGCTGCATCAGAAAGTAAAAAATGGTGAAATTTATTTTAATAAAATATTTTATCAGTGAGCTTATAATCAGTATAAAAACTTACTAATATATTTCATATTTTTTTGGTATTAAGTCTTTGAAAGCCACCATGCACTTTATACTTACAATACCTCTCAATCTGGACCCTAACTTTTCATTGCAAATACTTGATCTGTATTTAGATTTCATAAGAAGTAGAGTGGAACAATAAGCATCACATATCCAAGTTGTTCCATACATACTTAAAAGGGTTTTAATACCTGAATCAGTACCAAAGAATCATTTCTTTTTCTATTCTCATTCCTATTGACAAAACTACTTCAATTTGAACATTTTAATTTCAGTCAATTAAAAGTGAAGAAAATTTTAAAAATTTAGTTTCTCGTTTGCACTAGTCACATACCAAGCACTCAGTGGTCACATGTGGCTAGCGGCTGCCATATTGGGCAGTACAAGTCAAGCACTTTACTGTCAACATGAATGTACGGGGTAGGTGCTGTCATTATCTTCATTTTACAGATAAGGAAACAGAGGCATAGAGAGGTAGGAACTTGCACTAGTACACACAGCTAATAAGCTGAAGCTCAGAATAAGACTTAGCTAATAAACGTTGGTGTCAGGATTTGAACTCAGGAGTATGTCCAAAGCCTAAATTTTCATCCATGTGCTAATTTTCTCTATACACATAATTTCTCACTATTATCCTAAAATTCTTACTTTCTTATTTCTGGTTCTTTGTATCAGACTCTTCCCTCTGTCTGTGGTGCCTTGCAAGTGTCATTCATTCACTCAGATAGTCATTCAGTCAATCACCTTTTCAAAAATATTGCCAGTTATTTTTCAGATGTCTCCCTTATAGCATAGAGCAGTGATCAAGACAGACGTAGCCCTGTCCTCCCAGAACTTATAGTTTAGAACAGCATTTCTCCAACTTTGGTCTCATGACCCTGTAACACTCTAAAAATTGAGGAGCACAAGGGGCTTTTGATTATGTGGGTTATAGCTGTTGATATTTATTATATTAGAGATTAAAACTAGGAAACTATAAAAGTATTAATTCATTTAGAAATAACATAAAGAACCTATTACATGTAAACATAAATAATGTATAAGTATGAAAAGATAACTACATTTTCCAAAACAAAAAAAAATTGAGTGGCATTGTTTTATAATTTTGCTAATCTCTTTAACTTGTAACTTTTTAAAGGATAGCTGGATTCTCGTCTCTACTTCTGTCTTTACTTTGATGTGATATGTTATTTTGGTTGAGGTGTATAAGGAAAATCTGGCCCCACCCAGATATGTAATTGGAAAGGGGTATCTTAAAAGTCTTTTCAGATAATTGTGGAAATTCTTCTTTGCTACTATACCAAAAATCAATAAGTGGTAATTTCTTTTTTTTTCTTTCAATAAGTGGTAATTTCTTAAAGGTTAGCTACAATGTGTAATCTGAAACTATATCAGTGGTAAATATATGAAATAAACTTTTCATATATTAAAATTCATTAGTTTAGCTTGCACTTTCAGTGGATCTTATATATGATTTTGTAACAACATTCATTGTTCACTTGGAAAACATTGATTCACTGAGTTATACTGTTCTTTCAAATGTTGACACACTTCATTACACAATATAGAAAAAAATCACATTTATTAATATCAACACTGAGCACATCAGAAAAGTCTTTAAGTGTTGGAAATTTGTTGAGCTTGTGGTGACAAAATTTTTCCAAAATTCTAATTTTTATTTGAATGCTTGAACTTTACCACTGGCAACACACACTTTGAGTTGTTTTTCTTGAAGTGACAGAACTACTTTGTTCATTTTGAGAGAATGTCTACCAAATACCCAGGTCTAAATAAACATAGTTTAACTGCCTATTGTTCTTTCAAATAAAAAATAAAAAAAAATCATCTAGCTCAGCTCACAATCCTAACAGTCACACAAGCACTTTTCCTTGAGGTGACCATCACACTTCAGTGGGCAGCAAGGGCTTTGAATACTTCCCATTTTGTTATGCAGAATATAAAATAGTTATATACTCAAGGGTCATGATTTGAAAAAAATTAATCACTTTTACTGCTTAATCAAGGACATTCTTAAGTAAAACTAGCATTTTTTTTTCTTCTGTGATTGGATGGGTGAAGAATACAACAGCTAATGCTGTCGGTTGTTGTCACAGCCTTGATTCATCTTAAGGCACCAGCAGTTTTCGCACCATTGCTTTTGTACCATCAGTGCAAATGTCAATACAGTGGAAAAGATAAATAACAGTTTTACCATCAACCTAGTTTTGACCTTGTGAACCCCATGAAATAGCCTTGGGATCACAAGGGTCTGAGGACTACACTTTGAAGACTAATCATCTAGAAGGAAATATAATTACACAAGTACATGGGTAAGCTGACCAAGGGGTCAAGGAGGGCCTCATGGCTATTTAAGGTTAGACCAGAAATACATGTGTCAGTGACCCAGGTGAACGAAGGGCAGGGTAGGGGAAGAGAGTGTCAGGCAGAGGCAGTTGTGTGCGTGAAAGCTGGAAAAGAGAGGCAGGCTGGAGAAACAAGTAGTGTTTGGCTGGAACTTGAACAATCACAGGGAAAGCAGTAGGTGATGAGGCCAGAGAGTTGGGCAGGGCCAGCCTGTGAATAGGCCTGCAGTGTGTTGAGGGCATCATGTCACTTCTGTTTACTCCTGAAAATGTTTAACCTGAATCTAATCATGAGGAGACAACCAGAAATATCCAATTTAAGATATACTCTGCCAAACAACCTGCCTGGACTCTTAAAAAAACATCCAGGTATTGAAAGACACAAAAATGCTAAGGAACTGTTCTAAATTAAAGGAGACTAACGAGACATCACACCTAAAAGCATTACATAATCCTTGATTGGATCACGCCACCACCAACAATAACTATAAATGACACTATTGGGATAATTAGGGGGATTTGAATTCAGATTGTATGTTAGATAATAATATTGTATCAAGGCTAAATTTTCCTAATATGATGATTGTATTATGGTTATGTAGGAGAATGCCTTTAAGGGTATTTAGGAGTGAAATATTAGGATGTCTGTGACTAATTTAACTCTCAAATGACTCATCCAAAACTATAAGTATATAGAAAAAGAAAGAAAGATAAGACCAACGTAGCAGTATGTTAATAATTGATGAATTTAGGTGCAGCATATATGGGCATTTATTTACTATTCTTGCAAATTTTCACTAGGTTTGAAAACTTTTCAAAATAAAATGTTGTAATATAAGGAGTTTGGACTTTATCCTAGAATCAATGGAATCCATGGAAAGATGTTAACCAAGGGAATAGCATAATTAGAACTCTTAGGTTACAAGGGATCAAAAGCCAATTAGAAGAGGAAACTTACTGACCCATGTGATCAAATATGATGGGTGAGGCTGGTCTCTGGATTCCAGAATCTGGATCTCCTCAGGACCTACCACTCCACTTCCAACCCTTTCTCTTCCTCCTGTTACTCTATAACATTGACCTCATTCTTTGCAACTGCAGACACAATTTCTCTGCCAGGAACTATGGCCTCAGGTGAATGTGAGTTTATTGCCTTACTGCCCGTGAATCCTCTGCTCCCACCTATTTGAGATTGACTAATCCTCAGGAAAACATTCTGATTGGTCCTATGGGGATCATAGGTTCACCACTTTGACCAGTCATTGAGGCCATAGATGTGAACAATGATAATTTGTACCCCCTGGTCCTGGTCCTGCCCCTGCCCCTGTGAAACTGTTCCTCCTCTTAGAAACAGATGCAAAGAAAGGATTAGATTTCCAAGAGGTTTACTGAGGGGAATGCCAGCAAAAGATAAACTGGAAGGGAGCAGGAGTAGGCAGGGAGAGGCTTCAGGCTATAATGTAGGTCTGATGCCTATGAAAGAAGAGAGGAAAGGAAGGATGAGCAGGAAGAGCCTCAGGTCACAGTGCAGTTCTAAGAAAGCCTTCACCAAGCTAATAGAGAATTCCCAAGAAGATTGCCATTGGAAAAGTACTACATCAGGCAGGAATGTCCCAGCTCTAGACTCCCATCATGCTCAGTCATTGGCTGGGAGCAGCCTGGAGGAAATACGGTATTGGTATGACACCATGGTGGATCCCAAGGTGCAGCAGCTGGAGCCTATCAGTCAATTATGTCCCACCACCCCAGCAGGCTCTTTAGAAGGTCTGAACTGTATACCTTATGGTTGCTACAACCTGATGGTCAGAAAGGGAATGGGGGGAATGGAGAAAGAGGTGCTGGGCAGAAAAAGGATAAAAGCAATAGCTGTTACACTAGATTTCTCCACAAGGGAAAGAATCTTACATTTTCTTTGTTCTTCAGTCCTCAGTTCTTTGAATCTCTATGTCCTTACACAGTAATCAAAATTTAGTAATTAAATTTAGATTCTAAAGATGATTACAAAAGAAGAGGAATAAAACAGGTTTTATGAAATAACAGTGTGATCTTTCTCAGCCTAGATGGAGTGATTCCTTTGAGGGTAAAAACATACTTTTGATGTGTAAAGTCTAGTGTATTAAAATTTGCTTGTCTTATCACTCTAACTTCCTGTGATTTCTAATTAAACTTCAGGACACCTGTGAGGGTTCTTGTTTCTTATTTAATAGTTGTGTGAATTAGTGGCAGAACTAGAAATAGAAACTAGGTTTCATCCATGTTCTACCCTTGTTCCCTACCTCAGTCTCAACACATAGATAACCAGGGCCAGAACACACAAAGACTAGATTTTCACTGAAAGATGTTGAGATGAAGGACCTGAATTTGGTTTGGAATAGAAGAACTGTTCAAATGAAATGGGATGGTATAGCTGCAATGGAAAAGAGTATGGTTGTTCCTCAAAAAATTAAACATAGAATTACTTTATGATCTGACAGTTCCATCTCTGGACACATACCCAAAAGAATTGAAAGCAGGAACTTGAAGAGGTATTTGTACATCCATGTTCATAGCAGCATTATTCATAACAGCCAAATGGTGGAAGTGTCCATTGACTGATGAATAAATAAAGAAAATGTGGTATATACATTCAGTGGAATATTATTCAGCCTTAAAAAGGAAATAGACTCTTTTTTCTAAAATAGAAACATAGTTGATTTATGATAGCATATTAGGTTTCAGGCATACAACATAGTAATTCAATATTTTTATAGATTATACTCCATTTAAAGTTATTACAAAATAATGACTATATTTCCCTGTGCTGTACAATATATACATATTAGTTTGTATCTCTTAATCCCCTACCCCTATCTTACTATTCCCCGCCATCCCTCTCCCCACTGGTAACCACTAGTTTGCTCTCTATATCTGTGAATCTGTTTCTATTTTGTTATATTCATTGTTTGTTTTATTTTTTAGATTCCACATATAAGTGATAACAGAGTATTTGTTTTTCTCTGTCTGACTTATTTCACTAAGCATAATACCCTCTAGGTCTATCCTCGTTGTTGCAAATGGCAGAATTTCTTTTTTTATGGCTAAGCAATATTCCATCGTATATGTATAACACATCTTCTTTATCCATTCATATGTTGATGGGCATTTGGGTTGCTTCCATATCTTGGCTATTGTGAATAATGTTACTGTGAACATTGGGGTCCATGTATCTTTCTGAACTACTGTTTTCATTTTCTTCAAATATATACCCAGGAGTGGAATTGCTGGGTCATATGGTAATTCTAATTTTAGTGTTTTGAGGAACCTCCATACTGTTTTCCATAGTGGTTTCACCAATTTACAATCCCATCAACAGTGCACTTTTGTGTCCACACCAACTTTTGTTATTTGTAGACTTTTTGATGATAGCCATTCTGACAAGTATGAAGTGATATCTCATTGTGGTTTTGAGTTGCATTTCTCTGAGGATTTTTTCTTGTGCCTGTATATCTTCTTTGGAAAAGTGTCTATTCAGGTCTTCTTCCCATTTTTAATTGGGTTGTTTATTATTTGATATTGAGTTGCTTTAGATGTTTATATATTTTGGATATTAACCCCTTATTGGTCATATCATTTGCAAATATTTTCTCCCATTCAGTAGGGTTGTCTTTTTATTTTGTCAGTGGTTTCCTTTGCTGTGCAAAAGCTTCTTTTAATTAGGTTCCATTTGTTTATTTTTGCTTTTGTTTCTTTTGCCTTAGGAGACAGATCCAAAAAAAATATTGCTATGATTTATATCAAAGAGTGTACTGCCTGTGTTATCATCTAGGAATTTTATGGTTTCAGGTCTTACATTTAGGCTTTAATCCATTTTGAGTTTATTTTTGTATATGCTGTGAGGAAATGTTCCAATTTCATTCTTTCACATACAGCTGTTCAGTTTTCTCAGCACCATTTGTTGAAGAGACTGTCTTTTCTCCATTATATATTCTTGCCTCCTTAAAAAGGAAGGAATTTCTGGCATATGCTACCACACAGATGAACTTTGAGGACATTCTGCTAAGTGAAATAAGCCAGTCACAAAAAGACAAACACTGTATGATTCCACTTATATGAGTCATCTAGAGTAGTCAAATTCATAGAGATGGAAAGTAGAATGCTAGTTGTCAGGGACCATGGGGAGGGGAGAATAAAAAAATGAAATGGGACGACTTTGGAAAGCCATTTGGGAGGATCAACTAAAGATGAATATAGTATATTCTGGAACCCAGCAATCACACTCATTGGTATATGCCCAAGATAACTGAGTGCATTTGTTCATCAAAAGACAGGGGCAAGGATGTTTATAGCTACACTATTCATCTGGCCAGAAACATTCAGATGTCCATTCATGGGAGGATAGGTAAGTATTCATACAGCAGAATACTATACAGCAATGGAAATGAACAAACTACTGCTACACACAACATGAATGACTCTCACACACATGAAGCTGAGCAAAAGTGATTCCACTGTAAACATGGTAAAGTACTCTCTGGTGTCAAAAGTCAGAATAGTGGTTAATTCTTGGGAGGAGGTGGAGGAGCAACTGGGGGCAAGCATGAAGGTGGCTCCTGGGTGCTGGTAGTGACCTGTTTTTTCATCTGGATGGTGGTCACATGGGTGTGTTCACCTTGTGAAATTTAATTAAATTTTACGTGTATCATTTGAGTACTCTTTTGCATGTATACCTCAATTTTTAAAAGTTTGTTAAAATAATTGGTCAGGAGTAATTAGGCTTCTAGAGTCACCATAGAGTTTGAAATTAGTCTTTACATATTTAACACTCAGAATTGATATAGTGGATAGTTTTGGGCCAAACTGTGGGAAGACAGAGAGCTTTTCTCCATAAAGCATGTATTGTTGTCTGACTATGTAGGAGTTAGTGGCAGACCCTTAGCATTATAAAAATATGCTTCATGTTAAAAACACGTATGTACATTCACTCCTCACAACAAACCTGAGAGTAGCAATTGCTACCTTCCAGGTGAGAAGTCCAGCACTCAGAAAACCCAGTGATCTACAAAGGTGTCTCAGCTAGTAAGCAGTGGGGTCAGAATTAAGCCCAGGTAAGCTGTACCCAAGCTTGTACTGGCTCATCCTCCCTGCTCTGCCTCCAAGTATCTTTTAGTATCTGGTAATGCCCCTCATTCACATGACATTGTGCCTGGGGAGTGTGGTTCTGATGAAATTATGTATATATTTCTATCGTAGAGAAAAAATTCTATAATTTTCCTTGGTGTTTACCAACTAGATTTAAATTTTGATTGTTTTAATTTTTAATTCAGTACTTTGTTAGAATGTCAATACATTAAGGAGTTATTTTATTTAGGCTTTTACATTACAAAAAAAGTGTAAACGACATTAAAGGAACTTGAGAAATTAAGAAGTCTTCCATAATTTTGCTATCCCATTTAAATGGTAGTATCCCTTCTTCTAGATCTGCTCTTGTGTGTTTATTTTTCCCACTTTTTCCACTCAACAATACATATCTTAGAGTCTTTAAAACTATATTTATAGAAATAACTCTTTTTAAAAGAGAGTAAAATTATTATTAAAAAACTGCAAACTGAAAAAACATGAAGAAAAAATAAAAATTGACTTAATTGCACAACTGAGCAAGAACCAGCACTAACAACTTATTGTGATATGTGTGTGTGTGTGTGTATATATATATATATATATATATATATATATACACACATATATATATATACATACATATATCCCTACTTTTTAAAGATTCTTTCCCCATATAGGTCATTACAGAGTATTGAGTAGAGTTCCCTGTGCTATACAGTAGGTACTTATTAGTTAGCTATTTTATATATAGTAGTGTGTATATATCAATCCCAATCTCCCAATTTATCCCTCCCTCCCTCCTTTCCCACTCTGGTAACCATAGGTTTGTTTTCTACATCTGTGACTCAATTTCTGTTTTGTAAATAAGTTCATTTGTACCATTTTTTAAGATTCCACATATAAGTGATATTATATGATATTTGTCTTTGTCTGACTTACTTCACTCAGTATTACAATCTCTAGGTCCATTCATGTTGCTGCACATGACATTATTTCATTCTTTTTTATGGCTGAGTAATATTCCATTGTACATATGCACCACATCTTCTTTATCCACTCCTCTGTCAATGGACATTTAGGTTGATCCATGTCTTGGCTATTGTAACTAATGCTGCAATAAACATTGGGGTGCATGTATATTTTTGAATCATGGTTTTCTCTCGGTATATGCCCAGCAGCGGGATTGCTGGATGATATGGTAATTCTATATTTAGTTTTTTAAGGAACTTCCATACTGTTCTCCATAATGGTTGTACAAATTTACATTCCCACCAACAGTGTAGGAGGGTTCCCTTTTCTCCACACCCTCTCCAGCTGTTTCTAGATTTTTTGATGATCATTCTGACCAGTGTGAGGTGATACCTCATTGTAGTTTTGATTGCATTTCTCTAATAATTAGTGATGTTGAACATCTTTTCATGTGCTTTTTGGCCATCTGTCTGTCTTCTTTGGAGGAATATCTATTTAGATCTTCTGCCCTTTTTTTGATTGGGTTGTTTGTTTTTCTGACATAGAGCTGCATGAGGTGCTTATATATTTTGGAGATTAATCCCTTGTCAGTTGCTTCATTTGCAAATATTTTCTCCCATTCTTTTGGTTGTTATTTCATTTTGTCTATGTTTCCTTTCCTGTGCAAAATCTTTTAAATTTAATTAGGTCCCATGTTTTTATTTTCATTACTCTAGGAGGTGGATCAAAAAATATATTGCTGCAATTTATGTTAAAGAATGTTCTGCCTATGTTTTCCTGTAGGAGTTTTATAGTGTCTGGCCTTACATTTAGGTCTTTAATTCATTTTGAGTTTATTTTTGTGTTTGGTGTTAGATAGTGTTCTAATTTCACTCTTTTACATGTAGTTGTCCAGTTTTCCCAGCACCACTTATTGAAGAGACTGTCTTTTGTCCATTGTATATTCTTGCCTCCTTTGTCATAGATTAGTTGACCATAGTATATGAGTTTATCTCTGGACTTTCTATTCTGTTTCATTGACCTATATTTCTGTTTTTGTGCAAGTACCATACTGTTTTGATTACTGTAGCTTTGTAGTATAGTCTGAAGTCAGGGAGCCTGATTCCTCTAGCTCCATTTTTCTTTCTCAAGATTGTTTTGTCTATTCAGGGTCTTTTGTGTGAAACCATAATTTTAATGGGCACATCACAGCTATTGGACAAAAATATTTAAAAGGAGATTTCCCTGAGTAATTTTTTCATTCTTAATGTTCTCTCTAGTCTATTATGTATATAAACACAGTATAACTTTTTACATAATTTCAAAGATTATAAGCTTTTTAGGGGCAAAAAGCATTTGGAATAAAGTATAGAATCTAGCCTGAATCACAATGATGCTCACCAAAGGTGTTGACCAAATTTGGGGACAACCTGGTGACAGTTTTGGATTGTGGGTATCTATTACTTCTGGGTTAAAGAATATATGAAAACTGATATTTATTTATAAAGATAAAAGAATCTTTACATATTAAAGCAAGTAGTCTTTGGCTGATGATAGGAAATAATAATATATACTTGAATGTGTCCCAAATACCTTCAGCCTTACATATGTACCCACTGGCCCACTTGCCAAATATTTGTCTGCCACCAAATTTCTTTGTGGCATTCCCATGGTGGGTGTGGGTACTGGTGCTGGCATGGTTACTGGGCTGCCACAGGCAATACAGAACTCTCCAGTTCCTGCCCTCACCCCTTCACTGTAATTGCTTTAAGGTTCCCCAAGGCTCTGGGTCAAAACCAGAGAGAAGAGGAATTTCCTCTCTTTCCCATTCCAAGGAAAGTAAAATATCCTCCTAGCTTCCCTTTTCCCAACATTAGTATCAGGAAAAACAACCATTCTATTTAGGAAAAATCTTTACCCCTCTCACTAGAGAGAGATTTTATTCTTTTGGCCCCAAGAAAGCAATAGCAAATTAGTTCAATCTTGGCCCATAGTCTGATTCATTCTTTCTTATCTAGGATTTTTGGAGTGACAGATGCCCCAAAAGTGTAAATAGGTCAAGTTGATTTCGCCTAAAATTAAAAAACAAAAATGTGTTGGAGCAAAGAGCCATGACTTGTGTTCCAATCAGTTTCAGGCTGCTCACTTAGGAATACTGAGGAAGAGAGGGAGACAAAAATTGTAAAATCAGGTTGCCGCTTGCTGTCTAAATAACAACCTCTTTGCCATTCTCCACTCGTTTAAATTCACCATAATGAGGAATGCCTTCTGACTTGAAAGAAAAGATGCAGTTAAAATAGCTGGCTATACCATTATTTTCCAAACAAGTTATGTCCACCAAATGATAAAGAGAGTTAATGTTCAGCTTCATGGCTATTTATTTTAGACCTAAAATGATGCAGACAAGTGCTCAGAAATATGAAGACTCTGGAGGGTGTTGTGTATTCAGTTCTACAGTTAATAAATTGTGAGTGTTATGTATGTTGTGAGTTTAGCAGTTAAATGGGTCTCAATATAAAACTGTACCTTGTTGATGGAAATAAACAAATACAGAGCTACTTCATTAAACTTAACTATTACTGACGACATTGTAAATATGAATAAGGTTTTATTAGAACTGTGTACACCTGTGGTGGTACTTTTCTATAAAAGTGACCCAGAACCTCTTACCTTCTAAGATTATCCTGTACTTGCCATGTTTGCCTGAGAATGAAAAAAAGAAACTTCGATTATGGGAATGCATCCTATTGTGAATGGAGAGAACTCTATGCTTGCCTTCAACTACCTATGGTATTCTTTATTTCTTCCCCCAGTTCTCCCCTCTCCTCTGAACTCTCTCACTCCTAATATTTATAAGGCCCTGGAATCCATTATTTCCTTGGTGTATACCAGATTTATGTGCTCTGTGCATATCTGTGCAACAGGGGAGGAAAGAGCTGGAGGAAAACACATGAGGAGTGTTGAAAAGCAGTCTGGAGGAAGTAAAATGAAAGTGTTCCACAGAAATTAATATGGTAATACAAAGGAGAAGCCTGTTCGATAGTGTTTAAAAAATCATAGAGCCTAATTTACTTGAAAAGAGATTAGATCATTGCCAAAATGGGCACATATTTATAATGTGTGTATCCTCAAATGAAAAAGAATAAATGGTTTAGCTAGGTCAAATGTAATTTCTGATTAGACCCTTGCCGAGCTCTCCAACAAGTTACAATTTGAAAGGAAGCCCAGTAAATTTGGAGTTTGGTTGAGTTTAAAATCTGATTTTCCTATTCATTTATACTTAGAGATGTTGTTGTTTTTTCTCTTCTCCGATTTCAAATAGAACAGCAACTGTGGACTGAAACTAATGGTAAAAGTAACAGTGAGGTTATAACAATGAAGTTTCCCCATTAAGAAACAAGATTCCCCGGTCTTTGAATAGAATATAAATCATGTCAGAGTAATAGAGTGAATAACATCTCTTCTCAATACCTAAATCGATTGCCAAAATCCTGAGATGAAAGTTTTCTTGAGATAAAGAACTAAGGCTTTGAAATATCTGTCCTAGTTATCTCTTAGGTTAGAAGTCCAGTCACCCATTCCTACTTCTGGAAAATGCCCTCCTCCGTGATCTACATAATGGCACAGCCCTGGTTGATTAGATTGGTGCACCTGGGTTACCTGATCAATTTGGAACTAAGACTGAGAGCAAGCAGGATTAAGGACGGTGAAACCAGTAATGTGTGGACTCAGAAGCCATTAGCAGTAGCTGTTAAACCGTGTGGACTACAGAATACAAAAAGCTGGGAAACAGAATGGGAGAGAATTTGGGAGCTTCACCAGAGCATTCTGGAGTAGTCTCAGGTTCCGGTGTGTTCCTGAAATCCAGCAAGTTTTGCCTTTTGGTTCCATGCTGACCACTGTCATCTTTATAATAAACTTTTTCAGCTAAAATTAAATCCAAGGGGCTTCTCTTACTTCCAACCAAGAAAGGCCCTAGACAACTTTTGGAACTGGAATTTTATAATTATTTACTTAAAGCTAAAACCATTCCTGTTTTAAATGTTAAGTTCAGACAAGCTTGATATGAGCACTAATATTAATTTTGATGTTTTAAAATGATGGTAGATAATTTAAAACATTATGTTCTTCTACAAAACAATAAAATAACAAACTAGTCAAAAATAGAGAAGGAAACTTTGTACCTTTCCTTAAAAACTAATTGATACTTTTAAGAAAATTTCATATGCATGAGTCTTTCCTAATGTCTTCAAAGAGACTTGGCCATTCCCTACTTCTGTAGCAAAGCGTATTGCTATCATAAATGTATAATTATGCATAGCAATTAGCTATCATTCCCTGTAATCTATTGCAGCTCTACTCAGCTCTAATATTGCGAATATGAGGTTGAAGAAGATACAGGCCCAGTCGTCAAGGGAAGACAAACATAACATGTCACATGGGACTCTCCCTATTGCTTCAATGTGCCTACATATTAGAGACAGGGCAAGGGCCATCTCCACAGGAACTGCTGTGAGATAGCAAAGTCAACCCTGTGACTCCTAGTCTTTCATCTAAATTCGACGTAAATAAGATAAGCTTAAATCGCTTTTTTGTTTTTTTTTAAAGAATTTCTTTGAAGTTAATTTATAGGAGTAGAGAGCTTTATGGCTATTCCCCTCCATTCCCCATTAGGGAGAAAAAGGAAATTCCTACTGCCTCCCCTTAAGACAAGTTGGAGCTGTGGGGGCCAGGAGGAAAAGAAATACGTCACCTGGACTTAAGACTTAGAACAAATGAGACTGTTCTAAGTCTCATTTGGAGGGTGGGGGAGGAAACAGCAATGACCTTTAAAAAGAGAGATGGTCGTAATGGGAATGTCCCACACTTCCAGAGTTTGCTAGGGCAAGGGTACAGAAGTGTACTGGTGGGCAGAGCAGCCTCTGCAGAAGGGCAGCCAAGCCGGAGTCATCCTGAAAGGATCCAGGGTCAGAGAGCTGACCCGCAGGGTGAGGGAACCTGAGCTATTCTGCTGGATGCAGAAGCTGAGGAGTGAAGAGATTCACAGAATAGTGAATGTGATGTTAGTGTTAGACTAGTTAGTGAGGTCATATCCACAAAGATCACTGAAGAATCTACAACGTGTTCATAATAGAGCCAGCATTTCCATGCGGGCATTCAATAGCCAAATTAGAGCTACAAATAGCACCAGTTAGATAAATAGAACTTTGCCTCTTTTCTTCTCATCCCTCTCCCTGACCCCAGTCTTGGAGGCACTATAAGCGGAAACAGAATTGGATGAAAGATGGAAATGCCGATATTGAACTTGACTACAGTTGGGCTGCAGCCTGCAGGCCTGCAAGCCTTGTAATTGCCCAGCCTTGAGACTGAAGAAAGAGCCCAGAGACATCGACAGAGACATCAATGGTATATTGGATAGAGAATCTTACCCGCCCACAGCAAAGGTTCTGGAGTGACACCTCACCATGAACAGTTGATGGCAAGAAGGACATGGCAGCAATCTTCTACTCAGGGGAGGAGGCTACTGTTTATAGAGGGAATTGATGTCAGGTTGGCTCACAGTTAGCAGGCAAACCAGCAACTGGGGCCATGAGAAGCACATAAGCAGTTACTGATTAAGCCCTATAATTAAGAGGATTGGATAGTCATGTGAATGAAGCAGGGCCTGGTCAAGCAGGGATTGTACAGAGAGCAAGAGAACAACCATCTTAAATGACCTGACCATTTAACTGCATTTCTTAATGTCTGAAAACAAGACTGCTCTTTGTTGCCTGAAGATATTAAAAGTAATAAATATGCCCCAGATGTTACCAGGAAGAAGGGAGATCTGCCAATGTTTAAAAGCATTCGTGGGAGAAAATGTCTAATTCAACTCATTCAATAGACCTGTCAAGCAAGTAAACAGATAATTAAAGAGAATGGCTTAAGTCTTGCTATACAGGTGAGTATGGGCTGTCGTGGAGAAAACATGGGGGCACCTGAGTCTCAGGGGAGCAGGGAATGCTTCCCAGAATCAGTGAGTTGAAATAACAAGTAGGAGTTTGCCAGGTAAAAAGAATGAAAGATTGGAGGCGAAGGGCAGCTGGGCAAAAGGAGGGGCAGGTACAAATTTCTAGAGGCAAGAGAAAAAACAGCCCGTTTTGGAAATTACAGTTAAGTATGTTTTGAATATAGACTCTGATGGGTGAGCAGTGCAAGGCCATGAAGTATATACTGTGGTAAGGAGCTTGCATGTAATACTGGAGTCTGTGGGAATACATGAAGTGGCATTTTTAAGCAAGGAAGGAATATTGTGAAAGGTCATTCAAGCTGCTGTGTTCTGAGACACCTGGAGCTGGGCCCGACCTGTTAAGGAGCTGTAACAGTAATCAAGGTGAAGGATGCCAGTAGTTTGAACTAGAACTAAGGTAATGACAGTGAGAATGAAGAGAAGGTAACAGATACCAGTGCTCTTTAAGGAGTATCAATTGAAAAACTTGGGGATGGACTGAATGAAGGAGTAAGTAGAAGGAAGGTTTAAGGATGCATGTTTTCAGCATGGACAACCAGATTTATTCAATCATTTAATAATTTATTTTTTAGCACTTCCAAAAGGCCAAGCACTCTTAGGAGTGTCGGGATACAGATGTTGTAGTAATTGGCAAGGTAACGGATTGCATGGGAAATTGAAAGAGTAAGCGTAAACAGCTCTTTTTAAATAATTTGAAAGCTCTGAGGGGATAAAAGAGAGAGTAGTTAGTCGAGAAAGAAGAAAGTTGGGAACAGGTTTTAGAGTTTTAAGGATGGTAATGACTTGTATGTGTTGAAATGCTGATGGAAAGAGATTGGAAACAAAGTGGGGGGATGAAGTCCTGGGGGAGGGCGGATGGGAGGAACACAGGTGAGGTACTGATCTTCAGAAGGACCATTCCATTGGAAACAGCTGTGGGAAGAAAAGATGGGCACAGATGTAGGCTAATTTGTAGGGGGAAAGCCTAGGAGATGGATGGAGTTTGATCATCTGCTGAGAGTGAGGGCAGGGAAGAGTGGATAAATACAGGGACACATGAAATGACCCATTAACAAAATCTACCCTTTTTGTGAAAATTACACTATTTATTCTGAATAAATAAATTTTATGGATAAACTGAATAAGGAAATGAAAAGAAAAAAATCACACAAATATTCAATAAATTATCAAGTGTTCAGTTTACTAATAACAAAATGAATAGTAACAGAAACTAAAACAACCATGAAATATTATTCCCCTTTATCAGATTGATAAAGGTTAAAAAGATGAGAATGCTCAGTGTTCCTGAGGATTTAGGGAAAACTTATTGGTAGGACTATAAAAGGCACTACCATTTGGAGAGCAATTTGGAAAAATGTGTGAGAATTAAAATTTGTGTATGCTTTGACCTGAGGATACTACTTCTAAAAATTTATTCTAAGGAATTGATTGAATAAAAGCATACAGACATATGTGTAAAGATGTTCACAGGAGCATTATTTGTATTAATGAGAAGTAGAAAACAAATGAAATGTCTAATGATGAATCCTGATAAATATTTATCATATATCCACTCAGTTATTAAAAATAATAATAGAGAGGTACAGTGATTGACATGGAAAGATGACCACAGTGTACTAAGTGGAAAAGCTGGTTAAAATATAATAGCTTATTTTCTCAGAGTTGTAAAAAAAATATATGCCTAGAAAAACACTGAAAGTAATTATTGGAGAAAATGTTCCAATGGCTTTTTTTTCCTCTAAATATTTTTGTATTGACTTTTTTTACACCTGACATATATTACTGTTTATGAAACAATAAAGCTAATGCCATTTTTGTTCTACAAAAATTAAAAGTAAAAACGTTCCAATTAGGGAAAATTTTCAGTCACACCACTGTTTTGGGGTGAATCATGAAATGACTGTTTAATGTGCGTTTTCTGGCTCTCTGTCCTATGTTTTATGTGCTATAAAATGTGGTTGCTAACCTATTGACATACAAGATGGAGCTCTGGCTAGATGAATAATGAAGGTTTTCATCATTGCAGTCACTGGTTAGGCCTCAGTTTCAAGGAAGACAAAGCCAAACTAAACCAGAGAAATTGTTGAGCCCAACCAAAATCTATTTAAAAACTGCCTGGTGGTGTATGGAAAGGTTCACCTGCTGCTGATGTGACTTGTGTTCTCACCAAAGGTAGATGTGCCAGCTATGGTTTCTAAGCTGGACTTTCCTCAGCAACACAAGAGGCTTCATTTGGAGTTGGAATATGTCACTGGCATAGATTATGGCTCTTGCCGCCTCATTTTATAAACCCTGTAAGTCTTCACCAATAGAGTCACAATTTCCAATTGCAGGCATTTCTCCTGATTTTGGTGTTGTAATTTTATAAAACAAATAACTAATATTTTATTAATGTGGTATGTTGGTTGACCATGAGATTTTGGGGGCTTGCTTTTCCACAAATTCATTTGATAGGTCACCAGAATTTATACTTTTAGCAACTTCATTTTGAATCAATATAATTCAAAGTGACATCAATAACTCGGCAAATGCAAGGCTGCAAATAATTTTTGATAATTTTTAATTCTGAGAAAAGTTAAATATCTTTCTGTTGATGATTCTTATGGAAGAATTTTTCTAAAAAGATTGAACTCTTCATACAAATTAGTTTCATCTAAGTCTGAATTTATTTTTAAACGTAAATTTATACAATGGCATTCTAATATTTCCTCTGACATTTTCTGTAACTTGTGGAAATTGAAAATGGCTTCATGATTTGTATATAATTTAAAATGGATAAAGACTATGTAGTACATAAATATATACAATGGAATATTACTCAGCCATAAAAAAGAACAAAATAATGCCATTTGTAGGAACCTGGATGGATCTAGAGATTATCATACTAAGTAAGTCAGACAACGAAAGACAAATATATGATATCACTTGTATTTTGCGTCTACATTTAAAAAATGATATAAATGAACTTATTTACAAAACAGGAACAGACTCACAGATTTCGAAAACAAACTTATCGTTACCAAAGGGGAAACATGGAGGGGAGGGATAAATTAGGAGCTTGGGATTAACATATACACACTAAAATATAGATATATTGTATCTATATGTAAAATAGATAACCAAAAAGGACCTACTGTATAGCACAATACTCAATATTTCTGCAATATCCTATATGGAAAAAGAATCTGAAAAAGAATGAATATATTTATGTGTATAACTGAATCACTTTGCTGTACAACTGAAATTAATACAACATTGTAAATTAACTATACCCCAGTAAATTTTTTAAATGTTTGTTTATGTATTCTATTGCTGTATTTTCATTTACAAAGAAAAATTAATTTAAAAAGTATTTTCCTCATTAATAATTAGCTCATTTGAAGCATCATATAAAAACAGTTTTCTTTGCCATAAAATGCAACAATTTTAAATTTAATTTCTATTTCTAAGCCTGTGGATATTTGTTTCCCAATGTTACAGCAGTTTTCAAAACCAGAGACTCTAAATTGTTTACAGTCAAATAACTCCCTAATATGCTTTATTGCAATGTCCACTTCGTATGCTTTTATTTTATTATAATTTACTGACAAAGTTTACTGCCTGAGTGCCAGCAGTTCTTGTCATGGTGCTTAGTCTGGAGAGTTAACATTTGTGCAAATGATGTAAACATGGGCTCTGGAGATGGACAGGCAAGCTGTTCTCCCACTGAAAGTCCTGGTGCCAATCCCATGTGAAACCCTTCCCCTCCTGGGCCACCACCACTGCTACTGCTTCTGCTATTTCTGCTGTCACTGCCAACATTCTGGGCCCCAGTCTCTTGGCCCTGGACTCATCTTTGGGGTCCCACAGCAGGTGTGGACAATGCACAGGCCAACTGGCCTGTGCTCTCATTGCTTGCTGCTTGCCATGCTCGTGGACCTGAGCTCACACATACACACAAGACACCTAGTGTATCTCCTCTGTGCACATACATGTTCCATTGTTCCTTCTGATTTCACTTACAAAACGCAAGTTCAAAGAGCAAATTATTAAGAAATTCTAGATGGTGACAGCAGAGTATTAAGCCAAACATAGGGCCTATTCAAAGAGCTGCGTCCTCTGCAACTGGCCCTGCAGCTGGTCCCGCCCACAACAAAAACCCATGCAGCCCAACAGGGAGGCTGTACCAGGGTTGAGGACCTTGCTGTAGGTTAGTTTTGTCTGATTTAGAATTTCATGTGAATGGAATCAATCTAATTTCAGAGCACTTTTTAAATGTAAGCTAGCTTTATTGAAGTATAATTTATATACAAGTAAAATCCATTCATTTGAATGCACAGAATGCATTTTGTCTATGAGTTTTGACAAAAACACAGAATTTTGTAACTAACACCACCACAGTCAAGATATAGAACAGTTCCATTATACCCCCATGCTCACCCCACTCCCCAATGTCTCTCATGGAGACTAGAGTTGCTAGAACAGAGATCTACTGTTTGGGAAAGATGAATTCAGATTAATGCAACAATCCTCAACATGATATGGAAATTGATTTGGGAGTTTAAGGAAAAAGAAGATGACCAAATTAGTGAGATCTGGTATACAGATGTGGTGGTCTGTTAACGGTAAGAGAAAATGTATAAGAAGTTGATCAAATACATTTTAAAAATTTAGGGCTATTGTGTATTTTGAATATACTTACTATATAAGGATCTAGAGTTTTCTGAAATACTGGAGTTGTCTCTCATGTAGATTCAAATTGACACTATTGAATTGACTTCTGACTGTTACCTCTGAAATTACTTCCTTCTGTGTAACTCAAAATAGCATAAGGGGAGGGGTATATTGACAGAACTGTACACACACACACACACACACACAGGCGTGTGTGTGCACGTGCAATCTATGTGCCACAGCCTGAGGCAGGTGGGGATACCTTATCACAGAGGAAGTTTGTCATGGGTGCACTTTTTGCTTCAACCTGGAGAAAATCCTCAAGGTGTTATAGATTGATTTGTCTTGATGAATTGAAATGCTCACAAGTTCATAGATTAGGTATTTGAAGGCATCACATAGTCTAGCCAAAAAAAGAAGAAAAGAGAGATAAACCATAACTCTACAAGACAAGAAAAATAAATCAATGCAGAGAATGTATTTGAGGCAGCAGCTTCAACACTTGATTGCATGAAATGGCAGGTGGCAAAAGTAAGCCACAAATGTCCAGAACAATTTTTTTCCTATTATTCTACTGTGTAGGCCAACTGAATGGGGTCTACATTTTTTTTTAAGATGCTGGGGGTAGGAGTTTAGTCATTTATTTATTTATTTTTGGCTGTGTTGGGTCTTCGTTTCTGTGCGAGGGCTTTCTCTAGTTGCGGCGAGCGGGGGCCACTCTTCATCGCGGTGCGCGGGCCTCTCACTATCACGGTCTCTCTTGTTGCAGAGCACAAGCTCCAGACGCGCAGGCTCAGTAGTTGTGGCTCATGGGCCTAGTTGTTCCGTGGCATGTGGGATCCTCCCAGACCAGGACTCGAACCCGTGTCCCCTGCATTAGCAGGCAGATTCTCAACCACTGTGCCACCAGGGAAGCCCCGGGGACTACATTTTACACAGCTAAACCTGAGAACCCTGGCTGCCCAAGCAGCATAATTGGAGTGGGCCAAAACATTTCACATCAGTTCTGTGCAAATTCCCAGAATTGAATATACTCAAGAAAAATTTGGTGTCTATATGTGCACAGAAACTCATATTCCCAATCTATTATTTAAATAGGCATTCTGTAGACTTTTATGGTGTGTTTATGAGGTGGTGTGTGAATAAAAATTAAATAGGCATCTGTTTTTGTTATAAGGGCCTGAAACTTGATTAAATAATCAAGCCTTTGATTATTGAACCATGATGTTGTCCTTCTATTTTTCTGCTCAATGATGCTTAGATTTTGGATTGATGACTGGTGTGAGGCAATTTCAATGTAGAGAATGTTTGCTTCTAGATACAGTGGGATTATCTTGAGGGACATAACTGCAGAAAAAAAAGACACTGGGACTTGAGGTTTGGGAAGGCAGGAAAAGAATGCATGTAGAGGCAGAGCGAGTGCTGGATAAATGTTCATGGGGGATGGCAAGCACAGTCAAATAATAACATCAGAAATACTTCTTAGACATTACCTTGTAAAAGACTGAATTGAGATAGGGTATATATTAGTTTGATATTCAACTTCAAGTGCTCTATATTTTTCTTTTAAGGCATACATATATGTATGTACTGTAGTTTGTAATTTGATTTCTGAAAGTAACTGAGCTACAACCCTTTGTAATCCATGAATACATGGGCTGTGAACCATGCCTGGAGGCTCTTAGAATGACTTCACCAAGTAATGACATGTCAATTTTAACTTTGGTTTTTATGGCAGATTTTATGGAGAAGGAAAAAATAACTGTATTTATTAAACTGACAGTGACAAGAATTATCACTGATCTAGTTTCTTGAAATGTAAGCAGTGCCACCACTTTAACACATGTGCCTTTTGTCTAGGATTCTTTTGTCATGATATAAGGACTATCTGCCTTTATAATTTATTTATTTGGGTTCAGGTAAATCCAGAGGATGTGATGCAGCATTCATCCTGAGTGTGATCTAAGTCTAGAGACACTAAAACCAGGCCAAAATAGGATTTATCACACCATCTAGTCTGTTCTTGAATGCTCTGTTAAGCCCTTCTATTTAAGAAGAGTAGAAAGGAAATAGAAAAAGAGGGAAGGAAGAAACCAATATTTAATGAATACCTATTATGTTTGGTCAAAATTGTTCTCAGAGTCAATGCAGTGACATCCACACTGGATGGATTGCCATGAGTGAGAGTAAAATTAGAGATCTTCCCTATCTGTCTAGGAGGTTTGGAAACACCCAAAATAGCAATCACAGTTATCCAGCAGTCATCTCAAGGTGATAAAAATACAAAGTGATTGGATATTTTTGAGCAGAAATTACTTCCATTGTAACCCTCTTTTAGGGAGAGATGGGGTGAACAGAAAGGAGCATTTTTAAAAGGAGAGTAAGAGGCAAACATTGTCAGGGCACATGGAAACACCATACAAGAAGAAGTAGAAACTTGAAGATCACAAAGTCTTTTTTTGAAAAGAGGAGAGGAGGTCTTGGCTAAGTGGCTCTGAGGTGTGCTGCTTCCAGAGCAAGAGTTGCCCACAATGAGTTTGATACATATGAAGATGTGCCATCCAGCTCCTTCAGGGTCTGCCTCCACTGCAGAGAGCTGCTGGTCCAATGTCATGACCTTTTCGGGGCAGGCAGTGACGAGTGAGGCAGGAGGGCAAAGGCCTGCTATCTTTTTTTTTTTTTGCGGTACACAGGCCTCTCACCATTGTGGCCTCTCCCGTTGCAGAGCACAGGCTCCGGACGCGCAGGCCCAGCGGCCATGGCTCATGGGCCCAGCCGCTCCGCGGCATGTGGGATCTTCCCAGACCGGGTCACGAACCCGTGTCCCCTGCATCGGCAGGCGGACTCTCAACCACTGCGCCACCAGGCAGGGAAGCCCAAAGGCCTGCTATCTTGACCCCGCACTGGACCATGCAGATGGGTAGGATGTGATCCAAGCTCCCTACTCGGTGGGCTAAGGCTTTGCTAGGTCTGTCTCATAGTTTACCTTCTCACTTTAACCCATCCTGCTTCCTCCCCCTTTCTTTCACAGGTTTGATTTCTAACAAATACAGTGCACCCCAAATTGTCTCAGCATTACTTCCTGAGAACCCAACCTGCAACGGTGAGTAATAGTATCTCAGATTACTTTAGTGGACAGACACTTCTCAGGATGTCTCAATAGTCAAGATACATGTTACTTGGAACATTTCTCAGAGAATACCTTTGGTCTAATTTCATGCTCATAAATTAATTTTCTACTATCTGATTTCCACGTGGTTTCACTAAAAGGAAAGAATGCCATCTTGAGCATCTAGTTTATTTGACAGTTATATTTTTTATTATAAATGAGTAAATTAGCCTTTTGATAAACTCAATCTCTGCAAACCTTATTAATATGAGTCTGTTCCTGGGACATGTTCTCATTCTCAGAGTGCCCACAAAATCAGTGTCCTGACCATATAAGATTCAGGACCAAAATCTGATAGCAAGGTCAATGTTACGGTAGTGGACATCTGTTATTTTGTCTTTCTGGAAACCTATCCTCTGAGAAACACTTCTGCCTTTCATTCTTTGGGATTCTTTTGGCTCTCTCAAACATCACCACCACCACCACCTCCATCACAGGGATAGACCTGCACCTCAAGCTTGACTGATGAAGTTCCCTCTTCTGGAAATTTGACTCTCCAGTGGAGATGCGCACGAAGCAGAAGGTAGTTGGAGCTGAGTCATCTGATGGCAATGCTCAAGAGATTGTCCTTGAATTCCTAATACTGTGTTTCCTAAAACTGTCCTAGTTTGTATATTCCCAAGCTCTTTGTTCAGCTCTCTGTTCAATTTGTAAATGACCCCAGCAGTCTTCTAACAAATGCCTTTTACCTTCTCAGGTTAGTCAATGTATTAGTCAGGTCTAAGAAAACAGAAACTACTTAAGTGTTCTGGAATCATATACAGGGGGTTGTTACAAGGTGAGAGAGGATCTGTGATGCCAACCCTAAACTGGGAAACAGCCCAGAGATTAGCCATAGTAAGAAGTTACTCTCACCCTTAGCTTGGAGGGACGAAGGTTGTTATCAGAGCCCAGGGGCCTGAGTTACCTGGAAGAAGCTGAAACCAAGAAGACCTGTTTAACATGAACTAGAGCAGTGAAGGAGACCCAGCTGCAGAAATACCCTGGCTTCTCCCTTCCTCCTGCCCTCCTAACTCCCACCAGCACCTCCCATTAGCCACAGCCAGCTGGCTGGGAGCCTGGGAATTGAAGCCTACCAGGTTAGCACAACTACGAAACAGAGCCCAGGGCCAGTACTGTCAGGATACCCTTCAGTCACCTACATGGAAAACCTCCAAATGATATAGCCATTTGGGGGACCTTCAACAGCAGGCAGCCTATATTCCTTAGATGGTCATTTCGACCATGAATTGTGCACCTTACAGGAATGGTAATTATATAAACCAAGTACTGTACCAAGCACTGTTTACATTCTTTATTATAAAGCATTTCTAAATAGCCAATATAAACCCACTTAGCTCCAGGCAATTGGCATTAAGAGGGGCTGATTTTAAATCACATCCATTCAAGACTTTTCATACACCACCCAATAAAAGGTGAATTTAGCCCTATTCTGTTAATAATTCCAAACTGAACATATATGTGCCATAAGAATAAGGTATATAAGACCTCATTAATTGAGCTCTAGAGAATGGAGAATGAAGAACAAATTGTCATAACCTTAAAGAGTACATTTGTTTATGCTATTTTGTAGGGGAAAAAAACCAAATAAAGCTGGAAAGTTACTGAATAATGGTATGTTTGAAAAATATCAATTACTCTGCACAAATCCCTCTGGAAAATGAAATGAATTGGATTCCTGTTTTCATTGTTGTTGTTTTACCTCTAATGCAGGTTTCCTTTGTGTTTTCCTGAAAGGAGACTGTCTCACGGTAGGGCATGTGTTTACTTACTTTTATAAATATCCAGTAGAAAAATTATACCTTTTATGGCAAAAATATTTTTGGCAGGTGTTCCAAAGTAAGTTGCTTGTGGTGTTGTCTCCCCAGCATGTTGGCATAATAACTATACAATTTTTTAAATTGCTATGGCTATAGATTTCCAATTTCATTCTTGCCTATGGAAAATTACAAAAGACAACAGATTTTAAAAGAAAAACAAGCCTACCTATCACTTTTTTTTTTTGCTGTATGTGGGCCTCTCACTGTTGTGGCCTTTCCCGTTGTGGAGCACAGGCTCTGGATGCGCAGGCTCAGTGGCCATGGCTCATGGGCCCAGGGGCTCTGCGACATGTGGGATCTTCCCGGACCAGGGCACGAACCCGTGTCCCCTGCATTGGCAGGCGGACTCTCAATCACTGCGCCACCAGGGAAGCCCCTACCTATCACTTTTGATTTTTGGAGAAAACAGTAAGAATAAGTCATTTAACAGTAACAGGGATTTAAAATGTGCTCTAAAAGAAATTGGGTTCAAATGTCAACTTTGATTCAAAGCTATCTATTAAAGTATAAATAATTTAAGGGTACCATGGCATAACACCCACACTCCACTGAGAACTAAATAAACATGATTGTCACTGAAAATTTGTAAAAAGTGATAAGATCTAGCTTGGATGCAATGATGAAAATTACCTAATGGCAAACCCAGACAAAATGGTGGTAATTTAGTTTAGTGCACCTAAGGAATCCTAATAGTTGGTGACCTCCACACACCCCTGGTTTCCAGTTTTACCAAAAGAGAGTCTGAGAAGAATTTGAAGTTTCAGAGATTTATAATCGTTCCAGTTTCCAAACATAGTATTATGGGAAAAGGAACAAATAAAAGTTGACTTTACAATGTATAAGATTAGGACTTTTCTTGAAGGTTGTGGAGATACTTGTACTGAAAATAAAAGTTAGAAAATTTGCAAATTTGAAAAATCTCTTAAGACTAAATTAAGATCCCAAAGTGAAAATATTCTAGTAGTTTATCAAGTCAGTCACAAAGGTCCATTTTCCAAAGTACTGGACTGCAAGTGATGAGTTTCAAGAATGTAAAGATGCTGAGATATATCCCAACCCCTTCCTCCTGTATCTTACAACATTGCTGTTATTCATTTCATGTATCCATACCTTATTATCACTCAGTACCTTGTTTCTAATATTACTTCAAACAGTTATCTATTAGATCAACTAAGAATATGAAAAATAAAACATACTATTTTAGCTTCATTTATTCCTTCTTTGATGTTCTTCCTTTTTTTATGTAGATCCAAGTTTCTGACTCACACCGTTTTCATCTTTCTGAAGAACTTCTTTTAACATTTCTTACAGTGTAGGTGATCTGGCAATAAATTTCCAAATAAATTTGTTTGTCTGAGAGAGTCTTTATCTCTTTTTTGCTTTTGAAGGATAATTTCACTGGACATGGAATTCTACATGGGTGATCTTTTTTTCAACACTTCAAATATTTGATTCCACTTTTTTCTTGCTTGCATAGTTTCAGATAACAAATCCACTGTAATTCTTATACTTGTTCCTCTATAGGCAAGGTGTTTTCCTCCTTTGGCTTATTTGAATATTTTTGGTTTTCTGCACTTTAAATGTGATCTGCATAGGAGGAGACTTTTAAAAAATTTGTTGACAGTACAATTTTAATGACTCCTTTTGTGAATTTTGTTTTTAAACGCTTGGAAGATTTTCACTTATGTGATTTGTTCCTAACATTCCAAAATTGGCATGAATTTTAATTATCCTCAGATTTCATGTCTGAACAAAACATACAAGGGTACAGATAAGCATTTTAAAAGATCATTAACTTATTTAAGACATTTCATTATATTTTCATACACTGAGTATGGAGAAAAATGATCAGTAACTTGTTTTATTACATGTTGGCAATTTATTTTATGTTTTCATTTTTTTTAATTTAATTTTTATTTTATATTTGGGTATAATTGATTTACAATGTTTGGTTAGCTTCAGGTGTACAGCAAAGTGATTCAGTTATACATATACATATATCCATTCTTTCCAAATTCTTTTCACAAATAGATTATTACAGAATATTGAGTAGAGATCCCTTTGCTATACTGTAGGTCCTTGTTGATTATCTATTTTATATAGTGTGTATATGTATATAGTATAATATAATATAATATAATAATGTGTATAATAGTGTGTATATGTTAGTCCCGAACTCCTAATTTATCCCACTCCCACCTTTCCCTTTGGTAATCATAAGTTTGTTATCGAAGTCTGTGAGTCTGTTTCTGTTTTGTAAGTAAGTTCATTTGTATCATTTTTTTAAGATTCCATGTATAAGTGATATCATATGATATTTGTCTTTCTCTGACTGACTTAATTCATTTAGTATGATAATCTCCATGTCCATCCATGTTGCTGTAAATGGCATTATTTTGTTCCTTATTTTATGGCAGAGTAATATTCCATTGTATATACGTACCACATCTTCTTTATCTTCTGTTGATGGACGTTATAGTGCTTCCATGTCTTGGCTGTTGTAAATAATGCTGCAGCGAACATTAGGGTGCATGTATCTTTTCAAATTATAGTTTTCTCCAGGAGTAGGATTGCTGGATCATATGGTAGTTCTATATTTAGTTTTCTAAAGAACCTCCATACTGTTCTCCAGAGTGGTTATACCAATTTACATTCCCACCAACAAGGTAGGAGAGTTCCCTTTTCTCCACACCCTCTCCAGAATTGTTTGTAGACTTTTTGATGATGGCCATGCTGACTGGTGTGAGGTGATACCTCACTGTGTTTTGATTTGCATTTTGATAATAATTAGTGATGTTGAGCATCTTTTCACATGATTTTGGCCATCTGCCTGTCTTCTTTAGAGAAATATCTATTTAGCTCTTCTGCCCACTTTTTGATTGGCTTGTTTGTTTTTTTCTAGTATTGGGTTGCATGAGCTATTTGTATATTTTGGAGATTAATCCCTTGTTGGTCATATCATTTGCAAATATTTTTTCCCAGTCTGTGGGGTGTCTTTTTTGTTTGTTTGTTTATGGCTTCCTTTGCTGTGCAATATCTTTTAAGTTTAATTAGGTCCAATTTGTTTATTTTTGTTTTTATTTTCATTACTATAGGAGGTGGATCAAAAAAGATATTGCTGTGATTTATGTCAAAGAGTGTTCTGCCTATGTTTTCCTCTAAGAGTTTTATACTGTCTGGCGTTACATTTAGGTCTTTAATCCATTTTGAATTTATTTTTGTGTATGGTGTTAGGGAATGTTCTAATTTCATTCTTTTCCATGTAGTTGTCCAGTTTTCCCAGCACCACTTATTGAAGAGACTGTCTGTTCTCCATTGTATAGTCTTGCCTTCTTTGTCATAGATTAGGTGACCATAGGTGTGTGGGTTTATCTCTAGACTTTCTATCCTGTTCCATTGATATATATTTCTGTTTTTGTGCCAGTGCTATACTGTTTTGATTACTGTAGCTTTGTAGCATAGTCTGAAGTCAGGGAGCCTGATTCCTCCAGCTCTGTATTTCTTTCTCAGGATTGCTTTGGCTATTCAGGGTCTTGTATGTTTCCACACAAACTGTAAAATTTTTGTTCTAGTTCTGTGAAAAAATGCCATTGGTAATTTGATAGGGATTGAATTGAATCTGTAGATTGCCTTAGGTAGTATAGTCATTTTGACAATATGGATTCTTCTAATCCAAGAACATGGTATATATTTCCATGTTTGTGTCATCTTAATTTCTTTTATCAGCATCTTATAGTTTTCAGAGTACAAGTCTTTTGCCTCCTTAGGAAGGTTAAGTCCTAGGAATTTTATTCTTTTTGATGTAATAGTAAATGGGATTGTTTCCTTAATTTCTCTTTCTGACCTTTCATTTTTAACATATAGGGATGCAAGAGATTCTGTGTATTAATTTTGTATCCTGCAACCTTACTGAATTCATTGATGGGCTCTAGTAGTTTTCTGGTAGTATCTTTAGGATTTTCTATGTATAGTATCATGTCCTCTGCAAACAGTGACAGTTTTACTTCTTATTTTCCAACTTGGATTCCTTTTATTTCTTTTCCTTCTCTGATTGCTGTGGCTAGGACTTCCAAAACTATGTTGAATCAAAGTGGCAAGAGTGGACATCCTTGTCTTTTTTCTGATCTTAGAGAAAATGCTTTCAGGTTTTCACCATGAGAATGATGTTAGCTGTGAGTTTTTCATATATGGCCTTTATTATGTTGAGGTAAGTTCCCTCTATGCCCACTTTCTGCAGAGTTTTTATCATAAATGGGTGTTGAATTTTGGCAACAGCTTTTTCTGCATCTGTTGAGATGATCATATGGTTTTATTTCTTCAGTTTGTTATTGTAGTGTATCACAATGATTCATATGTGGATATTGAAAATCTTTGCCCCCCAGGATAAATCTCACTTGATCATGGTTTATGATCCTTTTAGTATAGTATTGGATTTTATTTGCTAGTATTTTGTTGAGGATTTTTCAGTCTGTGTTTATCAGTGTTATGAACTATAACTATAATAGTTATAATTTTCTTTTTTTGTGGTATCTTTGTCTGGTTTGGTATCAGGGTGATGGTGGCCTCATAGAATGAGTTTGGGAGTATTCCTTACTCTGCAAGTTTTTGGAATAGTTTCAGAAGTATAGGTGTTAACTCTTCTCTAAATGTTTGATAGAATTTTCCTGTGAAGCCATCTGGTCCTGGACTTGTGTTTGTTGGAAGTTTTTAAATCACAGTTTCAATTTCAGTAGTTGTGATTGGTCTGTTTACACATTCTATTTCTTCCTGGTTCAGCCTTGCAAGATTGTACCATTCTAAGAATTTGTCCATTTGTTCTAGGTTGTCCATTTTATTGGCATAGAGTTGTTTGTAGTAGTCTCTCATGATCCTTTGTATTTCTGTGGTGTCAGTTTTAACCTCTCCATTTTTGTTTCTGATTTTATTGATTTGAGCCTGTTCCTTTTTTTCTTGTTGAGTCTGGCTAAAGGTTTATCAATTTTTTATCTTTTCAAAGAACCAGATTTTAGTCTCATTGATCTTTTCCATTTTTTTTTGGTTTCTATTTTATTTATCTGCTCTGATTTTATGATTTGTTTCTTTCTACTAACTTCAGGTTTTGTATTTCTTCTTTCTCTAGTAGTTTTAGGTTTGCACTTCCCTCTTAGAACTGCTTTTGCTGTACCCCATAGGTTTTAGATCATCATACTTTCTTTTTCATTTGTCTCTAGGTATTTTTTGATTTCTTCTTTGATTTCTTCAGTGATCCATTGGTTGTTTATTAACATATTGTTTAGCCTCCATGTGTTTGTGTTTTTTACAGATTTTTTTCTTGTAGTTGATTTCTAATCTCATAGCACTGTGGTCAGAAAAGATGCTTGATATAATTTCAATTTTCTTAAATTTACCAAGGTTTGCTTTGTGACCCAGCATGTGATCTGTCCTAGAGATTGTTCCATGTGCACTTGAGAAGAGTGTGTGGAATGTTCTATAAATATCTATTTAGTCCATCTGGTCTATTGTGTCATTTAAAGCTTGTGTTCCTTTATTGATTTTCTGTCTGGATGATCCTTCCACTGATGAAAATGAAGTGTTAAAGTCCCTCACTATTATTATGTCATTGTCAACTTCTTTTATGCCTGTTAGCATTTACCTTATATATTGGGGTGTTCCTATGTTGGGTGCATATATATTTACAGTTGTTATATCTTCTTGGAGTGATCACTTGATCATTATGTAGTATCCTTCTTTGTCTCTTGTAACAGTCTTTATTTTAAAGTTTTTTTTTTTTTTTTTTTTTTGTGGTACGTGGGCCTCTCACTGTTGTGGCCTCTCCCGTTGTGGAGCACAGGCTCCGGATGCGCAGGCTCAGCGGCCATGACTCACAGGCCCAGCCGCTCTGCGGCACGTGGGATCTTCCCAGACTGGGGCATGAACCTGTGTCCCCTGCATCGGTAGGCAGACTCTCAACCACTGCGCCACCAGGGAAGCCCAAGTCTATTTTTTTAATATGAGTATTGATACTCCACATTTCTTTTGATTTCCATTTGCATGGAATATCTTTTTCCATCCCCTCACTTTCAGTATTTTGTCCCTAGATCTGAAGTGGGTCTCTTGTAAATAAGATATATACGAGCCTTGTTTTGTTTTGTATCCATTCAGCCAGCCTATGTCTTTTGGTTGGAGCATTTAATCCATTTACATTTAAGGTAATCATCAATATGTATGTTCTTATTGCCATTTTGTTAATTATTTTGTGTCAGTTTTTGTAGGTCTGTTTTCTTCCCTTCCTCTTTTGTTCTCTTGTCTTGCTATTTGGCGACTAAATTTAGAGTTTTGTTTGGATTGTTTTTTTGTGTGTGCGAGTATCTACTGTAGATTTTTGGTTTGTTGTTCCCATGAGGTTTTGATATAGCAGTATATATATATATATATATATATATATATATATATGGTTGTTTTAAGTTGCTGTTTTTTTAATTTCAAATACATTTCCAGTATCCTGCATTTGTGCTCTCCTCTTCTCATGATTGCTGGTTTTGATATCATATTTGTGTTTGGATGATTTCCTACCTTTACTGTATGTTTGCCTTTACCAGTGAGCTTTCCCATTTGTAATTTTCTTCTTTCTAGTTGTGGTCTTTTCTGCCTAGAGAAGTTCCTTTAGCATTTGACTCAAAGCTCGTTTGGTGTTGCTGAATTCTCTAGCTTTTGCTTGCCTGTAAATCTTTTGATTTCTCCATTGAATCTGAATGAGAGACTTGATGGGTAGGATATTCTGGGTTATAGGTTTTTCCCTTTCATTCCTTTTAATAAATCATGCCCCTCTCTTTTGGCCTGCAGAGTTTCTGCTAGAAATCAACTGATAACCTTATGGGAGTTCCCTTGTATGTTATTTGATGATTTTCCATTTTTGCTTTCAGTATTTTCTCTTTGTCTTTAATTTTTGTCAATTTGATTAATATGTCTCTCTATGTGTTCTTCCTTGGGTTTATACTGTATGGGACTCTCTGTGCTTCCTGGAATAGAGTGAGTGTTTCATTTCTCATGTTAAGGAAGTTTTTGGCTATTATCTCTTCAAATATTTTCTCAGGCCTTTTCTCTCTCTTCTCCTTCTGGGACCCCTATAATGTGAATGTTGGTGTGTTTAATGTGTCCCAGACATCTCTTAGACTGTCCTCATTATTTTTTTAATTCTTTTTTCTTTATTCTGTTCCTCAGGAGTGATTTTCATCAATCTGTCTTTCAGCTCACCTATTCATTCTTTTGCCTCATTTATTCTGCTATTGACTCCTTTTAGTGTATTTTTCATTTCATTTATTGTATTATTCATCTCTGTTTGTTCTTTAAATCCTCTAGGTTTTGTAAAACATTTCTTGTATCTTCTCAGTCTGTGCCTCCATTCTCTTCTGAGATCTTGGATCATCTTTACTATCATTACTCTGAATTCTTTTTCATGCAGATTATCTATCTCCACTTCACTTAGTTGTTCTTCTAGGGTTTTATCTTGTTCCTTCAACTGGAACATATTTCTCTGCCATCTCATTTTGTCTAATTTTCTGTGTTTGTGGTCTCCGTTTCTCAGGCTGCAGGTTTGTAGTTTCTCTTACTTCTGGTGTCTGCTCCCTGGTGGGTGAGTTTGGTCCAGGGGCCTGTGCAGCTTCCTGGTGGGAGGGACTGGTGCCCGTCCACTGGTGGGTGGAGCTGGGTCTGGTGAACAGGGCTGTGTCAAGAGGTGTGTTTAGAGGCAGCTGTGTGCTCAGGATGAATTTAGGCAGCCTGTCTGCTGATGAGTTTGTCCTGAGACCTTCCAGCACTGCAGCCTGCAGCCTGTTTGGGGGAGAGGTAGATCTTAGTGCCAAAATGGCCACCTCTAGGAGAGCTCACACTGATGAATATTCCCTGGGGCCTCTGTCACCAGTGTCCTTGCCCCCACAGTGAGCCACAGTTGACCCCTGCCTCCCCAGGAGACCCTCCAATTTCCACAGGTAGGACTGGCCCAGGCTTCTATGGAGCCACTGCTTTGCCCTGGGTCCCAGTGCACATGAAAACTTGTGTGCGCCCTCCAAGAGTGGAATCTCTGTTTCCCCCAGTCCTGTGGAACTCCTGCACTCAAGCCCACTGGCCTCCAAAGCCAAATCCTCTGGGGCCTCTCCTCCAGATACCAGACCTTCAGACTGAGGAGTCTGATGTGGGGTTCAGAACTCTCACTTCTGTGGGAGAACCTGTATGATATAGTTATTTTCCAGTTTGTGGGTTGCTCACCCATCAGGTATGGGATTTGATTATATTGTGAAAGCAAGTCTCCTACCATCTCATTGTGGCTTCCTCTTTGTCTTTGGTTGTAGAATATCTTTTTTGGTAGGTTTGAGTCTTTTTTTGTTGATGGTTGTTCCTCAGTTAGTTGTTCATCAGTTAGTTGTGACTTTTGTGTTTTCTTGAGGAGGTGAACTCAAGTTCTTGTACTCTGCCATCTGGTCTCCTCTCCTCGGCCAGGAGGAGTTTTTTGAGGGTATTTATTCTATGTGGTGTTCTCTGAGATTTCTGGATTTGAGATTTTGTGTCTGTCATTAATTCTGGAAAATTTCATGCTATTTTTCACTTCAAATATTTCTTCTGCTCCATCTTCCCCTTCTGATATCTTTCAAAATTGTCCCACAGTTCATGAATATCAGTTTCTTTTTTCATTTCAGTTTAGAAAGTTTCTATTGCCCTATCTTCACACTTAATGATTCTTTCTTCGGTTGTATACAGTCTGCTCATGAGCCTATCAAATATATTCTTCATTTCTGTTACAGTATTTTTTTTTATCTCTAGCATTTTCTTTTGATTCTTTCTTAGAGTTTCCATCTCTCTGCTTACAATAACCATCTGTTCTTGCATGTTGTCTACTTTTTCCTTTAGAGCCCTTAACGTATGATTCATAGTTATTTTTTAATTCCCTATCTGATAATTCCAAAATATGTACCTTACCTGAGTCTGGTTCTGATACTTGCTTTGTCTCTTCAGGCTCTGGGTTTTTTTCTTACTTTTTAGCATGCCTTGTATTTTGTTGTTGTTTTGCTAGTGGAGTTCCTGGAGATAAAACTCACAATAGTGTAGAGAAGCCCTAATACCATGCCTTCCAGGTGCTGCTCACTTTAATGCTATTTCACATTCAGCCTCCAAAAGTTCATCAAAATGGCAGGGTAAGTGTTCCTACCAGTTCATGGGTCTAGCAGCTGATGCTCCAGATAAGGTGCTCTCAGCTGTGATTCTCTGTATTTGCCTGCCTCTCTAGATTTCAAGGTGGCAGTGTGCTGTGTGACTTTAATTCACTTTTGGGTGCAAGAAAAGTCATTGGTTTTCAGTTTCTTGAGCTTTTTCCTTATTGTAAGGATGAGACAACTTCCAAGCTCTTTACATGTTAGAGCTAAAACTAGAAGACTTCTCCGTGATTATTTCTAAGAAAATGTTACATCCTCCTTTCCAATTCCCTCCCTCTCTCAGGGAGGTAGCTATCATCCCAGAATCCCTGTCCACATTAATCATTATTCAAAGTGGTGTTTGTTCTATCTATCCATCCATGGCTTTAGATCTTTACTGTCAATATGTTCTCTATGAACAATTGTATCATTTATTTTTTGATTTGTAACAAAACTTGGTGGCTTAGTATTCTTTCTCAAAATTCTGTAGGTTAGTTGGGCAATTTTTCTTTCTGGGGTAGTGAGTAAATCTCTAATTGGCTTCACAAATATGTCTGGCAGTTGGCTCAATGTCAGCTGGTATGACAGAAATTACTTGATCAAGTGTTTCTCAACATCCAAAAGAATGACCCTGTGCTCATTCACATTGTTGTGGTTACAGGGCTCCCAAGAGCAGAAATAGAGGGCAAAGCATGATGCCCAAGCACCTTTTAAGTCTCTGCTTGTGGCAAGTTTGCTACTATGCTTTTAGCCAGAGCAAGTCATATAGCTTAGTCAGTGTGGGAGAGGACTTTACATGGAAATGGATACAGAGGGGAATTATCATGTCCATTTTGGCAAACAATGTCCCTAAATATATTAGAGCATTAATGTTTTTAAAATGTTACATATATGGCAGGATAAATCCATTTATTTTTGCAATGTGCTTTTGTCACTCAGAACTCTTTTTATGCTTTAACCCTACTGACACTTTGAACCAGGAAATTCTTTTTTGTGAAGGGCTGACCTGTGCATTGTAGGATGTTTAGCAGCATCCTCTACTCATTAGATGCCAGTAGCAAGACTCCAATAGGGGCACTGAAAAATGCCTCCAGACATTGCCCAGTGTCTGTGGGGGGCAAATTGCCCTTGTTGAGAGCCACTGCAATCTAAAGACATATATCTAGAAGCTGAAATTTCTGGGTCGTTGGAAAGGTGCATCTTCCAATTTACTAGATATCATAGATTGAATATTTGTGTCCCCTCAAAATTCATGCGTTGAAAACTATTCCCCACTGTGATGGTATTTGGAGGTAGGGTCTTCGTGAGGTAATTAGGTCATGAGGATGGAACACCAAAGAATATATTAGTACCCTTGGAAAAGAGACTCCAGAAACCTCCTTCACCCCTTCTGCCATGTGAGGACACATGGAAAAGACAGCCATCTGTGAACCAGGAAGTGGGCTGTCACCAAACAGTGAATCTGCCAGTGCCTTGATCTTGGACTCTGCAGCCTCCAGAACTATGAGAAGTAAATATTGGTTGTTTAAGCCACCCAGTCTATGGTATTTTTGTTATAATAGCCCAAATAGAACAGACTAATAAAATAGATCTTATCAAATTGCTTTCCAAAAGCTATAATTCACACTCCCAAAATCAGTATGTGAGAGTTTGTGTCCCTTAACAGCCTTGCCATTACTTGGTTTTACCAAAAAGTTTTAACTTACATAAATCTGATGGGTATGAAATTGCTTCTTACTGTTGTTTTATTTTTTATTCCCTGCAGTTGAACTTTATTTATTGGGAATTCAACTTTCACCCTCTGTGAATTGCCTTTCCACATCCTTTTCCACTGTTCTATTAGATTGTTTTAAATTATTAGCCCATAGTTCTTGATATGTTTTATATATAGATTGTTTTTCAATTATGTGCATTGCAAATATCTTCTCTCTGCCTATAGCTTAACAAAGTCTAAATTGATCAGTGTTTCTACTCTCCTCCCCAACACTTTAGAACCTCTTAATTCTAATGTACAATGTCTTTGAGGTCCTGCATTTTCTTTGAATTTTTATTTTAACCTTCACTATTGATTATTACTTTTTCAGTCAATTCTTCTCTAGATTTACTCACATGTTTACCAGTTCCTTCACTCTCTTGTCTCTTGCATTCTACTTCTCCCTTTTTTATATCCTTTAAAAGAACTTTCAGCTAGGACTTTTCACCCTTAATAGGAACAGAATTCAAGGTTAATAATTATTTTCTCTCTTTTTTTTGAGAAAACGGATGTAGATGATCTCTCTTCTCTCATTGATTGTTTTTAAGAATTCCTTTGTCTTTAGTATTCTGCAGTTTTTCCATAATGGTTCTAGGTGGCACATATGTATATTTTAAACTTACGCTTCTCCAGATATGGTACACTTCCTCATTCTAAGAACTTGGGTCTTTCTCCTATTATAAAAAATTATCTACCATCATTTCTTCTAATGATACATCTCTCAATTCTCCCTTTGAGGGACTCCTTTTAGATGTATGTTGGACCTGCTTAATTTATCTGCCATGTCTGTAAACTTCTCTGGTTTTTTTTTAAACCAATGTGTGGAACTCATAAAATGCACAATTGAACACATAGAACTTGAAAAAAAAGTGTATATGTATATACATACACATATATGTGCATCCATGTACATACGTATACACACCCATATAACCACAACATAGATCAATATATAGAGTATAACCTTTGTGCCCCTTCCCAATCAATAGTGCCTTTTGCCTACAAAAGTAACTTCTCTTTGTCTTTTATCACCATTTTTAGTTTTGCCTGTTCTTGACCTTCATATAGTTAGAAATACATAATATGTCCTCCTTAGGATCTAGCTTATTTCACTCAACATATTCTTTCATCCATTCTCTTATATTTTTATCTCTCTTTCTCTCTATGTTACACCCTAATTTCCTCAGATTTATTTTCCAGTTTACTACATTTTTTCAATATACTTAATTTGCTGCTTAACCTATCTAATGTGTTTTTAATTACAATGATTCCATTTTTCATTTCTAGAAATTTGTCTTGTTTACTTTCAAATTATTTTTATTTTTATGTTCTGTTATTACATTTTAAAATTTTATCTCATTTAATTATTTCAAGCATACTTTTTCATAGTCTCTTTTAGATTCTATTGTTTGAGTTCTTAGGGAGCTAATTTTCTTTGTGGCTTCTACTATGATAGAGATCATGGCAGATCATTACCTCTTATCATTAGTAATTGTTAATTGTGAACGATTTTATGTTTCCATCCTCCATGGAATTCCCTAATATCCTAGACACTTTAAATGTCCATACAAAAGGGTTTTTCATTTGTTTCTGCTAAAGGAAAACAAAGTTTTCACTGGTTTCAGTGAAAATTTTTTCACTAGTTTCAGTGAAAATTTTTACATTAATTTAATCTACTTGGGATTCCTACACTCCAAGAAAACTATACATTTAGGTTTCCTAACCATTATTTGGCATAGACTTTCAGTTTTGACTGCTGAATCAAAGAAATAATTTTACCCAGAAGCTCCAGGAGACAGCAAGTTACCCTGGGCTGAGGAAGAGACTGTTTATAGATCCTCTTACATGGAGATAAAGATGCAGTTCTATTTCTCCACCCCATCCAAGCCCCAGCCACATCTCCTGTCTCAAGTGGGTGCTAAAATAGAGCTTTGGAACAATAAGACCAATATATAGGTCTCACACCCCTCTGTTTCTAGAAATTGTGGAATCAACTGTATTTTGAACTTTGCTTTGTTTTAAAATTTGTTTTGTATAATTGGACATTTCAGTTCAGTTGAGCCTCTAGATTGCTGCAGCCCCAGCTAATACCACATGATGCAAAAGGATCCATAAAATTGTGACTGATTCTAACTGGTGGTGGTGGTGGTGGTTTTAAGGCTCTGTTGTTATAAAGAAATGGATAGCCTCAGTGACAAAATTACTTCTGTCATCTCCAGACTTTCTGTAAAATCTGGTTACATGTTACCATCAAGATGCTATCATCACTGGAAAGAATTGAGAGAGAGTATTGTCCCCTAACCATCCACTTGCAGGGAGACAGTGTAGGGGACAGCAGCCAGAGGGATGCCCTTAAAACATGACTCACAATGAAGTGGACAGAGGTGTGTATAAAGAGCAGAGCAGCAGTTCACATTCAGATGGTAACCATTGTAAATCCATGAAGAGGCACACTGAAGATCTCCAAAGTACCTATGGAGAGGAATCTGGCAAAAACTAGATTATACCATTACATGAGTTGGAGACATGAGCTATAGTGATTTGTGCATTAAAAATATAACCTCATGGCCCAGTGGAGACTCACCTGGAAGTAGTGCTGACTCATAAAGCCAGATGTGATTGGGGCCAAAATCTAGAGAAAAACACCAGAACTAAGGGTATTAGCTCCAAGTGTGTGTGTGTGTGTGTGTGTGTGTGTGTGTGTGTGGTTTCTGAAAAGAAAGAATAGTCAATGCTCACTCTCAAAACTGCACACAAGAGAAACAAGAAGGGGCTTATGTATACCTATTAGATTTGGCAACTAGATTTATCTACTCATGCTAGAATAGTTGGAGTAGATAGATAAGATCCCTTTCTCCCCTGAAATTATTTGATTCTAATGCTTCCATTTATCACTGTCCTTTTGATTCATGTCATAGACACTTCTCTGTTTTATACTATTCTCTGCCTTAGGGGAAATAAGAATTTTGCTATGTTCTGAAGACCGGGTAACCCACTTGCTTTTATCAGCTTGATATTTTTTCTTGTGCTGTTACCTCAGGGAAATTTTATTTTATTTTAAAATTTTTATTGGAGTATAGTTGATTTAAAAGATTGTGTTACTTCCTGCTATATAGAAAAGTGAATCAGTTATACATATACATATATCCACTCTTTTTAAGATTCTTTTCCCATATAGGTCATTACAGAGTATTGGGTAGAGTTCTCTGTGCTATACAGTAGGTCCTTATTAGTTATCTATTTTATATATAGTTATGTGAGCATGTCAATCCCAGTATCCTACTTATTCCCTCCCCCCTTCCTCCCTGGTAACCATAAGATTGTTTTCTACATCTGTAACTCTATTTCTGTTTTGTAAATAAGTTCATTTATACCTTTTTTTCCTTTTTTAGATTCCACGTATAAGTGATATCATATGATATTTGTCCTTCTCTGTCTGACTTACTTCATTCAGTATGACAATCTCTAGGTCCATCCACATTGCTGCAAATGGCATTGTTTTGTTCTTTTTTATGGCTGAGAAATTTTCCATTGTATATATGTACCACATCTTCTTTATCCCTTCCTCTGTTGATGGATATTTAAGTTGCTTCCATGTCCTGTCTATTGTAAATAGTGTTGCAATGAACATTGGGGTACATGTATCTTTTCGAATTATGGTTTTCTCTGGGCATATGTGCAGAAGTGGGATTTCTGGATCATATGGTAATTCTATTTTTAGATTTTTTAAGGAACCTTCATACTGTTCTCCATTGTAGCTGTACCAATTTACATTCCCACCAACAATGTAGGAGGGTTCCCTTTTCTCCACACCCTCTCCAGCATTTATTGTTTGTAGATTTTTTGATGATGGCCATTCTGACCAGTGTGAGGTGATACCTCATCATAGGTTTGATTTGCATTCTCCAGTAATTAGTGCTGTTGAGCATCTTTTCATGTGCTTTTCGGCCATCTATCTGGCTTCTTTGGAGAAATGTCTATTTAGGTCTTCCACCCATTTTTTCATTGGGTTGTTTGTTTTTTTGATATTGAGGTGCATGAGCTATTTCTATGTTTTGGAGATTAATCCCTTGTTGGATACTTCGTTTGGAAATATTTTCTCCCATTTTTTGAGTTGTCTTTTCATTTTGTTTATGGTTTCCTTTGCTGTGCAGAAGCTTTTAATTTTAATTAGGTCCCATTTGTTTATTTTTGTTTTTATTTTCACTACTCTAGGAGGTGGGTCAGAAAAGACTTTGCTGTGACTTAAGTCATAGAGTGTTCTGCCTCTGTTTTCCTCTAAGAGTTTTATATTATCCAGCCTTACATTTAAGCCTTTAAACCACTCTGTGTTTGTTTATTTATTTATTTATTTATTTATTTATTTATTTATTTATTTATTTATTTATTTTGCGGTACGCGGGCCTCTCACTGCTGTGACCTCTCCCGTTGCGGAGCACAGGCTCCGGACGCACAGGCTCAGCAGCCGTGGCTCACGGGCCCAGCCGCTCCACAGCATGTGGGATCTTCCTGGACTGGGGCATGCACCCATGTCCCCTGCATCGGCAGGCAGACTCCCAACCACTGTGCCACCAGGGAAGCCCCTGTGTTTATTTTTGTGTATGGTGTTAGGGAGTTTTCTAATTTCATTCTTTTACATGTAGCTGTCCAATTTTTCCAGCACCACTTATTAAAGAGATGGTCTTTTCTCCATTGTACATTCTTGCCTCCTGTCATGGAGTAATTGACCATAAGTGTGTGGGTGGACTTTCTATCCTGTTCCATTGATCTATATTTCTGTGCCAGTACCATACTCTTTTTTTTTAAACATCTTTATTTGAGTATAATTTCTTTACAATGCTGTGTTAGTTTCGGCTTTATTTTTTTTGACTTTTTAATAGTTAGAATATTTTATTTTTGTAATCGGGAAAGTTAAGGAATGTACAAAGACGTTTCTTAAAGACAATGGTTGATTGCTTTTCTTCATCTTTACCTAGGACACAACGAGAGGAAATGGGCTTCATTGGTACTATCATTACTTTAGGTTAGGGTTGAGCAAGAACGTCTTCATGAGAACTGCTATGTTGCAGAATGGGCTCCATCCAACAGTGCGGATGCCTCCTGCTGTAAGCAGAAAACTCCACTCAATCTGCCCTTCCTGGTTGAGGAGTTTATGGGAGAGTGTAGAGGTGAGCTGAGCTTTGGGTCTGGCTTAATCCCTGGCGAGGCCATGCACCTGGTCTGTTTGCTGTCTCTGAGTCACCAGGGCTCTTCCGAGACAGTCCTCAGCTCAGTGGAGCTACACTTAACAGGAGACGAGGCTGACTGATGTGCATCCCCCTGAGGAGGAGCCGTGTGATGGATGGAAGCCTGCTTAGTGAGCCCAGAATCACAGCATGCCGGGGAGCTCGGGGTCCTGCAGGGGCAGCTCTGTCCAGCTCCAGCTGCTGAGTTCATAGCTTTTTCTCTATTAGATCAACACCAATGAAGCTGTTCTCTTTGGCTTTCCTTTTCTAAACAGTATGCAGGTCAGTATCCTTCTGTCAGCACATCCTTTATTCAGAAATCAGGTTATGATCCGTTAGTCACTGCTTTATAGCATTCCAGTCCTGTGAATGTATACTAGACACTCTCATTAAGTTGGGGGCATTTACCAAGTCTTGTCTAAAATAAAATTATAAGCTGTTCATTGGATATGCTTACTCATTCATTACGTTTTCAAAAGATAACATTAAAAGTTCTCTCATTATGAATTAATACGTATTCACAGTAGAAAATCTGGAAAATTCAGAAAAGCCCCAAATAAAAGGTACTTTTGATCTCAGCAGCTTGCTGCACCGCAGCTGACATGGTGGCATCTCCCAGTGTTGCCTGTGCAGACAGGGCAAGCTGATGGTCTGGCATTGACGCTGGAGTCCTACAACCTGCTTGCAGCCCCCTGCTCTTAGTGAAGGGCCTGCATCTTTCAGGGCATCAGTTTCCTCATCGTAACAGAATCCACACCTACCTCACAGAACAGGGATGAGGATTACCTATTTGTATACAGCTGAGATTTTCTACTCCACGGTCCCCAGAAATGAACGGGTTAGCTGGTTAAAAGTTATGTGAGGGACTTCCCTGGTGGTGCAGTGGTCAAGAATCTGCCTGCCAATGCGGGGGACACGGGCTCGAGCCCTGGTCTGGGAAGATCCCACCTGCCGCGGAGCAACTAAGCCCGTGTGCCACAACTACTGAGCCTGCGCTCTAGAGCCCACAAGCCACAGCTACTGAGCCTGCGAGCCACAACTACTGAGCCCGTGCACCCAGAGTCCGTGCTCTGCAGCAAGAGAAGCCACCACAATGAGAAGCCCGTGCACCACAACAAAGAGCAGCCACTACTCACCACAACTAGAGAAAGCCTGCGCCCAGCAACGAAGACACAACACAGCCCAAAATAATTTTTTTTTAAAAAGTTATGTGATGTTGATAGGCTTTTGATAGACATTGCCAGTGAGTCCCCCAGAAAGGTTTTACAAGCATGCAGCCCTATTATTACTAGTTAAAAAAAATTGTTTTAACATCTTTATTGGAGTATAATTGTTTTACAATGGTGTGTTATTTCTGCTTTATAACAAAGTGCATCAGTTATACATATATATATGTTCCCATGTGTCTTCCCTTTTGTGTCTCCCTCCCTCCCACACTCCCTATCCCACCCCTCTAGGTGGTCACAAAGCACCGAGCTGATCTCCCTGTGCTATGTGGCTGCTTCCCACTAGCTATCTATTTTACATTTGGTAGTGTATATATGTCCATGCCACTCTCTCACTTTGTAACAGCTTACCCTTCCCCCTCCCCATATACTCAAGTCCATTCTCTAGTAGGTCTGTGTCTTTATTCCTGTCTTGCCCATAGGTTCTTCATGAACATTTTTTTTCTTAGATTCTATATATATACTTGTTAACTTACAGTATCTGTTTTTCTCTTTCTGACTTACTTCACTCTGTATGACAGACTCTAGGTCCATCCATCTCACTACAAATAACTCAATTTCATTTCTTTTTATGGCTGAGTAATATTCAATTGTATATATGTGCCACATCTTCTTTATCCATTCATCTGTTGATGGACATTTAGGTTGCTTCCATGTCATGGCTATTGTAAATAGAGCTGCAATGAACATTTTGGTACATGACTCTTTGAATTCTGGTTTTCTCAGGGCATATGCCCAGTAGTAGGATTGCTGTGTCATATGGTAGTTTTATTTTTAGTTTTTTAAGGAACCTCCATTCTGTTCTCCATAGTGGCTCTATCAATTTACATTCCGACCAACAGTGCAACAGTGTTCCCTTTTCTCCACACCCTCTCCAGGATTTATTGTTTGTAGATTTTTTGATGATGGCCATTCTGACCAGTGTGAGATGATATCTCATTGTAGATTTTTTTTTTTTTTTTTTTTTTTTTTTTTTGCTGTACGCGGGCCTCTCACTCTTGTAGCCTCTCCTGTTGCGGAGCACAGGCTCTGGACGTGCAGGCTCAGCGGCCATGGCTCACGGGCCCAGGTGCTCCACGGCATGTAGGATCCTCCCAGAATGGGGCACGAACCCGTATCCCCTGCATTGGCAGGCAGATTCTCAACCACAGCACCACCAGGGAATCCCATCATTGTAGTTTTGATTTGCATTTCTCTAATGATTAATGATGTTGAGCATCCTTTCATGTGTTTGTTGGCAATCTGTATATCTTCTTTGGACAAATGTGTGTTTAGGTCTTCTGCTCATATCTGGAATGGGTTGATTATTTTTTTGATATTGAGCTGCATGAGCTGCTTGTAAATTTTGGAGATTAATCCTTTGTCAGTTGCTTCATTGGCAAATATTTTCTCCCATTCTGAGGGTCGTCTTTTAGTCTTCTTTACGGTTTCCTTTGCTGTGCAAAAGCTTTTAAGTTTCATTAGGTCCCATTTGTTTATTTTTGTTTTTATTTCCATTTCTCTAGGAGGTGGGTCAAAAAGGATATTGCTGTGATTTATGTCATACAGTGTTCTGCCTATGTTTTCCTCTAAGAGTTTGATAGTGTCTGGCCTTATATTTAGGTCTTCAATCCATTTTGAGTTTATTGTTGTATATGGTGTTACAGAGTGTTCGAATTTTATATTTGTATATGTACCTGTCCAGTTTTCCCAGCACCATTTATTGAAGAGGCTGTCGTTTCTCCACTATACATTCCTGCCTCCTTTATCAAAGATAAGGTGACCATATGTGTGTGGGTTTATCTCTGGGCTCTCTATCCTGTTCCATTGATCTCTATTTCTGTTTTTGTGCCAGTACCATACTGTCTTGATTACTGTAGCTTTGTAGTATAATCTGAAGTAAGGGAGCCTGATTCCGCCAGCTCCATTTTTCTTTCTCAAGATTACTTTCACTATTCAGGGTCTTTTGTGTTTCCATACAAATTGTGAAATATTTTGTTCTAGCTCTGTGAAAAATACCAGGGATAGTTTGATAGGGATTGCATTGAATGTGCAGATTGCTTTGGGTAGTAGATTCATTTTCACAATGTTGATTTTTCCAATCCAAGAACATGGTATATCTCTCCATCTATTTGTATCATCTTTAATTGGTTTCATCAGTGTCTTGTAATTTTCTGCATACAGGTCTTTTGTCTCCTTAAGTAGGTTTATTCCTAGATATTTTATTATTTTGTTACAATGGTAAATGGGAGTGTTTCCTTGTATCACTTTCAGTTTTTTCATCATTAGTGTATAGAAATGCTAGAGATTTCTGTGCATTAATTTTGTACCCTACTACTTTACCAAATTCATTGATTAGCTCTAGCAGTTTTCTGGTAGCATCTTTAGGATTCTCTATGTATAGTAACATGTAATCTGCAAACAGTGACAGCTTTACTTGTTATTTTCCGATTTGGGTTCCTTTTATTTCTTTTTCTTCAATGATTGCTGTGGCTAATACTTCCAAAGCTATGTTGAATAATAGAGGTGAGAGTGGGCAACCTTGTCTTTTTCCTGATGTTAGTGGAAATGGTTGCAGTTTTTCACTATTAAGGACGATGTTGGCTGTGGGCTTTTCATATATGGCCTTTATTATGTTGTGGAAAGTTCCCTCTATGCCTACGTTCTGGAGGGTTTTTATCATAAATTGGTGCTGAATTTTGTCGAACGCTTTTTCTGCATCTCTTGAGATGATCATATGGGTTTTCTAGTTCAATTTGTTAATATGGTGTGTCACATTGATTGATATGCATATATTGAAGAATCCTTGCATTCCTGGGATAAATCCCACTTGATCATGGTGTATGATCCTTTTATGTACTGTTGGATTCTGTTTGCCTTTTTTTTTTTTTTTTTTTTTTTTTTTTTGCGGTACGCAGGCATCTCACTGTTTTGGACTCTCCCATTGTGGAGCACAGGCTCCGGACGCCCAGGCTCAGCGGACACGGCTCACGGGCCCTGCCGCTCCGCGGCATGTGGGATCTTCCCAGACCAGGGCATGAACCCGTGTCCGCTGCATTGGCAGGCAGGCTCTCAACCTCTGCACCACCAGGGAAGCTCTGTTTGCTAGTATTTTGTTGACGCTTTTTGCCTCTATGTTCATCAGCGATATTAGCCTGTAGTTTTCTTTCTTTGTGACATGTTCGTCTGGTTTTGGTATCAGGGTGATGATGGCCTCGTAGAATGAGTTTGGGAGTTTTCCTCCCTCTGCTATATTGTGGAAGAGTTTGACAAGGATAGGTGTTAGCTCTTCTCTAAATGTTTCATAGAATTTACCTGTGAATCCACCTGGTCCTGGGCTTTTGTTTGTTGGAAGATTTTTAATCACAGTTACAATTTCAGTGCTTGTGATTGGAATGTTCATATTTTCTATTTCTCCCTGGTTCAGTCTCCAAAGCTTGTGCATTTCTAAGAATTTTCTATTTCTTCCAGGTTGTCCATTTTATTGGCATAGAGTTGCTTGTAGTAATCTCTCATGATCCTTTGTATTTCTGCAGTGTCAGTTGTTACTTCTCCTTTTTCATTTCTAATTCAATTGATTTGAGTCTTCTCCCTTTTTTTCTTGATGAGTCTGCCTAATGTTTTATCAATTTTGTTTATCTTCTCAAAGAATCAGCTTTAGGTTTTACGGATCTTTGCTATTGTTTCCTTCACCTCTTTTATATTTATTTCTCATCTGATCTTTATGTTTTCTTTCCTTCTGCTAACTTTGGGTTATTTTTTTCTTCATTCTCTAATTGCTTTAGGTGTAATGTTAGCTTGTTGATTTGAGATGTTTCTTGTTTCCCAAGGTAGGATTGTATTGCTATAAAGTTCCCTCTAAGAACTGCTTTTGCTGAATCCCACAGGTTTTGGGTCATCGTTTTTTCATTGTTATTTTTTTCTAGGTATTTTTTGATTCCCTCTTTGATTTCTTTAGTGATCTCTTGGTTATTAAGTAGTGTATTCTTTAGCCTCCATGTGTTAGTACTTTTTACAGATTTTTTCCTGTAATTGATATCTAGTCTCATAGTGTTGTGGTCGAATAAGATACCTGATATGATTTCAATTTTCTTAAATTTACCAAGGCTTGATTTGTGACCCAAGATATGATCTATCCTGGAGAATGTTCCATGAGCACTTGAGAAGAATGTGTATTCTGTTGTTTTTGGATGGAATATCCTATAAATATCAATTAAGTCCATATAGTTTAATGTATCATTTAAAGCTTGTGTTTCCTTATTTATTTTCATTTTGGATGATCTGTCCATTGGTGAAAGTGGGGTGTTAAAGTCCACTACTATGAATGTGTTACTGTCGATTTCCCCTTTTTTGGCTGTTAGTATTTGCATTATGTATTGATGTGTTCCTCTGTTGATTGCATAAATATTTACAATTGTAATATCTTCTTGATGGATCGATCCCTTGATCATTATGTAGTGTCCTTTTTTGTCTCTTGTAACAGTCTTTATTTTAAAGTCTATTTTTTCTCATATGAGTATTTCTACTCCAGGTTTCTTTTGATTTCCATTTGCATGGAATATCTTCTTCCATCTCCTCACTTTCATTCTGTATGTGTCTCTAGGTCTGAAGTGGGTCTCTTGTAGACCGCATATATATGTGTCTTGTGTTTCTAACCATTCAGCCAATCTATGTCTTTAGGTTGCAGCATTTAGTCCATTTACATTTAAGGTAATTATCGAGATATATGTTCGTATTACCATTTCCTTAATTGCTTTGGGTTTGCTCTTGCAGGTCTTTCCCTTTTCTTGGGTTTCTGCCTAGAGAAGTTCCTGTAGCATTTTTTGTAAAGCTGGTTTGGTGTTGCTGAATTCTCTTAGCTTTTGTTTGTCTGTAAATGTTTCAATTTCTCCATCAAATCTGAATTAGATCCTTGTTGGGTAGAGTAATCTTGGTCATAGGATTTTTTCCTTCATCACTTTAAATATGTCCTGCCAGTCCCTTCTAGCTTGCAGAGTTTCTGCTGAAAGATCAGCTGTTAACCTTATGGGGATTCCCTTGTGTGTTATATGTTTTTTTTCCCTTGCTGCCTTTAATATTTTTTTCTTTGTATTTATTTTCTTAATATCTTTATTCGAGTATAATTGCTTTACAATGGTGTGTTAGTTACTGCTTTATAACAAAGTGAATCAGTTATACATATACATATGTTCCCATATCTCTTCCCTCTTGCATCTCCCTCCCTCCCACACTCCCTATCCCACCACTCTAGGTGGTCAAAAAGCACCGAGCTGATCTCCCTGTGCTATGCAGCTTCTTCCCACTAGCTATCTATTTTACATTTGGTAGTGTATATATGTCCATGCCACTCTCTTGCTTTGTCACAGCTTACCCTTCCCCCTCCCCATATCCTCAAGTCCATTCTCTAGTAGATCTGTCTCTTTATTACTGTCTTAACCCTAGGTTTTTCATGACATTTTTTTCTTAAATTCCACATATATGTGTTAGCATATGGTATTTGTCTTTCTCTTTCTGACTTACTTCACTCTGTATGACAGACTCTAGTTGCATCCACCTCATTACAAATTGCTCAATTTCATTTCTTGTTATGGCTGAGTAATATTCCATTGTATATATGTGTCACATCTTCTTTATCCACTCTTCCGATGATGGACACTTAGGTTGTTTCCATGTCATGGCTATTGTAAATAGAGCTGCAATGAACATTTTGGTACATGACTCTCTTTCAAGTATGGTTTTCTCTGGGTATATGCCCAGTAGCAGGATTGCTGGTCATATTGTAGTTCTATTTGTAGTTTTTTAAGGAACCTCCATACTGTTCTCCATAGTGGCTGTACCAATTCACAGTTCCACCAGCAGTTCAAGAGTGTTCCATTTTCTCCACACCCTCTCCAGCATTTATTGTTTTTAGATTTTTTGTTGATGGCCATTCTGACCAGTGTGAGATGATATCTCATTGTAGTTTTGATATGCATTTCTCTAAAGATTAATGATGTTGAGCATTATTTCATGTGTTTGTTGGCAGTCTGTATATCTTCGCTGGAGAAATGTCTATTTAGGTCTTCTGCCCATTTTTGGATTGGGTTTTTTGTTTTTCTTTGTTAATGAGCTGCATGAGCTGTTTATAAATTTTGGAGATTAATCCTTTGTCAGTTGCTTCATTGGCAAATATTTTCTCCCATTCTGAGGGTTGTCTTTTGGTCTTGGTTATGGTTTCCCTTGCTGTGCAATAGCTTTGAAGTTTCATTAGGTCCCATTCGTTTATTTTTGTTTTTATTTCCATTTATCTAAGAGGTGGGTCAAAAAGGATCTTTCTGTGATTTATGTTATAGAGTATTCTGCCTATGTTTTCCTCTAAGAGTTTGATAGTTTCTGGCCTTACAATTAGGTCTTTAATCCAATTTGAGCTTATTTTTGTGTATGGTGTTAGGGAGTGATCTAACCTCATACTTTAACATGTACCTGTCCAGTTTTCGGAGCACCACTTATTGAAGAGGCTGTCTTTTCTCCACTGTACATTCCTGACTCCTTTATCAAACATAAGGTGACCATATGTGTGTGGGTGTATCTCTGGGCTTTCTATCCTGTTGCATTGATATATATTTCTGTTTTTGTACCAGAACCATACTGTCTTGATTACTGTAGCTTTGTAGTATAGTCTGAAGTCAGGGAGCCTTCCTCCAGCTCCAAAAGGTTGCTTTGGCTATCAGGGTCTTTTGTGTTTCCATATGAAATTTTTTTTTCTAGTTCTGTGAAAACTGCCAGTGGTAGTTTGATAGGGATTGCATTGAATCTGTAGATTGCTTTGGGTAGTAGAGTCATTTTCACAATGTTGATTCTTCCAATCCAAGAACATGGTATATCTCTCCATCTATTTGTATCATCTCTAATTTCTTTCATCAGTGTCTTATAATTTCTGCATACAGGTCTTTTGTCTCCCTAGGTAGGTTTATTCCTAGATATTTTATTCTTTTTGTTGCAATGGTAAATGAGAGTGTTTTCTTGATTTCACTTTCAGATTTTTCATCATTAGTGTATAGGAATGCCAGAGATTTCTGTGCATTAATTTTGTATCTTGCTACTTTACCAAATTCATTGATTAGCTCTAGTAGTTTTCTGGTAACATCTTTAGGATTCTCTATGTAGAGTATCATGTCATCTGCAAACAGTGACAGTTTTACTTCTTCTTTTCCGATTTGGATTCCTATTATTTCCTTTTCTTCTCTGATTGCTGTGGCTAAAACTTCCAAAACTATGTTGATTAAGAGTGGTGAGAGTGGGCAACCTTGTCTTGTTCCTGATCTTAGTGGAAATTCTTTCAGTTTTTCACCACTGAGGATGTCTGTGGATTGGCTGTGATGTTGGCTGTGGGTTCATCATATATGGCCTTTATTATGTTGAGGGAAAGTTCACTCTCTGCCTACTTTCTTCAGGGATTTTATCAAAATGGGTGTTGAATTTTGTTGAAAGCTTTCTCTGCATCTATTGAGATGATCGTATGGTTTTTCTCCTTCAAATTGTTAATATGGTGTATGACGTTGATTGATTTGCATATATTGAAGAATCTTTGCATTCCTGGAATAAACCCCACTTGTTCATGGTGTATGTTCCTTTTAATGTGCTGTTGGACTCTGTTTGCTAGTATTTTGTTGAGGATTTTTGCATCTATGTTTATCTGTGATATTGGCGTTTAGTTTTCTTTGTGACATCCTTGTCTCGTTTTGGTACCAGGGTGATGGTGGCCTTGTAAAATGAGTTTAGGAGTGTTCCTCCCTCTGCTATATTTTGGAAGAGTTTGACAAGGATAGGTGTTAGCTCTTCTCTAAATGTTTGATAGAATTCGCCTGTGAAGCCATCTGGTCCTGGGCTTTTGTTTGTTGGATATTTTTATTCACAGTCTCAAATTCAGTGCTTGTGATTGGACTGTTAATATTTTCTATTTCATCCTGATTCAGTCTTGGCAAATTGTATATTTCTTAGAATTTGTCCATTTCTTCCAGGTTGTCCATTTTATTTGCGTAGAGTTTCTTGTAGTAACCTCTCATGATCTTTTGTATTTCTGCAGTGTCAGTTGTTACTTCTCCTTTTTCATTTCTAATTCTATGCCTTTGAGTCTTCTCCCTTTTTTCTTGATGAGTCTGCCTAATGTTTTATCAAGTTTGTTTATCTTCTCAAAGAACCATCTTTGAGTTTTATTGATCTTTGCTATCATTTCCTTCATTTCTTTTTCATTTATTTCTGATCTGATTTTTATGATTTCTTTCCTTCTGCTTACTTTGGGGTTTTTTGTTCTTCTTTCTCTAATTGCTTTAGGTGCAAGGTTACATTGTTTATTCGAGATGTTTCCTGTTTCTTAAGGTAGGATAGTATTGCTATAAACTTCCATCTTAGAAATGCTTTTGCTGCATTCCATAGCTTTTGGGTCATCGTGTCTCCATTGTCATTTGTTTCTCGTATTTCTTTATTTCCTCTTCAATTTCTTCAGTGATCACTTCGTTATTAAGTAGTGTAATGTTTAGCCTCCATGTGTTTGTATTTTTTACAGATCTTTTCCTGTAATTGATATGTAGTCTTATATTGTTGTGGTCGGAAAATATACTTGATAAAATTTCAATTTTCTTCAGTTTACCAAGGCTTGATTTGTGACCCAGGATATGATCTATCCTGGAGAATGTTCCATGAGCACTTGAGAAGAATTTGTATTCTGTTGTTTTTGGATGGAATGTCCTATAATTATCAATTAAGTCCATCCTGTTTAATGTATCATTTAAAGCTTGTGTTTCCTTATTTATTTTCACTTTGCATGATGTGTCCATTGGTGAAAGTGGGGTGTTAAAGTACCCTATTATGCATGTGTTACTGTCCATTTCCTCTTTTATGGCTGTTAGTATTTGCCTTATGTATTGAGGTGCTCCTATGTTGGGAGCATAAATATTTACAATAGTTATGGCTTCTTCTTGAATCGATCCCTTGATGACTATGTAGTGTCCTTCTTTGTCTCTTCTAATAGTGTTTATTTTAAAGTGTGTTTTGTCTGATATGAGAATTGTTACTCCAGCTTTCTTTTGCTTTCCATTTGCATGGAATATCTTTTTCCATCCCCTTATTTTCAGTCTGTATGTGTCTCTAGGTATGAAGTGGGTCTCTTGTAGACAGCATATATATGGGTCTTTTGTTTGTATCCATGCAGCCAATCTGTGTCTTTTGGTGGGAGCATTTAGTCCATTTACATTTAAGGTAGTTATCGAAATGTATGTTCCTTTTCCCATTTTCTTAATTGTTTTGTGTTTGTTATTGTAGGTTTTTATCCTTCTCTTATGTTTCTTGCCTTGAGAAGTTCCTTTAGCATTTGTTGTAAAGCTGGTTTGCTGGTGCTGAACTCTCTCAGCTTTTGCTTGTCTGTAAAGGTTTTAATTTCTCTATCAAATCTGAATGAGATCCTTGCTGGGTAGAGTAATCTTGGTTGCAGGTTTTTCTCCTTCATCACTTTAAATATGTCCTGCCAGTCCCTTCTGGCTTGCAGAGTTTCTGCTGAAGGGTCAGCTGTTAACCTTATGGGGGTTCCCTTGTGTGTTATTTGTTGTTTTTCCCTTGCTGCTTTTAATATGTTTTCTTTGTATTTAATTTTTGACAGCTTGATTAATATGTGTCTTGGCATGTTTCTCCTTGGATTTATCATGTATGGGACTCTCTGTTCTTCCTGGACTTGATTAACTATTTCCTTTCCCATATTAGGGAAGTTTTCAACAATTATTTCTTCAAGTATTTTCTCATTCCCTTTCTTTTTCACTTCTTCTTCTGGGACCCCTATAATTCGAATGTTGGTGCATTTAACGTTGTCCCAGAGGTCTCTGAGACTGTCCTCAGTTCTTTTCATTCTTTTTTCTTTATTCTGCTCTACAGTAGTTATTTCCACTATTTTATCTTCCAGGTCACCTATCCCTTCTTCTGCCTCAGTTATTCTGCTCTTGATCCCTTCTAGAGAATTTTTAATTTCATTTATTTTGTTGTTCATACTGTTTGTTTGCTGTTTAGTTCTTCTAGGTCCTTGTTAAATGTTTCTTCTATTTTCTCTATTCCATTTCCAAGATTTTGGATCATCTTTACTCTCATTATTCTGAATTCTTTTTCAGATAGACTGCCTGTTTCCTTTTCATTTGTTAGGTCTGGTGGGTTTTTGCTTTGCTCCTTCATCTGCTGTGTGTTTTTCTGTCTTCTCATTTTGCTTAACTTATTGTGTTATGGGTCTCCTTTTTGCAGGCTGCAGGTTTGTACTTCCCTTTGGTTTTGGTGTCTTTCCCCAGTGGCTAAGGTTGGTTCAGTGGGTTGTGTAGGCTTCCGTGTGGAGGGGACTAGTGTCTGTGTTCTGGTGGATGAGCCTTGATCTTGCGTCTGGTGGGCAGGTCCACGTCTGGTGGTGTGTTTTGGGGCGTCTGTGGCCTTATGATTTTAGGCAGCCTCTCTGCTAATGGATGGGGTTGTGTTCCTGTCTTGCTAGTTGTTTGGCATAGGGTGTCCAGCACTGTAGCTTGCTGGTCGTTGAGTGAAGCTGGGTCTTGGCATTGAGATGGAGATCTCTGGGAGATTTTCATTGTTTGATATAATGTGGAGCTGGGACGTCTCTTGTGGACAAGTGTCATGAACTTTGCTCTCCCACCTCAGATGCACAGCCCTGACTCCTGGCTGGAGCATCAAGAGCCTTTCATCCACATGGCTCAGAATAAAAGGGAGAATAAATATAAAGAAAGAAAGAAGATAAAAATAAAATAAAATAAAGATATTAAAATAAAAAGTAATATTAAGAGAAAAAATTTTTAAGTTAAAGGAAAATAGAAAATGGATAGACAGAACCCTAGGACAAATGGTAAAAGTAAAGCTATAGAGACAAAATCACACACAGAAACATACACATACACACTGAAAAAAAGAGAAAAAGGGAAAAAAAATATATCTTTTCTCCCAAAGTTCACATCCTCAATTTTGGATGGTTCGTTGTTTATTCAGGTATTCCACAGATGCAGGGTACATCAAGTTGATTGTGGAGATTTAATCCTCTGCTCCTGAGGCTGCTGGGAGAAATTTCCCTTTCTCTTCTTTGTTAGCACAGCTCCCGGGGTTCAGCTTTGGATTTGGACCCGCCTCTCCATGTAGGTCACCTGAGCGCGTCTGTTCTTCGCTCAGATAGGACGGGGTTAAAGGAACAGCTGATTCGGGGGCTCTGGCTCACTCAGGCCGGGAGGCGGAGGGGTACGGAATGCGTGGTGAGCCTGTGGCAGCAGAGACTGGCGTGACGTTGCAACATTGTGGAGCGTGCTGTGTGTTCTCCTGGGGAAGTTTTCCCTGGATTACGGGACCCTGGCAGTGGCGAGCTACACAGGCTTCCAGAAGGGGAGGTGTGGATAGTGACCTTTGCTTGCACACAGGCTTCTTGGTGGCGGCAGCAGCAGCCTTAGTGTCTCTTGCCCGTCTCTGGGGTCCTCGCTGATAGCCGTGGCTCACACCCGTCTCTGGAGCTCCTTTAAGCAGCACTCTTAATCCTCTCTCCTCGCACACCAGGAAACAAAGAGGCATGAAAATGTCTCTTGCCTCTTTGGCAGCTCCAGACTTTTTCTTGGACTCCCTCCCGGCTAGCTATAGTGCACTAGTCCCTTCAGGCTGTGTTCACGCAGCCAACCCCAGTCCTTTCCCTGGGATCTGACCGAAGCTCGAGCCTCAGCTCCCAGCCCGAGCCCGTCCCGGCGGGTGAGCAGACAAGCCTCTCGGGCTGGTGAGTGCTGGTCGGCACCGATCCTCTGTGCGGGGATCTCTCCACTTTGCCCTCCGCACCCCTGTGGCTGAGCTCTCCTCTGGGGCTCCGAAGCTCCCCTCTCCGCCACCTGCAGTCTCCACCTGTGAAGGGGCTTCTAGTGTGTGGAAGCCTTTCCTCCTTCACAACTCCCTCCCATATTCTTTTGTCTCCGTTTTTTCATTTTTCTTTTGCCCTACCCAGGTACGTGGGGGAGTTTCTTGCCTTTTGGGAGGTCTGAGGTCTTCTGCCAGCATTCAGTAGGTGTTCTGTAGGAGGTGTTGCACATGTAGATGTATTTCTGATGTATTTGTGGAGAGGAAGCTGATCTCCTCGTCTTACTCTTCTGCCATCTTGAAGCTGCCTCTTTCATTAATATCTTATGGTTTTCCGAGTACAGGTGTTTTGTCTCCTTAGGTAGATTTATTTCTAGGTATTTTATTCTTTTTGATGCAATAGTAAATGGAATTGCTTCCTTAATTTCTCTTTCTGATCTTTCATTGTTTGCATATAGGAATGCAAGAAATTTCTGTGCATTAATTTTGTATCCTGCTACTTTACCAAATTCATTGATAAGCTTCAGTAGTTTTCTGGTAGCATCTTTAAGATTCTTTATGTATAGTATCATGTCACCTGCAAACAGTGACTTTTATGTCTTCTTTTCCAATTTTGATTCCTTTTATTTCTTTTCTTCTCTGATTGCTTGTGGCTAGGACTTCCAAAACTATGTTGAATGGATGTAGTGCGAGTGGACATCCTTGTCTTGTTCCTGATCTTAGAGGAAATGCTTTCAGTGTTTCACCATTCAGAATAATATTTGCTGTGGGTTTGTCATATATGGCCTTATTATGTTGAGGTAGGTTCAGTTTGATCCAAATTCAGATACACTTCCTTCCCATTCAGCCCTTGCAAAGTGATTGAATACATAAGTAAATAGATTACTCCCCAACTGAACTTAATTTTTGCATATTTGTGGTAGTGTTTTTATTTTTACAAGGAATCCGAGCTTTTGCAGGTGTTAACTCTTTATCCACAGACTTACTGTATAGTGATAACTAACACTTAGGTAGCACTGCGTGAATCAGTCGCTGCTCTAAGTACTTTACAAATATTAGGATATTTAATCCTCATAGCACACCATGAGCATACTGTTATTATCCCCATTTTAGAAATGAGAAAACTGAAGAGCAAGAGATTAATTTACATGACCAAAGTTCAAGCATTTCAGTTGTCAATGTTGTTGCAGGCTGGATTCTCCAGAAAGCAGATCCAGAGATGAAGTTTAGCATGCAGAAAGTTCAATAAGAAGTGCTCTCAGAAAAACACCTGTAGAAAGCAAGAGAAGAAAGGAGCATTGGGCAGAAAGACAACCTGGACCAAATGCAGACATAGCACCAGGGGGAGCTCTGAAGCTTAAGTGGCCTTCAGAGTGCTTCCAAGTAGGGTCAGGGGGCCAAGACCTCTACATTGACCAGTCATCGGATAAAGGCTGACCTTGGAAAAGGGGGCATGACTCTGGTGAAGCAGCTCTCTGCAGCCAACAGCATTTTCCAGAGAAGGACAGTATCCTCAGCCACTGGAAGAGTAAGCATCTTGGTCCTGAAGGGGTAACTGGGAAGCTCATGCAGCATCCATTATATAACCTGCCTATGAATCATTCAAGGATCTTAAAATGAAGATTCTGATTCAGTGTGTCTGGTCTGGGGCTGAGAGTCTGCATTTCTAACAAGGTCCCAGTTGATGCCAGTGCTGCTGGTTTGTGATAATAAGGTCCTGGTCATGCAGCTCCAATGCTGCAAAGTTAGGAATAGAACCTAGGCTGTCTGGTTATGAATCTGTGGTCTTACCACTTTGCAGCACTGCTGCTTAAAGAAATTTCTCTACCAAAATTTTAATTCTAAGGAATTAACTTGATATACCACTTGATATACCAGCCAGACTGACTAGCTTTAGAGCTTTTCAGGTCTTCTGGCCGACAGGAGACACACTCGTGTCTCTAGTTGACATGCTATCCCCAGCATTTGTTAATTGCTGTTTATCATTGCTGACTTTCCTAGTGACATTTCATCCAGGAAATTCTCTTCAGCTAGCTTTACAGTTTTTCTCCCCTGACCTTTAAGCAAGTGTATCAAATATGAGAATGACACTAGCTACTTGGTATTCATAATTTGTGGCACACAATGGCTATTTCTTAAATCAGAAAATTACCATTTTTCTATTTAAAATGTTTATTATATGCTTAGATATGCATTTATTATGTGTTAGAGTCATTTTTTCCCCCAAAGGAGCCTATCTTTAATTTCATAATGAGAACCAGTAAGAGAATTGGATTTGACATCCAGGTTCATTTATACTCAATTTTTTAGAACCACCTCTATTATATAAAGTCAAACCTACACTAAGAATTTCCCAGGTTACAATATCTTGTTAATTATATGATGATATTTTTCTCACCATGTACTCCCCACAAGCACAAAGGGAAGAAGATAAAATGTTATGCAATTTTATAATGTTCACACAAAGGACAAATGTGAGAATCAGTAACATACGTGTGTCAACCCTTAGCTTGTTTTAAATTCTTATATAAAACCATGATTTAATTATTTTATTTTTCCTCTTTTAAAAAGAAGTATGTGATAAGAAATATATATATATAATCCTGCATAGAAATTGGATAGCAGAGACATGGAAAAAAGAAGTGACCTGCTTGAAGTTATTTATTGGCTTATAGGAAATAAAATCTTGAACTGGGGAACACTGTGGTTAAGAAACCTCTTCTAGCTCAGTCTGTTCCCTAGGCAACAAAAATCTGTGTTAAAAAAGAAACAAATGAAAAAAAAACCCTTTAGAGTAGTAAAGCTTTCAGAGTTATTCTTCATTCAGAAGATTCACAATGGAAAATCATTTGTTTGAATACTGCAGTTAAAAATGGCGACACTAACAATTTGGGTCAGCAGATAGAGTAGTTATGCTTCTAGAGTGATGGTTCTCAAAGTGTAGTCCCTGGACTACATGGGCATCACTTGGGAACTTGTTAGTAATGTGAATTCTTTGTCCCCATCCTAGAGCTACTGAATCAGAAACTGGGGGAGGGGAAGGAAGGCAGGGGAGCAATCTGTTTCAAAAGCCCTCCAAGTTGTCCTGAAGTCACAAAAGTTTAACTACTGTGGTTAGGAAACACTTTAAATCTGTTTAGAACTGCTTCTGTTCCAGAACGTTTTTCTACACACATATAGACACATATGTAGTAATAGACACAAAATCTTTAAAACATTAGTTTGAAGAAACTCTTACTAAAACAATTGTATCAGAAGCAAATTCCTTACTCAAGAGGATTGGAATAGAAGAGTCTCTAAATTTCCCTTTAGTGCCTTTTTCTAGTGCTTTTTTCTTGCCTAAAAGTTGCAAGTGGCACAGGCAGCCTCAGTAGTAAAGGTGTCTCCCATAGAATTTAATTTCAAGCAATATCTGGAAGACCAGTCAGCAGCAGGAGACATCTTTCAGGAGGAAAAAGACGTTTTTATTCTTTAAATAGAGTGGAAAATGACTCCCATCAGATTGTGGAAAGCAATCTTCCTGTTAAGGCAGAGCTGCAGTTAGCAGTGCTCACTCCTCCCTCCCTGCTACTTGGAGAGAAGGTCAGGGAAGATAGGAATAGTGAACAAGAGAGGAGATAGTGTATTTTGTTCCTGGATTTTCTTCCTTTTGCTGGTTGATATTGGGAAGATAGGATCAGTAACCACTGGTTGAGAAGAAAAGACTTATTTTCAAAACTATAGAAGAGCTAATCTAGAGTATTTGTCACCAATAGCTTAGAGAGGAGTTGAAAAATCTTGATAGCATACTTATCCCAAATCTTACAACTATCTATCCCAGCCTTAGAAACAACTAAGTAGGTTAAAAAAGAAAAAAAAGTATATCTAATATGATCTGGAGACAAGAACAAATTTGGATTAAGCTTTAATTTATTTATTAACACAATGTAGCAAGAGCTATATGGGTTTTTAAAAAATTGTTTTCCTAATAACATTTACTGAGTGTCTATTAAGCACTGAATAATTTTGCTAAGAACAATCATGTGCAAATCTCTGCGTGGATATGTGTTTTTATTTCTCTTTGGAAGATACCTAACAGTAGAATTGCTGGGTCGTGTAGTAAGTTCATAGTTAACTTTTTAAGATACTGCCAAACTATTTACCAAAGTGGCTCATCATTTTACATTCCCACCAGCAATATATGATGGCTAAGTTTCCCCACATCTTCACCAACGTTTGTTATTGTCTGTCTTTGTTATTATAGTCATTCTAGAGGGTGTGAACTGTAATGTCATTGTGGTTTAAATTTACATTTCCCTAATGACTAATGATGACTATCTTTTTATGTGCTTATTAGCCATCGGTATATCTTCTTTGGTGAAATGCCTATTTAAATCATTCACCCATTTTTTAATAGGTCGTTTGTGTTCTTATTATTGAGGTGTAAGAGTTCTTTGTATATTATAAGCCGACATAAATTATGTTAGTCCTAAACCAGTCTCAATGAATTTTGGAAAGACAATATATGGTACCCCAAACTCTGTACACCACAAAAATATTGAAACCACACCATATTATTTCTATGATGATGAGCAGATTCAGTAGATTGATGTGTAAGATATCTGCAAACACCATATCTTCTCTTTTCTGTGAGGTCTTATTCCTCATACCTGGAATCAGTGAACACAGCCTGCCTTTGAAAAGAAGCCCATTATTAGCATATTGTGGTGGTTTTAAAGCATGGTATCAAAGTCTTTGACATTCCTCCCATCAAGAGCTGGGATCCATATCTCTTCCCCTTGATCTGTGCTGGCTTATAAGTGCTTTGATGAATAGGGTACAGTGGAAGTGATGCTCTGTGACTTCCAAGACTAGGTTGTAAAAGGCCGTACATGTTCTGCCTCATTAACAAATACTTGCTCTTGAATCCCTGAACTGCCATGTAAAATGTTTGTCTATTCTGAGGCTGCTATGCTGTTAGGAGGCCAAGCCATGGGAAGAGGTCGTGTATAGGCATTCCAATTGACGATCTCAACCAAGGTACCATGTATGAGAGTGAAGAAGTTTCCAGGTCTTTCCAAGCCTCCAGCCATTCAAATATTCTCAGATGAGGTCCAATACTTCATGGAGCATGAAAAAGAGACTGGTCATTCCTGCTGAGCCAAGTCTGAATTCCTCACCCACAGAATCTATGATATAACAAAACGATTGTTTTTTTGTGCCACTACTTGGAAGCTAATTGTTCATTCAGTGCTCTAGTGACTACAAGGGACAGAAACTCCTCAAGATTACTCAAATAAGGTGAAGTTTATAGTAAGAAACTGCAGTCACACTCCACCTCTCAGGGAGCTCTTCCTGCTCTCATCTGCACACCTGCTCCTCTTCCCTCTCATGGCAGATAGGATTCCTTGGTGTACTTGTCAGTCATGTATGACTCCACGGCTTCCCCATTATGGCCCATCTACATCATCACTTTCCAGTTTTATGTCCCACTGAAAATTAATGGTCAATTTGATGTCTCAGTTCAAATTCTCAAGTGAGAGAATCTAGAATAGTCTAGCTTATTTATTTGAACTTGGTCTTAAAGGGCGAGTGGGATTTATTAATTTTTCAGGCAAAGGCAATAACTCAGGGCACAGAAGTAGCTGGCATAATGAGGAAATGGCAAGTACTTTCATGGGATTAGGTTGCCAGAGAGCTTGGAGACATGAGACCAGAAAGTTAAGATTACATACGTGGAATGCCCCTTTCCATTGTAATCCTATTCAGGGGAGGAGTAAATTTTGAGTCAATGATCTCTTCTGATCTGACTGCATTGATGAGGGCATGTGAGCCAGAGAATGTGGTCAGCCCTGAGGATACAGGAATGTCACTTCCTGTTTTGCTCCATCACAAGAGCATGTTTGTTCCTTCTTGGTACTCACTATATCTTGTAATTATTTAATTTTTTGGTTTGCTCATTTATTTCCTGGCTACACTACTTGATTATAAGCTCCACGAAGACTGGGATCAAGTGTGCCTTGCTTATTATTTTGTCCCCAGTCTTACTATGATTGAATAAATGAATGTATGATGAGACAGATACAGCCTTGCCCTCAAACAGCTCATTGTCTGGTAGATATGTGATTACATTACAACATAACAAGTGGTTTAATAGCTGAATATTGAATGAGCTGTAGGATACAGAAGAGAGAGAAAGTAATTCTGCCCCAGGGGAGTCAGAGAAGGTGTCACTGAGAAGAGGCTATTTTAGATGGTGGCTGCAGGATAAGTAGGAGTTTAGAAAGTAGACAGGAGTATTGTGGGCTGACATTCAAGACAGAAAATTTTGTATGGCTGTATGATAGAATGTGGCATGTGAGAGTAGTTGACATGATGGGGGCACAAGGGATAAGAGAAAGGTTAGCTTGAGATGAGGCTGGAAAAGCATACTGGGACCAGAGTGTGAAGGGCCTGGGATGCCATGCCATGGGTTTGAACCTTGCTCACATTGACTGGGGGGGTCCACTAGAGTGGAGAGTAATGTCATTAGGTTGTAGAAGTATGACACTGGTGGTCGGTAGGAGGGGCAGAGGTGGTATCTAACTGGTCTGGATTTCAGTCATCCAGACAAGAAATGATGAGGTCCTGGACAAAACCAAAACCCTGGGAGTCAGAAGAAAGGAACAGATTTGGAAGATATTTAGAAATAAAAATCAATGAGACCTGGTAAATGATAAAAAATGATGAATTTGTGTGAAGGCAGAGTGAGGATTTATTTTATATAAGTTTTTATGTGCCACATAAGTAGTATTTTTAAATACTGTTCTAAGTCCTTTATAGGCATTAATGCATTTAATCTTAGAAGCCTTGTTAGGTAGATACAATTATTAGTCCAATTTTACAGCTGCGGAAGTCTAGGTACAAAGATGTTAAGTAACTTGTGCACCATCACACAGTTATGAAGTGATAGAGCCAAGATTTGAACCCGGAAATCCTGGCTCCATGTCCATGCCTCTGAACACTAAATGAGCAACCTCACAGTTGCCAAGGCTCTGAGGACAAGGTATCTGGGAGCAATGCAAAGCATATAAAAAGGGGAAGTTTGGTTCCTGGAAACCTTGAATGATTTTGTTTTTCTTTTGTCTTCCAAACACTAACCAAATACACCCCTCTTTCCAATATTAAGGATTTCAATGACTTTTTGAATGGAATCAACAGAGCTGAAAAGAGAGACCACTGGTTATGAACAGATGCCAAAGGGCAGAGCTGGAGCCTGATTTCCAGAGCTCCATGGTGAATGGTGGTGGGTGGGTTCCACAGAAGGGACTCTGCCTCTAAGGGAAGACCCAGTCATGTTTGTGATTATGGGACTTCTGATAGTGACCAGAGCTTGTAAATATCATCATCTTTGCTTGCTTGCCAGAAACCTACAAAGTATATACAGTGGGTTGCTCTTTTCCTGTAATTCTTAGGAAAAGCTTGTTATATGAAACACAATGTAGCTCATGCACTTTGATAAATCTAGAAGGTAAACCAAATGGACATGGAGCCAGCTTCCAAACCCACATGCTATTAGGAGGGAAAAGACCACTTTCTAGGGAATAACCTAAAAATGACTTTCCCAGTCTTTCATCTACATAATTCCCTTAAAATCTGGCCTAATTTCTTGAAACCAGGAGTAGGGGATGTGGCCCTGGCCCATGGGATTGGAAGCAATGCCATCAGGAAGTACAACAGTTAAGGGAAATGGTTCTGAGACTTACTTGAGTGGTGGCAAGCAAGTAATTATTGGAGAAATATTTGAGTCCTTACTGTGTCATTAGTGTCCCACTGATAGACTCTGAATCTTAATGCAGCCTCTGTTCTGGGATGTGGGCAAAATATTTCTGTGAATAGAAGTTATCTACTAACACTTCTAGGAACTACTAATAGGATCACTGCTTGTGTTGGGTGATTTTAAATGGAAATTCCTAGTTATACAAATATAAATGCATTGGTTAAAAATTACAGTTTGTTAATGATAGTAAAGCAACATTTGGCAAAGTGTTGTTGATATGCAGGTGAGAAGTTGAGCAGCAGCTACAATGTCCCCTCTGTTGGAGTCATTTTAGTCTCCATTCTGTTGGAGAGGGCTGACTTGACTTGTAAAACCTTAATTTACTGATATCATTGACAAAAGTATTTCACCCATATTTTTTCTAATGCCTGCTAATTTTCATGCTCGATGTAATTGAGAAATGACTACATTTTTTCATGTAAAACTTGTTTTGTATAGTAAGTCCCCTACATATGAGCGAGTTCTGTTCCAAGAGCGTGTTCATAAGTCCAATTTGTTCATAAGTCCAACAAAGTTAGCCTAGGTACCCAACAAACACAATCAGCTATATAGCACTGTACTGTAATAGGTTTATAATACTTTTCACACAAATAATATATAAAAGACAAACAAACAAAAAGTAAAGAAAACGTTTATAATCTTACAGTACAGTACCTTGAAGTACAGTAGTACAGAAGTACAAAAGTACAGTAGTACAGTACAACAGCTGGCATACAGGGGCTGGCATCGAGTGAACAGGCAAGAAGAGTTACTGACTGGAGGAGGGAGAGGAGGTGGGAGATGGTAGAGCTGAAGGATCATCAGCAATAGGAGACAGAGGGCAAGCTGCAATTTCACTCATGCCTGACGTTGATGGAACGCACGTTCGCATCTTTGAAAGTTCACAACTTGAAAGTTCGTGTGTAGGGGACTTAATTGTAATGGAGAGGTATTGCCTTAGTGTCAAATTTTTCCTATGTGGATGTCAAAAGCAATACATGAAGTTAAGAAAGGAAAAATAAATATTAATTTTAAAAATTGTGATAACATACAGAGAATATAAAATTTATTATTTAAACCATTTTAAATATACATCATGGCTATATTAAGTACACTGACATTGTTGTGTCACCATGACCACCATCGTCTCCAGAACTTTAATTTTCCAACATATAAACAACAATAACCATGTCATATGTATTATTAGCCATTCATTATATTCAAAGGGTCCTCAGGGAAAACTGTGAGTCACTCCCCAGTCTCCTTATGTTAGGAGGCCTCACCATCCTGGAATTCTGGCACAGAGTAGGCAGGTTGTAAATTTGAATAAATGAAGAGATGAATAAATTCTTATCAACATCTCCATCCCATCTCTTCTGGGAAAGTACGGATGGTGCCTACTGTTCAATTCTATTTGGTCCTAATGAAGGGCTCCTTGGTGTTCATAACTCATAGTGCTCTGGTAGAATCAGTTGTAGGTGACAAAATGTGTAGGACTCAGTCACCTACAAAGGATGTTCAACTTTAGGTCTCATGGTAACAATGGCCTTGAGCATTTGCTTATATATTCCCCTTGGTCTGTGGTCCATAGAAATAGAAATATCAGAAATATGGAGAGTGTATTTCTTCCTTGTCTGCCTGGAATTCTTGCTATTTTTTTTAGACTGGCCCAGCCTCATTTGTCCATAACTCTGGGTTTTGAAATTGGCCTTCTGTATTCCTTTGGGCAGTAGCTCAGCCTACCCATCTCTAGATGAATAAAGACGTGAGAATTCAATGAGAATAATCATCATCATATCATATTTTGAACACTCACTGTGTGCCAGGCTTTGCAATATGTGTCTTACATGTGTTATTTCAAATAATCTCACAAATCACCCTCTAAGATAAGGGTAAGGTTTCCATGTACAACTGCTGAGTGTCTGCCTGTGCTGTATATGCCATCTAACTTAATCCTTAAAGCCACTTTGTTATATGCTTCACTTCACTGAAGAAGAGACTGGGGTTCAAGAAGGTTAGAAATCCTTGCTGGTTACTTAACTCTATTGTGATAAAGCTGGGATTCAAATTCAGGCCAGTCTGACTCCTAAGTCTATGTTATTTCTCTCAACCCTCTTTAGATTGCCCCTTTGAGTCATCTGATTTTGATTCCTGCTTGTACAGCTGATCTTTTGCAGGCTTGTTTTTTGTTTTTATACAACGTGGCTCTTTCTTGCCATCCATTAATCATGATGATGGTGAATCAGATATTCAGAATCCTGGGTCTTTGGAGAGGATTTAAGAGATAATTTGCTTCTGGGAGAAACAGTCTTGTCAAATCTTATGGCTATTTTAAAAATGTATAATTACAAAAGGCTTTATATCAAGACTAGGTACTGGCCAAATGGACTCAAACATATGAATCGACCTTTATTAACACCATTTTAGATGAGATGGGGGATGTTGATAGTAAGGAAGGCTAATACCTCAAACTCTCCCTAATGTATTCTTTCACCTTAAATGAACAAAAGGAGACCAGATATGACATAGCTGTAGTTCTTTCATAACATTAAAAAATCAATATTCATTTTTAGTAACTGGTTTTTGCAAGTCTTTATATTTGAGGTTTTAATAGACTTTACCAAAATCATTCCATAGTACTGTCCCTTTCCTGCCTTTCTCCTCTCATTACAAAAATAATGCATTTTCATTGTAGAAAAATTGTAAAGCATAGAAGAGCAAAGGAAGAAAATGAAAACTGCACCTTGGTTGACCTCCTTTCTTCTTTTTTTTTTTAACATCTTTATTGGAGTAAAATTGCTTTACAATGGTGTGTTACTTTCTGCTTTATAACAAAGTGAATCAATTATACATATATATATGTTGCCATATCTCTAGCCTCTTGCATCTCCCTCCCTCCCACCCTCCATATCCCACCCCTTTAGGTGGTCACGAAACACCGAGCTGATTTCCCTGTGCTATGCGGCTGTTTCCCACTTAGCTATCTATTTTATGTTTGGTAGTGTATATATGTTCATGCCACTCTCTCACTTTGTCACAGCTTACCTTTCCCCCTCCCCATATCCTCAAGTCCCTTCTCTAGTAGGTCTGTGTCTTTATTCCCATCTTTCCCATAGGTTCTTCATGAACTTTTTTTTTCTTAGATTCCATATATATGTGTTAGCATACAGTACCTGTTTTTCTCTTTCTGACTTACTTCACTCTGTATGATAGACTCTAGGTCTATCCACCTCATTACAAATAGCTCAATTTCATTTCTTTTTATGGCTGAGTAATATTCCATTGTATATATGTGCCACATCTTCTTTATCCATTCATCCAGTGATGGACACTTAGGTTGTTTCCAAGTCCTGGCTATTGTAAATAGAGCTGCAATGAACATTTGGGTAAATGACTGTTTTTGAATTATGGTTTTCTCAGGGTATATGCCCAGTAGTGGGATTGCTGGGTCGTATGGTAGTTCTACATTTTTTTTTTTTTTTTGCGGTATGCGGGCCTCTCACTGTTGTGGCCTCTCCCGTTGTGGAGCACAGGCTCTGGATGTGCAGGCTCAGTGGCCATGGCTCACGGGCCGAGCCGCTCCATGGCATGTGGGATCTTCCTGGACTGGGGCACGAACCTGTGTCCCCTGCATCGGCAGGCGGACTCTCAACAACTGTGCCACCAGGGAAGCCCTATTTTTAGTTTTTTAAAGAACCTGCATACTGTTCTCCATAGTGGCTGTATCAATTTATATTCCCACCAACAGTGCAAGAGGGTTCCCTTTTCTCCACAGCCTCTCCAGCATTTATATTTTGTAGATTTTTTGATGATGGCCATTGTGACAAGAGTGAGACGATATCTCATTGTAGTTTTGATTTGCATTTCTCTAATGATTAATGATGTTGAGCATTCTTTCATGTGTTTGTTGGCACTCTATATTTTCTTTGGAGAAATGTCTCTTTAGGTCTTCTTCCCATTTTTGGATTGGGTTGTTTGTTTCTTTGATATTGAGCTGCATGTGCTTCTTGTAAATTTTGGAGATTAATCCTTTGTCGGTTGCTTCATTTGAAAATATTTTCTCCTATTCTGAGGGTTGTCTTTTGGTCTTGTTTGTGGTTTCCTTTGCTGTGCAAAAGCTTTGAAGTTTCATTAGGTCCCATTTGTTTATTTTTTGTTTTATTTCCATTTCTCTAAGAGGTGGGTCAAAAAGGACCTTGCTGTGATTTAACTCATAGAGTGTTCTGCCTATATTTTCTTCTAAGTGTTTGATAGTGTCTGGCCTTACATTGAGGTCTTTAATCCATTTTGAGCTTATTTTTGTGTATGGTGTTAGGGTGTGTTCTAATCTCATACTTTTACATATACCTGTCCAGTTTTCCCAGCACCACTTATTGAAGAGGCTGTCCTTTCTCCACTGTACATTCTTGCCACCTTTATCAAAGATAAGGTGACCATATGTGTGTGGGTTTATCTCTGGGCTTTCTATCCTGTTCTATTGATCTATCTTTCTGTTTTTGTGCCAATACCAAACTGTCTTGCTTACTGTAGCTCTGTAGTATAGTCTGAAGTCAGGGAGCATGATTCCTCCAGATCTGTTTTTCTTTATCAAGATTGCTGTGGCTATGCGTGGTCTTTTGTGTTTCCATACAAATCGTAAAATATATGTCCTAGTTCTGTGCAAAATGCCAGTGGTAGATTGATAGTGATTGCATTGAATCTGTAGATTGCTTTGGGGAGTAGAGTCATTTTCACAATGTTGATTCTTCCAATCCAAGAACATGGTATATCTCTCCATCTGTTTGTATCGTCTTTAATTTCTTTCATCAGTGTCATAATTTTCTGCATACAGGTCTTTTGTCTCCTTAGGTAGGTTTATTCCTAGATTTTTTATTCATTTTGTTGCAGTGGTTAATGTGAGTGTTTTCTTGATTTCACTTTCATAATTTTCAGCATTAGTGTAAGGAATGCCAGAGATTTCTGTGCATTAACTTTGTACCCTGCTACTTTACAAAATTCATTGATTAGCTCTAGAAGTTTTCTGGTAGCATCTTTAGGATTCTCTATGTATGGTATCATGTCATCTGCAAACAGTGACAGCTTTACTTCTTCTTTCTGATTTGGATTCCTTTTATTTCCTTTTCTTCTCTGATTGCTGTGGTAAAACTTCCAAAACTATGTTGAATAATAGTGGTGAGAGTGGGCAACTTTGTCTTGTTCCTGAACTTAGTGGAAATGGTTTCAGTTTTTCACCATTGAGGGTGATGTTGGCTGTGGGTTTGTCATATATGGTCTTTATTATGTTGAGGAAAGTTCTCTCTATCCCTACTTTCTGCAGGGATTTTATCATAAATGGGTTTTGAATTTTGTCAAAAACTTTATCTGCATCAATTGAGATGACCATATGGTTCTTCTCTGTCAATTTATTAATATGTTGTATCATGTTGATTGATTTGCATATACTGAAGAATCCTTGCATTCCTGGGATAAACCCCACTTGATCATGGTATATGATCTTTTTAATGTGCTGTTGGATTCTGTTTGCTAGTATTTTGTTGAGGATTTTTGCATCTATGCTCAGCAGCGATATTGGCCTGTAGTTTTCTTTCTTTGTGACATCTTTTTCTGGTTTTGGTATCAGAGTGATGGTGGCCTCATAGAATGAGTTAGGGAGTGTTCCTCCCTCTGCTATATTTTGGAAGAGTTTGAGAAGGATAGGTATTAGCTCTTCTCTAAATACTTGGTAGAATTCCCCTGTGAAGCCATTTGGTCCTGGGCTTTTGTTTGTTGGAAGCTTTTTTAAATTTTTATTTATTTTTTTTTTGCAATATGCGGGCCTCTTACTCTTGTGGCCCCTCCCGTTGCAGAGCACAAGCTCTGGATGCGCAAGCTCAGCGGCCATGGCTCACAGGCCTAGCCCCACCGCGGCATGTAGGATCTTCCCAGATCCGGGCACGAACCCGTGTCCCCTGCATCGGCAGGCTGACTCTTAACCACTGCATCCCCAGGGAAGCCCTGTTGGAAGATTTAAAATCACAGTTTCACTTTCAGTACTTGTGACTGGAATGTTCATATTTTCTCTTTCTTCCTGGTTCAGTGTCAGAAGGTTGTGCATTTCTAAGAATTTGTCCATTTCTTCCATTTTGTCCATTTTATTGGCATAGAGTTGCTTGTAGTAGTCTCTCATGATCCTTTTTATTTCTGCAGTGTCAGTTGTTACTTCTCCTTTTTCATTTCTAATTCTATGCATTTGAGTCTTCTCCCCCCCTTTTTTTTTTTTTGATGAGTCTGGCTAATGGTTTATCAATTTTGTTTATCTTCTCAAACAACCAGGTTTTAATTTTATTGATCTTTGCTATGATTTCCTTCATTTCTTTTTCATTCATTTTTGATCTGTTTTTTATGATTTCTTTCCTTCTGCTAACTTTGGTGTTTTTTTGTTCTTGTTTCTCTAATTGCTTTAAATGTAAGGTTACATTGTTGATTTGAGATGTTTCTTGTTTCTTAAGGTAGGATTGTATTGCTATAAACTTCCCTCTTAGAACTGCTTTTGCTGCATCCCATAGGTTTTGGGTCATCGTGTCTTCATTGTCATTGTTTCTAGGTATTTTTTGATTCCCTCTTTGATTTCTTTAGTGATCTGGTTATTAAGTAGTGTATTGTTTAGCCTCCATGTGTTAGTATTTTTTACAGATTTTTTTCCTGTAATTGATATCTAGTCTCATAGCGTTGTGGCCGGAAAGATACTTGATACGATTTCAATTTTCTTAAATTTACCAAGGCTTGATTTGTGACCCAAGATATGATCTATCCTGGAGAATGTTCCATGAGCACTTGAGAAGAATGTGTATTCTGTTGTTTTTGGATGGAATGTCCTATAAATATCAATTAACTCCATCTCGTTTAATATATCATTTAAAGCTTGTGTTTCCTTATTTACTTTCATTTTGGATGATCTGTCCATTGGTTAAAGTGGGGTATTAAAGTCCCCTACTATGTTTGTGTTACTGTCGATTTCCCCTTTTATGGCTGTTAGTATTTACCTTATGTATTGAGGTTCTCCTATGTTGAGTGCATAAATATTTACAATTTTTATATCTGCTTTTTGGATCGATCCCTTGATCATTATGTAGTGTCTTTGTCTCTTGTAATAGTCTTTATTTTAAACTCTAGTTTTTCTGATATCAGAATTGCTACTCCAGCTTTCTTTTGATTTCCATCTACATGGAATATCGTTTTCCATCTGCTCACTTTCAGTCCGTATGTTTCCCCAGTTCTGAAGTGGGTACTTGTATACAGCATATATATGGGTCTTGTTTTTCTATCCATTCAGCCAGTCTATATCTTTAGGTTAGAGCATTTAATCCACTTACATTTAAGGTAATTATCGATATGTATGTTCCTATTCCCATTTTCTTAATTGTTTTGGGTTTGTTGTTGTAGGTCTTTCCTTCTCTTGTGTTTCCTGCCTAGAGAAGTTCCTTTAGCATTTGTTGTAAAGCTGGTTTGGTGGTGCTGAATCCTCTTAGCTTTTGCTTGTTTGTAAAGGTTTCAATTTTTCCATAAAATCTGAATGAGATCCTTGCTGGGTAGAGTAATTTTGGTTGTAGGTTTTTCTCCTTCATCACTTTAAATATATCCTATCAGTCCCTTCTGGCTTGCAGAGTTTCTACTGAAAGATCATCTGTTAACCTTATGGGGATTCTGTTGTGTGTTATTTGTTGTTTTTTTTCCCTTGCTGCTTTTAATATGTTTTATTTTTATTTAATTTTTGACAGTTTGATTAATATGTGCCTTGGCGTGTTTCTCCTTAGATTTATCCTGTATGGGACACTCTCTGCTTCCTGGACTTGATTAACTGGTTCCTTTCCCATATTAGGGAAATTTTCAACTATAATCTCTTGAAATATTTTCTCAGTCCCTTTGTTTTTCACTTCTTCTTCTGGAACCCCTTTAATTCGAATGTTGCTGTGTTTAATGTTGTCCCAGAAGTCTCTGAGACTGTCCTCCATTCTTTTCATCCTCTTTCTTCATTCTGCTCTGCCGTAGTTATTTCCACTATGTTATCTTCCAGGTCACTTATCCCTTCTTCTGCCTCAGTTATTCTGCTATTGATTCCTTCTAGAGAATTTTTCATTTCATTTATTGTGTTCTTCATCACTGTTTCTTTGCTCTTTAGTTCTTCTAGATTGTTCTTAAACGTTTCTTTTATTTTCTCTATTCTATTTCCAAGATTTTGGATCATCTTTACTCTCATTATTCTGAATTCTTTTTCAGGGAGACTGCCTGTTTCCTTTTCATTTGTTAGGTCTGGTTGGTTTTTGCCTTACTCCTTCATCTGCTGTGTGTTTTTCTGCCTTCTCATTTTGCTTAAGTTACTGTGTTTGGGGTCTCCTTTTCACAGGCTGCAGGTTTGTAGTTCCCATTGGGTTTGGTTTCCATCCCCAGTGGCTAAGGTTGATTCAGTGCATTGTGTAGGCTTCCGTGTGGAGGGGACTAGTGCCTGTTTTCTGGTTGATGAGCCTGGATCTTGCTGTTCTGGTGGGCAGGTCCACGTCTGGTGGTGTGTTTTGGGGTGTCTGTGGCCTTATTATGATTTTAAGTAGCCTCTCTGCTAATGGATGGGGTTGTATTCCTGTCTTGTTAGTTGTTTACCATAGGGTGTCCTGCACTGTAGCTTGCTGGTCTTTGAGTGAAGCTGGGTCTTGGCATAGAGATGGAGATCTCTGGTAGATTTTCACTGTTTGATATTACATGGACCTGGGAGGTCTCTTGTGGACCAGTGTCCTGAACTTGGCTCTCCCACCTCAGAGGCACAGCTCTGATGCCTGGCTGGAGCAACAAGAGTCTTTCATCCACCTGGCTCAGAATAAAAGGGAGAAAAAATATAAAGAAATAAATAAATAAGATAAAATAAAGTACAATAAAAATAAAATTATTAAAATGTGATATAATTATTAGGAAAAATTTTAAAACTAACAAAACAAAAACAAAAGTGGGCAGACACAACCTTAGGACAAATGGTAAAAGTAAAGCTATAAAGACAAAATCACACACAGAAGCATACACATACACACTCACAAAAACAGAAAAAGCGAAGAAATATATATATAGTTTTGCTCCCAAAGTCCACCTCCTCAATTTGGGATGATTCATTGTCTATTCAGGTATTCCACAGATGCAGGGTACATCAATTTTTTTGTGGAGATTTAATCCTCTACTCCTGTGGCTGCTGGGAGAAATTTCCCTTTCTCTTCTTTGTTCGCACAGCTCCCGAGGTTCAGCTTTGGATTTGGCCCCGCCTCTGTGTGTAAGTCGCCTGAGGGTGTTTGTTCTTCGCTCAGACAGGATGAGGTTAAAGGAGCAGCTGATTCGGGGGCTCTGGCTCACTCAGGCCCAGCGGAGGGATGGGTACGGATGCTTGATGAACCTGTGGCAGCAGAGGCTGGCGTGACATTGCAACAGCCTGAGGTGCACTGTGTGTTCTCCCGGGGAAGTTGTCCCTGGATCCCGGGACCCTGGCAGTGGCGGGCTGCACAGGCTCCCTGGAGGGGAGGTGTGGATAGTGACCTGTGCTTGCACGCAGGTTTCTTGGTGGTTGCAGCAGCAGCCTTAGTGTCCCATACCCGTCTCTGGTGTCCATGCTGTCAGCCACAGCTCACTCCCTTCCCTGGAGCTCCTTTAAGCGGCTCCTTTAATCCCCTCTCCTCGCGCACCAGGAAACAAAGAGGCATGAAAATGTCTCTTGCCTCTTTGGCAGCTCCAGACTTTTTCCTGGACTCCCTCCCAGCTAGCTCTGGCACACTAGTGCCTTCAGGCTGTGTTCACGCAGCCAACCCCAGTCCTCTCCCTGCGCTCCGACCGAAGCCCGAACCTCAGCTCCCAGCCCGAGCCCGTCCCGGCGGGTGAGCAGACAAGCTTCTCGGGCTGGTGAGTGCTGGTCGGCACCAATCTTCTGTGTGGGAATCTCTCCGCTTTGCCCTCTGCACCCACGTTGCTGTGCTCTCCTCCATGGCTCTGAAGCTTCCCCACTCTGCCACCCGCAGTCTCCACCTGCGAAGGGGCTTCCTAGTGTGTGGAAACCTTTCCTCCTTCACAGCTCCCTCCCACTGGTGCATGTCCCATCCCTATTTTTTTTGTCTCTGTTTTTTCTTTTTTCTTTTGCCCTACCCAGGTACATGGGGAGTTTATTGCCTTTTGGGAGGTTTGAGGTCTTCTGCCAGCGTTCAGTAGGTGTTCTGTAGGAGCCGTTCCACATGTAGATATATTTCTGATACATTTGTGGAGAGGAAGGTGATCTCTGCTTCTTACTCTTCTGCCATCTTGAAGCTCCTCTCTGACCTTCTTTCTTGTTGTCAGAGGAGATAAGATCCTTGAGTTGCCATTCCTGCCATTTCTTTATAAAATGTACTGCAGGTTAACTTTCTGTCTCTGGTTTTGGTGTAACAGATAGATTTTCAAAAATTCAATCTAGGAATGAACTCATGTAAAAGAATGAATATACTTGTTAATATATTTTTGTTATGAAATGTAAGACCTCTTGATAGTTTGCAACTAGTTTTTAGTTTGTGATTCTGTTTCTCTCTATTATAAGGATAACTGATCACAGAAAAAAATTAGTAAGGCTCTTGTTGAAATTTTATTTGTGTTTGCAAAATACTCCTTTACCTTCCTGATAGAATAGAGATACATCTATGGCATGTTTTCAATTATTTACAGGGTTGAAAAAATGCATCTTTGGGAGAATGGGATTCCATACATAAAGTGTCCAGCACAGAGTCTTGTATCTAGAAGTTTCTCAGTGCATATCAAATGCTGATGATATGCACATCTTATTCAAATGTTGCTTATGCTGCTGGTGAACTTTCTCTTGTGTTGTTGTGGCTGAAAAGACTTAAGGAGGAATCACATCTCACTCCCTCTTTCTGTTCTTTAAACTTGTGCTGCCTTGAAAGGTTCCTGAGAGCAGAAATCACATGTATTTTGAACAGTAGATTAAGAGACCTGTTAAGTTGTAAGGATTGTCCAAGAAGTAAATTTACAAGAATAACTTCCAGTTTATTTGCTCATGTGGTTTTGTCTGCCTGAAGGCCATTGTGAATATTTCAAGTGGCTCTGACTGGATATTTCATAGCACTGCAATCCCAACAGGTAAAAATAAACAAAAATGATCTCTGTTCATTGCTCTATCTCCAGAGCTTAAAACAGGGCCTGGCAAGGTGGGCACACAATAATTTATCCTACTTCTCTTACCATTTTCTTTCCCTTTTAATGGACTCACCACCAAAGTCATCTTTGATTTCATCTTCTCCATACCTGTCTTAGTCTGTCTGAGGTGCTACAATAAAATACCATAGACTGGATGGCTTATAAGCAGCAGAAATTTATTTCTGACAATTCTGGTTGCTGGGAAGTCCAAGATTAAGCCACTGGCAGATTGATGTCTAGTTAGAGCCTGCTTCCTGTTTCAAAACGACCATCATTTCACTGGTGGATGGAAGGGGCAAGAGAACACTCTGGGGTCTTTTATAAGAACACTAATCCCATTCATGAGTGTTCTACCCTCATGACCTAATCACTTTCCCAATGTCCCACCTCCAAATATTATCACATAGGGGATTATGTTTCAACATATTAATTTTGGGGGGACATTAATAATCTATAGCAACCCCTATATCCAATTTGTCACTACATCTATCAATTCTGCCTGTAATATGTCTGGAGAATCACCACCTGAGAATAAATATACTCTCTGGTTGACATATGTGGAATTCCATTTCAGTGTTGGAGGTGTAGGGACATCCAAGGAAAGAGTGGAAGTGATAAAAGACAGGAAGTCCTTAAGAGCCAGAGCTCTTACTCACCAGAGTCTCCTGCATAAAGGAAAGAAGTCCATGGCTGCCAGAGATTTTGTGAAACCATCAAGGATACACTATCTTGATCACCTTTCCCCATGGTAAATACCGTGGAACTCCAGTTCTGTGGGGTTGAGTAATTTTGTTTTTTATTAAAAAAGCATGTGGTAAAATAAGCTTGGGAAATTTGTGCTTAGACAATATTAAACCAAAGATTTCGTATTGTTTTTAATTTGCTTACATTGAATTGTGAAATAGTAAAGGGGAATGATGGTAAACATATTTTCGAGAATTACATGGCAATACAGCCCTCTTTTCCTAGACTTGGATGAGAAAACATAGCAGGAAGAGAGCATGGCTTCTTCAAGGTACCAAAAGAAGCTCAGTACATCAGAGGATAAATTACATAGATCTGCCTGAACAGACAATTGGGACTGAGACAGAGGCTGGGTCAAATGGTGGGAGGTCTTGTATAACATTGTGAAATTGAGACTTAATCCTAATGTCAAGGAGAAACCACTGAAAAATCAGACTGAGCAACCCTCAAATTACACAATTATGTGTATGTATAACTGACTCACTTTGCTATAAAGCAGAAACTAACACAACATTGTAAAACAACTATACTCTAATAAAAAAGAAAAAAGAAATAGAAAATCCCATTTTGGGGAGAAATAATGGAGACCACTGAGGTTGCAAAAGTACATGACCAGACAATGGGAAATTAAAACCCTACATTTTACTTCACCAACAATTAAACTTGTTTAATTGATTATTTATCATAATCAATACCATTATATCATAATCAGTACTTTATTTGGGACTTGCCTGTGGTGCAGTGGTTAAGAATCCACCTGCAAAGATGGCGGAAGAGTAAGATGCGGAGATCACCTTCCTCCCCACAGATACACAAGAAATACATCTACACGTGGAACAACTCCTACAGAACACCTATTGAAAGCTGGCAGAAGACCTCAGACCTCCCAAAAGGCAATAAACTCCCAACGTACCTGGGTAGGGCAAAAGAAAAAAACAGAGACAAAAGGATAGGGACGGGACCTGCAAGTGGGAGGGAGCTGTGAAGGAGGAAAGGTTTCCACACACTAGGAAGCCCCTTCACGTGCGGAGACTGTGGGTGGTGGAAGGGGAAAGCTTCGGAGCCACGGAGGAGAGCACAGCAACAGAGGTGCGGAGGGCAAAGCAGAGAGATTCCCGCACAGAGGATCAGGGCCGACCAGCACTCACCAGCCCGAGAGGCTTGTCTGCTCACCCGCTGGGGTGGGCGGGGCTAGGATTTGAGGCTCGGGCTTCAGTCAGAGCGCAGGGAGAGGACTGGGGTTGGTGGCGTGAACACAGCCTGTAGGGGGTTAGTGGGCCACGGCTAGCCGGGAGGGACTCCGGGGAAAAGTCTGGAGCTGTTGAAGAGGCAAGAGACTTCTTCTTCCCTCTTTGTTTCCTGGTGCTCGAGGAGAGGGGATTAAGAGCGCTGCTTAAAGGAGCTCCAGAGATGAGTGCGAGCCGCAGCTAAAAGCATGGACCACAGAGATGGGCCTGAGACGCTAAGGCTACTGCTGCCACCACCAAGAAGCCTGTGTGCAAGCAAAGGTCACTATCCACACACCCCTTCCCAGGAGCCTGTGCAGCCTGCCACTGCCACGGTCCCGGGATACAGGGACAACTCCCCCGGGAGAACGCACGGCGCGCCTCAGGCTGGTGCAACGTCACGCCGACCTCTGCCGCAGCAGACTCGCCCGCACTCCGTGCCCCTCCCTCCCGCCAGCCAGGGTGAGCCAGAGCCCCCGAATCAGCGGCTCCTTTAACACCGACCTGTCTGAGCGAAGAGCAGACATCCTCCAGCGACCTGCACACAGAGGCGGGGCCAAATCCAAAGCTGAGCCCCGGGGAGTTGTGAGAACAAAGAAGAGAAAGGGAAATCTCTCCCAGCAGCCTCAGAAGCAGCGGATTAAAGCTCCACAATCAACTTGATGTACCCTGAATCTGTGGAATACATGAATAGACAACGAATCATCCCAAATTAAGGAGGTGGACTTTGAGAGCAAGATTTATGATTTTTTTCCCCTTTTTCTCTTTTTGTGAATGTGTATGTGTATGCTTCTGCGTGAGATTTTGTCTGTATAGCTTTGCTTTCACCATTTGTTCTAGGGTTCTATTCTTCTGTTTATTTTTTTAAATAATTATTTTTTATTTTAATTATTTTATTTTATTTTACTTTATCTTCTTTCTTTCTTTCCTTCCTTCCTTCCTTTAGACAATGAATCATCCCAAATTGAGGAGGTGGACTTTGAGAGCAAGATTTATGATTTTTTCCACTTTTCCTCTTTTCTGAGTGTGTATGTGTATGCTTCGGCGTGAGATTTTGTCTGTATACCTTTGCTTCCAACATTTGTTCTAGGGTTCTATCCATCCATTTTTTTTTGTTTGTTTATTTTTAAATATTTTCTTAATTACTTTTTTATTTTAATAACTTTATTATATTTTATCTTACTTTGTTTTATTTTACTTTATCTTCTTTCTTTCTTTTTTTCCTTCCTTACCTCCATCCATCCTTCCTTCCTCCCTCCCTCCCTCCCTTCTTTCTTTCTTTCTACTTCAACTAATTCTTTCTTTCTACTTTTTCTCCCTTTTATTCTGAGTCGTATGGATGAAAGGCTCTTAGTGCGGCAGCCAGGAGTCAGTGATGTGCCTCTGAGGTGGGAGAGCCAACTTCAGGACACTGGTCTACAAGAGACCTCACAGCTCCACATAATATCAAATGGTAATAATCTCCCAGAGATCTCCATCTCAACCAGCACCCAGCTTCACTCAACGACCAGCAAGCTACAGTGCTGGATATCCTATGTCAAACAATTAGCAAGACAGGAACACAACCCTGCCCATTACCAGAGAGGTGGCCTAAAATTATAATAAGTCCACAGACACCCCCAAAACACACCACCAGATGTGGATGCCCACCAGAAAGACAAGATACAGCCTCATCCACCAGAGCACTGGCACTAGTCCCCTCCACCAGAAAGCCTACACAACACACTGAACCAACTTTAGCGACTGGGGACAGACACCAAAAACAATGGGAACTATGAACCTGCAGCCTGCAAAAAGGAGACCCCAAACACAGTAAGATAAGCAAAATGAGAAGACAGAAAAACACACAGCAGATGAAGGAGCAAGATAAAAACCCACCAGACCTAAAAAACGAAGAGGAAATAGGCAGTCTACCTGAAAAAGAATTCAGAATAATGATAGTAAAGATGATACAAAATCTTGGAAATAGAATAAACAAAATGCAAGAAACATTTAACAAGGATGTAGAAGAACTAAAGATGAAACAAACAGTGATGAACAACACAATAAATGAAATTAAAAGTACTCTAGATGGAATCAATAGCAGAATAACTGAGGCAGAAGAACGGATAAGTGACCTGGAAGATAAAATAGTGGAAATAACTACTGCAGAGCAGAATAAAGAAAAAAGAATGAAAAGAACTGAGGGGAGTCTCAGAGACCTCTGGGACAATATTAAATGCACTAACATTCGAATTATAGGGGTTCCAGAAGAAGAAGAGAAAAAGAAAGGGCCTGAGAAAATATTTGAAGAGATTATAGTTGAAAACTTCCCTAATATGGGAAAGGAAAGAGTTAATGAAGTCCAGGAAGCACAGAGAGTCCCATACATGATAAATCCAAGGAGAAACACGCCAAGACACATATTAATCACACTGCCAAAAATTAAATACAAAGAAAACATATTAAAAGTAGCAAGGGAAAAACAACATATAACACACAGGGGAATCCCTATAACGTTAATAGCTGATATTTCATCAGAAACTCTGCAAGCCAGTAGGGACTGGCAGGACATATTTAAAGTGATGAAGGAGAAAAACCTACAACCAAGATTCCTCTACCCAGCAAGGATCTCATTCAGATTTGATGGAGAAATTAAAATCTTTAAAGACAAGCAAAAGCTGAGAGAGTTCGGCACCAACAAACCAGCATTACAACAACTGCTAAAAGAACTTTTCTAGGCAAAAAACACAGGAGAAGGAAAAGACCTACAATAATGAACCCAAAATAATTAAGAAAATGGGAATAGGAACATACATATCAATAATTACCTTAAAAGTAAATAGACTAAATGCTTCCACCAAAAGACACAGATAGGCTGCATGGACGCAAACACAAGACCCATATATTTGCTGTCTACAAGACACCCACTTCAGACCTAGAGACACATACAGACAGAAAGTAAGGGGATGGAAAAAGACATTTCATGCAAATGGAAATCAAAAGAAAGCTGGAGTAGCAATTCTCATATCAGAAAATATAGACTTCAAAATAAAGACTATTAGAAGACACAAAGAAGGACACTACATAATGATCAAGGGATTGATCCAAGAAGAAGATATAACAATTGTAAATATTTATGCACCCAACATAGGAGCACTTCAATACATAAGGCAAATACTAACAGCTATAAAAGGAGAAATCGACAGTAACAGAACCATAGTAGGGGACTTTAACACCCCACTTTCACCAAAGGACAGATCATACAAATTGAAAATAAATAAGGAAACACAAGCTTTAAATGATACATTAAACAAGATGGACTTAAATGATATTTATAGGACATTCCATATTTATAAGACATTATAGAATACACATTTTTCTCAAGTGCTCATGGAACATTCTCCAGGATAGATCATATCTTGGGTCACAAATTTGTTAAATTTAAGAAAATTGAAATAGTATCAAGTAACTTTTCCGACCACAACGTTATGAGACTAGATATCAATTACAGGAAAAGATCTGTAAAAAATACAAACACATGGAGGCTAAACAATACACGACTTAATAACGAAGTGATCACTGAAGAAATCAATGAGGAAATAAAAAAATACCTAGAAACAAATGACAATGGAGACAAGACGACCCAAAATCTGTGGGATGCAGCAAGAGCAGTTCTATGAGGGAAGTTTATAGCAGTACAATCCTAACTTAAGAAATTGGAAACATCTCGAATAAACAACCTAACTTTGCACCTAAAGCAATTAGAGAAAGAAGGACAAAACCCCCCAAAGTTAGCAGAAGGAAAGAAATCATAAAAATCAGATCAGAAATAAATGAAAAAGAAATGAAGGAAACAATAGCAAAGAATAATAAAACTAGAAGCTGGTTTTTTGAGAAGATAAACAAAATTGATAAAACATTAGCCAGACTCATCAAGAAAAAAAAGGAAAAGACTCAAATGCATAGAATTAGAAATGAAAAAGGAGAAGTAACAACTGACACTGCAGAAATAAAAAAGGTCATGAGAGATTACTACAAGCAACTCTATGACAATAAAATGGACAGCCTGGAAGAAATGGACAAATTCTTAGAAATGCACAACCTGCCAAGACTGAATCAGGAAGAAATAGAAAATATGAACAGACCAATCACAAGCACTGAAATTGAAACTGTGATTAAAATTCTTCCAAAAACAAAAGCCCAGGACCAGATGGCTTCACAGGCGAATTCTATCAAACATTTAGAGAAGAGCTAACACCTATCCTTGTCAAACTCTTCCAAAATATAGCATAGGGAGGAACACTCCCAAACTCATTCTACAAGGTCTCCACCACCCTGATACCAAAATCAGACAAGGATGTCACAAGGAAAGAAAACTACAGGCCAATATCACTGATGAACATAGATGCAAAAATCCTCAGCAAAATACTACCTAACAGAATCCAACAGCACATTAAACGAATCATACACCATAACCAAGTGGGGTTTGTTCCAGGAATGCAAGGATTCTTCCATTACGCAAATCAATCAATGTGATACAACATATTAAAAAACTGAAGGAGTAAAACCATATGATCATCTCAATAGATGCAGAGAAAGCTTTTGACAAAATTCAACACCCATTTATGATAAAAACCCTGCAGAAAGTAGGCATAGAGGGAACTCTCCTCAACATAATAAAGACCATATATGACAAACCCACAGTCAACATCGTCCTTAATAGTGAAAAACTGAAAGCATTTCCACTAAGATCAGGAAAAAGACAAGGTTGCCCACTCTCACCACTCTTATTCAACATAGTTTTGGAAGTTTTAGCCACAGCAATCAGAGAAGAAAAGGAAATAAAAGGAATCCAAATCAGAAAAGAAGAAGTAAAGCTGTCACTGTTTGCAGATGACATGATACTATACATAGAGAATCCTAAAGATGCTACCAGAAAACTTCTAGAGTTAATCAATGAATTTGGTAAAGTAGCAGGATACAAAATTAATGCACGGAAATCTCTTGTAGTCCTATACACTAATGATGAAAAATCAAAGTGAAATCAAGAAAACACTCCCATTTACCACTGCAACAAAAAGAATAAAATATCTAGGAATAAACCTACCTAAGGAGACAAAAGACCTGTATGCAGAAAATTATAAGACACTGATGAAAAAAATTAAAGATGATACAAATAGATGAAGAGATATACCATGTTCTTGGATTGGAAGAATCAACATTGTGAAAATGACTCTACTACCCAAAGCAGTCTACAGATTCAATGCAATCCCTATCAAACTACCACTGGCATTTTTCACAGAACTAGAAAAGAAAATTTCACAATTTGTATGGAAACACAAAAGACCCCAAATAGCCAAAGCAATCTTGATAAAGAAAAACAGAGCTGGAGGAATCAGGCTCCCTGACTTCAGACTATACTACAAAGCTACAGTAAGCAAGACGGTATGGTACTGGCACAAAAACAGAAAGATAGATCAATTGAACAGGATAGAAACCCCAGAGATAAACCCACACACATATGGTCACCTTATCTTTGATAAAGGAGGCAGAAATGTACAGTGGAGAAAGGACAGCCTCTTCAGTAAGCGGTGCTGTGAAACCTGGACAGGTACACGTAAAAGTATGAGATTAGATCACTCCCTAACACCATACACAAAAATAAGCTCAAAATGGATTAAAGACCTAAATGTAAGGCCAGAAACTATCAAACTCTTAGAGGAAAACATAGGCAGAACCCTCTATGACATAAATCACAGCAAGATCCTTTTTGACCCACCTCCTAGAGAAATGGAAATAAAAACAAAAATAATCAAATGGGACCTAATGAAACTTCAAAGCTTTTGCACAGCAAAGGAATCCATAAACAAGACCAAAGGACAACCCACAGAATGGGAAAAAATATTTGCAAATGAAGCAACTGCCAAAGGATTAATCTCCAAAATTTATAAGCACCTCATACGGCTCAATAAGAAAAAAACAAACAACCCAATCAAAAAATGGGCAGAAGACCTAAATAGACATTTCTCCAAAGAAGATATGCAGACTGCCAACAAACATATGAAAGAATGCTCAACATCATTAATCATTAGAGAAATGCAAATCAAAACTACGAGATATCATGTCACACCAGTCAGAATGGCCATCAAGAAATCTAGAAACAATAAATGCTGGAGAGATTGTGGAGAAAAGGGAACACTCTTACACTGTTGGTGAAAATGTAAATTGATACAGCCACTACGGAGAACATTATGGATGTTCCTTAAAAAACTACAAGTAGAACTACCATATGACTCAGCAATCCCACTACTGGGCATATACCCTGAGAAAACCATAATTCAAAAAGAGTCATGTACCAAAATGTTCATTGCAGCTTTCTTTACAATAGCCCAGAGATGGAAACAACCTAAGTCTCCATCATTGGATGAATGGATGAAGATGATGTGACACATATATACAATGGAATATTACTCAGCCATAAAAAGAAACGAAATTGAGCTATTTGTAATGAGGTGGACAGACCTAGAGTCTGTCAGATAGAGAAAGACAGATGCCGTATGCTAACATATAGATATGGAATTTAAGAAAAAAAATGTCATGAAGAACCTAGGGGTAAGACAGGAATAAAGACACAGACCTATTAGAGAATGGACTTGAGGATATGGAAAGGGGGAAGGTAAGATGTGACAAAGCGAGAGAGAGGCATGGACATATATACACTACAAAACGTAAGGTAGATAGCTAGTGGGAAGCAGCCGCATAGCACAGGGAGATCAGCTCCGTGCTTTGTGACCACCTAGAGGCATGGGATTGGGAGGGTGGGAGGGAGGGAGACGCAAGAGGGAAGAGATATGGGAACATATGTATATGTATAACTGATTCACTTTATTATAAAGCAGAAACTAACACACCATTGTAAAGCAATTATACTCCCATTTAAAAAAAAAAAGAAAAAAACAATCCACCTACCAGTGCAGGGGACATGGGTTCAAGCCCTGGTCCGGGAAGATCCCACATGCCGCAGAGCAACTAAGCCCATGTGCTACAACTACTGAGCCTGCGCTCTAGAGCCTGCAAGCCACAACTACTGAGCCCACATGCCACAACTACTGAAGCCTATGTGCCTATGCTATAGCCCATGCTCCGCCACAATAGAAACCACTGCAATGAGAAGCCTGCACGCCGGAACAGAGTAGCCTACTTGCTGCAACTAGAGAAAGCCCACGCACAGCAACGAAGACAAAACACAGCCAAAAATAAATTAATTAATTAATCAAAATATTTTACGCTGTGTATTAGGGTTCTCTATCTATAGACTATATAGTTATATAGGCTATATCTATATGTCTATCTCTATCTATATAGAGATAAATAGAGGTTTATTATGAGGAATTGGTTCACGTGAGTATGAAGGGTGAGAGGTTCATGATGCCATCTGAAAGTTGGAGACCCAGGGGAGCTGGTGGTGTAATTCATTCTCAGTCCAGAGGCCTGAAAAGCAAGGGAGAGGGTGATGTAAATCCCAGTCTAGGGGCAGGAGAAGATGAGATGCCCCAGGTCTTCAGTGAGGCAGGGAAAAAAGGACAAATTCCTCCTTCCTCTGCCTTTTGTTCCATTCAGGCCCTTAATTGATGGCATGGTGCCCACCCACATTGGGGAGGATAATCTGCTTTACAAGCTCCACCAATTCAACTGCTAATCTCATCTGGAAACACCCTCACAGACACACCAGAAACAATGTTTAATCTGGCCCCTGTGACCCACTCAAGCTGACGTACAATTAGCCATGACACTCTACTAGGAATTTATGTAGAAAAGTGAGAAGAAGATACTGTTTATATCCTTGTAATAACTATTTTGCATTTTAATAAGATCAATATCATAAAAAGTCCTGTGAAATTACTTTTTGAACAACCCTGGTAGAGTATAAATATTTATATTTAGAATAAATATGTTACTAACCAACAATATTCTGCTTATAGTTTTTTCTAATGTGAGAGTCAGTGTTCTCCATTTTAAGAATACAAATTAAGAGATTTTAAATACATATATATATAATTTAAATATAAGTTAAGAAACTTTAAAAACATTTTTCACTTTACAGAAAAAAATTCCTGCAATCAAAGAATCCCTCATGCTTTCATGGTTAATTAATTTTGGAGAGGAGGGGACCAGATAAACTTTAAGGGTCAACTGAAGATTAGTGAGAAATTAAGATAAAACATTGCTAGGTGCTGACAATGAGGGGAAATTGACTTTACCACTAATTTATTTTTTTTAATATACACAGCTTTTCAGGAAAACATCTGTTCTATAAAAAGGAACATGTGTATTCTCTGAATGTTTATGAATGTTTTTTGAATAAACTGTCAATAATATTACTCTGGTTGAAATGTGGCCTTCTCACATGGTTTCCAATGACAGGCAAGAATATTTAAATGCTTCCACTTACATTCCACTGTGGCATAAGATGTCCCTTTCTTGGTTTTGCTTGTACTCTAAGATTGAATGACATTCTCTTCCTTTCATCCTCTGCCCAAGGTGAATCAGTTCATGGGTCCCATGAACTTTAGAAGGGCTTTTTGCCCTTTGTAATTCATTTCACATGGTTGCCTTGCAACCTCACCTCTCTGATAGGCTCATTGATAGGATTTCGCATGTTATCCAGTTTTTTCTCATTGTTAAAGTGGGAGTGCCACTTTCTGGCAGCTTTCTATATCCTAAGAGGAGGCAGAGTTTCTGTGGCTCATGTTAATATATTTTACATCACAATGAGTGCATAGTTCAATACATGTAACCAAGACAAGTTTCCAAAAACAATATTTACTCTGATTTTTCTATTATTTTCCTTTTATTTTCTATGAAATGCCATTCTATTTCATTAAAAATTGTTGATTTTGACCTACTAAATTGCTCCCATAATCCACTAATTGGGTCAGGAACTACAGTTTTAAAAACACTGGTCTGTTTGAGACACAGCTGTATAAATGTATTATTAATATATAATGAGTTAATTTGTACTACAGAATATATACTTTACCTGTGTATAATACGTAGTATATGAATAGGATTCTTATTTGAAAACAATGGAGCCCAACTCTAACTTAAGCAGTAAAATCGTTTAACAGGTATCACTCAACTCACAGATTCAATAGGAAGCTTAAAGAACCAGCTTCAAAAATGTGGAGGATCCAATAGAAGGCAGGTAGCTGAGAGCATGTCCAAGGTCACACCACAGGAACATGATGGTTGAGACATTGTCACCAGCAAAGCTTGCCCACTCAACTCTTGGATTTCTGCCACTGTTACCACTAAAAATGATTTCTCAACTTTCCCCACATCTTTGTGTCAAGCTATAAAAAGTTAAAGCCCTGAAGTATCAGATGGCTGAGCTTAGGTTTCATGCCTGCTCTCTAACCTTCCAGGGGTGGGTATATGGACTACCTAATCCCATGGGTTTCCACATGGGTATAATTTCCCTCAAAATGAAAAGGTGGCCAAAATGTTCACCACATTTATAATCACTTTATATTCTATTTTAGTAAATTCCTTGATTTCCATTGCTTTAATAACTATTTATATATGCTTGACTCCTGAATTTGTATCTTCAGCCAAGATTTTCCTCTGAGCTCTAGGCCTGGAATATATGACTGCTCAACAGACATGTCCATTTGAATGTCTCAGAAGCTCCTCCAGTTTAGTATCTCCATGTGTCCATGGATGACTTCATGATCTTCCTCACAAAACTCCCGTGTTCAGTATCCCAGTGACCAGTGTGGTCATCTCTTTATTCACAAGAGCCAGGAACTTTGAAGTCATTATTGGAAGCTCTTTCTTCTCTCACCACATATCTAATTCATTACCAGATCTTATGGATTTTTATTTCTCGAGTATCTCTGGACTCTACCTTCCTCTCTCCATTTTCACCATCACCTTCCTCATCCAAACTACCACCAGCTCTCAGCCTAACCCATCCACCTGCACCTGGTCTAGCTCCTTTCTTCAGTGTTCCCTTACACACGTCTCAAAAAACAAATCGACCACGTCATTCTCATTACTTTAAACCATTCAATGTCTTGTAAGAACTTCTGATTAGAATCACAGAAACTTTTTCTACGTAGAGATTTTATTACAGATTCCATTACACAATTCCAAACCAGAATTGTGCAGGAGGAAAATATCATCTAGGATATACAACCCTTTGAACAAATAGTTGGCTGTAGTCTGAGGTTGCTTTTTCAGTGGCTTTTGTAAAGAATACAGTGAGAGATCTCCCAAAACACAGACAGCATCAGTGACCAGCAATGCACTTAACAGCCCTATGCACCCCCATGTGCTTAAAATGACTTCACTGTTGATAAACCTGTTTCAAAAATAAGTATAGATTTAATATTTGGATTCTCAGAGCTGTCTAGACTTGTTTATAAGGTCCATGAAGTCAGTGACTGTTTAAATTCACCCAGTCGGTAGTGGTGCAGGGTCTGTTAGCAAAAGGCAAAGGGAGGGGAGGCATTCTGGGTAGAGAAGGGTGATTTGGCCACGTAGATGTCTGACAAATTGAAGTCTCCAATCACACAGTCCCTCAGTGGTTTTGTACTGTGTCAACTAACTAAGCTAGAATTTAATTTCCCCAAATTCCTTTCCTGTATGGCTCTGGGTTAGGATTGGCCACAAGAGAAATTTGCATAAGATTTGGAATTTGGAAATGAAGCAGCAAGTTCAGGGTAGGTCACTGTGTACCACTGTGCACATGGTCCCTAATCTTTCTCGCCTTGTTGGTGTGGGTTCATAGTAAGCTATGCAGCTCCTCCAGCTGCATCAGATCCCCTCCTTTAGTTCCTCCATGTCCCAAGCCATGTATGTGTGCAGCAGAGTAGCAAAGAGCACCAGCATTTCCTGCAGATCACTGTTTCATCATGGTTGGAGATGGTGAGAGAGAGATATGGATTCCAGTTTGTCCTTTTCTTTGGTTCACATCCTGTTTTTCTTCCCTACTATCAGCCCACTGACTGACACATGCTTCAGGCCCACCACCAAAGGCACAGACAAAAAGACTTCCATAGACTTCTTACCAGATCCCACAGCTACATAAGTGCAAATTCCAATAATGGATTCCTTCTTCCACATCATTAATAGTGATTCTGCTTCCCTTATTGGATCCTGACTGACATTTGCTAGGTAACATTGTACCTAGGAACATTTAAAAAAATTTTATTTATTTAATTTATATATTTTTGACTGTGTTGGGTCTTCATTGCTGTGCGCAAGCTTTCTCTAGTTGTGGAGAGCAGGGGTTACATTTTGTTGCAGTGCGTGGGCTTCTCATTGCAGTGGCTTCTCTTGCTGTGGAACATGGGCTCTAGGCATGCAGGCTTCAGTGGTTGCAGCACACCAGCTCAGTAGTTGTGGCTCATGTGCTCTAGAGCACAGGCTCAGTAGTTGTGGCGCTGGTCTTAGTTGCTCTGCAGCTTGTGGGATCTTCCCGGACCAGGGCTCAAGCCCGTGTCCCCTGCATTGACAGGTGGATTCTCAACCACTGTGCCACCAGGGAAGCCCCCTAGGAACTTTTAAAGCATTCATTTCACTGCATGATCCTACCCAGGGGCAAATTGCCAGTTCATTGCCCTCACAGGAGATCAGTTCCAGAATGTCAAATTTAAAGCAGTATAGAACAGTTGTAGTTAATGGCACACAGTCTCAAATGTCAAGAAGTTCCAGGTTTAAATCCAAGATCAGCTACTTCCTGGGCACACTTGGGCCTGTTCCTTAACCTCCAGGAGGCTTAGTTCTCTCATTTGTAAAACAGACACAGTAACATCTATCTCCCAAGGTGGTTGTAAGATTTGAATGAACCCAAGGTACATTAAGCACTTGACATTGTAAGGGGCACAAAGTAAATAAATAAATTCTAACTACTGAACAGAGTTTTGGGAATATGGTGGAGGAGTAAGATGTGGAGATCACCTTCCTCTCCACAAATACATCAAAAATACATCTACATGTGGAACAGCTCCTCCAGAATACCTACTGAACGCTGGCAGAAGACCTCAGACTTCCTAAAAGACAAGAAACTCCTCACGTACCTGGGTAGGGCAAAAGAAAAAAGAAAAAATAGAGACAAAAGAATAGGGACGGGACCTGCGCATCTGGCAGGGAGCTGTGAAGAAGAAAAAGTTTCCACACACTAGGAAAGGAAGCCTCCTCACTGGCAGGGATTGGGGGGAGCTTTGGAGCCACAGAGGAGAGTGCAGCAATGGGGGTGTGGAGGGCAAAGTAGGGAGAATCCCACAAAGAGGATCAATGCTGACCAGCACTCCCCAGCCTGAGACACTTGTCTGCTCACCCACTGGGGTGAGTGGGGACTGGGTGCCGAGGCTCAGGCTTCAGAGGTCAGACCACAGGGAGACGACTGGGGTTGGCTGCATGAAGACAGCCTGAGGGGGCTAGTGCACCACAGCTGAGGGAGTCTGGGAAGAAATCTGAGCCCACCAGAGAGGCAAGGGACCATTGTTGTGGGGTGCTCAAGGAGAAGGGTGGGCCCGCCATAGGATTTTCTTTCTCCATTCACTCACAGACAGCAGACCACCACCTACATGAGCTTTAGGGGCAGATGCAAGCTGTGACTGATATCTCAGTCCCCAGAGGTGGGCATGAGGGCTACCACTGCTGCTGCTGCCACCAAGGGTCTTGTGTAAAAGCACAGGTCACTGCCCACACCTTCCTGGGAGCCTGTGCAGCCTGCCACTGCTGAGGGTCCTGCGATCTGGGGCCAACTTCCCTGGGAGAGTGAACAGCATGCTTCAGGCTGTTGCAACTTCTCACAGACCTCTGCCTCTGAAGGCACTCCATGCACATCCCAATTATAACTGCCATATCACTCCCTCTCCCCGGCCTGAGTGAGCAAGTGGGCTCTAATCAGAAGCTGCTTTTGCCCCCTCTTGCCAGGGTGGGGAACAGATGCCTGAGGGTGGCCCACATGCAGAGGTGGGGCCAAAACCAAATCTGAACCCCAGGGGTGGTGCAACCAAGGAAGAGAAAGGGAACTCTCTCCATGCAGCCACAGGAGCAGCGGATTAAATCCCAATGATTGGCTTGGTGAACCCTGCATCTGTGGAATACCTGAATAGAAAATGAGTGTTCCCACAATTGAGCCTGTGGACTTTGGGGGCAACTGTGGACTTTGGGGGCAAGTACACACAAGAGTTGGGCCAGGTCAGAGTCTGAGCTGGCTCCACAGTGCCCACAGCAGGTCCAGAGACCTACCTAGAGTTTGCTTTCTGCTTTTGGTTTGTTTTGGGTTTTTGTTTTTGTTAGTCTAGTTTTTAGTGTTTCTTTTCATTGTTGGGTTCGTTTATTTGTTGGTTGCTATCTTCTTTTTTGTTTTCTCTCTTTTTTGGGGGTGTGTGTGTGTGTGTGATTCTTTGCGTGTTTTTGTCTGTTTGGTTTTGCTTTTACCATTTGTCTTGGGGTTTTGTTTGTCTGCTCATTTTCTTTTTGTTTTGTTTTGTGTGTGCATCTGTGTACGTGTGTGTTTCTTTATATGTGTCTTTCTTTTATTTTTCTTTTCTTCCACGCCGTGTGAATTGCAGGGTCTTTCAGCTCCAGACAGGGGTCAGGCCTAAGCCTGAGGTGGGAGAGCCGAGTCCAGGACATTGGACCACCAGAGAACTCCCAGCCACAGGGGATAATTGGTGAGAGCTCTCCCAGAGGTCTCCATCTCAACACTAAGACCTGGTTCCACCCAACAGCCAGCAAGCTCCAGTGCTGGATGCCTCATGCCAAACAACTAGCAAGAGAGGAACACAAAACTATCCATTAGCAGGCAGGCTGTCTAAAGTCATACTAAGCTCACAGACACCACAAAATACATCATTGGACATGGCCCTGCCCATCAGAGGGACAATTCCAAGCTCTACCCACCAGAACAAAGACACCAGTCCCCCTCACCAAGAAGCCTACACAAACCACTGGACCAAACTCACCAACTGTGGGGGCAGCAGGAATTATGAACCAGCAGCCTACAGAAAGGAGACCCCCCAAAAATTAAACAAAATGAGAAGACAGAGAAATATGGTGCAGATGAAGGAGCAAGGTAAAAACCCACAAGACCAAATAAATGAAGAGGAAATAAGCAGTCTACCTGAAAAATAATTCAGAATAATGATAATAAAGATGATCCAAAATCTCAGAAATAAAATAGAGAAAATATAAGAAATGTTTAGCAAGAACCTAGAAGAAAAAAACAAATAGTAATGAACTACGCAGTCACAGAAATTTACTCTAGAAGGAATCAATAGCAGAATAACTGAGGCAGAAGAACGGATAAGTGACCTGGAAGATAAAATAGTGGAAATAACTACTACAGAGCAGAATAAAGAAAAAAGAATGAAAAAAATTCAGGACAGTCTCAAAGACCTCTGGAACAACATTAAATGCACCAACATTCGAATTATAGGGCTCCCAGGAGAAGAAGAGGGAAAAAAAATCGACTGAGAAAATATTTGAAGAGAATATAGTTGAAAAGTTCCCTAACATGAGAAAGGAAATAGACAAAAGTCCAGGAAACACAGAGAGTCCCATACAGGATAAATCCAAGGAGAAACATGCCAAGACACATATTAATCAAATTATCAAAAATTAAATACAAAGAAAAAATATTAAAAGCAGCAAGGGAAAAGCAAAAAATAACATACAAGGGAATCCCCGTAAGGCTCTCAGCTGATATTTCAGCAGAAACTGCAGGCCAGAAGGGAGTGGCAGGATATATTTAAAGTGATAAAATGGGAAAAACCTGCAACAAAGATTACTCTACCCAACAAGGATCTCATTCAGATTCGACAGAGAAATTAAAAGCTTTACAGATAAGCAAAAGTTAAGAGAATTCAGCACTACCAAACCAGCTTTACAACAAATGCTAAAGGAACGTCTCTAAGTGGGAAACACAAGAGAAGAAAAAGACCTACAAAAAGAAACCCAAAACAATTAAGAAAATGGTAAAAGGAACATACATACTGATAATTACACTAATGTGAATGGGTTAAATGCTCCAACCAAAAGACACAGACTGGCTGAATGGATACAAAAACAAGGCCCATATATATGCTGTCTATAAGAGACCCACTTCAGACCTAGGGACACATTCAGACTGAAAGTGAGGGGCTGGAAAAAGATATTCCATGAAAATGAAAATCAAAACCTGGAGTATCAATACTCATATCAGATAAAATAGACTTTAAAATAAAGGCTGTTACAAGAGATAAGGAAAGACACTACATAATGACCAAGGGATCAATCCAAGAAGAAAAGATAACAATTATAAATATTTAAGCACCCAACATAGGAGCACCTCAATACATAAGACAAAGGCTAACAGCCATAAAAGGGGAAACTGACAGTAACATAATAATAGTGGGGGATTTTAACACCTCACTTACACCAATGGACAGATCAACCAGACAGAAAATAAATAAGTAAACACAGCTTTAAATGACACAATAGACCAGATAAATTTAATTGCTATTTATAGGACATTCCACTCAAAAGTGGAAGAATACACTTTCTCTCAAGTGCACATGGAACATTCTCCAGGATAGATCACATCTTGGGTCACAAATCAAGCCTCAGTAAATTTAAGAAAATTGAAATCGTATCAAGCATCTTTTCTGACCATAATGTTATGAGATTAGAAATCAATTACAGGAAAAAAAAACTGTAGAAAACACAAACACATGGAGGCTAAACAATATGCTACTAAATAACCAAGAGATCACTGAAGAAATCAGAGGAAATAAAAAAAATACCTAGAGGCAAATGACAATGAAAACACAACAACCCAAATCTAATGGGATGCAGCAAAGGCAGTTCTAAGAGGGAAGTTTATAGCAATACAATCCTCCCTCAAGAAACATGAAAAATCTCAAACAATCTAACCTTACACCTAAAGGAACTAGAGAAAAAGGAACAAAATAAAACCCAAAGTTAGCAGAAGAAAAGAAATCATAAAGATCAGATCAGAAATAAATGAAAAAGAAGTGAAGGAAATGATAGCAAAGATCAATAAAACTAAAAGCTGGTTCTTTGAGAAGATAAACAAAACTGATAAACCTTTAGCCAGACTCATTGAGAAAAAGAGAGAGAGGACTCAAATCAATTGAATTAGAAATGAAAAAGAAGTTACAATGGACACTGCAGAAATACAAAGGATCATAAGAGACTACTACAAGCAATTGATGCAGAAAAAGCTTTTGACAAAATTCAACACTCGTTTATGATAAACACTCTCCAGAAACTGGGCATAGAGGTAACCTACCTCAACATAATAAAGACCATATATGACAAACCCACAGCAAACATCATTCTCAATGGTGAAAAACTGAAACCATTTCCTCTAAGATCAGGAACAAGAAAAGTGTGTCCACTCTCACCAGTATTATTCAACATAATGTTTGAAGTTTTAGCCACAGAAATCAGAGAAGAAAAAGAAATAAAAGGAATCTAATTCAGAAAAGAAGAAGTAAAGCTGTCACTGTTTACAGATGACATGATACTATACATAGAAAATCTTAAAGATGCCACCAGAAAACTACCAGAGCTAATCAATGAATTTGGTAAAGTTGCAGGATACAAAATTAATGCAGAGAAATCTCTTGCACTCCTATGCACTATCAATGAAAGATCAGAAAGAGAAATTAAGGAAACAATCCCATTCACCACTGTAGCAAAAATAATGAAATACCTAGGAATAAACCTACCTAAGGAGGCAAAAGACCTGTACTCAGAAAACTATAAGACACTGATGAAAGAAATCAAACATGACACAAACGGATGAAGAGATATACCATGTTTGTGGATTGGGAGAATCAATATTGTGAAAATGACTATACTACCTAAGGTAATCTACAGATTCAATGCAATTCCTATTAAATAACCAATGGCATTTTTCACAGAACTAGAAAAAAAATCTTAAGATTTGTATGGAGACACAAAAGACCCCAAATAGCCGAAGCAATCATGAGAAAAAAACCCAAAAAAACCCAAAACAAAAAAATGGAGCTGGAGGAATCAGGCTCCCTGACCTCAGACTATACTACAAAGCTACAGTAATCAAGGCAGTATGGTACTGGCACAAAAACAGAAATAGAGATCAATGGAACAGGATAGAAAGCCCAGAGATAAACCCACGCACATATGGTCACCTAATCTATGACAAAGGAGGCAAGAATATACAATGGAGAAAAGACAGTCTCTTCATTAAGTGGTGCTGGGAAAACCAGACAATTACATATAAAAGAATGAAATTAGAACACTCCGTAACACCATACACAATAATAGACTTAAAATGGATTAAAGACCTAAATTTAAGACCTGACACAATAAAACTCTGAGAGGACAACATAGGCAGAACACTCTTTTACATAAATCACAGCAAGATCTTTTCTGACCCACCTTCTAAAGTAATGGAAATAAAAACAAAAGTAAACAAATGGGACCTAATTAAAGTTAAAGCTTCTGCACAACAAGGGAAACCATAAACAATATGAAAAGACAACCCTCAGAATGGGAGAAAATAAGTGCAAATGGATCAAGGGATAAAGGATTAGTCTCCAAAATATACAAGCCACTCATGCAGCTCAATATCAAAAAAACAAACAACCCAATCAAAAAATGGGCAGAAGACCTAAATAGACATTTTTCCAAAGAAGACAGACAGATGGCCAAAAATGTACATGAAAAGATGCTCAACATCACTAATTATTAGAGAAATGCAAATCAAAACTACAATGAGGCATCAACTCACACTGGTCAGAATGGCCACCATCAAAATCTACAAACAGTAAATGCTGGAGAGGGTATGGAGGTAAGGGAATCCTCTTGCACTATTGGTGGGAATGTAAATTGATACAGCCACTATGGACAACAGTATGGAGGTTCCTTAAGAATCTAAAAATAGAATTACCATATGACCCAGCAATCCCACTACTGGGCATATACCCTGAGAAAACCATAACTCAAAAAGACACATGCACCCCAATGTTCATTGCAGCACTATTTACAGTAACAAGGTCATGGAATCAACCTAAGTGTCCATTGACAGATAAATGGATAAAGAAGATGTGGTACATATATACAATGGACTATTACTCAGTCATGAAAGGAATGAAATTGGGTCAATTGTAGAGATGTGGATGGACCTAGAGACTGTTACACAGAGTGAAGTAAGTCAGAAAGAGAAAAACAAATATTGTATATTAACTCATATATGCAGAATCTAGAAAAATGGTACAGATTAACCTGTTTGCAAGGCAGAAATAGAGACATAGACGTAGAAAACAAATGTATGGACACCAAGTGGGGAAAGGGGGCTTGGGCTGAATTGAGAGATTGGGATTGACATACATACACTAACATGTATAAAATAGATAATTAATGAGAACCTGCTCTATAGCACAGGGAACTCCACCTCGTTGTAGAGTAGAAACTAACATAACATTGTAAAACAACTATACATCAGTTAAAAAAATATATAAAGACAACAAATAATTTTTTCAGTAAAACAATTTCTAACTATTAAAGCAGAAACACATCAATGTAATCATTGTTCCATCTAGAAATAAAAAGATATTTTATTGGGTAGTGAATTAGAAACGTTAGCCAAGTCTTCCACTAGTATATCTCTTTAAAGAAATCTTTTCATCCTTAGAATAATGTAAGCGTCAAGTAACTTTTTCTCAGCCTTCATTATCATTGATAAACATCTCTATGAAGAAACCCTGTGGAGAGGGGGATGGGGAGAATGTACAGAGAAGAGGAGGTAAAGAGCTAAAGAACCTGTTTTCAGCTGAAAACCAACATGCTTGATGAAATGGAACCCAAACTGATAGGAGTGTATTGTCACCCACACAATTTCTTATCCAATCACATGAAAGATGAAGCTGGGAACCACACTTCATGAAAGATAAATACCTCTGAACTATTTGATTTGTTGAGCTCAGTGGAGAAAATTTTCCACATGCTTGCATGGTTTTCATTGTTTTTTTCCCCTCTGGTTATGTAGAATGCTGTCTTCCCTTATCCAAGCTGCTGATTGCTTATTAAAGGCATAAGGTGGAACAGATCTCTCCATGTGAGACACACCAACCTAACCCTCAGAGGGTTCTCATCAGTACTGGGAGAAAGATGCTCCACGACAATGCATTGCCCTGACATTTGGTTGAAAGACATTCGTGGTTCTGTACAACACCCAAGGGTACTATTGTGCTGCACAGAGTTGAGGCTGAGTGATTTTCTTCAGACAAAGAGAGAAGAGGGGATTTCAGGCAAAGTTTAGGCTTTGGTACAAACTAATTAAAAAGTAACCATAAGGAAGAGAGGGTGAAATCCTAATCATTATAACTATACTGGAATTCACTCTTTTTAATTGTGTCCCAATGTGGCTGTTTTTCTAGAACAAATCATTTTTCATAGTTTAAATATCATGAAATTTTATCAAATACTCATGTGCATTTTTATGGGTGAAGAAAGTCATTTTAATAGTATATTTTAATGATGGAATTAAATAATGGCTCTGACTCCAAAATTCAATAGCGTTAGGTTATCATAAGAAAGATGATAAAATATTCATTTCTTTGTAATTAGTCTGAGTTAGAGGTAAAATGAGAAAAAGAACTGTAACCGTTTTCTGGTTTAAGAAGGATGCTTTCTACCAAAGTGGAAGAGTAAATGCACTGTGTTTAATAAAGAACACAAGGTCATAAAACATAGCTACTTCCCTAATCTGCTGTCCAAGTGTCAATTTGTCTGCAAGCAAATATCACCAGTTAGGGCCCACACTGTTTCATCACATATTTTATTACTATCCCATGTTTATTTTAGTTTTCACATAGCCTGCAGTTCAAAAGCAGAAATTCTTTGAAACCTAACCTATCCTCCCACCCCCTGCCATAATTATGGGGAATTTGAGATTATGGCTTAGTTGTTGACTTTTTATCCACTATAAAGTTAAAGTTCTTTGTGTTTTCTGTGTCATAAACCCCTTTGAGAATTTGAAAAAAGACATAGATGTCTTCTCTAGAAAGAAACCTCCACACATTTGCAGACTGACACTAAATTTGCATATACTATCCAGGGGTTCATGGGCTCCTCAGCATGTATCTTTGGACTCCAGAATGAGAGCAACCGATTCAAAAAGAAGATAGTTATTTCCAACTTGGAGTGGATTCGGGGAGTTGAGTGGAAATTCAAGATGAGGGAGAAATAAAAAGACTTCTTAGTTTTTCTGGATTTAAATATTTATAGATTGGTTTTAAAATGAAGTTCTAGGATCCTAAACATACCCATACCCAAATATAATTTTAAAGTGATGATTTCTTGGTACCACGTCTCTAAAAGGCAAATTGGTGATATGTATCAACAGCCTTAACAATGTTCAGAGATTTTGGTGCAGCGATTCCAATTTCAGAAATCTATCCTGAGGAAATATTCAGAGATGGAGACAAAGGTCTATGTCCAAGGAAGTTTATTACAGTATTATTTATGAAAACAAGAATTTGGAAACAACTTAGATGTTTAGGGGAAAAAAGTGATGGGCAATTAAATTAATTGCACCTATGCAATAAATTATTTGCAGCTATCAAAATTTATGTTTTACAAACAAACAAACTCATAGAAAAATAGGTCTGATTTGTGGTTACCAGAGGCAGGGGATGGAAGGGTGGGGGGTTGGGGTAATTGGATGAAGGCAAAAAAAATTGAGAAAGAAAAGAAGCTATGTAAAAAATGAAACTTTGCAATCTCTGTTTATAGACATACTATTATTTTTGAAAAATAAAACTATTGAAAACAAACAAAAATTTATGTTTTAATAAGAACATTTAATGGCATGGGCAACTACTTAATATCTAAAGTCTGGTTAAAATGGATAAAACTTATTTACATTATCTAGAGTATAGAATTAAAAATTGATGGGAGTGGGTTTTAAAAACTGTACAAGGACCTAATGAAACTTAAAAGCTTTTGCACAGCAAAGGAATCCATAAACAAGATGAAAAGACAACCTTCAGAATGGGAGAAAATTTTTGCAAATGAAGCAACTGACAAAGGATTACTCTCCAAAATTTACAAGCAGCTCATGTAGCTGAATAACAAAATAACAAACAACCCAATCCAAAAATGGGCAGAAGACCTAAATAGATATTTTTTTCAAAGAAGATATACAGATTGCCAACAAACACATGAAAGATTGCTCAACATCACTAATAATCAGAGAAATTCAAATCAAAACTACAATGAGGTATCACCTCACACTGGTCAGAATGGCCATCATCAAAAAGTCTACAAACAATAAATGCTGGAGAGGGTGTGGAGAAAAGGAACACTCTTGCACTGTTGGTGGGAATGTGAATTGATACAGCCACTATGGAGAACAGTATGAAGGTTCCTTAAAAAACTAAAAATAGAACTACCATACGACACAGCAATCCTACTACTGGACATATACCCTGAGAAAACCATAATTCAAAAAGAGTCATGTACCAAAATGTTCATTGCAGCTCTATTTACAATAGCCAGGACACGGAAGCAACCTAAGTGTCCATCGACAGATGAATGGATAAAGAAGATGTGGCACATATATACAATGGAATATTACTCAGCCATAAAAAGAAATGAAACTGAGTTATTTGTAGTGAGGTGGATAGGCTTAGAATCTGTCCTACAGAGTGAAGTAAGTCAGAAAGAGAAAAATACTGTATACTAACACATATATATGGAATCTAAAAAAAAAAAAGTGGTTCTGAAGAACCTAGGGGTAGGACAGGAATAAAGATGTAGATGTAGAGAATGGACTTGAGGACATGGGGAGGGAAGTGTAAGCTGGGACGAAGTGAGAGCGTGGCATGGACATATATACACTACCAAATGTAAAATAGGTAGCTAGTGGGAAGCAGCCACATAGAACAGGGAGATCAGCTTGGTGAATTGTGACCACCTAGAGGGGTGGGATAGGGAGGGTGGGAGGGAGACACAAGAAGGAGGAGATATGGAGATATATGTATATGTATAGCTGATTCACTTTGTTATAAAGCAGAAACACACAACTGTAAAGCAGTTATACTCCAATAAAGATGTTAAAAAAAAAGCTATACATGTGTAAATGGTGGGATTGCACATTATTTAAAATTTTTTCGTCTCTATATTTCCATATTTTTCAAGTGGTTTTACAATGAATTGTTTTATTTCATTAATTGAATAAACCAATATTCATTGTATGCCTATTATGTGCTAGATACTATGCTATGCATATATCTAAGTAATGTTAGCACTGTTAGGAGAAAATAAAACAAATGAAACCTGTATGTTTCATCTAAAACACCCATAAAACACCTGAAATTTCTCTTGTACTGATTCCTGTGTATGTTTTACCTACCCATTATGATGTAACTTCTTGTAGGGTAGAGGATTGCATTTAACCCACATTTATTGGGTATTTTTTTGTATTGGGCACTGTTCTAGGCACTGAACTTGTTCAGCACTTTTTAAAGTTCTCAGCACTACTCAAAGTCCTGTAGAGCACTTTGTAAATTCCTGTTGAATTATATTCTAATGGCAAAGAGAAATACATTTGGACTTTGATATCAACTGAATAAGATCAATCCTAGCTCTTGCTCTTAATAATTTTGAGATAGTGATATCTTACCTCAGTAAGAGTGTTTCTTCTTTTTAAAAATGGAGCTAGTATTACCTACCTCAAAGTGCTGCTGGGGAAATTAAATGAAATAATGCACATAAAATATCCATCATAGTATCAAGCAAGTAGCTGACCTTAATAAGGGTTTCTTTCCCATTCCTTAGCTACAGGTTGAACCATGTGTACCTAGTGCTAGTCAACCATTTTTAATCTACAAAAATGGCAGTTTCATATAGTTCAACCTAATAATAACTGATAGATATGTTATATAGTAGGGCCCTTGATGAATTATATAGAGAAGGTATAACTACAGATTGGAACAGAGAGGAAGAGCTTGATATAACTACGATGAAATAATTCAATGAAATTCTGAGAACTCAAGATGTTGCCTAATTTTAATCTGGGGATATCATTCATACCAGCTATGTTTTAAAAACAAAAAGAGCAGTGATCCAGGAAACCATATGCACTACTGAGGGGTGGGGAATGTCTTCTTAACTAAGACTGGAAACCTGTAAGAAAAGTCAGACCTATTTGACCACATAAAACTTTTAAAAATCATATTAAAATACTATGAATAATATTAATTGATTGATTGATTGATTGTGTTTCATCCCTAGAATGTGAGGTTCTAGAGGGAAGGGATTTTTGTCTAATTTGTTCACTGTTAAATCCTCAGTAAATATAATAATGAATGTCGGGCACATAGTAGGTATCATTACCAACAAAATACTATAAGCAAAGTCAACAAGTAAATAATAGATGTGGAACAAATATTTACAATGAGAGAACAAAGGATTAATATTTCAAATGCAAAAGAATCCTGAAAAATTAACAAGATGGGGACATGAAACATAGGAAAATAGGAGTTCCAATATCCAAGGAGTATATGAAAATATTCTCAAACTAATACATAGCATTAATACTTCAGACTTTCAAAAATTAAAAAGACTGACAACTTGTATTGTTGATAGGAATGTGGGGGCAAGTGTACTACCATACAGGGCTGGTGAGAAGATGAATTGCCTCAGCTACTGTTGGGATGCAATCTGATGAATTCTGTTAAAATTTAAAATGCATATACATTTTGATCCACAAAAGTTTCTTCTGGGCATCTGTTCCATAGCAATGAAAGCAAAAATACCATTATAACTTACATACAGAGATGTTTATTGCAGCATTATTTTAGAGGCATAAAAGAAAAAAGTAGAAACAAAGAAATTGCCTGCCCATCAATAATGGAATATTTGAATAAATTATGACATATTACAATATAAAATTCTATGCAGCCATTAGAAAGAAAGTCATTGTTGAGAAAATACAAGATTCAAAAATACAGATTCCAATTTTTGCAAAATAATGACAAACCTCTCTATGCGTATGTGTATTTCTATATAGTATGAATATGTATGTAGTTATTTACTTATGAATACATGAGCATAAAGGGTAATATGAAAGCATATACAGTAGGTTGTTAACATGGGTAACTTCATGTCTATGAGGAGATAATGTGGATTGAGAGAGGGGTACATGGGAAAGGAAAAGCTAAAGCAAAATAAAAACTGCATTAAAAAAACAGGATGTATGATATGATCACACATCTTGAGTTTATGTAAAATTATATGTGACTGTTTACATGTACAAGTAATTTAAAAGAAAAAAGTAACAGAGCAATGGGAAGTTAGTTTCACTGAGCCTCTGGCCGTTTCAGCGCAGCCTACATGTCTTGGTACGGCCATAAAGAGCACTGTAATTCGACATTGACATGGAAAATAACACAAGGCAGCACTGCCACGCCCACTGTGAGGGGTGGAGAAGGATGCAGTCATGAGATGAATCAAAATGAGTTAAGAAAACCCAAAGAACAAGCTTCTGCAGACCATAGAAAAAGTCAACTAGCAGAAAAAAACCAAAGTAGAAGATAATAAAGACCTCCTCTCTGAAGCACATTTGTTAGAGGCTGATGCTAGACTCTAGTTAAACTCCATGACAGAGAAGAGGCCTGAAGAGAAGACCTGAAGCCCTGAAGAGGCCTGAAGAGAAGCCCTGAAGCCCTGAAGCCCTGAAGAGAAGAGGAAGACTTGAACTCTTGTCTCCCACTGGCTGATTCCTAAGGTATATTCAAGCTTGAAAAGTCCATGATTGCAGAATTGCAATGGGAATGCTCTAACATTTAGGATACATACATAGAATTTTGGAGCTGGATGGGCTTTGGAGGATTGTCTAGTAGTAGGTCCAAAAGGTTCTTTAATTTAAATTTTTTTATTGTTGTGAAATATATCTAACATAAAATTTACCATTTTAACCATTTTTAAGCATACATTTGAGTGGCGTTAAGTACATTCACGGTGTTGTGTCAAATGTCTCATTTCAGTGGGCCAACTGGGGGACACTGGGTGAGGGTATACAAGACCTTTCTGTGTTTTCTTTGCAACTTCCCATAAATTTATAATTACTTCAAGTTTTTAAATTTTTTTTTTAATGGAGTGCTTGTGTGTGCTTCAGGAGTTTCCCTGCTGGCGCAGAGAGGCAGCATGAGGAAGATTCCAGGCGTAACCTCTACTGCCCAGCTTCACTCGGAGCGACTTCGCTTCATCTCCTTCACATGCTGTGGTGCTACAGGAGATTTCTGAAGTTTCATGTTAAGAAACAGGTCCATTATAAAAAATAGTTTTGAAAACTGCTGACTCTATTATTTTACTGGTAAAGAAAGATTAGTTTTCCAATGTTGCTAAGCTAATAAATGACAGCTAGGATGCAATTTCAGGTCTGCTGACTCCTGGTCTGGTCCTCCCTACGCTATACAATTGCCTCCATTGAAAAATGAAGATTTTTTCCCTTCCCAGCTCTGCCACCATTTATCACAAGCTAAAGTGAACATCTTCAGATAGCAACACAGGTAATGTGTGTATTATAGACATGGAAGAAACTGTAGTTGAGAACAAATCTAGAGGCTCAGAAACCTAGGATATCAGATACCAGTATCTCCAAGTTTGTAACCTCAATCAAGTATGCCTTAGTCCTGAAAGTATATGCAGTGAAAGATAATATACCTGACCCGGGTCTCAGAGGAATTTAAGAGAAAAATAAATGAATGCCTGTTTTTCAATTCAATTAGCAAATATTTAATAAGTGTCCACTAAGTGCCAGGGACCATGACAGACACTTGGGATGCAATGGTAAGAAAACAAGACACGGCCTTTTCTCTCATGAGTTCACTGCCCGCGAGGATGGAATACACAGTTATTAATCCAGTAATCAAACTAATGAATAGATATTTCCACTGAGTTAGAGGAGAAAAAGGGATGAAACCTAGTACAATTAACATGTTATAAACAGAAAATGACCTAAAAACGGTCAGAGCAAGCTTCCCTGAAGTGGTTTGGACTGAATCCACAAGATAAGTGAGCGTTAACAGGATGTGTTTGTGAAAAGCTACTTGTAAATAAAATTATAACTTAATTATTTATTAGGGAGGCTTTACTTTTTTTTTAACATCTTCATTGGAGTATAATTTCTTTACAATGGTGTGTTAGTTTCTGCTGTATAACAAAGTGAATCAGCTATATATATACATATATCTCCATATCTCCTCCCTCTTGCATCTCCCTCCCACACCCCCTATCCCAGGGAGGCTTTATTGAAAAGATAACTTTTGTAGAGAAGACAGTATTGTTTGGGTTGAGCAAATATACTACCTTCCTACTGTCATGCTCCCTATCACTCAACCAATCAAATTCAGCATTCTTTTCTGATAAATACTGATACACCATCATGATAGAGGTTTTAGACAGCTCTTGCCAAGCAATCATATTTGTCACTCAAAATGAAATGTATTTTCCATCTTAGGTATAGTGAAAAAATATCTCTGGCCTCAAATTTGGAAGTTCTGATTTGTAGCTGCATGGCTTCAACTAATGATATAAGGGGACCGGCCAACATACAGGCCATTCACCTCAGTCCCTGTGGGGGTTACTTTTATGTGTCAAATTATTTGGGCTAAGGGATGCCCAGATAGCTGGTAAAATGTTATGTGTCTGTGTCTGTGAGGGTGCCTCTAGAAGAGATTAGTATTTGAATCAGTAGATTGAGCAAAGAGGATAACCTTCACCAAGGTGGATCGGCATTCCACCTAAAGCCTGAGTAAAACAAAAAGATGGAGGAAGGGTGAACTTGCTCTGTCTGCTTGAGCTGAGACATACATCTTCTCTTGCCCTCAAACATCAGCGCTTCTGGCTCTTGCACTAAGACTGGGACTTAGACCATCAGCCCCCAATTCTCAGGTGTTTGGACTTGAATTCAATTACATCACCAGCTTTCCCAGTTCTCCAGCTTGCAGACTGCAGCTTGTGGGACTTCATGGTCTCTAAAACCATGTGAACCAATTTCTATAATGAATACACATATCTTATTGGTTCTATTTCTTTGAAGAACCCTGACGAATACAGTCCCCAAAGAAACAACAAATACTGCTACCCAATCTTATAAACTGCATGAGGGAGTCTATGGGGTGAGCCCTCTTTGAATTCTACCCTCAATTTATGGGTGGGAGGGTTAGCCCAGAAAATGTGTCCTTGGGCAGTACCATTTGTGAATTTGCCTGGGGAATTACAAAAGTATTTTGCTGAGACTTGCAAAACTAAAACTAAGAAGACTGCAAGTATCAAAGGCATTAAATTTCAAGACAGAAGGTCTGATATTAAAACTTTACAGAGATATTGTTGGCACATAACTTAAAATTTGTGGGTACTCCCTCCTCTTCAGATCACAGCGCCGTGGCAACGTTCTCGGAACAGTAAAGAACCAATTATACCTCAAACTTTGGCTGATTTGGAATATGGCTGCTTTCAAGAACTTCTGTTTATTTTGGGCTTGAAAATGAATATTAACATCATTTTTATAGTTTTTCTCCTAACCTCTACTATCTGTAAGAATGTGTGCTTGCAAACTGCAGTTTTGCCAATCATAATACTCCAGCAGCTGGCAGAGGAATACTGGATTTCAAAAAATTTTTTCTTTTTAAAATTTTTATCTCAACATATGGTAATATCTTTAACACTGGCTGTTTACAATTGAATAATATGTTTTTCATATCCCACATTCTCTTTAGAGCCGCCCTGGTACCCTTTCACCTTAATACCTTTGTTACCATCAGCACAGCCCTAGTAAGATGGTCCATGGGCTTCAGTGTGAACTTGTCCTCAGTCTGTCTAGTTGAAGAGACAGACACTTGATTCAGGATGAAATTTTTGTGCTTTTCACTTCTATAATCTTATGATGGATAATTGTCATTATGCTAATAATAATAATTGTCATTAGCATTTGATTACATACCTTACCCAGCTACACATTCATCAACTGCAGTCTTTCATATCGGTGCCAAATTGTATGAGTACAGAGGGGATTTCAATTTAATAGGTGTAAAGGATGCTAATAGTAAGTTCACTAAGTGTGTTGGCAAATGAGTCAAAATGACACAAGTAACTCTGGATGTTGGCACAATTTCATTTACTCCAAAGAAACATGAAGATTGTATATTCTGTTTATCTATTGTTGTTTTTACCTTCCTCTCCTCCCTTAAGCTCTCAGTTTGAGAGGTGTAGAGGGGTGGAAAGGCAAAAGTTAGATAGTGGTGCTCATCAGCGTTTAGGATGTGAATATAGTATTGCTTTGGGTGCATATATCAAGAGTGTCAATGCACAGAGGCAGAGCAGAGCTACTCCTGTGGCCTACACACTTAGGAAGCTGCATTTGCATATCTGAGTGTGTGTGTGTATGAATGTGGTGTGTGTGTGTGGTGGGTATGTGTGTGTGGTGAGTATGTGTGAGTGTGTGTGTGGTGAGTATGTGTGAGTGTGTGTGTGGTATGTGTGAGTGTGTGTGTGTGGTATGTGTGAGTGTGTGTGGTGGATATGTGTATGTGTGTGTGGTGAGTATGTGTGTGGTGAGTATGTGTGAGTGTGTGTGGTGGATATTTGTATGTGTGTGTGGTGAGTATGTGTGAGTGTGGTGATTATGTGTGAGTGTGTGTGTGATGGGTATGTGTATGTCATGTGATGAGTATGTGTATGTGGTGAGTGAGTGTGTGTGTGTGTGTGTGGTGGCTGGTGATGCTCATCAATCTGATCACTCTTGCTTGCTGATCCACCTGTTGGTGTTTGCTGCTTTGTTGTCACTTCCCTGCAGAGTTGTCTCTTCTTTTTTGTCCATTGCTTCTCCCATCAGCTGACTACTGATCAAACCTTAGGGAAACAAAAACATGCACTCAGCTCCCTGTGGTAAAATGTTGAAATGCAAGACTCATGCAATTGAAACCCCAGACAACTCTGCACCTGTGAGAGGCAGCCCACCCAGAGTTCACACAGGTGTCTTTTTTTAACATCTTTATTGGGGTATAATTGCTTTACAATGGTGTGTTAGTTTCTGCTTTATAACAAAGTGAACCAGTTATACATATACATATGTTCCCATATCTCTTCCCTCTTGCATTTCCCTCCCTCCCACCCTCCCTATCCCACCCCTCCAGGCGGTCAAAAAGCACTGAGCTGATCTCCCTGTACTATGTGGCTGCTTCCCACTAGCTATCTACCTTACGTTTGGTAGGGTATATATGTCCATGCCTCTCTATCGCTTTGTCACAGCTCACCCTTCCCCCTCCCCATATACTCAAGTCCATTCTCTAGTAGGTTTGTGTCTTTATTCCTGTCTTACCCCTAGGTTATTCATGACATTTTTTCCCTTAAATTCCATATATATGTGTTAGCATACGGTATTTGTCTTTCTCCTTGTGACTTACTTCACTCTGTATGACAGACTCTAGGTCTATCCACCTCATTACAAATAGCTCAATTTCGTTTCTTTTTATGGCTGAGTAATATTCCATTGTATATATGTGCCACATCTTCTTTATCCATTCATCTAATGATGGGCACTTAGGTTGTTTCCATCTCCAGGCTATTGTAAATAGAGCTGCAATGAACATTTTGGTACATGACGCTTTTTGAATTATGGTTTTCTCAGGGTATATGCCCAGTAGTGGGATTGCTGGGTCATATGGTAGTTCTATTTGTAATTTTTTAAGGAACCTCCATACTGTTGTCCATAGTGGCTGAACCAATTCACATTCCCACCAGCACTGCAAGAGTATTCCCTTTTCTCCACACCCTCTCCAGCATTTATTGTTTCTAGATTTTTTGATGATGGCCATTCTGACTGGTGTGAGATGATATCTCATTGTAGTTTTGATTTACATTTCTCTAATGATTAATGATGTTGAGCATTCTTTCATGTGTTTGTTGGCAGTCTGTATACCTTCTTTGGGGAAATGTCTATTTAGGTCTTCTGCCCATTTTTGGATTGGGTTGTTTGTTTTTTTGTTATTGAGCTACATGAGCTGCTTGTAAATTTTGGAGATTAATCCTTTGTCAGTTGCTTCATTTGCAAATATTTTCTCCCATTCTGAGGGTTGTCTTTTGGTCTTATTTACGGTTTCCTTTGCTGTGCAAAAGCTCTGAAGTTTCATTAGGTCCCATTTGTTTATTTTTGTTTTTATTTCCATTTCTCTAGGAGGTGGGTCAAAAAGGATCTTGCTGTGATTTATGTCATAGAGGGTTCTGCCTACATATTCCTCTAAGAATTTGATAGTTTCTGGCCTTACATTTAGGTTTTTAATCCATTTTGAGGTTATTTTTATGTATGGTGTCAGGGAGTGATCTAATCTTATACTTTTACATGTACCTCTCCAGTTTTCCCAGCACCACTTATTGAAGAGGCTGTCCTTTCTTCACTGTACATTCCTGCCTCCTTTATCAAAGATAAGGTGACCATATGTGCGTGAGTTTATCTCTGGGCTTTATATCCTGTTCTATTGATCTATCTTTCTGTTTTTGTGCCAGTACCATACTGTCTTGATTACTGTAGCTTTGTAGTATAGTCTGAAGTCAGGAAGCCTGATTCCTCCAGCTCCGTTTTTCGTTCTCAAGATTGCTTTGGTTATTCGGGGTCTTTTGTGTTTCCATACAAATTGTGAAATTTTTTGTTCTAGTTCTGTGAAAACTGCCAGTGGTAGTTTGATAGGGATTGCATTGAATCTGTAGATTGCTTTGGGGAGTAGAGTCATTTTCACAATGTTGATTCTTCCAATCCAAGAACATGGTATATCTCTCCATCTGTTTGTATCATCTTTAATTTCTTTCATCAGTGTCTTATAATTTTCTGCATACGGGTCTTTTATCTCCTTAGGTAGGTTTATTCCTAGGTATTTTATTCTTTTTGTTGCAATGGTAAATAGGAGTGTTTTATTGATTTCACTTTCAGATTTCTCATCATTAGTGTGTAGGAATACCAGAGATTTCTGTGCATTAATTTTGTATCCTACAACTTTACCGAATTCATTGATTAGCTCTAGTAGTTTTCTGGTAGCATCTTTAGGATTCTCTATGTATAGTATCATTTCATCTGTAAACAGTGACAGCTTTACTTCTTCTTTTCTGATTTGGATTCCTTTTATTTCCTTTTCTTCTCTGATTGCTGTGGCTAAAACTTCCAAAACTCTGTAGAATAAGAGTGGTGAGAGTGGGCAGCCTTGTCTTGTTCCTGATCTTAGTGGAAATGGTTTCAGTTTTTCACCATTGAGGGTGATGCTGGCTGTGGACTTGTCATATATGGCCTTTATTATGTTGAGGAAAGTTCCCTCTATCCCTACTTTCTGCATAGAGAATCAAAAATGGGTGTTGAGTTTTGTCAAAAGCTTTCTCTGCATCTATTGAGATGACCATATGGCTTTTCTCCTTCAATTTATTAATATGGTGTATCACATTGATTGATTTGCATATATTGAAGAATCCTTGCATTCCTGGGATAAACCCCACTTGATCATGGCGTATGATCCTTTTAATGTGCTGTTGGATTCTGTTTGCTAGTATTTTGTTGAGGATTTTTGCATCTATGTTCATCAGTGATATTGGCCTGTAGTTTTCTTTTTTTGTGACATCCTTGTCTGGTTTTGGTATCAGGGTGATGGTGGCCTCGTAGAATGAGTTTGGGAGTGTTCCTCCCTCTGCTATATTTTGGAAGAGTTTGACAAGGATAGGTGTTAGCCCTTCTCTAAATGTTTGATAGAATTCACCTGTGAAGCCATCTGGTCCTGGGCTTTTGTATGTTGGAAGATTTTTAATCACAGTTTCAATTTCCGTGCTTGTGATTGGTCTGTTCATATTTTCTATTTCTTCCTGATTCAGTCTTGGCAGGTTGTGCATTTCTAAGAATTTGTCCATTTCTTCCAGGTTGTCTATTTTATTGACATCGAGTTGCTTGTAGTAATCTCTCATGATCTTTTGTATTTCTGTAGTGTCAGTTTTTACTTCTTCTTTTTCATTTCTAATTCTATTGATTTGAGTCTTCTCCCTTTTTTCTTGATGAGTCTGGTTAATGGTTTATCTATTTTTTTAATCTTCTCAAAGAACCAGCTTTTACTATTATTGATCTTTGCTATCTTTTCCTTCCTTTCTTTTTCCTTTATTTCTGATCTGATTTTTATGATTTCTTTCCTTCTGCTAACTTTGGGATTTTTTGTTCTATTTTCTCTAATTGCTTTAGGTGCAAGGTTATGTTGTTTATTTGAGATGTTTCCTGTTTCTTAAAGTGGGCTTGTATTGCTATAAACTTCCCTCTTAGAACTGCTTTTGCTGCATCCCATAGGTTTTGGGTCCTCCTGTCTCCATTGTCATTTGTTTCTAGGTATATTTTTATTTCCTCTTTATTTCTTCAGTGATCACTTCGTTATTAAGTAGTGTATTGTTTAGCCTCCATGTGTTTGTATTTCTTACAGATCTTTTCCTGTAATTGATATGTAGTCTCATATCATTGTGGTCGGAAAAGGTACTTGATACTATTTCAATTTTCTTAAATTTTCCAAGACTTGATTTGTGACCCAAGATATGATCTATCCTGGAGAATGTTCCATGAGCACTTGAGAAAAATGTGTATTCTTTTGTTTTTGGATGGTGTGTCCTATAAATATCAATTAAGTCAATCTTGTTTAATGTATCATTTAAAGCTTGTATTTCCTTATGTATTTTCATTTTGGATGATCTGTCCATTGGTGAAAGTGGGGTGTTAAAGTCCCCTACTATGCTTGTGTTACTGTCGATTTCCCCTTTTATGGCTGTTAGTATTTGCCTTATGTATTGAGGTGCTCCTATGTTGGGTGCATAAATATTTACAATTGTTATATCTTCTTCTTGGATCGATCCCTTGATCATTATGTAGTGTCCTTCTTTGTCTCTTGTAATAGTCTTTATTTTAAAGTCTATTTTGTCTGATATGAGAATTGCTACTCCAGCCTTCATTTGGTTTCCATTTGCATGGAATATCTTTTTCCATCCCCGTACCTTCAGTCTGTATGTGTCTCTAGATATGAAGTGGATCTCTTGTAGACAGCATACATATGGGTCTTGTTTTTGTATCTATTCAGCCTATCTGTGTCTTTTGGTGGGAGCATTTAGTCCATTTACAATCAAGGTAATTATTGATATGCATGTTCCCATTCCCATTTTCTAAATTGTTTTGTGTTTGTTATTGTAGGTCTTTTCCTTCTCTTGTGTTTCTTGCCTTGAGAAGTTACTTTAGCATTTGTTGTAAAGCTGGTTTGGTGGTGCTGAACCCTTTCAGCTTTTGCTTGTCTGTCAAGTTTTTAATTTCTCCATCAAACCTGAATGAGATCCTTGCTGGGTAGAGTAATCTTGTTTGCAGGTTTTTCTCCTTCATCACTTTAAATATGTCCTACCACTCCCTTCTGGCTTGCAGAGTTTCTGCTGAAAGATCAGCTTTTAACCTTATGGGATTCCCTTGTGTGTTATTTGTTGTTTTTCCCTTGCTGCTTTTAATATGCTTTCTTTGTATTTAATTTTTGACAGTTTGATTAATATGTGTCTTGGCATATTTCTCCTTGTATTTATCCTGTATGGGACTCTCTGTGCTTCCTGGACTTGATTAACTATTTCCTTTCCCATATTAGGGAAGTTTTCAACTATAATCTCTTCAAATATTTTCTTAGTCCCTGTCTTTTTCTCTTCTTCTTCTGGAACCCCTATAATTCGAACGCTGGTGCGTTTAATGTTGTACCAGAGGTCTCTGAGCCTGTCCTCAGTTCTTTTCATTCTTTTTTTATTTATTCTGCTCTGCAATAGTTATTTCCACTATTTTATCTTCCAGGTCACTTATCCGGTCTTTTGTCTCAGTTATTCTGCTATTGATCCCATCCAGAGTATTTTTCATTTCATTTATTGTGTTGTTCATCGTTGTTTGTTTCTTTCTCTAGGTCCTTGTTAAATGTTTCTTGCACTTTGTTTATTCTATTTCCAATATTTTGGATCATCTTTACTATCATTATTCTGAATTCTTTTTCAGGTAGACTGCCTATTTCCTCTTCAGTTGTTAGGTCTGGTGGGTTTTTATCTTGCTCCTTCATCTGCGGTGTGTTTTTCTGTCTTCTCATTTTGCTTATCTTACTGTGTTTGGGGTCTCCTTTTTGCAGGCTGCAGGTTCGTAGTTCCTGTTGTTTTTGGTGTCTGTCCCCAGTGGCTAAGGTTGGTTCAGTGGGTTGTGTAGGCTTCCTGGTGGCGGGGACTAGTGCCTGTGTTCTGGTGAATGAGGCTGGATCTTTTCTCTCTGGTGGGCAGTTCCACGTCTGGTGGTGTGTTTTGGTGTGTCTGTGGCCTTATTATGATTTTAGGCAGCCTCTCTGGTAATGGGTCGGGTTGGGTTCCTGTCTTGCTTGTTGTTTGGCATAGGGTGTCCAGCACTGTAGCTTGCTGGTCGTTGAGTGAATTTGGGTGCTGGCATTGAGATGGAGATCTCTGGAAGATTTTCACTCTTTGATATTATGTGGAGCTTGGAAGTCTCTTGCTGACCAGTGTCCTGAAGTTGGCTCTACCACCTCAGAGGCACAGCACTGACTCCTGGCTGCAGCACCAAGAGCCTTTCATCCAAATGGCTCAGAATAAAAGGGAGAAAAAGTAGAGAGAAAGAATTAATAGAAGTAGGAAGAAAGAAAGGAAGGAAGGAAGGAAGAAAGAAAGAAGAAAAGATGGGAAAAGATGGAAAGAAGGAAAGAAAGAAAGAAAGGAAGGAGGGATGGTGGGAGGAAGGAAGGAAGGATGGAAGGAAGGAAAAAAGAAAGAAAGAAAGATAAAGTAAAATAAAATAGAGTAATATAGTAAAGTTATTAAATTAAAAAATAATTATTAAGAAAAATATTAAAAGAAAAAAACCGGACGGATAGGACCTTAGGACAAATGGTGGAAGCAAAGCTATATAAACAAAATCTCATACAGAAGCATACACATACACACTCACAAAAATAGGAAAAGGGGAAAAAATCATAAATCTCGTTCTCAAAGTCCACCTCCTCAATTTGGGATGATTTGTTGTCTAAAGGAGGGAAGGAAGGAAAGAAAGAAAGAAAGAAGATAAAGTAAAATAAAATAGAGTTATTAAAGTTAAAATTAATTATTAATAAAGAAAAAAATTAAAACAACAACAACAATAACGGATGGATAGAACCCTAGGACAAATGGTGGAAGCAAAGCTATACAGACAAAATCTCACACAGGAGCATACACATACACACTCACAAAAAGAGGAAAAGGGGGAAAAATCATAAATCTTGCTCTCAAAGTCCACCTCCTCAATTTGGGATGATTCGTTGTCTATTCATGTATTCCACAGATGTAGGGCACATCAAGTTGTTTGTGGTACTTTAATCCACTGCTTCTGAGGCTGCTGGGAGAGATTTCCCTTTCTCTTCTTTGTTCTCACAACTCCCAGGGGCTCAGCTTTGGATTTGGCCCCACCTCTGCACCTAGGTCGCCGCAGGGCATCTATTTTTCGCTCAGACAGGACAGGGTTAAAGGAGCCGCTGATTCGGGGGCTCTGGCTCACTCAGGCCGGGGGGGGGGGGGAGGGAGGGGCACGGAGTGCAGGGTGAGCCTGCGGCAGCAGAGGCCAGCGTGACGTTGCACCAGCCTGAGGCTCGCCATGCATTCACCCGGGGAAGTTGTCCCTGGATCCCGGGAACCCAGCAGTGGCGGGCTGCACAGGCTCCCCGGAAAGGAAGTGTGGATAGTGACCTGTGCTCGTACACAGGCTTCTTGGTGGCGGCAGCAGCAGCCTTAGCGTCTCATGCCCGTCTCTGAGGTCCGCGCTTTTAGCCGTGGCTCATGCCTGTCTCTGGAGCTCCTTTAAGCAGCGCTCTTAATCCCCTCACCTCGCGCACCAGATAACAAAGAGGGAAGAAAAAGTCTCTTGCCTCTTCGGCAGCTCCAGACCTTTTCCCGGACTCCCTTCCGGCTAGCCGTGGTGCACTAACCCCTTCAGGCTATGTTCACACCGCCAACCCCAGTCCTCTCCCTGCGCTCCGACCAAAGCCCGAGCCTCAGCTTACAGCCCCACCTGCCCCGGCGGGTGAGCAGACAAGTCTCTTGGGCTGGTGAGTGCCAGTCGGCACCGATCCTCTGTGTGGGAATCTCCCCGCTTTGCCCTCTGCACTCCTGTTGCTGTGCTGTCCTCCGCGGCTTCGAAGCTCCCCCCCCTCCGCCACCCGCAGTCTCCTCCCGCGAAGGGGCTTCCTAGTGTGTGGAAACCTTTCCTCCTTCACAGCTCCCTCCCACTGGTGCAGGTCCCGTCCCCATTCTTTTGTCTCTGTTTTTTTTATTTTTTCTTTTGCCCTACCCAGGTACGTGGGGGAGTTTCTTGCCTTTTGGGAGGTCTGAGGTCTTCTGCCAGCGTTCAGTAGGTGTTCTGTAGCAGTTGTTCCATGAGTAGATGTATTTCTTGTGTATCTGTGGGGAGGAAGGTGATCTCCGCGTCTTACTCTTCCGCCATCTTACCCTCGTCCCCCACAGGTGTCTTTTTATAAACTCTTCCACTTCCCTTCCATTTCAAGTTTGGAAGGTACAAAGGTCCTTGGGAAGGAGCAGCCACCGGTGATAGCACCCCAGCTCTACAGGAAGCTGTTCTGCCCCCTGTTGGGAGTACCTTGTATCTCTGTGAGAGCTTCTTTGGGTGATTGGTAGGATTTGCATTTTTGAAAATCAGTGGTTTTAGAAAGCACAACTTTAACCAAGACACAAAATAGTTTTAGTTTTTGAGTAATTTAGATAATATGTTACTATGATATTTTGTTAACATCTTGCTTCCAGGGCTATTTATAAAGCCAGCTGTGTGACTTGGGGATGCCCACTTCCCTCTCTGGACATCAGACTCTACTATAAAATGAAGGACTCTAACCACATCAATGATTTTCACTCAAGGGCCACCTTGGAGGTCAAAGAAAGGTTCCAGTACTCCACCATCCACCTGAACAGCTCAGCTTCTGCTTGGTTTATGTTTTGAGATTCCTCATAAGATTTAAATTGAGAGAGACAGAAGAAGAAGAAGGAGGAGGAGGAGGAGGAGGGGGAGGGGTAGGAGGAGGAGGAGGAGGAGGGGGAGGAGGGGGAGGAGGGGGGAGGGGGGAGGAGGGGGAGGAGGGGGAGGAGGGGGGGAGGGGGAGGGGGAGGAGGGGGAGGAGGAGGAGGAGGAGGAGGAGAAGAAGAAGAAGAAGAAGAAGAGGAAGAAGAAGAAGAAGGAGAAAAAGAAGAAGGAGAAGGAGAAGGAGAAGGAGGAGGAGGAGGAGGACGGAAGAGAAGAAAGAAGAAGGAAAAGGAGAAAAAAGAAGAGGAGGAGGAGGAAGAGGAAGAGGAAGAAGAAGAAAAAGCATTCTGTGGCTTAAGGTTGTTTGAGAAAACAACTGAACTACATAATTGTAAATATTTTTCCAGCTCAAAGAATCTAGTTTCATCCATGAGATATAAGGGGACTTGCAGTAGTTGATTACTCACGTATTTTAACAGAGTTATGACAAAAGGGGAGATGTAGCTTCTAAAGGGTGTCTGTCTTATAACTTGATAGAAACTTGTAGGAGGTGTGAGGGATGTTGTCACTCAGTTACTAATATCCTGTCTTCCAGGGTCTACTCTATATCCTTTGACCTTATGATTCTTTTCTTCTCTGTTGTTTTCCTGACCTTCACCCAAAGATTTCAAAGGAAATTGAAGGAACTCCAGCCACATGGGGTCCCACATGAGCAAGTGGAGACACAAGGATGAAGACTAAAACAGTATTGTCCCGCAGCCTGGTAGCCAGCTTCCAAGAGGTGGGTTACCTGAGAATCACTTGAAAGGGTGGAATCCCTCGAAGATCCTTCCTCTGAGCCTCTCTCCCAAAGTCTCCTTGCAGTCTGCCAAGGCCCCTCTGAATCCCCTCACCCCGCTCTGTGGCACATGCTGAACATGACACTCCAGCCCTTAGCCCTAGTCACTGAATATATCCTAAATTTTTCATAGATATCTAGATCTATCCTTGTGATTAAAAATAAGAAAATTATAAAAAGGAATATAGTGTTAGGAAAGATAGTGAACTTGCAATTAACTTCAAAATAGCTATCATTTTATTGCATATAATTTTTTTTCAGCTCTTAAAAATGTCAGAAATTGGGTGGGGTAATAAAACAAAATGGACAAAATACTGATAATTATTGAAGGTAGGTGGTATATATATGGGAGTTCACTGTACTATTTTCTCTACTTTTGTGTATGTTTGAAGTTTTCTATAATATAAAGTTTTTTGAAAGTGTTATGGAACCTGCTGGAAGGAGCATTGGGCCAGGAGTGAGGGCACCTGCTTTTGTCAATACATTTAGATCCTACTGGCAGGGGAGCTGCTGGGCTTGTCAGAGGAGCTGGATGAAAACAGGGTGTGATGGTTCATTGGAATCTCCTTATTGTAGAGGGCTTCAGGAACCAGGAGGTAACCTTCCATGGATGGAGGCACCCAAGGAGAGCCCTGTAAGGGCTGAGTAGACACAAGTGTGACCCTCTGAGACCAGGTTGCCAGGGTTGGGGAGTAAAAAGAGGAGTAGGAGAAGGGGCCAGACTCTTTTTGATGTTTCTTCTCCTTGTGGCCACTTTCTCCCTTCCTCCTCCCTAGAACTTTCTGACAGGTGAACTTTGAATCTCTTCCCAGTCCTGGGGCTCAGATTCTATGCCCAGCTTCTGGCCTGACTGTCCTCACTTTCTTGACACCCACTTCCCCTTCCTCATCTCTGATTCCTGGGTTCTCCTTCTGCGGATCTGGGCAGGCAGGTCTGGGCGCAAACCAGACAGATGCAAGGCTGCTGAATGCTGCTTGGTTATACACAGGATAAATACTTTGATACTTCACAGAAAAGCGTTGTTGCTTCATAAAATTTAAATAAGAGGAAGCTTGGGACTTCCCTGGCAGTCCAGTGGTTAAGACTTCGCCTTCCCCTTCGCCCACAAGGGGTGTGGGTTTGATCCCTGGTTGGGGAGCTAAGATCCCACAAGCTTCATGGTCAAAAAACCAAAACATAAAGCAGAAGAAATATTGTAACAAAATTCAATAAAGACTTTAAAAATGATCCACATCAAAAAAATCTTTTAAAAAATTTGGAAAAAATTTTTTAAAAAGTAATAAATAAATAAGAAGAAGCTAAGTCTATAAACGAATAAGAAAAAAAATCCCTCAACTGGTTAGCATACTGATTTATAGGAATCTCTCCATTCTATTAATCAAAAATATTGTATTTAAAAATGCATGTCACCACACCGTGAAATCAGTTAGTAAGTCCAACCAGCAATTTTGCAGTATAATAAAATAGGATCAAATAGAAAATATCAGGTTCATCACATGTAGTTAAGAAAAAGTGTTGTTGCATGAAAAGTTTGATTCACTTAAATGTATACAAAGGTATGAGTATTTAGACAGGGATGCAAAGTATTTCTTACTGTGGGTGTGGGCAAAATGCCTGAAAATTACTGAATTCTAACAATTGCTCCTGGAAGTCAACTTGGGACCATGTACGGGCTTCCATTGGTCCTGGGAAGGTATCTGAAATGTCCAGGTAAATGTTTCCTCCTGATAGAACTCACTGCAGCCTGGGGGCCAAGGTAAGTCTTTGGGCTCATGAATGAAGTCCTCTGTCTCCTGAGGTAAAATACTCACCTATGACTTTGGGTGTATCTACAAGTCATTTTGGAACTGGACAGAGGCCTCTCCCTCATAGGTAAATGGAGTAATCAGAGAAATAGCCAACTTCCTTTGAAGATGGATGGACCCAACTGTACAATCTTCCACTCCTGTGAAGGCAGCTGTGGCTGTGACTGGCTTCTCCTGGTCTCAGGAGGGTCCTCTGCTATCCATCTGTCTCTAACCTGGACCATGTTACAGCTTCACTGAAAGATAATGGCCTCAAGAAGTTGCCTCTCACATAGTCTGATGGCTGGTGAGGTTAAATTTGGTGAAAAAAAAACCCCAAACATCCAGAAATATCTGTCATGTTTTCACCATGAGAGATGTTCCACCAGTTCATGGCTAGTTTGTACTGTCTCTTCAACCACCAGTCCTACACTTTCTTTTGCCCATTCATCCTTCTCTGCTTTATAGCCAGCTGTAAATATATACTTCCTGCGAATCATACATATAACTTCTGAACTTGGATATATATACATATCTCCCTAGGCCCACAGATGACCCATCCCAGGTCCAACACAGTCCACTGCCAAGACCCTAATGACATTCAGGCTCTAAAGATGACTTCTCATTGCCACTCCAGGAAGACTGCAGAATTCTCCACTAGCTCTATACAGCGAATATTTAGAACATTTTATATGCTCCAAAATCTAACATAAGTTTTAATTTGACTATCAGGCTTATTGATTTTCAGAACTTTACTGTTCAAGCTGCTCTGGTATTAAACCTTTTGGAGCTAAACCATTGGAAGATATGTATTAAGAATAGATTGATATTTGCCATAAACGAAAGTCCACTTTTAAGCCATAGATTTCTGCAATTTTGGCATGCAAGTTAAAGATTCCTGCCTACTTTAGTTTTTGTTAATGTGTCTCAATAGATGAAATGGCCAGTGAAATGGAAGCCAGCAAACTCAGACTTACATGAGGCCAAACCACCCACCAAGCCAGGCTACCCCCATGAGTGTTGTGGTTAATTGCCGTTGGTGCTAAGACCTGGCTTGTAGTCTTTTTCAGACAGCACCTACAAAAGGCAGTGTATATTTTAGGTGCTTAGTAACTGCGAGTTGTTGGTATTTTTATTCCCTTTTGTAACTTTCATCACCCCTGAAAAGGTCTACTTCAGATGTATGGTTTTCGTCATGATAGGGAATTATGAGTATGGAAGGTTTAGTACAAAATCTCACCCATTTAAGAACTAAATAGCTCAATCTGTATTTTCTACTACTGAGTCATCAATGCCATTATTTAAAATTTTACATTGTATTACCTCAAAAAGAAGAAATGGTATTGTAAATGGGGCAAAGATATTAAAGCCCTTCCAGGTTCACTCTGCCCCCACCAAAACCTGAATGACTTGGATTCTCTGAGGAACATTCAGCAAATTTACTGTTTCAGAGCATAGGCATTTCAGCATCTTCCCCTGGAGCCAAGTTTTCTCATAATCTTTTCATCAAACATTCCGGCAATAATATTTTTTTCTCTCCTTCCCACATTCTAAGATTTCTTGAAAGAAAGCTTTCTACATTCACAAGTTCCTCACCTCCTGTGTTAGTTAGGGCACAGGCTAAGTAAGCTTCTGTGACAAAGAGATCTAAAAATACAGTAGCTTATATAAGTTAGAACTCCTTTCTTGTCATGTAACATCCTGGCAGTAGGTGGTCCAGCCTGTAAGGCAACACTAGTCCATTCAGGAGCAGAGGTTCCTTTTATCCTGTGGCTCCACCATGCTCTGGAGATTTATCTTCATCTGAGTGATGAAGAATGGCATTGCCATTAGCGGAAATGGAAGATGGTTTAGGAGGCAGACATGAGGAGCTCACTTAGGCATGTTACATTGTGTTTCCAAGTAAAAATATATGTAGGTAGTTGGATAAACTGGGTGGGAATTCAGAGGAGAGGTCCATGCTATAGACATGACTTGAGGAGTCATTGGTCATGGACCTTGATGAAATCAACAAGGGACTGAGTGTGTATAAAGAAGAGAAAATGATTAAATATTAAACCCTGGGTCACTCAAAAATGTGGAGGTTGGAAACATGGAGAAGAATCAGCCAGTGAATGTAAAGGAGCAAATGATCAGAGAGAGGGAAATCAAGAGAGTGTGGTGTCCTCAAAGCCAAGAGAGGAGCATGTGTCAAGGAGGAGGGGACAGTCACTTGTCAAATGCTACTTATGGGTCAAGTAAGGTGAGGATTGTGATATGACCATTGGATTTAGCTTCAAGTGGCAGCAAACACATCTGAAGCGCAGAGGTGAAACTAAGTGGAAGAAGGGCTCCTGTTTTATTGAGTCATTTTTTAAAATTCATTTAGTCAAGAAAAATTGAATATCTACAATGCTCCTACATTCATGACATACGCCTTTAGGTAGATATTCAATAAGACTGTTCATAAATTGTTCCAAGTGTCTTAGATTCACTTCTGTAAGTAGTGCTGTTTCTCTCCAAAGGTCCCCTCCACTCTCTCCTTCACAATCAGCTCCCTCCATTTACTGGACACACCAGTTGCCTCGGTGACCAGCCTGTGGCAAAAATGGTCACCCTGCAAGAGGAAGACCCTAAAGATAAACCACAAAATTCAACAGAGAAGACACAAACCAATACAGAAATCTGACTGAGTGTTGAAAGGGAAAATGCACAAAACTCTGGGAGCAACTAGGCTGCAGTTAAAGTCCTCTCCAGTTTCATGGGTCAGAGACCACCAAGAGGATGTTATCGCAATGAGTGCACACAAGCCTTCACTCCTGATGATTGCTGTAATGAAGTGGAACAATGGCATATATGAGCCGAATCAGCTTTGAAATCACTACGTGTGCTTATGTTTGTATTAAAATGAGCTCGCTTATCTGAACACATATCCCCACGGAGGGAGGGCCTGCGGTCAGGAGGGTGCCAGGGGGATGATAATGCAGGACAATGCAGGAGATTAAAATCCACCAGAGAAAATCCACAGGACAAAAAGATAAAGAAGGGGGTGTAATCATCTAGCTGGTATTAGAAAGGCTGCTCTGAAGCAAACAGGTCTCTGATTAAAGGGTCAGAAGCCTCTGGTTCTGGTAAAAGCTGTCACTATTTCTGGACCTTCTGCAGTAAACTGAGGGAGTTAGACAAGATGGCCTTTGAGATTTCTTGCACCTCTTACATTTCAAAACCGAAGTCTCCCAAATGTGCGACAAGATTCACTTCATTGATAATTAGGAAGTGCCTTTCCAGTCCCACTGTGAGTTTTGACCTGGATGCATGCATTAGTAGAGTTGTTAATGATTTTACCCTTGGAAGAAGCCACATGTGTACACACTTTACAGATTTGGAGGCCTAACAATGTGGGGAGGGGACACTTGCTGCCTCTAACCTACATGCTCAGAAGGATTTGTCTCCTATGTAATGGGCCAGAGCAAGACAATGGGCTGGCTGTTGCTAGGAAGTGAAACATTGTTACTTAGCACACACACAAAGAAAGATGACAGCAGATGTTGGGGATCAGCCCTGTGGCAGAGCTCTGACAGGGTGACACTCCTAACGTGTGCAGACAAACAGTTTCCTTTTTCCCTCTGTGATTTCTTGCTAAACCTTCCAAATTCATTCTTGGTGTGCCTTGTGGATGAATGTGTTGTTCTGTGCTGGGCTCTATGTCTACTGCCTGAATTGCATACAACACTATGGAATTGTTGTTTGTTAATCAAGTCTATTAGTAGAATTTACACAAAGCCATCCCAGCACATCATTCTATTGTGGAAACTGAGTGAGCCTAGGGAAGATGTAGTCTTGAAAAGTAAATGAGGAGATATATATTTATATATCCTTCCTAGATGACAGTCACAGCCTGCTAGTTTATCTCATGTCCAAATGGGGTGGAGAAATAATCACATGATGACATGGATCTCAAGCCCCTTGCAGGGGATTTTCCCCCACATTCTCAAAGATAGGGATTGATTTCCCCAAATTCACACATTGACAAGCGGTAAAATTGGAATTTGAAATCAGATTTATTAACTTTAACTCTCTCACACATCCCAAACCACAATTATAAAACACAATGGCCAAATTTTTAGGCAACTAGCATTGGCACCATTTGAACTTTGGGTGTAACCAGGCTCAAGGTGAGTTCAACCTTTGTATTCTCCAGTTAAATGAGCTGATAAATTGCCTTTTTGCTCAAGCTACTTGGACATTGGTTTCTGTCACTTGTCAATAAGTTTTCATAATGATATATGAACTTTCCCATTCTGGAAACAAGTCTGTGTGCCTATAAAGGAAAGATAATTGCATGTGCTGATGGTGACCTGTGTGCCCAGTGCTGTGCTGAAGGTTTTGCATTATGTATTCATTTACCCTCAAAACAGTGAGATAGATATTTTTAATTTCCCCATTTTCCAGGTAAAGAAACTGAAGCACAAAGGGGTTAAGTATATTTCCCAGGGCCATGTATCTAGTAAGATTCAGAATCAAGATTTAAACATTGGTAGTCAGATGCCACAGTCTCCACTCAAAACCGTGTTGCCATACAACCCCTGTATGTGTGTACACAAGTGTGATTAACTGTGGTGTGAAGAAGTAGGCTAAGGGGGAAGAAGTGAAGCTTCTAGCTTGTTAGTCATTTTCTGCAGAGCAGACTCTGACCTCAGGATGCCCAGCCACACAGCATACTTAGAACAACTTCTCGGGAGAAGTCAGCAAGTTGGGACTAAGCCACTGGACAGTGGATCACAGCAAGGATGTGGTGGGTGCTTTTGAAAGTGGTGGCTCATAGCATGTGGTCATTGAACCGGAAGTTTGAGTGAAGTGAAAGGACTTCTGGAAGCAGAATCTAGCTCAGGAAGGCAAAAAGGATTAAACTGACAGAAGGGTCAGTCGGGCCCCCTTGTCCACACCCCACCTTCCATGTGCACCTAAAACTTAAGCAGTATTTATTCTTATACCTTTTAATCTTTGAAAATATAAGGTATAAAAACATATTACTAAAAAAATTACTATCTGATTTTAAGTTGCTTTTATTTTCCTCATGAAATTGTTCCCATGGTTGGCAATTGGGTCACTGGCCATTTTAAATTTTTCTCTCGTGAATTGTTCAGCAGAAAATATATTAGGCCATATTATTTGATGGCAAATGACAGGAACCCAACAAACATGAGGACTTATTAGATCTTATACCTGGGAAGTGTAGATGTGCAGCTACTTTTGGGCAAGTCTAGATCCAGGACCTCAGACCACATAATCATGAAATTCTCTCTCTCTCCCTTTCTCTTCCACTGTCCCTCCCTAATGGTCTGTCTTCTTAGCCAGTCTCTCCCCTATAGCAGCAAAGATGGCTCTAAGCTTACATTTGTCCTAAAGGTAGTGATTCCAGAAGGAAAAAAAGGAGGGGTTCCTTTTATTTTATAGCATATGCAACAGCTTATAGCACCTGCAAAAGACTGACTCATTAGGAACATGTCAACCCCTGGACTAATCAGTGTGTCAGAGGGGTGAGGTAGTCTGATCAGTCACATGCCAATTCTTGAGATAGGGAAGGTGGAGACATGCTCTTGACAGTTTCATGAGACAGTAAAGGGCATTTTCCCAAAGCAGAATTATGCAAAGTAGAGGGAAAGGCTATAGGTTGGCAAAACAAAAGATCACTAAAATACTCTTTTCTATTTAAAAATGAGGTATTCAACTTTTTATTGATTTGAAAGAGCTCTGTATATATTAAGAATGCTAATGCTTGGTTTGTACTATACAAACTGTGTATGTTTTTTCACAGTTTGTCACTTGTCTTTTCACTTTGTTTATGGTGTATTTTTTCCTCTTATAGTAATTTAAAATTTTAATGTAAGTCCCCACAGTTTAGTGAGGTTATCAGAGATGCCACTTGAAAAGATCCTCACCCATGTCTCATTATCACTCACCATCTTACCCTACAGCCCTGAACAGTTAATATGCTAAAGTTCTAGTTTCCTACCTTCCTCAAAGAGATATTCAGGCATCAAATCGTTTCCCTATCTGTAAAACGGGAAACAATAGTACCAGAAAGATATACAGTTATGTAGCAGAATGTCCTTATTTTTTGGAATTGCATGCTAAATTGTCAGGATGTCAATGGTTTATTTTGAAGTGGTTCACCTAAAAAAAAAAAAGAATGAGAGAGAGGTGGGTGGGGCAAATAGTATAATCTATTAACAATGTTGCATCTAAGTGGTGGCTAAATGGATGTTCATTGTATATCATTTCTACTTTTCTTTATTTGAATTTTTTTCTAATTAAAAAGTTACTGAAAAGAGTGAGAAGAAGGAGTTGTGGAACCTGTAGGTTATTTATTATACACATCCTCTGCTCCACTGATGGTGTATCCCAGCGGCCAGCTGGGGGTTTATGTTCCAAGTACAGCACTATGGAGTACACACTGCAATTATTGCTCTGGTACAGCCATTGCTGTGAATGTGGATTTGCGGGGAGGGGGAGTTTGTGCCACACAGGGGTGGTGAACCTCTGAGAAGCCTTACTTCCAGCTAATCTTTGGAAAGCTGTGCAAGGCGTTGGCCATGCTGCCTGATGACCTGGTCTAGACTTTGACTTGTCTAAACTTCTTATGGGAGCTAGAGTCACATTTTTAACAGGTCTCATATTTTATTCAGCATATTTAGGTCAAATAAAAGCCAGTTTTTATTAACAAGGAAAAAATTTGCCCCAGAGCATGCTAACATTGATTCAGAAAATATGTGAACTCCTTGACAGCTCAGCTCTGTTCAAAAGGAATATGAAAAGCTGGAGTCATCTTTGAAGACTACTAGCCTAGAGAAAGGGTCATCAGGACTCTGGAGCCTAGAGGAAACTGAAAAGTTTAAGAATGAAATAACTTCCTGAGAATAAGACTTGAATGAAGAAAGCCCTACATGCACAGAACAAGAGAAGTTGGTGACTGAAATTATAAGGATGATCCATTCAAGAGAAAATGAGTTGAGTCATCACATCACAAGCAGCTTTTCCAACAGAATAGAGGCAAGAGACAGTCCCCACTTGGTCCCTTACCAACAGCTGGGCCTTCATGTTGAAAACAGAACTTTCCTCTCCCCTCCACTCAGTTCTCTCCTTTGCTACTGGACTATGATCACCCTTCTCTTCCTCCAATCTGAATTCATTATTGCCAGTGGATCCAAGGGGACAATTTTTGCAAAAAGGACCTTTCTCCTTCTTCCCTTTCTCTGCTTCCTCCTCTTGATCCCCACCCCTTCACCATCTTCACATCCTGAAAATTAAAGGGGATTCATTCTAGATTAATTCAACCTTCAAGCAAATCAAATATTTCAGAACTGTGCTGATAACTTCCAGAACCATACTGAAAAACTTGGGCCCCCTTTTGTCTCTTTCTAAAGAAATAGTTTGGAATTATATATCTTTCACTATTGGTTTAAGAACCTGCTGTTACTTAGGAGACTAAACTTTTGCTTAAATTGACTCTGGTTCTCAATGTTTTGAAAATAACATTTACATACCAACTTATGAGTAATATTTCTGTTTATTTTATCCTTTACTTAGTATAAAAGCTGGTATTTTAATTTTTAATTACCATCACTATAACCCCAATAGTAATAGGAGTAATATATGTGTAGCTCAGATATTGGAGTTGTTTTAAACTGCAAATACAGTTTTTGTTTGCCCAGAGGCATTCTCTTGTTTTGTTTTGTTTTGTTTTGTTTGTGGTATGCAGGCCTCACACTGTTGTGGCTTCTCCCGTTGCGGAGCAGAAGCTCCGGATGCGCAGGCTCAGCGGCCATGGCTCACGGGCCCAGCCACTGCGCGGCATGTGGGATCCTCCCAGACCAGGACACGAACCCGCATCCCCTATCGGCAGGTGGACTCTCAACCACTGCGCCACCAGAGAAGCCCCCAGAAGTGTTTTGACTACAGTTATAAAGCAAATGTAAAAGTTTATATTTACCTAAATAAACAGTGGTTAGTGATTGGTCTTGAAGAGTTAACTGCACTCCTATGTTCATTGCATCATTATTCACAATAGCCAAGATATGGAAATAACCTAAATGCCAATCAACCAATGAATGTATAAACCAAATGTGGACTACACAGAGTGAATAAACAATATGTGGTATAATATATACATTGGGCCAACCCAATAACATACATCACTTCTGCCCACATTCCACTGGTCAGGATTCAGTTCATGGGCACAGCAAACTGCAAAAGAATCTGTGAGTTTAAGATGTGGTAACAGGAGGGAAAGAAAACAGGCTTTGGGGAACACACAGAAGTCTCTGCTGCAATTTTGTACAATTTTGTTGTAAGATGAGAAGTAGATACCCTTATCGTTTGAAAATTAGGGGTCACTTTGAATAAATCATCCCCCGCTTCCTCCATTATCTTCATCTTCAATTTGTTTTAGCTGACAGCTTTACCTTTCACCCAGATCTTTGATTGTTTTCGGATGTTTGTATTGCTTTGTTTTCTTTTCCTTGTAGTGTGAAGTATGAATCCAACTTCACTTTTCTCTATATGGTGAACTCAGTTTTCCCAGTACCACCTATCTAAATAATATAAATGTCATAACTTAAAAAATTCATTTAAAAATTGAGATGCCAACACATATCAAGTTCCCACATATACAAGGCCTCTCTATTCTCTTCTAGTGGCCTATTTGTCTGTTTTTTTGTTCATTACCGTACTGTTTTTATTGCAATAACTCTTGTTACTGTAATAACATGTCCTGCAGGCCCAGGTCTGGGGAAAGCTGCTAGCAACCTAGGTTACTTCATCATTGTCTCTGGATTGCAAAATCTCTAAATTGGGTCTTAAATTGTGACATCATTCCATTAATAGAGGGAGCATCAAGGCAGGTGAGATCTAACCGCGAGGTCTGTAGGGCTATATGGTGAGTATATGGCCTCTAAGGCAACAGATGGGTATCCTTGTTAAGTCAAGACCATGACAGCCAGGATGAGGGTTTGCTTATGCCAATGGAACAGGATAACATCTCTCTTATCAATTAACACAATCCAGAATTCTCAGTAAAATTGCTTTCGCAATCTATCTCCAACCTACTATTCTAGTCTCACTGCTAGAGATAGCATTGTGTTCATTTTATCCAGTTCCTTATTTTACCCTTGTGAAAGCCAAAACACTTTAAATCATTTACTCCAGATTATTCAGCAAGTTTTGGGAAAAGCCAGGACCAGAATTCAAATCTCCCTACAGGTCTACTGTTCTTCCCACAACCGTCAGCATGGATCCTGCAGGGGAAGCTTTCTCCATACACCTCATCCTTCTTCCTGAACACTTGAGAAATACTGCATCAGTTGATCATAGATGCTGAGACCAGGGAGCAGGGCCTATTTTTCTTCTTCTTCCCTCTGAATGATTCTTACTTCTAGGAAAGTGGTGGATGAACATACTGCAACATTCCTCATCCCTACTTCCTTCACTAGGTTGTGGAGATGAGGTTGAAAGCCAGCTGAACGTAAAAGTCTAACTGTGAAATCTGCAAGTCTTTACACCAAAAATACAAGGGGAGGTCTCCTTATCACATCATCACATCAGTGAATATCAGGTGCTTAGCCCCTTTATTCCTTTCTCTTATCACCATTCTTCTGTGTATGGTTTGGGAAGGTGGGTACTGTGGTGGAATGTATTATTCTCAGGACCCACATGAATTATATTTCAGTTGAGAACATGGTGTCCTCTATGGAACAGCATTTGTGCATAACCATGAGTGGTCTGGAACTCCTAGGGATGAATTAGACTAGGGTGGAAAGTTTATATGATGCCTCCATTCTCTTGCCTCTTTTAGAAGTTTTTTAAAAGTCCCTGTCTAATCATTTGAAAAAGGAGATACACATTGAGATCCAAGAAATATATTGTCCACTTATATTCTCTCTGAGAATCTCAAGTAGAGCTAGATAAAAATTAAATCTCACCCCAGGTGTTAGATTGGTAACGATAAGAACCTAGTCATCAGAAATGGAAGCAAAGAGGCAGTGACATGTCCAAAGCCAGATAATAATGGAATTCCTGAGTCCTTTTTCACTCTTGTACAATTTTCATTAAAGCCAGAAGCTTCATATCTTTATGTCTTGTTTCCAAGTAAGATCTGTTTGGAGGGAAATGTACTCAGGTTGGAGAGTTCCCACACTCCTCCTAACACCAGCATATATTTCTTGAGACATTATTTAACCTTCTCAGGTGAGAAGAAAAATGATTTGGAAGCAGTAGCAGTTTCTGAGATTCAAGTGCTCTTCTTTGCAGACTTACATTAAGCATCTTTCAACTAAGGGGCTTAAAACTCCTTCCAGCCAGCAATCTGCTGGATTATGGTCTACGAAAGCTTTGGCCTGTCTGAGGAGGATGCTGAGGAGAAGTGACACAGAGGCGCATGTGGGTTAGCAATCTGGGGCTTTATAGAGGTATGAGTTACCAGCATCTGACACTATTTTTAGGAATTTCAGCCTTCTAACTATTCCTCCACATATGATAGCCATTTCTGTGTGTCTGTGCATATTCCTCTGACGTGAATTAACAGTCTAAAATGAAATCCATCTCCTTTTGTACTCACTGCTCTTCTGATTCTGCCACTGCTACTAAAAAAAAAAGAAGAAATATTACACAGATTAATTTTTAATAATTCCCTTAAAAGGGAGACCAAGGGAGCTTTCCTGGGCAGTTCCTTGAGAGCTGTCTGGGTACTACTTTATCTTTCTCAGATGATGCCAGGAATGTTGAGGCTGCTCTGTCAAGTGTTGTGGAGTGAATGATTGTCCCCAATTCAGAATATCTGTAATAGGACTAGAGTCCCAATCTATCAAGCGTGGTTTGGATGCCATTCAACAGAAAGACCATTTAAGTCAAGGGTCAGGCACCCCACTTTTTTTTTCTTCTATACCAACAAGCACCTTCCTGTAATTCTGAGAAATGTCATGGAATAATAGTGAGATCATGAACTTTTAAGTCAGAAAATTGGAGTTTGAATCTTGATATTGCCACGCATTATCTGTGGGAGCTTAGAAGAATTAATTTTTCTGAACTTCCCTTTTTCATCATAAAATGGAGTTGCTGAGAGAATGAAGTAACCGAATGTACAATGTGTAGATCGTATGGCTTTATAAAATATACTTCCTCCCTACTGTTCAACCCAAATTTAAGAAGTGCCAAATAATGATGTCAGAGGTGGAGGTCAATGTAAGCAGTGGAACAAACAAAACTCAGCTGATATAATTTACACATTAATCCATTTAATTATTCATTCAGTCAGTACATATTGATTGTATGCTGTCTTGGTATTGTCCTGAGAGATGGGAATTAAACATGAGCAGAGAGAGACTTTTACCCTGATACCCCACCCCCAGCCCCAGCCCTGGAGCAAGTGAGCAGCAGGGGCAGGTGCTTCTCAGCAGTATCAAGCTCAGAAGTGTAAGTGCTGAGCAGATTCAAAGTTAAAATAGGGCTGATGTCCTGAGGCCATTCGTGCTGGTCAGCATCCTCAAAGCCCGCCCTGTCCAGGCTCCTCTGTCTCCTGGTGACGACATAGCACCACTGTTTTGCTGACTGACGCACGTAGGGTTCCTAAGATGAAAGTGGCTTAATACTGCCCTGGTTTATTGAGTGGACTGTGGAAATTGCTGAGACTTTCTTTTCTTTTGCACTTCTTATTTCAAAAGCTTTAGAGGGCGGATAAGATGACCTCAGACTAAAGCTGGAAGACCTGCTGGGTCTACATGAAATATGTTTGTCTTCTTTGGCAGGCTCGGAGTCGGTGGGGCAGGCATGTGTGCAGCGTGTGCTTTTGCCCGTGACATGGCAAATGTTTACTTTGAGTGAACTCACAGGAAAAAAACAAGCTTTCCCTTTGACTCTGGAATCTGTAATTTATAGCATTCTTTAAGCTGTCTGTTTTTAGAGTCAATTTTTGTTTCAGACCAATTAAAATGTACATGAAGTAAATAGCATCATGAATTGTTTACAAAAGAAGAGCTTTCGTCATAATGATAGCAATTTTTGAATGCTTACTTATCTTGTTTCACTGTTTACATTGATCCACAATACAAGTGTATGAGGTAGGTAAGACAATCTTTATTTTGCATGTAAGTTAAACTTGGATTTGAGAGGTAAGTATTTTGTTCAAGGTCACACAACTAGTAAATGGCAAACCCAGATCTGACTCAGAAGCTCACAACCTACAGAGTGCTTTCTGCCATGGTGCTGGCTCTGTATAATGTGAATAAAATATGTGAGTAATACATGTGATATGATTTACAAAATGAGTATGTACAAAGTGCCACAGAAACCCCGCCATAGGAACAAGTTATTCTCCTAGGGAGGGCAAAAATGCTTCACAAGACAATCATCTCATTTTAGAGGCAAGAAAATGATGCAATGAAACTCAGAGAGGTTGTGACTTGCCCACAGAGGCAAAGTGGCAAAGTTACAACAGAGCCAAATGCTTAAGCAGTGCTTTCCTACAAACAAGAACATGCTATCTCACTGTGCCCAAAGTGTTGGGGCCCCATAGCAGCTAAAATAATTTATAAGGTAACTAAGAAATAAAAAGGCAGAAGTTTAGATGTGCTGGGAGGAAACTGGTCCCCAAGCTATCTGGTTTACCCAAGACCGGGTGTTCCCAAATGACAGTTCCTCCCTGCCTTGGATCAGCTTTCCAGTTAGAAGTTAAATGTGGCTGTGACTGGGAGATGTTCAAAGAAGAGTTCATCTGTTTCCAGCTCCAAGACCAGGGTGAAAAAGTTTGAGGAGCAGGTGAAATGGCATGGTGGATGGTGGAGAGGGGGTAGACTAGCTGCTCTGTGCTAATACAGATGCTTTCTGCATCATCTGACGTGTCTGGCTGTTCTAGTTATCTATTGATGCATGACCAAAATACTCCAAAACTTAGTGGTGTAAAAACCATTTCTTATGACCATGGATTCTGTGGATCAAGAATTCAGACAAAGCACAGCAGGGATGGCTCATCTCTGTTCCTTGATGTACAAAGCCTCAGCCAGGATAACTCAAAAGGCTGTTGCCTGGCTGGATACTTCTTTCTCCACATGACCTCTCCATGTGGCTAGCTTGGGCTTCCCCATAGCCTGGCATTCTCAGGTAGTGGAACTTCTTATATGGCAGCTCAGGACTCCAAAAGACCCAGGCAGAAGCTGCCAGTCCTTTTAAAATCTAGTCCCAGATCACATTTGCCGTAATATATTTGTCACACTGTCATGGGTCAGCCCAGCTTCAAGGGGAGGGTAGATAGACCCCATCCTTCAATGGAAGGAGTGTCAAATAATTTAGGCCTATCTTTAGTCTATTACATTATCTCAGGAGTAGGGAACATGAAGAAGACTGTCTCCACCTCATTCACTGCTCTGGTAAAAACCTAGACTTGGCCAATCCAGCAAGAGAAAATAATAATACCAATACTTCACTTAGGATAAGACGTTCAGTGAATTTCTTCTAAGTGAAGAAATTCAGGAAAACCCAAGGCAATTAAGAGGTGAAAAAGGAAATAAGACAAGTTGTGTCTTTGAGGCAATATATTGGATAATATAGCAGAGAGAAGACTGGTTTGAAAGTTGAGACAGCTACTAATTATGATGTGATTGGGGGCAGGTCCTCTCAAAGCCAGAGTTTCCATGTTTGTGGAAAGGGGGTTGTCCTCCCTGTCTTGGGGGAGTGGTTGTGAAGGTTAGATAAGATGGTGTCTTAGATTGGGCCCCTGCAACAAACCTTGAAATTAGAATGCATGTGAAAATTATTTACTAGGAATTGTTATTAGTAAAAACCAGTAGAGAAGTGGGAAATTGAGACAGGTAGGGGAAGGGGGCCACATAAGAGTGAGTTATCAAGTCATGTATCACAGAGAGTAATTTTGGTGCAATCCCACAGTTTCTTTACAGGAGAACATAGGAGGCGGGAGGGAGAGGGGAATTTATACCCCTTTGCCTATACACTCCCATACCTGTGCCATTAGATAAAGGCTGCCTGGGGGTGGGGGGGATGTAAATTCCCAAGCATTTCCAGTTCCCACTGTGGCCAGAAAAGTGGGCTATAGCAACCTGAGGGCAGGCCTCCAACAAAAGGATGCAGTTTTAGGGGGCAAAAGCTATACCAAAAGCCAGTGTGCAAGAAAACAATAATGGAATTGGCAGGGATATGGGCAAAAAACTGTAGCAAAGCTATATGTCAGTGGTCCCCAACCTTTTTTGTCACTAGGGACCAGTTTCGTGGAAGACAACTTTTCCACGGGGGAGGGGGGGATGGTCCAAGCAGTAATGCGAGCAATGGGGAGCGGTGGATGAAGCTTCGCTCCTTCACCTGCCGCTCACCTCCTGCTGTGCGGCCCAGGTCCTAACAGGCTGTGGACTGGTACCTGTCCTCAGCCCGGGGGTTGGGGACCCCTGTTATAGGTGGTCTAGATAAACTGCCCTTCAATAAGTAGTAACAATTCTTGTTTCTTCTGATGCTGTTATTGGTAGAAAATGTAAAATGCTTTGTATTCCCCTAAATTCTGGAGGAAAGGACACTGGTAGATAAGGTAGAATACAGTTTTCCTCAATCAAGGCCTCCTTTGCTGAAGTTCCACAGGCCCTATTATCTCTTCCTGAATCATACGCTCACATCTCTGTTTTGGTGGAAGGGAAAGCTATCTTTCACAATTCGAAGCCAGGGGTGAAAGAACAGCTTTTCATTTATTTATCTCTTCTACCAGCCACCTCTGCTTGTCAGTGGATTGTGTGGGCTACTGGGTCCAAACTGTTTCTAAAGTTTAATCATCACCCTTCAGACATGGAGAGGGGGAATTGGCTCCAGCATCTGATCTCTTTGGAATCACTGAGATCACACCTCCATTTATGTTTGTCATCAAAATTTCAGTAACATAAAGCGAGTGTGTTCCAACACTCCCAGTCCATTTTTCTTTTAGAACACCTTCAGCGCCTTGGCCCAGGCTTACCTGGCAGAGAAATTCCCTCAGCATGGCTGTTGTGTGTGCTTCTAAGCCTCACCCAGGATAAGTCTCTAAGTTCTCCTCCCATAAGTTTCATAAAGGATGGTGCTATGGGTTGAATTGTGAATCTCCTCCCCCAAAATATATGTTGAAGCCCTAACTCCTCCTACTGTGACCTTATTTGGAAATAGAGTCTTTACAGAAGTAATCAAGGCAAAATGAGGTCATTAGGGTGTGCCTTAATCCAAAATAATTGATGTCCTTATGAAAAGGGAAATTTGGACACAGAGTTAGACATGCACAGAGGGAAGATGATGTGCAGACACACAGGGAGGATGCCAAGTTGACGACGAGGCAGAGATTGGAGTGAAGGATCTACAAGCCAAGGAACTCCAGGAGGATTGGTGAGAACCACAAGAGGCCAGAAAGAGTTCTCCCTCAGAGCAGTTGGAGAGAGCATGGCTCTGCTGAAACCCCGCCTCCCGAAGTGTGAGAGAATAAATTGCTGTTGCCACTCAGTCTGTGGAATTTGTTACAGCAGCCCTGACAAAATTGAGATCTCTGAGAATTCTGAGAACTGACTGAAGGACCTTTGCAAGCCACTTCCCAAGTTCTCTAGACATCGGCATCCTCATCCAAAAAATGTGGAGAATTAATTTAACAGCTGTGGCAGACTGTGTTTTCCCAAAACATCTGCAACCATGCTTCTCATTCCATATGCTTTTCTACAACTGGTCATATTGACACTCATTATGATGAGGTCCACATCCTCTCTCCTTGAATATGGGTGAGCTTATGACTCAATTATAACCAATAGATTGAGACAGAAGCCGTACTGCATGACCTGCTTTTTTAAATTTTTATACAATTTTAATGGTTACTTTCAATTTACAGTTACTACAAAATATTGGCTATAGTCCCCATGTTGTACAGTATATCCTTGAGCCTTTCTTATACCCAATAGTTTGTAACTCCCACTCTCCAACCCCTACATTGCCCTTCCCCACCCCTCCTCACTGGTAACCACTAGTTTGTTCTCTATATCTGTGAGTTTATTTCTTTTTTGTTATATTCACTAGTTTTTTTGTATTTTTTAGATTCCACATGTAAGTGATATCATACAGTATTTATCTTTCTCTGACTTATTTCCTTAGCATAATGCCCTCCAAATCCATCCATGTTGCTGCAAACAGCCAAATTTCATTCTTTTTTATGGCTGAGTAGTATACCATTGTATATATGCCACAGCTTCTTTTTCCATTCTTCTGTTGATGGACACTTAGGTCGTTTCCATGTCTTGGTAATTGTAAATAACACTGCTATGAACATTGGGGTGCATGTATCTTTTTTAATTGCTGTTTTTGTTTTTTTCAAATATATACCCAGGAGTAGAATTGCTGGGTCATATGGTAGCTCTATTTTTAGTTTTTTGAGGAACTTCCATATTGTTTTCCACAGTGGCTGCACCAATTTACATTCCCACCAACAATGCACAGGGGTACCCTTTTCTCCACATCCTGAGGCTAAGACATGAAAGTTTCTACTTTAACTCCTGGGACACTTGCTTTAGACCTCTGAACCATCATGGAATAAGCCTGACTATCCTGAGGCTGCCATGCAGGGAGGAGGCCCTGGTGACATGGGGAGGCCACAGGTACTCCAGTCAACATCAGCAGGCAGTCAGCATCAATCCCCAGACATGTAAGTGAGGGTCCTCAGATTACAGGCATATCTCATTTTGTTGTGGTTCACAGATACTGCATTTTTTATGAATTGTAATTTTGTGGCAACCCTGTGTTGTCAGATGATGGTGAACACTTTTTAGCAATAAAGCATTTTAAAATTAAGGTATGTACATTTTTAAGACAAAATGGTTATACATTTAGACTACAGTATACTGTAAACATAACAATGGGAAACCAAAAAATTCATGTGACTCACTTTATTACGATATTTGCTTTATTGTAGTGGTCTGGATGGAACCTGCAATATCTCCCAGGTATGCCTGCAGTCTAGCTCTCACCCATTGAGTCTCCTCCAGCCATAGAGTCTTCCTAGCTGAGACTCCAGACATCCACAAGCAAAGACAAGCCATTTCCGCTGTGTTCTTTCTGAATTCCTGACACACAGAACCCATGAACATGATAAAATGGTTGTTATTTTATGCCACTAAGTAGATAATTGGTTGAGCAGAAATAGTAACTGGGACACTAACTCTTCAAGGTTTCTGTCAGATCTTGCTGCTTAGAGTCTAAGAACTGGCCCACAGCATTCTGAGTAGAGCAGGAAGAGATTCTGGGGAGACCAGGCTATCTGTAAAGAGTGTGAGGGCCCTGGGACAGGCCCTGTTCTCCTGCTCTTCACCTCTCTATTGCCAGAGATGAGGAACCAATATCAAAATAACTGCAGGTTTTCAGGACACCTCCAGTTAAGTCTTAAAGCATGTACACAAAGTTGGTGTGAGTCTGCTTTTCACCAGCCTTTACAAGTATCTCAGCCCAAATTCCATTCAATCCACAAATCTGCAGTGACTTTCATGATGGTTGGGCTTCCTCTGTGCTCATTTCCTGCTACTTTCCAACCACTGCTCTTTTACTCATTTGGGATCAAATTCATTCATTTGACAAAATTATTGTATGTCAACTGTGTATAACCAGTGTGCTAGGCTTTGGGGGGCATCAGGAAGGTATACGGAGATGAATCAGCCACTGACCTAGCTCTTAAAGGACTTTATATTAATATTAGAATCAGAGAGTTAAGGCACATCCAAAGAACTCCCACTTAAGGTAGAGGTGGTATGATGACATACAAGAAAGCAGGCAAAGTGCTGAGAGTGCTGTGCAGAGAGAGGTCACTCCCTGGGGGACAGGTTGTTTAAGTTACTGCCTCTCAGTTCCAAACCTGCCCTTCCATACTCTGCTTTCTTACACTGAGGTTGGGACTCTGCAAACTGTCAATACATACATTTCTGCTTTTCCACCCACTCTCTGTTAGGCTCTGCCAATAGGGGGAGCTAGAGGAAGATTGCAGGGCTGGAGAAGGAAGAAGGGACTCACTTCACCTGTTTGCTTTCTGTTCCCGAGAGCACCACCCCAGCAATGCTTCTTCACCCTGTCAGCCGTACTTTGGCAATGGCAGTGAGTTCCTGTAGCAGCAGCTGAATCCAGTTCGCAGTGTCTCCAACATCACTGAACCAGCCTCACTGTCACCTCTCGGAGGTACCAGAACCAGACATCTTGTGAACACTTCTCAGGGGTGTGGATCCCAGCCCCACAGGAGCCTCCTCTAAGTCTTTAAATTTTATTAATTTCTACCTCTTCCCTTCGTACCGTCAGCCTGAAGAATGTTAGCAGCCGCCTGCATTGTTACTTCCTTAAAACCTTAGTATTTCCTTTTTATCCTTTCAGTTACCTAGTAAACGATTTTTTATATTAAATTCTCTCTGTTCAAAAAGCCTGGTGTGAGGCTGGTGAGGATGTGAAACTGGACCCCTTGTGCACTGCTGGTGAGAATGTAAAATGGTGTACAAGCTAGGGAAAAAGGTATGGAGGTTCCTCAAAAAAAAAAAAATATATATATATATAACAGAACCACCATATGACCCAGAAATTTCACTTCTGTTTATATATTTGAAGGAATCAAAAGCATACATATGTATATATATATATATATATATATATATTATTTAGCCTTAAAAAAAGAAATTCTGACACAGTCTACAATATGGATGAAACTTAATGACATTATGCTACAAAATAAGTCAATCACAAAAAGACAAATACTGTACTATTCCATTTACATGAGCTTTCTAGAATAGTCAAATTCATAGAAACAGAAAGCAGAATGGTGGTTTCCAGGGACTGGGAGAGAGGAAGAACATGGGAGTTGTTTAATGGATATAGATTTCAGTTTTGTAAGATGAAAAAATTCTGGAGATTGGTTGCACAACAAAGTGAACATACTTAACACTACCAAACTGTACATTTAAAAATGGTTAAGACGGTAAATTTTATGAGTATTTTACCATAATTTTTTTAAAAATGGTATGCTTTCTGTCTCCTGAGCAAACCTTGAATCATGTGGCAATTAAAGAAACTTTTGTATTACTTATTGGGCAGGTGTAGGGAGTAAGTGAATAATTGACGGAACAAACTATTTAGATCCCAGTGGTTTCACACAGTAAAAGTTAGTTGAGGGCTTCCCTGGTGGCGCAGTGGTTGAGAGTCCGCCTGCCAATGCAGGAGACACGGGTTCATGCCCCGGTCCGGGAGGGTCCCACATGCCGCGGGGTGGCTGGGCCCGTGAGCCATGGTCGCTGAGCCTGTGCGTCCGGAGCCTGTGCTCCGCGGTGGGAGAGGCCACAACAGTGAGAGGCCCGCGTACCGTAAAAAAAAAAAAAGAAAAGTTAATTGATTCTCTCAGAGTTCAACGGGGCCAGCAGGGTGGTTCGGCTCCATGGGGTCATTCAGGGACTCAGTCTCCTTCCATCAAGTGAGCTCACCATCTTGAGCACATGGTCTCCAAGGCCACCACAGAAGGTAGGAGGGTATGTAGAGAATGTCCCAGAGGGTTTATGGCCAGGGTGGTCATGCAGATATCACATTTGCCAGATCTCTCATTGGCCAGAATTTAGTCACATGACTTGACTTTAACTATAAGGGAAGCTGGGAAGTTAGTTTTCTAGAGAGCACAGAAGGAAAATGAAATGAATTGGGTGAATACTCAGCAAGTTGGTAGTTTGCTCCCACGGCTCAGTGATAGAGGATGAGCCAAGAATCATGAACCCAAACTGGAACATAGTCTGACAGATGATCCTGAGTCCACACACTGCTCCTCAATCAGTGTGAACCCTTGGTCCCTCCCAGTTTCCAACACAAGTACTGAGTACGTGGAGAGTAAATCATGCCTATCTTGAGGCATGCCTAGCTTGTCTCATTGAACCTGTGGCTTCCATGGGCTCGCCCATATAAGAAGACATTTATTCTTTTATTTTTATTTTTTTGGCTTGTTTGAGGAGATATTAATAAAAATAAAGCCAGTAAAAGCAAAAAGATTGTAATTAATGCTAATAAAGGGAAGAACCAGATTGTTGAGTGCATCTATTCAATCTGGCTTTTTGAGTAGTTGGCAGGGATTTTATTATTGGTAAGTGGGAGATAGTGAATTCAGGGCCATTACCCATTCCTGATATGCTTATACACAGATAATGATGGCATAGTTTCTGTCCCCAGACCTTAGACAGCTGCCCAGTATGTTTTATGTAACAAAGTGATTGAATATAATCTGGGTGAGGAGATTATTCTTGATGTTCTGTACTGCAAGTACCCCTACGTGGAGTCTGTGTTTTGGCTATCTACTACTATGTAACAGACTTGCTAAACTTAGTGACTTAGCAGTTCATTGTGCTCATAGATTCCTTCGGTTAGGAACTCAGAAGGGCACAGTGGACATGCTTATCTCCTCTCTATGACATTTGAGGCCTCAGCTGGGAAGACTTAAATGATTTAGTGGAATCATCAGGAAGCTTCTTCTCCCTGGTGCCTAGGCTGGGCTTACTTGAAGGCTGGGCTCAGCTGGCACAGTCACCTGGGGCATCTACACCTTAGCCTCTCTATTTGCTTGGACTTCTTACAGCACGAAAGCTGGGGTCCAAGAAGGAGGCAGGCATTCCAAAAGACCAAGGAGAAAATGAATGGCCTATATGACCTAGCCTCAGAGGCCACCAAACATCACCACTACTCTATTGATCAAATAGTCACAAGCCCATGTGGATTCAAGGAGAGGAGATATAGACCCTCAAGATGAATGGAGTATCAAAGGATTTTCAGTTGGTTTTTTTTTTATACCACCACACAGATTCATTCTTCTTTGTGGTAACCAAATTCTCTTGGTCTGAACTTTAAAACATATCTTAAATCCAGCCACTTCTCACTACCTCCATTGTCATCACACTGGTCCCAAAATTCTTCCCCCAATATTATTACCATAGCCTGTTAAGAATCCTCGCCCCCATCTTACCTGCCTAAAGACTATTTTCAACAGAGCTACCAGAGTGATCCTATTAGTCATTAGTTATATCATAGCATTCCTTGGCCCAAACCCTCAATGGATCCCCATTGCTCTCAGAGTGGAATTAAGTTCTTATGGTGGCACCTATGGCTCCCTGTTACCTCTCCTCCCTCATCTCCTATTACTCACCCCTGTGCTTCTTCTACTCTAGTGGCACTGGCTTCTTGCTGCTCCTTGAATATACTAAACACAATCCCAGCTCAGGGCCTTTGCACTTGCTGTTTCCTCTGCCTAGAGTGCTTTTCCCCCAGATGTCTGCATGGTTTGCTCCTTCACCACCTTTAAGAGTTGACTTTTATGTCAACTCAGTGAAAACTTTGCTCACCTATCTCAGAAGAACATCTCACCTCACCTCATCCTCTGCTTTTCCATAATGCCCATCACCATCTAACACTTAATGTATTTTCTTATTTGTCTTATTTCCTGACTGCCTCCCCCATTAGAATGTGATCTCCATGAGGACGGATTTTCTCTTTTTTATTCACTGTTGTATCTCTAGAACATAAGCACAATACTTGGTATATATTAGATATTCAATATATATATTTGTTAAGTGAACAAGGGAATGAATGAATGAGAGAAAAATGTAAGCTCTCTCAAATTGTGCTCAAAAATTGTTCTGATATAATAAAATGTTTCAAAGAGGCTAATAAAGGAAAAAGGTTTAACTCCATGGAGAAAGTATGGGTGGTCTGCTTTCCTTTTATAGGGAAAATGTGTCAGCTTAACATAAAGAGTTGGGTTTTCTCCTCATCTTTAGATATATGGGTTGAAAGGGCAGTGTGGAGGCATTGCTGTGTAGCAGAAGGAGGTATAGACATGAACTTCTATTAATTAGTTGTATAGTCAAAGATAACCCACTTAGTCTCCCTGGGCCATAGTTTCCTCTTCTAGAAATTGAGAGAAATTGTATTTGAACGAGATGATCCATCTTTAAGATGCTCTAGCCCTGACATTTACTTCTTTGTCTTTGCTCACCAGATCATTCTCCATTGAATTCTAGAGGAAATCTAAGGGCAGCATCCCGTGCCCTGGGAATAAAGAGGAGGAATCAGGAAGAGAGAAGTAGTAAGCTAAGGGATCAGAGTAACCCTGAGCAAAATAATATACACGCTGCACTGGAATGTTTCATGAAGGGAACAATATGGGGCACCAAATTCTAGCATTTGATGGAATCAAAATATTGATCACCTTGTGGAAGGGGGGTTGAGTAATGGCGAGGAGGGGTTATGAGGGAGGCTTCTAGGGTACTAGAAATACTACTTGTTGATTTCAGTTGTGGTTTATATGGTGTGTTCTGTAAAATTCCATCCATCTCTCACTTACGACTTATACATGTTTCTATATATATGTTACACTTCAGTTTGAAAGTTCACCAAGGGCTTCCCTGGTGGCGCAGTGGTTGAGAGTCTGCCTGCCAATGCAGGGGACACGGGTTCGTCCCCCGGTCCGGGAAGATCCCACATGCCGCGGAGCGGCTAGGCCCGTGAGCCATGGCCGCTGAGCCCGCGCATCTGGAGCCTGTGCTCCGCAACGGCAGAGGCCACAGCAGTGAGAGGCCCGCGTACCGCAAAAACAAAATAAATAAAAGTTCACCAAAAACTTTCCACACAGAGAAGGATTTATATATATGTCTAAAACCTTTTATATATCTATATACATATATATACACATATATATACACATATATATATACATATATATATATACATATATATATATATATATATATATATATATATATATATATAAATATATATATATATAAAGCCTAAGGAAAATTTGGACATTTTACCTGACTAATGACCTGGATACAAATGAGAGTAAGAAAGATAGTGTAAGTGGTAGGAATTGGCAGGGGGAGTTCACTTCATGCCTTGGAAAAAAATTAGGATGATGAACCTTAAAGTGGTTTAAATTTGATGCTCTTAAATATGGATTCTTCTCTTCTCATTTTTCCTAGACCTCCCTCTGAACTCCCTGGTCTATGCAGAGGGGTGAACCTGGAATGCTTCTGGAATTCCTAATTAACTACTGGACTCATTCTTGTTCTAATTACTCATAGCATCATTTCCAATCTACACTGGGAAGTGCTTTCAATACAGTCTATTTCTGTGAATTTTTTGATCTGTCAAAAGCCTTCAGGACTCTAAAAGCCCATTTGAAAAAGCAAGGGAGGACCATTTACAGATGGTAAAGGGAGAGAGGCTGCATGCCTTTCAGAAGAAGTCCCACAAGTTGAAAATTACAGCTAGTCTTTTGAAACGATTGTCCAGGCAGGATTTGGTGAGTAAGAGCAAGGTGTTTGAAGAAGATGGTTTGATTTCCCACTGTGAGGGACTCTGAACAAAATAAAGACATTTTAAGCTCAAGGCTGACATTCTACACCTCACTTATTATCCAGAGCAGAGAGAAATCCCTTTCACAAAGTTCCCAGATACAGAAGCTAATTGCAGTAGTTCCCCCACACTTCCTTTTATTATTGAAACTTGGGGCAGTACAGTGTGCTGATTATATTGACAATCACAGGGTAGTTGGTCTGCTTTGTGAATGGAAGATCTATTCTTTCATACTCAAACTCATTCATGTTATTCGGTAAGATGCCTCACCCTAATTCTCACAGCTCATCTTTGGTGCTGTTGACTTTAAGATTTATATTAGTTAGACATTGCATCAGTTATCTATTTCTATGTAAAAAGCTACCCTAAACAAACATCTATTTTGATCATGAATCTGAAATTTGGACAGAGCTTGGCAGGGATGACTCATCAGCTGGGGCAACTTGACTGAAAGCTGGATGATACATAGTCAAGCTGGCCCATTCACATGACAGGCAAGTTGATGCTGGTTGTTTGGTGGGAATTCAGCCAAGGGTATAGGTCAAAGGACTCTGTTCCTCTCCACGTGGCCTCTCCACAAGCTGCTTGGGTCTTGATCTTGGGTGTCCAAGAGAAACTGTCCCCAAAGAATAAGATAGAAGTACATGATATTTTTATTATCTAGCTTTGGAAGTAAGAGTGTCACTTCTGCCATACCCTACCCATTAGGGCAGTCAAAAACCCACCCAGATTCAAGAGGAGGAGATATAGACCACTTTCTCTTCATGAAGGAATGCCAAGGTTCTAAAACAGTATGGGGGAAGGAAGATATTATTTTGGTCATCTTTGGTAAATAGAGTGTGCCACAGATGTTGAAATAGTAGCTAACCCAGAGGAGTGACAAGATGCTCATGAAACATACATGTGTGTATAGGCGTGTGTGAGATGTGTATGTGGAAGAGAACTTTTGGTCCCCCTTCCACATATATTTATGAAAGATTGTCTAGGCTGATCATCAGGAAGAGGTAGTATCAAAGGACTACCTATGATCTCTCACTCTCCACTCCTCTATCCTTTCCTCCCCGAGGAACAAAGTATGGCTAATTTCTAGGGCCATTGCACTGAAACTCAGACAGGGCTGAGTTTTTCTTCCTTTAAAGAAAGACTGAGGCAAAATATGTACAATAGACAGTTGGAGCTTGTGCTTTTTGTCTTTGTGGGAAAAAAAATCAAGTAGAGTTTAACTTGTGGCTCAAAATTAGTCACTCATTTAAAGGCAATAGAGTTTGGAATAGGTTGCAAGGCAAAGATTGGACTGCTTGAGTTGGTGTTGAAAAGGTGGGAGGGCGTGTTAGGAAAAGGATGACGGGGTTTGTCTGGAGACCTGGAGGAAATTGGTCAGTTTAAGCCTTTCTCTTAGCCCTGTCCCATCTTTTGGCAGGAGACTCCAGGCACCTGCAGGCTTGTTGCCACTCATTCTCATGAGCCCCTACAGGTTGCCTGAACTAGATGTCCAGAGTACTAACCCCACCTCTTCTCCTGCTCCACAGTCCAGGATTGATGTACCCAGGGAATTCAGCCTTCTTCTTTGGCTCCCTTTTTCCTGGAACATTTTGGCATCAAAGACTTTTCCAACTTCACTTGCTGAGGTTATGGCTCTTGGGGAAAGCCTACTCTATACCCAATGCACATCTAGCCAGTCATCATTATGTATTGAATTCCACTGTGTCAGGAATGGTGCTGGACACTGGCTATAGGTTATGAACAAAACAGACCTAGTCCTTGGCTTCATAGAGTTTAAAAACCTAGTGGAGGAAGCAGACAGTAAACCATAAACAGAGAAAAAAATCCCAAATAATATGTAACTACAAATTGTGACAAATGCTTTGAAAGAACTAAACAGGGTGCACAGAAATAAGATAGAGCAGGTGAAGTATCAAACTGAACAGGCTCAGCATCTTGTCTTATTCTTGCTAACATTTTTTTGTGGGGTTACATCCATATTCTGTCCTACACTAAATAATAATATCAGTGGTAGTATTGTAATAATAACCATACTTAACACTTGTATAGCACTATGTCCCAGGCACTTTTGTAAGTGACTTAAAATGTTGACTCATTTAACATATTGGCTAATGGCTTGACTTGCACCAGAACTTAAGGTCTATTACCCATATCTCTCAAATTCCATGCATTATTGTCTTGCTCCTCTCACCCCATCTCACACACACAGGTTCCCCCTCTTCCCCATCAGCTTCTCCTTGCAACTGAGACCTGTGTGAATGAATAGCATATCTGTTTGGTCTGTGGTTGTGATGGCTGACCTCTTCTTGGGGCACTGCTTCTGTCCCTGTATGTGTCCTGCACAATTTTCCCACTCCCTGTTGCTTTCTCCTTACTTGGTGTTCCCAAAAATTGCACAGTTGCAGCAATGATCAACCTTTTCAGGGAGCCAATCCTATCAATATCCAGCTGGAAAGAAAGATGACTACTGCAGAGATATGGGAAACAAAGTTGGGTCTGGAGATTTCAAAATCACACAGAGAGATAAACTTGGGCATACTAGTTTTCTAACATATTTTTAGCAGCTAGTTTCCTTTTCAAATGAAATATTATTTGGAAGTTCCAATACATAAGACAGTTAAAGAGTGAGTGGGAGACCCATGGTCTAGGTCTACCCTTTCTCATCCTTAGGGGACACAAGTCAGCCACGTGGAACTCGACGGCTCTGTAGAACTCAGTTTTAAAACATTGCACCTAGCAGTTACAAGGAGCAATTATGAGTAATTGAGTAGAGGATTACATTTTTTAAAGTGCAGTTTTAGGAAATTAGTTGGCAGTAATATACAGAAATAATTGAGTGAGGAAAGATGGAGTTGAAGAGACTCTAACAGATTGTTGCTGATCTCCTGCTTTAAGGTGATATTAATAATGCCTTATCTCTATATAGTACGTTCTGATAATTAGAAATTTATCATGCACATTATCTTACTTGCTCCCACAACACTGCCATGTGATATGCAAAAGGGCTGTTATTATCTCCATTTATAGTTGAGGAAGACTCATTCATAAAGACAATATGAAAATATTGTCTGAGAAATGTAGTTCTCAGTTTTTAAAATAAGATTTTTCTTTTGTTTCCAAGGCGGTAGCTTCGCCGTGTGGACGTGGAGAAATGGAACACAGGACAGATATATTTTATTTGGGAAAGGAGAAGAATTGACCCAAAGCAGTATTTCCAAAGATGTGTTCTTGGGATGTTTATAGGTATATTCATGGATGTTATTTGGAGAAACTGAATCTATCTTCAAATGAGGTTGGGTAATACCAGGTTCAACTTATGTTTTCAAGCCATAGTACTGTTCAGAGATTTAATAAGCTGAAAGTGTGTTAGCTCCCTCTAAGTGAGGCATATAATATAAAGAATCTCCCACACTTTTTTGGCACAGAACTCTGTCTTTAGGGGCATTTCATAGAGTTTGATAAGGTTCTATGAAGTGAATTTGGGGAAACAGTGGTCCAGACCAGGGGTTTGACAAACACTTTATGTAAAGAGCTTGATAGTAAACATTTTAGACTCTGCAGGCCCTATAGTCTATGCTGCAACTACTCAGCTCTGCCACTGTAGCAGGAAAGTAGCCATCAACAATAGGCAAATAAATGGGCATGGCTGTGTTCCTTTAGAGATATTGAAATTTGAATTCCATATAATTTTCGTGTGTCATGAAATATTCTTCTTCTTTTGATTGTTTCCAACTGTTTAAAAGTGTAAAGTCTGGACTTCCCTGGTGGTCCTGTGGGTAAGACTCTGCACTCCCAATGCAGGGGTCCCATGCTCAATCCCTAGTCGGAGAACTAGATCCCACATGCATGTCACAACTAAGAGTTCACATGCTGCAGCTAAGAAGTCTTCATGCCTCAACTAAGAGGCCCGCATGCTGCAACGGAGATCCTGTGTGCCGCAGCGGAGATCCTGTGTGCTGCAGCGGAGATCCTGTGTGCCGCAACTAAGACCCTGTGCAGCCAAAATAAATAAATAAATACTTTTTTTTTTTTCTTAAGTGTAAAGTCCATTCTTAGCTCTTGGGCTGTGAAAAAACAGCAGCAGGCTGGATTCTAAAACTTAGGGCACTACATGGGAAGGACTGGCTGCTGGGTGGGAGAATTCATGCAGAGACAGACATGAGGTTGAGATATCTGTGGTGTGGGAAAGAGTGGGGATGGTGGTGAGGGCTGACCTTAAGGCCCTCAGAATTCTGCCCAGGGCTTAGCACTGTTGTAAAGTGTAACTTTGTGAGAACTTCAGCTCATCTCATCTTCTTGTTTAGCCTGGGCCATTTACCCGTAGCAACAACATTTGGGGTAAACTCTCCACATATGTCAGTCAATATCAGTGATCGAAGCAACAGTAACAAGACAGCTCATTGACTCTCTTGTCTGATGAAATTTTGTTAACCTTGTTTGCCATCTTGCTCCTTGGTGAGCCCTAATTTCTGCTATCAAATCCCCTCCTCAATGGCAGGCAATTGTATTTTGGCCCTCTCTTGGGATTATCACACTGTAAATACCACTCATTTATCTCAAGGCAATGTTTGAAGTGAAGTTATTCTTTTGTTAGCCGTACTTTCCATTCCTTCTGTTAACTGAAAAAAAAGAAAAAGCATAACATGAGAGTGGTGAATTAAGTTTTATTTGCGGCCAAATGAGGACTATAGCCTGGGAGACAGCTCTCAGATAGCTCTGAGGAAGTGCTCTGAAGAGGTAAGGGGAGAGGTCAGTATATATGTGATTTTGGTGAAGGGGGATACATGCAATCAAGCACACTTTTGGTAGAAGCTTGCTCTGGTCATGAGGAGCAGATGAATCCATTAATGATTTTAGTGCTTTTCCAGATATGAGAAGATGCAAGAAATTGGCTCAAAAAATCTTCTGAAAATATCTAACTTCCTGAAGGTCTGTTCTGCCAGTTTTTCCAAGACCATGGAGTGCCTCATTCCTGATCTTTGCCCTGAATTCCTTTCAGGGTGTGTTGAAGATCAGCAACTGCAGTGGCTAGTGACCTATTTCTTGTAGAGGCATATGGCAAGTGACAAGTTTTAGTTGGTGGGGTCCCCTCATGGTCATAAATTTGACCATGGTTTGCGAAGCACTTCATGACCATTTTGTCTCATGGTGCTAGGAATGCTCATTCCTAGGTCAGGCGAGGATTTCTTTGATAGGCCATTCAATGTGCTATTACTGGACTAAGCCTTATTAACAGTAGCCAAAAGTCTCTGGACCACCTGTATTACTAGTCTGTTTTGGTCCAGGAAAAAATTCACTCTTGTTTCTTCCCATATCTAGAGTTACACTATTACAATCATTATCTCATATAGAACTATATATCTGGTCAACTGCTTCAAGTCACCTAGTCATCATTTTATTGAAGGCTCAGTCACATATTTGGTAATGCAAGAAACAATGATTTTGTAAAACAGGCAAAATAGCTAGTAGTATTAATAAGGTCATAAGTAAGAATTTTAGCCAAGAACTTCCATTAGGTGCAGCTCAGTATATCCCCAGGTTGTTTGACTTTGTCTGTTCTGTACCAATCCTTATCTTGAAGGGAAATTATATATTGGCATTGTTAATAAGGCTCCCAGCCCAATTTCATAGTGTTATTAAGCTGATTATCCTTAGTATGGTTTAATTGTTCCCAACATAAAGAAGCCTTTAAACTTAACTAACCACAGCCTGGTGTTAACCACATAAATCCATCCCATAATTGTGAGAGGTTTCCTTCTAATAAATAGGAGGTTATGGTTTTTGACTGAGATTCAGCTCATTGTTCTGACTGAGCTTGAGTGACCCTAAAAGCAAATTCATATTTATGGCCAGGGTCAGAGCAGATACTATTAATTGGCCAGCAAAGGAGATCCCACCTAGTAATATCAATAGTGACCTGAACAGGACTATAATTTCTTTCTTCTAAAATAAATTTTCTAAGGGCAATCCAATCAGAGCCTTGGAGTGGAGAAATCTACTGAGGTAACCCAGAAGTATTGGCTCTATGTAATTGACCATAAACCTAACAACTGGATTAACTTTAACTCTGCATAAGATTGTGAAATGCATTTGGTTCATAAGCAAAGATGTGAGCAATTATCAAAGTAATTGTTATACAGACTTGGTTCAGCATCTTGGGTCTACTTCAGATGTCTTCCTCTCATCCTGGTCTGGTAGCTTCTCCTCTGTTTGAGCATTGTTTTAAGGTTATTTTAAGGTCAGCAGTCCTCTCTATAGGCGAATCCAGTGCAGGGGCCCTTTCTAAGTGGAAATATTAATCCAAGAGTCAGTTCCCTTCAGTTTCACTGTGCATGAGCTAATTAAGAGTACCGTATAAGTTTCCTTTCATTTAGGTGGGAGATAGTCCTTTTTTGTAAATTGAAGTAGAGTTGATTTATAATGTTGTGCCAATCTCTGCTGTACAGCAAAGTGACTCAGTTATACACACATATACATTCTTTTTTAAAAATATTCTTTTCCATTATTGTTTATCCCAGGAGATTAGAGTTCCCTGTGCTACACAGTAAGACCTTGTTGTTTATCCATTCTAAATGTAATAGTTTGCATCTACCAACCCCAAATTCCCAGTCCATCCCCCTCCCTCCCCTCCTCCCCCTTGGCAACCACAAGTCTGTTCTCTATGTCTATGAGTCTGTTTCTGTTTTATAGATAGGTTCATTTGTGCCATATTTTATATTCCACATATAAGTGATATCATATGGTATTTGCCTTTCTCTTTCTGACTTACTTCACTTAGTATGAAAATATCTATTTACATTCATGTTGCTGCAGTTGGCATTATTTTGTTCTTTTTTATGGCTGAGTAGTATTCTACCATATATATGTACCACATCCTCTTTATCCATTCATCTGTCAATGGACATTTAGGTTGTTTCCATGTTTTGGCTATTGTGAATAGTGCTGCTATGAATATGGGGGTGGGATGTATCATTTTGAATTATAGTTTTGTCCAGATATATGCCCAGGAGTGCGATTGCTGGATCATATGGTAATTCCATTTTTAGTTTTCTGAGGAACCTCCATACTGTTTTCCATAGTGGCTTCACCAATTTATATTCCCACCAACAGTGTAGAAGGGTTCCCTTTTCTCCACACCCTCTCTAGCATTTGTTATTTGTAATTTCCAGTATGCACAATACCCTGGTTGCAGGTCATGGGGTATCTGATCTTTATCCAAAGATAGATTACTGAGATAAGCTTCAGAAATAAGCTTAGAGTGTCCTTTTAATAGCTCAACTAAACTTATAATAATATAACGTAACAGCAAGGAACTATCTGGGAAGTGAATCTTATAGACCTCAATTAACAAAACTAGAATTTAATAATTCTTGAAACATAATCTTTTTCTCTCTAAAATTATTCTTATTTCTGCCAAATATAGCCAAACTAAGACTCATTTGTCTGCGAAATAAGTCTGGTTTCAATAAAACTGGCCTGATATTTTATATAAGTGTAATTGATCATACAAGCTGTTTTAAAATTGGCTTTGCTAGAACTTTTTTATAAGGAATCTCAGATTGAATTTTAAAAAGGTTTCTGAGGGGAATCCCCTGGTGGTCCAGTGGTTGGGACTCTGCTTCTACTGCAGGGGGGCATGGGTTCGATCCCTAGTTGGAGAACTAAGATCCCACATGTCGTGCAGTGTGGCCAAAAATAAAAATAAAAAATAATAAGTAAATAAATAAATAGGCTCCTGAGGCCAGTAAAGCCACACCAAGGGCTTGTCACAGACTTCACCTGTGATAGCTACAGATTTTGGTGAATTTCTCCCTTTTCAAAGGTCCTACAAATACCTTGAGATTCTTGCACCTGTTAAGAGGTGGCCTTCCTAATTCACCTGATAAATCTGTTGAGAACCTAAGAGTTTCCAGTCTCTGGAGAGATCAGGTAGAGATAAAAGATAAATGTTTCAACTTTGCTTACAAAGGTATAATTTACCAAATTGCTATAAGTTATAATTAACTTGAGAGTTAGCTTGAGGGTTATAATTAGCTATAAGGGTTTCCTTATATCTGGAAAACACAGATTAAAAGCCAGTAATGTTTCAGACAAAGCCCATAAAATTGTAACCATATTCACTAGTCCTATATAACTAATCCTTTTTGTTAACAGTTTTATGAAGCCATCAGGTTTTCCATTAGAATTCTCTAATTTCTTACCCAGTTCAGCAGTATGACCTGAAAGTTACCAGAAACCTGTACTTGCTATGAGTCTTCTTGAAGAGGAAGCACTTTTGCAAAGTCATCACAGTAAAACAATAACTGTCAGTGACAAAAGACTTAAGAAGGCATGGTTAAAGACCTGATTACAATGCAATTGATAAAGAAATTTGGTTACTGCTGCAACATACAACATTTTAAGATAATAGAATTATGACTGGTAACATTTTACCAGGCCATATCAGATTTTTAGAAATTCCGTATGTTTTCTAGAATATCTATATTAATAACATTTACCCATAAAATAACCTAAGAAGATTTATTACTCTTTTGACAATGCTTCCCATGTAATTTAACATACCAAATGAACATAATTAGTTTAAAATCTCTCTTTGGGATGTTTCAGGGGCCCTTTGAAGCATCCCAAAGTTAGCCAGAGGTCAAAAGAAATTCATTAGAATTTGATTTGGGAAGTTTGTCAAAAAATATCAAAAAGTTTTAAAATACTTGGTCAAATAGGATCATAGGTCACTGTGAAACAATATTTATTCACTTAACCAAATTGGCAATAACAGATATTTTACTTGGAAATGACCTATTTAATAAACTTCCATCATTTAACTTAATTTAGCACAATTCTAAAATTTCAAGTTACAAAATATCCAGAGAGATTATTTTTAAGTAAACACTCCTAAAACAATTATTCCTAAACAGTTCACCCAAAAGATCTCATCTCATTTATATTTAATTTACTTGTAAAAAATTTCATCATACCAAGGTTTTTTCTTGCTGACAAATTTGCAACAGATATAATAAGATCTTATTTGATTTCTATTAAACCTGGGTAAAATAAAGGCATTATACTTAATATTGACGACCCTAAAGACATGTCTATATTAATTAAATCAACAAACTTAAATATGAGGTATTAATCTAATATTGAATATTTTCCAGTTCACATGGCCCTGAAATTCATTCTGGCTAGTTTCCTTTTATATTACTGAGCATTTATATAAGCACTTAATTTCCTTTAAGCCAATTAAGCAGAGCTCATTTACAATTAATTTTGATAATACCATACACATAGATATATAGACAGACACAACCAGAGATCTCATAGCTTCATTTTAAAACTTAGTCATGAATCAGGTATTACAATATAAAACTTACTTGTTTACTTGTTTACTTACTTACTTAGAGTTGGAATAAGTTAAATGTTAGTAGGCCTCTTTCCCCCTTTTTTCCTCCTCATTCTCACAAATTAGAGGTGGTCTAGATAAGTGTTCCTGAGAGCCCTGGTCTCAAGACACAGGGAGAGAAAAGCAAGGTCTGCTAGAAGGACTTGTTCTCTCAGGGTCAGAAATCTGAAAAGATGTTTTATCAAGCCAGGTTTCTCTAACAACTGTGTATGCAATAAAAGAGCCCATTTTGACCATTTTCAGGGCAAGATTTTCTTTTAATTCCCAATTAAGTAAGTACTTGTATGTGTAAGTTTTTACATACATAAAACTGGCTGAAGTTGTTAGCTGGAGGTCGGCTTTCTGAGGCCCCTCGTTTCTCTATTTGAGAGACTCTATTCCCCATTTTAAAGTTGAATTTGTCAGGGATAAAATTTACTAATGAAATTATATGGTGGCCAGTGTGCTGCTTGTGAGCTTAACTCCTCTAGGCATCACACTTGAGTCATTTTGGGCCTCTTACATGTCTTGTTACTCCCTTTGGTGGTCTAAGACCAATGTGAGTGCTTGGCTCACTGAATGGCCAATTCCTTTTTTAATTTTTTAATGTCTTTATTGGAGTATAATTGCTTTACAATGCTGTGTTAGTTTCTGCTATATAACAAAGTGAATCAGCTATACATATACATATATCCCCATATCTCCTCCCTCTTGCATCTCCCTCCCACCCTCCCTATCCCACCCCTCTAGGTGGTCACAAAGCACCGAGCTGATCTCCCCGTGCTATGTGGCTGCTTCCCACTAGCTAGCTATTTTACATTTGGTAGTGTATATATGTCAATGCTACTGTCTCATTTCTTCCTGGCTTACCCTTCCCCCGCCCTGTGTCCTCAAGTCCATTCTCTACATCTCTGTCTTTATTCCTGTCCTGCCCCTAGGTTCATCAGAACTTTTTTTTTTTAAGATTCCATATATATGTGTTACCATATGGTATTGGTTTTTCTCTTTCTGACTTACTTCACTCTGTATGACAGACTCTAGGTCCATCCACCTCACTACAAATAACTCAATTTCATTTCTTTTTATGGCTGAGTAATATTCCATTGTATATATGTGCCACATCTTCTTTATCCATTAATATATTGATAGACACTTAGGTGGCTTCCATGTCCTGGCTATTGTAAATAGAGCTGCAATGAACATTGTGACACATGACTGTTTTTGAATTATGGTTTTCTCAGGGTATATGCCCAGTAGTGGGATTACTGGGTCATATGATAGTTCTATTTTTAGTTTTTTAAGGAACCTGCATACTGTTTACCATAGTGGCTGTACCAATTACATTCCCACCAACAGTGCAAGAGGGTTCCCTTTTCTCCACACCCTCTCCAGCAATTATTGTTTGTAGAATTTTTTGATGATGGCCATTCTGACTGGTGTGAGGTGATACCTCATTGTAGTTTTGATTTGTATTTCTCTAATGATTAGTGATGTTGAGCATGCTTTCATGTGTTTGTTGGCAATCTGTATATCTTCTTTGGAGAAATGTCTATTTAGGTCTTCTGCCCACTTTTGGATTGTGTTGTTTGGTTTTTTGATATTGAGCTGCATGAGCTGCTTTTATATTCTGGAGATTAATCTTTTGTCAGCTGCTTCATTTGCAAATATTTTCTCCCATTCTGAGGGTTGTCTTTTTGCCTTGTTTATGGTTTTCTCTGCTGTGCAAAAGTTTTTAAGTTTCGTTAGGTCTGAATGGCCAATTCTTATTTTTTCTTCTTAAAAGTTTTTTTTTAAATTTGTTTATTTTATTTACTATTTTTATTTTTGGCTGTGTTGGGTCTTTGTTGCTGTGTGCGGGCTTTCTCTAGTTGCGGTGAGTGGGCACTACTCTTCATTGTGGTTCACGGGCTTCTCATTGCAGTGGCTTCTCTTGTTGCAGAGCACGGGCTCTAGGCACCCGGGCTTCAGGAGTTGTGGCTCGTGGGCTCTGGAGTGCAGGCTCAGTAGTTGTGGTGCCCGGGCTCAGTTGCTCCACTGGCATGTGAGATCTTCACAGACCAGGGCTTGAACCTGTGTCCCCTTCATTGGCAGGTGGATTCTTAACCACTGTGCCACCAGGGAAGTCCCTGAATGGCCAATTCTTATACATCATCCCGAGATGAGCAAGTCTTTTAATTAATGAGTGGGTCTATGGAACCACTGTGTAGTATGAGGACTCTGCCTCTACCATTCCGGGAAATTTCTCAGTCTCCTACAAAAGCCATAACCAACCGGGAGGAATCTTGTCCCTCTTCTTTGGAGCAAAGCTCTCATGTAATATCTTTACTTTTATCCCAACAAGTTCTATTAAGTCAGCTGAATTGAGGAAAGGCATCAGATCATCCTCTCACCCAATCACTCAGTCCAGACCACTCATTGTTATTCAGCTGAGCAAACTGAAGTGTCTTCCAACCAGCACCCCCACAGTATCCTTCAACTAAATGGGTACTTTCCTAGTATCTTTCAACTGCCCCCTCCAGTAGCTTTCAACGGGGTGGGGTACCACCCCGCCCCCCAGTATCTTTCAACTGCAGGACCAGGTACCCAATATATACCGCCAGATAAAACTCAGGATCATCAACCAATATGAGAAATCTGAGAACCGGAAGAGATTCATCCAAACTTGTCTGGATTCTCCGAGGAGGTGGATGGGCACAAGAGGCCTCTGCTGGTACCAAGGCTCTGGTTCCTTGTAGTGTCCAGGTGAAGGAGAGAAGTCTGTTCTGCGTCCCTTTGTTGATCACCAAAACAGGCAACTGATAAAAAATGCACAATGTGAGAGTTGTGAGTTAAGTTTTATTGGGGGAAAAATGAGGACTATGGCCCAGATGACAGCATTTCAAATAGCTCTGAGGAACTGCTCTGAAGAGATAGTGGGGAGGTCAGTATATGTGTGATTTTGGTGAAGGGAGATACATGCAATCAAGCATACATTTGGCAGAAGTTTGCTGCTGGTCATGGGGAGCAGATGTCTCTGTTAATGATTTCAGTGTTTTTCCCGATATGAGAAGATGCAAGAAATTGGACCCATAAAATCTTTTCCTAAAAATGTCTAACTATCTGAAGGCCTGTTCTGTCAGTTTTTTCCAGAGCACAGAGTGCCCCATTCCCGATCTTCCCCGTGAACTCCTTTCAGGGGGTGTAGAAGATCACGACTGCAGTGGCAAGTGACCTAATCCTTGTAGAGGCAGATGGCAAATGACAATTTTTAGTTGGCACTTTCAGTGTAACAGAGGCAAAACTCGGAAATATCAACAACTTTTACTGTCTCATCATTTTTCCGCTTATGCCTCATTTGCCAAGGTACAGGCTGAACAGTTTTGAGGATGGGAAAGGCAGAGAAACATTTTACCCTCTTATCTCTCCCAAACTCACTTCCACCTCTACCCAAACACTTTAGATGTTATTCTCTCCCAAAATTCAGTAGGCATTTTCCTTTTAGACATATTTTTTCTTATTACAAAAGCGACAAATGTTTATGTCAAAGACTTTTAAAAAGACAGAAAAGAAAAAGGGAGAGGAGAAAGTAAAGAAAAGCCGCTTTAACCCACTACCCAGAGATAACAGCAGCTGGATGTTTTTCTGTATCTTCAAAGTTTTTAAATGCACATTTAATAGAAAGTGAGTACATTCTGTATATACTACTTCAAATTAGAAATTTTATTCACTAATGATAGCAATTTTCCAATGATGGGTTACATGCATTTTAACCTAAATGAGTACTTCTCAAAATTTCTTCCACAACACTATTTCTGTGGGCAGTTAATACACAGTTTAAAAAAAAATGAGAGGAAGGTCAAATGATCAAATACATTTGGGAACTGGGAAATGTTGCATTAAATGTAGTTAAACAGGCTTCTTTAACTCAGGGCTTCCAAGTGTCTTTAATATGCTGGCGGGTGTTATAAATCTTCAGGATGAGGACTAGAGTACGGATTATTTCTCAATTTGTTGAACTCTTTTCTCCTCTAAGAATCTCATAAAACTTTTATTCCAGCACACATTCTGGGAAATGCTGGCCAAAATTACTAGGAGCAAAAATCAAACCCTCTCATCTCTCATGGACATTTAAGGCACAATTTTCCCATTCCTAAAGAACTTCATAAAAATTTGTTGCAAATAAATTACTTGGAAAAATTCGAACTGAACTTCCCTGTAGTTACTCTTAATATTATTTTGCCTCACTAAGTATAATTCAACTGACAACATTTAATTTTAAGGAAAACAGTGGTGATATATTATTGGTTGTGAATAGGTGCTCTATTGGGGAAAAATAACCAATGTGAATATTTTATTAGAATAAGGGTGGGTTTTTTTGCTTTATTTGTTTTTTATAAAGAATTTATTTTTTCAAGAGCAGTTTTAGGTTCACAGAAGAATAGAGAGAAAGGCACAGAGATTTCCCATATACCGCCTGCATCTATACATGCATAGCCTCTCATTACCAGAGTGATACATTTGTTACCACTGATGAACCTGTATGATGTGTTATAATCACAAGAGTAAGGTTTTAAAAACTTTTGGTAAAGCTTGCTTACATTGTTCTTCTCAGCAAAAGTCTATTCTGTGTAGCACTAATGTCCACAGGCATCATAGTCAGAATGTTCTATCCATATAAAAATTCTAATCTCAAACTTACCCACTGACTCATTGCTGGCATATAGTAGCCCATGGTGCAAAATTTTATTTTTATATTGTCCTAACTTCACAGTATACTTGGAGTTATATACTTTGAGTTATTTTTTTAAATTGTTTTTACATCTTTATTGGAGTATAATTGCTTTACAATGGTGTGTTAGTTTCTGCTTTATAACAAAGTGAATCAGTTATACATATACATATGTTCCCATATCTCTTACCTCTTGCGTCTCCCTCCCTCCCACCCTCCCACCCTCCCTATCCCACCCCTCCAGGCGGTCACAAAGCACCGAGCTGATCTCCCTGTGCTATGCGGCTGCTTCCCACTAGCTATCTACCTTACATATGGTAGTGTATATATGTCCATGCCACTCTCTCACTTTGTCACAGCTTACCCTTCCCCCTCCCCATATCCTCAAGTCCATTCTCTAGTAGGTCTGTGTCTTTATTCCTGTCTTACCCCTAGGTTATTCATGACATTTTTTTCCTTAAATTCCATATATATGTGTTAGCATACGGTATTTGTCTTTCTCTTTCTGACTTACTTCACCCTGTATGAAAGACTCTATGTCTAGCCACCTCATTACAAATAGCTCAATTTTGTTTCTTTTTATGGCTGAGTAATATTCCATTGTATATATGTGCCACATCTTCTTTATCCATTCATCCAGTGATGGACACTTAGGTTGTTTCCATCTCTGGGCTATTGTAAATAGAGCTGCAATGAACATTTTGGTACATGCCTCTTTTTGAACTATGGTTTTCTCAGGGTATATGCCCAGTAGTGGGATTGCTGGGTCATATGGTAGTTTTATTTTTAGTTTTTTAAGGAACCTCCATAATGTTCTCCACAGTGGCTGTATCAATTTACATTCCCACGAACAGTGCAAGAGGGTTCCTTTTTCTCCACACCCTCTCCAGCATTTATTGTTTCTAGATTGTTTGATGATGGCCATTCTGACTGGTGTGAGATGATATTTCATTGTAGTTTTGATTTGCATTTCTCTAATGATTAATGATGTTGAGCATTCTTTCATGTGTTTGTTGACAGTCTGTATATCTTCTTTGCAGAAATGTCTATTTAGGTCTTCTGCCCATTTTTGGATTGGGTTGTTTGTTTTCTTGTTATTGAGCTGAATGAGCTGCTTAAAAATTTTGGAGATTAATTTTTTGTCAGTTGTTTCATTTGCAAATATTTTCTCCCATTCTGAGGGTTGTCTTTTGGTCTTGTTTATGGTTTCCTTTGCTGTGCAAAAGCTTTGAAGTTTCATTAGGTCCCATTTGTTTATTTTTGTTTTTATTTCCATTTCTCTAGGAGGTGGGTCAAAAAGGATCTTGCTGTGATTTATGTCATAGAGTCCTCTGCCTATGTTTTCCTCTAAGAGTCTGATAGTTTCTGGCCTTACATTTAGATCTTTAATCCACTTTGAGCTTATTTTTGTGTATGGTGTTAGGGAGTGATCTAATCTCATACTTTGTGTTATTTTTATATCGTGTCATGAGATCCTTGGGGAAAATGGTGGGCAGGACAAACTTCAGAAGGCTGACCATTCTCAGCCCCCTCTGAGACACTTTTTCTAAGTCAAAGGTGGTCAAAGCCAATTAGCTCAGAGGAGAGAATCTGATCCTAAGAGACTCCCACTACAGGGCCAGTGATCACCTGAAGCAATCACATTTGGAGAGCTGGACTGTAATTCAGAGTCAGTGAGCTGATGATACCAGTGGACTCACAGGGCAAAACAGAGGTGGAGAGAGAAGCAGAAACACACAAGCAGGTGCAAAAACTGAGGTAAAAGATACAGGAAGCCAGTTTTGGAGACTTCTGGGGCCTAAATGACCTCTACAGCCCATGAGTCCTCATTACCATGTCACCTGAGGTTTGGCTGTTCAGTTTTCCCTGAATGAGGCCGGCTAGAGGGTTGAGATTCTGTTTTACTACTTTCCTCAGGCATTTTCACAATGAATTCACCTTGAGTAATAATGAGTAAGACTGTTCCTTTCAATGAGAAGAGCCCAGATCAACACAGCTGGAAAACACAGCAGGAAAAAATGGTGACTCCTCTTTCTTCTTACAGCTGTTTTATTGAAACACCTGTCCCAACTGCCAGGAAGGAAAGGGGATGCCTCCCGGTGTCTGCATCTTATCCGCTGGAAGTACCTTGGGCATTACTCTGGAGCTTCAGATCTTTAGCTTAAGGGTTGCAATAGGTGGACGGGCTTTAGCATGTCTGTGAATCCCCTGATAGTGTACGTAATTTTTGCCTATGTACAAATAGGGGTGAGGTACCATTCATAACTTTCTTTAGACTCTCAAAGGTGTCCCTAATGCAAAAATGGTTATAGATAGAAAAATCTAAGCCTGTTTGTTTTGGATCCATGAGACTTTTCTATAGATCAAATATCTTGACTCTCTATATTAAAATATTAGGGTTTCTTGTAATTTCTATGAATCCATTCTGCATAATTAAGTTTTATTTTCCTTGGATCTCTCCCAGCTTGACATTAATACTTTCATCTTAAAAGAAGTGGAGAAGTGTCTCTATCTGATGCATAAATAAATAGCATTGAAAAAAGTGTACAAAGAGTCAAAAATATCATTTTAAGTTGTAAAGTGATATCTTTTTCTGGTTTCATAATGTCTCATGTCAAGGCTTTCAAGATGAAATTACATCGACCTATAAAACTGTCAGCTGTGCTTGTTCTGTCTCCTTTCTTCTTGCTCAGGTATATACTCTCTTTCTCTCTCACCCACCAAATGTAATTCAAAATTCCAGGGGCTACAGGAAGAAAAGGGGAGAGCTCGTGAAGTCACACTGATAATGAATAAAAGAATGAAAGTCTTCGAAAATGCCAAAAAACCCAGCTGAAGCCAAACAAAACTATTTCATCATAGTGTTGAAATCTACCCATAAGGAAAAAGGAGAGATCTAGTGAAGTCAGTTTCTCTAGATGAATACAAGAATAAAAATCCTTGAAAATGCCAAAAACACAAAAGCTGAAAAATAAAACACTCGCTCATGAATGTGTTAAAATCTACCCATAAAAGAAGACATTTTAAATTGAAATTAATTATTTTGGCCTTGAGATAATGATTCCATATACTGAAACAGCAAAGCAGAGTAAGGTTATGACCTCAACTTAATGGAGAGAAAAGGGAAACATGGAATCAATATAGCCCATGGATGCTCAGTGAGGTGATAGCTCTGCTGGGCCTGCGACTCAGAGTGTCCCTTTCCCAGGCCCATAATTGGATCAATGACCCACATACTCTTCATGCTTGGTGCCCATGAGAGGAAGGTCAGATAGATAGTAGTGGAGTAGGTGATTTGAGATAAATGATTAACTAAAAAAGGGCACACACAAGAGCTCATGGTCTCACAGGTTGGTCCCTGTTGAATAGTCTAGAAATGTAAATCCTTGGAAAGCTCCAGTGATGGCTTCCAAACACTACTTTTATTTCGTTCCCTTTGGATCAAGGACAGGGCTAGTTTTCATTTTTTTAAAGATGTTTATGTTTTAATCCTGGCCTATTAACTTTTGTTTGGAAAATGTAATCACTTTGCTTAGAGAACAGGAGTAAATAGAAATTTTCAGTGATAATTTTAAAAGCGGGTAATGGTTCAGTTTAAAAAATACACACACATATAAATACAACAATTGGTTTATTGTTGAATTCCCTTGACAATGTGCAGGACAAGAATAATCTTGTCAAGAAACCTAAAACATATTATTCTCATTTTTATTTCTTTTAAAACATTTTAAAATGTAACAAGCATACTGAAATGTGCCTAAGACACCATTGTTGTGTGGTATTCCATTGTGAGACTATACCACAGGTTGTTTATCCATTTTCCTGTTAATGGACATTGGGTTGTTTCCACAAGGCTATTATAAGGAATGCTGCTTGCTGTGAACATTCTCATATGTTTTTGGTGCAAATGTCATGTGTTTCTGTGGGGTATATACCTAGGGATGGATTGCTGGGTCATTAAAGTATGTGTATCTTTAGCTTTATTTAATACTGCCGAACTTGTTCCAAAGTAGTTATACCATGCTTTGACAATTCTAATTTTAATTATTATAATGGTATGCCCAAGTCATGTGGTTAAGGACTGCACCTGGTTTTCCTGGCAAGAGTAAGCTGGTAAATCAGTTTGGGAACAATTCTGTTTGCCAGCTCTTGTTTTCCTTGATTAAATTTCCCCCATTGATACACTACTTTCAGACATTATTTTTCCTGACTTTGCCATGATAATACAGTCATTTTTAAATCAACCTTTGACCTGTATCAATATAGCTATGTAAGTTGAGATTAGGGGACCCAGAAGAAAGCCAATACCAGGGAAACGATTGCATAGGACATAATTTCCCTTAGGCTTAAAGCATCTATATTAAATCTTCTGTGATGTGCAGTACAATCTATTTTTTAATTCCTTTTTTTAAGGCTATTTAAGTGATGCCAAAGTAACAGAATGATTTAACACAGTTAAATGCCAAACTGGGATTTTAAATACCAATGTTTTGTTCTTTAAAGTTGGATCCCTCCAGGATATTATGAGGATGCAAGCGTCTTCACGGCAGTCTGTCACCTTGTGGCTCCAGAAATTGAAAGTTCATCATGTTCATGGATCAGTACCAGTTTTATTTATTAATATTTTTAGTGTCTGCCTATAAATCAGGCACAAAGTAAAGGGCTTTTAAAAATAGCCTGCTCAGTCTTCTCAGGTTTGATATACTCTGCTAAAAAGAATTGTTGATATCAGCATCTCCCTCCTTTCCCTTGCTGGCTTCTCCCTGAATATGGGATGCACCTGTCCTGGATCCAGGCCCACCAAGATCTCCAAAGATTTACCATCACTGGTCTTTGCTTCTGCAAAACTCTGGTAAAAATCATCTTATTCTTTCATCCAAGGATGGGTTCCAATAATTCAAAATTGGGAGTCAAAGTTTGGCTTGTGGCTAAGTTTTGGTTCAGTTTACCTAAGCACTGAGCAATAAAGAGATATCACATTAAGTGAAGTAAATTATTTGCACGCTCAAAGTGAAGTCAAAGATAGTTTGGTCTGTGACAATTGTGACAATTATACAGTATTAAGGGTTTGAGGGAACACATGGGCACCAATATATTTTATGAATTTGTCATTTTATGTTTATATAAAATAAACGATACAATCCCTGACCTTAGGGAGATTGAAATATAATTCAGGAGATTATACATATATAATGGAAATGACTGAAGAGCAAGTGTTTGGATGTACAGCACAGTAAAACAGGACTTTAGGAATTCAGTCAAGGACTAACTCCACAAAGTCAGGTACTGAATAAAGGACCAGAAGAGAGTTTGAAGAAAGTTAGTTAGGGAAAGAGCAGGGTGAGGAAAAGCACCCATGAGACATGATGATGGCATGTGAAGATGGCAGAGAGGCTGGACAAATATGGCCAGATCATGGCTGGGAGCTCTGAGAAATGTGCTGGCTACCTAGGTGTGGAGACCCATCCACAGGGAGTTTTATGGGCCAGGTGGAGAAGTGGCAAACAGATGCCACCTGAATATTCCTAAACATGACAGAATAGTGATGGGAGTGACTTCTGGAAAGATGGACCCATCATAACTAATATCGGGGCATGGACAGGCAAGGGGGAATATTCTGGCCTCATTGAAAGAGAACTGGTTAAAGATGTTCATTGCCACACGCAGTTGAGCAGATGGTGATCATGATATAAATGGCACCCAGCAGAGCTATGTGTGTATAACCTGAAAGATGTTTTGTTTGGGGACAGTGAAGTCTGAGAGAGTAAAAAGCCATCTCATATTCCATGGAAATCATAGTATTAGAGTCTTATAAAGTGCCCCCCCAAAATCAACAGAACTATATACATGCATTAGAGCTTGATATATACACTAACATTAACAAGTATATTATTTGATCGCCACACAAACGTTAGTCCCAGAGCGTTCACAAAAGCATTACCCACAGTAGCCCAAGACTGGAAACAACTGCAAAGCCCATCAGGTAAATGGGAAAGAAACTGGAGCACATCTACCAGTGGAGTAGCACTCTGCAATAAAGGGAAATGAGTGACTGATACACACACAACGGATATGTTTCACAGACATTATGCTGAGTAAAAAGAAGCCACACAAAAGCAGTACACACTGTATGATTTCATTCATACGAAAAGAAAATGCATACTGATCTATAGAGACAGAAAGCAGATCAGAAGTGACCTGCAGGCCAGGGACTGCAAAGGTGCATAAGGAAACTTTTGGAAGTGTGGGAGAAGTTCTTTATCATTATTGTGGTGGTTTCAGGAGTGTATCTGTTACAAAGTCATTGAATTATACACTTTAAATATGTGCAGTTTACTGTACATAAATCATAACACAATAAATTCAATTAAAGAGAGAAGCTAAAGTTCCAAATACTTTCTTTCAAAAATTACGATTTTAGAGTTATTATTTAGTGGTGACTTATTAGTTTTTAATCCTTCAAAGTATTTTTAAAAGATTTCTATGTGCTAATTCTTGCCTATTTACAATTTTGTTTGAAAATGTAATCTAGCTCCTTTGGAGAATGAGAGAAAACAGATATTAGTATGAGTCAGGAAATCAAAAGCAATTGAATTATGAGAATTAAAAAATTTTTTCCCACTCACATTACCTGATTTTGCATTTTAAAATGCAAATACATTTAGAAATCTTGTAATAAAGCTATTGTTGTTACTTCTCCTGATCTTTTCCTGATGTCATAGAAAATTCAAGTTGACTCAGTAAACTGGATCATTTCCCAACTAGTTTTTCTCTGATTAGGTATTTGCTGAGTCGGCAGAAAAATCCATCCTGGTTTAGCTCCAGCGAATGAAAAGAGAGCTTGTGACACACTTGTCACAGGAACCAGGGAAGTTGAAGGGTGACAGGCAAACTTTAAAGGGCCTCCTTCACATGGGGTGGCAGTGGCTTTCTTTCTTTATGATAATCTTTTCTTTTTCTCCATGGAGGATGAGCCAGTTACAGTCATAGCTCAACAGGAAGCGGTTCTTACACCTTTGATCATAATGATATTAATCACCGTCCTGCTAGTGATTCTCTGTGACTTGGTCACATCAATTATTAATTTGTAAAGTGTGAGTTTGTCATTTCTTACTGAAATGCTGGCCAGACAGATTGGTATACAGTGGAATGGAAGCTGAGCAAGGCGGCTGTCACTTCACCATTATGAATATCAGACCCTTGTTTGAAAAAAAAAATTACAGCTTGGAAAATGTTTTGCTTTTATACATTCATCTGATACCATCCAGGACTTGAGTCTTAAACATTTTAAACATACTATTGGTAGGGTGTATCATAATACATTTAGAGCAGTGTTTCTCAAACTTGGTTGCACTTGTGAATCACCTGGGGAGCTTTTTAAAAATGTCAAAGCTGGGCCCCACTCCCAGAGATTCTGACTTAATTGTTCTGGGATGAGGCCCAGGTAAAGGTATTTTTAAAAAGCACCCCAGGTGTTTCAAATGTGTAGTCAAGACGGCAGCGCACTACTGATTTAGAGGCGGGACAGTGCTTTTTAAATGTTCTTAACAAATGAAATACATATAAGTTTTTATAGTCCACGTTAATTCAAAAAGGCTTTAAAATGGGTTCCAGAAATATATTCATCCAAAGATTTTTTAAATTCTGAAAATTATAATTAAATAAATGGAAATTAAAACAAGAATGAGGCACCATTTTTCCCTTTTGGTAAAGATTTTAAAGATTCATGATAGCCAGTGATGTTGGGAATACATGGAAATGGTAATGCTGATACAATATATAGGCATGTTAATTGGTGCCATTTTCCTGGAGGACAATTTAGCAACATCTATCAAATTTTACAAGTTTTGTACCAACTGGTCTCTCAATTTCCCTCCTAGGAATTTACTTGCAAGATTTTACCCAGATATTCGTTTAGGAACATTCACTGCAAAATTTTTTGTAATAGTGAAAGCCTGGAGAAAACCAGTGTCCATCATTCAGGGGACCAGTTAAGTAAATTTTGATACATTAACAAGATAGACTATTATGGAGGCATTTAAAAAGAAGTGCTCCCCCTATATATGCTGATACCAAAAGATCTCCCAGATATGTTAGGTGAAAAAAAAGGGTACAGAAAATTATGTACAGTATGATCTCTTCTGTGTAAATTTAAATAAATGTAATTTAAAATAAATGCTCACAGGGACTTCCCTGGTGGTCCAGTGGCTAAGACTCTGCTCTACCAATGCAGGGGCCCTGGGTTCGATCCCTGGTCAGGGAACTAGATCCCACATGCCACAACTAAGTGTTCACATGCTGCGACCAAAGATCCTGCATACCACAACAAAGATCCAGCACAGGGCAACAAAGATCCTGAGTGCCGCAACTGAGACCCGGCACAGCTAAATAAATACATTTTTAAAAAGCTTCACTGAAATAATAAATAAATAAATAAATAAATGCTCACAGGTACACTTTTTTTTTCCTTGAAGGAAACGTGGTTATCTTTGGGAAGTGGACTTTAGTAGAAGTGAGAAGCTTTTACTTTTGTTTTGTACCTTTTTGTACAGTTTGAATTTTCTAACCAATTACATATAGAGTAATTATATATATATACATACATATATTATATATATATATTATATATATATATATATATATAGAGAGAGAGAGAGAGAGAGAGAGAGAGAGAGAGGCAGACCACAGAGATGTTGTGGATTTGGTTCTAGACCACATCAATAAAACAAATAATGCAATAAAGTGAGTCACACAAATATTTTGGCTTCCCAGTGCATGTAAAAGCTATGTTTATGTAACTATATATACTGTAGTCTAAAGTGTTCAATAGCATTATGTCTCAAAAAACAATGTACATATCTTAATTTAAAAATTCTTTATTGCTAAAAATGCTAGCCATCATCTGAGCCTTTAGCAAGTCATAGTAGTAACATCAAAGGTCACTAATCACAGATCACCATAACAAATGTAATAATAAGGAAAATGTTTGAAAGATTGTGCGAATTACCAAAATGTGACACAGAGACACAAAGTGAGCAAATGCTGATGGAAAAATGGCACGAATAGATTTGTTTTGATGCAGGGTTTTCACAAACCTTCAATTTGTGAAAAATGCAATATCTGCAAAGTGTGCCTGTATAAATATGACATATAACTGGAGTATTCTGGGAAGTTAGGTAATGTTCCATTTTTTCTTTACAATATAAACTTTTAAAAGGGAGGAAACCAGGAGTAAGGATTTTTAAAAAGTTTAAAAAGAAGATAAAAGTATGAGTAATTTGGAATACAAAATACATGTCTTAAGGTCTCTGTGACTGCTGACTGCCACACATTTGGCTCTGATATAACAGCCTATAAAATAAAGGAAACACCATCAAATCAATTACATGACTCATGATGTCTGTAAGATGAAAATGCATTGTAGGGGAAGCCCAGCAATTCATAAAAGTTAAGTGAAATTTTTTTAGGTGGATCTTCAAAAAGAGAATACTGTATGCAATTACAGTGAAACACCCTCAACAGTTACTCACAAAAAGGTCACAAATTTTTATCTATTTTGCAGAAGAGAAAGCAGTTAACAGGGGCTCAGTTACTGGCCCTTTCTACTGAAATAGTGTTCTTACTTGCAACAAATGGCCTCTTCAACCAATGCTGCTACTGATCGCAGACACAATAGATAGCATTGGCCATGTGGAGCACTGGTGCCAGGCTGCCACCTTACTGCTCCCAGATGCCAAACACCTTCACTGCCACCCTTTCCAGAAAACAGATCCCCTTTGTTCTTTTACAAACCAAAGTATCCTGCGTGACGTTTGATTGGTGGACCTGAAGCCATGTGACTTGTCATAGCTGCAAAGAGAGTTGGGAAAGTGGGACAGGTCTCATAATATGGTGTTTCCCTCAGTGTGAGGGAAGGATATTCACATTCATAAGATGCAAGTTGGTCAGGAAAAGGACAAACGCTCACCTAGATTTCAAAGCAGATCCAGGATTAGAGTCAAACAGCTCTCAGTATCCATGATTATGCTTTGCATTTTGCCTCTTGCTTTGCTATCAGGAAGTTCTACTTGCACTTCGTCTTAACTCTAATGTCTTTACCAGTTCCAACACAGATCATACAAACATGTAAACTAATATGAGCTAAAGGTTTGAACATGTCTTCTTTCTATAGCCGCAGATGCTGATGGGTGTTTAAACAAATAAAAACTGAAATTAAAATTCAATGCATAATGAAATCTGGAAGAGCCCAAATACCTTTCAGCTGGGAAATGGATAAGCAAACTGTGGTACAATATACAGTGGTACACAGGAATGAGCTACTGATATATGCATCAACATAGAAGAACCTCAAAAAGCATTATGCTAAGTGAAACAAGCCACAATCAAAAGTCTACATTCTGTATGATTCCGTTTATGACATTCTTGCACAGGCAAACCTGGAAGGACAGAAAGCAGATGGGGTGGATGTTGGGGGTACTGTGGCCAGGGGAAGGGCTTGACTACAAAAGGGCATGGGGGAATTTGGAGGATGACAGACCTGTTCTATATCTTGGTTGTTGCGGTGGTTACATGACTCTAAATGCTTGTCAAATCTCTCGGAACTGTACACTAAAAGGGTGAATTTTACTGCATATAAATTATACCTTAATTTTTTAAGTGGGGGAAAAAGTCAATGAAAAATACCTGCATTCACTTTTTCAACAAATATTTACTGAGCACCTACTATGTGCCAGACACTCTTAAATGACCGTATATTTAAGCAAACTAATTTCAATGTCTGTAATGCATTGGAAATGATCTAAATTACTCTCCCAATTCCTTAAACTTGATTTACAGCCAAAAACAATGCATGAAGAACTTTAGCAGTGATGGGAAACCGTGGCAAGTAGTTTCTTTAATCCATAACTGACAAACTATTGAAGTCTGGTGTGAAGACATATTGCAGCCAATGGATCTGACGCCCCCCGAGTACCAATTTAGAAAATCATTTTAGGTGATAATTGGCTGTGAGAAACTCACATTTTTGGTGCAAGGAGGCTTGGAATTTCTGGTGGAAAGAACTAGGGAAGGAAAATGGTGAGGGAGTTAGGGCAGCCTGAAGTAGTGAGGTGGAGGAAGCACAGCAGGCCTAGGAGGTCTGGAGATCTCACTAGTCCTACTCCTGACTTGGTGAAGATCACTTTGTCTTTCTGAACTCAGTTTCCTTAGCCGTAAAATGAATGAATTGAAAAAGTGGGAAACACTGACTGCACAATGCAGAGCTCTTCCAGTGACCACTTGTGACCGTGGACAAGTCAGTTTTAGCTTCTTACTATATCAAATGAGAGATTTGATGGTTGCAGAAGAATGTCAATACCACTAAACTGTACACTTTAAAATGGTAAATTTTGTGTTATATATATTTTAGTACAATAAAAATTTTTTAATTGAAAAAGCTTTAGACAAAATGACCTTTGGGGTGATGTAGTTTGATCTTTCCTCTTTCTCTTGGAATTAAGTCCAAATTCCTGAAAAAAGCCACCCATAGGGTGTGCAGGCCCTGGGCAAATATTTGAGTCACCCAAAATCAGTTTGTCGGCACCATTCTGGTGACCCAAGCTCACATGATCTCACACAAGAAATACTGTACTTCCTAGCAGGAGAAATATGCTTGCCAGACTGACATTCTGGAACCATCACTTGGCTCTTGGGCCCCAGGACAATCCCATAGTATGAGTCCTGGGGCATCTGGTCAACCCCACAAATGGGGTAGAAGATTAAGAGTGCTCTGAAGGAGAGAAACAGAGAGTCTGTGCAGGTCTGGGCTCTGGGCACACCACCCAAATGGCACTGTCATACCCAACTGGTTCAAAACACTAGAGAGGGACTTAGAAAATTTTGAAGAAGGCTCTCCAAAGCACAGGCCCCCCCCGCACAGGTCATGGGTCGAGGCTGGGAGCAGGGGGATAAGGGTAGAGTAGGGGTGCTTAAGGAATTTGCCCATGTCTAAGTGTGGAACTTCTTAATTTGGCTTATAAACACCATCTGTTCTGTCTCAAATGTGCCAAGGAGGCTCTCACTCTTGGACTACACACCTACATAGGGTTTCTCTATCAGAACACAGATTTCTTCTTCTGCCCCAACACCCATTAACCCATTTACTTAATTAATCCTATTCATCTGGGAGGTGTTAGAAAATATTTCCTCCTAGAAGTGTTTTCTGATCCCTGGTTAGTTACTCTGACGGACTATGTTTTCAGGTGGATCTAGGATCTTGGAATCTGTCTTCTCTTTTTCTTTCCCAAATTAATTCACCCAAATATTCAAAATAAAAGGTAACAAAATCCCTCAGGAGTAGAATACAAATTTTAAATATGCTTCCTTCTTTCCAGATGCTGGAGAGGAATGGAGTAATTCTGCATTGAGTCCTCAGGGGAGAAGCCTGCATTCAGAAGAAGGAAATTGATATTAGCCCCTCCCCAGGCTATCTGAAGCCTGTTCCTTGTGGTCTAATACAGCTTTCACTCATTCATTAATTTATGCATCTATCCATCCTTCATTCAATAAGTCAACAAGCATTTTATGGCTCCCTACTCTATTTATGACACTAAGCTAGACCTGGGGCCGGGTAGGGGGTGGTGGGGAGAATCAAATAAGATAGGGTTCCTTCAAGATGTTCATAGTATATTGGACATAATCCACTCTGGGATGTAGTTAATGGTGTTGTGCCAGGGATGCTTGGAGAATCCTGCAGATGGGTCTGGGGGCTTTCCTGACAATTTGCCATAGTACAGGTAGTATGTAATTTATGAGCACGTGAATTCAGAAAACTGTTGTTAGGAGAGCATAAAGCTTCAAGGGTTAGACCATGCCATTACCCAGGGAACTAAAGGGAGCACAAAGCATGGGATATTCTGCTTTTTCACATTAGACCCCAAGGCTGTTTGTATGCTTGCTACTTTGTAGCATTTCCTATAAGAAAACAGAAGCCCAAATGAGAAGCAAAGAATTATAATAGGAGGTCTTCACTGTCAAGCACCCTGAATGGACAAGACACTGAAGAGAAAGAAGTAATGACAAAGTCATATCTACAGGCCTTGACCATAAACAAACCCCTTAATTTGTCCCTCCAAAGACTAAGGGTCAAGGAGGAATTGTGGTGGCCCCTAATAGCTACTCTATCCTTTGGAACAGCTGGACAGTTAAAAGAGAGAAACCTCTCCCACAGAGGTGCTGAGAAACCCATGTGGGTGATTTCTGAGATTAAGAGGCTTTGCTGAAAAACCTTTCTGACTAATGTCTAACTCTGTAATCGATTTTGGACTGGTAAAGAAATGGAAATTTCTATTTGCCCCAAATTTCCTTAAAAAGAAAAGTTCTAAAGCATTTGTTCCATGACTGATATATCTACTTCTGTCCCCAAACAGAATAACCAGGAAAGATTAACAGGCTGCCTGGTGTTTTCTCAGTGCCCTCTGCTTGGGATGAACTACTTTGAGTCTATAATTCCTTTTAGAGTGGGATGAAAGCTATGGGCCTCCTCCCCAGGAAAATGCATATAAGCCTATACACAAAATTTTCCATATAATTTCAGTGGATTCAGAGACCCACTTGAAAAATATCCATGTACCCTAGGGAATCTGTGCTCCAGAAAATATTAAAAATGTTATTTGTTGCAAAATAGAGCTTTAGCTGCATTAATTAATGAGTCTCCAGAAATATTGGACAGTGGTTCTCAGGTTAGAGGTTTGTGCGGAAGTTCCAAGGGAGGAGCGAAGTCAGTAGCTATGGAAATGGGCACAATGACAGAATCTAACCATGTGACAGTGACACTACTCCTCCTGGTTAGGGTGGCCAGATAAAATACAGGATCCCCAATTAAATTTGAACTTCAGATAAACAGCAAATAAATTTTTAGTATGTCCCACACATATTTGGGATATTGTCTTTGTGCTGCTATAACAGAATATCATAGACTAGGTGGCTTAAACAACAGACACTTATTTCTTACAATTCTGGAGACTGCAAAGTCCAAGATCAAGACACTGGCAGAATCAGTGACTAGTAAGGGCCCACTTCCTGGTTCAGAGATGAACATCTTCTCACTGTAACCTCATTTGGCAGAAGGGGCAAGGGAGCTCTCTGGGGTCCCTTTTATAAGGACACTAACCCCATTCATGAGGAGAGCTCTACCCTCATGACTTAATCACCTCTTAAGGCCCCACCTCTAAATACCATTACATTGGTTATTAGGATTTAACATATACATTTCAGGGGGACACAAACATTTATTGCATTGTTTATACTAAAAATAATTCACTGTTTATCTGAAATTCAAATTTGACTGGGTATTCTCTGTTTTGATTTGTTAAATCTGGCAACCCTAGTCCTGGTCAATTCTATTTTGTCAGGTTTCCCCATCTTGGACTTGTTATACCTCTGTTCTCTGTGTGTTCCTTTTGACAAGGTCTTTCTTCTCTCTTATCTCTAGATGTACCTTAGTTTGATGCAGCACTGACAAGAAACTAAGGATTATTGTTTATCATTTCTCTCAACAACACAGGAATAGTGAAACTGTGTGTGCCTGTGTATATGCGTGTGTAAGAGAGAGAAAGGGCAAAACAGAAAAGTGATGGATCATTCAGAAAGAAGTTTAAGAATTCGTATTTTGAGATAAACATGACTGTTAGAAAATGACGTCTAACCTCCAGTGATTATAGAAGGAGGTAGTAGTGTAACTAGTACACAATTAAGATAGAGAAGTGACTTCTTACAACAAAATATGAAAAAATCCTTGAGGCTTATAGAGAGTCATTGACTCCTTGCCAATGGGAGTAAACTTTTCTTGAAAATCAGGTAGTTTGGGAGAACTGCTAGTTGCTAATGCCAATATCCATTCTCTTCTTTTCCTTAAAAAAACCCTGATCTCTGATTTTGGTCAAGGCAGTAATGTGTCTGACTAAAACGCATTTCTCATCATTTTTTGCAGCTAGAATAGTCATATGACAACCTTAGCCAATGAGACATAATAGAAGATTGTTGGACATTCTTGGGAAATAGTTGCTTTTCTGATATAGATGCTACATTTTCCTCCTTGTTGCTTCCTTCTTGCTCCTGCCCAGAGTACAGAAATAAGGCTGGGTGTGGAATAGCTATCTTGAGACCATGAAGCAATCATGAGCTTGAAAGCCACATGCTGAGAATGGCAGATCAGAAAGGAAAAAGGAGTCTGGGCCACTGACAACTGTGGTGGGCATTGTGCTATAACAGCCTAACCCCCACCCCCACCCCAGGACTGAAGTCTTTGATCCCCACTGCTGAGGTTCTTGATAGCAGGTGTCCCTCACCTGTCAGACCTCTTTGGGAATTGTCCTCAGCTGAAGACAGACACCCCACCCCACCCCACATGACAGTCCTTTCCTGATGGGTAGCCTGCATCCAATGATTGGTTGATGAGAGGGTATAAAGCCCTGCTTCCTTAACCCAATACAGAAAACCTCTGAGGGGCCAGCTTCAGAGCTTCCCATATGATTGTCTGAGGTCTGTTGTGACCGTATCACAGCCCAGCATCTTCCTTTTACCTAATCCTGCTGCCTTTCCTTACCCCATAGGTGTTAATCCCAAGAGCACTCCTCAGTAAACATCCTGCATGCAGTCTCCATTGCAGAGTTTGCTTTCCAGAAGACCCTGACCTCCTGCTGGCTACTACGCCAGCCTACCTCTGAACTACTGGTGGCATGAGATTTTTACAAAATATTGGATAAGCTACAGCAGCTGTATTTCTCATATATCCAGCCCAAAGCAATGCCTGTGCAAAATGGAGGGGTATTTTATATCTTGAACTGTGGGCTTAAAAGTCTGAAGAAAGGATTGATTCACAAGATTTAGCTTGTGTTGCTGAAGGCAAATGCAATGTAAGTGAGACTTCTGGATTGACAAGGAAAAAATAATTCCCATCTGATTCCTGCTTTGGAATATGGAGATGAGGAAAAGCAATTCCCAAAAGCTGTAGGAAAAGGCAGGGCCTTGACATTTCTTACTGGAAGGCTAATGAAGGATGAACTCCAAAGAGACTTGGCTAGATTGAAACACAAATATTGGCTCTACAAAAGCTGGCAGCCCTCTTTGACAAAAATAGATGAAGGCACAGGAAGAGTTGGTCACCATGGCCCAGAGTAAACAATTTCAGCACTAAGGATTTAATGTTCAAATGTGGATTTGTGTTGCTATTGACAAACTCCTCAGACATCATTAGTGCTAGAAAATCTTGATAAACAAAGATGTGAGACTTCATCATAGGTACCAAAAAAAAAAAATAGCCCCACAAAATTAAAAAGTAAACAAAAAAATCTAGAAAGGAGTGAAAAATAAAAACGGAAGCAAATGATTTCTCTTTCTTCTCAGTGAATGGAATATTGGAATATAAGGTTAAGTACACATTTGATCATCATATAATTTGAATAAAATGAACTCTAGGTTAAACCAAAAGTGAATCCAAGATCTCTTGAGACTACAGAAAACCTGAAATTGGTATTCTTCCTAGTGTCTCAATTAGATGCATTGCGATTATGTTGTTTAAGATGAAGCCAGAAAATCTAAAATCAGAAAAAAGTAAGGCAGTCCTGAGGGTTTAATCAATCTTCACCCAAGGCCATTGCATCATTACTAATAGATCACTGCTTTTTTTTTCTGGGTTTTAAAATTAGCACAATAGGCTCTTCAAATAAGATAGTCATTGACATGAAAATGAGAAATATGTACTTGGTCCATACACGTTTTGACTGCAAAGATATTTCCCAAAGTAATTTAAATCTAATGACTTCTCAGACATTTGCTTGCCTTGAAACTGGGGCAATGACAGAGAAGTACATCTGTCATATCATGAAAACCCCAGCAAAAGCAGGGATTCAAGTTTTAACTTATGTGCCTGAAATTTTTAGCATAGCTTTTCTTTCCCATTTCTCTGCTTTACACACCTGTACTATATTGAAAATGGTCACATTTGGCACAATAATTTCAGTCCTTTAATTTAATGTAGTTCTATAATAAAACAGTACAAGTCATTTTATACTCAGGCTAATAGATTGCTCTAGAGACCTCCAAGGATCATTCAAGAGCTGGGAGAAAGGAGAGTTGAATGTCTGTGGAATTCTCTTAGACCTAGTGTTCCAAAGCATGGGGCATATTTCCTCCTTAGGATATGTGGCCTCCTTTATTTTTTAGTAGTGGAATCCAGATTTTATCCATGGCAACAATGTACCCTGCTAAAAAACCACACTTCCCAGCTTCCTTTGCACCTCACAGTGATCATGTGACACAGTTCTGAGAAGGGGTTTGGGAGATTTCTCGATGGGAATTGACCATGTTAGCCAAGGGATATGTCTGTTGCCCATATCTGATTTACAGATGTGTTTTGCTTGGCCCATAGAGATTTATTTTTTTAAACACTGGATAAATTCTCATTAAAAACTCAGATTTCTAGATTATTAAAAATGTATGAGGGCTTCCCTGGTGGCGCAGTGGTTGAGAGTCCACCTGCCGATGCAGGGGACACGGGTTCGTGCCCCGGTCTGGGAAGATGCCACATGCCACTGAGTGGCTGGGCCCGTGAGCCATGGCCGCTGAGCCTGCGCATCTGGAGCCTGTGCTCCACAACGGGAGAGGCCACAACAGTGAGAGGCCCGCGTACCACAAAAAAAAAAAAAAAAAAAAAAATGTATGAGATGTGATCCATCTTGCATTCCCATGTTGCAGTAATGGGCTGCGACTCAGTAACCATACAGCCCCTACTTCTTTCTATTGCCTTGCTGTCTGTGATACTCCTTTCTTCACCTGCCTTGCTCTGTGAGCATTTGTTTTGTAAACCTTGCCTTAAACCATAGTCTGTCTCTCTCATTCTTTTTACTTTCTGTGTCTTATTCCATGTTTTATCTGTCTGTGCCTTAGCCCTGGATGACAGATATGTCATAAAATTCATGCAGTGATCATGCCCAGGGAGGGCTTTCTCAAAGCTGCAGCATGTGTGAGTGAATAAATGGGATTATTATTCACTCACTTTAATATTTTAGTTACTGGTCCTGAGCTTGGATCACAGGCCATATTTCAAGGTGAAGTGGACCACATGAAGTGTAAAGGTCCTAGACTGCACATTTGGCCTTAAGGATTAGAACTGCATTATAAGACAAACCTCAAGGAGTTTTTACTATATTCTTTTTCCAAAGACAGCACCAGAGGACATGTGATAGGGGGTTAAGTGGTCCTCCCTTCTGTGAGCTATGAAAAACTAACAATTTATGGTTTTATCATTCATCTACTTGACAAAATACATTTTGATTACCTTTATTTTCCTTACTCACATCATTCTCAGGGGTTGTGGGTACCACAGATTATACCCATTGAATGAAGTAGTACTTTTTCATAAAATTTCCCAAGCTCAAGTTTCACAGGACCTTCTGCATTCCAGATTTCAGAATTGAGTGATCAACCTATCTGTACTGCTCTTGATATTAGAGGTTATTATTGTCCCACTTCCTAGCTTTTACCATTCTGAATTGAAATATTCTCCCCCTTTCTTTCATTTGGCCTTATAAGGCAGCCTTCTATCTGGTGGAACTCTTGTTTTCAATCAGCCTAGCTGCCCTTTCCTGACACTTTTTCCAGGACCGTTGTAACTTTCTCAAATTTCAGTAACCAAAGATACACAAAGTTTTATTGGAAAGAAAAATTATATTTCTTTTGAATGATATTCAACAACTGACTGATCATTTGAGCTGTAGTGCCACATTGAATTGACATCCTGGAATGATGTTACTCCTTTGGTCATAACCAATCATAGAGAGTAATTCCATTTGTACATAGATTTTGGATTATTTATTAATTACTTTTTCTTATATTGTTTTTGAGTTTGTCACTTAATGACACAGTACAATGATTCTAAATTGTGGTCCTTGGGCAAAAGCATCAGCATTCCTTAGGAACTTGTTAAAAATGTACATTCCCAGCCCTCACCCCAGACCTACTGAATCATATGCTCTAGGGGTAAGGCCTGACAATTTTGTTGTACAAGCCCTCAAGGTGACTTTTTTTTTTTTTTTTTTTTTTTTTTTGGCATTACGCGGGTCTCTCACTGCTGTGGCCTCTCCCGTTGTGGAGCACAGGCTCCGGACGCGCAGGCTCAGCAGCCATGGCTCACGGGCCCAGCCGCTCCGCAGCATGTGGGATCTTCCCAGACCGGGGCACGAACCCGTGTCCCCTGCATCGGCAGGCGGACTCTCAACCACTGCGCCACCAGGGAAGCCCCCCTCAAGGTGACTTTAATGCACACTCAGATTGGAGACCTACTGACATAGTGTTCTGTAAGTGAATGTGACATAGTGATAGAAAAATTAATAGGAAAGGAACTTTCTACTTAGAATTAGAAAAACTGGAATGTAAACGAGTGGAATATCAAAAGTATCTTGTTGTAATGTTCTTTTTGCTTGTTAGGATTTATGGCTATTAAAACAATCCCTGTGTATGAGGTGTCAATGGGTCATATTTGAAGTAGTACTATCTAGGTTTGATGATCTTACTATAATTAGCAGGGGGAAAGGAAGAAATATGAGAATGGAGAAAAGAATTTAACCTGAGAGGAGTTTAAATATTTATACATGCAAATATTAGCAGAGAGAACACAGAGCCCAGAAAGGAACCAAAACATAAAGGAATGTTAATAATAAACCCTGCTAATAGGTAATGGCAATCACCCAGTTCAAAGTAGAATCGTCAGAGATGCTCATAGAAGTAGAGGGAGCATTCTGAGAATCAGAGCTTCCATTCATTTCACAAATGATTATTGAGTGTCTACTCTATGCCAAGCATTGTTCTAGGGGCAGTTGTTCTTGTCTTGTCCAATGAGGGATAATATAGAAATTGTAAGTTCTGCCCTCACAGAACTTAGTCTAGTGGAGGTTATGAAACACTGAATGGTCAGTTTTAATACGATGTGACAGAAGCCATGTTAGGGGATGTGCCAGGTAGCTGTGGGAGCTCAGAGGGGAGGCGCTGAACTGAGACTCTGGAGGCGGTGGGGGTCTCGGTCATGGCCACTGTTTAGAGCAGAGGCATAGTGTAGAAGCGAACTGAAGGAGATTAGTAAAGTAATTTTCTGCAGCTCATTTCTAATTATCTCTCTGAGGTGGGAAGTATTAGTCCCGGTTCGAGGTTTTAATAGAAAGTGTGTATGTTATAAGGACATGTGACAGAGGGGAGAGATCTTGGACCATAGAAACCAAAATTCTTGGCAGAAGCACAGGACTGGGTCCAGAGTCCTCTTTGAAACCATTTCTAACCTTGGAAAGCACAGGTAATAGTAACATTGGGGAGAGTGCTCTAGCCAAGAGAAAATGAATCTGTTAAAAAAATCTTTGAAAACAGAAGACCTGAATATTCTCCCTGATAGGTTGTTATTCTGAGATCCTCTCAGGAGGAATTAGAGCCATAGGAGCTCTTAAGCATAAATAGTTTTAAGAATATATGGGGGCTTCCCTGGTGGTGCAGTGGTTGAGAGTCCGCCTGCCGATGCAGGGGACACGGGTTCGTGCCCCAGTCCGGGAGGATCCCACATGCCGCGGAGTGGCTGGGCCCGTGAGCCATGGCAGCTGAGCCTGCGCATCCGGAGCCTGTGCTCCACAATGGGAGAGGCCACAACAGTGAGAGTCCCGAGTAACGCAAAAAAAAAAAAAAAAAAAAAAAAAAGAATATATGAGGACCATGTTTTGGGTCCCCTTGTTAGTAGTAACTTTGGTCAGAGGACTGTTTCTGATGGAGCAGGAGATGGCTGATGGAATTCCCAGGGAAGCCCAGTATAAAAAATAAAGAAAATAGAGGGGGGAGGGCAAACAGCTTGTGACTTATTTTATTTCAATTTTTTGATTTTTATGTTTTTATTTACTGAAAAAACTTAATTTTAAAGAAGGTAACACTTATTGAATGTTTATTATGTGAAAGGCTTTCAGTTTGTTTTAAACCTGTAACTTTAAGTGTAACTGGCCAAGAAATTCATCAGTGGTAGTTAATGTCAAGAGAGAGAAGAAACAATAGAAAGAACAGGGTTACATATAATTCTTACCAGATCCAGTCAAATAGCCATTTCATTAAGTTACTTTAAGTCAGGCAAAGTCATGGAGACTATAATTGAGGCTAAAAATCATTGAATATTTAAGCAAAAGTAACATTTGGGGTTATCTTTTCCCAGGTCTCTTCTGAACCTTTTTATGAGAATGGGCAACAGCTACACATTTGTATATACAAGTCACCTCTTTGTGTGAGCAGATTCTCTATTTCTCAATCCTGATGGTTTACCCACATTGATTTTGTTCAGCTTTGCAAAGTATTCTGAATACATGATCACTGTTACAGTAAAATAATTCTAACTTGCCTATCTTTGTGTATAGCCTAATAAAGGGAGTCTCTATATAATTCTTTCAGTATGTTAATTTGCAGCAAATAATTCAGCCTGTACAATATGCTCCTTTCCATTCTTGAGCAAATCCTTTATCCCACCAAGATCAAAGGATCCCACTTATTTTTTGAGTGACTTTGTCCCTTTGATATGTTAAAATAATCTCCTTTTATTGGTTTCAGAGAACTTGCAAGGTGTTCTTCAAAGTATTTTTGTTGTAGTTATTATTCTCCGGATTTATAATTGATTGGTTTCTTTTATATTCCCTTACCAATTTGGGGGAAATGCCCTCTTTTTTCTCTGGTGATTTATACGGCTCTAAAAGTTCTCTTTTTAGCTCCTACTTCTAATGCTTATTTTCGTTCCTTGGTATATGCTTTTCATGGAAAGCAAACAGCAATGAGGAAGTACATAGGATTTTTTATGGATTATTGACTTTTTAAAGTTCTTCCTTTCAATTGTCTCCTAAATAGGGCCTATATTTATCACATTTCCCTTTTAAAAAATCTAGATTGTATGGGATGGGTTTCTTGGTTTTCCCCTGTCCCATGAGGATGTGGAATTTAATTATGTTATTAATTTTTGCCTAGTGCCTCACCCACAGCAATCTCTAGGGTCCATTTCTGATCCTGTTTAGGATGAAAGTTCCCTCCATTTCTCCTCCTTGTGGGATTTAGAAAGCAGTCCTCAATTTATTAACATCCAGCCCCCTACCCGTACTCCCATCTCCCATCCTGATTGAGCAGCTGGTTACTTTGTGTTTGGATAATTAAAGCCTCTTATTATTATTATCTAGATAAAATTATCAGCTTCCCCAATTCTATTTAACATTTTATGTCTCATCATTTCTCTTGAGTAATCTATAATATACATGTTTTCAATATGGAGAAGTTTTAACATGAATTCTTTTTACAATCGAAAGTTTTTATATGAAGAGTTAAAACATGAGTCTATCCTGTGAAGTTTATTCAAATAATACTTTTTGAGTGTCTGTTATATATCAGTTCTAGACACTGAGGAGAAGCAGAGACTGAAATCAAAATCCATGCGCTTGTATTCTACTGAGGGGTGGGGTAGGGAGACAACAAAGAAATAATTCGTCAGATGTTGATAAGAGATAAAAAGAAAAAAAAATATGTAGGATGATAGTTTAGAGTAGTCCTTTTCTACCAGTTCTAACAGAGAATTAAGCTCTGATGCCCAAAGACACCCTTTATATACAATGAATTAACTTCTCTCCTATGCACCTAGAATGACACCAGCAGTGTACAATCCTTGGGAGATGGGAGGAAACAGTCACTGAAATCATTTTCTGTAGGGCTTAATACACTCATGGAACCCTGATAGAGAAAGTTGGTGACAGTTGTAGTAGGTAGTGCTGCTTTGGATCAGCTGACCAGGGAAGGCGTCTCTGACAAGAAGTCTTTTGAGCAGAGACCTAAATTTAGTGAGGGAGGAGGGCCCTGCAGATGCAAGGTTAGGGTGAGGTGTAGAGGGCGGTGGCCAAGTATTCCAGCCAGCAACAAGGGTGGGCTTGGTATATTTGAGGAAGAGTTAAGAAGGCCAATGTGGCTGGAGCTGAGTTATCAAGGGACAGAGAGGTAGGGATAAGATCAGAGAAGTGGTTGGTGAGGGGTGGAGATGGGGTGATGAGGCAGCCAGAGGCATTTCAGCTCAAGTCAGTTCAACAGAGATGCACTGAGCTCCAACTGTGTGTCATGATCTGGGGGTTTCAGAGATGAATGAACCATGGTCTCTGTCATCTTGCACCTGACAATATAGATTATATCACTTGACTCACACTAAGTAAAATAGTGTGATAAATGCTACACCTTAACAATAAGCAGACAGGTGGCTGTAGGTTGAGTCCTCCCAGAAGCAGCTCCTGAGCCAAGCATTCAGGTGCTAGTGATTTATAAAGGAAGTGCCCACAAGGAGGAGGAATTCATAAGAGCCAAGTAAGGGTGGGATTTCAAGCAACAGACTCAGCCTGATCTATGGGGAGTTCTGTAGTGTAAATTACACTGCAGAATTTGTCACATTTTAAAGCAAAAGAGCTGTTAGTCATAGGCTGCCCAACAGGGTGGTGTCACTCTCAGGCATTTTTGATTCCATATAAGTGAGGTGGCTTCAGTGTCAAAGGTAATCCTCTGAAGATTATCACAAAGGGAGTGGAGGGTGGGGGATGGTGTGAACACAGAGCTGGTGAAAGGGATTCAAGAGCATCTTGGGGCACCAACAGTCTCCATCCTAGGGCTAACAAAGTTTCTCAGCCTACAGGGTAGGGATTGAAAGACAGGCATAAAATAGTAAGCTTTGCTTTGGTGGAAACCTTGCCTATTTGCTTGTTGCTATGTCCTCAGCATCTAGTCCAGTACTTACTCACCATAGAGAACCCCAGGGGTGCTTCTGAGTGGGAATGAATACATGCATGAATGACATTCCAGGCCCAGGAATTAGTCTTGAAAATTTTTAAGTATCATTTGGTGGAAACCACATGCCCCAATATTACATCTTCATAGAGGATGCTAAGCTCTTCTGCATAGGAATGGCAAGGTGGTAGAAATATAGTTCAGAAATCTGGGAGATATAGTCATAAAAATGTCATATACACTTGAGTGTGACCAAGTGAGAAGTGATGCATCTAAGGGACAAAAAGTCCAACCTACTTAGCGTATGATGTGTTTTATTAAAAATTACAAAGAAGGACTTCCCTGGTGGCACAGTGGCTAAAAATCCACCTGCCAATGCAGGGGACACGGGTTCGAGCCCTGGTCTGGGAAGATCCCACATGCCACGGAGCAACTAAGCCTGTGCACCACAACTACTGAACCTGTGCTCTAGAGCCCACGAGCCACAACTACTGAAGCCCGCATGCCTAGAGCCTGTGCTCCGCAACAAGAGAAGCCACTCTAGTGAGAAGCCCGCACACCACAATGACGAGTAGCCCCCACTCGCCACAACTAGAGAAAGCCTGCGCACAGCAATGAAGACCCAGTGCAGCCAAAATAAATAAATAAATTTATTTTAAAAAATTACAAAGAAAATAATTGGTGAAGACAATCTGTAAATTTTCAAGAAAATATGTAGCTGTGTCAGCAGCTAGTTTGTTGTGTGACTTGGTGTTGGACTGAGATGGTCTTTTTATCACAAAGAACTTGCTTAAATGTAGATAAGAATCAGTATACGTGAGTGGCACTAGGATGTAGAGCTTGAAATCAGAGTTGTGTCAGGCACCAGAGAGGGCTGAAAGGTTCCCCCTGGGTGCCAATTCTGATTGGTTGAAGTGGGAGGTCACTAACACCGGGTTGAGAAGGAGTCTGAGGCCATATCCACGTTTAGAAGAATACTACTAATAATAGCTAACATTTATTTAGCACTTCCTACATGACAAACACTGCTTAAACACTTTATATTGTTTAATTAGCTCATTAACAGATGTAAGAGACAAGTACTTGTATTGCCATTATATTTCCCTTTTGCAGATGAGAAAACTGTGCAATCATTATATCTTCCAAGGGCCAAACTGTCCAGGTTTATACAGCTGGTAAGTGGAGGAGTTGGGATTTGGGCCTAGATTCTACTCATAATCACTAGAATAAAGTTGAATGTCATGACTGATTAGAAAAGGGAGGAAGGACATATTTGCCATCCTTGCATTCTGGTCTTTTCCCCACCTTTCAAACACTTTCCATCCCCTTTAACAGCCAGTCAAGTTAAACTACATTCTCTTCCTCAATGTTCCAGCCTCTTGTGATTTTGTATGGGCCGTTGCCAGCACTGAAACACCCTTCTGCTAGTCCTTTCCTGGCTAACTCTTACTAGTACTTTGGAATTCAGTTCAGGTACCACTTTTTGCAGAAAGCCTTCTCTGATATCAATAAGAATCGGTGTTCCTTCTTTGTGCTTTCTTATAGTGTATGAGCCTCACTTGTAACATAACACTTTTTATTTTGAATTGTGATGACTTAAACTTAACTTAAAATGAGCTAAAAGACAGGGTTCATGTAGTGTTTTTATTGAATGAATGAGACTTGATTGCTCTCCTTATCTCTGTTCCACAGTACTTATATACTCTTCTAAAAGTTACCTGCACAGGAGTTGGACCACATGGAATTTCCAGCTCTGTTATCCTTTTCTTATATCAGTTTGGAAGTTCCAAACATTTTATTCAGTAAGAATTTTTCTCATTTACATTTATGTTTTCTATTATATGCATACAATATGGTGTTTTCTTCCATGAACCATTCTCTCTCCTTTGTGGCTAAGCTTGCTAAGTGTGGTATCTCCATCTAAAAAAAATCACCTTGTTGGAAGGGGTACATGGGGGCTTTGACTTTATTAATAATATTTTATTTCTTAATTTGGGGGAGGTATAGAGGGGCATATCATATGTTTTAAGTATGAAATATTCCATAAAAATATTACAAAAGAATATATATCTTTATAGATAATATAAAGAATATAAAGAACAGAAACTTATCTTAAAACGTCCAGTGTGTTAGGCTAAATCTGTAGACATTTACACTACTAAGTGGAAAAAAAAGTACCAGTTATTAAAATACAGATACATAGACATAAAATGGTTATCCTGGCAAGATGGAAACTAGAATCTTGGGTAATCTGTGGGTCTTCATGAATGAGAAAAATTAAGTTTAGAGAAGATATTTATTGCTAGAGAGATAAAAACATAATTAGCAATCATAAAGCAGTCTGTGGGGCTTCTGACCAGCATGGAGCAATGGGTGGATTTCTGGAGACTTGGTTGTTTATGTCTTATCTCTTTCTTTTCTTTTCAAATATTCCTAAATCTCTTACTAAGCAATTTCTGGGGGGGGGGGGGGAGGGAAGGGAGGGAGGAGGGCTTGCATAAGCTAACTCCTGATTTATATCAGATACTAACCTATCCATTTCCTGGGATAGGACAGCCAGGTTATACTTGTGAGGCAAGCAGACTGAGAAACAGAAAATGAATGACAGCCTGGATGTTGTTTTTTCAAATTCTTATTCTCAAGTGAGAATTTCTTTGTTTCTCAATGCCTCTTTTTGTAATGATGACACTCACAAAGAGAAAATAAATTATTTTTTAGTTAAAAATTTAAATTACTGATGCTGGTTAAATATCAGTGAAAAATGTACGTATTTTACCCAGTAGATAAAGCTAAAAGTTTACAAGGTGAGAAAAAATTCCCCCCATTTGAATGCTGTGAAATACATTTTTAATAAGTGTGAGCAGAGGAAAGTTAGATTGCAGGCTTACACATCAGCCTTCCATATTTCTGATGTGGCAAACAAAGTCATTTTTTTTTTTTTAGATAAGTTTTTGTGATGTGTGTGTGTGTTTTTTTTAACATCTTTATTAGAGTATAACTGCTTTACAATGGTGTGTTAGTTTCTGCTTTATAACAAAGTGAACCAGTTATACATATACATATGTCCCCATATCTTTTCCCTCTTGTGTCTCCCTCCCTCCCACCCTCCCTATCCCACCCCTCTAGGTGGTCACAAAGCACCAAGCTGATCTCCCTGTGCTATGCGGCTGCTTCTCACTAGCTATCTATTTTACGTTTGGTAGTGTATATATGTCCATGCCACTCTCTCGCTTTGTCCCAGCTTACCCCTCCCCCTCCCCGTATCCTCAAGTCCATTCTCTAGTAAGTCTGTGTCTTTATTCCCATCTTACCCCTAGGTTCTTCATGACCCTTTTTTTTTCTTTTCCTTAGATTCCTTATATATGTGTTAGCATAAGGTATTTGTCTTTCTCTTTCTGACTTACTTCACTCTGTATGACAGACTCTAGGTCCATCCACCTCATCACAAATAACTCAATTTTGTTTCTTTTTATGGCTGAGTAATATTCCATTGTATATATATGCCATATCTTCTTTATCCATTCATCTGTTGATGGACACTTAGGTTGCTTCCATGTCATGGCTATTGTAAATAGAGCTGCAATGAACATTCTGGTACATGCCTCTTTTTGAATTCTGGTTTTCTCAGGGTATATGCCCAGTAGTGGGGTCGTATGGTAGTTCTATTTTTAGTTTTTTAAGGAACCTCCATACTGTTCTCCATAGTGGCTGTATCAATTTACATTCCCACCAAGAGTGCAAGGGGGTTCCCTTTTCTCCACACCCTCTCCAGCATGTATAGTTTGTAGATTGTTTGATGATGGACGTTCTGACTGGTGTGAGATGATATCTCATTGTAGTTTTGACTTGCATTTCTCTAATGATTAATGATGTTGAGCATTCTTTCATGTGTTTGTTGGCAATCTGTATATCTTCTTTGGAGAAATGTCTGTTTAGGTCTTCTGCCCATTTTTGGATTGGGTTGTTTGTTTATTTGATATTGAGCTGCATGAGCTGCTTGTATATTTTGGAGATTAATCCTTTGTCAGTTGCTTCGTTTGCAAATATTTTCTCCCATTCTGAGGGTTGTCTTTTCGTCTTGTTTATGGTTTCCTTTGCTGTGCAAAAGCTTTTAAGTTTCATTAGGTCCCATTTGTTTATTTTTGTTTTTATTTCCATTTCTCTAGGAGGTGGATCAAAAAAGTTCTTGCTGTGATTTATGTCATAGAGTGTTCTGCCTATGTTTTCCTCTAAGAATTTTATAGTGTTCAGCCTTACATTTAGGTTTCTAATCCATTTTGAGTTTATTTTTGTGTATGGTGTTAGGGAGTGTTCTCATTTCATTCTTTTACATGTAGCTGTTCAGTTTTCCCAGCACCACCTTTTTCACAGAACTAGAACAAAAATTTTCACAATTTATATGGAAACACAAAAGACCCCGAATAGCCAAAGCAATCTTGAGAAAGAAAAATGGAGCTGGAGGAATCAGGCTCCTGGACTTCAGACTATACTACAAAGCTACAGTATACAAGACAGTGTGGTACTGGCACAAAAACAGAAATATAGATCAATGGAACAGGATAGAAAGCCCAGAGATAAACTCATGAACCTGTAGTCAACTAATCTATGACAAAGGAGGCAAGGATATACAATGGAGAAAAGACAGTCTCTTCAATAAAGTGACTTTTGAGCAAAATGGCTGTTGTTGGCAGAGTGTTTTGAGGGGACCTCACTAATTCAGTTAAAAACTAGGTCATACTCCACTACAGCAAATATTACTCCATAGAAGAACTCTGTGCAACAATAGCTTTCCAAGATCCTAGCACTAATCACTTTTTGTCACAAAATATAAGAATTTGGTAAAATCCCAGTAAAGAGAACTGAGACTCTCTTGGAATACTTTAAAATAGACTCACATCCTTCATTTAGCTATCATGGCAGACTAATAGCACAGCTTGAGAGTTTGCCTAAATGTAGATGTTCTGTATCAGGAGGTACAACTTGGACCCAAGTTTAACTAGTGGTGGCTTCAGAATTGTTACAGGAGAGAGGCTAGAGGAGGTTTGGTGTGGGGGCCTGGGAGTCTGCATTTTAAACAGGACTCTAGGTGATTCTGTTGCACACTTTGGGAAAAGCCTCAGAGAATAACTCTTAATAATGCAAATAGAAATTTGCTTTTAGTTAAGAAGGACATAAAACAAGTCAAGATATCACCAGAGAGTTCATCAGTTTGGTGTGGTTAACAAAAGGTAATAGGTTCTTTTTGCAATATTTACTAAATCAACTGGAATTAAACCTAGTTGTGAACCTGGCTTTTAAATTTAGTGTACTGAATAGTCTTCTGAGTATTTATTCCCTATGAATTATTTTTGGCCTTAAAAAATCTATTCTCACAAATTATGTGGAAGCTTTTCTTGTATTTCCAATCTTTATGTCATTAGTGATTTGTGTTGCAGAGTTGGTTTCCCTTGTTAAACAATGAGTTCCTCAATCTAGCAGCTTATATAGGCATTCTCAAGCATGGCTGGATACAAATCACCTGTGGAACTTTTTAAACCCATAGTTGCCCAGGCTCCATTCCTCACTCCACTCACAATCTCTAGGCACAGGACCCCCAAAACCTATTTCCTTAAAAGCGTTAATGTACACCCAAGCTTGAGAACCAGTGGTTTAAAGACAGCACAATAAACTTTCTCTGAGACTTTCAAACATATTTTTCTTGGTTAGACGTTTCGTTACTCCAGCTGCAGCCAGAACCATTGTTGTGCTAGATTCAGTGCATTCCCTGCAACTCTGAGCTTTGTGCTATGCTATCTCTGATAGAGACACTCATGAACAATGTCTGAGATTGCTAAGCAGGCTTCACTTGTAGGGCTGATAAGCCAGAGGCCCAAGACACACTGACAAGGGTGAAGTTTTCTCTAAGTGACAGTTTGATCACCTTGAGGAATAGTGAGAGAAAACTTCTGGAAGCAGTGTCACACCACCTGGTCTGAAGTAGGAAGAAGGTTTTAGAGAATGCAGCACTTAGACCTTTGAATCACTTTGGTGCAGTCTTGAGTAATAAGGGATTGACTGTGCTGAACAACAAATATTCTAGTGGCCAGTCTGAAAATACTTAGATTTAGGTCAAGTTTTAGAGATGACAGAGGCACTGGGCTTCCTGAATTCCAGACTCCGGAATTACTGACAGAAGTCTATCTCGACAATTTCAAAGATCCCTAAGATAGGATATTACAACCTCTCTGGCTTAGTTTGGATAGTTCTGGCCTGAATTGTTCAAGATGCTGCAACAATTAGCTCCCTACATGTTATTCCTATATGTTTCTTCCTGAGTTTGCCTGTGTAGCTCTGTGACAGACTGCAAGTTTCCAGAAAGCAGAAACCACTCATGTTGCTTCTCTGGCCAAGAGTATAGCACAGTGACACACATGCCCAATACTTTAACATGACCTAGTTCTCGATAAGGAGCGTCCAACCAAATCAGCACAGGTTTGTGTCCCATGGGCCAAGGATGGTTGATGTTGAAATTAAACATACCTTCCCTCAGCCTGTGCCCAAACTACGAGCGTCACCAGAACACCCCTTGTTTAGTCAGTCACTGGAATGCTTTCCATCACTTGAAGAAGGAAAATGTCTTGAAACTTTTAGATAACATGGAGCGGGGGTTTTAACCATCATTTTCTGACAAATGTCCTCAAAATATTGCTACCCAAAGCGTGGTCCTCAGAACAGGAACATCATCATCACCGCTTAGAACTTGTTAGAAAGGCAGAGTCTCAAGCCCCCATCTCAGACTTAGTGGATCAGAATCCTCCTTTTAACAAGATGCCCAGGTCATTCTTACTCATATTTAGAATTTGAGATATCAATTGATCTAGTAATTGCTCAATCTAGCGCTAATTAACCCCCAAACAGACACTCAGCTCTTTGTGCACACCTCGCACCCGCTCCACTCGGTAGCAACCGAACCCCCAGAGACATCGGAGAGGGTGCTGCTGAGGGCAATTTGGTGATTGGCTGGCACTACCACGTGACCGGGGCTGGTCCTCCCGTGCTACTGGATTGGCTCTCGCGGACGCTGACGGACAGGGCCGGGGCGGGCCAAAGCTGGGTCTGAGAGGCGCGCGCGGGGGCGCGAAGGCGCGAGAACGCGAGTGCGCGTGCGCAAGCGGCGGGGCATTTTTTCCCGAGCCGTCGGAGGGAGCCGGAGCGCTTCTCCCGAGGTAAGAACAGCCGCGGGGCGGCCTCCCTGCCCTTCCGCTGCCGGGTGCGGGCGAGCGGGGAGGGAGGAGGTCTGGGGTTCGCCCGCCCGGGGAGCCTCGTTTGGGAGAGGATGCAGACCCGGGCTCAGCCATCATCCTCGGTGCCTCGGTTTCCCTTTTTCTGCCCTCTAATGCATCTGCCCATCCTCCTCACCGCGGTGACGGGTCCGCCTGAGGGGAGTTGCCCACCTGGCAGCTTCGCCTCAGCCTTTGTTTTCCGCCCGGGGGGATGCTGGTATCGACCCCCTCCCCAGGTAAAGGGTGAAAGGTGGTGGGGCAGGGGCCGGGGAGAAGATATCTTTAATTCAGTGGGACTTGTCACATGTGAAAACGAAGAAAAAAATGTGGTGTCTCTTTGGCCAAGCCGCGGGACTCGAAGTAATCCGGCGGCGGCGAGCAAAGCCGAATTCCTGGCGCAGCCGTGCGGGCGGTGGTGGGGGCAAGGACCGGTGGGCCAGCCCAGGTGCACCGGTGCAAGGCTTCTCCGGACCTGCCCGCCAGCTCTCGGTCCCCGAGCTGCCCCGAAATTGAACGCTTTCAGCCTGCTGAAGGAATCCAGAGATCCGTAAGGAGACGGAAAATGATGATTTTAAAAGCAGTTGGGCACTGGCGGAGCAGGTCTAAATGAGAGGCTACCATAAGAAATTACAGCGAAACTGATGACTGGTAATTGTGAGGAGGGAGATGCCTGCAGTGAACTGCAGACCAGACCATCACACTGATATTCTCCTTCAAGAAAACCTTTTTCTGAGGGGCGGGGTGGGGAGGGGAGGGCGTTTATCTCTGTAAACTGGTTATCTCTGTAAACTGAGGTTTTTCTGGGCTGCCGAAGCAAGTAATGACTTATTTCCAGCATGTTAATGGGCTGCAGGGAGAAGGGAAGGCAGGGTCTAAATTACACCCATTTAGATCTCCTTAATTCTTTGAAAAGTGCATGTTTAAAGAAGACCATTGGATGCCAAACCTGCTTGTGCATGGGGGGTGGGGGGGAATGTCTCCTTTAAGTCATACTTTAGAAAGGGAGGCATCCCCTGCCTCTTTCCTTCTGCATTTCCCCAGACCTGCAAATAGCAAGGGCAAAAAGTCCCTTCAGTTTTCCACTGGTTAATTTGTTAGATATATCTGGTAGTCTGCTTGGTAAGAAATGGTTCAACTAACTGTTATTAGGAAGATTTTACTGTATTCTGGAGTTTCACTGTAATTCATTTAGAACTTACTCTGGTAGGAAATGGACAACAATCTCTCCAGTTCCTGGTAGCTACTGCTTCAAAGGTTTTTTATTACTCTTACCTTCCCCATACAAAGTTTTGTGTTTTTTTAGGAAACAATGTGATTTTTTCCAAGCATCTAAGGCACACCCCATGCCTGTGAAATGCCTACACTTGCTAAGCAACCAATTTACTTGGCAAGTTCAAGCTAACTGAAGAGGGAACACTTAAATTTGTTAGGGGGAATCAGAATTAACATCAACTGTAACAAATCAACTTTTGGTGGTTCTCTGGGGTGAGCGAAAGTAAAAGAGAAGGTGCTGCAAAGCTTGTTGGGAATATAACAAATTACTCTCATAAAGTAAAATATAGATTGTCACCTGACAGCTTGGAATAGTAAGAATAATTTAAAAATTTGTCAGTGATTTGTTTTTAGCTGGTATGCAGTGGGGAGAGGAAGGAATTCTGAGGCTGGGGTAGGTGGTATAGTTTGAAAAGGTATATGCTTATGTTTAGAGAGAAAAATGTCACTTTTGTTATATAAATACACAGAGGGCATGCAGTGTTTATCTTTAGCCTGTGGAAGGGAGGCAGGGGTTTTGGAAAGGTTGAGAAACACTTATTAGGTTACACAAGGGAAAACAGAAAGATTGGCAGGCTTAGTTCATCTTTAGGGAAGCAAGGTACCTCGGTGACCTACAGGACAAGGTTTATTTTCTGAGTCGATAAAAGCCCACTAGTGTAGCTTTCAAAGCAACAACAAAATCATTTCCTTTCTGTTGTTTCTGTCCCCTGGGTCAGGGAGGGGGGGGATAGAGAGTGAATGAGAGAGATTAGAGTCTGACCTGCATGCCTAAGCAGTAGCGTCCTTTGAGCAGGATCTGTGTCACATTGTGTAAATCTAAGAGCCTTCACGTTGAGAGAGGTCTGAGCACCTTCCCTGGGACACTTGCTGTAAGATGGAGCGAGATAACATTGCCACAGGTGGGGGCACGGGTGAGATCATCTGATACAGAAGCATGGGGGGGAAAGGAGAGCTAGGACGTGTTTAATTCAGCGAGGCTCAGCCTTGAGGAGGCATTTCTAGGCAGAGCCGCCTCACTATTGGCTAGACTGGCTGGGCTTTTTGTGGCTTACAGAAGACCTGCCCTCCACGATGGGGGCTCCTGTGGAGTTCCGTGTCTCAGATTGTAAGCATCAGTTATGCTTGTAATGTGCTCTAGAAAAGAAAGGCTCACAAAGACACAAATCTAGGCTACCATTCTTTCAGATCCTTGGCAAGTCACCCACTGGCTTCCAGAAAACAAGTAGTGCCCTCCCTACCAGTAGATGGCACTGCTGTCTCTGGGAATTCCTGGAAGAGATGAAATATAGAGCTGGCAAACCAGCGGTGTGTAGCCTCTAGTATAGATTTTGAAAGGCTGTATCGGTTCTCAAAGAAAATCTAAAAAAAAAAAAAAGTTCTGAAAGCCAGAAATGTTGCTCTAAGGTAGGGATGGTGACTGTGGGGGTTGAGAATGGTGCCATTACTCTGCTGGTTGTGTGTGGGAGGTGGAGAGGGTAAACTGACAATGAAGCCTCATAGCACAGGTTTTGAAAGTACTTGGCATACATGTTGGCTAATTGAGAATGAGGTTGAAATCATGATTCAATCAAAATTCCCAACAACTTAATAGTTTCTACTTCTTTGCTTATAAAACTAGTCTCTACATGTGGGCGGGACTATGGAAATAACACGTGTAACTTTTAAACCTGATCAGTATCTAATAATTACATGGTCTGAAGATAGTGGTGAGGGTATTAGTTAAAATAATGCTCGTAGTTACTATACTTCAGCGCTGTCCACAAAGCTAGGTCAAAGTTATTCTGAATCCTAAAACTTAAAAATTCCTAACAAGTATTTTAAGATTTTAAGATTGTATTAACAATTCAAATCTTGAACTCCGGTTTCATTGACCTTATTAGCCAGGGTTCGTTCATCTATTCCCCTGTTTTGAAATACCTTTTTTGTTTTTGTTGTTGTTTTTCATTTTTTGTAATTGACTGTTCTTTGAGATGGATTTTGTAGCCATGATATTTGAGGGAGGTAGTACTGTTGCTAGTGAGGTTGCTGTGCATATGAGCTTTGACCCTACTGGAGGCATAGAGCACTGCTGCTGGGAGTCATTACCCCAGTCACCTGCTTCCTCGTGCCATCCCCATTCTATGGCTCAGCTTATTTGAAGTTTATTTCTGTCTCTCTTCAAGTGAACTCATGAGCTAGGTTCTACTACCAGTGCCAAATCCTAAAATCCTGCTGATGCTAGATGGCAGTAGTCACAACAGTCCAGTAGCACTGCCTCATCATGTGACCTCAGATACATTTATTTGCCTTTCAGAACCTCAGTTTTCTCACCTGGTCACTGGGATTGGTGAGATGTGGTGCATGTCTCTTAAAATCCCTTCTAAGTCTAAAATTCTATGGCCAGGTGAGTCTTAATAAGGTATTTCTGAAGCCTCTGAAAAATTCTCATCTAGAAGGTATTTTCATGCAGTGAACCTAGGGCAAAAAGAAATCTCACTAATATTTCTTCTCAGAGAAATGATTGTGCATTGTCTTAGAATCCTAATAATTCAGAGTTGTAAGAAACCTAGGGATGGTTTAGCTCAACCTTCTCATTTTATAGGCAAGGAATTTCACCTCAGAGCTGAGTGACTTGACCAAGCTAACAGAGCTAGTTAGAGAACTAGGACCCAAGCTCGGGCTCATGTCAGTCTTGCCTTCTCCAGTGCTGTGTTTCTTCACCTGCCATCAGTACACAGAAGATGCTGTGTCTACAGGGCTGGAGCCAAAAAAATTCTGAGTAATTCCTTAATATAGGGTTTTAAAGCTACAGCATGAATAGTGTTGTGTTTGGGCAGAAATTCAAGGTCAGGCTTCTTTTCGCACCTTATTCTTTTCTTCACTGACTGTTATTTAGCAGCATTGTTACTATACATCCTTGTATTTTTAAAACTTTTCTGCATAACGTTTCCTGTAAGAAAAAGCTTTCATCACCCTAGAAGAGTCATTCCCCAATCAGATGTTTTTAAACTGGGTCCATGGACTCTCTGAGGGCTATGTGGATAGAAGAGTGTTTCCATATAATTGGCTTCCTTTGTAATCTTATATATTTTCTCTATGCATTTAACAGATTATTCTGAGAAGGAGCTCCTTAGGCTTCAACAGATTGCCAAAAGGAGGGGAGGGTCCATGGCACAAAAATAGGGTAAAAATTCTAGGGTCTAGAATAGGTTCAGGGAAATGGCCAGGATGTGAGAATTTTTGAGGTGCTAGAGACACTATGGTGGAAGAGAGTTGAGGGTGGAGTACAGAAGTAAACCTATAGAAGTTCTTAGAACATTTTACCTTTATTAGAATGCTTGAAATTACTAAATGAAGATGCTGATAATAGCATTTTACCCATCTTAATGATGGATATGCAAGTATGGATTTCCATTTATCATTCCTTGCTCAGTAAGGACGCCCTCCTAATTTCACCAAAACACTTTTCAAATTTATTGGAGACATGCATACTAAGAGCCTCCCTTCTTCCCCAGTCTGATTTGATTTCCGGGTAAGTCAGTGCCTTTCTGACTTAGGACTTGGAGTTTGGACTCCTGTCTCTCACTGCTGAGGCCCTATGTTTTACTTTCTGCTGTTAATTCTTAGGACTCACCATGATCTCAGAGATGCAAAATAATTTAGATGTTGGGGATAAAAAATCTTGAGGTTCCTTTATTTGTCCCCAGGGTTGACTACAGAAACCACTGCTCCTCCTCAGCTAATTATTTCCTTTTCCTTTTTTATATGCAACCTCAAATTCTCTTTTTCTAATTGTCCCCTAATAGTAGTGACTCAGTGTGTGTATATGGAAACTAAAAATTCTTGTTTTTGCCAGAAGGTATACAGAAGTTAATTTGTGTTCAAGTCACATTTTGGACACATGAGATATAACTTTGATGGAAATCACTATGTTCTGAAGAACGTCTGCTTGGAAATCTCAGTGTCTGTCCTGTAACCCCCTCACTTACATTTGGTACGATGGTGACCCATGCTGGTCAATGCTACCTTCTGGTACCTTCTTAGATTTGGGCCAGGGTAGCATTTATTCTCACTTTAGGAGAAGAATAAAACTACCTTTTCTTCTTCAGAAGGAAAAGAAGAATTGAATTTATGTAATAAGAGAAGAAAAAGTCAAATTTCTGGATTCTAATTCCAGCACACTAAGTTGTTCTGAGATTTCGGGGACATCGTTGACTTCTCTGAGTTTTTTACTTGTCTGGAAAATAAGAGGGGAGAGCAGTGACCACTTTAATTCTTTCCAGTTCCAAAATCCTGTGACTCTATGAAATTTTACTTGGTACCCAGACTAAACATATCCTGAAAATGCTGGCTAGTTGGGAATTCATGTATAATCAAAGTCGGTACCAAGATAATAATTCTTTGCATCTGCAAATCACTTTGCGGTATACAAAAATATTCTCTAATTTAAAAAATCTCTTTTCTAGTTAAGGTGTGGTCAGAGAACAGCAGCATTGGTATCATCTGGGAGTTTGCAATCTGCCTTTTATCAAGATGCCCAGGTGCCATGCATGTACATTAAAGTCTCAGAAGTGCTGTTTTGTCTCATTTTGAATCGCACGTTGACACACAGGTCAATGAGGGAAGCAGGGTATTTCACAGATGAGGAAACCATATCTCAGAGTTGTTAAGTAACTTTGTTAAGTAACTAAGTCAAGTTCAAGACGTGCTAGTGTCTCACCCAGAGCTCCATACTCTAAAACTAACATTGTCTTCTTTGTTGGGCTGGAGTCAGGCTTGTATGAGACTGATCACTAGCTACCCAGAAACCCATGGGCTTAGGTGTGGCTGTGTAACTGAGTGCAAGCAGAAAAGCGTTGTGGTCCACTTCTAGGAAGAAAACAGAAAAAGAGAGCGCCCATGTGAGTTCCTCTCTGTTGTTTTACGCTCCTCGTAGGCGGGAATGGAAAGGACCCCTGGGGGATCTTGGAAGCTGTGTTTAAGGATGGCAGGACTTTTGTCAGCCTGGGTGCCTGGATCACTGATCAAGGAGGGCCCCTCCACTGTTCGCTTGTCCAGTATGTATATAGGGACCAGAAACAAACTTTTACTGAACTAGAGGTAGTATATGTGTTTGGGTCTATGTGTTAAGTAAGTACTTAGCCTACACTAGCAAATTCACTTGAGCAGTAGCTTGGGACTTGAAGTTACGGATCTTCTGGCCTAACGCATTCATTCATTTCTCGTCTTTGGTAGCTGGTGATTGATCGGTTGTGGTCCACCATGCAGAAATGAGTGGTGAAAGGCAGCAGAGCTGATGGGTCGCAAGGATGTAAGTGCCTTTGAAGGCTCTCACACCCTCTACTCCAGGGTAAGTCAAAGGCATTGTTGCCATTGTTGCTCTGGTTTTACTCTTGTATTAACAGCCTCTTGGAGTCAGTGCAGTGGGGTGCCATGTTTGTGAAAGGTTCCCAAAGCCTTTAGTGATTCAGCTGATAAACACCATTAAGATCAGTACTTACAAAGCTAAAACCATTGTCAGGGTGATGGGATGGAATCTCTGCATGAGAATATCTCAGCACAAGAATTTTTAGTGAGTTTGTGTAGGATTTGATTTATGTGGGTGGTGAGGGTGTTGCTGGGCCTTCCTGAGATACACTGTAGAGGAGGGAACTAGGCCTGAGTGCCGCTTTCCTGTAGCCATATCATATTGTTAGCTCTGCTGGCTCAAATTCCCCTCTCTCAGCATCCTCCCCCTCCATGGATTACTTTGCTTAACTTTTCCTGCATTAATCACTTTTCTTTTCAGGATGGGGGGCGGAAACAGCTTACCAGAGAGTTGATGATTCCCAGTTTGGTGGATAATAGCAGTAGCAAAGCACGTGGTTCTGCCCATTCCATTTTATTTTATCCAGTGTCACTGGAAGTCACATGTCCATTCCCTCCTCATCTGCTTGCAGTCCCTAGTGCAACGGATGTAGGCACTGGGAGAATTATAACCAAAGCTGGCTTTGGATTTTCATTTGTCCTGAAGATTTTTGAGATCAAAAGGAGAAGTTCACTGCTCGGTGTGCCCTTCTCAGAGACCAGTGGAAGTCTGGGAGGGAGGGGTGGAAAGGACATCCAATCCTTTCTGAACTCTCTGGCTTCTAGAGCTTAAACTAAAATCAGACTCACTGAAGAGAAAATTATAGTTAATACAAATCTAAGCAGAGCTAAGGATGGTTAAGAAAGAGGGGGACAGGAAGTTATATAACAAAAATAAAAGTAATCAGCTGAAAAACTGGATGGAGGGTTGTTTTTAAGCATCTTTTTTCAATACTGTGGCGCCCTTGCTGATAACATCCCATTGCCCAGGCTCAGACAGAGGGCACCCAGAAAGGCTGATGTCCTTCTGTGCCTTACATGGCTCAGTAATGAGTACAATTTACTGAACAAAATAGACAATTAGCAGCTGTAGACCTCTGGAGATTCCTATAAGCATACATCATTACTGCTCTGGAGTGATGCACATGCTTAGAGATAAGCAAAGCAGAGAAAAGGCAGCTGCAAAGCACATCAACAACTGAAGAGTCCAGGTGAGTGGCCAGACACAGACCTCAGCTCAGTGCCTGGGGGTCACGAAGGAAAGGACCTGGTATTTGCTAAGCTTTCTCATTAGAGGAAAGGAGCCAGACTTTGCCAGCTTTCCTCAATTTCCTCTGTGGCTCCCATATGTTTTCCATTTTAAAAGTAACTAAAATGTATAGCATGCCAGAAATAACACTGAACTGGCATGTTTCTTGTGTAAATGTTGTACAAGGATCAAATTACAGAGAGAGCCATTCTTTATTGACTAGGGGCCAAAGAAAGTAGTGCTGGGGATGCCAGAGGATCAGGGGTTCTCATCCTCGGCACCACTGACATGCTGAGCCTGGCGATTCTTTGTTGTGGGCTGTCCTGTGCATTGTAGCATGTTCAGCAGCATCCTTGGCCTCTACCCACTAGATGCCGGTAGTTCCCCCACTCCATCCCACCGCAATCGTGACAATCAAAAATGTCTCCAGACACTGCCAAATGTCCCCTGGGGGGGAAACTGCCCCTGGTTGAGAACCACTGCTGGAGGCGTACAGTGACTTAATCTTGCTCTGAGTTTCTCTGGGACTGTATTTTAATCATTTAGCCTCATTTTGCTCCAGTTTCCCTACCTGCAAAATGGAGACAGCATTTATAACTCAGTAGCCTAAAGAAGGGATGTACGTAGTTCTGTGTGATTACTTGGGAGCTCTATAAATGCTAAGAAATATCTGTCTCCCCAAATTTCCAGGACTCAAGGATCACTGTTAATCCTTGTGAAGGCAGTAGCTGAGGAGCAGGGGAGTTTGAAGGGTGAAGGGTTAGTGGTGTGGGAAATGATGAACAGTACTGGATTCTGATTTTACTTGAGAGCTTCATATTCAGCTCATTTCAACAATATACTCGTGAATAAAGGCTTTTTTTTTGGAAAGTTAAAAAATGGGAGAGTGGAGGAAGGAGAAGGAGGCTGTTCAGAAGAGCAGTTAAGGAAATTGCTTTTGACCGGGGGTTGGGGGGTTGTGGTAATCTCTTAATGCTAAAGTGACTCATGTATAATCAGATCAAAGGACATAAAGAAATAACCCCCCCGAAGAAAAATATCCTCCCAAATGACTACTGATCCTAGAACAGATTTTGCAGGTAATACAACAAAGACCAGAGAATATTTGGAGAAATCTGTTTTTATCCTAGAACTTTTACATTTATGTTTCTTCTCTCCTTCGGAATTATGGAAAAGGGTTTATCTTCAACCCATGCTCTTTGAGTGATACGTAAAATGTTTTAATATCACAGGTGTTCTGATAATCTTCTAGAACTCTGTGTTGGAATGGTGAAAAAGGCCATCACCCTGACTTAGGCCTGAAGCAATCACGTTATTTTACTAGAAAGCCTCAGTTTAACTCTCAGGAAGGGCAAGTGCAGGGATTAGATGTAAACTGTCCTGGCAGATTTGTGTTCAGCCTTGCTGTGTTTCTGGTCCCTGCAATTATTAGATACACTCACAAAATTTACAACAAACACTACCATATTGACACAGGCACAGTGCGGACAGAGAACATTGCCATCATCAGAGGGAATTCTGTTGGATAGCACTGCTTCAGTCTGTAAGGACCCTATTTGTCAGAAATGCACACTTGTAGTGACAGCATGTGCGCTTGTTATAGCAAGACCTCACCTCATTTAAAACAGGATTGCATTTTGGACTTTTCCATCCTTGGGCACTTTTCAATCTGTGAGTGGCTCTTGCTGAACTTTTTACCTTGCTGCAGCATCTGTCTGTTACAGAAAGTGCCATGGGCCTGTCTCTCTGACATAACTGAGCGCACTGCCTCAGAAATATTTGTGCTTTAATCCAAGGCTGCTGAGCTGTCTCTTTCCATCTGGTCTCTCCATGCCCTGATCCTTGGTGGTGAAGCTAGTTTGTGCAGGATGTCTCTTTTGATACTGCCTAGAGCATAACAAAGAGTCTGGGAGAGGTGGCGAGAGAGTTTTCACCTTCCCTTCTTCCAAGCCCCAGTGTGGCTCAAAAAAGTGTTTCATAAGAAGGTATTAATTCACAAATTTAATCTCTCAAGTTTAATCTCTGAGGAGTTATCCCCTAAAGGATTAGTCTCTAGATTTTCCAACAGACATATTATAGTACAAATTTAGTAATTAAGCCCTTTAGCAACATGGAAGAATTTTCAGGTGATATATTATCTATTACTAGCACCAACATTAGTTGCTCAGAAACTACCATAATTAGAACAAAGGAAAAGATGTGGAAATAAAGACACACATTTTAAAAGATATAATTTAAATCTGAGCCCAAGACTGTTTTGCATGGTAGCGGGACTGAGAACAAGGAGTTGTGTGCTGTGAGTAGTGTTCCTGGAGGGCGAGGGGAAGGAGGTGGCGGGGGCGAGGTGATCCCCAGACAGTCTTCACTCGACTGCTTCACTTCTGATGGTGCGGTGCTGGTCCTCTTACTGCCCTCCTCTCTTCACTTTGCCTTTCTTTCCTGCTTTGGTCTGCTCGGAATGTTGGAGGGGTCTCAGTGTTTCTCAAGGGAGGTGCTGTTAACATTTTGATACAGTGATTCATCATCGTGTGGAACTTTGCTGTCCATTATAGGACATTTAGCATCCCTGGTTACTAAATACCTGTATTACTCTAACCAAGTCACTGAGTCAACCAGCATGGCCCCTCACATTTCCAAATACTGCCTGTGATTGAGAATCACTGGTTGCTAGAGAGTTGAGTGGGGTCTTTTGATAGGAGGGAGGAGTAATTAGAGTTGCAGAAGGTGCAGTGCTCCGAGGGGCTGGCTCATTAATTTCTGATATGACCTGACCTTTTCCCAGTGCTGGAACTGCTTTGGGAGCCAATCTTATTTTTTAGGGACCAGAAGAATCAAGTTTTGCCAGTGGAAAACTTGGTCCCTGAACCTTGAAATCAACCAAGAAGTCACAGGGGGGATTCTGTCAGTGCCACAGAGGATGGAGAGACTACTAAGGCTCCCATAGGATGCTGGGTTTTTATTCTAGACTTACTGTGGCTGAACCTTCTAGATCTACTGAAAGTAAATGGTGGTCTACATGTGGCAGGGATCGACTGGGAGAAAAAATGCAGCAAGGGCAATTTAAAGACAATCAAGGGGAAAGGGGCTTTGCCAGCCATTTCTTTTCTTTCTCTGTGATTACAAAAACTGGCAAAGTAGCTCTAAATTTGTGAGGTTATATGTAGACTGTCAGATGGGAGATCTGAGATTGTTTTATAGTTAGTAAAGAGAAAAGGAACACTTTCAGATATCTTGCTGTGGGGCCCCTATAAATGTCTTTGATTACAAGAACAGAAACTCATTCAAGTTGCCTTAAGAAATGGAAGGCTTAAGTAAGGATGCATGAGAAAATAAAACAAATGTCAGACGTGTGGCAAGTTGGGAGGAATCCCAGAGGCCTTTCAGGATGAGAAAGAGCCGTAGTCTGGCCAGACCTCATGGAGACAGGACCTCACTCAGGACCAGGAAGATTGTCCCCTGATCTGTTGCAACTCCAGCATGTATCTGCACTAACAGTACTTGATCAGTCCACATTCTACTTCTCAACCATTAACATGGCTCAGCATTTCCGTTTTGGCTTCTCTGCTCATGTCTTCCTGTCGCCACAACCTAACTGATGGTCTGTGTACGGACCAAGAAGGAAAGGAATATGATAATTCTGTAGTAACTATCATCCCCCTGGTCAAAGCTCTTCTACCAGGCAGTCTTAGGGGTCTACAGTCTCTTGGTCCACACAGCTGTGGCCTAGGTCTTCTTGCCTCAACAAGGACTGTGGTTTCTCTGGAAGGGAGCAATGGTGGGGTAGACTGATAGAACATGAGACCTCTCTGGTATAAGGACCCTGAATTCTTAACTCTTGGAATCAATATAAACAGTGATTGTGGGTCATGTGTATAGTAAAGAATTGGAAGATTACTTTCAAAGCCTACACGTTCAGTAGCAATTGTGAAAAAGCCTGTATCCCTTTTTTTTTTTTTTTTTTTTTTTGAGGAGACTGACTGCATCCCAGTGCAGAATGGTAGGGAAATTGCTGGGCTAGATGGTTGGGAAATGAGGAGTTGTATTTTCCATTTGGATATCTTATTTTTTGCATCTGTCAAATGTGATTCCCTCAACCACCCATGTATCCCCCAGGAATAATGGCTAGGTGGCTGTCTGAATGTTGAAAGACGTTTTGACGTCTCTGACAAGTGTTGTTCCATAGCTGGGTTTGTAAGATTCCAGTTCTGACAAAGGAAAATAACTTGGCTTATTACTCCAAAGATAAATTCCATATAGATGTTGTCATTTGGGGGATTACTGCCTTACAAAGCAGACTTTAAAATGTTTTGTGTTGTAGTGTGTTTTGTTCATTTACCCCTAATCTTGGAGAGTTGAACCAGTGATTGAATATGACTTTACAAGGGAGTGCATTCTCATATTGCAGAAGGCTCTGTCCCTATTTATGATTCTCTGACAGGGTAAGAATGATGGTTCCAGCTCCATGGGCCTGCACAGCTGTGAAGGGTGTGCCCTGTGGTAGCACAAACAGTGAGCACATTGGCTCACTGAATCCACTGAAGGCTCTTACTCTTCTCAAGTAGCTGCAGCACGGGGGTGCCATATACAGAGAGTCAGTATTTCCTTAGATGCAGCTTCTTTTGAAAGAGGCAGAAGAGAAGTGCAGTGGGGCTTCTGCAACTGCTGGTTGAGGAAAGAATGTACTCTGTTATTGAAGGATGATCAGGATCAGCTTTCTCACCCAGCTGCTGCCTACTAAGGGGAAAGGAGCAGAGATGAATCTTTTGCTTCAGTTTCTCTTCTTACTCTGTGAAGATCCCTATCCCCTCTATTGAATTTTTTTAATGAGAAGGGAAAAATAGAGCATTGTATCATATTAGTTTTAATGTATATATTCGTGTTTCTTCTGAGCGGGAAGATTTGTATACAGATAACCACATATTTCCAGATTAAAATCTTCAGTTTTAATTTTAAACAAGTGCTAACCTTACTTTATCTTTAGTTTATACGTAAGTCAAATTTGTGCATATCTAATTTATTTTTTACAAAAATAAAACAACATTATGTTTTTTCTCATAGAATCAGGAATTAATTTGCAGCCCCTGCATGAAGATTCTATAGCAACAGTAAAGGCATCTGCTCTCTCTAGGGTGTAAAGAGATTCTGAAAGATGGCTGAGAGCCCCAGATCCTGAATTCTGGGATTTTGTCCTGCTGTAGTCCACTCCCTGTGAGGTTGTTGGGGGGATAAATGTGCTCGGGAGGCAAGGACTGAGGCCACAGATGCTTGAGGGGCGGGCTGAAACCTCCAGCTTTAGTGAACTGTCCTGTCCTTCCCATGAGCCACAGGAAGAGGTGATAGATCCTACTCAGGCTTTTTCCCTCCTGAGCCCATCATTGAATCTTGACCTTCAACTTTCCAAGAAACAAAGCTGTGGCTAGAGTATTGGGTTGGCCAAAAGGTTCGTTTGGTTTTTTCTGCAAGATGGCTCTAGTGGCATTTAGTTGTCTTCAACGTCATTGAAACAGTTTTGTTAGATTGTATTGTGACAGCTGTCATATCAGTGTGCATTTAAAAAAAAAACATCAAAATTGGTGAATTTTTGTGTAGCCATTTTAATACTGAAGATGGAAGAAAAAAGCAACATTTTCGGCATATTATGCTTTGTTATTTCAAGAAAGTTAAAAACAAAACTGAAATGCAGAAAAGGATTTGTGCAGTGTATGGAGAAGGTGCTGTGATTGATCGAACATGTCAAAAGTAGTTTGCAAAGTTTCGTGCTGGAGATTTCTCGCTGGACGATGCTCCACGGTCAGGTAGACCAGTTGAAGTTGATAGTGATCAAATCAAGACATTCATTGAGAACAATCAACCTTATACCATGCTGGAGATCACCGACATACTCAAAATATCCAAGTCAAGCATGGATAATCATTTGCACCAGCTTTATTATGTTCACCGCTTTGATGTTTAGGTTCCACATAAGTTAAGTGAAAAAAACCTTCTTGACCGTATTTCAGCATGCAATTCTCTACTTAAACTTAACAAAAATGTTCCGTTTTTAAAACAAATTGTGATGGGCAATGAAAAAGTGGATACGGTACAATAATGTGGAACAGAAGAGATCATGGGGCAAGTGAAATGAAGCGCCACCAACCACACCAAAGGCCTGTCTTCATCCAAAGAAGGTGATGTTGTGTATATGGTGGGATTGAAAGGGAGTCCTCTATTATGAGCTCCTTCCAGAAAAACCAAGCAATTAATTCCAGCAAGTACTGCTCCCAGTTAGACCAACTGAAAGCAGCACTCGACTTAGTCAACAGAAAACACATAATCTTCCATCAGGATAACGCAAGACTGTGCGTTTCTTTAATGACCAGGCAAAAACTGTTACAGCTTGGCTGGGAAGTTCTGATTCATCGCTGTATTCACCAGACATTGCACATTTGGATGTCCGTTTACTTTGGTCTTTACAAAATTCTCTTAATGGAAAAACTTTCAATTCCCTGGAAGACTATAAAAGGCACCTGGAACAGTTCTTTGCTCAAAAAGATAAAAAGTTTTGGGAAGATGGAATTATGAAGTTGCCTGAAAAATGACAGAAGGCAGTGGAACAAAAGGGTGAATATGTTGTTCAATAAAGTTCTTGGTGAAAATGAAAAATGTGTCTTTTATTTGTACTTAAAAACCAAAGGAACCTTTTGGCCAACCCAATAATATCTTCAAACATGACTTCTTATCAGCACGTCCCCCTTAAAAGAAGTTTCCTGCATGAGGAAGAGGCAGACCAGGTGCATGCTTCCCTTAGCTGTCAAAAGCTATCCCCTTTCGGGCTTCCCTGGTGGCGCAGAGGTTGAGAGTCTGCCTGCCGATGCAGGGGACGCAGGTTCGTGCCCCGGTCCAGGAGGATCCCACATACTGTGGAATAGCTGGGTCCGTGAGCCATGGCCGCTGAGCCTGCTGTCCCCTTTCTATTGGAAAGAACACTTATTAGATCACCTCTGAAATTCTTAATTATTGGCATTAGTAAAATATTTGCCAAACATTAAATAGTAGGACAGTAGTAGTAACCCCCAATTAGTGTCTTTTACTTTGAGAGCCCCAAATCCCATGTCAGTGTGGTACTGGACTTTAACTTCTTGTTCCCTCTGGTGTTTCTCTAAATGCCTTTCCATCTTTTCCCTCCTCTCACTAACCCTGTTACCTGGTGTAGATCCTTTGGTCTCTTTGCTCCCTTTCTTACATCTTTTTTGATTTTCAAAGTTCTGTGATTCCCAGCAGCCCGCAGGACAGTGTGCTTCTTAACTAGACATAAAGGCAGTCCACAGTCTGACTCCAACTTACTTTCTGACTTTGTACTCTTTCTATGCACAAACTGCTCCTTACTCAGACTGGTCTTTGGTCCCATTGTCTACTCTCAGCATAGAATGCCCTTTCCTTTCAGTGGCCATTTGGTTTGGTAGCATTGAAAGACCTTTAACCTGTTAGCCAGACCTGTATTTCCATCTGGTCTCTATCAGATTTTAGAAAGGTGACTTTGGGCAAAATATTTAATATCTCTCAGCCTCAATTTTCTTATTTGTAGGATGGGATTCATAATAACGCCCTTATAGGCTGCTTGTGAGCATGGTACCTGGGTTACTCCCTTGCCCGTGTCCTCTTTTCTTCCTGTCCAGCACAGAGCTCTGTGTGTAAGCTCATCATGTGTGCTTGCTGATGAAGTTACTGAACATCAGAATTGCCCAGCTGATCTGAATCACATTTCTTGATTAGCCATCCTCTGCCTGTCACTGCCACACCTTCTCTAACCACGTGTTTCTTAGATAAGACCCCAGCCCCACAGCTCTATCAGTAAGTACCTAAAGATGTACTCTCCTAGAGTATGGAGAAAGGGGACTCTTGTACACTGTTGGTGGGAATGTAAATTGGTGCAGCCACTATGTAAAACAGCATGGAGGCTCCTTAAACTAAAAACAGAGTTACCATATGATCCAGCAATCTTACTCCTGGGCATATATCCAGAAAAGATGAAAACTCTAATTCAAAAGATACATGCACCTCAATGTTCATAGCAGCACTATTTACAATAGCCAAGGCACGGAAGCAGTCTAAAAGTCCATCGACAGATGAATGGATAAAGAAGATGCAGTATATATGTACAATGGAATATTACTCAGCCATGAAAAAGAATGAAATAATGCCATTTGCAGCAACGTGGATGGACCTAGAGATTGTCATACTGAATGAAGTAAGTCAGAAAAGACAAATATCATACGATATCACTTATATGTGGAATCTAAAAAAAATGATACAAATGAACCAATTTACAAAACAGAAATAGACTCACAGACATAGAAAACAAACTTATGGTTACCAAAGAGAAAATGGGGAGGGGGGAGGGATAAATTAGGAGATTGGGATTAACATACACACTACAATATATGAAATAAACAACAAGGATTTACTGTGTAGCACAGGGAACTATGTTCAATATCTTGTAATAACCTATAATGGAGAATAATCTAAAAAATAATATATATGTATGTATAACTGAATCATTTTGCTGAACACCTGAAACATTGTAAATCAACTATATGTCAATAAGAATAAATAAATATAAATGAAAAAAAAAGATCAAATGAACTTGGTTCTTAGGGAAAAAAAGAAGATACTGTCCTTCCACCTGTGATGGTGAAAATTATCCTGGACCCTCATAATGTCCTGGTGTATCTGCCCACATCAGAAATTGAAGGCAGTTTCAGGGTCACTCCATATAATATAACGCTGAGCACTGATTCATTGTCTTCACAGTTGTTTCCTCTCATGTATAGTGAGATTTATCATGAAGATCAAATGCTATGATTACAACTGTCATCATAAGGTATACCTCTTTAAAACAAACTTTTCCAGGGCCCAACCAACAGGCTTTTTATTCCAAACATCATTTAATAAAATGCAACATGACATTAACAGGATTGCTTGTACAAACCCTTGGAGTTCATTTAAGCAGACTGTCCCATATTGATTCTCAGTTATAGCACGGTTTGACATGAATAAACCTGCCAGTGTTCTCAAACAATGGTGTTGCTGTCTGCCCTTCTCACTGTAGAGCTGAAAGCATATCTGTGTTTCTCTTGTTCACTCTATTTAAATTATGGTTTTACACCTCTTGCTCAAATGATTTTAAGCCATATGTTAGGCTTATAAATTGTAGTTTTTAAAACCTAACTCCTTCTGGCCCTTCTCACTCTTTCTTCCTCTTTTTTCTCCATTTTCCTTATTGTTTCATGCACAAAATAAGGCTTTAAAATTTTTTTCTACTCAAGGTGAGAGTAACTTAAATATTGCTTTTCTGGTTTTTTTTTTAGTTTTTAGCATGGGCTGCAATTTCATATATATGTGTGGGTCTCATTGCATTAATTTTGTCTCTTTTCTTGCTTGTTTTTTAAAAATTTTGTATTGGAGTATAGTTAATTTCCAATGTGTTAGTTTCAGGTATACAACAGAGTGATTCAGTTATACATATACATATCCATTCTTTTCAGATTCTGTTCCCATATAGGTTATTGCAGAATATTGAGTAGAGTTTCCTGTGCTATACAGTAGGTCCTTGTTAGTTATCAATTTTATGTATAGTAGTGTGTATATGTTAATCCCAATCTCCTAATTTATCACTCCCCCCCACATTTCCATTTTGGTAACCATAAATTTGATTTTGAGATCTGTGAGCCTGTTTCTATTTTGTAAATAAGTTCATTGGTATCATTTTTTTTAGATCCCGCATATAAGTGATATCATATGATTTTTGCCTTTCTCTGTCTGACTGACTTCACTTAGTATGGTAATCTCCAGGTCCATCCATGTTGCTGCAAATGGCATTTTTCATTCTTTTTAATGGCTGTGTAATATTCCATTGTATATATGTACCACATCTTCTTTATCCATTCCTCTGTTGATGGACATTTAGGTTGCTTCCATGTCTTGGCTATTGTAAACAACTCTGCAATGAACATTGGGGTGCGTGTATCCTTTTGAACCATGTTTTTCTCCAGATATATGCCCAGGGGTGGGACTGCTGGGTCATATGTTAGCTCTAGTTTTAGTTTCTTAAGGAACCTCCATGCTGTTCTCCACAGTGGCTGTACCGATTTATATTCCCAACCAGTGTAGGAGGGTTCCCTTTTCTCCACACCCTCTCAGCATTTATTGTTTGTAGATATTTTGATGATGGCCATTCTGACCAGTGTGAGGTGATACCTCATTGCAATTTTGATGTGCATTTCTCTAATAATTAGTAATGTTGAGCATCTTTTCATGTACTTTTTGGCCATCTGTCTGTCTTCTTTGGAGAAGTGTCTAGATCTTCTGCCCATTTTTCTGTTGGGTTGTTTGTTTTTTTGATATTAAGCTACATGAGCCATATGAGAGGAAATATTTGCTTGAGTTTATTGATGAGAGGCATAAGTACAACTGCATGGATTTTTCTGTGGAAAAAAAAAAATTCCAGAAAGCAAAACTTGAATTTGCTGCACACTGGCAACTATTTACATAGCATTTACATTGTATTTACAACTTACATAGCATTTATATTGTATTAGGTAATACAGAGGTATTAGGTAATCTAGAGATTACTTAAAGTATACGAGAGGATGTGCATAGGTTATATGCAAACACTGTTATTTTATACAAGGGACTGGAGGGTCTGTGACTTTTGGTATCCCCTCAGATACCTAGGGACAACTGAATTGTTCTTTCCAGATCCTTTTTTTTGGAGAAGAGTTATGATAGAGTTTTTTTGTTTGTTTGGGGTTTTTCTGGGCTAGTAATCAGAAAGATTATCTAGTGTAACTTCTTTTTTTTTTTTTTTTTTGCGGTACGCGGGCTTCTCACTGCTGTGGCCTCTCCCACTGCAGAGCACAGGCTCCAGACGCGCGGGCTCAGTGGCCATGGCCCACGGGCCCAGCCGCTCTGCGGCACGCGGGATCCCTCCGGACCGGGGCACAAACCCGCGTCCCCTGCATCGGCAGGCGGACTCTCAACCACTGCACCACCAGGGAAGCCCTAGTGTAACTTCTTTGAATGGAGAGATTTTATAGGCAGGCAACAGGAGCCTCCCAACCACTTCTCTCCATGAGCACTGATGGAGGGAGTGCCTGTGTGTGAGTGTGTTTTAGGGTGGAAAAAAAGGGAGGGTGCCAACAATAAACTGGGACACTGGGTTGCACAAAGTTGCTTGTTAATCCTTTCGAAGGGGAGGCACCAGAGCTCAGCCATGTATCCTTCCTCACAGAGTTATTCTTAGTTAGAGGAGGCAAGAAATATACAGCCTCTGATCAAGTTGGATTTTTTTTAAACTGTTGATTTTGCGTTTTTTATATTACGGGCACCAGGATGAGGACAGCAACGGGAAGGAGAGGTACAGCAGCTGATATGTAGCCACTTTGTGACTTACGTTAGGTGGGGTATCCTACTCCTTCTTCAATTTTAAATAACCCTCTCAATTTCCTGCCCTGTGGGCTGAGAACTTTTCTCCTGCTGGAAGCTCTCCCCTATTCCCTCAGAATTTAGGAAGAAGAGAAGATGGGGTCAGACCTGCCTCAGAACGATTGATAGCCCCTCTGTGGGTTTGTTCCTGAGGAAGGAAAAAGAACTTGCATCTTACTTTACTTCACATAACACCGTGCTTGGCCCTCAAATTGCTGCTCTCAGATGTGCTCTCTCCGCCACATCCTGTCTGTCTGGGGTTCCCTCCCTCTCTTTTAAAAGTTTTGCTGCTGGGCAGGCCACTAAATGTTGTGGCTAATCCCTTGTGCCTACAATCCTTCTTCCCAGGGTGAAAAAGATGGGAGAGGGATGCTCCTGAGGGGTGAGAGGCCCAACAAGAAGAGACCCAGAAGTGCCAAGGGCAAAGCCCTATTTCCCAGTTCAGCGCCAGGCCTCCCTGCTTACCTGCTTCTTTGGGCATCACAGTTTAAGGCCACATTTTTGAGCTAGCAGACTTTGTTACTTATTGGAATTTTTTTCCCCTCAATTACATATTTGTCTCCACAGTTAGATACTGAGTCTCCACAGGCGTGGACCCTGCCATGAACTTCTCTTGCATTCTTTGCATGGCCTACCCTGTAGGAGGCACATGGCAGGGCCTCAGAAGAGGGGGGTTTCATTGCATTAATAGTTTGTAGCCTATCTTACTCATTCCCTTACCTTCACTTAATTACCATTTTTATCTGTTTCTTCAATGACCACCACTTGCTTGGTTCTCCCTGGAGTAGCATTTATTCTTCCAGGTGGGTCAAACTCTGCATGCCTCCAAAGCTGTCTGCAGTTGGGTTGGTTTGGCCGTATCTGACTTTATCTGTTGAGCTGAATCTTACCTTTTCCTCTCTTGTAACCCTGTGAAGAGCCTGCAATCTCAGGAACATGAGCCTCACTTTTTACTTAAGGAGCTTCCTTAACTACCAGGAGATGGAAGGGCCTGAGTTCTTTTTCATCAGGTCTCACTTAAATTGGCTGTGTGGTTAGAGAGTGTCCTTTCACCTCTGTGTAGTGTACTTTAATAATTGAGAGTCATCCCAGCTCCCTTAATCATGTCACTTACTCTGTTACTTTTGCTTTCATTAAAGTCGTCCTATTCCTTTGTCCTAGTTGTTTAATGCAGTTTTTTTTTCCGTAGCCAGACTCATTTCTTTGAAGGGCAGGGACAAGACCTAATTCTCTTTTATCCTTGGCTACCCTTTTTCTCCCTATAGACCAAGCGTAAGACTCCATTCAAATTAGGTGATCCATAAGTGTTTTAACCTAATTAAACCCAAGCATTTATAGAGTTCAACAGGAAGAAATGCCTTTAATACATTAGCTTCTAAACACACCTTAGGGGTCAGCTGGTCCACCTCTTTTTATGATCAATTTATTGATTCAGTTATTTCTTCATTCATCCCTCCCTCCTTCCCTCTATTTCGTACCAGGCATAGCATAAGGAGCAAGGGATCTGAGGTGAATATAGACATGGAGCTTACTATCAAGTGGGGAAGATAGACAATGAACAAATAATAAAGTCTGAAAGCTGTAAGTACTGGGAGCTACAGAAGCCCACCACGGGGAGCTATCTTAGGGTCCAAGGAGGCTTTTGTGAGAATGTAAGGTTTAAACTGGGGATTATCAACCCACAGAAGGGAAGTGACTTGCCCAAGGCCAGTCAGTAGCTCCTGTGTAGCAGACCTTGGCCTGTAACCCAGATTTCTACCCTGCCCTGGGTTTATTCCCCTGAATTTCGTGAGATTGCTGTGAAAACTCTCATCGTTAAAGTACTTTGATCTTCTGAATTTCATTGTGTACACACCTCTTAGCTATTACATGACTAGCTTACATTTTGATGAGAAAACCTTAGATATTTTTTCCTTCCTTGCCACCTGTGAAGCAATGTGCAATGCTTTAGTACCTTCCCTCCTTTGGAGTAGTTATTGGCTTGCCTTCTATTAACCTTCTCTCAATCCTGTGATAGTTTATGTTCTTCATAAGTTTTTTTTTTTAGATGTTGGGGGTAGGAGTTTAGTAATTTATTAATTTATTTTTCCTGTGTTGGGTCTTCGTTTCTGTGTGAGGGCCCTCTCTAGTTGTGGCAAGTGGGGGCCAGTCTTCATCGCGTTGCACGGGCCTCTCACTGTTGCGGCCTCTCTTGTTGCGGAGCACAGGCTCCAGACGCGCAGGCTCAGTAGTTGTGGCTCACGGGCCCAGTTGCTCCGCGGCATGTGGGATCCTCCCAGACCAGGGCTCAAACCCGTGTCCCCTGCACTAGCGGGCAGATCCCCAACCACTGTGCCACCAGGGAAACCCCTTCATAAGTTTTAAGTCTTATTTAATTTCCCCTAACTCATTAGGAGATTTTAAACTTTGTCCTACAGGGTGGTAAAAATTAAGGACTCAGGAATTATAGAAATTGGGAGTGGCCAAAAGATACGTGATGAAAAGTAAGAACTTTAATAAAAATTTTAAAATTTCAGAGTAAACTTCAGGGGTTCTCTGAGATGAGCCTCAAGAGTAGAGACCGGAAAGGGATCTTTTTGCCAATTTTTCCTAACTCTTCAAACCTTGTTACATAGAGGGCTTGGCTAGAGATGCCAACTGGCAAAAACTAAGAGAACTTCATGTATCTACGCACAAATTTTTCATGTAGTATGCATGGGAGGAAGAGCAAGGCAGTGGGGATGGAGTCCTTGGAAGGAAGATGTTAGAAAGGGGCCCTCTTAACCTATAGATAGAGTGGGTATTCTGCATTGGACCTGTACAGATAGTCCTATGATAGAAACATTTTATCATTCTGTATTAGTTTGCAGAGAAATACAGAAAATATGATTTGTGCAAGATCACACATCTGGTTAATGAAGTCTTGAACTGTGTGGAATTGTCTGCAAAATGTTTACATTTAAGGGCATTTTTTTCTGGGTGGGTCTGTTTTCATAAGATTCTCAAACAGGGTTCTCATCACAGAAAGGTTAAGAATAATGGTACTAGCAGAAAATACTGATTTTAAAAAGTTTGGAGTGATAGAATCTTTCCATATGTGTCACGAAAATCAGAAATTGTTTAAAAATTGCTCTTTTATTGTATAATAAAAGCTTACACGTGACAAAAATCACAAGACTTAAAGATGTGACTAACTGAAAAATATTTAGAGCATGTTTATTGTTAATATCTCTAACATGCAAGTAGAAACACATCGGCAGTGTGTTTCAACAACATGATGGTGTTGGCAGAGTGAAGACCTCTGGAAGGCTATGGTTGGCTGGGTCTATGTTGTTATAACCTTTCTGGAGGGCAGTGTAGCAGCATACATAACTATGTAAGATGTGCATACACTTTGGTTGAGCAATTCAACTTCTAGAATTTGTCTAGAGAAGGCAATTGTACAGCCACTGAAAGATGCACACACAGAGATACCCATGGCAGGTTTGTGTTTGATAAGAAAAAACTAGAAATAACCTAAGTATCCATTAGTAGGAGACTTGTCACTAAATAATGGTAAATGTCTACAATGGAATACTTGGTAGCCATTAATAATGATAAAGTTCTTCTGAACAGAGAGCCCGGAAATGAATCTACACTTATATGGTCACTTAATCTATGACAAAGGAGGCAAGGGTATATAATGTGGAAAAGACAGCCTCTTCAAAAAACAATGTTGGGAAAACTGGACAGCTACATGCAGAAGAATCAAACTGAACTTTTTTCTCATACCATGTACAAAAATAAACTCAAAATGGGTTAAAGACTTAAATATGAGACCTGAAACCATAAAACTCCTAGAAGAAAACATAGGCAGTACACTCTATAACACTGGTCTTACCAATATTTTTTTGGATCTGTCTCCTCGGGCAAGGGAAACAAAAGCAACAATAAACAAATGGGACTATATCAAACTAAAAAGCTTTTCTCTGTGGAGGAAACTATTAACAAAATGAAAAGGCAGACTACTGAATGGGAGAAGATGTTTGCAAATGATATATCCAATAAGGGGGTTAATATCTAAAATATACAAAGAACTCATACAACTCAACATAAAAAAAAACTCTATTAAAAAATGGACAGGGCTTCCCTGGTGGCGCAGTGGTTGAGAGTCCGCCTGCCGATGCAGGGGACACGGGTTCGTGCCCCGGTCCGGGAAGATCCCACATGCCGTGGAGCGGCTGGGCCCGTGAGCTATGGCCGCTGAGCCTGCGCATCTGGAGCCTGTGCTCTGCAACGGGAGAGGCCACAACAGTGAGAGCCCCGCGTACCGCAAAAAAAAAAAAAAAGGACAGATCTGAATAGATATTTTTCCAAAAAAGACATACAGATGGCCAAGAGAAACATGAAAAGATGCTCAACATCACTAATTATTAGGAAAATGCAAATCAAAAACCACAAAATCTTACACCTGTCAGAATGGCTATCATCAAAAAGGCAACAGATAAAAAGTACTGGCCAGGATGTGGAGATAAGGGAACGCTTGTGCACTGTTGGTGGGAATATAAATTGATGCAGCCACTATGGAAAACAGTATGGAAGTTCCTCAAAAAACTAAAAATAGATCTATCATATGATCCAGCAATTCCACTCCTGAGTGGAAAATAGTAATTCAAAAAGATACATGTACCCCGATGTTCATAGCAGCATTATTTACAATAGTCAAGACATGGAAACAACTGAAACGTACATTAATAGATGAATGGATAAAGAAGACACACACGCACACATCCATATACATACACAGGCTGGAATATTAGCCATAAAAATGAAATCTTGTCATTTGTGGTGAGATGGATGGAAGTAGAGGGTATTATGCTAAGTGAAATATGTCAGGGAAAAACAAATACCATATGATTTCACTTATATGTAGAATCTAAGAAAAAAACAAATGAGCAAACATTACAGAAACAGAGTCATAGATACAGAGAATAAACAGTCTGGTTGCGAGATTTGCGGGGGGTGGGGGGGCAGTGGGTGAAATAGGTGGGGGAGATTAAGGGATACAAACTTCCAATTATAAAATGAGTCACAGGGATGAAATGTACAGCATGGGGAATATAGTCAATAAAATTGTAATAACTTTGTATGGTGTCAGAGGGTAACTAGTCTTATTGTGGAGATCATTTTGTAATGTATAGAAATATCAAATCACTATGTTCTAATATAACTAACAGTATAGTATGTACATTATACTTCAATTAAAAAAAGGTACTTTATTTTTATGGAAAGATATCTCTGACAAATTAGTAAGTTAAAATAATTCTGATCACAGAAAATCTTAAATAATGTGAATCCATATATATATAATTGTTTTTATATATGTATGTGGGCAGAAGGAATATTTAATAACATCTTAGCAGTGCTTTTTTCAAGTGATTTTTATTTTTGTTTTGGTATTTTGCTGTGTAATTTAAATGCTTGTACAATGAGCATGCCCATTAAAATTCTTAACAATATTTAAAACCTGCTTGGTCCTACTGATCAGGTGTTTGTAGCACCGTCTAAACGAGGTAGCATGTTAAGTGGGTGGAAAGGACTGGACATTGTTTTTATAGAACATCTATTAAGTTCAACTTTATATACACCGTGACATTAGGTGATAGGGATACAGATAAGTGTCTATGTTGCCTAGGAGCTTAAAGTCTAGAATAATTCCAAAGTGATATGTTATCAAGTAGGTCTGCAGTTCTGTGGCATGGAGTATGTAAGTACCTGCCAGGCTTTTATGATGGCATGTGTATTCAAATTTGTCATTTTACCTTGAGTATTTACCCACACACATGTGAAAGGAAAATCCGTGAGTGCTTCACTTTGAAGGAGATATTTTGGCACAGTTTTATGGACCTCCAGAATCATTTAACTGAGTGTTGCTAACAGTTTTGGCACTTATTTTTAAAAGGAGCTAGCAATTTCTTTCATTGGCAATTCGTTAAGTATCCTGACTACCTGCAATTTAAATCTGGTAGCATGGACCCTGAGTCTTCTCCATGGCAGTGCTGGAAAGTTGGGATGCATTTTCTAGGAGAAAAGGTCATTTATTAGCTTTGCAAATAAAATGAGTGCTTAGTCATTCCTTCACCCAGTCTTTCTTTATCTGACGTGGATGTTTTCCTCTAGCATCATCATATTGTTGTTTTCTTTAATAGATCTTTATTGGAGTATAATTGCCTCACAATACTGTGTTAGTTCTGAACAAAGTGAATTAGCCATATGCATACATATATCCCCATATCCCCTCCCACTTGAGCCTCCCTCCCATCCTCCCTATCCCACCTCTCTAGGTTATCGCAAAGCACCGAGCTGATCTCCCTGTGCTATGCTGCTGCTTCCCACTAGCTATCTGTTTTACATTTGGTAGTGTATACGTGTCGATGCTACTCTCACTTCACCCCAGCTTGACCTCCCCCTAACGTGTCCCCAGGTCCATTCTCTATGGCTGTGTCTTTATTACTGCCCTCTCACTAGTTTCATCAGTATCATTTTTTTTTTTTTTAGATTCCATATATGTGTTAGCATACGGTATTTGTTTTTCTCTTTCTGACTTACTTCGCTCTATATGACAGACTCTAGGTCCATCCACCTCACTACAAATAACTCAATTTCGTTTCTTTTTATGGTGGAGTAATATTCCATTGTATATATGTGCCACATCTTCTTTATCCATTCATCTGCTGATGGACATTTAGGTTGCTTCCATGTCCTGACTATTGTAAATAGTGCTGCATTGAACATTGTGCTACATGTCTCTTTTTGAATTATGGTTTTCTCAGGGTATATGCCCAGTAGTGGGATTGCTGAGCCATATGTTAGTTCTATTTTTAGTTTTTTAAGGCACCCCCATACTGTTCTCCATAGTAGCTGTATCAATTTACATTACCACCAACAGTGCAGGAGGGTTCCCTTTTTGCCACACACTTTTCAGCATTTGTTGTTTCTAGATTTTTTGATAATGGCCATTCTGACCAGTGTGAGGTGATACCTCATTGTAGTTTTGATTTGCATTTCTCTAATAATTAGTGATGTTGAGCATGTTTTCATGTGCCTCTTGGCCATCTGTATGTCTTCTTTGGTGAAATGTCTAGGTCTTCTGCCCATTTTTAAATTAAATTGTTTGTTTTTTGATATTGAGCTCCATGAGCTGTGTGTATATTTTGGAGATTAATCCTTTGTCCATTGTTCCATTTGCAAATATTTTATCCCATTCTGAGCATTGTCATTTTGTCTTCTTTATGGTTTCCTTTGCTGTGCAAAAGCTTTTAAGTTTAATTAGGTCCCATTTGTTTATTTTTGTTTTTATTTCCATTACTCTAGGAGGTTGGACAGAAAAGATCTTGCTGTGGTTTATGTCAAAGAATGTTTTTCCTGTGATTTCCTCTAAGGGTTTTGTAGTGTCTGGTCTTACATTTAGGTCTCTAATCCATTTAGAGTTTATTTTTGTGTATCGCATTAGATAGTGTTCTAATTTCATTCTTTTACATGTAGCTGTCTAGTTTTCCCAGCACCACTTATTGAAGAGGCTGTCTTTTCTCCACTGTATGTTCTTCCCTCCTTTGTCATAAATTAGGTGACCATATGTATGTGGGTTTATCTCTGGGCTTCCTATCCTGTACCATTGATCTATATTTCTGTTTTTGTACCAGTACCATAATGTCTTGGTTACTGTAGCTTTGTAGTATAGTTTGAAGTTGGGGAGCCTGATTCCTCCAGCTTTGTTTTTCTTTCTCAAGATTGCTTTGGCTATTTGGCATCTTTTGTGTTTGCATACAAATTGTAAAATTTTTTGTTTTAATTCTGTGAAGAATGCTATTGGTAGTTTCATAGGGATTGCATTGAATCTGTAGATTGCTTTAGGTAGTATAGTCATTTTTACAACATTGATCCTTCCAATACAAGAACATGGTATATTTCTCCATCTGTTTATGTCGTCTTTGATTTCTGTCATCAGTGTTTTATAGTTTTCTGTGTACAAGTCTTTCACCTCCTTAGATAGGCTTATTCCTAGGTATTTTATTCTTTTTGTTGCAATGGTAAATGGGATTGTTTCCTTAATTTCTCTTTCTGATTTTTCATTATTAGTGTATAGGAATCCCAGAGATTTCTGTGCATTAATTTTGTATCCTGCAACCTTACCAAATTCATTGATTAGTTCTAGTAGTTTTCTTGTGGCATCTTTAGGATTTTCATGTCATCTGCAAGCAGTGACAGTTTTACTTCTTCTTTTCCAATTTGTATTCCTTTTATTTCTTTTTCTTCTCTGATTGCTGTGGCTAGGACTTCCAAAACTATGTTAAATAAGAGTGATGAGAGTGGACATCCTTGTCTTGTTCCTGATCTTAGTGGAAATGCTTTCAGTTTCTCACCACTGAGTATGATGTTTGCTGTGGGTTTGTCATATATGGCCTTTATTATGTTGAGGTAGCTTCCCTCTATGCCCATTTTCTGGAGAGTTTTTATCATAAATCAGTGTTGAATTTTGTCAAAAGCTTTTTCTGCATCTATTTTGATGATCTTATGGGTTTTATTCCTTTATTTGTTAATATGGTGTATCACATTGATTGATTTGTGTATACTGAAGAATCCTTGCATCTCTGGGATAAATCCCACTTGATCATGGTGTACGATCCTTTTAATATCTTGTTGGGTTCTGTTTGCTAGTATTTTGTCCAGGATTTTTGCATCTGTGTTCGTCAGTGATACTGGTTTATAGTTTTCTTTTTCGTGATATCTTTGTCTGGTTTTGGTATCAGGGTGATGGTGGCTTCATAGAATGAATTTGGGAGTGTTCCTCCCAAGGCAGTTTTTGGAAGAGTTTGAGAAGGATCAGTGTTAGCTCTTCTCTAAATGTTTGATAGAAATCGCCTGTGAAGCCATCTGATCCTGGACTTTTGTTTGTTGGAAGATTTCTAATTACAGTTTCAATTTCATTACTTGTGATAAATATGTTTATATTTTCTGATTTTTCCTGGTTCAGTCTTGGAAAATTGTACCTTTCCAAGAATTTGTCCATTTCTTTGTGGTTGTCCATTTTATCGGCATATAGTTGTTTGTAGTAGTCTTTTATAATGCTTTCAATTTCTGCAGTGTCAGGTATGATTTATCCCTTTTCATTTCTAATTTTATTGATTTGTGTCCTCTCCCATTTTTTCTTGATGAGTCTGGCTAAGGGTTGATCAATTTTGTTTATCTTCTCAAAGAACCAGCTTTTAGTTTCATTGATCTTTGCTATTGTTTTCTTTGTTTCTACTTCATTTATTTCTGCTCTGATCTCTATGATTTCTTTCCTTCTACTGACTTTAGGTTTTCTTTGTTCTTCTTTCTCTAGGTGCTTTAGGTGTAGGGTTAGATTGTTTGAGATTTTTCTTGTTTCTTGAGGTGAGAATGAATTGGTATAAACTTCCCTCTTAGAACTCCTTTTGCTGCGTCCCACAGGTTTTGCGTCGTGTTTTTGTTGTCATTTGTTTCTATGTGTTTTTTATTTTCTTTGATTTCTTCAGTGATCTCTTGGTTACTTAGTAGCACACTGTTTAGCCTCCATGTATTTGTGTTTTTTCCTGTAATTGATTTCCAGTCTCATAGTGCTGTGGTCAGAAAAGATGCTTGATACAATTTCAACTTACTTAAATTTTCCGAGGCTTGGTTTGTGACCCAAGATGTGATCTATTCTGGAGAATGTTCTGTGTGCACTTGAGAAGAAAGTGTATTCTGCCACTTTCAGGTGGAATGTTCTATAAATATGAATTAAATCTATCTGGTCTAATGTGTCAATTAAAGCTTGTGTTTCCTTATTTATTTTCTGTTTGGATGATCTGTCCATTGGTGTAAGTGGGGTGTTAAAGTCCTCTACAATTATTGTGTTACTGTTGATTTCCCCTTTCATGGTTGTTAGCATTTGCCTTATGTATTGAGGTGCTCCTACGTTGGGTGCATAAACATTTATAATTGTTATATCTTCTTCCTGGATTGGTCCCTTGATCATTACGTAGTGTCCTTCCTTATCTCTTGTAACAGTCTTTAGTTTAAAGTCTATTTTATCTGATATGAGTGTTGCTGCTCCAGCTTTCTTTTGATTTCCATTTGCATGGAATATTCTTTTCTATCCCTTCACTTTCAGTCTGTATGTGTCCCTAGGTCTGAAGTGGGTCTCTTGTAGACAGCCTACATATGGGTCTTGTTTTTGTATCCATTCAGGCAGTCTATGTCTTTTGGTTGGGGTATTTAATCCATTTACATTAAGGTTATTATCCATATGTATGTTCCTATTACCATTTTCTTAATTGTTTTGGGTTTGTTTTTGTGGGTCTTTTCCTTCTTTTGTGTTTCCCGCCTAGAGAAGTTTCTTTAGCATTTGTTGTAAAGCTGGTTTGATGATGCTGAATTCTCTTAGCTTTTGCTTGTCTGAAAACCTTTTGATTTCTCCGTCAAATCTGAATGAGATCCTTGCTGGGTAGAGTAATCTTTTTTTTTTTTTTTTTTACGGTACGTGGGCCTCTCACTGTTGTGGCCTCTCCCATTGTGGAGCACAGGCTCCGGACATGCAGCCTCAGCGGCCATGGCTCACGGGCCCAGCCGCTCCGTGGCACGTGGGATCTTCCCGGACCAGTGTACAAACCTGTGTCCCCTGCATCGGCAGGCAGACTCTCAACCATTGTGCCACCATGGAAGCCCCTGGGTAGAGTAATCTTGGTTGTAGATTTTTCTCTTTCATCACTTTAAGTATATCCTGCCACTCTCTTCTGACCTGCAGAGTTTCTGTTGAGAAATCAGCTGATAACCTTATGGGGATCCCTTTGTATGTTATTTTTTGTTTTTCCCTTGCTACTTTTAATATTTTTTCTTTGAATTTAATTTTTGTTTGTTTGATTAACATGTGTGTTGGTGTGTTTCTCCTAGCATTTATCTGTATGGGACTCTCTGTGCTTCCTGGGCTTGGGTGACTATTTCCTTTCCCATGTTAGGGAAGTTTTCCACTATAATCTCTTCAAATATTTTCTCAGTCCCTTTCTTTTTCTCTTCATCTTCTGGGACCCTATAATTCGAATGTTGGTGTGTTTAGTGTTGTCCCAGAGGTCTCTGAGATTGTCTTCAATTCTTCTCATTCTTTTTTCTTGATTCTGCTCCTCGGCAGTTATTTCCACCATTTTGTCTTCCAGCTCACTTATTCGTTCTTCTTCCTCAGTTATTCTGTTATTGATTCCTTCTAGTGTATTTTTCATTTCAGTTATTGTGTTGTTCATCTCTGTTTGTTTGTTCTTTAGTTCTTCTAGATCTTTGTTAAACATTTCTTGAATTTTCTCAATCTGTGCCTCCAGTCTATTTCTGAGATTTTGGATCATCTTTACTGTCATTACTCTGAATTCTTTTTCAGGTAGGTTGTCTGTTTCCTCTTCATTTATTTATTCTTGTAGGTTTTTACCTGGCTCCTTCATCTTTTTTTTGACATAATTTTTTGCCATCTCATTTTTTTTCCCCTTTTTTTTATGAGTGAGATTGTGTTCCTGTCTTACTGGTTGTTTGGCCTGAGGCTTCCAACTCTAGAGTTTGTAGGCTGTTGGTTAGAACTGGGTCTTGGTGCTGAGATGAGGACCTCCAGGAGACCTCACTTGATGAATATTCCTTGGGGTCTGAGGTTCTCTGTTAGTCCAGTGGTTCGGACTTGGAGCTCCCATCGCAGGAGCTTCGGCACAACCCCTGGCTCATGAACCAAGATCCCACAAGCTACGTGGGGCAGCCAAAAAAAAGGAGAACAATAACAAAGTAAAAAATAAATAAAATTCGACTAGGAAACTAACAGCTATCTTAGAAAAAAAATAAAAATAAAAATATAGATGAAACAACAACCGGAAGATAAAACAGAACCATGATAGTAAAAAAGAGGAGGAGAGAAAAAAAAAAAAGGTGGAAAAGGCCTTGGCTTTGGAGGGTGGGGCCTAAGCAGGGGTGAGGTTTGGGTGGTGGGCGGGGCCTATGCTTAGGACCCACAGGGCTGGAAATGGCCATGGGGGGTGTGGGGGTTGGTGCTTAGGCTCAACAGAACAGAAGGGGCCCAGGGTGCCTCCTGCCTCTGGTCTCAGAGGGTGGGGGACCCCACCTGGGAACCCAGCAGCCTTCCTGGGCTCAAGTGGGGGGCAGGGGGCAAATGCTCTCCACTCCTCCTGCTCCTCCGGTCCTGGAGGGCCCCTCCCACTTGACTCTCTTGTTCTCTCCTATGCCCTTCTTCCTCCTATGCCCACAAGACCAACCTGGCCCAGAAGGGACCTCTGAGGGCATAGGACCCAGCCAGAGAGCCAGGCAGACTCCCCTGGCTGATTGGGGAGGGGAAATGCTGGGTGTGCTCCCCCCGGATCTGTACCTTTGAGGGTCCCTCCAGGTGTGGGAACCCCTCCCCCCTTCAGCCACCCCTCAGGGGCACTGGTCCTGTCCGGCCTCCACTTTTCCTCTGTGTCCTACTGGTTCACTTGGGTGTTCATCCCGTCTCCTTGGGTGTCGGGATCCCCCACCAGCATCCTGCAGGTGCCCTAGTTGTGGGGAGACGTGAACTCTGCATCTTCCCACACCACCATCTTGACTCCGCCACCTCCATATTGTTTTTTGACATTGGAAAACCATAACCTCTTGAGTGAAGGCAAAATAATATCCATGAAACCTTTTTAGAGTTTTTGATAATTTTATTAATTCTCCATTAACATCTCATTATTTAAAACTGTTTTAATTTTCGGTGGGCTTAGAAAGTAAAAACATCTATCTGCAGCTAATGGACATTCTTTTGGGCCAAAGGCTAGCAGCCCGTGGTCTAAAGAATCTCTTTTAAAGGAAGTTAGTTAATGTCCTCTGCCATCCAATCTCCTCTTTTACTCTTATGAGAATTTGTGCTAAGGGGAATCTTTGAGGGCATATTCCAACTCAGGACATGTATACTGCCTTAGAAACTTGAAGCAAGTCCTAAATGAAACTTACTTTCACAGAATTAAATTTGTTTCATTCTGAAATCTGGTGATATTATTTAATGCCAGTTCATTTCTACAAAGATTTATCAAGCCCCTGTGGATTCAGGGAGAAGAAAGATGGGAGACAACACTTCTGAGGACTTTAGCCAGTCCCCTGGGGCATGCTGAGGGCTCACTGGTGATCTTGGGTTTAGAGTGAGAACATTCAACAGAATTCTGTGTCTTTCCTCTCTCTGGGCCTGTGTGTGAAGGAATGGAGAGAGGAAGTCAGCCAGGGTGTGGCTTTGCCAAGTGAGTGGGTCCCTGTGAGAGTGGGAGGGATTTTCACTCAGGGAGGGAGTGGTTATGACAATTGAACATGGAATTTAAACTGGTGAAGGAGGTGAGGCCAGACAGGAGGAGGTTGAGGGAAAGTGAGAAGTGGGAGGATCAGCAGGTCTCACTGGGGTCACTGGAGTGTGGGGGTACCAGAGGTAGGAAACTGAGAGGATGGTGGTAGTTGGAGAGGAACATGGAGGAATTTCAGTTAAGAACTGGTGTGTGTTCTTTGAGTTAGGGTGGAGGACAGGGACTGAGAAGTGGGGGATTGGAAGGACCATCTACGTGGACACCGAATTCACCTAGAATTGTGGCCACCATAGTGATGGAGAGTGACAGGGAGCCAGGAAACCAGATCTTCCTAGACTGCAGGAAAATGGGTGGTACGGTCTGATTTTTTGTGATTCAGAGCTCAGAGTTCTTACAGAAGAGAAAAGAGGGACAGTGGTCCAGATGTGGTGAAGAGAAGCAATAAGAACTTCCACCCTACCTCTAAGCCCTGTGGTTTGAGAATGTAGGGAGAAAATAGACACCACTTGAGAGGGCTGGGAGTGGGAGAGCAGTGTCCTCAGGGAACAGCCAAGTAGGAAGATAGAGGGAGCGGTCAGAGAGGAAGGGGATCTTCCTGATGGCTGCCTGTGAGTTCCAGAGAGCACAGGAAAAGGGACTTCAGACACTGGGAGGGAGAGGGTGAGAAGTAAGGTCAAGAAAAAAGTATGAAAGAGGCTGTTTGGGCATAAAAGTTGGAGGGATGAGAAGTGACTTGGGCTTCTCATTGTGTCTGTTGTCAACAGGAATAAAAGGTATAATGAAATTAGTCCTGATATTCCCAAGGCTGAGTATAGGGAATGGGATGGGAGGCAGGCAGTGTGGATATTGGAGCACCCAGTGTTCTGGGTCTTCAAACAGACTCCTGCTTGAGGGGCAGTCTAACCCCAGATAGAGGAGGGGTTATCTTAATTCTGAGCACTCAGCTCATCCTTACCCCTGCCCAGGGAAGGGTAGAGAGCAGGAGAGGGTCATGGAAGGCTCTTCTGCTTTATTCAGCTTTGTGAATCACTTCACATATTTCACACATTGACAGCATCACTTTGACTGTGACATATTCTGCTAATTACTTTGTGCCTGATAAAGAGCCCTCCTTCTTTTCTTTTTTCTTTCCTTCCCATTTACCCATTTGTACTGCTTGTGTCTGGACAGACGAAGGCCGTAATGTGTGCTAGTCTGAGGGCAGAGCTTTGCAATATGCCCTATAGGGCTCTGCTCAGTTAGATACTGTCTGCAAGAAGGCATTTGGTTTAAAACCAGGGATCACTTCTTCCAACCTCAGGGGCATCAGTTCTATCTTCTGGGCAATCCAAACAGGATTCCATAGTACAAGCCAAAAGAAACTAAACAACTAGATGTATGAACTGACCTTTCAGTGACCTGTTTTGGGGAAATTAATTTGTATTTAACTCTTTGTGAGCACTGGATTTAAAATTCAAAATGAACTCCTTGATAAGTCCTGACTGCCTCCCTGTGGACAGATGCTAGTTTCTTAATTCTCACAAAAGAGATCCAAGAGAGATTTGTCAGAAGGACCTAATTTTAATTTTAACTCCTGTTTCTGGAATCCTGCTACCTTTACCAGGATATCACACAGAAATGACATTTCATGAAACACTTAAGTTGTTTTAACATTTCACTTCTAAAGGTCTACTTTGTGTGTGAGGGGAATTCTCAGAAATGAATCATACTTTTCAAAACAAAGGGAAGGAACAAATGTGAATATAAAGGTTGGTTAGAGAAGGAAACACATTTTTCTTGTGGAAAATTACAGCATGTGGTAGAGGTTTCAGAGGTGGACTGAAGCAGGGGAAGATGGCACTGATGAAATCATGATTTTAAAGGTACCCCTTCCCTCCTTACAAAGAAATCTATCCTACAGATCACTTACATAGTACATAAATAATAAACACAACCAAGTTTTACTGGCATTTTTTTCCAACTTTGCATTGACACTTCCTCATATCTGCAGTATAGTCAGGGTCATAGTTCGGTCCCTGCAAGATTCTGAAAGTCCTGAGATAGCAAAGTTAAATCACATCCCTGCTAGCCTGTAAACTTTTAGAAAGCAGGACAAGACATTTTATGTCTTACACCATGACTTTGGGGAAATGATCTCACCCTTTGGGATGTCCTAGATGCCAAAGTCACAATGACGATAATTCAGTGAATGTAAATGTATTCAATGTATATTTGTTGAATAAATTAAATTATGGCCAGTGTATTATTTAGTACTGTATATTCTTTTCTACTTCTGTGGCTGCTAGCAATTCAAATGCTTGTGTGTAAGGAAATGTACAAATATACACACATACAGGTACACACACACAGACATATACTGATACAGGAGATACCTGGATATACAGAGAGACACCCTGACTCTTCGCTAACATAATTTTCAGTTAGCCAGAATGTTGCATTTCCCAACTAGCTATGTATAAGTTTACTGTAAACGTAGTTGTATTTCGTCAGTTTTTTAATCTTTTGCCTCATAGAGGAAACAACCATGTTTAGGAAACTATGTCTTAGGAAATAAAAATCAGCTCAGGAAGGGGAATGTGGCATCTCTTGGTAGCTTAAACCTAATCTCTCCACTGCTGATGTAGTTTTGACATTTTTAATCTCTAGTTTGTGCAGAAGAAACCCAATTTTTTTCATGCTCTATAAACAAGTTATTCTTATGGAAAAAATGAAGGGGCCTTAACATAGGTTTGTATTCCTTAATTAAGAGCTTCTATGATGAGAGAGAAGATCAAGGTGGTGGGATAGGATGTGGAATTCACCTCCCCTGACAAACACATAAAAAATACATCCTCATGTGGAACAGTTCTTTTTTTTTTAAACGTTTTTATTGGAGTATAATTGCTTTACGATGGTGTGTTAGTTTCTGCTTTATAATGAAGTGAATCAGTTATCCATATACATATACCCCCATATCTCTTCCCTCTTGTGTCTCCCTCCCTCCCACCCTCCCTATCCCACCCTTGTAGCTGGTCACAAAGCACTGAGCTGATCTCCCTGTGCTATGTGACTGCTTCCCACTAGCTATCTTTTTTACATTTGGTACTGTATATATGTCCATATATACACTACCACTCTCTCACTTTGTCCCAGCTTACCCTTCCCTCTCCCTGTGTCCTCAAGTCCATTTCCTAGTAGGTCTGCATCTTTATTCCTATCTTGCCCCTAGATTTTTCATGACCATCATTTTCTTTTAGATTCTATATATATATGTGTTAGCATACGGTATTTGTTTTTCTCTTTCTGACTTCACTCTCTATGAAAGAATCCAAGTCCATCCACCTCACTACAAATAACTCAATTTCGTTACTTTTTCTGGCTGAGTAATAAATATTCCATTGTATATATGTGCCACATCTTTATCCATTCATCTGTCGATGGACACTTAGGTTGCTTCCATGTCCTGGCTATTGTAAATAGAGCTGCAATGAACATTGTGGTACATGACTCTTTTTGAATTATGGTTTTGTCAGGTTATATGCCCAGTAGTGGGATTGCTGGGTCATATGTTAGTTCTATTTTTAGTTTAAGGAACCTCCATACTGTTCTCCATAGTGGCCGTATCAATTTACATTCCCACCAACAGTGCAAGAGGGTTCCCTTTTCTCCACACCCTCTCCAGCATTTATTGTTTGTAGATTTTTAATGATGGCCATTCTGACTGGTGTGAGATGATATCACATTGTAGTTTTGATTTGCATTTCTCTAATGATTAATGATGTTGAGTATTCTTTCATATGTTTGTTGGAGCTCTGTATTTCTTCTTTGGAGAAATGTCTATTTAGGTCTTCTGCCCATTTTTGGATTGGGTTGTTTGTTTTTATGATGTTGAGCTGCATGAGCTGCTTGTATATTTTGGAGATTAATCCTTTGTCAGTTGCTTCATTTGCAAATATTTTCTCCCATTCTGAGGGTTGTCTTTTTGTCTTGTTTATGGTTTCCTTTGCTGTGCAAAAGCTTTTAAGTTTCATTAGGTCCCATTTGTTTATTTTTATTTCCATTTCTCTAAGAGATGGGTCAAAAAGGATCTTGCTGTGATTTACATCATAGAGTGTTCTGCCTGTGTTTTCCTCTAAGAGTTTTATGGTGTCCGGTCTTACATTTAGGTCTTTAATCCATTTTGAGTTCTTTTTTGTGTATGGTGTTAGGGAGTGTTCTAATTTCATTCTTTTACATGTAGCTGTCCAGTTTTCCCAGCACCACTTATTGAAGAGGCTGTCTTTTCTCCATTGTATATTTTTGCCTCCTTTATCAAAGATAAGGTGACCATTTGTGTGTGGGCTTATCTCTGGGCTTTCTATCCTGTGGAACAGTTCTTACTGAAAACTAACTGGATCCTGGCAGAAAGATTCCTGTACAAGCAAGGTTGTAAGAAAGATCCACACGGAATTGGGTAAGACACGAAGAGAAGTGTGCCCCAGTGAGGGGACTCAGAGGAAAAGGAAGATTTTAAGGTCAGAGATCCTCCTTGGGGAGTAAATGGTTTGAACTGCATATTGGGCACCCCAGTCCTGGGGTCCAACACAGGGAAGATAAGCTCCCTTGATTGTTTGGAGGGCCAGTGTGACTGACAGGAGGGCTGTTGGAAGCCTGGCCTCCACTTCTGTGGAGCACACACCCACTTGCTTGCTCCCGAGGCAGGGCAGGAATGGAGGATTGAAACCGCATGGGTGGCTGCTGGTTTCCTGTGACCATCTGGGTGCATGCCCCAGCCTGAGCTGAACAAACGCTTCAGCACCACTTCTTATACCATGTCACAGCTTCACACCAGAATGATGGCTACCATGGCCAAGGAAAGAGTTTGGCTGTTAGTCACAGAGGTGGCCCAGACCCAAAGCAACATCTGAGCAGGGCAGGGACAGCCATCACTGGCACTTGCACAGGCAGTGTATCCAAAGAGCCCCAAACTCTGTGGCTGGACCTCCACAACCTGCACCCTATCACATGGCAAGAACTGTCACATGCTGAGAGCCTGCTTGGGCCCTTCTTGCTCCATCACTGCTCCCCTTTGGGGCTAGGATGCTGTTGCTGGGACGTGGGAGAGCTCACAGTTAAAGGGAACAGAGCCAGCTCAAACCTGACCCTCAGGGCTTCTACTCCAATAACTTTGGACCCTACCCCCTCCACTAGGGCAGTGATGGCCACTGAGCAGAGAGGCAGCCCTGGCTCACACCTGGTTCAAGCCCTAGCCCCTCCTTCTCCAGCTTTACCTCCTACCTAGGTGACAGCTGCCAGCACACCCTGAGGAAAGATGGGACTTCCCTTCACATCAGATCCAACTCTCCCATCAAAGCCATTGGACACATGCTTTGTGCCCACAAAAAGGGGCATGTCCCACATAAGGACACCCCTTCAGGACCTCAATAGGTAAGTGTTTCACCTAACTTCATAGAGACAGAGAAAGTTAAGCAAAATGAGAAAACAGAGGAATAGGTCTCAATTGAAAGAGTAAGAGAAAACTCCTGAAAAAACAAATAATAAAACAGAAATAAACAATTTACCATATAAAGAATTCAAAGCATTAGTAATAAGAATGCTAACTGAATTAGGGAAAAGAATAGATGAACGTGGTGAGAATTTTAACTAGAAAGGAACTAGAAAGTATAAAAAAGAACCAGTCAGAACTGAAGAATACAATAACTGAAATGAAAAACACATTAGAAGGATCAGTAGCAGAACAGGGGATACAGAATAATGCATAAGTAATCTGGAAGATAGAATGATGGAAATCACCCAATCAAAACAGCAAGAAGAAAAACAAATTTAAAAAAATGAGAAAAGTTTAAGACGTCTTGGGGATAAACGAGGCATTTGCATTATAGGAGTCCCAGAAGGAGGAGGAGACAGAGAAGGGGGTTGAAAATGTATTTGATGAAATTATGGCTGAAAACTTCCCAAACCTGAAGAAGGATACAGATGTACAGGTACAGGAAGCATAGAGGATCCCAAACAAGATGAACCCAAACAGACTCACACCAAAACATATCAAAATGGCAAAAGTTAAAGAGAGAATTCTAAAGGAATCAAGAGAAAAAGTCATATACAAGGGAACCCCCTTAAGACTATCAGCTGATATTCTTTTGCAGAAACTTTGCAGGCCAGAAGGGACTGGCATGATATATTCAAAGGGAAAAACCTGCAACCTAGGGTACTCTACCCAGCAAGATTATCATTTAAATTGAAGGAGAGATAAAGAACTTCTCAGACAAGCAAAAATGAAAAAAAGTTAATCAATAATAAACCTACCCTAAAAGAAGTGTTAACGTGTCTTCTCTAAGTGGAAAAGAAAAGGCTATAACAAGAAGTAAGGATCTATAGGAAAGGAAAAAATCCTAATAATAAAGGCAAATGTATAGTAAAGAGTGAGGATCAACCACATAAATAATCTAGTACAAAGGTTAAAAGACAAAAAAAATGTGAAAGCAACTATATAATTAACAGTGAAGAGATAAACGTGAAAATGTGAAATATGAAATCAAAAACACAAAATGTTGGGGAAGGGAGTGAAAAATGTATATCTTTTAGAATGTGTTTGAACTTAAATGACTACCAGTTTAAAACAAATAAATATAGTTTTAGGTCAACATATATGAACTCCATGGTAACCACAAATCAAAAACCTACAATAGATACACAAAAACTAGAGAGAAGGGAAAATAAGCATGCCATTGATGAAAACCATCAAACCACAAGGGAAGAAACTAAAAGAAGAAGAAAACACAGAAGAACTGGAAAACAAGTAATAAAATGGCAACATGTACATAGCTATCAATAATTACTTTAAATGTCAATGAATTAATACTCCAAAGAAAAGAAATAGGGTGTCTGATTGGATAAAAAAACAAGACCCGTCTATATGCCAATTACAAGAGACTCACTCAGAGCTAAGACACACACAGACTGAAAGTGAGGGGTTGGAAAAAGATATTTCATGCTAAAGGAAGTGACAGGAAAGTGGAGATAGCCATACTCATATCAGACAAAAACATACTTTAAAACAAAGGCTATAACAAAAGACAAAGAAGGGCGTTATATGATGATAAAGGAATAAATACAAGAAGAGGACATTACGCTCATTAATATATATGCACCCAATACAGGCACCCCTAAATATATAAAGCAAATATTAACAAACAAATGGAGCAATTGACAGTAATACAATAACAGTAGGAGACTTTAACATCCCACTGACATCAGTGGACAGATCATCCATACAAGAAATCAACAAGGCACACATTAGACTAGTTGGACTTAATAGATATCTACCAAACATTCCATCCAAAAAAAGCAGAATACACATTCTTCTTAAGTACACATGGAATGATCTGCAGGGTAGATCACATGCTAGGCCACAAAGCAAGTCTCAGCAAATTTAAGACTATAGAAATTATATCAAGAATTTTTTTCAATCGCAACAGTATGAAACTAGAAATCAATTAAAGAAAAATAGGAAAAGCACAAACACGTGGATGCTAAACAACATGCTATTAAAAAGCCAATAGATTAATGAAGAAATCAAAGAGGCAATAGAAAATACCTCAAGACAAATTAAAATGGAAACACAACACTTCAGAGTCTATGGGATGCAGCAAAAACAGATCTAAGAGGAAACTTTATAGCAATGAGGGTCTACCTCAAGAAACAAGAAGGATCTCAAATAAGTAACCTAACCTACCATCTAAAGAAGGTAGAAAAAGAAGAACGAACAAAGCCCAAAGTCAGGAGAATGAAGGAAATAAAGATCAGAGAGCAATAAATAGAATAGAGAGCAAAAAATAGAAAAGAGCAATGAAACCAAGAACTGGTTTTTTGGAAAGACAAAAGTGATGAAACTTTAGCCAGGATCATCACGAAGAAAAAAGAGAGGACCCAAATAAAATAAGAAATGAAAGAAGGGAAATAACAACTGAACCACAGAGACACACAATATCATAAAAGAATACTATGAACAATTATATGCCAACAAATTGGAGAACCTAAAAGAAAAGGACAAATTTCTAGAAACATACAACCTGCCAAGACTGAATCAGGAAGAAATAGACAATCTGAATAGACAACAGACACACAGATCAATGGAACAGAATAGAGAGCAAAGAAATAAACCCGCACACTTATGGTCAATTACTTTATGACAAAGGAGGCAAGAATATACAATGGAGAAAAGGTAGTCTGTTCAATAAGTGGTGCTGGGGAAACTGGATAGCTACATGTAAAAGAATGAGATTAGAACATTTCCTCACACCGTATACAAAAATAAACTCAAAATGGATTAAAGACCTCAGTTTAAGACCTGAACCCGAGAAGCAAGAAGAACTACAGTCCTGCAGCCTGTGGAACAAAAGCCACATTCACAGAAAGATATACAAGATGAAAAGGCAGAGGGCTATGCACAGATGAAGGAACAAGATAAAACCCCAGAAAAACAACTAAATGAAGTGGAGATAGGCAACCTTCCAGAAAAAGAATTCAGAATAATGATAGTGAAGATGATCCAGGACCTCGGAAAAAGAATGGAGGCAAAGACCAAGAAGATGCAAGAAATGTTTAACAAAGATCTAGAAGAATTAAAGAACAAACAAAGATGAACAATACAATAACTGAAATGAAGACTACATTAGAAGGAATCGATAGCAGAATGACTGAGGCAGAAGAACGGATAAGTGACCTGGAAGACAGAATGGTGGAATTCACTGCTGCAGAACAGAATAAAGAAAAAAGAATGAACAGAAATGAAGACAGCCTAAGAGACCTCTGGTTCAACATTAAATGCAACAACATTCACATTATAGGGGTCCCAGAAGGAGAAGAGAGAGAGAAAGGACCTGAGAAAATATTTGAAGAGATTATAGTTGAAAACTTCCCTAACATGGGAAAGGAAACAGCCACCCAATCCAGAAAGCACGGAGAGTCCCATATAGGATAAACCCAAGGAGAAACATGCCGAGACACACAGTAATCAAATTGGCAAAAATTAAAGACAAAGTATTGAAAGCAGTAAGGGAAAAACGACAAATCACATATAAGGGAACTCCCATAAGGTTAACAGCTGATTTCTCAGCAGAAACTCTACAAGCCAGAAGGGAGTGGCATGATATACTTAAAGTGATGAAAGGGAAGAAACTACAACCAAGATTACTCCACCCAGCAAGGATCTCATTCAGATTCGATGGAGAAATCAAAAGCTTTACAGACAAACAAAAGCTAAGAGAATTCAGCACCACCAAACCAGCTCTACAACAAATGCTAAAGGAACTTCTCTAAGTGGGAAACTCAAGAGAAGTAAAGGACCTACAAAAACAAACCCAAAACAATTAAGAAAAAGGTAATAGGAACATGCATATCTATAATTACTTTAAATGTAAATGGATTAAATGCTGCAACCAAAAGACAGAGGCTTGCTGAATGGATACAAAAACAAGACCCATATATATGCTGTCTACAAGAAACCCACTTCAGACCTAGGGACACAAACAGACTGAAAGTGAGGGGATGGAAAAAGGTATTCCATGCAAAGGAAAATCAAAAGAAAGCTGGAGTAACAATACTCATATCAGATAAAATAGACTTTAAAATCAAGATGTTACAAGAGACAAGGAAGGACACTACATAATGATCAAGGGATCAATCCAAGAAGAAGATACAACAATTATAAATATATATGCACCCAATATAGGTGCACCTCAATACATAAGGAAACTTCTAACAGCTATAAAAGAGGAAATCAACAGTAACACAGTAATAGTGGGGGACTGTAACACCTCATTTACACCAATGGACAGATCATCTGAACAGAAAATTAATAAGGAAACACAAGCTTTAAATGACACAATAGACCAGATAGATTTAATTGATGTTTATAGGACATTCCATCCAGAAACAGCAGATTACACTTTCTTCTCAAGTGAGCATGGAACATTCTCCAGTATAGATCACATCTTGAGTCACAAATCAAGCCTCAGTAAATTTAAGAAAATTGAAATCATAGGAAGCATCTTTTCTGACCACAACACTATGAGATTAGAAATCAATTACAGAGAAAAATACATAAAGAAACACAAATGCATGGAGGCTAAACAATACATTACTAAATAACCAAGAGATCACTGATGAAATCAAAGAGGAAATCAAAAACTACCTAGAACAAATGACAATGAAAACAAGATGATCCAAAACCTATGGGATGCAGCAAAAGCAGTTCTAAGAGGGAAGTTTATAGCTATACAATCCTACCTCAAGAAACAAGAAAAATCTCAAATAAACAATCTAACGTTACACCTAAAGGAACTAGAGAAAGGAGAACGGACAAACCCCAAAGTTAGCAGAAGGAAAAAAATCATAAAGATCAGAGCTGAAATAAATGAAATAGAAACAAAACAATAGCAGAGATCAGTAAAACTAAAAACTCGTTGTTTGAGAAGATAAACAAAATGGTTAAACCATTAGCCAGACTCATCAAGAAAAAGAGGGAGAGGACTCAACTCAATAAAATTAGAAATGAAAAACGAGAAGTTAGAAGAGACACCACAGAAGTACAAAGCATCCTAAGAGACTACTATAAGCAACTCTATGCCAAGAAAATGGACAACCTGGAAGAAATGGAAAAATTCTTAGAAAGGTATAACCTTCCAAGACTGAACCAGGAAGAAATAGAAAATATGAACAGACCAATCACAAGTAATGAAATTGAAACTGTGATTAAAAATCTTCCAAGAAACAAAAGTCCAGGACCAGATGACTTCACAGGTGAATTCTGTCAGACACTGAGAGAAGAGCTAACACCCATCCTTCTCAAACTCTTCCGAAAAATTGCAGAGGAAGGAAAACTCCCAAACTTATTGTATGAGGCCACCATCACCCTGATACCAAAACCAGACAAAGATACTGCAAAAAAAGAAAGTTACAGACCAGTATCACTGATGAATATAGATGCAAAAATCCTGAACACAATACTAGCAAACAGAATCCAACAACACATTAAAAGGATCATACACCATGGTCAAGTGGGATTTATTCCAGGGATGCAAGGATTCTTCAATATACGCAAATCAATCAATGTGATACACCATATTAACAAACTGAAGAAGTAAAACCATATGATCATCTCAATAGATGCAGAAAAACAGCTTTTGAGAAAATTCAACACCCATTTATGATAAAAACTCTCTGGGAGGTGGGCATAGAGGGAAACTACTTCAACATAATAAAGGCCATATAAGACAAACCCATAGCAAACATCATTCTCAATGGTGAAAAACTGAAAGCATTTCCTCTAAGGTCAGGAACAAGACAAGGATGTCCACTGTCACCACTGTTATTCAACATAGTTTTGGAAGTCCTAGCCATGGCAGTCAGAGAAGAAAAAGAAAGAAAAGGAATCCAAATTGGAAAAGAAGAAGTAAAACTGTCACTGTTTGCAGATAACATGATACTATACATAGAGACACCTACAGATGACCCCAGAAAACTACTAGAGTTAATCAATGAATTTGGTAAAGTAGCAGGATACAAAATTAATGCACAGAAATCTCTGGCATTCCTATACACTAATGATGAAAACCCTGAAAGAGAAATTAAGGAAACACTCCCATTTACCATTACAACAAAAAGAATAAAATACCTAGGAATAAACCTACCTAGGGAGACAAAAGACCTGTATGCAGAAAACTATAAGACACTGATGAAAAAATTAAAGTTGATACCAACAGATGGAGAGATATACCATGTTCTTGGATTGGAAGAATCAATATTGTGAAAATGGCTATGCTACCCAAAGCAATCTACAGATTCAATGCAATCCCTATCAAACTACCACTGGCATTTTTCACAGAACTAGAACAAAAAATTTCACAATTTGTATGGAAACACAAAAGACCCCGCATAGCCAAAGCAATCTTGAGAAAGAAAAACGGAGCTGGAGGAATCAGGCTCCCTGACTTCAGACTATACTACAAAGCTACAGTAATGAAGACAATATGGTACTGGCACAAAAACAGAAACATAGATCAGTGGAACAAGATAGAAAACCCAGAGATAAACTCACACACCTATGGTCAACTAATCTATGACAAAGGAGGCAAGGATATACAATGGAGAAAAGACAGTCTCTTCAATAAGTGATACTGGGAAAACTGGACAGCTACATGTAAAAGAATGAAATTAGAACACTCCCTGACACCGTACACAAAAATAAACTCAAAATGGATTAGAGACCTAAATGTAAGACCAGACACTATAAAACTCTTAGAGGAAAACATAGGAAGAACATTCTTTGACATAAATCACAGCAGAATCTTTTTTGATCCATCTCCTAGTGCAATGGATATAAAAAAAAATAAATGGGACCTAATGAAACTTAAAAGCTTTTGCACAGCAAAGGAAACCGTATACAAGACGAAAAGACAACCATCAGAATGGGAGTAAATATTTGCAAATGAATCATCAGACAAGGATTAATCTGCAAAATATATAAACAGCTCATGCAGCTCAAAAACAAACAACCCAATCCAAAAATGGGGAGAAGACCTAAATAGACATTTCTCCAAAGAAGATATACAGATATGGCCAAGAAGCACTTGAAAAGCTGCTCAACATCACTAATTATTAGAGAAATGCAAATCAAAACTACAGTGAGGTATCACCTCACACCAGTTAGAATGGGCATCATCAGAAAATCTACACATAATAAATGCTGGAGAGGGTGTGGAGAAAAGGGAACCCTCTTGCACTGTTGGTGGGAATGTAAATTAATACAGCCACTGTGGGGAACAGGATGGAGGTTCCCTAAAAAACTAAAAATAGAATTACCATATGGCCCAGAAATCGCACTACTGGGCATATACCCAGAGAAAAACACCATTCAAAAAGACCCATGCACCCCAATGTTCATTGCAGCTCTATTTACAAAAGGCAGGTCATGGAATCAACCTAAGTGTCCATCGACAGAAGAATGGATAAAGAAGATGTGGTACATATATACAATGGATTATTACTCAGCCATAAAAAGGAATGAAATTGGGTCATTTGTAGAGACGTGGATGCATCTAGAGACTGTCATACAGAGTGAAGTAAATCAGAAAGAGAAAAACAAATATCGTATATTAATGCGTATACATGGAAAATGGTACAGATGAACTGGTTTGCAGGGTAGAAATTGAGACACAGATGTAGAGAACAAACATATGGATGCCAAGGGGGGAAAGCGGCAAGGGGTGGTGGTGGTGGTGGTGGTGTGATGAATTGGTCGATTGGGATTGACATGTATACACTGATGTGTATAAAATGGATGACTAATAAGAACCTGCTGTATAAAAAAATAAATAAAATTTTTAAAAAAGTAAAAAGAAAGGAGGATGGAGAGAAGGAAGAGGGTCCCAGGGACCCAGCTCCCTGACCCTCTAAATAAAGAAAAAAATTAATTAAAAAAATAATAAAGTATATGGTAGGGGGACTTCCCTTGTGGCACAGTGGGTAAGAATCCACCTGCTAGTGCAGGGGACACAGTTTCGATCCCTGGTCTGGGAAGATCTCACATGCTGCAAAGCAACTAAGCCCATGTGCCACAACTACTGAAGCCTGTGTGCCTAGAGCCTGTACTCTGCAGCAAGAGAAGCCACTGCAAGGGGAAGCCTGCACACCGCAACGAAGAGTAGCTCCCACTCACCACAACTAGAGAAAGCCTGCACGCAGCAATGAAGACCCAACACGGCCAAAAATAAATAAATTAATTAAAAAAAAAAGATCTGATCCCATTAAACTCATAGAAGAGAACATAGGCGAAACAGTCTTTGACATAGATTATAGCAATGTTTTTTGGATCTGTCTCCTAAGGCAAAACAAATAAAAGGAAAAATAAACAAATGGGACCTAATTAAACTTAAGAGCTTTTGCACAGCAAAGGAAACCATTGACAAAATGAAAAGACAACCTACTGAATGGGAGAAAATATTTGCAAACTATATGACTATTAAGGGGTTAATATGCAAAATATGTAATCAGCTCATACAACTTAATATCAAAAAACAAAGAACCCGATTAAAAAGTAGAAGATCTGAATAGACTTCTTTTTCCAAAGAAGACATACAGATGGCTATAAAACACATGAAAAGGTGCTCAACATATCTAAGAATTAGAGAAACGCAAATCAAAACCATTAGTTACCACTTCACATCTGTCAGATGTCTATCATCAAAAAATCTATGAATAACAAATGTTGGCGAGGATGTGGAGAAAAGAGAACCCTTGTATGCTTTTGGTGGGAATGTAATTTTGTGCAGCCACTATGGAAAACAGTATAGAGGTTCCTCAAAAAACTAAAAATAGATCTACGATATAATCCAGCTATTCCACTCCTGGGTATATATCTGAAGAAAACAAAAACAGTAATTCAAAAAGATACATGCACCTCAATGTTCATAGCAGCATTAGTTACAATAGCCAAATATGGAAGCAACCTAAGTTGTCCATCAACAAATAGGTAAAGATGTGGTATCTATCTATCTATCTACACACAATGAAATATTATTCAGCGATAAAAAATGGAATTCTGCCATTGGCAGCAACATGGATGGACCTAGATATTATTTAGCTTAGTGAAATAAGTCAGACAAAGACAAAAACTCTGTGTTATCACTTATATGTGGAATCTAAAAAATAAAGCAAATGAATGAATATAGCGAAACAGAAACCAATGCACAGATATAGAGAACAAAGTAGTGGCTACCAGTGGGGAGAAGGAAGTAGGGAGGGCAAAATAGGGGTATGGGATTAAGAGACACAAACCACTATGTATAAAATAGATAATCAACAAAGATACGTTATATATTGCAGGGAAATATAGCCATTATTTTGTAATAACTTTAAATGGAGTATAATCTGTAAAAGATATTTAATCACTATGCTGCACATTTGAAACTAATATTATAAATCAACTATACTTCAATTAAAAAATAAAATGCATGAATAAATTTTATTTTTAAAGAAACAGCTTCTGTGATGTATTTAATTGATTACTCCTCGATCTTATTTCTAACAAGTTGTTTTATACATAACTGGGCCTATTTTTTAAATGAGAGGGTTTTTTATGTCCATATGGCATTCATGTGGTTACGTATTTGTATGTAGCATTCTAGGAATAAAAATAATTTTTAAAATGAAAATTGCAGTACCAGCATGTGCCTATTTCTGCATAGTTCAGCCACTTTCAAGGCTTAAAGTGGGTGGGATTACACATCTGAATTTTTCAATATAATTGTAGGGTTACTAATGCTTGGCAATTTTGGGTCTGTAAACAAGGAAATATACTCTTCTGGAGGTTCTTCTGTAATGGGTAAATATATTCTCTAAGTTAAGTGTAAGGATTCAAAACAACCATAATAGCTATGAAAAGCTACTCACCTTTGCTTCATTAGTGTGGTTTCTGTGAGTTTTTACTATGATAATAATTCTTCACATGTACTTATACTCCAATTACTTTACTATGTTTGGCAGCCCAAGCATATCATTCCTTACTGGATTTTCATTGAGTTACTTACACTCATATTTTCTGTGAAGTAAGGACTTTCCTGAACTTGAAATTTAATTGGTATTATATTGGGATAACCACCAACTTTATTCCTATTTCCGTCTGCAACAAGCCCCTTTAGTGTTTTGTGTGACTGGTTGCAGGATGATCCCTTCAATCTGCTCTGTATTATGATATTATTTCAGTGTATGTCTCATTTATTTCATACCACATCTTGCTCTATAAAGGATTTAGAATGCTTTACAAAGATGCATTAAAATATAACAAGTTAAAATTTAAGAGTGAATGTGAAATAAGAAAAAAAAGGTAGGGTAATAAAAAATAGAACCCTGAATGAAGCTAAGAAAATCTCAGTTTATAGGGGTGGATATTCTTGCTTTTGAAGGGACAGACACATGGCCTTGGGCTTTATAGCAGCCATTTTGCAGGGATCTCTGTTCCATTACACAGTATCTTTAATATAAGAAAAAAACATTTACCTCTCTTCTTCTGTAGTTTGGTCGGTGTTTGTTAATTGTTTAAAAAGAGTCAGTTTATCATACATAGAAGAGTAGTTATAATGTATATGGTAAGGTATGAAGAATAAGACATATACATCCTGTGTACCTTGTGCACAGCTGAAAAATAGAACATTACCACTTCCTTTGAAGCCCCCAATGTGCTCTTTTCCAACTGCATTCCCCTCCTTTCCCCTTACTAGATGTAATCAGTATCTTAAACTTCACAGTTATTCCTTAAGGTTTTTAAGTTACATACAAAGTAAAAAAATGAAACAATCATGTGCATGTTTTTCTGTGACCTTGCTTCTTGTATTCAGCATTGTTTGAGATTCCTCCGTGTTGAAGTTTGTACCATAGTTCCTTCATTTTCCCTTACGTGAGCATTCATTCTTTATTCCCTTATGAATAACAGTGCTATCAATGTTCCGGTTTGTGTCTCAAGGTTCATGTCTCCCTTATGTATGTCTTACATAGGTCCTCACATGTGAGACTTTCTCTAGGCTCTATAATTATCAAATTGTTGTGTCATATGTGCATATTTAGCTTTGCTACACAATGCAAAATTGTTTTCCAAAGTTGTTATACCATTTTACACTCCAACTAGTGTAAGGGGAACTCTTGGGCTCCATATACTGATACTACTTGGTATTGTCTGACTTTTTTTTTTTTTTTTTTGTGGTATGCGGGCCTCTCACTGTTGTGGCCTCTCCCGTTGCAGAGCACAGGCTCCGGACGCGCAGGCTCAGCGGCCATGGCTCACGAGCCCAGCCGCTCCGCGGCACGTGGGATCCTCGCGGACCGGGGCACGAACCCGCGTTCCTGCATTGGCAGGCGGACTCTCAACCACTGCGCCACCAGGGAAGCCCCTGTCTGACTTTTTAATATTTGCCCATCTGATGGGTTATTGATGCATTCTTTATAAAGGTATTGCTAGGCCAGGAGCTTGGCATCAGAGGTGAATTTCCTGCTCATTGGATCCAAGAGACCTTTCTGAGAACTTCTTTTTAGTTCCTGAAGTTTTCCTTTATGCTACACTTCAGAATCTCATCTACTTCAGCTCTCTGAATTACTAATGTTCGTATGCTACCACCTGCTTAGATGAAGAATTTAGAACATTTTTCAAATGTCTTCAGTTATGATTTTCTCAGTTAACACAGAAATCAGTAACTACCTGACACTGCACTAGTCCGTGCCAAGATATGTGCGCTGCTCTTGGAAACTTTATATGTCCTGTTAGGGTGAGGGCCAATTGGGCTGTAAACAAATTAAAAAGGAAGCATCAGGTGCTGAGATGGAGTGTAATACGGGAAACGTACTTCAGGTGGTGTGGTCAGGGACGGCCTCTCATGCAGGTGAATTTAGCTGAGACATGATGAGTAGGAAGAGGTTAGCTGGAATATGTGACTACACTTGACCCTTGAACAGCACAAGGGTTCATTCGCGTATACCTTATAGTCAGCCCTCTGTATCCACAGATCCTCTGCATCCGTGAACTCAACAAACCAAGAACGTGTAGTACTGTAGTATTTACTATTGAAAAATATCTGCATATAAGTGGGCCCATGCAGTTCAAACCTGTGTTGTTCAAGGGTCAACTATACTGTGTGTGGGGTGCGTTGGAGGGAGGGGAAGGGACAATGTTTTAGACCAGGAGGGAAGAGCATGTACAAGGAGCTTGAGGCAGGGTAAAAGCCCACATGTTTATGAGTTGTTGGAAGGCTGATATGGCTGGAAGGCAGATGCTGGTTTGGAGTATTGTGGTAAGAGGTGAGGTTGGAGATTAAGAGCCAGTCAGATCATGTAGAACCTTCTAGGAGGGTAAGGAGTGTAAATTCATACTTAACTGCAATGGAATGCTGGTGAAGGGTTTGAAATGGAGGAGGTAGGGGGAGGGTGACATGATCTGGCTGAACTTTTAAGATGACTCTTGCTGATATCTGACGAATGAACTGAAGGGTAGGAAACATGTTCATAGAATCACAAAATTATAAACATTGTTATCTGTGAGGATGCAGGGTGGGGTGTTTACCCTCCAGGGTCGTTCACAATTATTTGGGATGGGGAAACAATAAGAAAATTGATTGTACTAACTGCCAAGTTTGTTGTACAAAGTTAGGCCTTAGAGATTCAGAAAAGGGAGAGAACACTGTGGAGGGAGCAATCAGGAAAGGCTTCTTGGTTCAGTATGGACCTGGAAGCATGGGTAGAAGTTAAACGGCAGAGAAGAGGGAAGGCATTCCAAGCAGGACAGAATGGTGTAGACCTCTGGATAGAACAGAGGGGGGCTGGGAAGTGAATTTAGAGAGAGGGAAAGCTGTTCCCAGATTGTGAGAGACCATCCCTTCCCTAAAGATAGCACCACTAGTGAAGTAGTGAACTGACACGCTTCATGGCTTCATGAGGATATAGCTGAGATGGCTCTAGTTTAGAAGATTCACTAGGAATACAGTTTCCTTAAGAATAGCACCATTTCATTTTTTATTGTAGACTGAGTTTGTTGGCCCTGGATTACTATCTTATGGAACTTCGCTAAGTCACATGGTTGATTTTTGTTTGTCTCTGGGTCTTTATATAAAAGAACCAACTCTTTTTTAAATAACCTAAGAAGTAATTAGACAAGTGCAGGTTTAGGTAATAAAGGTACTTATCTTACTCCCTCAAGACTTTCCTTAATTTCTGCAGTAGTGTGAGGAAATGGTTGACGCAACATGCATTGGCAGGGTCAAGTCAAGTCTGTTGTTCCTAGGAATGTACTGTCCAATTCAGTACAAATCCTTTTATTTACCATCCAACCCCTTCCCCTCTCTATCTCACCATTTGGTTAATGCCCAGACTCCTCCCTAGGCCTGCCCTGAAGCTGGAAATAGCAAGACCACCTGGTATTCCATCCTGGATTCTGTCTTCCTTCATTTATGCCCATAGCTGGGAGTGGTGTATGGTCTGTCCAATCTTTGTCTGGTCAGAGTCCAGCTGTATAACAATGTGTACATTCCTCAGTCTGCTTAACTTATCTACTTTTCCTCAGTTTCTTGTATACCTGTTTATAATCTCTTGAATTTAACGATTTAATATATATTATTTTTACTCACAAAGCCTGATAGATTTCTCTCCTCCAGGATGATAAATATCTCTTTGATTGATGCTCCTCAGCACCTTCCACCTTTAACATGTCCTTCTAAATTTATTTTCCTATAAAAACCCACTGCTGCATTTTTGCCCATTCTTGTCTTTTGGCTCAGTACCCACCCCCATCATACCTCATTAAGTTCTCCTCTCTGGGGGCACTGAGTGGCACCACCAGTATAACAACTGTCATAGGTCCTTGCCTACCTTCTCACACCTCTTTTCAGGTGACTCAAGCCATTTTGATACCTGTCAGAGTCACAGATTCAGAGGGACCTTCTAAGTGCCCAGTGTGTGTGAAGTTGTGCCTGGCTTCTGGGAGGCCTGCAGTCTTGGGAGAAGAGGGCTTATACAAGTGAGGAGTGAGCCCATAGCACAAGACTGGCTTCAGCAAGTTGTCAGTCACCTGTGTTGAGCAGCCCGGCCTGGGCACTTGCAGAGCTGTGGTGCACCTGCTACCACTGTCCCCTCTCCTTTACGTCTTGCAGGCAGTGAGCTGCAGAAACTGAGGAAATTCGAAGTGGATTTTCCTCTGGAAAAGGCTTAGGACTCTGATGCAACTTATGAGGAACTTCTATGAATACAGATGTAAAGGAAAAATACAATAAATGCTGAAGAATGTTTATTAAGAAGACAGCATGATTTAAATTTCATTGTAACATTTCATTATAAGGACTCATTCTCTATAATGAAGCAGTGTCCATGTCCTGGCAGATGACCCACAGAAAAAGCTTTTGTTGCTCTGACTACAATAAACTTTTTGCAGTGAATACTTTCTCTGATTCTTGTTCACTTAACAGCCACTTGTCATTGGAAATGAATTGTGTTCTGAGCTGGAGATGGGTACATGGAAGACAGGCTACTGCAGCAAGCCTGAACGTTCTGTTGCTGCCCTCCCACCATGCTTTTTGTAATTCAGTGTTTACTGCCTTCAGGAAATTCACATTGAGGAGATGGGGACCCTGGACAGCCAACTAATGCAAGTCTGATGTCCTTGAAGGCAGGAGCCCAGTACCTTGTACAGTGCTTGATATGCAAAAAGTGCTCAGTAGGAATTCAGTTTTTAGAAAAGTTTAAATACAGTACAGAGATCACCCACATACTCACTACCCAGATTCAGATACACTTATTGTTAATATTTTGTCCCATTTGCATGCTCATGTACACACACTTTCTCCCTGATTCTCTCTGTGTGTAGGTGGGTTGTTTCCACTTTTTGGTTATTATGAACAGTGGTGCTGTGCACATTCATATGTAAGTCTTGGCGTGCGTATGCTTTTGCATTTCTCTTGGATATTTAGGAATGGAATCATGATACATTTATGTTTCTTTGCAAGAAACTCCCAAACTCTTTTTCTAAAGTAGCTGTACTGTCTTACTTTCCTACTGGCAATGTATGAGGGTTCCAATTCCTCTACATCGTCACTAACATGTGTTATTGTCTGTCTTTTTTTTTTTTTTGGTGGTACGCGGGCCTCTCACTGTTGTGGCCCCTCCCGTTGCGGAGCACAGGCTCCAGATGCTCAGGCTCAGCGGCCATGGCTCACGGGCCCAGCTGCTCCACAGCATGTGGGATCCTCCCGGACCGGGGCACGAACCTGTGTCCCCTGCATCGGCAGGTGGACTGTCAACCATTGCGTCACCAGGAGAGCCCTTGTCTGTCTTTTTAATGATAGTCATCCTAGTGGGTGAAGAAGTATCTCTTTGTTCTAATTTGCATTTCCCTAATGACTAATGATGTTGAACATCTTTTTTATGTGTTCATTGACCATTTGTGTATGTTCTTTGGTAAAATGTCTATTCAAATCTTTTGCCCATTTTCATTTGGGTTGTTTGTTATCTTCTTTTTGAGTTTTAAGTTATTTTTATATTCTAGATATGAGTCCTTTGTTAGATATTCGATTTGCAGGTATTTTGTATCTGTGACTTTCATTTTCTTAATGCTTTCTTTTGATGTGCAAAAGTTTTAAAGTTTGATAAAGTCCAGTTTATCATTTTTTTCTTTTATGTTTCATGCTTTTGATGATTCTAAGAAATCTTTGAATAATCCAAGACCATGAAGATATTTTCTATGTTTTCTTACATAGCTTACATTTATATCTATAATCCATCTTGAGTTAATTTTTGTGTAAAATGTGAGGCGGGGTCCAAATTAACGTTTCTGCACGTGGTTATCCAATTGTCCAAGCACCATTTGTTGAAAGCACTGTTCTTTCCCCATGAAATTGCCTTGACACCTTCGACAAAAATCAGTTTATCATAACTATAAGAGCTTATTTCTGTACCCTCAATTGACATTTATCTTTTTGAAGAAAACAGTCTTCCCCCACAGCTTTTTTTTTTTTTTTAATAAATCCAAAATGAGGAACACTGTGATTTTTCCTCATGATTAGATTCAGATTATGCATTCCTGGCCAGGATACTATGTAAGTTATATTGACTCTTTCTGAGATCATTACATTTAGAAGTACTTGATGTCTACCTGTCCTACATTGGTAGTGGTAATTTTGGTCACCTGGTCAAGATGTCCAGTTTCTCCACTGTATAGTTACTATTGCAAATATCTTGCTTCTCATAAAATATTTTCCCCTACATCTAGCATCCATTGATGATTCTTGCCTAAATCAGTCTTTCCTGGGATGGTTGAAAAATGATTTTTCCAGACCTGCCCACTCCCACTTTGCACATTGAACAATCAGCACTGGACATTCTGCTGTTGGAAGGAGCCCTCCCTTCTCTACCATTTATGTATTTCTCCATCTGTTTATGATTGGTGTGGACTGAAGGATTACTGTTTTTTCAAAGGTTTATAATTCATTACAGTCCTTAACTATTTTGGTGCTCAAATGATCAGATTTGGCTATGTGGACATTATTTGAATTGAAGGTTTATATAAGCTGCATAAAACTGGGTAGCCTCTTGGTCAGTCATATTACAGTTTCATGTCCAGAAAGAGTCTAACATCCAGTAGTCAGAAATAGTCTGATATTTCACAGATACCAGTGAAAATGGTTTAAATCTTTCCTGAAGTTTCTTAAACCAGAATCAAAGGGGAATGCCTACCATGATGCACAGCGCCACTTATCACATCCTCCTTCCCTGTCTGTCTTCATCTGCCTCACATGTCACGTCTCACCAATGGCTCCCCCATCTCTTCCCTCTCAAAACTCATGCTTGCTTGTCTTCTCTCTCTCTGTCCTTACTTTGAGCTCCTCTCTCCTGCATGTCCTCTTTGGAAAAATGTCTCTTCTGGACTTTGCCCATTTTTTTATTTAGTGGTTTGCTTTCTGATATTGAGTTGTATGAGTTCTTTGTATATCTTGGATATTAATCCCTTGTTAGATATATTGTTTGCAAATATCTTCTTCCGTTCGGTAGGCTGCCTTTTCGTTTTGTTGATCATTTCCTTCACTGTGCAAAAGCTTTTTCATTTGATATAGTCCCATTTGTTTACTGTCGCTTTTGTTTTCCTTGCCTGAGGAGACAGATGCAAAAAAATATTGCTAGGACTGATGTCAACAAGTGTACTAAGGCCTCTTTTTATTTTTAATAAATTTTATTTATTTAAAATTTATTTTTGGCTGCATTGGGTCTTTGTTGCTGCGTGCGGGCTTTCTCTAGTCGCGGCCAGCAGGGGCTACTCTTAGTTGCGGTGTGCAGGCTTCTCATTAAGGTGACTTCTCTTGTTGCGGAGCAAGGTTTTCTAGTCGCACGGGCTTCAGTAGTTGCAGCACATGGGCTCAGTAGTTGTGGCTCGCGGGCTCTAGAGTGCAGGCTCAGTAGTTGTGGCGCACAGGCTTAGCTGCTCCGCGGCATGTGGGATCTTCCCATGGCTCGAACCCATGTCCCCTGCACTGGTAGGTGGATTCTTAACCACTGCGCCACCAGGGAAGCCCCTTAAGGCCTCTTTTTTAAAATAACGGCTTTATTGAGATACAATTTACATACGATACAATTCAGTCTTTTAAAATACACAATTCAGTAGTTTTTAGTATATGAACGGAGTTGTACAGCCATGCCCACTATATAGTTTCAGAACATTTTCATCATCCCCTGAAGAAACCTCATACTCACTAGCAGCTACACCCTAACTTCTTGTCCCCAGCCCCTGCCAACCACTAAGTTGTCTTCTATTTCTATGGATTTGCCTATTCTGGACATTTCATATAAATGAATTCATTACATATATAGCTTTTTGTGCTGGCTTCATTTATTCAGCATAATGTTTTAAAGTATGTTGTAGTGTGTATCTCTACTTCATTATTTTTTATGTCCATGTAATATTCCATTGTTTGTATATACCATATTTTGATTATCCATTGATCAGTAAATGGACATTTGGGTTGTTTTTACTTCTTTGGATATTATGAATAATATTGTTATGAATATTTGTGTACAAGTTCTTGTGTGGATATCTGTTTTCATTTCTCTTGAGTATATGCCAAGAGTGGAATTGCTGGGTTGTGTGGTAACTCTATGTGTAATCATTTGAGAAATTGCCAGGCTGTCTTCCACAGTGGCTGTCTTCCTCCTGCCTTTCTGTCTCAAGTCTCCTGTTTCTTCTCATTTACTGATTCACTGTAGAGGTGACAAGCATCAGCTGATTAGCTGTTACCTCTCTAGATTGTGTGGAAACAGTGCTGCCATCAAAGTGTCTTTTGACTGTGTGTGAGCATTTCTCTCAGATATGTATACACAGGGAGTAGAACTGCTGGGTCATACTTAATTTTACTAAGTAGTATTTGATTGCCTTCCAGAATGGCTGTATCAGACAGTCCACCGCCAGCATTTCTTGGAGGTGCTAGTGGCTTCTTGATTTCCCCAAGTCCCCACCAATGCTTGGCATTATCCAACTTTCTAATCTTTGCCAGGCTAGTGTGTGTAAAGTGAAATCTCATTTTTTTTTGCATTTCTTTGATCACCAGTGATCTGAACATCTCTTCCTATTTTGCTATGATTTCTAGCAAGATAAAGCACCCTTACTGAATAGTAATCTTAATTCCCAAGGAGTCCACCTCATCACAGTCTTCATTTGTCATCCTTTCCTTCATCACTCTTCATATCTAGCACAGCCCTGTGGTTTTAACTTCTCCCTGGTCCGTAATTCCTTCTCCCTTGTACCTTATCCTTTGTGAGGTTGTGGGTAAGATAGGACATTATTTAGTCCAATCTGTATTTTGTTGCTGTGGGAAACAAGGAGCTTTCTCCTGCTTTGTACAGCAGTGAGTCACAGAGGAAGTAACAGATGGTTTGAAGGGTGAGAACAAAGACACAAAGCCTTTGGGAGTAACGTTTCTTTAAAAACCAGCATTCAAGGGGAAGCAAGTAAAGGAGGCTGAAAGAGTGAGGAAGCATGAGACAGGTTGCTAAGAAAGGGGGTGGTATCTGGAGACCCTGGGGTCCAAAGGAAGGAGGAGATGATCTAGAAAGGAAAATAGCTTTGGATGATGTGGGACATTAAAGAAAGAGAGAGACTCAATGAGACTTGGAGAGGGAGGAAATCAGAAATAGGATTTTAGGGTCTAGTTTTCTAATACATGTACTTTGAAATATAATATATGTAGTAAAATACATGTATTTTTAAATACATGTACTTGACCTTGTGGTGTATGAAATGTACACTATAAAATTAAGCCAAAAGTCATAGTGTCAGCCCCTAAAGGACTTAACAGTCAAGTAGCTGAGCTTTTAATTTCTTTAGAAAATGTGAGTCAGGGAAGATACCAATAGACACTTCTACAACATGTACTAAAGTTGTGTAGACACTTTAATTCATTGGTTTGCAACTTCTGTCCCACCCACTCAGCAGGGGGCTTTGGCTATAAAATCAAGCCAAAAGTCATAGTGTCAGCCCCCAAGGACTTAACAATCAAGTAGCTGAGCTTTTAATTTCTTTAGAAAATGTGAGTCAGGGAAGATACCAATAGACACTTCTACAACATGTACTAAAGTTGTGTAGACACTCTAATTCAGTGGTTTGCAACTTCTGTCCCACCCACTCAGCAGGGGGCTTTGGTACACTCTGGTCAGTAATAGTAACCAGAGTGTGGTTGATGAGTTCTCTAAGTGTGGTGGAGGAAGGGATGGAGGAGAAAGTCGAGATGAGGATCATGTCTCTAAAAGAATGAGCAAAGAGGTCAGTGATGATGTAATATGAGAAACCAGTCAGAGAAATAGCCCAGAGCAGCTCTCCACTTGGCCATTTCAGAGGCCTCATTGCCATATCAATGCCTCACCTTAACTTTTTTGCCCTCCCCACAATACACAGATTTTAATGATACCTGATCTGCTTTATCTTTCAGTTAGGGTCCTCTGACAACAGGACTTTCTGAATTCTCCCTCTTGGTTTTTGAGATCAGCAATGGCAATTGCTGAGAATCAGGGGCCAAGGGTAAAGGAAAAAACTATGGGGATAGGCTAAGGAAAATGCTGTGACTCAAAAGGAGTTGAGGAGTAGGTTATAAGGCCCTCAGCATATTGTTTCTCTCTCAGACAAGTATTTAAAGCCAGTAGCTCTGGTCTTAGTTAGTATCCCTGAATTTCCCTTATTTTGCACCTTGTCCTGCTAGGGTTCTAATCTGTGAGTCTAGGAAACGCATCTAATTACTTAAGAGCTAAACTAAGAGGCCAGAGTGAAAGGTCAAGATGGAGAACAGATTAAAGATAGTAGTACTAAAACTCCCTTACATGTGTCTATCATTTCAGCTTAGTGTTCTTCTCATACTTTGAGGAGTCAAGGATATGACTGTCATCCTTACTATGCATATGAGGAGACTGAGATACAGCTGGGGAGAGGGACTTCCTCCAGGTATCCTGGAAGCTGAGACTGGTCCTAGGATTTTGAGTAACTTATTGCTTATGTCTGTGACAAAATGCTACAGATTGGGGTGAGAGTGCCTGGGAAAAAGAGTTGACCATAAACTGGAGAACTTAAAGGGAAAGAAGGTTAAAGAAAAACTGCAAATGCAATGTATAATAAAAATTAAGCTACTCTGCCCTTAAAGTTGACATCTTGTAATCTTCTACTTTAAATTGTTCCCTTGGATATTTTTAGAATCTAGAATCAGAATATTAGGGCTGGTTACCTTTTTGATATTCTAGTCCATCTTCATTTGGCTGAAGGCCAAAAGACAGCTTTCCAGGTTGAGATGTAGGAGGGCCTTGGAAGTGGGTGGAGCCAGAATTGCCTAATCCCTGCAAAATCCCTCTTTTTGCTAAACCACCTTTCTAAGGCTGACTGGAGTTGGGCTCAAGTCAGAGAGAACCAGATCTAGGGAGAGGCCGATGGTTGGAAGAGAAATCAAGTTCAGGGCCAAGAAATCAGAATCAGGTTGCCACACCAATGCAGGGAATGGCAGCAATCAGAGCTGGGAGGGCTGGGGGTACTGCCTTGGTTCTGTAAATCAGATGGTCGTGCTAGAGCCCAGGGGGCAGATGGATTCATGGCACAGAGGCCAGGACTTGGGGGCTGGTCTCCTGTGGTTCCTCATTCTTTGTCTGACTGAGCCAGAGACTTGGGTATGAGGCAAGAGAAGTAAGCTAGTGGGTGCCCAGCTGCTTGGGACTGATCTGGGGACGTGCAGAGTTGGAAACGATAAGTTAAAAGTTTTATAAGTTGAAAATTAATGAAAAAGGAATCTGAGGTGTTAGATTTTATTTTTGCAGAGAGAAAAAGTGCCTATTTAAGTGTGCTTTGTGTTTCTTCTACTCCTTTTTTCCTTTTCTATTGTCGTGATTGCAGTGGTGTTTAGTAAGGAGCCAGCTACCTGGGGGAGGGCTGCTGCCCAGAGGAAGTGCTGGGCAGCAGGGGGCAAGGCAGGGCGCCCAGGCTACCAGTGTACCAAGAGCGCAGGACCAGAGGCCGTGGGTCCCCCACGCAGATTCCAGTGAGTTGTTCAGGCCCAGAAGTTTGATGCTCTGTTCTGTTGAGTTCCTCCTTGGGGAACTGAGAAATTCTGAGGAAAAACAAAGGCAAACTCAGTCTCCAAGAGCGATGTTTTGGTCACATTTCCTCTCCAGGGATAGCCTTCAAAGTTCTCACAATGATAAGCCAGAAATAAAAACTTTTCTTCTTGTTTTTCCCTCAAATACCCCTGCACTTCCGGTTTTCCTGTGACCAGGTAGATTTCTGCTTATTCAGGCCCTCCTCCTAGCTGCTGCTTAGTCACAGGAGAGGTGGCCCACTCAGCGAAGGTCTCCAGTCCTTGTCTTCTATGTAAGGGTGAACAGGAACCTGGCCAGGGTCCCCTGAGCTCTCTCCCAGACTGACTCAGTGTTGCCTCTGTGGCCAGGATGCAGCCAGTGTGTGTCTTCCAGGGAAGCCCTAGGGCATTCAGAGGAATCACTGGGTGCTGCCAGCTTTCTTTTGTGGGTGTTCTAATTTAAGACAAGGTAAATCAGCCTTGAGGAAAAAGAGCTTCCTGAACTGAATGTGAAACAGAGTGGGTGGGGAGTGGGGCAGAGCAAGTCTCGTCTGCATACCTTGGCCGACAGGGTGGAGTCTGGAGAACTTACATGCAGTACATACACATCTCTGGCCTTTGTTTTCAGCTACCCACAGATGCACTGCTGAGTCAATCCTTGTGGACAGCAGGGCATGTACCCCCTCCTTCCTAATCCTTTGGGATCGCTCACTCAATATCACCCAAGGGACAGCTCCAGCCTTCATCCAGTTCTTAAGTATAAAAAAGGTGGGTTACCCCCAAACAGGCCAGTGTCTGAACCCCTTGCAGTGAGTGATGCTAAGCAGAGCTGCTCTGAATTGCTGAGCTGAGCATACAGGGTTAGATTAAGCAAGGGTGGGAGAAGCCCAAGAAAAAGTAAAGCCATAGTTACAAGACTGTGACCCTCTGAAGAACCATGGAATTACTAGTGATATTTTCCATTTTAAATTATTAATAGTGACTCAGTAATTTAAGTGAATAAAATCAACTGAAACGTAAATGCAACTTAGAAAGTAACTAGAAATTTGAGATACGTTCAACGGGAAGAGTTTTAAGATTGGAATTTATCTACTCAGTCACAGTAGTTGCACTGAATAAGACTAAATTATTCATTTGCCACATGTGAAATGTTCCCCCCTCCCCTTCACACAAACACACACACTGTTCAGTTATACTTTATCACTCTTGGATTCTGTAGAAAAAACGGAGAAGAAACTGATGATTTATTTATTTAGTTAGTTACTAATATAGTTGATTTACAATATAATGTTAGTTTCAGGTGTACAACATAGTGTTTCACAATTTTTAAAGATTGTACTACATTTAAAGTTATTACAAAATAATGGCTATATTTCCCTGTCCTGTACAATATATTCTTGTTGCTTATTTATTTTATACATAGTAGTTTGTGCCTCTTTATCCTCTACCCTATCTTGCCCCTTCCCCTTTCCTCACCCCACCGGTAACCACTAGTTTGTTCTCTACATCTGTGAGTCTGTTTCTGTTTTGTTATATACATTCATTTTATATTTTAGACCCCATATATAAGTGATAACACAAGTATTTCTCTTTCTCTGACTTATTTCATTTAGTATAATAATTTCTAAGTCCATCCACATTGTTGCAGATGGCAGAATTTCATTCTTTTTTATGGCCATGTGTGTGTGTATAAGTACATATATATATATGTGTTTACACACATGTGCACACACCACATCTTTATCCATTCATCTGTTAATGGGCACTTAGGTGGTTTCCATATCTTGGCTAATGTAAATAATGCTGCTATGAACAATGGTGTGCATGTGTCTTTTTAAATTACTGTTTTTCTTTTCTTCGACTGTATACCCAGCAGTGGAATTGCTGGGTTATGTGGTAGTTCTATTTTTAGTTTTTTGAGGAACCTCCATACTGTTCTCCATAGTGGCTGCACCAGTTTACAGTCCCACCAACAGTGTGCTAGGGTTCCCTTTTCTCCACATCCTTGCCAACATTTGTTATTTGTAGACTTTTTAATGATAGCCATTCGTAGACTTGTTGATGATAGCTATTCTGACATGTGTGAGGTGATATCTCATTGTAGTTTTGATTTGCATTTCTCTGATGATTAGTGATGCTGAGCATCTTTTCATGTGCCTGTTGGTTATCTGTATATCTTCTTTAGAAAAATGTCTATTCAGGTCTTCTGCCCATTTTTTGATTGGGTTGTTTGCTTTTTTGATATTGAGTTGTATGAGCAGTTTACATGTTTGGGATATCAACCCCTTATCAGTCATATCGTTTGCAAGTATTTTCTCCTTTTTGGTAGGTTGTCTTTTCATTTTGTCAGTGGTTTCTTTTGCTGTACAAAAGCTTTTAAGTTTAATTAGGTCCCATTTGTTTATTTTTGCCTTTATTTCTTTTGCCTTAGGAGACATATCCAAAAATTTATTGCTATGATTTATGTCCAAGAGTGCTTAGCCTATGTTGTCTTCTAAGAGTTTTATGGTTTCAGGTCTTTCATTTAGGACTTTAATCCATTTTGAGTTTATTTTTGTATATGGTGTGAGGAAATGGCCTAATCTTATTCTTTTACATGTAGCTGTCCAGTTTTCCCAGCACCACTTATTGAAGAGATTGTCTTTTCTCCATTGTATATTCTTGCCTCCTTTGTCATAGAGTAATTGACAGTAAGTACATGGGTTTATTTCTTTGCTCTCTATTCTGTTCCATTGATCTGTGTGTCTGTTTTTGTGGCAGTACCATGCTGTTTTGATTGCTGTAGCTTTGTAGCATAGTATGAGGTCAGGGAGCATGTTACCTCCACCTTTGTTCTTTTTTATCAAGATTGCTTTGACAATTTGACATCCTTTTTGGTTCCATATAAACTTTAGGATTATTTGTTCTAGTTTTATGGAAAATGTGAGCTCTACAGGCTTTTCTTTACATCAGAAAAAGACCTGTAAGGAAGCCCAAATTGGAGACTGTTAAACCATGTTCCCAAGACCTGGTGGCCTAGTGTCCACTCTTTGCTGCCCACTCCCATTCATATTCACTCACTGTTGTTTTGATAGGGATTGCATTAAATTTGTAGATTGCTTTTGATAGTCTGGACATTTTAACACTATTAAATTCTTCCAGTCCAGGAACACAGTATATATTTCCATTTTTTTCAATCCTTCTCAAACTCCTTCGTCAATGTTTTATAGTTTTCAGAGTTTAGATCTTTCACTTCCTTGGTTAAATTTATTACTAGAATAAAAATTCTTTTCGATGCAATTTTAAACTGGATTGTCTTTTAAATTTTCTCTTTCTGATATTTCATTATTAATGTAAAGAAATGCAACAGATTTTTGTATGTTAATCTTGTATCCTGCTACCTTGCTGAATTTACTTATTAGTTCTAATAATTTTTGTATGGAGACTTTAGGGTTCTCTATATACAGTATCATATCATCTGCAAACAGTGACAGTTTTACTTCTTCCCTTCCAACTTGGATGACTTTTATTTCTTTTTCTTTTATGATTGCTGTGGCAGGGACTTCCAATACTGTGTTAAATAGAAGTTGAGACAGTGGGCATCCTTGTCTTGTTTCTGATTTTAGACGAAAAGCTTTCAGCTTTTCACCGTTGAGTGTGATGTTAGCTGTGGGTTTGTCCAAAATGGCCTTTATTGTTTTGAGATGTGTTTCCTCTTTACCAACTTTGATGAAAGTTTCCATCATGAAGGCATGTTGAATTCTGTTAAATGCTTTGTCTGCATCTACTGAGATGATCGTGTGACTTTTATCCTTCCTTTTGTTAAAGTTGTATATCACACTGTTTGATCTGTGAATGTTGAACCATCCCAGAATAAGTCCCACTTGATCATGTTGTATAATCCTTTTTGTATATTGTTGAATTCGATTTGCTAAAATTTTACATTTATATTTATCAGGAAATATTAGCTTGTAATTTTCTTTTTTTTTTGTAGTGTCTTTGGTTTTGGTATCAGGGCAATGGTGGCCTTGTAGAATGAATTTGGGATTGTTCCATCCTCTTCAATTTTTTTGGAATAGTTTGAGAAGGATAAGTGTTAGTTCTTCTCTATATGTTTGGTAGAATTCCCCTGTGAAGCCGTGTGGTCCTGGACTTTTGTTTGCTGGGAGTTTTTTTAATGACAAATTCAGTTTCACTACTAGTGGTTGGTCTGTTCAGATTGTCTATTTCTTCCTGATTTAAAAACTGATAATTTTTTGGGCTTCCCTGGTGGCACAGTGGTTGAGAGTCCGCCTGCCGATGCAGGGGACACAGGTTCGTACCCCGGTCCGGGAGTATCCCATGTGCCGCGGAGCGGCTGGGCCCGTGAGCCACGGCTGCTGAGCCTGCGTGTCCGGAGCCTGTGCTCCGCAACGGGAGAGGCCACAACAGTGAGAGACCCGCGTACCGCAAAAAAAATAACCCAACAAAACTGATCATTTTTAAAGACCCAAAAAGGTATTCATTTATCAAAAAATAGATATTAAAATCTTTTATGTATAGCTCTCTGCTCAAAACTGTGAGGGCAATAGCATGCATGGTTCTTCCCTTTCAGAATCCTTCAGTTAAATAGGGAAGAGAAGACAAACTTGAAAAGCAGTATGAAAATATTATAGTTATATAATGGTTAGACAGTAAGCAGTACCAGTGGTATGTAATTAGATCCTAGAAGATCTTATTAGATCCATTAGATCTTATGGCGCAGAAAGAGCTGTAACATAAGAAGGGAAAGAGATCCTTGGTAGCTTCATTTTACCAAATCATTTATTTTTCCCAAGATTTGTTTCCTGTGTGTAAAGAATGGGCCTGTAAGCCAGGTCAGCTGAGACAAAATATGTACTGTATACCACATTTATCTGGGACTTGTCCAAAGAGTGGTCTCTGCAAAAGCATAGTCATACAAATCCTCCCAATGATTCTTTGGGGATTTTTGGAGACGAACTTAAAGGAACAGCAGATCAGAAGGGCTAATAGTCCCTCTCAGGTGAGAGGGCCCCAGCAAGGTATCCTTCTAAAGTAAATGGCAGATGGGCAGGCTTGAAACTGTTCACAGTTGGCATCTTGCTCATCTGCTGGGATGGCAGTGTTGGGTGTACCTTGTCTTCAAGGAAGGGCCTCACCAGAGGCATAGAGAGGCCTCTGAGTGCAGCTGAGGTGCTTCTCTACAAGACCAGAAGCTTTACCCTAGTGCACAGGGTGTAGACTTGAGTTTAGCACAGGTATTTTCTTGCTGCATGAATAACCAGGAGAAGTGGACTCTCTTCACATACTCTACCTGTTATCATTTTGTCTAAGGGAGTTGGTTGATAAGATAGAGCTCTATGTGCTCAAGTGAGCTGTACAGGCTTTTCTTTACATCAAAAAAAGACCTGTAAGGAAGCCCAAATTGGAGACTGTTAAACCATGTTCCTAAGACCTGGTGGCCTAGTGTCCACTCTCTGCTGCCCACCCCCATTCATATTCAGTCACTGTTGTATATTGAGTAAGCAGGAATAAGCATGTGAAGGCAAAAGGATGGTGAATTTCAGAAACTTTGGTTTGTGATTAATTTCCAGGAGCTTCTAAAGAACTGATTAATGGGAATTGTGATACTGAAACTAAGCAAGTTATTTGCATCTTCGCCCTACCTTCTCTAGGCAAATGCCTCCAAGGGCATTTATAGGTCACCTTTGGTACTTGACAGTGATTTCAGGGAAGGAAGGCTTTATCTAATGCTTGCTCCTTCCTCAAGGCCCAAAGCAAACACTTTCTGCCCCGAGATCTTTCCCTGAGCTCTTTAGTCAAAATCAGTGGTCTTGTATATCTTCCCATAGCTTTTTGTTCATATCTCTTATGATCACATACTTGGTTATTCACATGTTTCCTCGACTGAATTTTAAGATCCTTAAGGACAGATCCCATATATTTATTTTTTACACTCAGAAGCTAGAAATATTAGGCACTCAGTGCTGTGTGCGGATTGAAAGAAGTTTATATAGAGGATAGCCAGTGCAGTTCAGTATTGTCATTGAGAAGTACTGTCAGCTCTGTGTATAATGTTTAGGTATTTTCTCAGATTTTGTAAAAATACTAGGTTCTAATGCTTATGAGAATGTAAGTTTTATAGCTAGGCAGACTTTAAATTGGGTTTAATCATATACGAAACAGAACTTAACATTTTCCTCTTCAGTTCCTTAAAGCTTCTCCTCTGGGCTCCTCTATCTGTGAGGGAGAGTGGTCTGATGAAAGGAGCATGGACTCTAAAGCTGACCAGATGGGTGACTTGGGTAAGCTGCTGTCCTCTCCTGCACCTATTTCCTCAGCTGTAAAATGGGGGAAATTACAGTTCCCTTGCACAGTTCTAAGACACATGGTTGGCACCTGTGGTTAGGCTTGGTCATTTATGCCGTCATCCATGCCCTCATCATTTCTCATCTGGATATTTAACTGGAAGATGATTGTGCTGTTCTTTCAAGCCATTCTGTACCCTATTGTTTGTGGAGCATAGCTCTGTCACCACTTTCCTGTAGTACAGTACTTCTTTATCACCTCCAGAAAAAAAGTCAATTTTCTTAGCATAGTACTGGAGGCTCTGACTCCCGTTTCATGCTTCAGCATTGTATCCTTCTGCTTTCATGTTGATTGATTCCCCTAGGAAGCAAATACCAACATGGAATTACAAATGCAAGAAGGTGGTAATGGGGAGAGGGAACAGGAACAGGCAGGGAAAGCTTTCGATGCGGTGTTGGTCTGACACCTGTGAAAAAGAAAGCAGGGAGGAAGGACAGCTCGGTAGGAAGAGCCTCAGACTTTGGTGCAGCTCTGAGAAAGTCTTGTCTGACCCAAGAATAAGCTTTGGGTCAAAAATCACCTATAGGGGGTCCCTGCCAGTGAGGAATGGCAAGCCTTGCTCAGTCATTGGCTGGAACTGCATGAGGAGAGCGTAGCCTCAGCTTGAAAGTTGAGGCAGATCCTAAAGACACCCATAGCTGGGAGCTGTTGGTTCACTGTGCTCCTTGCGGCAGATTCTCCCTTGAAAATAAATCTGAGCAGCACACCTCGTGACTGCTGCAGTCTACTTTGTATACTCACCTCTGCCATGCCACGTTCCTTCAACCACCATTCAACAGATAAGAGTGCCCACTTTGTGCTGGTAACCAAGCTTGCTGAGCAAAGCCAGGCTTCTCTGGAGCCTATAATGGGGGAAATAAGTGCAAGTCAGATGTTCGCAGTGGCAGGGGCATGACTATCAACCACACTGAGTGCTCTGGAGGAGAGGAAGCAAGAAGCACGGGAGCAGGTGACAAAGGAACCTGAATTCCTTGAACTTGTCTCAGCCTCTTGCCTTCTGTCTTTGCACTTGTCCTTCTGCCATAACATCCTTCCCCTGCTTCTTTGCTTGGCCAACATCCTTCAGTAATATCAATGAGCACATGTATAAGGTGACCAAATGTCCTATTTGCTTGGATAATTCTAGTCGATTCCTTCTGTTCCAGTGTAGTATTAGCATCACCATCTCTCATGCTCAAAATATCTCAGTTTGGACAATATATTATATGATCATTTATTTGCCAAGAATTTGCACTGTTCTAGACATTATACGAAGTATTCATTTAATGCTCAGTATGCCTTTAAAACAGTAACTTTAAAAAAAACAGTTTTTCTTTGTGAAACTGAGACACAGGTTAAATAAATCGATCAAAATCACAGAGCCAGTGATGCTGGGATTTGTACCCAGGAAGCTTGTCCCTGAGTCTGTGCTCTGAACCACCTGGCTATTTTGCCTCCCTCAAGGCTTTACTTGGGAAGCCCTCCTCTGATGCTCTGTTGTACCCCTCAGCCTGGCTTAGCCATTTGTGTATGAGCCTCTCTTGTAGCACATTGTGAGGGCCCTGGAGACTGCCTCTCACTTCTCACCCCCCTCACCCCCAGCCCTCACACACACTGAGCGCTTAGGAAGTCTGTTGAATGACTGGATGGAGACAGATGAGAGTTGTTGGTGTGTGCCACGTGGACTGTTAACTGGAACAGGCTCTTGGGTGAGTTATATTGCTCCTTTTTAGATGTTTTTCCCATTATCCAACCTTCAGACATTATTTACCTTCCCCTCCTGGCTGAATGCTGTCCCCAGACCTACCCAGTTAAGACACTGGGGACTAAAAAGGGACCTCTTTGAAAGAAGTGTGTTCCATAGTTCTTTGTTTGTTTTGTTTAATTCTCCTTGTGGTGTCACATTCATTGGGAAATTTATATTTCTTTTCATGTCCCTGAAGTAATACCTTATTTTTAGATCTAACCAGAGGGCATTCCAAAGACCATGGTATTTCTGGGTTTGTTACAAAAGAAATATATAATTTAAAAAAAAACATTTTGCATTTCGCCAAGAGACTTTCAAAGGGATGAGACATTAAATAATTGGGAGATGAAGGTGTTGACTCTATTGCTTTTCCTTCTCACCTTCCTCAGGAACTAGTCCTGAGGTAATGTAGAAAGGGGACATATAGTAATTCTAAAAACTTCACACTCCCTTTGTGTGCATAGCTAAGACCTTCCTAGATAAATAAAATTTCTTAAGATGTTGAAGGTAAAGCTCTGAAGCTCTTGACATGGTTACAGGAAGCAGAGAAAAGGCATCCAAGAGATTACTCTTTGTAACGAGGAAGACCCCTCCCCCATATCCTCTGCTGTAGCTCCTCTCCGAAGTACCCAGATAATAGTAGTTAATGCATATTCCCTGAGTTTTTCAGATGCTAAAAACCACCACCAAATGAAAAAAATTAACTACTTGATGATCATAAGCACGTAGTCCCCAGACTTTCTGGAGCCAAGGATCGATCACCATCAGCCAATCAGAGAATTGTGCAGGAGCTGATCACATACCCTGGGGATCCCCCCGCCACCCTCACCTTGCCTTTAAAAATGCTTTGCTGAAACCCATGGAGAGTTTGGAGTTTGGGGGGCACGAACCACCTGTTCTCCTTTCTTGGGCCTATAATAAACCTTTGTCTGCTCCAAACTCCAACATTTCGGTTTGTTTGGCCTCACTGCGTTGGGCGCAGGAACGCAGTTTGGTAACATCTTCAGCCAGGAAGTTTTCTGTCATCTGTGCTATGCATACCTCAGTATCATGGAGGAGGAGATTTATTTCCAACCGTTAGGTTTTAAAAAATTTCACAGAGTAAAAAATTATTAGGGATTTTCAACTGATAAAAACCAGAGAGAACAGTATCATGAACCGCATGCACCCAACTTTAGCATTCATCAGCCTTCTGTCAATCTTACAACCAGACTAGCCTGCTTGTCGTGAATGCTGTGATCTCTAGTCAGTCGGTTTTCTCCCAATGCTTAGTTTTCCTTTGGTTAGGCTCCTTTTACTCTCACTAAAAAAGTCAATCTGTTAGACCTATCCCAGCCACTCCTCTCTTCTCGTCTTACTCTAGAGAAAAAAATGATCTTATATCATGGTATGGAGCAGGATGCTGTGAAGTTAACTCATCCTGAAATGGTGTAGACTTCCAGGAGCTATTGAAAGACACGATGTTATAGGAGAACAAGGGATGCTGACAAGGGCAAATCCTGCCGGGATGATGAAAGCCTCAGAACTGGTCTTTGAAGGATTATTAGCTTTTGGAGAAGATTTTGGATGGATAGCAAAAGAAATAATACTTGCAATTTTTTATTACCATAATGACAACAATACCTACCAAGTTTGGCATGCTTACATGCCATGCATGTGTATCAGGTACTCTTCCAAGCACTTTACATATATTATCTCATTAATTCTCATAGCAACAAAATGAGGTGCAAGAACTGTTAACATTTCCATTTTACAGATGAGGAACCTGAGGCACAGGGGAGCTAACTCACCCCAGGATGTACGTGGCACAGAGAGAGGGAAGTTCAGATATCCATGGGCTCACAGAGTGGGAGTGAAGGTCATGGAGACTGACTCCTTTGTTAAGGAAGCCATGACTCGAGGTGTAGGGAGCTTCTCCAGGACACATAGCTACTGGGTGGAAGGGCTGAGACTCTTATCCAGGAACCAGACTTGGGCCGGGTGTGTTTCACTTGTACCACACGGCTGTCTCCACTGCCAGGAGCTCCTCAAGAGGTCTCATGATACCAGTCTCTACCTTTCACCTTTTGTTAGGATTGACTCTTCTCTCACTATCTCTTCCTTCCAGGAATATTTCTTGCTTTATATAGTTTGTTTATCTTAACTCTGCAAATTATTAAACTTTGTAGACATTTAGAGAATACAACCTATTCAAGGCATAGTATCACAAAGTAAGTGTGAAGTTGGGGGAAGAGTCTCCTGCCTCCTTATATGAAACTCTAAATATAAAAAGAGTTGTTTCTATTCCTTTTTTCCATTTCCTCGACCTCATAGTCTCAAAGGTGTCTGAAGGATAATTTTTCTTTCTCTGCCACGAAAAGCATTGCCCACTGTGGTGCTTATTCACTTTATTTTCCTTTTAGAATGGAAAAGGGCTATACAAAGCAAAAATCCAATGTGAAAGGAACACAGAAGCACAGCACTGATTCTCAAATCAGAGGCTGCAACAAGAGATGGGAATATAATTGAGTTATAAGGGTTTCCCTTTTCCTTTTTATTTTAATGCTTGTATCCTCATGGGTTTTTAATCTATTCAGTATATTACAATAATAGTCTTTTTTTCCTCTAAATTTGGCTACTGGAAGTCTCTTTAATCCAGTTTCTATGTTGTTTTGACAAAACCCTATTAATCTTTGAGTTGTTACTTGCTTTCTGTGACAATAAGATGTCCCAATAAGATGTCATGTTGTATGTTCTTGGTAGATTTTTTCTTTTTTGTAATTATTTTAATTTTATCTTTTGTGGAAGAATAGAAGGAACAGTTTAGATTATATGGATTTTAGAACTTCTTGAAAAAGTCTGAAAGCCATCAGTTAGATCAGTGTGCCATTTGTGATTTTAAGAAAAGTGTTTCAGTCTTTAAGAGCAATATTGTTACAGTGGACCTTTATTTTGGAAATGGAATTTATAAGTTTTCTAAATCAAGTGTTTCTGTTTTTTACTAATTTTATCTTTTCTCTTTTTCAATTCTTCCACTCATTTCTCTTTGCTGAGCCACATTTTTAAACAAGAGAAAGGAAGAGAAAGAATATACTGATAATTGCTTACTAAGGAAATTTCACATGAAAAGAAATAGAATTCTCAGATACTGATCCTGCCCAGAGAATGGTGAAAAGGATGACATACCCAAATATTTGCTGTCCACAGTGACCATCTCTGCTCCCTCCTCCTTGAGTCTGTTCCTCGGCTCTGAGCCCCAATGGCCTGTCCAGGGTTGGCTAGAGGTAAAAGCAGCTTATTCACTTCAGAGGCAGATATGCCTAGAGTCACATTTTAGCTCTCTTATTACTTAATTTCTGGAGCATTCAAGGCTCCCCCCACCGCCACCACCAAATCTGAAAAGTGAAGCAAAACCACCCTTGTAAGTTGGAGGCGAGGATTAAATGACAAATTCTACACAATATAAGTGCAAGACCTGTGGCATAGCAAGGGTCCAGTAGTTGTTGAATTCCATCTACCTTATATTTACACATTTGGGGTTTTGTCTGCCTCATTTCTCTGAAGTTTTTTATTGTTGAATATAAGACAACTACAACAACTGCACAAAATAGTTACAGTTTGATGAACCATCATAAGATGAGCATTCTTTGAAACATCGTCCATGTGAAACAGGTCTCGTCTTCCTTCATTGGACAAGGTATGCACTGGAGAACAGGACACGGTCTTGCTTCCACAGAACGGATGATTCTGTAGTACCTTGCACTGCCAGAGGTCAGACATGGTAATGAGAGAGGACATTTCACGTAGCTAAATTAAGTTGGCCCAAATCCAGCAAAGACCCTGGTAGCAGAAGGGAGAGCTCTTTGTCCAGGACACTGGTTGGGCATTGCTGTGGGTTAGTTGCACGATTCTACACCCCACTTCTATGGCTGTGGAAAGAGTGGCCTGCTTTGTAGTTTTAAAATTACAAAATGATTAGGAAAAATGCAGATGTGTAGAAATCCTTGTATTCATCCCAGCAATCTTAAGCTTCCACTTGGAAAAGGAAGTTCAGAATGTTGGGAGTCCCTGAGGAAGAAGACTCAACTTTAAGATTTTGGCTCTTCTTGAAGTTCACTCAGTGGTGGCCACCAGCGGTTGGCTGCAATCCTAATAAAGACATACTTGACTCACCTGGTCTCCCTCTTCTCTGGGCTTCTCCCTTGTTACGCTCTCTGGCTTTGACTCTGCTTTGCATCTCCTTGACCTGCTCTCCACTCTTCAGGACGCTGGGCTGGATAGAAAGTCTTGTTGAGTTCTGAACACTGCCTCTAGGAGTTCCCTCGTACCTTGCCATCCCACACTGACTCATTTTTCTAATTCTGCCCAGTTTGAATCTGGTAACCCTGCAGTGTAAATCTTCTGGAAACTGTCCCAGGCTCCACATCTTATAACCACAAGAGGTGGCCACTTGCCAGCTTGCTCTGCTGCCCAACCCTCATCTGAGAGATCAGACACTGGCTTCTACTGGTGGCTAGGAGTTAACCAAGGGAATGTCTTTTTTTTTCTTTCTGTTCATGTTTGCTTTTTTGTTTTTGTTTTATGCTGGCCCTTAAAAAATGTCATGAAGCTTTGGCATTATGACAATTAACTCTTGGCATTGCTTTTTGGAACCAGGTGAGGGAAACTTACTTCTGTCATTAAGACTGATTGTGCCAGGCTCACACTGTCCATTCCAGAGCACCCTTCTTACACTCTCTGGCATTGCTGATTAACTTGCTTTTGACCTTGTCTCTTTAACAAGATTACAGATATCTTGAGAGCAAGGACCATGTCCATCTTTCTTCCTTGACACCTGAGCACTTGGGGTTGTCATCATCTACCATGTGTGGCTGCAGCTAGAGAAGAGCCTTTTGTTTTGCCTGGTCATCGTGTAGAAAGTCAGGTCATTGCCTATTATATCATTAGAGTCAAGGTCGAACTAACTAGTGCCTTTGAGAAATAATGCCTTCATTAGAAAGGGAGCCCACTCCCATTAGAGAGCTTTCAGAGAGCTACAGAAAAATATCATAATCTTGGTATTGTACCTGTTTGGTGAAGAGAAACAGATTGTTACTAGAGTGTTGAAATTAGGGTTTTCTTTCTCGGTCAGGTCCCAAATATTTTAGGTAGGCATTTGGGGCAGTACAAGGATAGCCGTGGTCATTGCTCTCAAGGTGTCTGTAGTCTTGTTGAAGAGACAAGGCCCAGAGTAAGCTAACCAGCAATGCAAGGGCATCTGAGAAGGGTGCTCTGGGTTAGGCAGCATGTGCTGCAAGGTTGACAGCGTGCAGAAAAGGCCTCACAGAGGTGGTAAAACATGAAGGTCTTAAATTGGACCTTCACAAATGGGACAATTCCTAAGAGCAGAGAGGAGGGCTGTGGAGGGGGAGACCCATATGTGAGCAAACTAATGTGCAGGATGTATCTGAAGGAGCTGCGTATGTAAATTAGGCTGGAGTAGCAAGAGGATAAGACAAAGAAGTAATGGTACGTAAATTGAGAAGGATTCACCATACATCATAGGGGGCAATAAATGCCAGCTTAAGGGGTTTGGAACACTTGAGAAAAAGTGTTCTAGTGAAGGTGATGTTCTCAGATTAGCCGTGGAAGAGCCGGCAGGGTAGTAGGGATGGGGCAATGCTAAGAACAGGGCAATTGTGGGGATAGATTGCTGCTGGGGCTGCTTTTTTCAGTAGCAAAGCTTAGGCCACTGTGTTCTCCTCCTAAACTAATTCCAAACCATTTTTATAGATCTGTGCTAGCAGTTCGTCACACAAAGAGTTTTTGCATGGTTCATGGTGCTAGGCAGTACATTAACACTGTATTTGAGTGTTTGGCTTGGAATAAATATTGACATTGATAACTCTTTTTAAGGACATTTCTGATTGATAATAGACATTTCAATAGCTGCTTACTAGATTGAACCCAGAATCATATAGCTATGGCATTATGACAGTCCTTGACTTTGCTGTTTGGGACCAATGAGGAAAGCTCACTGTGTCATTAATATTGGTTGTGCCATGGCCACAAATGCCAAGAACAACCATCCTAAGTGTGCAGCCCTGGTCATCGTGCACACTGATGCATGGGAGATAAGAATGATGTCAGTTTTCTGGTCAGTTTGCCAGCTTATGTTCTGTGCCTTTTCTGTAATTTTAACATATCATTGTATTTTGAATTTTTTAATTTAAAATAGATTTTAGTTCTTTTAAATAAAACGCATATGCATCCTATCTTGGGCCAGTAATTAATTCATTTTTATAGCTTTATTTGGTCCACTTTAATCTGAATGTGCCTCATAACCTTTTATGGTGCCCTATGGTGAGATAAGTTTGGTGACACCAATATAAGTTGTCACTTCATATGGATAGTGTCTGAGTAAACAGTGAACTTGACAAGGAAAGAGAAGAGAGAAGAGGTTCAGGAGTCGCAGAGTCTGGCTTAATGAATATCTATCTACCTTCCTTAATCTCAGATTTATACTAGACCCCATGGTTCAGAGGTGCAAGCTAGCTCTCATTTCCTGACTCTTGGTGGGGAAAAAGCTAACGGTCTGGTTAGAAATCTTGTTTATTCATAAGCTGACCTGCTGAAGGTGGTCTGAGTATCTTGAAGAGATGGAAAACAGGTCTGTTGTCTGGCTGCTTACCAGCATTTGGTAAACATTCCAAGTTCAATCAAATGTCAGTTTAGCATGTGTTCATTATGTAGATTAATTCCTAAACCAAAATACACAAAAATGAAAGGCTCAACTAATGGAATTTAAAGGCAAGTTCATACTCTGCCAGCTTTGTAGGCTGAGCATAAGCAGCAGATTAAAATGAGACCAGTGAAGGTGAAGAACATGGTAGGGATGGAAGAAGGTGGCCTTACCTTATGTTCTTATGTTACTGAAATCTTGGAGAGCTTGTGGCCTAATTAGAAAATGAAACATTCATTACCTGAGAGGGAGATATTGCTTTTAGAGCAAATAGATCTCTAAAATCCTTCATATAAAGCATCAGGAGCCAGGCAAAAGGTTGTCAGTGAGCATTTCTGAACTCTCTGGCATCTTAAGGCAGTGCTGTGATTCTCATTGCTTGACAAATATAACAATTCTTCAGGAGAGTCTTTTCTCCCAACTTAATTTTAAAAGGAAATTTCACTTAGCTGCTGCTTTGTTAGGGTCCAGTCTGTAAGGGTTTTGAGGTCCATGTATCATTGGCTCATTCCCATGTCAGCTCTGGGCAGTATGACTTTGGGACAAAGCTGTCAATATGCATCAATAAGTCATTTCCCACCATTATAAGGATACTATATACTCATATATTGCCAAATAAAGCTTGATAAGTCAACGCCGTACCACTCTTGTACTAATTCTGTAAGAAATTCCAAAGTTTCATTGTAAGAGTGAGGTGAAGCAATCATCCATGCAGTCAGCATCCAGAGAAATCCATTGGTTAACAATTTGGAGTTTTTCTTTCCAGTATAATTTACATGCATCTAGGTATGTACTTTTTATTTTATAAAATTGGGATCATACTGTATAAAAGAATATGTGCCCTACATTTTCACACAACATGTAACTTACCATGTCATTAAATGTTCTTTGAGAACTTGAGCTTTTAAGGACAGAATAGTTTTCTGTGGATGTTCCAGAATTTACTTGCTAATGTTCTCCTTTTGTTAAATGATCATTATCTGCTGTTTTATACTTGTGTAAAACAATGATGGTTATCCTTGCACATTCGACTAGTGTTTGTGAATTTTTTAGGATAAATTAATGTAAATAAAGTTATTGGTTAAATACATACATTTTCAATAAACATTACCACAATGCTTCCAAAAAAGCTGACTCTAGTTTATATTTCATCTAGGACTATGAGAGATTGTTTGTTTCAGTGTGCTCCACCAACATTGTTACTGTTAAAAATTATTTTGCAGATTCATAGATAAAACATGGTATCTTATTTTAATTTGTATTTTTTGCCCAAGAAATTGAATTTTTCCATATATTTGTGTACTTGTATTTATTATTGTTTTGGCTTATTCTGTACTCTACAGAGTGGTTCTCATTGCAGATTGGCTTCCCATATTGGCATGAGTGATGGGACAATTATACTTTATAACTAACCACAAACCCAGGCAAAGGGCAGCCATTCTTATGGATTGGTTTATTAGATCAGCCAATGTATCTACTATTGATTGATTGATTTGGCTGTGCCAGGTCTTAGTTGCAGCATGTGGGATCTAGTTCCCTGACTAGGGATTGAATCCTGGCCCCCTGCATTGGGAGCGTGGTGTCTTAACCACTGGACCACCAGGGAAGTCCTAATGTATCTACTTTTATAATAATCTACTTAATGCATATCTGTCATAACTTTCTGTTCCTTATTCTTTTCTGGACGTTTATTGATTATGGTACATAATATGGTATAGTAAGATCATTAAAAAAACTATCTGATGAGTGGAATAGTTTTTTGTATTATGAATTTATGAATTCATTAGTATCATACTTTTAAAACTGTCTATTTTTTTAAATACTACTCTTAACTTATTCACCATCAGCCTGGTCAAATTCTTTGGCTTGAAGAAGACTGTGAAATCATCAAGATCATTTTCTGCCTTTAGGCAAAGCCTAATCAAATTAGGCTGAAGAGGCAGTAGAGAGGAAGCACTATGTTAAGTCTGGAGGTTTGGTTTTGAACCCTGGCCCTTTGAGTGACCTTGGCCAAGCCAACTTCTCTGAGCCTTAGAGTCTCCATCTGTAAAATGGGAATAATAATCCCAACTTTACTCACCATAAAAAGTATTCATTAAAGAAAAGATATATATATATATATATATAAAAAAATACATAAAATATTGTGTAAACTTTTACAAAGTATGATAATATACGGAATTGTATAATTTTTTCTTTTTATTTCAATAAGGAATTCAAATTCATGGGCCCAGCACGCTTCCTCTGTGCTACTCTGCTACCTGGAATTCAAATTCATGAATTGTATAAACGTTGACTGTTTTGTACATGGCCTTCTGGTTTACAGGCCCCAAAGTTTTATACAAAGTTTGGCTCATACCTGAAAGAGCATACTCCCTAATTCTCTATATCTACTAATCTTCTCTTTCTAAAAACTCTGAGAAAGAGATACTTCTCTAATTTGAGAGTCATCTAAGAACTATCATGGTAGCATAAGAACACAAACATATCATGCTTGTTTTGATCCTCTCTGAAAATACACATTATTCGGTACCTTCTCTTGCTAAGTTTCAACTGGTCTGTCCCTGTATAATAATAAAATACTGAGTCTATAAAGTATGGTGACTTCAGCAATACTTACAGCTTCAAAATTACAAGGCATACCTTGGGAGGAGGCTTGTGGCTTTTTCCTCTGATGCCAAGCTAATGATGGCAGGGAGGGGAGCCAGGAAGAAACAGTGCATCATTTGAGCCTTGAATTTATAAACAATTAAGTGATGGAATAAATCAACTTCATTTCGGATCCAGACTGGTAAGGAGTCAGGTATGAAAAGTCAGCAGAATTCTTTCTCATTGATTAGTTGGCATACTAAGAGTGCTGTGAAACATCTCCATTGTTTCCTGAACTCCAGGGTCTAGGACCTGCAGCTTATAGTATTCTCAAGCCTCTTTTACCCAAGTGATATTTAAAAGTTTTCTATCAAATTTTAAATTTATAATTTGCTTTAGTTGTACAATTTAAAATATATCAAAATATTATAATAGTTCACTTTTTAGAATCTTAGAAGTTTTTAAAATAGCATTTGTTGTTTTTTTAAAAAAATAGTTTTAAAAATAGCATTTTAAAATAGCATTCTAGGGCTTCCCTGGTGGCGCAGTGGTTGAGAGTCTGCCTGCCGATGCAAGGGACACGGGTTCGAGCCCTGGTCTGGGAAGATTCCACATGCCGCGGAGCAACTGGGCCCGTGAGCCACAACTACTGAGCCTGTGTGTCTGGAGCCTGTGCTCCACAACGAGAGCCCGCGATAGTGAGAGGCCCGCATACCGCGATGAAGAGTGGCCCCCGCTTGCCGTAAATAGAGAAAGCCCTCACACAGAAACGAAGACCCAACACAGCCATAAAAAAAAAAAAAAATAAATAAATAAATAAATAAACTGAAAAAAATAGCATTCTACAACTGCAACACAGTGGCAATTATTAGTTTTTAACTTTTTTAAAAACATGGTTTTACAAAGTGTAATCATAGATTGTATTTACTACTGTAACTTGGATTTTTTTCCCCTTAACATTAAATCCTAAAAAATTTTCCTAATTCACAGTGTAGTCTTGTTATTAATTACCAAGATGATGTTAGTAGCAAATTCATTTTCCATCAAGTGACCATACCTTTAACCATTCTGTATTGTAGGATCTGTCCATAGTTTCTAATTCTGTAGTACTTTTAAAAAAAAAATCAGGGGTGATATTATTATTATTATTTATTTATTTATGGCTGTGTTAGGTCTTCATTTCTGTGCAAGGGCTTTCTCTAGTTGTGGCAAGCGGGGCCCACTCTTCATCGCGGTGAGCAGGCCTCTCACTATCGCGGCCTCTCTTGTTGCGGAGCACAGGCTCCAGAAGCGCAGGCTCAGTAATGGTGGCTCATGGGCCCAGTTGCTCCACGGCATGTGGGATCTTCCCAGACCAGGGCGCGAACCCGCGTCCCCTGCATTGGCAGGCAGACTCCCAACCACTGTGCCACCAGGGAAGCCCTGTAGTACTTTTTGAAGATATATTTATATTATAATGCATTCATTCATAAAGCATCAAATTTTTAAAAGTGAAAAGGGAAATTTTGTAGAAAGAAATGGCACAAAGCTTGGAAGTATCTAAAAAAGTTCACTTAGACTTACCTGAAAAAGTTGTTCCGTCACATCAGTGGCTTGGGAGGAAGAAGATCATCTCACTTTTAATATTTTATGTTTGTAGGTAAGGATTCGAGAGGTTGAAGTGAAATCCCACTTGAGGTGGGGAGCTGGAACTGTCCCTGATTAAAGCCTGAACCCTGAGCACACTATGCTCTTGGTAAGGGGAGTAGAATCCTCCTCCCACCTGGCCAACGAGGAGAATAGCAACAAAGCTTGCTCCCCAGGCCCTAGGTGGGCAAAGTCCCGAGGCAGAAAATCTGCTTCTGGAACTGGTTCTGTATCTTTATTATGTATATAACCTTGGCCAAGTCATTGTTTCTCTTGGCTAGTTCCATTTTATGTGAAAATAAAGTCAGAACAGATAATATCTAAGATACTTGCCAACAATTCTAATTCTGTGATTTTTAAACATTCATCTGCTCAACGCTGAATGGTCTGGAATTTGGGGAAATTTATATGACTTACCGAGTAGAGGAAACTTAATTCTGATGGAGGCAGAAATTTCTAAGAACAGATAGATAGAAGGCCCAATGCAACTTGCTTTAAAATATTTTTTATGTTTTTCTTGGCGTTTCATGTTTACTGTTAAGACAGCTTATCTTTCTGAATTGGAAATCTGGCTATCAAGCGAGATGTTTTCAATTCACTTAAACTCAAGTGGTGGATGGCTGACTGCTTTTCTGCTGATTCCATTTTATCCTGCTGAGAAGTCAATCCTTGGCCATCCATGAACCTTCTATTTGCATTTATAACAATAGTAATTAATGACAGTGAGGGGAGTTGATGTGTGAAGCAGGCACCTTGATAGCTAAGGTCTTAGAAGCTTGAGTTGTCATAGTTCATAGACCACTATTGTATAGATGGAAATATTGTAGCCCAAGGTTCCAGTTAAGTCTTTATTTCCAAAAGGAGCTTCTTTCATGATGTGGAAATATGCAGGTCTGTGTTTCTTAACCTTCTCATATCCCATGTCTCTTCTGATTAATCTCAGAGTTGATCATTCTCCCTTTCTTCCTCTACTCTCATGTGTACACATACACACATGAGAGATGCTGCTAGCTAGCTTGATAGCCCTCGGCACACATGGAAAAAATGCTACATTTATTCATTTCAGTGTAACTTGGTCATAGTCTCAAATCAGCCACTTACTAGCTCTGTGGCCTTGGATAATTTATCAAACTCCTGTTTTCTCTTCTATAAAATTAGGGCTCTATGGCTAGAGAATCTCCAAGATCCACAAAATTATACTTTCAGAAGCAGAAGGCCTGAGACATAAATAAGCACAAGCCTGGCCCCAGGCACATTGGTAAAGCAAGACGTGCTACCTGCCTCTGGAATTTCCTCCTTTTTGCACACCTCATCATTCACTTTCCCCGCTTCCATTCCCCCAAGCGTCTGGCACCAGCAGAGTTCTGCTGCTTCATGCTGGCTGGCTCCCTTAAGCAACAGGTTAGCATTTTTAGGCCATTTCTCCAGCCATCTCTCCCACTTGGCATATTCATATGCTAGCCATCCTTCAACATTCAGGTTAAATGCCTTCTCCATGAAGCCGTATTTGATCACCTCATCTATAATAATCTCTCTTATCTACTAACTTCCATACTAATAGCATTTTAAAAATTCATGGTATTTATTCCTGTTTTGTAGATACAAATAATATTTCTTTTAATGGATTATAGTCTCTCTCTGAGGGCAGAATTTATGTCCCAATTCCTGGTATATCTGTTAAACAAATGAACAAGTGAATGAAGGAGGCAGTGAGTGAGTGAATGAGTGAATTAATTCATCACTGTATCCCCACTTGGTACTACGGTGTTCTGTTAGTAGATCCTCAAAAAAGTGTTGATAAATGAATAATTCCACTTTTCTTATCATTCCCTTAGGCCCTTTCTAGATAACTAGCTTCTTATTTTCTGATTAATGAAGAGGTTATTAATAGCTGATAGCCTGATATGTTGCCTCTCAGAAAGGAATTTGTGTTCTAATAGCAGATTCAAAAGGCCTGACTCATTAATGGTGTGCATTTCAGATAATGGACTAGAAGAGGTTTGTGGGAAGTGTGGGTGCGTATAGTCAGAGACAGGAGGTGGTTCCATCTACTATGCATGTGCCTTCCTCTCAGCCCCAGTAGAAAGCTGGTCTGATTTATGTGTATTAACTTTTAATTCATTATGTAAAACAAAAATTCTCCACAGAACACTTAATAATTGTGGCAAAGCTGAAAGCCAGCTTCTGTTTTGTTCTCTTGCAAATATTCTTTCCATTCAACTGCAGTTTTCTCTCTTTTGCCATCTTGGCCCTTGAATCTGTAAGCTATGCTAAAGAAAGAGGACTGTCTGAGGTTATCCCAAAGAATGAAGACCTGGTCTTCATAACCTCTTCCACAGTATCTTCCTGGAGCACATGAGCAGTGTTCACTTATATTCACTCTTGAGGATGCAGAGGGTGGCATTTTTCAATGCAACTGGGAGATGAGGGAGTCTCTTAGGATGTCTCTACTAATGAGCAGTACAGTCTTTCTTATTTCTTTGGATTATGTCTGAACGGCCTCACCTCAACCAAGCACACAATTCTGATGGTTCTGCCTTACCAGGCAGTATGCACTGTCTTTCCTCTAAGGTATATCAAAGGAGACAATTGATGGTAAAGAACAGTGCAAATTCTGCAGGCCTGCTTGTTTTGTGACTGCTTGTTCTCTTATTTAATTCAGTCACTACGGTTTTCTGTGGATTATATTTCTCACATTTTAGAAGACCAAGTATATTTAAATAATTTGGTGTAAAGCCCAGCAAAGTACCGTGTGTGAACTGACACTGAATAAATAACCAGTGGGGAGAAAATAGAGGTTTACAAACATGACAACCAAGAAACCAGGGCACAATTCAACTTAACCTTGAGCAGTTGGCCCTCAGAGGAAATGTCTAGGTGTCTCCGTGGAGGAGATGCCATTGTCTGTATTTGTAATGCAAGTATCTTCCCCATTCTTTTCTCCATCAACCCCACTGCATGTTAGGAACATTGTGTATACATGAGGGGAAAAAACTAAAACTTGGTTAAATTGGCTATTCCAAACAATGTTATTGAAGTTACTTAGAGGCCATGACAGTGGGTCATCATGGGAGCAAGATACATCCTTTGATCCGTCTTCAGAATGCAGTGTGTTTACAAAAGCAATCACTCAAGGTTAATAGCCTGCATCTGTGGTGTTTGGTAGTTAAAGAATCAATTTAAATGTCTTATGCAAAGGAAAACCTTAACAATATTTTGTGGTGGTTAATGCATTTCAAGTATACTTGAGATTTAAGGAGCAGACAAAAAGGAAAAGAAGTGGATTTCTCATGGTTTAGACTGGTAGTGAAAACCATTTTTTTAAAAATCTAATTTCTTTAAAAAATTTTTTTATTCAATTTATTTAAACTTATAAGAAAGTTCACCCATTTCTCCCACCACTTACCCCCCGCCTCTTGCAACCACCAGTCTGTTCTCTGTATCTATGAGCTTGTTTTTGTTTTTTAAATTCCACATATAAGAGAGATCATATGGTATTTGTCCTTCTCTGACTTATTTCACTTAGCATAATGCCCTTGAGGTCCATCCATGTTGTCGCAGATGGCAAGATTTTATTCTTCTTTGTGGCTGAATAATATTCTATTGTATGTATACACACCACAGTTTTTTTTAACTACATAATCTTTTTTTATTTACTTTTAAATTAATTTAAATTTATTTATTTTTGGCTGGGTTGGGTCTTTGTTGCTGCACATGGGCTTTCTCTAGTTGCGGGAGCAGAAACTACTCTTTGTTGTGGTGCGCAGCCTTCTCATTGTGGTGGCTTCTCTTGTTGCAGAGCACAGCCTCTAGGTACATGGGCTTCAGTAGTTGCGGCACGCAGGCTCGGTAGTTGTGGCTCACGGGCTTAGTTGCTCCACGGCATGTGGTATCTTCCTGGACCAGGGCTTGAACCCATGTCCCCTGCATTGGCAGGCAGATTCTTAACCAGTGTGCCACCAGGGAAGCCCCACACACCACAGTTTCTTAATCCATTCATCCATTGATGGACACTTAGGTTGGTTCCATATTTGGCTAATTCTGTGATGAACATAGGGGTAGCCGTATCTTTTCAAATTAGTATTTTCATTTTCTTTGGATAAATACCCAGAAGTGGAATTACTAGATCATATGGTGGTTCTATTTTTAATTTTTTGTGGAACCTACATACTGTTATCCATATTGGCTGTACCAATTTACGTTCCCACCAACAGTGCATGAGGGTTCCCTTTTTTACAAATCCTTGCCAATGCTTGTTTTTTCTTGTCTTTTTGATGATAGCCATTCTAAGAGGTATAATGTGATATCTCATTGTGGTTTTGATTTGCATTTCTGTAATGATTAATGATGTTGAGCATCTTTTCATGTATGTGTTGGCCATCTGTATGACTTCTTTGGGAAAAAAAGAGTCTATTCAGCTCTTATGCCCATTTTTAATTGGATTGTTTGAGCTTTGTTTTTTTTTGTTTGTTTGCTATTGAGTTGTATGAGTTCTTTATGTATCTTGGATATTAACCCCTTATCAGATACATAATTTGCAAATATTTGCTCCCATTCTTTAGGTTCCCTTTTCATTTCTTGGTGGTTTCCTTTGCTGTGCAGAAGCATTTTAGTTTGATATACTCCCACTTGTTTATCTTTGCCTTTGTTCTTTTGCATTTGACATAGATTCAAAAAATCAAAAGACCTATGTCAGCGAGCTTACCACTTGTGTTTTCTTCTAGGAATTTTATGGTGTCATGTCTTACATTCAAGTATGTAATCCCTTTAGGGTTAATTTTTATATATGTTATGAGATAGTTGTCCAGTTTCATTCTTTTGCATGTAGTTATCCAGTTTTTCCAGCACCTTTTATTGAAGAGATTGTCCTTTCCCCATTGTATATTCTTCGGCCCTTTGTCATAACTTAATTTACCATATATGTGTGGGTTAATTTCTGGGCTCTCTGTTTTGTTCCATTGATCTATGTGTCCTTTTATATGCAAATACCATACTGTTTCAGTTACTTTAGCTTTGTAATACAGTTTGAAATCAGGGAGTGTGATACTTCCAGCTTTGTTATTCTTAAGATTACTTTGGCTATTTGGGGTCTTTTATGTTTCCATACACATTTTAAGATTATTTATCCTATTTCTGTAAAAAATGCCATTGGAATTTTGATAGAGGTTGGATTGAACCTGTATATTGCTTCTGGTAGTATGACATTTTAACAATACTAATTCTTTCAATCCATGAGCATGGAATATCTTTCCATTTATTTGTGCTGTCTTCAATTTCTTTCATCAATGTCTTGTGGTTTTTAGTATAGAGATCTTTCACCTCCTTAGTTAAATTTCTTCCTTGGTATTTTATTCTTTGATGCTACTCTAAATGAGATTATTTTCCTAATTTCTCTTTCTGATAGTCCATTATTACTATAAAGAAATGCAGCTGATTTTTGTGTATTGATTTTTTGTCCTGCACCTTTACTGAATTTGTTTATTAGTTCTAACCATTTTTTGATGGAATCTGTAGGGTTTTCTATGTATAGTATCATGGCATCTGCAAATAGAGACAAGCTTACTTCTTCCTTTCCAATTTGGATGCCTTTATTTATTTTTTGTCTTGCCTAATTGCTGTGGCTAAAACGTCCAATAGTATGTTGAATAAAAGTGGCTGGAGTGACATCCTTGTCTTGTTCCTGATATTAGAGCAAAAGATTTCAGCTTTTCACTATTGAGTATGGTGTTAGTTGTGGGCTTGCCATATATAGCCTCTATTATGTTCGGGTATGTTCCTCCTATACCCGCTTTGTTGAGAGTTGTTTATTTTTTTATCATAAATGGATGTTGAATTTTGTCAGATGCTTTTTCTGCATCTATTGAGATGATCATATTACTTTTATCCTTCATTTTGTTAATATGGTGAATCACACTGACTGACTTGCAGATGTTGAACCATCCTTGAATCACTGATAAATCCCCTTTGATCATGGTGTATGATTCTTTTAATGCATTATTGAATTCAGTTTGCTAATATTTTGTTGAGGATTTTTCGCCTATGTTTATCAGTGATTTGGGCCTGTAATTTTCTTTTTTGTATGCCATCCTTGTTTGGTTTTGATATCAGGGTAATACAGACCTCGTAAAATGTATTTGGAGGAGTTCTCCTATATTTTGAGGGAGAGTTTGAGAAAGATTGGTATTAATGCTTTGAAAGTTTTGGTGGAATTCACTGGTGAAGCCATCTGGTCCTGGAGTCATGTTTGTTGGGAGATTTTTGATTACCAATTCAGATGCCTTGCTAGTAATTGATCTGTTCAGATTTCCTATTCATCATGATTCGGTCTTGGTAGATGATATGTTTCTAGGAGTTTATATATATTCTAGGTTGTCCAGTTTGTTGGCATGTAATTCTTCATAGTAGTCTCTTATGATTCTTTGTATTTCTGTGGTATTAGTTGTAACATCTCTCCTTTCATTTTTGATTTGTTTGAGTCCTCTCTTTTTCTCTTGGTGAGTCTAGCTAAGGGTTTGTCAATTCTGCTTATCTTTTCAGTGAACCAGCTCTTAGTTTAATTGCTCTTTTCTCTTGTTTTTTAAAGTCTCTATTTCATCTATTTCTGCTCTTATCTTTGTTATTTCTTCTACTAACTTTTGGCTTCATTGGTTCTTCTTTTTCTGGATCCTTGGGGTGTAAAATTAGGTTGTTTATTTGAAACTTGTTTCTTGAGGTAAGCATTTATTACTATGGACTTCCCTCTTAGAACTGTTTCTGCCACATCCCATAGATTTTGGATTGTTGTGTGTCCATTTTCATTTGTCTCCAGGTATCTTTTGATTTCTTCTATCTCTTTTTTAGATTTTTTTTTTTTGATGCGGACCGTTTTTAAAGTCTTTGTGGGATTTGTTACAATATTGCTTCTGCTTTATGTTTTGGTTTTTTGGCCCTGAGGCATGTGGGATCTTAGCTCCCCGACCAGAGATTGAACCTGCACCCCCTGCATTAGAAGTCTTAACCACTGGACTGCTAGGGAAGTCACTCTTCTTTGATTGCTTCAGTGACCCATTGCTTGTTTAGTAGCATATTGTTTACCCTCCAAATGTTTGTGGTTTTTGCAGTTTTTTTGTTGTAATTGATTTCTAGTCTCATACTGTTGTGGTCAGAAAAGATGTATGATATGATTTAAATCTTCTTAAATTTATTGAGACTTGTTTTGTGACCTAGCATGTGATCTATCCTGGAGAATGTTCCATGTGCACTTGAAAAGAATGTGTATGCTGCTTTTGGATGGAATGTTCTATTTATATCTATTATGTCTGCTTGGTCTAAAGTGTCATTTAAGGCCAGTATTTCCTTATTGGCTTTTTGACTAGGTGATCTGTCCATTGATGTAAGTGAGGTATTGAAGTCACCTCCTATTATTGTGTTGCTGTCCATTTCTCCCTTTATGTTTGTTTATATTTGCTCGATCTATTTAGGTTCTCCTATATTGGGTGCATATATTTTTACAGTTGTTATGTGTTCTTGGGTTGAGCCCTTTATAATTATGTTATGTCCTTCTTTGTCTCTTGTTACAGTCTTTTTTTTTTAAAAAAAAAGTCTATTTTGTCTGGTATAAGTTTTGCTACAGCTTTCCTTTTGTTTCCATTTGCATGGAATACCTTTTACAATCCCCTCAGTTTGTGTCTTTCTATCTGATTTGTCTCTCTTGTAGGCAGCATATAGATGTGTCTTGTGTTTTTATACATTCAGCCACTCTGTCTTTTGATTGGAGAATTCAGTGTGTTTACATTTAAAATAATTATTGTTAGGTACATGGTTATTGCCATCTTGTTAATTCTTTTGCTGTTTTTGTAGTTCCTCTCTGTTCCTTTTTTTAATATTTTAATTTTATTGGAGTATAGTTGATTTACAATGTTGTGTTAGTTGCACCTGTACAGCAAAGTGATTCAGTTGTACATATACATATATTCATTCTTTTTTTGGTTCTTTTCTCGTACAGCTTACTGCAGAATATTGAGTAGAGTTCCCTGTGCTATACAGTAGGCCCTTGTTGGTTATCTATCATATATATAGTAGTGTGTGTTTGTTCATCCAAGCTCCTGATTTATCCATTGCCCCGACGTTTCCCCTTTGGTGACCATAAGTTTGTTTTTGATATCTGTAAGTCTGTTTCTGTTTTGTAAATAAGTTCACTTCTATCTTTTTTAAAATTAGATGCCACATATGAGTGATGTCATATGATATTTGTCTTTCTCTGTCTGACTTACTTCACTTAGTATGATAATTTCTAGGTTCACCCAGGTTGCTACAAATGGCATTATTTCATTCTTTTTTGTGGCTGAGTAATATTCCATTGTATATGTGTACCACTTCTTCTTTATCCATTCCTCTGTCAATGGACATTTAGGTTGTTTCTATGCCTCAGCTATTGTAAATAGTGCTTCAGTGAACATTAGGGTGCATATATCCTTTCAGATTATTGTTTTCTCCAAAGATATAGCCAGAAATGGGATTGCTGGATCATATGGTAGTTCTATTTTTAGTTTTTTAAGGAACCTCCATACTGTTCTCCATAGTGGTTGTGCCAATATACAGTCCCACCAACAGTGTAGGAGGGTTCCCTTTTCTCCACACCCTCTCCAGTATTTATTGTTCGTAGACTTTTTGATGATGACTATTTTGACCGATGTGAGGTGGTACCTCATTGTAGGTTTGATTTGCATTTCTTTGACAATTAGTGCTGTCGAGCATTTTTTCATTTGCTTTTTGGCCATCTGTCTTCTTTGGAGAAATGTATATTTAGATATTCTGCCGTTTTTTGATTGGGTTGTTTATTTTTCTGACATAGAGCTGCATGAGCTGTTTGTGTATTTTGGAGATTAATCTCATGTCCGTCACTTCATTTGCAAATATCTTCTCTCATTCTGTGGGTTGTCTTTTCATTTTCTTGATGGTTTTCCTTTTTAGTGCAGAAGCTTTTAAATTTCATTAGGTTCTATTTGTTTATTTTAGTTTTTATTTTCATTATTCTAAGAGGTGGATCAAAAAAGATTTTACTGTGATTTATGTTAAAGAATGTTCAGCCTATGTTTTCCTCTAAGAGTTTTATTGTGTCTGGCCTTATGTTTAGATCTTTGATCCATTTCGAGTTTATTTTTGTGTATGGTGTTAGAGAGTGTTCTAATTTCATGTTTTTACATGTAGCTCTCCAGTTTTCCCAGCACCACTTATTGAAGAGACTGTCTTTTCTCCACTGTATATTCTTGCCTCCCTTGTCATAGATTAATTGATCATAGGTGCATGAGTTTATTTCTGAACTTTCTGTCTTATTCCATTGATCTATATTTCTGTTTTTGTTCCAGTATGATATTATTTTAATGACTAGCTTTGTAGTATAGTCTAAAGTCAGGGAGTCTGATTCCTCCAGCTCCATTTTTCTTTCTCAAGATTGCTTTGGCTATTTGGGGTCTTTTGTGTTTCCATATAAATATAAAAAATTTTGTTCTAGTTCTGTGAAAAATGCCATTGGTAATTTGATGGGAATTGCATTGGATCTGTAGATTGCTTTGGGTAGTATAGGCATTTAGACAATATGGATTCTTCCCATCCAAAATCATGGTATATCCTTTCATCTGTTTGTGTCATCTACAGTTTCTTTCATCAGCATCTGATAGTTTTCAGAATAGAGGCCTTTTGTCTTCTTACGTAGGTTTATACCTAGGTACTTTATTCTTTTGGATGCAATGGTAAATGGGATTGTTTCCTTAATTTCTCTTTCTGATCTTTTGTTGTTAGTGTATGGAAATGCAAGAGATTTCTGTATATTATTTTGTATTCTGAAACTTTACTGAATTCATTGATGAGCTCTAGTAGTTTTCTGGTAGCATCTTTAGGATTCTCTATGTACAGTATCATGTCATCTGCAAACAGTGACAGTTTTAATTCTTCTTTTCTGATTTGGATTCCTTTTATTTCTTTTTCTTCTCTGATTGCTGTGGCTAAAACTTCCAAAACTATGTTGAATAATAGTGGTGAGAGTGGGCAATCCCTGATCTTAGAGGAAATGCTTTCAGTTTTTCACCATTAAGGATAATGTTTGCTGTGGGTTTGTCATATACGGCCTTTATTATATTGAGGTAGATTCCCTCTATGCCCACTTTTTGGAGAGTTTTTATCATAAATGGGTGTTGAATTTTGTCAACAGCTTTTTCTGCATCTATTGAGATGATAATATGGTTTTTATTCTTCAGTTAGTAGTTAATGTGGTGTATCACACTGATTGATTTATGGATATTGAAGATTCCTTGCATCCCTGAGATAAATCCTACTTGATCATGGTGTATGGTCCTTTTAATGTATTGTTGGATTCGATTTGCTAGTTTTGTTGAGTATCTTTGTATCTATGTTCATAGTGATATTGGCCTGTAATTTTCTTTTTTTGTGGTATTTTTGTCTGGTTTTGGTATCAGGGTGGTGGTGGTATCATAGAATGAGTTTGGGAGTGTTCCTTGCTCTGCAATCCTATGGAAAAGTTAAAAAAGGGTAGGTGTTAACTCTTTTTCAAATGTTCAATATAATTCACCTGTGAAGCCATCTGGTCCTGTACTTTTGTTTGTTGGAAGTTTTTAAATCACTGTTTCAATTTTAGTACTTGTGTTTGGTCTGTTCATATTCTCTATTTATTCCTGATTCAGTCTTAGAAGGTTGTATCTTTCTAAGAATTTGTCCATTTCTTCTAGGTTGTCCATTTTATTGGCATAGAGTTGCTTGTGGTAGTTTCTTATGATCCTTTGTATTTCTGAAATGTCAGTTGTAACTTCTTTTTCATTTCTTCTTTAATTGGCATAGAGTTTCTTGTGGTAGTCTCTTATGATCCTTTGTATTTCTGCAGTGTCAATTGTAACTTCTCCTTTTTCATTTCTTCTTTAATTGATTTGAGTCCTCTCTTTTTCTTGATGAGTCTGGCTAAAGGTTTATCAGTTTTGTTCATCTTCTCAAAGAACCAGCTTTTAGTTTCATTGATCTTTGCTATTGTTTTCTTCGTCTCTGTTTCATTTATTTCTGCTCTGATCTTTATGATTTTTTCCTTTTACTAACTTTGGCTTTTGTTTTTTTCTCTTTCTCTAGTTGGTTTAGGTGTAAGGTCAGGTTGTTTATTTGAGATTTTTCTTGTTTCCTGAGGTAAGATTTATTGCTGTAAACTTCTCTTTTAGACCTGCTTTTACTGAGTCCTGAAGGTTTTGGACCATCGTATTTTCATTGTCATTTGTCTCTAGGTATTTTTTAAATTTCCTCTTTAATTTCTTCAGTAATCTGTTGGTTGTTTAGTAACATATTGTTTAGCCTCCATGTTTTTGTGGTTTTTTCCCCCTGTAATTGATTTCTAATCCCATAGCGTTGTGGTCAGAAAAGATGCTTGGTATGATTTCAATTTTCTTAAATTTACCAAGACTTGATTTGTGGCCCAAGATGTGATCTCTCCTGGAGAATGTTCCACGTGCACTTGTGAAGGAAGTGTATTTGGCTGCTTTCCGATGGAATGTTCTGTAAATATCAATTAAGTCCATCTGGTCTAATGTGTCATTTAAGGCCTGTGTTTCCTTATTGATTTTCTGTCTGGATGATTTGTCCACTGATGAGAGTGGGGTATTAAAGTCCCCCACTATTATTGTGTTACTGCCAGTTTCTCCTTTTATGGCTGTTAGCATTTGCCTTATATATTGAGGTGCTCCTATGTTACATGCATATATATTTATAATTGTTATATCTTCTTCTTGGATTGATCCCTTGATCATTATGTAGTGTCCTTCTTTGTCTCTGTAACATTCTTTATTTTAGAGTCTATTTTGTCTGATGTGATTATTGCTACTCTGGCTATCTTTTGATTTCAGTTTGCATGGAATAGCTTTTTCCATTCCTTCACTGTCAGTCTGTATGTGTCCCTAGATCTGAAGTGGGTCTCTCATAGAGAGCATATATACAGCTCGTGTTTTTGTATCCATTCAGCCAGTCCATGTCTGTTTTGGTTGGAGCATTTAATCCGTTTACATTTAAGGTCATTATTTTTATTTTTTTATTTTTTTATTTTTTTATTTTTTTCAGTATGCGGGCCCCTCACTGTTGTGGCCTCTCCCGTTGCGGAGCACAGGCTCCGGACGTGCAGGCTCAGCGGCCATGGCTCACGGGCCTAGCTGCTCCGTGGTATGTGGGATCTTCCCGGACCGGGGCACGAACCTGTGTCCCCTGCATCGGCAGGCAGACTCTCAACCACTGCGCCACCAGGGACGCCCCTAAGGTCATTATTGATACGTATGTTCCTATTGCCATTTTCTTAATTGCTTTGGATTTGTTTTTGAAGGTCTTTTTTCTTCCTCTTTTGTTCTCTTCTTCTGTGATTTGATGTCTATCTTTAGTGAAGTGTTTGGATTGCTTTTTCTTTTTTGTGTGTGTATCTATTGTAGGTTTTTGGTTTGTGGTTCCCATGAGGCTTTGATATAGCAGTCTATATATAAACAAGATTGTTTTAAGTTGATGGTCTTTTAATTTCAAATGCCTTTCCAATATCCTGTATTTGTACTCTCCTCATGATTGCTGGGTTTGATAACAAATTTCTTTGTGTATGATTTCCTACCTTTATCTTTTCCTTTACCGGTGAGCTTCCCCATTTGTAATTTTCTTGATTCTATTTGTGGCCTTTTCTTTTCTACCTAGAGAAGTTCCTTCAGGATTTGTTGTAATTCTGGTTTGATGTTGCTGAATTCTCTTAGCTTTTGCTTATCTGTAAAACTTCTGATTTCTCCTTTGAATTTGAATGAGAGTCTTGCTGGGTAGAGTATTCTTGGTTGTAGCTTTTTCCCTTTCATCACTTTAAATATGTCATGCCACTCCCTTTTGGCCTGGAGAGTTTTTGCTGAAAAATCAGCTGATAACCTTATGTGAGTTCTCTTGTATGTTATTTGTTGCTTTTCCCTTGTTGCTGTTATTTTTTTTTAATTTTTATTTTTTAATAAAATTTTTATTTTTAATTTTTATCAGTTTTATTATTATGTGTCTCAGCATGTTCCTCCTTGGGTTTATCTTTTATGGGACTCTCTGTGCTTCCTGGACTTGATTGAGTGTTTTCTTTCTCATGTTAGGGAAGTTTTTGGCTATAATCTCTTCAAATATTTTCTCAGTCCCTTTCGCTCTCTCTTCTCCTTCTGGGACCCCTATAATGTGAATGTTCGTGTGTTTAATTTTGTCCCAGAGGTCTCTGAGGCTGTCTTCATTTCTTTTCATTCTTTTTTTCTGTTCTGTGGCAGTGATTTTCACCATTCTGTCTTCCAGCTCACTTATTCATTCTTCTGCCTTAGTTATTTTGCTATTGATTCCTTCTAGTGTATTTTTCATATTTTTCATTCCAGTTATTGTATTGTTCATCTCTGTTCTTAAAACCTTCTCTTTGTTAAAAATATTGAACACTTCACGAATTTGCATGTCATCCTTGTGCAGGGACCATGCTAATCTTCTCTGTATTGTTCCAATTTTAGTATATGTGCTGCTGAAGTGACCACATCTGTTCCTTTTGTCTTTTCTTGCTCTCTTCATTTGTTGTTTGACTTTCTTTAGTGGTTACATTTATATTTATTTCTCTTTGTCTTTTTTGTATTTACTGTAGGTTTTTGCTTTGTGGTTACTGTGAGGCTTACATATAATAACTTACACTCTGTTTTAAGTTGATAACAACTTAAGTGTATTCCCACTTTAAAATCAACATTTTTACTTACTGTCCCCCTACATGTTTTATGTTTTTGATGTCATATTTTTACATCTATTTATTTTGTGTATCCCATAACTAATTATTGTAAACATAGTTACATTTACTACTTTTGTCTTTTAACCTTTACACTAGCTTTATAAGTAATTAATTATTACCTTTACTATATGTTTACTTTTCCAGTGAGATTTATTCTTTCATATGTGATCTTGTTACTAATTAACTCCCTTTTGAGTCTGTTTTTTCACCTATAAAATGGTATGATGATGTCTTCATCATAGGAGCTAAATTTATGTATGAAATGTATGTGAGGCTGCTTTGTAAATTATCAGCTACTTTATAAGTTTATTGTAAAATGGAAATATCCTTTCATGTCCAGTTTTTGTCACTTTGCCTTTCTGTTTATCTAGTAATCACGTATGCGTATAGATGGCACTGAGAAGATTGCTTTAAAATTACTTATTATATCGTTTTATTAATATATATTATATTTATTATTACCTATTTTATTGTTTTACTACTATATGAATGTTTGACTTCTATGTAGAATTTATTTATAGTTTGACATCATTTAGTAAGTATCCAGAGACACAGACATGGTTTACTGTTACTTTTTTATGACTAGATCTATTAGTAAAGGGAGTAAGCCTCACCATATCCATTACTCTGTGCAGATGCTATGATTAACTCATCCATGACTTTATAAAGAGCTAGCCGTGGATTCCCAGTGTAAGAATATTTGCTTTAGGTTTCTTACCTCAACCTTCTGGTTTTAATCTGATTCAGTCTGAGAAAGGCAAAGTAAATCAAGGACAGAGCAGGCCTGCTTTGTGAGTTTGGATTGAAAAAATGAGAGATTCAGCCTAGACACTTACCAGTGGGGATATGTGATGTAATCAATAAAATGGTGAAGGGTTTGGATTTGTTCAGTACCCCAAAGGAGTCCTCTTTAAAACTATAAATATGCATTAGACTTAGATTCCCCTATCTAGTCCACCAAATATGAAACCAGGAAGTAATTTTTTCTAATACTTTTCTGATTATAGCAGTAATATGTGAGGTGGAAGAAATCTAGAAAGTACACTTGAGCTCAGTAAAGAAAACAAAAACCCTATGACACCACTTCATAGAGATCACTGTTGTTATTTATAACCATAATCACTGTGAATAGCCTTAAAAGCTTTGTTTTGTGTGTGTTTATACCTATTTCTAGATTTCATATGTAGATGTGTATATAACTTTTGATTTGCAAAATTGAAATCATAGTGTTTTTATTACCTTAATTAAAAATATTTCCTCATCGTCACCTGTATGTGAAATATTCACTATTTAGATGAACCATAATTTATCTGTGCCCTATTTTTGGACATTCTAAGTTGGCCCCCAGTTTTTGCTCTTATATGTAATGGGGGAATGAAAACAATCTTATATGTAAAAATTGGTGTGAAATTTGCTAATTATTTTATGTGGATAGGACCTAAAAATGGAATGTCTGGGTTAAAGTTACCTATAGTTTTAAGGATTTTTGAAACATATGCCAGATGTTGTCCATAAGAGTCCAATGAGAGCTCCCATTGCCATACCACTTCACCGTTGTCTTACCAGCTCACCAGGTACTGTTTACTTTATGCACTGACTACAAATTATGTTCCTCTCACTATCCCAGCCTTAGTTAAAGCCTCATCATTTCTTCACAGATTCACTTCAACAGCCTCTAGTCTTGACTCCAAAGCATTCTCCATGTTTACATGATCTTTCTCAACCAGGAATCTTATCACATCAATGGCTTCTCTATAGTCTGTATGTGAACCTACATATTCCAGCATGTGTGCAGAGCTTGTGGTTGCACTGCCACAACCTCTCTAGCCTCATCTGTAGATACTTGCCCACTTACAGTCTTGCCTTCAGTCCTCTTAAATTATGGTGGAAGCATTCTGATCTGAGACATGATTTTTTAATAAAAAATATTGGTTAAATTAGGGAGACATAAAAGTGATATAGTAAAAATGTTTATTATAACTTAAAACATATGTTCACATTTGTTCATCAGTCTTTTGATGTAGGGCCAAAGCCTTTCCCTTGAATGTGGCTCCACTCATCAAAGTACCTCATTAGTTTTCTTGTGTAACCACACCCATATGTCACTTACGAGTTCCAGTTTGAGTTTCTTTCAAGTAGAATGAATAAAAGAGCAGAATCTGGTAGGTTGTTATGGTGTATCTTCCAGTCTTTTAAGACTATCTCACTCACTTGTAATTTGACAGTAATTTTTTGGCAGCTAGTTTTTTTGAGTCTTTCCAAAGGATTCAACCTAGTTTTCTTAGAAACAATAACTCTTTTGGTTCACACTCATATTTCATTGGCTTATATAATATTTAATTAAATTACACAATGTTTAATTAAATTAATTAGATTCTAAGGCCAAGCATAACTGACATATACATGTTGGGAACCAATATAAATGACCCTTAGCAAGCATATCCCTCAACTGGGGGGAGGCATCAAGTGCCCTGGTCTACTGGAGAGAAACCATCAGTATTGGGCTTGAGTGTCAGTATGCCTTTCAGAGAGGATGGAGAGTGTTAATTCAGGAATGAGTTCAGTAGAAGTCAGTGAAAGAAGTTTTTCACTGACAGTTTTTCACTGTGTTTACAGCTCCTTAAGTTAGTCATAGCCTCTCCCTTCTTTATTTTTGGCCTGTTATTTGCTCTCAGATCCTTACAAATTGAATTTTGGTATCATGGCTTCTTCCAGAAACCTTTTCTTCATAGACCCTCCCCTTCCAGATAGTTGTTCCCCCTATTTTCTCACTTAGTGCCCCATGCTATAGGTTAAAGTATCCCTATATTCAACTGTGAGCCCAGTGAGACCAGGGCCATGTCATTTATCTCTGATTCCATGGTCTTGACTTTTAGAAAGTATTGGATAAATGAATTTGATTTTGCTTTTTCAGGAAGGTGGGGCAAGTTGAAAAATATAAATACATATCCTCATTATTAAGATATGTTTAATGTTTCTGAAATTTGAATAGGACTTATAATAAATGTGTTTGTTTATAACCTCAGTAGCTGTTATTGAATTGATGGTGTATCTTAAACATCAAAGCAATGAAACTGGGTTAAAAAAGCGAGATCACTTCAGGGACAACAATATTCTTCCATAACCACCCCTCCATGCTGCTGTCAGAATCTCTGTTCTGGGCCAATGCAGCATTTCTTTTTGATGTCTAAGCTCTAAGGGTGGCTCAAGGTGGGGATGCTGTGCAGCCCGTGGGTGAGAACACAAAGACTGGAGTCAGAGTGCCTGGGTTCAGATCTTGGCCCTGCCTCATACTCTGTGCCCTCAGACAAGTCAGGGCCTCCCTTTTCTCACCTATAAAATGGAGAAAGTCATAACTTTTAAATGATCCATAAAAGCCACTTAGAGCTGCTTGGCACATTCTGTGCCTTCAAGATAAGTTAATGGTTGCTATTGCTATTTTTGTGATACCAAAGAATTCATAAAAGTGATCCTATAAATAGTATAATCACAGAAGGATTTATAAAAATGCTTTCATAAATAGTAGCATCCCTTCTAATCCCTCACTGCAAGGAATTCAAAGAGGAAATACTAGGTGGGTAGATATTTGAATCTGGAATCTACCATTTACCAGCTGTAACATTCTGGACTATTTTCTTAACATCTCTTAGTCTTGATTTCTCTACCTGTAAAATAGAGATAATGACAATGCAAGACTCAGCGAGTTATTAGGGATATTAAATTATAGGATGAATGTAAAATATGGCTCTTGGAAGATAATAACTGCTTGATAAATGGTATCTATCTCTGGCAGTTATAATCAGTCACAGATTTGGTATGCAAAATAGAACTTTATTTGTTTATAACTGAATTTTCTCACCTCTTGAGCCTCCATTTTCTCCATTGGCAGGAAATGAAATTTTGCCAATTTAATGGTAAATTCAGAGACTTCCAGACACTTCCCCTCAATCTCTAGTTTGAGTAAATACTTAGTTGATTTGGGATTCTTTCCTTTTGGCTTTTACTTTACTTCTCCCTTAGGGTGAGGTTCTGGGGATTAGGTGTTATTCTGAGATCTGTGACACTTCCATTCAGATATAGGGTTTCCAATGGTGTTAGCTCTGCTGAGTGCACAGCTGAAAGTTTTCATTCTGCCTCCTGGGCCCAGACCCTGCCGATACCTCTGGTTCCTTGGAGCCTGGTGCACCGGCTTCATCTCTGATACTTTGAGGGAAATTCTTGTTTCTCCATCACCTCACTGGAGAGTGCAGACCTGTACAGTGGCCCCCATGCATGTCCATGCTCCCCCTGTGCTGCCGTGGCTCTTCCATCCCTCCAGACCCTGCTGGGTGCTGAGTTTCTCTCAGCTTCTGAACTCACCTGGGGTTTCTTTTGCTCCGTCTCCCATCTACATGGGCTTGGCTCAGAGTGCAGATGGGGAGAGAAAGGCTCTATTTCCTTCTCAGAAACCCATAACGGTATTTAACTCTTATTCTTTGCATTAGTTTTCTATTGCTGCCATAACAAATCACTGGACATTTAACAGCTCAAAACACCACACATTTATTATCTCACAGTTCTGTAGGTTAGAAGTCTAGGGTGACTTGGCTGACTTCTCAGACTTGGGTTTCACGAGGCCAAAATCAAGGTTCACTTCAGGCTTACCAGGTTGTTAGAAGAATCCAGTTTCTTGCCTTTGTAGGACTGAAATCCCCATTTCCTTGCTGAATGTCAACTGGGGGTTGTTCTCAACTTCTTGTGGCCACCCACTTTCCTTGGCTCGTGGCTCCCTTCTTTCATCTTCAAAGCCAGCAATGGTGGGTTGAGTCCTTCTCAGATTTTGAATCTCTCTGACCTCCCCTTCTGTCTCATCTTTTCTGCCTTCCTTTTTCCATGCATCTCTCTGACTCTTCTGACTCAGGTGATTACACTGGACCCACCTCGGTAGTATCCCTGTCTTAAGGTCAGCTGATGAGTAACCTTAATCCATTTGTGAAGTCCCTTCAGAGCAATACCTAGATTAATGGCTGGATTAGTAGCCAGGAACAGGAAATGTCGGTACATCTTTAGAATTCTGCCTATAACACTCTTACCCCAAATCTCCCTTGACTCTCCTCTGTCAGTGGGGGGATAAACTGGCTAGGCATGTGTTCCTCAAAAATCATCACTTATCCTAGGAGCTCAGCTTTTGATATCTAAGAAATGTTCCAAAGTGCCAAATTATTTTTTCTATCATAGGCTTCAAGAGGCTCTGGATGTCTTTCACTAAAATTAACTTTTCTCTCTGTTATATCATGTGTATCCCATGGACAGTGTGTACAGAAAGGCCTCCCTGTCTCTTTGGATGGTGATTAAAGGATAAAATCATGCCAGTTTGGTTAATCAAACATATATTGACTATTCTGTAGACAGTGGTATAAGAGAGTCTAACCTCAAGGAATTTATAACCTAGTAGGGGTGAGTTTCATTTAAATAAATACTTATAATAAATGCACAATGTGAGAAGACTGTGTAGGAATACACATGGTACTGTCAGAACCTAGAGGAGGCTGGGACTTTCAATTGAGAGGTGAAGGTTTAAGAAACAGTGGCGTATAGGCAGGCCTAGAAGAAAAGTGGTGGCTGAGAAATAATTTTACATGCTTGCAATCTGCGAAGTGTTTTTCTATACTGAATTTCATTTAGTAATCACAGTTACTTTTTGCAGTAGGGATTGTAGTATTTGTGTTACAGATATAGGAGGTAAGGCTGAGAAACTTGCTCGAAATCAGATTCCATCTTTGACTGAGATTGAACCCTTGATCTAACTCCAGATATGTGCTTTTTTACTAATCACGTTAAGATGAGCGGGGGTGGGGGGGGGTGAGGGGCAAACCATGTGGCGAGAACTGGGTAAGCAAAGGTAGTAAGGTGGCTAATATGGTGTGTACAGTAGCTAGCCTTCAATAGCCTCTTATGATACCCACCTATGGGTATTGACACCTTTGTATAGTCCCCCACCAAACTGGATTGGGCTGGCCTGTGAAACCAATAGGATATTACAAATGATGATGTGTGATTCTGAGGCTAGGTCAAAACAGACCTTGTAGCTTGCAGCTGGCTTTCCTGAGCCTCTCGCTCTGAAGGGAAATAGCTACCATACCCTAAGAGACCAGCGTCCCTGTGGGGAGGCTCACGTGGCAAGGCCATAGGAAAGCCATCTTGGCAGCAGGTCTTCCAGTCCCAGTCAGGTCTTCAGAGGACTGCATCCCTGTGGGAGACCCTGAACTAGAATCAGCCAGTTAAACTGCTGTCAGATTCCTGACCCACAGAAACATTGTGAGGTATTTATTGTTGTTTTAAGCTACCAGGTTTTGGGCTAACTTGTTTCACAGTAATAGGTAACTAATACAGCATAGGTTTTAAAAGAGTAAGTAATTAATCTTATTTAACTAGTGTTGAACAGATTGTAAGAAACCTGCCCTGCAGTCTAAGAACCTTAGTGTTTATTCTGTAAACATGAGGGAGACACTGAAGGGTTTCGAACAGAAGAGCACTTAGAAAAATAGAATATTGGAGAATCTCTTATGTATGGAATATTTACAAATTAACTGACTTCCTTGCCATTTGGGCCTGGAAAGCAGTCACTGAGGAGTTAAACATCTTCTAAATACTTCCGTCTCATCTTTTTCTGAGTCTGAAAATCTGTATCTCACTCTTTGAGTCCTAGGAATCATATTTTATTTTTATTTTTCTAATTAGTGGAGAGCTTCCTACTTCCAGCATTCCTGCAACGCTAGCATGAGCCCCTGAAAGATGTCTTGTCCTAAGAGTGTGATAGAGGCAGACCCATGGGTCACCACCAGAAGAAAGTGTACGTGGTGTGAGCATGTGATTAGATTTGAGCCAAACATAGGAACAGGGGAAAGTGTGTAGTAGAAACTCTGATCTGGAGCCTCTGTTCTCTGGCCTTCTGGTGCAGTCACATCCTCGGTTAGCTCTGCCTGAAGCTTGGGGGCAGAATGATACAGTGGAAAGTACAGTATATTAGAGAGTCTGAAGAGGAAAGTGCGAGTTCTCACTGTGCCACTGACAAGCTGTGTGATCTTGGGCAAATATCGAATCCCCTGGGTCTCAGTATCTCTGCCCGTAAAATGAGGAAGTGTTGGATTAGATGATTCCTAAGGTTCATCCTAATTACAATGTTCCATGACTTAGGATTCCTTTTATGTGATAGCTCCATCAAAACTGGGAGAGTTCAGAGTGATAATCTGACTATTTCTAAAGGGAATAGGACAAGTACCATAACCAAAAATGTTCCTTGGAAAAGTTTGTATTGTTGTTAGACACAATGTATATCCGTTTGCTTAGTTTTCTGTGTAACATGAGTATTCCTTTGTAATTATAAGAATTACTTAATTTCTAAAAGGTTTGATTTCCCACCATAGAAGTTATGGTGGGAAAAATTAGAAATGCTGCCTGCCATTCATGCATTAACAATACATAAGTCAGTAAATGAGTCCGTGCCATAGGTATTGTTCAGTGTGATTTCTATTCTGTTTAATAATTGCAATTTTAATTGATAATTGTGATTTATACCATCATCTTAACACCTTACAGGAGGTGCGGCCCCCTGCTTACTAATTTAGACTCATCTTAGTTTTGGTGCAACATTGGTATGTAATAGGATGCTTGGAAATTGCAGTTTGTAGCTATTACAGATTTTCTTTTCAGGATTGGTAAGTGGAGACACCCCTTACAGAACCCTACAGGGTAATGAAATCCATTAATTAATCACAAACCATGTATTTTAGCTTGCATTGTAATTGTAAATCTTTTTCACCAAGCCTGTTTTGCCCACTTTTTTCTCTTTCTCCTTTTTCCCCCATCCATCTCTCAGAAGACTGGTGAAAATGCAACCAGGTAAGCAAGCAGATAAATGAAAATGAAGAAAATCAAGTGGCCAGATGTTTTAAGAGCTACATAAACTCAAACTCTGGTGATTCTGGAGTTTATCGGCGTGTGGGGAGGGGAGGGGAGGGAGGGAGGTCACCAGGTACAGTAGCTTGCCCTGTCTGAGCATGTAACCCCAACTTCAGACACTGGCAGACAGGATGACAAGCAGAAGTAAATAGTTGGTGCTGGGTGTATGAAAGGAAGTATTTTCACATCAGTCCTTCCACTGTGGACCCTATTTACACACTCCAATAGGTTATTTTTTTCTTTTTCTAGACTCCTTTCATTCTAAGAGGATTACACCCTCCATTGCTTTCGGTCCACAAATCCTCCAATGCCATTTGATCGGCATGTTTGTGACATTTTTGTTTGGATCAGGATTTGACCATACCTCTAGTGGTCTGAGGAGGGTGGCAAGTGTTGCTGGGTGGCCAGAATAGCCAGAGGGTGGTGTGAATTCATTGCTAAATTGTAGAACAGTGCCAGAAGGATGCTGAGATTCTTCTTCTTTTATTCGTTTCAAAACCCTGACTTGAAACAGATACAAACTCCTTAACTTACTGATGCAAAACTCTATCTCCTAAGGCTGTGGTTTTTAAACTTGAGTTACCAACCCAGAAACACAGACTTTCTGATTCAGTAAGTATGAAATAAGGCCTGATAATTTGCATTTCTAACAAGTTTCCCGGTGTTGCGGATTGGTCCCATTTTGGGAACTGCTGTCTTAAAGATTCTCCCAACCTGGAGCAATTGGAAATCAGGCTACAGTCCCCCCAGGGTTTCTCAATTTTCTCACTCCTTTGAGGCCAGCTTGGCTCTGCCCCACTGTCCCTTGGGTCTGGGGTCATGGGTGTGTGCTCATATCCTGTCCTTCAGACCCAGAGTGTCCCAGACAGCTGAGAACTCTGGGACACCCAACCATCTGAATTTCTGAACACAGTATAAAACCAGAGATTTGGCATGGAAGTTGTGATCCCCCATGACCTTAGGAACATTGTCATTTAATCTTGAAAATAACACTCTAGGTGGGGAGCATTCTCACTTTTATCTATGAGGAATTGAAACTGAAGAAGTTGAAATTACTTTGCCCAGAAGTAAATTGCTGAACTGGTGTTTGAACCCAGGATTATGGCTTCAGTGCCTGATTTTCCTTTACCTATGTCTCTGTTTCTCCTGGGTTCCATTTTGACCTCTGTCCTCATTTTTATGTAGCCAAGATTACAAAGACGCTCTTTAATTAGGGTTTGAATTATGACTTACATATACATATGTGTGTATTTATGTATATGTGATTATATATACACACACACATGCTCCTTGCTTCATTTTTATTATTTTGCATGTATTTGTAGTGTAGTATAGTATATAATATGCATCCTTGAAGTTTCCCTAAAGCAGTTAAGGAACAGGGCAAGGAATACATATATACCCCTAAGTCTAGTGAACTCGTGCACATACACATTACTCATCCACACACAAACTGGCTTTTCCTCCATGCCTCACATTAAGTCTAAGAAAATCTGTCTCTTTGGTTGCCATTGACTCATACTAAGTTCCAGCCATGCCCTTGACTGCCATCAGTAAATGGAATGAAAACTGCCTTCACTGCCCTGCCCTCCTTGCGTTATCTGCAGTGCTTCACCATAAAGGAGGAGATTTAAGTCATCTTTTAGTTCTGGTGGGAGAGAGTTGGCAGGTCTGTATTGACAGATCCACTCTGTTGGAAAACAAGAACAAGCTCTGAGGGCTTTGAGGGTGTGTCTGCAGTGAGTCTATATACTTTGTCCACATTAATAGCAATGCAGGGTTTTTTTCCTTTCCTAAAGAAAACAGCTCTTTTTCCACTGAGGGGTGGACGGGGGGAACAAACCAAAAAACAAAAATTCTGGCGTCTGCTGTTGAAGGCTATAGTGAACAAGGACCTGGGTTACAGGAAGAATGGTGATAAGAAGGAAAAATTGGTGGTCGTAGGTAGTACCCCCAGGAACAAAATGACTGGGAAATACAAAATCACTTGTTTTTATTTTTAAGTTTTCTTGTGAAAGTGGGTGTTGGAAAGGTTGCAGCTTGTGAGTTATTGTAAGTGGTGGAAGGAGCGTTGTTTGAAATCTGAAAGGAAATTGTAACCGCAGATGTGAATGGGTGGCCTGTATAACTAGGTACCTGGTGGGTGTTAGAGGTATGTGCACGGTAGTGCATGTACTTCGGTTCAGCTATGTGTGGGTTTCTGCAGTCTCCTAGTGTTCCTTCTGGCTGAAATTGCTCACAAGCAAACAAAAAATTTGCATTATGCTCAGATTGTTTCCTAGTATACCAATTGCATTGAAACAAATTTGTGTTTTCAAACAAGCAGTATAGTACAACCGACTTTACACGTCAATTCTCAGAGGATTCCCTGTTTCCCTTGATATTAGAATACTTGATGGCCGTCAGTGAGACGAGGGGTTTGTGAGGACGGCTCTCTTATACACATTTATTTCTTATCTCATAAAATTTTAGATAATATAAAGTAATTAGTAAAGTCCCCCTTCAATGTCACGAAACGGATGTTAATGTTTTTTGGGCCACATAAAAATTTCCCATGTAGCAAAATGACCTTGTTAAGATGACATGTTCTCACCCCATCCCCCACCTCACCACGACCTTTGAGCCAAGCCACGTGGGGCTGAGTCACCGATGACTGGATGTTGTTCGTTTTCTCCCTGATGATTTTCTTTGACTGATAGCCCAGAGAGGTACCTGTTGAAGTGGCTCTGTATTGTTTGGTGAAGTGTGTATACTCATTTGTTCTGGGTCTCAGGGCATTTCCCAGGGTCTCATTTATTGATTTCAGGATATGGCTGTGTGTATTAGACGTGTCTCAGCAAATTCTGCATGCACAGTATTTGTGATGGTTAATTCTGGGGTACACTGGGTGTTTTATCCTTTTCAGGTCCACCTTGGGAAAAAGAGAAAATAACACACGGAGAAAGAAGCAGCTTCACACCTTTGACCCTACATTTGCAGGGGAGCCATGTCTGGGAAAAGCATAGATAAAACAGTGTCTTTGGAAGGAGTATCTGGTCATTTTCAACAGGTTCAATATCTCTCTTCTAATTAGATGTGGCAGCTGGATTCTCATGTGTGCATTCAGATTACAGAGAGATAAGTGTTATACCACTAACATAATTGCTGGGAAAGGTAGTATCCATATAAACATGTAGGAAACTTTAAAAAATCTAGATGTAGGAATAAAGTATGAAGTCCTAGAATTTAGGGCTGGAAGGAAATGTGGAGAGAAAGGATATTTTTGTCTTGTGTTTCATCTTACAATAAGGAATATGAGTCCCACAGAAGCAGCACAACTAGCCAGGAGATCCTGGCTCGTTATAATGGAACCAGGAACATTAGGGTTCCTAGCTCTTGTCTTTGCACCATGGTATTGATTTTTGTAATTCAGTAAGTTCTGACCACTTAAGATTTCAGGCAGCCCTCATTCTGTTGCTGCTGCTCCCTTTAACCCTAGTATTTGTCACACGTGCTTGATTTGATTCCCCTGCCACACACTTCCATTTTATTTTATTTTTTAAAGCTGAGAAAAATGAGGGTTGCTTGTATTCAGGCCACGGCTACCACTAGTTGCTTTACTTCTTTAGTTGACATCCTTTTTTTACCTCAGTTGATAGAAATATAAGAATAATCCTTGTACAAGGAGAACAAAAGTGCTAGCCTACTCCGTATGGAGGCCTGTTTTCCAACAATTCTGTTTTATCTAGTCAGTGAAATCCTTGGATGTGTTACTAGAGATGTGAGGACCTGAGAAGAACACCCCAGAAATTTTCAAGAAAAAATGTTTACCTCCTCAAGATATTTTTAAAACTAAATTGGAAAAAGGTGTCTTATGAAAAATGTTTAGAATGAAATACAGTATTTCAGATATAAAGTGTTCATATGCTATGTGGCCTTTAACCCTTCAAAATGAATTCTTAAAACCTTGTAATTGGTGGGCATATATGAAAGACTGTTTATGGTGTCAGTTTAGTACAATCTCCATACCCCAAGGACAAGCTAATACTCACTAAGCACTTACTGGGTGTCAAGCACTATTCTGCATGGCTTACAGGGAATCATTCATTTAATCCTCAATACAACACCATGAGGAAAATGCCATCATTATTACTCCATTTGATGGGAAACTCAGGTTCAAAAAAGTGGCTTGACTTGCCTAATGCCACATGCTAATAAGTTGAGGAGCTGGGATGCAAATGGAGGCTTCTGCTTTCAAGCGTGCACTACTAGTAGAAATGAAGGGAGGAGCTAGAAGCACCTGCCTTAGTCATGCTTCTCTCACTCATCAGGCAATTCAGGGCATCCATCCAAGCAGTTTTGTTCTCCATTAAAGGAGAATATAAATAATACACAGTTTTCCTTTTCACAGGTTTGTTGTGATAATCTAAGAAGATAAGGGAGGGAAGTAATGTTTAACGAGCATCTACTATGAGCCAGGGACCACTGGGGTGGATATGTTTCACATAACATCATTCATTGCTGCTGTCCCTGCTATTGCTATTGTGCGGTTCTCAAATTCTCTGTTGACTTCAGTCACTGCCATTTTCAGAAGATAGATTAACTGCCATCTGTTCTCATGTGTGGGTTTTCCTGTTGCCTCTCACGCCTGTCTTGTTCAACTGATTTCACTGGAGGCGTGAGATTATTTTTAAAGGGATACAGGTTATTTGTAGAAAATTTGGGCAAAGGATTTGAAAAAGCAGTTTAAGAGGAGCAAACTCAAAAGGCTCTCAAGCATTGGAAAAGGTACTCCGAGTCACTAGTGATGAGAGAAATGCAAATTATATCAGTAATGATGTGTATAGCATTTCAGAGGGATCAGTTATGCCCAGTGTTTCTGGGGCTGTGGGGACTGTCATGCATTGCTAATAGGAGGTAGACTGATGCTGCCATTTTGGAGAGCCTGTGATACTGCTTGTTCAGATTAGGCCCACTCATATCCCATGACCCAGCAATTATACTCTTGGAGATGTATGAAAATATCTTTGTTTTCTATATATTTATATATATGTGTATATACACATATATGCATACATATACATACATATGTATATGCACATATATGTATATGTGTACGTATGTATATGTAAAACACCATAATAGCTCATAAGAGGGTATTCTCACAAGGTTATTGTGATGGTAAGAGGGAGCTGGAGGTAAACTGGGTGTCCTCCGCTAGGAAAGTGGTTCAAATTTAGTTGAATGAACATAAAGGAGTATTGTGCATCTGTTAGAAGCAATTGATTAGATGAACATTTATCAACAGGACTGGATCTTAAGGACATAGTGCGAAATGTAAAAAGTAAGAAAAATGAGATACAGTATAAAACCATTTCCCCAAGTTAAAATGAATGCCCACAAAATGATACTCATTTTGTAAGTGCACAAAATGAGGCTCTCTGATTTCAAGCTTATACTCTTAGTAGAAATGAAGGGAGGTACAAAAGAGGTACCAGTTAAACCCTTCAGAGTGGTTGGATGAGGGATGAGGGGGAGAAGTGGGGAGATAAAAAGGGGAATAATAAATAAAGCAAAGAGAACCTTGCAAGAACAATGATAACAGTGTGCCATAAACAGGATAACGATTAACTCAACCCCCTGAAAAGGAAAAAAGTTAGAAAATACAAGTCAGCACTAAACAAGAAAATAAAATTATGCATAATTCCATTTACAGAAAACTGTTAAAACTTCAGTGTGCATTCTTCTAGTATTTTATATGCATGTATGTGTATATGTGTATTTTATATATCACACATATTTTTATTTACAAAGTAAATGAAATGTACTCTTTTTTTTGTACCCTAGCTATGAAGAGGTACTAAGTTATCTCTAAAATGCCTTCCAATTCTAAGATGCTCTCCCTTCAGGGTGAATACCATCTCATCAAATTCAAATTTTAAACTGACTTGTGTTCAGCATAACCCAAAATATATTTGCTAAAGACTCAGTGTCAACCATGAGATACTTAGTGCATTCAAAGGAAAATATATCTGCATTTGCATTTAATTGAAAAAGTATTTACTTTGGCTTGATTGCTAAAGATCATTTAAGTGCACTCAGACCATTTCACAGGCTGACAGTTTAAGGTTGGATCACAGTATCAGAGTGTTAATTCCAAATGCAACAAGTGAGGTTAAAAGTTGGTCTAATGTAGCAGGGAACCTTCCCATGTGAGTGACTGAATGGCTTTTAATAGGCTAGAGCTGAACACGAGGCTTGTGGGAGCTCAGTTCCCCGACCAGGAATTGAACCTGGGCCACGGCAGTGACAGCACCGAATCCTAACCACTATGCCACCAGGGAACTCCCTGAACAGTTTCTGATGGCTGTTTAAAAAACAAGTAAATCGCGCTTCCCTGGTGGCGCAGTGTTTGAGAGTCCGCCTGCCGATGCAGGGGACACGGGTTCGTGCCCCGGTCCGGGAAGATCCCACATGCCGCGGAGTGGCTGGGCCCGTGAGCCATGGCCGCTGAGCCTGCGCGTCCGGAGCCTGTGCTCCACAATGGGAGAGGCCACAACAGTGAGAGGCCTGCGTACTGCGAAAAAAAAAAACAAGTAAATCAGTGAATAATAGAGTTCTGAACCTTTAGTCTCTGTTTTGTATGTGGACTGTGAGCAACCTTTAATGAAGAGTACATTCCTCTCTGCCAGAGACAAAAGTACACAGAAGTCTCTCCAGGCCTCTTGCAAAAGCAAACAGAAACCTCCCAAGGGAAACTCAGATTTCAAATCATTGCACTGAGAGCAATAATGGAGTGCCCATTGGCTATTGTTGCTATGGTAATCATTGCTGAGCTTACAGGTCCTTCCTAATGATATTCTCAACAGGTTCACTAGTAGTATTTGCTCTCTCTCTCGTGTGTGTGTGTGTGTGTGTGTGTGTGTGTGTATGTGTGTGTGTGTGTGTGTATCTCTAGGTCTATTTGTTTGCTTGTGGCTAAGTTGTCATGTTTTACTCTGAATCCAAAGTCAGAAGGTAGCCGGCATCAATGCCTTGCCCCTAATAAATGCTAAATGAAGATTTGTGAGGCTGGATTCAGTGCACTGGGTTTGGAAAAAAAAATCAAAGTTATGAGGAGTTTCACAAATCTCTGCAGTTCTCAAAGTGTAATCCTGGAAATCCATGTTGCTGGCTACCTTCTCTTGTGAACAGTTCCAGCTGCTCATTAGAGTAATCAGCAAACGTGAGGTTTGCAACTCTCCAAACTGTAAAAGCCAGGAGGGAGTAGCTATTTTAAAACTGCCTTCTTTAGGATTTATCAGTAAGCTTTTCTGGGGGAGGGAGCAGTATGGACTTAACAGGCTACTGGCTACTCACCAGGTTGCCTGGTCTCTGGGGGTTGCTTGATAGTGGTTCTCACAGCCAGCTGAGCGTAAGCCCTTCTTTGGGACACTGGTGCCATCCAGGTGTGGGAATCCTCAATGGTATAATATTAAGACTGTTTTAAGACTTTCCAATCCTGAGATTTCCCCAAACCTGAACTGTTTTTATAATTTTATCAGATTTTTGCTATGCCTCCAAAGAAAACATGATTCCCCCCCCCATAGTAATATATTACTTATGGTTGTAGAGTATCATGAGCCTTATATGGAATCATTCTTTCCAAAAAGAAGGGAAGGAGAACATCCAAAGTTTGGAGGTAATTTTTTTTGCGGTACGCAGGCCTCTCACTGTTGTGGCCTCTCCCGTTGCAGAGCACAGGCTCCGGACGCGCAGGCTCAGCAGCCATGGCTCAAGGGCCCAGCTGCTCCGCGGCATGTGGGATCCTCCTGGACCGGGGCATGAACCCATGTCCCCTGCATCGGCAGGCGGACTCCCAACCACTGTGCCACCAGGGAAGCCCTGGAGGTAATTTAATTAAGCATTTTTGTTAAGTTTTGTGTTTGCTAAATGCGTTTCAGTTGGCTCTCATTTACCCTACAAGCCTAGCCACTCCTGCCCCCAGTGTCCCTCTCAACTTTACTAAGAATTAAACATTCGCAACAACAGGTAATTTTCTTTGGACATTGTCCCCAAACGATGTTTTTCACTGGCAGAGAAGATGCAGATAAAACTATGCTTAACATCTGAAAAGTAGCTGTTCCAGAACCTATTAAGTCCCTTGTGAAATCACAGTGAGGCCGAGGGCCATGACTCCTTCTCCACCCAGGATTCTGCTTCCCATGGATATAAGAGATCGATGCCAGGGGCTGTCAGTTTACTGTAAGGAAGTGGGGAAAATAAAAGCCTTGTTAAGTTCTAGGCAGTGTGGTATGGGGCCATCACTGCAGACCAAGAGTGGGAGGATTGGACTTGACGCTGGGCAGTATCATTTTCTGACGGTACGGCCCTGATTGCGTCCGTAACCTCTCCTACTTGTAAACTGAAGACATCTGCCTTCTTGTCTCACAGGCGGTTGTGTCAGATTAGTAACGTGGATCATTCTTTGCAGTTTCTGGAGTGCTTTGGATATGTGCTAGCTTCATTCACCAAGGTCTGATGATTCTACACAAGCTGCAAAAAGCATTTGCACACGTGCCTTTTCTGAGTCTAGGTTGTCAGACTCCTTAGGCTCCTCAGTTTGAACAAGGTGTTGGAGTGTATCCCAGAATACCAGATAAGAGAGGAAAGGAAAATAACATAGAAAAGAAGGCAAAAGGGTAGGTACTCCCCTCCACCCACTCTCCCACTCCATTCAGCACCCTGACATTATTCAGCAGTCCTTTTCTGCTTTGTATGCACAGACAGAGCCTCTTGTGATAAACGTGCATGAACAGAGGAGTATAAACACTCATTTAAAAATAAATTGAGATGTAGTTGGCTGTAGCCATCTGACAGAACCCTGGATCTCTCTTCTGCAAGGTCATCCATTTGTAGCCCATTAATTCATGGTCTTTAATAATTTTTTCGAGGTAAGTCTGAAGTTTACTTTGTTTTATCTATGAAGAAAGGACCCACTGAGCAAATGAATAGTGTAAATAAATTTAACAAGAAACATATTAACCTGCTTAAGAGAAAGGGCTGTTTTCAAATGCCTTACTTGCATCTATTTGCATCCTAACTATGTACTGATTATGAGCGATTCTAGTTGTTAAAGTAGTCCTACGAGGATTTCTACTTGGTAATACTTTATTAGCATTTAATTTGAATTACTCTAATAAAACTCCACTTCTTTAAAACTCGTCCATAATTCAATATTGTCACACAGATCTTCCTTCCATCAGTATGAATTTGTTGTAAGGTATTATTGTAATTAATTACATGCTTCTAAATTCCTTGGAAACTGGCTGGTACAATTACATCCTTTGAACAAGACTTTCAGTTTCCCTTGGTTTCTTAAGATAAAAATGTCTTGACACTTAAGTGGCATTGCTAAGTTTGGCTGCAGAGAAGAGTTGCCTGTAGAAGCCAATTAGGGAAGTAGGTAATTAGTTATGTCCACTATGACTGAATTTTAGTCCATGTAGGAGGCCAATTTCTTCCCCTGAAAACTTGGTTAGATTTCTGTAATTACATAAACAAACCTTTATTTATAAAACAACTTCTGCCCTGTGCCTTACCTGTAGTGAACACTGAGTTAATACTTGATGAATGAAGGTATGAGGATACATACATCTTTGGGGTTTTCCTTTTTCTTTCATATAGACTGTCTTAATATTGAGCAGTCTGTATTATGATAGGAACTCTGCAAGAGGATTGTGTTGAAAGAACTACCTGTGTTCATCCCATCCCTCCATTTACCCATCTTTCAAATATTTGGGGGGGAACCTATTCTGGAACCAGTCAGGCATAGCGAAGAGACAGAGTCTCTGCCCCCGTGCATATCATATTCAGTGTACAAGCCTCTTAACGTTTAGTAGAGAGATTGGTAGTGTTTTGCCTCTCACTATATTCAGAGTTGCTGTATACTTGGTCCAAGCCCTATCCCAGCCATCCTTCTGTGGTTATTGCTTTGTGCCTGATTGGGCCACTAGTTACAAGGCAGGTGCTATGGGCAATAGCTTATTCCTACTTTATGTTTGTGTCTTATATTTTTCACTGTATGCTACAATTATGTAACATCTAGGGACTCTCCAGTACTAGGGATCTACAGTTCTAAGTAAATAAAGTAGCTTTGTACTAAAAGTTATAGCTAATATTTTTGAGCATTTACTCTATGCCAGACACTGTTCTGAGAACATCTCATATGTTCTCTCATTTAATCCCCAGAGTATCCATGAAGTGAGTGTTATTATTATTTTCATTTTACAGATAAGGAAACTGAGTCACACAGGGATATACTTGTATAAGAGTTTCACAGAAGCAAACTCTTCCTTTCTTTAATAGTAAGACCATTTTGGCATCCCCAGTTTTTTCAGATTGTTTCCACATGTTACGTCACTTGATCTGGCACATCCATCCCCATTCATTTACGTGGGAGAAGTGAGGCAAATGAGGGTGAGTCTCTTCTTTCCATGGTTCTGCAGGTCAAGGACTGTAGTACTTAACCCAGGGCTTCTGAATCCTGGTCCAAGACCCTTCCTCCTTCTTTCTGCTCACCTGACCAGAAGTCTAATGAAGACTTGGGCCTCTCAGTTGTCATGAGAGATTATGAACCTTGGTGACTTTAAGCAGTTATTGGGAGAACATTATTATGTAATGTATTTCATACCCACTCCATTTAGTTGAGGATCTAGTACCAACTCCCAACTTTTTTTTTCTGCTCCTTTGTTGTATTAATATTTGGAACCTACCCTTAACAGCTCTAGAGTAAAAAGCCAGTTCTGTGCCCAGGGAATCAATGCTACTTGGGAAATAAATCATATAGTTTGCTCTAGCTAAAAGGAAAAAACTCCCACAAATTTATCTGTCATTTTGATTCATTCTTTCATCCTTTGTAGTACATTTTCAGGGTCTCAGAGAAGCTGCTCTGTCTATGAAGGTGCTTGTTGAAGCATCTTGTTTTACATGTGATCAAAATGGAGAGAGCACTTCTTTTGACAGGAAACTTCACTTCTTGTTACTGAAAACCGTCACAACAGTCATTATGTCTGGCTTTCAGACATTTCCTGGAGTTAGGAGAACAATAGACAGTTAAAATCGCAGTGTCAAGAGCATTCTGGGGTTTTATAATGAGTACCATGGGAAATTTTTTCTCCTGAGTTTGTAAGAAAAAGGTAGGAATATTTGGGAGGCTGGAATAATGTGGAAATGAATTTTAATGCTGTATTGTTTAAAATGAAGTGTTATTTCTAACCTTTGGAAGTTGAAAAAATTAATTTTATACCATGGTTCTTCATTTTCTTGTTACTGAGTTGAAAGTGACTAAGGGAAATTTCTCTTCAGCTGTCCCTCTCTGCATTTTAAGTACTCTCCCAAAGAAGACACATTTTCGTCTTTCTGACTTTTTATTTGATTAAACATCATTTAGAGTTCTTGGATCCAGTTTATTGGTTCTTAATTTTTATATATGTTCAGGGCTTCTGAGGCTTATGATTTCTAATTTAGCAGCAGGAGTTATTTCTCTGCTTCCTCCTCTCCTCCAACTCCAAATAACAAACAAACAAACAAAAAGACTCAAGCGTTAGGAAGAGATGTTTATTTTGGCTTATTTTTTGTGTATTGCAATGTGTTTTTCACAATTTTTACCTTAATTTACATAGCTCTTATAGGCTTTCTTAATTTCTAATCATTTTGATATATTTACTGTTCAGCACGTTAAAAGTACAGGCTTTGTAAACAATTTATATGAGCTGCTGCTTCCACTTCTGCAGCTTCTCAGTTACCACAACAGCTGTGGATGGTTTAAGAGACTCCTGTATTAGTTACATGGTATATAACTGAATGGTAAAAATAACCTGCTGGCTTTATTTTTTTTAAAACTAATAATATGAAAGCAGTTATGAATTATTAACATTTTTAAAGTATAAGACTTACTTTGTTTTAAAATTAATCAACATTTTAAAAAGCTATAAAGTGAAAATAAGTCTTCCTCCCTATTCTCTGATTCCTAAGTATCATTATTCAAAGGTAACTAGTGTTAAAGTTTCTGCATATCCTTCCGGAAATGATCTAATGTTCTATTCATCTACACACACACACACACACACATAAATATACATAAATACATATATACACATAACACATCTATACTTACATATGTATATATGGAAACGTATATGGATTCTGTTGTGAAATATGTTTTTCTTAGCAATATATCTTAGATATCTGCCCATATCAGTACATATAGATCTACCTCACTTTAATGGCTATATAGTATTCCATTGTCATGGCATGTCATAATTTAACTTACCTTCTATTTATCAGCATTTGGGTTGTTTCCAGATTTATCCTGTTGCAAACAATGCTGCAATAAATATCTTTGGACATATCTTTTCACATTTTTTGGTAAATATATTTGTAGGATACATTCAAAGCAGGGGGATTACTAGTGAAAGTGTGTGCATTTTTAGTGTCACTAAATAGTGCAAATTGTCCTCCAGAATTACTGTGTCAATTTATACTTTCACCAACAATGTATAATATGTTTCACTTCAGTAAATGCTCACTGAGTACTTACTATGTGTCTTCACTAAAATAGGATCTCAGGATAAAAATTGTCCTTGTCAAGTCATGAAAGTGAATAAAAAGCCCCTACCAGGGTCAACTTTTCTGTTCTTGGCCTAAATTGGCAACTCCCCCCTTCTGCATCAGTGGCCTTGCTTTCCTTGTGGAAGGCAGTAGCTTTTGTTTTCCTCCAGGATCTGACGTGATGATCTTGTCAGTTGCTTTCAGGAGCTAGGATCCACTGTTGGCCTCTGTTCTGAAGCGTTACCAGGCAAGCACAGAATTCTATCAGCAGAACAGCACAAAGGCAGGAGAAACACAGTTTATTCATTGTAGAAACCTCTTTGTCCTTCACCTCTATGGGTTCTCAGAGAAAGTAATAAATACCAACTATTTCTTCAAATTCGTTGAGGGGGAAAATATGGATCAGTCATTTGGGACCACGTTGGTTTCTGATACCAAAATTACCTAAATGAGTAAAATATAATCTGTAAGTTAAAATACCTGGTTGCTAGTCTGTTAAGTAAATCAGTAAATCAATAGGAGGGTCCTAAGTACACAACGTAATGTATGGATAAACCTGGTTTTCTGAATGGAGGCAAATGTACTGATAATTCAACTCTTATAGCTGAGGATGAGCAAGATCTCCGGTTCTCTAAGAACTGAAATTTCCCTAGATCTAGCCCAGAGTGAACGCCTTAGAGCTGCCCACTCATGGGCCATTGCCTTGAGCCTGTGGGTAAAATCCCTGGGGCAAGAGGAGGCTGCAGTTTGCCCAGCAGCTGTGTGTGCTCCAGGCCAGTACCCAGCGAAGCTGACTTGGCAGCTGCTCTTTCCGAGGCCAACCCCTCCAGCCCCTGCATGTGTTCTGAAAGATAAAGAAGAAAAAAGTAAGCCCCTTCAGAGAGGTTGGAACAGGCTAGTAGTTGCTAGGCAAGTTAAAGTAATTCAGTGTCCTTGCCAAACGTCTGCCATGCAAACAGGGAACTTTCAGGGAAGGGAGTGAGATGGTGGGGCATGTTGGTTGCCGTAGGAATGTTTCCCTGATTGGAACAAGACCACAGAGTGGAGAGAGCAAGACAGCTGCATCTATGGGTCTTTCTGCTTGGGAATGGGAGCCCAGAGTGGGCGGTGGAGCAGAGGTAAGCCATGGGGAGGAAGGGGCTAAACCCAGAAAACGTTCTCTAAGGCTAAGGGTGTGGGAAAGGTAGAAGGATGGCGCATCCTGTGAAGGGAGGACGGCCCCAGCAGATGAGACCCTAGATGCCCTGTGAAACTAATGGCTTCTGAAGCTAAAAACAGTCAGGAGGAGTAAGAATAGTTTAACTCAGGAAAATTATGTGATGAACTTCTATGCTATTCTGAAGATCTGAGACTTGGAGAAATTACAATCTAGAATTAATTCAGGGAGAATTCTGATTAGAGTCTGGAATAAACCCAGGTTTAAATTTGATGTAGATTTAAAATAGTGAAATTTAGTGGGAAGATACTTAATTTGAAGGTATTTTTTAATTTATGTAAATATTATATCTTTAATTCATAAAACAAAGGTAGTGATTAAAGATGTGTTATTTAATTATGCTGCTATATGAAGTTCTGTGGGTTTTTTTTTTTTGCGGTATGCGGGCCTCTCACTGTTGTGGCCTCTCCCGTTGTGGAGCACAGGCTCCGGACGCGCAGGCTCAGCGGCCATGGCTCACGGGCCCAGCCACTCCGCGGCATGTGGGATCCTCCTGGACCGGGGCACGAACCTGTGTGCCCTGCATTGGGAGGCGGGCTCCCAACCACTGTGCCACCAGGGAAGCCCAAGTTCTGTTTTTATAGGGGGAGAAAAAGCACAATTGACCAAGTTGTGTGCTACTGGTATCAAACCTTAAAGAGACCCTCTGAGGTGAGCTTACTGATCCATTAATAAGCACCTTACACATCTGGTGGCAGCTTCCAGAATGACAGCTCAGAGTCCAAGCAGAAACCACAGCTTTTAGCTTTTTCGACTGTTGAACCGTGAATGTGCTATTTAACTTCTCTCTGATAGATCAGTTTCCAGCTCTTAAAATGGATGTGAGAGCTAATCCTTGCCTCTCTGGAATGTTGTGAGCATGGATGCTGCTGTCATTGAATACAATTTCTGGGGGTGGTAGAAGATCCCGAGGTTCCTATGATGATAATGATAGGCTTAGTTTTTTGTGGGTTTTTTTGCCTATATCTTTTTTTTTTAAAACATCTTTATTAGAGTATAATTGCTTTACAATTGTGTGTCAGTTTCTGCTTTATAACAAAGTGAATCAGTTATACATATACATATGTCCCCATATCTCTTCCCTCTTGAGTCTCCCTCCCTCTCACCCTCCCTATCCCACCCCTCTAGGTGGTCACAAAGCACCGAGCTGATCTCCCTGTGCTATGCGGCTGCTTCCCTCTAGCGATCTGATAGGCTTAGTTTGTCATAGTGATTTAGGTCAAAGATCTTCTGGGGTTTTTTTAGGTTAAAATCTTAAGGGGAACTTTCTTTAGCTGATAAAGTTTTGCTTGTACATGTGAAGTATAGATAATTATTATCATTTGCCATATATTTGATTTTTGTGTTCAGAGGGTATTTAAAGTAGTTTCTTCTTTAGAATATATGTATGTGGGCTTCCCTGGTGGCACAGTGGTTGAGAGTTCGCCTGCCGATGCAGGGGACACGGGTTCGTGCTCCGGTCCGGGAGGATGCCACATGCCGCGGAGCGGCTGGGCCCGTGAGCCATGGCCGCTGAGCCTGCGCGTCCGGAGCCTGTGCTCCGCAACGGGAGAGGCCACAACAGTGAGAGGCCCGCATACCGCAAAAATAGAAAAAAAAAAAAAAAAAGAATATATGTATGTATATATATTGGGATTATATGTAGTTGTTTCTTTACTATTAATGTGATTTCTTTTTTGGGTCATGTAAAAGCAGAATAATAGAACGTGATATTTATTATAAAATATTTGAATTATAGAGATGCATAAATACAAAGGATGCCATATGACCTACATTAGGGGTTACTGTTCTGTTTCAGAGCTCACTCCCTTCGTCAGCGTCTTGGTCTGCAATTTTAGTGTCGTTTTTACTTTAATTGATCAGATACTGGTTGATTGACATAAATTAATCTGAGGCTTGTAAACCAAATGTAAATTTTAATTTACTGGGAGAGTGTAATTAGAAAGACTATCTTTGGACTTCCCTGGTGGTGGTTAAGAATTCGCCTGCCAATGCAGGAGACACAGGTTTGATCCCTGGTCTGGGAAGATCCCACATGCTGTGGAGCAACTAAACCCGTGTGCCGCAACTACCGAGTCTGCGCTCCAGAGCCTGCAAGCCACAACTGCTGAGCCTGCATGCCACAGTTACTGAAGCCCACACACCCTAGAGCCTGTGCACTACAACTACTGAGCCCACGCACCACAACTACTGAAGGCCACGCTCCTAGAGCCGTTGCTCCGCAACAAGAGAACCCACTGCAATGAGAAGCCCATGCACCGCAATGAAGAGTAGCCCCCCTCGCTGCAACTAGAGAAAGCCCACGTGCCACCAAAAATAAAGAAAGAGAGGGAGGGAGGGAGGGAGGGAGGAAGGGAGGAAGGGAGGAAGGAAGGAAGGAAGGAAGGAAGGAAGGAAGGAAGGAAGAAAGGCAAGGAAGGAAGGGGTGTATCTCTTAAAAAAAAAAAAGACTATCTTTGGACTCTTCAGACAGTATAACCTTTCCCTAGTTTGATCTTGACAAAGAAGCCAAAATATCTACTGGTTATGATGTTTTTTTAAAAATGATATTCTTACCTAGACCTTCTAGAATCTAAGCAGCACTATCTAATAAAAATATAATGTGAACCTCAAATATGAGCCTTCTACGTAATTTTAAATCTACTCGTAGCCACTTAAGAGTAAAAGGAAACAGGTAAAATTAATTTTAATATATTTAACCAAATGTATACTGAAATTTCTTTTTTTTTGGCGGTATGCGGGCCTCTCACTGTTGTGGCCTCTCCCGTTGTGGAGCACAGGCTCCAGACGCGCAGGCTCAGCAGCCATGGCTCACGGGCCCAGCCGCTCCACGGCATGTGGGCTCTTCCTAGACTGGGACATGAACCCGTGTCCCCTGCATTGGCAGGCGGACTCTCAACCACTGCGCCACCAGGGAAGCCCTGAAATTACCATTTTTAACAGTAATTAATATAATTATTAATGAGACATTTTGCATTTTTTTCATATTAAGTCTTGAAATACAGTGTACATTTTTCATTTATAGCACATCTAAATTTGGACAGTAAATTTTCACAGAAAACATATGATCTGTATTTAGATTAAAATTTACAATTGAAAAGGTGGGTTCACATACCCAAGTCATTCCAAACATGCATATCAATTTTCCATTAACTGAATCATTGTCTATTTCTAAATTTAATTTAACTAAAGTTAAGTAAAATTTAAAATAGGATTCAGTCCCTCTGTGTCCCTGGCCATGTTTCAAGCACTCAGTAGCCTTGGCTAGTAGTGGCTGCCGTACTGGACAGCATAGAGAGGACTGTTTTTCCCCAGCTTCCTTTCTTTACTCCCACGTACCTCAGATTGTTAGACCTGTCTGAGAAGTGTAATGGAGAGAATCTCACTTCATAAACATGGAACTACAAAGAGTTTACATTCTTAAAAGGAAATTTTCATTCAAACTATCAGTATATTAGAACCTGCCTGGCAAGGAGTTGTCTGTCTGGTTGACCCTACTTTCTCCACCCTTCTCCCAGACATACCCACATTGTCTTTCCAACAGATAAAAACATACCAACATTGACAGCATGCCTCACTCAGGCTCCTCTGGGCTTGTCCTCCATGCTGGCTCGTTTCCATTACATCAGTGTATTTCCTGGTTATAGGCCCTCCGTTATCTTTCTCATTGTTTCATTCTCCACATTGGGCTCTAATTTTTGTCTTAGTGAAGGATTCAAATGTTCAAATTCCAGTTTAGTTCTTAATTAAGGTCGTAGTGTTTGATATATGTTAATTTGAATAAGGAACTTTTCCTCCTCTGCCCCTTGCTCCAGACTTCTAGAGTGGCTGGGCCAGGACTCTCCCCTCTACCCATGCAAGTATTTTTCTTTGTGCAAATCAGGGTTCTTCAGTATGGTCACCTGTGGTTAGACCTGTTAACCTTTAAGAACTTCACTTTTCCCCTAGGCAGGAGGAATTAAGAAATATGTAGATACGGGGTAGGTAGGTAATGACTTGGAAGACAAAGACCCCCCCTTAGTCTTGCCAGAATATTTTGCCCTGCACCTTGCTTGGGTCTGAACCTTGTTTGGCACATAGAATGATAGACCCCATCACCAGGAGGTTATAGAGCACAGAGTTCATCAGTTCCTGTTGGGTACCTGCCACTCTAAAGGGACATTATCGATGATACTGTTGAAATTCACCCTTCATGTTCTGGAACGTATAAAGTGAAAGCTACTTACAGAGCCTTTCCAGAACTAGGAAATAATGTGTTATCCAAGACAGTAACGAGTCCTCCCTAGGCAAGAAAGCTAGCTCAGAAATTCAGCCTGTTGAGTCATTTTGAACTGTTTTGAGTAGGAGTGCACATTGCTCCCCTTCCTCATTGCCATCAGAATCAAATAATTTTTAAATAGGACTCTGTGGAATGATTATCTGTGACAGCAGGAAAACCTTGGATGCCAATCCCTAGTCTATGAGCTGTGAGAAGTGTGACATCAGGAAAGCCATTGGCTTGCTGTGGGCCTCACTTCTCACCTGTCAAGTGAGAGTGTTAGACCAGGTGGTCTTGAGGCATCTGTCAGCTATCACATGTTTTGATCATCTCAGCTAATCCCACAGCTTCCCAGATGAAAAACCAGAGGCCTGCAAAGTCACTTCCTGAGATCATGTAGCAAGTGGGGGGCAGGTTTCTGGTTCTCAGTCATGTGCTTTGTGTACCCCAGGAGCTTCATCTTGCACTTAGAGGCTGAGCATGAACCAGATGAAGATATCCAGAAGGGTGGCTTGTTCTGTCTTTCCCCATAACATCATTTTGGCTGCTCATAGTTTGAGGTTACTGGCCAAAACCTCTAAAACCCCTGGGTTACCTGTTTTTTGCCACCTTCAGTAATTCAGTTCAGGCATCTCTGTGGTATAAAGTCCCTCAGTGACTTCTAAAGGAAAAGATATATATCAGTTCTTTGTTGCTGAAGATGCATGATAATAAAGGAAAAAGCAGCAGCTGGAATGCAGAGTCAACTTTGCTCAAATATTTACCATTTAAACAACAGCTAAAACAAAGCAAAGCAGAACAGAGGACCAGAGTGAAGTGCTCCTGTTCAAGTTCCCGGTGTGGGCTGGAGGCCTACTTCCAAGTGTTGGAGCAGCGCTCACAGGTAGTAGGAAGCTGAGCCTGACTTTCTCTGGATGGCTACTTTTAGCAGGCAAATGCAGGGCCTTTATACTCCTTTAGGCTGGCATTCAGTTTTAAAAAGAAACCAAACAGAGGTGTCAAGGAAAGGAAACTTACTGATTTCCTATTAGCTGTACGAAGCATGCTAAATATTTCTATATATTGTCTCATTTAATTCTATAACCACCCTACAAGACAGATAGGTATTGTTTCCATTTTACAAATCAGTAAAAATACTCAGAAAAGTTATGTAGCTTGCGTAGAGTCACATAGTAAGTGAGCAAGGATTTTATTTGGCTCTAAAATCTGATTACTTGCTACGAATTCCACTAACATCCAATAGCAGTGATTTCACTTTGGTTCCATTGAGTTTGAGGAGGACATCTAATGCTGTGCTGAAGATACCAACATAAATAGACCAAAATGAAAGGGAGATACAGTAATGGAGTAAATTTCATTTATAAGTAGAGGTTGTTAACCTGCATCTCAGAGATCCTTTGAAGATACTGAAAGCAAAAATATTAAATAATTTTTTTTTAATAATAGGTTTATAAAGATACCCACTAATCACAATCATTGATCAGTGGCAAAAGATCAAGGGTAATCCTAAATCAGATTTAACTTTCAGCGGTGGTGCTTCCTACTTTTTGGGTAAAATATCGTACCATCATTTTGGTTTTTAAGAAGGCATGTTGTTTGGGTCAGTGGTTCTCAGTCTTTTATCCTTTGGGTACATGAGAGGATGATATTTGCATTCAATGTCCTTCCCATAGATATGGATGACAACAGTTATCTAGTGCTGCACGACAAAGTTAGTGTCTTAAAGCAACAACTATATTTATTTTGCTCACAGATCTGCAATTTGGGCAGGGCTCAATGTGGACTGTTCATCTCTGCTCCACTCAGCATTAGCTGCATTGTCTTGGAGGCGTTAATCATCTGAAGCTCACTCACTTATATGTCTGAAGCCTGGGCTGGGAAGACTAGAACAGCTGGGCTCCCCTGGCATCTCTATTTCTTTGTGGTCTCTCCAGCATGACTGCTGCAGGGTAGCCAGACTTCTTCTGAGCTAGCTCAGTGTTCTCAAAGCACATGACCCAAGAGAGAAAGTCAGGCAGGAACCTTATCTTTTATGACCCACCCTAGGAAATCACACAGCATCCCTACAGTGCATTCTGTTCATTGAAGCAGTTACAAAGGCTGGGCAGGTTCAATGGGAAGGGAAATAGATTCCATCTCTTGATAGGGAAGTGGAAAGTTTCTGGGAGAGCATGTGGAACAGGAAACACAGCAGTAGCCTTTTTCGGAAAATACAGTCTGCTACACAGATAAGCCAGGCTATGGGTTATATGCTGATGCCTAAGCCAGATGTATCTCTGGGCATTTCTCACCCACCCAAGGGAGCATATTGGTATGCAAATGAAATATAATTTATTTCCCTTTAATTCAACCCACCATAATTCACACTCTTCAAAAAAGTAAATCATCTGCAAAATTTTGGTGCTCTCTCTACTGTTAGAAACAAATTACTTGTTAAACATGAATGCATTAGGCTAGTGAGGTAGATAGGTTATTCTCCCTAAATTTTTCATCATTGTTGAGCCTATGCCTGTTCAATGTTCCTGAATTGTCATCATATTTCTGCTTTTCTACCTTGCGCACAGAGGTAAACAGCCGAATATTTATATAAACACCTTTGCATAGAAACCTTTCCATTTAAAAATAAAAAGTAGAGAGAGTTACACTTAAAACTGAATGTTTCCTGAAGGGGTTTATTCTAGAATTTTATAACATCTGCTGCCTCCTCTTTGGGAGATGAAATGATTATTCAAGACACATTTCTCAAAGTTTACAAAATTAGTATCTTCTCTCAAGCGCTACTTGTAAAATGTGGGAACGCTGTGGCGTGGCACACAACAGACTTATGTACTTTTTGCATTAATTGGACTAAGTTTGTTCTAGACCTTTTTTAAAACTGTAAAATATTTCATCCATATTAAAGAGAATATAAAATTTATAGGTACGGTTTAAAGAACTAGAAACATGAATACTTGTGTACACACCATCCAAATTAAGAAGTAAACTATCACCTTCCTTATCCCCTGAAGGTCAAACCGTCTTGACTTTTGTGTTAATCGTCCCCTTTCTTTCCTTTATAGTATTACCATATCTATAGTAAAATCCTTTATTTGTTTGGATCTTCATCCAGTGCTTTTCACTTCAATTAAAAATATTTTATATAAAAAACTTGTACATCTTTTGTTAGTTTTACAGTTGACCCTTGAGCAACATGGGTTTGAACTGTGCAGGTCCACTTATATGTGGATTTTTCCCAATAAATATGTGCTCCAATATTACACAATCTGCAGTTGGTTGAATTTGAAGATGTGGAACTGTGGATACAGAGGGCCGACTGTGAAGTTATATTTGGATTTTCGACTGCTCAGGGGTCAATGCCCCTGGCCCTCATGTTGCTCAAGGGTCAACTGTATTCCTAGGTACTTTATATTTTTGTTGCTGTTGTTAATGGGGTCGTTCTGATTATTGCCAAGTATGAACATACAGTTGATTTTTATGTATTCGTTTTGTGAAAGTCACATTTGCTAAATCTCACTACAGACATACTCATTTTATTGTGCTTCACTTTATTGCACTTCACAGGTACTGTGTTTTTTACAAATTGAAGGTTTGTGGCAACCCTGTGTCAAGCAAGTCTACAGGCATTTTTCCAACAGCATTTGCTCACTTGGTGTCTCTGTGTCACATTTTGCTAATTCTGGCAATATTTCAAACTTTTAAATTATTATTATGTTTGTTATGGTGATCTGTGATCTTTCATGTTACTATTGTAATTGTTTTGGGGCACCACAAACTGCACCCAGATAAGATGACGATAAACGTTGTATGTGTTCTGACTGCTCCACTGACTGGCTGTTCCCCCCATCTCTCTCCCTCTCCTTGGGCCTCTCTGAGACACAACAATACTGAAATTAGGCCAGTTAATAGCCCTACAATGGCCTCTATGTATTCAAATGAAAGGAACAGTTGCTCATCTCTCATTTTAAATCAAAAGCCAGAAATGATTAAGCTTAATGAGGAAGGCATGTAGAGATCCGAGATAAGCTGATAGCTAGGCCTCTTCTACCAAACAGCCAAGTTGTGAATGCAAAGGAAAAGTTCTTGAAGGAAATTAAAAGTGCTACTCCAGTGAACACAAGAATGATGAGAGAGCAGAACAGCCTTATTGCTAATGTGGAGAAAGTTTTTGTGGTCTGGATAGAAGATCAAGCCAGCCACAGTATCCCCATAAGCCAAAGCCTAATCCAGAGCAAGTCCCTAATTCTGTTCAATTCTGTGAAAGCTGAGAGAGATGAGGAATCTGCAGGAGAAAAGTTCGAAGGTAGTAGAGGTTTAACGAAAGAAGCCATCTCTATAACATAAAAGTGCAAGGTGAAGCAGCAGGTGGCTACACGAAACAACAGATTTTCCATGTAGACAAAACAGCCTTCTATTGGAAGAAGATGCCATCTGGGACTTTCATAGCTAGAGAGGAGAAGTCAATGCCTGGCTTCAGAGCTTCAAAGGACAGGCTGACTCTCTTGTTAGGGGCTAATGCAGTACAGGTGGTGACTTGCATTGCATGTTTTAGTGAATATTTAAGTGACATGTTTTAGTGAATATTTTAAGCCCACTGTTGAGACCGACTCTCAGGGAAAAAAAAAAGATTCCTTTCAAAATATGACTGTTCATTAACAATGTACCTTGTTACCCAAGAGTTCTGATGGAGATGTACAGTGAGATTAATGTTTCCATACCTGCTAATACATTATCCAGTCTGTAGCCCATGAATCAAGGAGTAATTTCAGGTCTTATTGTTTAAGAAATACATTTCATAAAGCTATCCCTGCAATAGATGGTGATTCCTATGATAGAGCTGGGCAAAATAAATGGAAAACCTTCTGAAGAGGACTCAGCATTCTGGATGCCATTAAGAACATTTGTGATTCATGGGAAGAGGTAAAAATATCAACAGTACAGGAGTTTGGAAGAAGCTGATTCCAATCCTAATGGATGACTATGAGGTGTTCAAGACTTCATTGGAGGAAGTAACTGCAGATATGGTGGAAATAGCACAAGAACTATAATTAGAAGTGGAACCTGAAGATGTGACTGAATTGCTGCAAATCTCATGATAAAACTTTAACAGATGAGGAGTTGCTTCTTATGGTTGAGCAAAGAGAGTGAGTGGTGTTTTGAGATGGAATCTGCTCCTGGTGAACATGCCCTGAAAATTGTTGAAATGATATCAAAGGATTTATATTATATAAACTTAGTTGATAAAGTAGGGGCAGGGTTTGTGAGGATTGACTTCAGTTTTGAAAGTTATGTGGGTAAAATGCTGTCAAACATCATTACATGCTACAGAGAAATTGTTTGTGAACGGACTAGTCAATCAATGCAGTAAACTTCATTGTTGTCTCATTTTAAGAAATTGCCGGGAATTTCCTGGTGGTCCAGTGGTTAGGACTCCATGCTTTCACTGCCGAGGGCCTGGATTTGATCCCTGGTCTGGGAACTAAGATGCCACAAGCCGTGCAGTGCAGCCAAAAAAATAAAATAGAAGGAAGAAATTGCCACGGCCACCCCAGCCTTCAGCAGCCCCCACCCTGATCAGTCAGCAGCCACTGACATCGAGGGAAGACCCTCCGCCTGCAAACAGATTAGGACTTGCTGAAGGCTCAGATGTTGGTAGCATTTTTTAACAATAAAGTATTTTAAAATTAAGGTATGTACATTTTTTTAGACATAATGTTATTACACACTTAGACTACAGTATAGTATAAATGTAACTTTTATATGCCCTAGGAATCAAAAAAATTCATGTGACTCACTTTATTGTGATATTCACTTTATTGTTTAAATCTTATCTATCCTAACTGATTTTTATCTGCTGAACCTGTCAATTACTAGGAGAATTATATTGTAGTTTCTCTCTCTGGTGATTTGTCCATTTCTCTAGTTACCATGTCAGTTTTTGCTTTGCATGTTTTCAGGTAATATTAATAGATACATGCAGATTTATAATTCTTGTGTTTGTTCCATGTTTTAAGATTGTCTTTTACAGGCAACGTATAGCTATATTGTTATTTATTCAGTTTAAAAAATATTTACCTTTGGGCTTCCCTGGTGGCGCAGTGGTTGACAGTCCTCCTGCCGATGCAGGGGACGTGGGTTCGTGCCCCGGTCCAGGAGGATCCCACATGCCACGGAGCGACAGGACCCGTGGGCCGTGGCCACTGGGCCTGCACGTCCGGAGCCTGTGCTCCGCAACGGGAGAGGCCACAACAGTGAGAGGCCCGCATACTGCAAAAAAAAAATAAAAATAAAATATTTACATTTAATTAGAAAGTGGGGTCTTTTGCATTTATTGTGGTTAATGATATATTTAAATTTATTTCTGTCTCGCTATTTTATATACTTTTTTTTTTTTTTTTTTTTTTTTGCGTTACGTGGGCCTCTCACTGTTGTGGCCTCTCCCGTTGCGGAGCACAGGCTCTGGACGCGCAGGCTCAGCAGCCATGGCCCACGGGCCCAGCCGCTCCGCGGCATGTGGGACCCTCCCTGACCGGGGCACGAACCCGTGTCCCCTGCATCGGCAGGCGAACTCTCAACCACTGCACCACCAGGGAAGCCCTATTTTATATACTTTTATTGGTGAATGTTTTCTATTTTTCCCCCCTTTCTTCTTGCTACCTTCTGAAATGATAATTTTTTTCGCATTCCAACTTTTCCGCCTACTTCTTTGGAGGTTCCGTGCTTTATGTCTGCTCCCTTAGTAGCTGTTCTTGCTACTTCAGCAGACATACTCTAAATTAAAGTTTCTATTTAATGAGTATGTTACCACTCATGCTCCAGAATTCAAAGACTTACCTCTCTTCAGCTTCTCTATTCTTCTTACACAAATTACAGATTTTTCTTATAGTTTTAAATAAAGTTTGCTTAGTTTTATCCATCTGTTTATCGATATTTTCCCTCATTACTTTCTTCCATTTTGAAGTTTTCATCTGCAGTCATTTTCCTTCTTTCTGAAGTATCTCCTTTAGAATTTCTTTTAGTGAGTTTTTTTTTTTATAGTGAACTCTAAACTACATGTCAATGATACAGAGATGAATAAGAAACACTCCCATAAAGTATATAATTTCAGTGTAACTAAGTACAAATTCGAGATTAGGACAATGTGTTGCAAGCACAGAGGAGAGGCTAAGTATAAGGAGCAGGGGGGTGGGGAACATCTCAGGAAAGGAGGTGGAGGGCTATGGGTGTGTTCACGGAATATTCATCAGCGCAACAGGCTGGAGCTTAGGAGTGGGTTGGTGCCAGGTGGAGCTAGAGAGGTTAGCTAACTAGCTATTGGGTTGTGGAGAGCCTTTAAATGCCAAACTGAAGGCAACAGAAAGTTGGGGGGGGGGTTAAAGCAGTGGGGTGACATGATTAGATGCATTAGTTAGGAGTGAAATGTATGACTGCATGGTGAGCCATGGGTGCAGTAGTCATCTGGGAGGAGGAGGCTGGGTAACTAAACCAAGGCAAAGCAAAGGTAACGAAGAGGAGAAATGAAATTTTAAAAGACACTGACAAGGTAAAAATCTGAATAGCAGATTTGAAGCAGAGAGTTTAGAGGATACACTTCAAGGACTATAACCTAGAGGGCTAGCAAGATTGAGAGCATGGGAGGTGGTGTGCATGTTGGGGGTGTGGTGAAATGCCACTGCAGGGAGAGGATGAGGTTAGTTTGTAACATACAGCATTTGATGTTTTCAGGACAGATGGTGAGTTGGTTTTAGAAGAATCAATGTTTAATATATTAGGGATATCTCCGTGCTGAGAACTCAGCAACATTTTCTGATTTTAGATCTCTACTTCAGGATGCAAAGGATCTGTTTTCAGCCATAAATAACATATAATTAAATAATAATTGGATTTCAGTTAAATTTTAGGTCAGGAATTTGAAATGTAGAACTGCCTTCACTGCTCTTTGCAAAATGATTGCTCTTGCGCAGTGCTTGCTCTTGGCTGATGGAACCTCTTGTCAGGGGTCTATTTTTAATCTTAGCACTGTCCACAGGCTGGCAGATGTGACCCAGAGTGTCTAAGAGCATATGGTAAGACAGGAAGGAATGGAAAGAAGACAGACTCAGAGCAAGGGAAGAGGGAAGGGAAAAAAACTTTCATTTAATTAAAAAAAATATTTGCAAGGCTTATGCTTCCTACCTGCTGTTTTTGGCTGGCAAGATCAGATTCTCCCCCTGTAGATTGCCGCCTGGCCTACGAGCTCAGATGGGGGCTTTCTTTTCGATGCATGAGTCATCACAGTGATTCAGTGACTTACTCGTCACTTATACATAATGATTGCAGTAGGCACTGCTGAGAGTTGAAAAGAGCTTCTCCCTGCCAGGGTGGTAAGTAGCTTTAATAGCAGGTGTGGTGTGTCAGTCCGGAACCTGAGTGACTCCTTGCCTTCCACCTGGTGCCATAATGGAGTGCTCTGGACTCAGGCATGCAGAGGGCCCCATCACATCCAGACATCCAGAGGAGGGAGCTGGCCAGGGCATTTGCGGGGTGGGGAACATGTGCTATAAACTTATGTTTGGGGAGCTGTACTCTATCTGGCAGCATCATGATCTGAAATATTCCTAGCATTTTTATGTTGGTGGTGGTGTCTGACCCATGGGATCCTGATGTGTGGATCAGCTGCTATTAAAATATCTTATCTTTTAAAAGTGACTCAGGAGGAAAAGTGTCAAGTAAAAGTTATTCATTTCATCCTAGCTGGAAAAAAAAAGAATTTGAGTTGTTAAATTACAGAATGATTCCTATAATTTTTGTTGTTGCTGTCAAAAACTACAAATATAGATTCCTGTATCTGCATTGAGATGGGTCTGTCACTATTAGCACCTGCCTCTGGATGGCATTAGTAAGGCAGAAAGTTGGTGACATAGATGAGCACATACGAAGTGTTTTATCTAATTTACCTAAATTTTACCTAAATTATCTCATTTAATCAATTGTGCAGTTAAGGAAACTCAGAGAAGCTCAGAGAGTAAGTAAACTGTCCAAGGTCACTGAGCAGATACACACTGGCCACAGTTCTAACCCAGGTACAATTAGTGGGAAAATTCACACAACACTGCCTCTGGGCATGTTTTGGTATTTACTTTTTCTCATTTGAGAGAACAGATGTGGTTTCTGTGGTAAATTAGCCTCACCCAGGTGTTTTCCCTTGATAGAGATACCATCCCTCTATATCTGCCCCAGGTTCCAGCCTTTTATCCCTGGATGCTGTTTTCAAGTAACAAAAATAGGAAAAAACCTGAATGAGGGGCTTGGTCCACAGTGCAATACCAGCCCTACTGTATTCTTTCCTTTGTACTCTTTCTTGAATGCCTGTTAGGCTATTTGTCAGTGATGTTTAAACTATTAAAATTTCTGACTGTCCGTATCACAAAGACAGATTATACAAAGTTCTGAGCAGCAAAGATGTCAGCTGTATAAACACAGAGATTTATTCCTTATTTTTCCTAGCAATTTAAACTTGACTAAATGCCAAGGAAGAACCAAATGTCAAGCTATCAGGAACAACAGGAATGTATAAGGGTTGTTTTGGGAGCAGGTTTCCTTGGTACCAAACTGAAGTAGCTTCCTGCATTCTACCAAGCTTTGGGGAAACAGAGCCTTTAATGTACATGGAATGTTCTGTTGTCTTCAAGAGAACTTATAATCACTTGCTTGAATAAGCAGAATTTACAATAAGAAAGCTTGAGGACATGCATGGATAGCCTTTTATTATGGAGAGAGGCTGTGTTATAAAGATGAAAATGTTAATACTTAATAGTTTTGAGATGAGAGTTGGAACTGGAGCATATATCTATGTCATAGTTATTTTCCCTGAGAATTACAGGTACCCAACCAAAAGACTGCAGTATTTTTAGCATGGCTTGTCACCCACAAAACACATGAAATGAAGAGCTAGAACCAGGAGTCAGGAGTTACAACAACATGGAACAGAAGGTAAGAGGATCAGTTAAGAGCAATGACCATGAGAGAGATCATCATTCATAGGACAGATATGATCCATTCTCCAGTGCAGAGTTTATCACCTGTTTGAGAGCCCACAAGGAGTGACTCCTGAGGAGCCCCTACTAGTTCTTTTCCTTCAAAAGAATTCTCAAAAGAAAAGAATAAAACAAGGGAAGGGAGACTAAATGTAGGATAAAGATTGAGGAAGATCTTTATGTATATTTGATACAGGTAGACTGAACTTACCTCACCAGCTTTTAATTTTATGCCAACTTTTTGCAGGTAAATAAATTTCTGCAAAGTGCTAAGGAGCCATTTGTACTAACCTCAGCTGATTGTCTACTAACTTTGTAGAAACTCATGTTCTTAAACTGCTCAGAGGCTTTGGTTTTACCACCTGTATAATAAAGGAGGCAATGCAGATGGTCTGTAATGTTGTATAATTTGTGACCACAGTGGGTGGGTAATAAATGAGTTTAGTTATCAGTTGATGTGCTAGACACACAATGAATGACTAGGGGGAAATCAGCCAAGGACAAGTAGCAAGTAGCTCATTAGAGCCCTGTCTGGACTCTGCTGAGCATGTACAACTTTCCAGACCATCAGAATTAAGGGGGCTCCTGGCCAGGCTCTCTTTGGTTGTTTCCTTCCCTGGATCTCCTTATTAAATTTCTGGCTTGTCTGCCATTTTATTCTTGTCCCAACCAGTATCAAGACCTCAGGCTACTCATGATGTTAGCCTTTCCTGATTGTTTGCCACTGAGATAACTATTGTTTCCAACAGTGCCCAGGCAGGAATTTTTCCATGCTCTGCTCCAAATAAAGTCAGCCCCCTGCAGCAGGGAAGCAGAACTGCCAGTTCCCACAGCCCTCTCCATCTACTGAGGCTTGGGTGGAATTTTCAGGTAATGAAGCTTCGGTAGGAGGGTGCAAGGGATAGGAGCAATCTCTGGCTAAAATGTCACAGAATCCCTTCTTACTGAGACTCAGTAGGTTTTCTTGAGTAAATCTTTAATTAGCTGTATGCCTTTGGTCAGTTTCCAGAACTTTTAAATGGTAGTTTTGTTTTTTTTTAATTGAGATATAATTGACATATAACATTGTATTTGTTTCAGGTATACAACATAATTTGATATATGTATATATTTTGAAATGATTACCACAATGTTTATTTAACATTCATTACCATACATAGTTATATTTTTTTTCTTGTAATGGAGTTTTTAAGATTTACTTTCTTAGCTACTTTCAAATATACCATAGGGTATTGTTAACTATTGTCACTATGCTGTACATTACATCCCCAGAACTTATTTATCTTATACCTGGAAGTTTATACCTTTTCATCACCATGACTCATTTCTCCCATCCCTACCCCACACACATACCCTGCCTTTGGTCACCACAAATCTGTTCTCTGAATTCATGAGTTCATTTTTTTCTTTAGATTCCGTATGTGAGGGATCATACAGTATTTGTCTTTGTCGAATTTCGCTTGGCATAATGCCCTCAAGGTCTATCCATGTTGTCACAAATGGCAAGATTTCTTTTTTTAATGGCTGAATAATATTCCATTGTGAGTGTGCGTGTGTATCACAATTTCTTTATGCATTCATTCATCAGTGGACACTTAGGTTATTTCCATGCCTTGGCTATTGTAAATAATGCTGCAATGAACATGGAAATGCAGATATCTTTTTAAATTAGTGTTTTCATTATCTTCAGATAAATACTCAGTGGAACTGCTGGATTATATGGTAGTTCTATTTTTAGTTTTTTGAGCAATCTTCACATTGCTTTCTATTGTGGCTGCACCAATTAACATTCCCACCAACAATGCACATCCTTACCAACACTTGTTATTTCTTGTCTTTTGATGATAGCCATTTTAACGGTGTGAGGTGATACCTCATTGTGGTTTTGATTTTCATTTCCCTTATGATTAGTGATGTTAAACATTTTTTCATGTATCTGTTGGCTATCTGTATGTCTTCTTTGGAAAAATGTTCAGACCTGCCCGTTTTTTTATCAGATTATTTGTCTTTTGCTACTGATTTGTATGAGTTCTTTATACTTTTTGGATATTAGCCCCTTATGAGGTATGATCTGCAAATATTTTCTTCCGTTCTGTATGTTGCCTTTTCATTTTGTTGATGGTTGCTATGCAGAAGCATTTTGGTTTTCTGTAGTCCCACTTGTTTATTTTTGCTTTTATTGCCTTTGCCTTTGGTGTCAAATCCAAAATATCATTGCCAAGACCAATGTCTAGGAGCTTACCCACTATGTTTTCTTCTAGTTTTATTGTTTCAGGCCTTAGGTTTAAGTCTTTAATTCATTTTGTGTATGGTGTAAGACAGTGGTCCTGTTTCATTCTTTTGCATGTGGCTGTCTAGTTTTTCCAACATCATTTATTAAAGTGCCTGTTATTTCCCCATTGTATATTCTTGCCTCCTTTGTCATGAATTAATTGACCATATAGGCATGTTTTTTTTCTGGGCTCCCAATTCTGTTCCATTGGTCTGTGTGTCTGTTTTTATGTCAATATTATGCTGTTTTGATTACTATAGCTTTGTAGTGTAGTTTGAAATCAGGAAATATGCTGTCGCCAGCTTTGTTCTTATTTCTCAAGATTGTCTTAACTATTCGGGGTCTTTTATGATTCCATACAAATTTTAGGACTGTTTGTTCTATTCCTGTGAAAAATGCTATTGGAAATTTGATACGGATTGCCCTGAATCTTTATATTGCTTTGGGTAGTATGAACATTTAATATTCTTCCAGTCCATAAGTATGGACTATCTATTTATTTCTGTATTCTTCAATGTCTTAGGGTTTTCAGTGTATAGGTCTTTCACCTCCTTGGTGAAATTTATTCCTAGGTATTTTATTCTTTTTGATGCATTTGTAAGTAGGACTTGTTAAAAATTTCTCTTTCTGAATGTTTATTAGTTTGTAGAAACACAATAGATTTTTGTGTATTGATTTTGTATCCTGTGACTTTACTGAATTTATTCATTATCTCTAATAGGTTTTTAGTGGAGTTTAGGGTTTTCTATATATAATATCATGTCATCTGCAAATAGAGACAAGTTTATTTCTTCCTTTCTGACATGAATGCCTTTAATTTCTTTTTCTTGTCTGATTGCTATGGCTAGGTCTTCCAATAATATGTTGAATAAAAGTGGCAAGAGTGGGCATCTTTGTCTTGTTCCTAATCTTATAGGAAAAGCTTTCAGCTTTTCACAATTGAGTATGATGTTAGCTGTAGGTTTTTCATATATAGCCTTTTTTTTATGTTGAGGTACATTCCTTCTATACCCACTTAGTTGAGAGTTTTTATCATGAATGGATGTTACATTTGTCAAATGCTTTTTCTGTAACTATTAAGATGATTATCTGATTTTTATCCTTCAGTTTCTTAATGTGAATTACATTGATTGAATTGTGGGTATTGAACCATCCTTGCATCCCTGGAATAAATCTCACTTGATCATGGTATATGATCCTCTTAATGTATTGTTGAATTCAATTTGCTAATATTTTGTTAAGGATTTTTACATTTATGTTCATCAGGATATTGGTCTCTAATTTTCATGTGTCCTTGTCTGGTTTTGGTATTAGTGTAATGCTGGCCTCATAAAATGAGTTTGGATGCAATTCCTTCTCTTCCATTTTTTGGAAGAGTTTGAGAGAGATTGGTATTAAGTCTTCTTTAAATGTTTGGTGGAATTCACCAGTGAAGCCGTCTGGTCCTGAACTTCTGTTTGATGGGACATTTTTTTTAAAAAACAGCTCTTAGTTTCATGAATCTTTTCTATTGTCTTTTTAGTCTCTATTTCATTTATTTCCACTCTGATTTTTGTTGTTTTAACAAGTTTCAACAAATTTGGTTGTTTTCAACAAATTTTTCCAGGTTTATCTTTGCTTTTGGGGGCAAAGATTTGCTGAGCTCCTCACTCAAGCATTCCAGAAATCCCACCTTTTCTTCATGTATTTATATAATTTTCTTCAAAACCTATTGACTTGAAATTATATGATATGACTTGAAATTAGTTATATGACTTGAAATTAGTGCATGTACACTCCAATTGTAAACATCTGAGTCCCTTCAGTTATCTCTATGAGCTGTACCCTAAAGGTGCAGTTTATCATGACTTGGCCATAAACCATACTAATTTAATGCAAGCAGTCAATTATGTATACTACCTGATGATGGTAACTTGAAAGATCATGTCAATAGGCATTATCTTGTGAAAGGTAGAATATCTGTGAATTTTTAAATTCAGAGGCTAGGTTGATTCAAAAAAATATTGTTAGCTGGGCAATTTTGTACTTAATAACTCTGACAAGTTTTTAAGTTTCTTGTTTTTGAAAGAAAAGTCTGAGCAGTTAAGGGGTGATAAAGAGTCTTAAAAACACCCTTACAAAATAGAAATTAAGTACAAAATTGGTTGTTCTTGTCTCAGTCTATTTCTTTCATTTATCCCCACCTATTTTCTGCACTGCATAAGAAGTCTTGAGCTATAATCACATTTGAGTGATGGAAACACATCACAGTACCAGGAGACAGCAAATTCAAATGAAATAAAGCTCTGAGAATGAGATAGCAACTTGTCATAATTCATTTCTTTTGTTTTCTATAATCATTATATATTGTGCTATTAAACTTTTCAGTTGTGCTATGTCCCTCCTCACCCTCCCAAAATTTTTCATGTGCCATCTTGAACTCCCTACTTCAGTAGTGAAATAGGCTGTGCCTATCACAGTAGATTAGGGGAGAGGCACTCACTGTGGAGGTTCATTTAAAGAATCCAGCTTACCCAACCATAGTGCTGCTGCTCAAATCTTATGGAATCTAAATTATTTAAAATAAAGGCTAAAATCATACTATCTATTAAGGGAAAGGTTGATATCCAGGAGGACAGGTGGTTTAAACTGTTGAGGGAAGCAGGCATAGATCTCTCTAATGGTCAGGCTATTTCCAAAGATCTGGTGCCAGCGGGCCATTGTGGTTGAAACAGGCTCACAGCCAGTGACTGAGGTTCTAGAAACAGAGCCCATCTCCTGGGTAGCTGAGCCTGCTGAGAGTCAGAGGTAGAGGGTAAGGACCTGAATTTTGGGGTTGAACTGGAACTCACTTAAGAATCTAGAGATGAAGCTCATTCATGGGGACTAAGCAAGTCTGGTGGTTGGTAGGAAAAAACTACAATGAGGTGGGTATGTGGGTGCCCTGGAGTCCTCTCTACTCCCCATAGATATACCTGGGCGAGAGCAACAAAATCAATCTCAGACCCTGCCCTTCCCAGGTAACAGGATGCTAATATCCAGGTATCTAAACTGGACTGAGACTGCTGGTAAAAGGCCTTCAGACCCTATAGCTGGGCTGAGATTGGAGACAAGGACTGACCTATAGGGTCGTCTTCTCAATGCCAAGGAGATGTCGTTGTCTTTATTCATGGTGAGAATTGAATAATCACTGCTGCTGGTGCTACTTTGGTGACCACAAGGCCCAAACAATATAAAGACAAAATATTCCCTCTTGTTTTTATGATCATTATTGCTGGTGATAAGGAGCCCAGGTTAGTGATATGACCCTGGAATGGAAGTTGAGTTAGTGCTTAGCTTATTGAGATATTCTAGAAAAAAATCATGAAATTTGAATGAATCTTATTTTTCCATTATCCTGGTTACTGTTGGGCAGAAGTTTCTCAACCTTGGTACAATGATAATTTTGAATCAGATAATTCTTTGTTACGAGGGAGGGCAGGCTGTCCTGTGCATTGTGCGTTGTTTTGCAGCATCTCTGGTCTCTACCCTCTAGATGCAAGTAGCACCTCAGTTCCCCTGTTGTGTAATCAAAAATGTCTCCAGATATTACCAAATGGTATCTGAGGACAAAAATCGTCCCTAGTTGAGAACCATTGCTGAAGGCTGTAAAAGAAGCCTGTGTAAGACATGGCTCTGTTCTCAAGGAATTCACAATCCAGTTGGGTGTACACACATCTAATATACATGTATAATGTGGTAGAAATTATGTTTGGGATGGGGTGCTTCTCAGCATATATATGAAAAGAGTTAAAAACAGAGGTCAAGATTGGCTGACATGAGGAAATGTGCTGAAGAGGAGCCAGAATGGAAGTAGCATTTAAGACTGGATGGCATTTAACATGTGTAGGGGAGATGGGAGGGCAGTTCAGCTGGTGAGTAAGGGTGAGTATGTTTGCTGGGAAACTGTGAGAACACTGCCCTGCTCAGGGTGGAGGCATGTGTTGGGAAGTAGAGGGAGGGAGGCTGGGCCAAGGAGCTGCTGCCCTGAAACAGAGTCTCATACTCCATATTTCCCTGGAGCTCCTTAAAAATCACATCCTGGACATGTAGTTTGGTTCTAAGAAATGGACTTTACATGTACTCAGTGTAATCCTACTCTTCATCTCTCTCTCCTCATGTGATTAAATATGATAATAAAATATCTTCCAGTACTTTGAACCAACAACCCATGTCCCCTCAGTTAGGAACTCTACCTGATAAGATTATTAGTGGAGTATAATTATAGCTAATACTTACTAAGCTTTCACCATGCTCCAGGCACTGTTCTAAATGCTTTACATATGTCAATTCATTTATTTTCACAACAGCCCTAGTTGTATTACGTTGTCATTTTCTTGATTACATATGAGGGGACTGAGGCATAGAGAAGTTATACAAATACAAATAATAAGTTGAATAAACAGGATTTGAATACAGATGATCTGGCTTCACTTCTGTGCTTTTACTCCATACTATACTGCCTCTCTTCCCATGCTGGTAACTTGTCATGTGTGACAGAGGTAGCGAAAAACTATATAGATAAAAGAAACAAGTATGTGGCACTCATGCCCGTGGCCTCTGGCCTCTTGGAAATCCAAAACTGTTGCTGAGCCATGAGCTTATCTTCTGGGAGTTTATATACGAGGGCTGAATTTAAAAGAAGCTCAACGTTTGGAATTACTATCACAAACTACTTGATGTGTTAAAAGTACTAGAAACATATCTTACGTTAGTCATTTTTTTTTTCAATGGGATCTTTTGAATTTATCTCATTTCCAGATTTTGTAGACTAATATATTCAATTAATACTGCCCATGATATTAAAGTACATTATATTCATCTAGACCTGTTATAAAAGAATGCCTTTGTTTATAAAGCTCATTTTCAATTGCATTATTTTATCCTCAGAACAGCCCCAGAAGCAAAACTGCTTATGAGGCAAAAGAGTTTACATTCATATTTTCATTCCTGTGCCTTTTATTATTGCCTGGTATGATAAAGAAATATTGTAAATTGCTTTCCAGACAAGGAAGCAGAGGTAGAGAGAGAAGCAGAAACAGGGTTTAGGTGTGGAATTTCCTTCAGCCCCTGGGTAGATCCTAACTATGCTGCACTGTACTGGGAGTAGAAACCCCGTGCTCTGTCTCAAACAGGCTGGTGCCCTGCCAGCCCAGTGCATGCTCCTCTCTGTCTTCACTCACTGTATTTCCCTGGCCTCTGTCTCTTCCCCTCTGATATACTCCAAGTTATGCACATCCCACAGGGAGGGGAAGGCTTACCTCTTACCAGTATGTTAGATACTGGCCAAGTAGCTTGACCTCTCTGGAGCCTCACTTTTCTGATCTATAAAATGTACTCAATATGATCTGCTACCACCTGCTGAGAAGATTTTATTCAAAGAAACTCAATTAATGACCATTTCATTGTTTTTACTTCTCAGCCTGGCCTGAGACTCACCTGTTTTGAGAAATCTCTTTGATTAAAACCTTTCCCTGATAAGAAACTTTCCTGCTGTGAATGCTTGAATGAATCCATTGTTGTTGGATTAAAGTTGAATATAACAATATGAACTCATGTTTATTTTAATGTACGTATGGTAATTGAGTTATCCATATAGACATAGGTTAATATACATACATATATTTTCTAGCTCTGTTCTCTGAGAGGGCCTAGGGACAGTAATACCTCTGTAGCGATGAACATACTTAATGCCCAAATCTTGGTTTCTAAGTACCATTTTCTAGTAAAATGAACCAGTGCTCCTTGGGGAAATGGCTGAAACTAGGGCTTGTAGAGGAAAATACCAGATGAACCTAGAGCATCTTGTGATGCCAGAAAGAAAGGAAATTCTCAAAAATAAATATCAATGATACCATACTAATATAAATAAATGGGGAGAGGGGATATTCTTTCCAAAAGAAGTCTAATTATTAAATTTAGAAAATATATAGAGAAATAGAAAATCATCATTAGAATACCACAGTAAATTGCTATAGGCAAGATCCATCAATGGATACTAAATTTAGGGTAAAACTTTGAGAAATGGTATATTTGCATAGATTCAGAGTATCTCTCCCAAAATAGTTATTACTGTGGTGGTTTTAACATATGTTGACAAATTCTTTGAGACTTCTTCCTCCAATAAGTGAAGCTTGATTCCTCTCCCCTGGAGTGAGCTGGGCTTAGTGACTCATGTCTTATGAGTAGAGAATGGAAAGGGAACATTAGTAATTTTCCAGTGGAGAAACCTGGCAGACACCACCTTAACCAGGTGATCAAGGTAAATACCACCAGGACTAAATCACATTGACATCATGTACACCCTGATATGACATGATGAAAAGAATACTTCACCTCTGTGGTATTCTTCCCCACAATTCACAGCCCCAAATCAAGGTGCATTCTACAAAATACCTGCCCAGTACTCTTCAAAAGTATCAAGGTCATGAAAGAGTGAAGGCAAGGAAAGACTGAGAAACTGCAGTGGATTGAAGGAGGCTAAGGAGGCTAAATGCAGTGTGGGTTCCTGAGTTGGAGCCAGGAACAGAAAGAGGATACAGGAGAGGAAAAATTCTCCTTTACCCTCTTAGGATCTCCGGCTGACCTAAGATTATTAACAGAAGAAAAGCATACACCTTTTACTAAATTTTTGCCTATACGTGGGGGCCTTCAAAAGATAATGAAGACCTTGAAGAAGTGACCAGAGCAGGAAGCTTTTATACCTTTTAGACAAAGAAATGGTAGATTTGTGAAGAAATGACAAATCAAAGGGGTTTGGGCTTGGGGGCAGTAAATTATGGGGAAGGCAATAGGACATAAATGGGGTGGGAGGGAAACCAGTGGAAGATAAAAGTTATTTTAGTAAGTTTATTTCTACAGGTCCATTTCAACACTGATTCCCAGTCTCTAGGGATAAGGATGTTCTTTTCTTCCTGGTACAGAGGGGCACCTTTCTAAGAAATTTTATGGCCTGTTTTTAGGTAGAAAAGGAGAGGTCAGAGAGCCCTTCCTGCATCTGCTCTTTCTCAAGTGCCTTTAGTTCATAATAATCAAGATGCCAAAGTGGCATATTTTGGAGTGCCATGTTTGGAACTCCTTCAAGGACATTAGTGAAAAAAAAACAGGGAAATTCAAATGAAGTTGTTGTTTAGTCAGTAATATTGTTCCAATGTTAATTGCTGAGTTTATAATTATACAGTGGTTGTATAAGATGTTAGCATTAGGGGAAGTTGGTTGAATGGTATACAGGAACTCAGTACTATCTTTGCAACTCTTCTGTAAATCTAAAATTATTTCAAAATTAAAAGTTTTTAAAGTTTTCTCCTGTATTTTTCTTGCTTTGCATTTCTTCAGCACCTGCATTTACAAACTCCACAGGGCCACAATTCACTTACTTATATCTTAATTAGGAATTCTGTTCTTTCAAATACATATGTTGCCCCAGTTTTTATATAAACACTACAAAAATTAACTTTTGTAACTTCCTTGGTTCCACATATAATTCTCTTAAAATATATTCTTTTTTTTTTTTTTTTTTCGGTACACGGACCTCTCACTGCTGTGGCCTCTCCCGTTGCGGAGCACAGGCTCCGGACGCGCAGGCTCAGTGTCCATGGCTTACGGGCCTAACCTCTTCGCGGCATGTGGGATCTTGCCGGACCGGGGCACAAACCTGTGTCCCCTGCATCAGCAGGCGGACTGTCAACCACTGCACCACCAGGGAAGCCCTAAAATATATTCTTTAATGAATAGATAAACAAATGAACAGAAACTGATTGAGAAAAATGGAAAATTATTGAAATATACCCAGTAAATATTCAGTGCATGCTGGTTTGTCAGTTGGTGGTTGTTTTTTGGTTTTTGTTTTAAGGTATTTCTCAACCATGCTTTCCTCTGAGGATGAGTTAGGTCTTTGGTAGGTGATTTTTAAGCAAACAGGGCACAGTTTTCCCAACTATGCTCATATAGTAAACTGCAGAACAGTGTCCTCAAGGACTAGGTCTTGGAAGGATGTGGGCCACAGTTCATATGTAATTTCACTCTAGAAAAAAGTGCAGAATCTAACATTTGCCTATGTTTTCCTAATTTTAAAAATACTCATGGTCTTTTAAAATGAGCAGAAGCCATGACATGGCCTATTTGAATTCCTAGCCAAATGTTTCCCCAGGTTATAAAACTCAACCTCATGTGCTAAAATTATGCTTGTGGGGTGTACATTGCCTAAAAAGTTTATGGCTAGTGCTTTCATTTTCAGGGAATCTTTAAAAGCAGTAAATGAAGTCTGTAATGATAGCTGTTTTTCTTGGGGCGGTTGAGAAATGCATAGGATAACTTTGGAGCCAGAGCGCCTGGTTTTGCTGAGATGGTGGTATTGTCCTTTTGTTTCTAAGGGCATCAGTTTTTTAAAAAAAATTATCTTCCATGAAGACACTGCTGGTATCATATGATTGTGCTTCTAATTAGATGATCCTAACACTGGACAAAGTCCTGAGGTTTCATTTAAAGGTCTTCTATGCATCCAAAATATGAATCTACATTATTAACAGGGCTGCATCATAGTATTTCTTATATCACATTCCTAATGAAAAACAGTCAAGAGAGCTCCTCAGCTTTCAAATGTACTATAGGGTTAAAAAATTCATTTAACCCAGCTTATATAATAATAAAAATGCCTAAATCAGCCTGATAGACTTCACTGTCTGACACTGCTGTGGAGAGGGATGTCCAATAGGAACTTGGGTTTTGGGCCTTGCTCACCCTTCAGCACCTCCAGACCCTCAGATGAGACAGTTCACTTTTCTTCACCTTGGTTTCTCTACCTGAAAATTGAGAAGGGTTAGAATGTATGATCTTTAGAGTCCCTTCTAGATCAAGAACATGATCAATTGATAGCTTAGCTTTTCTATTCTAACAAAGGTGTTATTTTATACCAAAGAAAAAGTCATTCAGTGGTTATGAAATGTCTGTAATAGTTTCTAAAGTGGGGTGGTACTAGGGATGTAATGTACAACATGACAAATATAATTAACTGTTGTATGTTATGTATGAAAGTTGTTAAATGAGTAAATCTGAGAGTTCCCATCACAAGGAAAATTTTTTTCTGTTTAATTTTTATCTATATTAGATAATGGATGTTCACTAAACTTACTGAGGTAATCATTTCATGATGTATTAAGTCAAATCATTATGCTGTACACCTTAAACTTATACAGTGCTGTATGTCAATTATGTCTCAATAAAACTGGAAGAAAAAGAAAAGCAGAATAAAATAAGAAATGAAGTCCTGCCCCCAAAAATCTTTAATTAAAAAAAAATAGTTGTGTTGGGTCTAGTGTCATTGTGTATGAGGAGAGGTAGTCTAAAGGCACAGACCGTCATCACTCCAGCAGGTACCAAGATGGCAGGAGGCCATGGTCCAGGAACACTCCCCTCTTCCTCTCTTTTATTTTATTTATTTTTTTTAAAGGTTGTTTTTTGATGTGGACCATTTTTAAAGTCTTTATTGAATTTGTTACAATATTGCTTCTGTTTTGGTTATTTGGCCACAAGGCTTGTGGGATCTTAGCTCCCCAACCAGGGATCAGACCCGCACCCCCTGTATTGGAAGGCGAAGTCTTAACCACTGGACTGCCAGGGAAGTCCCCCCTCTTCCTCTCTTTTAATGCCTCCCACATGCTCTTAAAATCAATCACCTTCACTTAGCTTCCACAACCTTTCATAATCTGGCCCCGGTTTACCTCTCTTGAGTTCATTATCCCAACCCAACTGTATCGATAGTGAATTTCTGTCCTTTTCTTTCACTTGCCATGTTTCCTGACCTGTATACCAGATACATACACCCTCTTCCCAGAATGCTTTTCTACTGCTTCTTCACCTCTTCTATTTTATCAACATTTCTTCCAGGAAGTCTGTCCTGAACCCCCTCTATGTCTGGATAAGTGTACCTTCCAGGTGCTCCTTTAGCATTGATCCTCCTCTATCATTAGCAGTTGGCATGCTACGTTGTAAGTGGCTGCTAATTTTCTGTTGCCTTCTTGGGACTCTAAGTCTGAGGGCAGGGAACATGTTTATCTTGTTCATATCCCTAGCACCTAGCTCAGTTCCTGGCACCAAGATGCTCAATAAATACTTGTTGAATAAATTGAATAGATTAATTAATGAATAAGAAATAATAAATCTGAACTAGGTTACTGAGGGAACTTTCCAAAGTTCACTGGAGATATTCAGTGGGAAAACCATTGTGGAAATCAAATACAATCTACCTTTGAAGCATAAATATTGCTTCACCTTTGAAGCAAGGTGATTTTGTCACTTATAGTCCAAGAAGAATCTGCTAGAAACTTGGGGTGGGGGAGGATCATAGGCATTAAGCCCGGGATTTTAAGCAGTGGAAATAAATTAACAGTAACAAAGAGCCCATTGTACTGCAGTAAAACAGGTCTTGTAGTTTGAGCTAATTTAATGAAGTATTTGAGTGCCAGATCTTTCTTTTGTGTTTTATGTTTAAATAGCAGTAGAGTGACTATATAGCAGTTCCTAAATATTTTTAATTGCAGATTGTCATTAAATTTTCTGTTATCTTCTCATGTTAAGTAGAAGTTTGTTTGTTTAACCATTCCATGGTATCTTGGTTGCCTCACGCATCAGTTGTCTCTTTTAGTGCTAGTGGCAGAGTGAACACCAGGCTGGGTAAGAGAATGGGAAGTTGAATGACATGGGTAGATGCCAACAGGAATAGACCAGATGTGGTGGTGGGATGAATTAGGAGATTGGGATTGACATATATACATTAATGTGTACAAAATAGATAAGTAATAAGAACCTGCTGTATAAAAAATAAATGAAATTCAAAAAGAAATAAGCATGAAGGGGAAAAAAAAAAGAATAGACCAGATGCTGCTGTGCATCTACAATTGACCTGCACAAATAGAGTGACAAGGCATTTATTTTGTTGTTGGAGACTTCCATTGATCAAAATGGTATCTGACTTCTCAACTCCATGGGCAAACTTTGTCAGTTGAATGAGTCCTTCCAAGATGCCAGTAGAGTGTTCATTTTAATTGGAGATTCAAGTCACACTTCAGAAACGAGACAGAAGAAAGTACTTAGCTCTTCATTCACTGTGCCTTTGAAGAACAGCATTCGTTGCTAAGGAACAGCAATAGCATATTCTTGTGTAAACAGTTGGTCTGCTGGGAATTCACGTTACTGTTTCAACCAGGCTCTTTCCCCAGAAGGAGGCAATATCTCTTTTTGGCTTCTCAGTGTAATAGCAGCATGCTGATTTCTGTTCACTTCATCTATTTTGGCCAAGAGCTATCTCAGGTGAACCTTCATAGGAGCAAAGGAGAAGCTAGGATGGCACACCAGCTCTTCGTTGAACACTGATTTGATTCTGGAAAGAAAAAATGAACAGAGGACATCCACCTTTATAGTCGTTTTGCAAATTGCCACCATTTGTTTGGGTAATGGCTTTGTCACATGGCTCCTCTGTATCTCCCCTGGGTTACAAAGGTCATGATTTCTAGTTCACAGAACTAAAGACATTCAGTCGCTTACTTTGGAGGAATTGGAATTTAACTATCAGAGTCTGGAGAGTCTGGAAACTTGCAGGAATTTCCAGACTCTCATTACCTGGAAAAACACTTTTAAGTTGTTTTCTGAAATGCCCTTATCTAAACCTTTTAAAACAGAACCAATTCAAATTATTTCACTATAAAGTACATTGCAACACAGCAAGCATTTCCGCTAGCTTTTAAAATTCATGCAGTGTAGCAGTTAAGGGCGGCTTAATTAAAAAAACAACTAACAATATCATTAAACTGGTGAGCAAAATAGAACTAATTTCACAGTAGAGTCCTACCTCTAGGGGGCATAGAGCTTTGATTTAATATTTGGGTTTGTTTCCTTTTGTTCTCAGGACAGAATTTAACAGCGAGGGGGGTTGGTTGTATTCTATGTACTTATTAAATAGATGGATTTTTCAGAAGAAATGAAAACTAACCCAAGTAAATCAAATTTGGTTCATGCAGAATCAAGTAGACTGTTTCTTTACTGTGTCCAACACTATTCTAAACAAGACATTCCTTCTAAACATAAAATTACAGTCCGGAGACCCAGATCTCATCTTGGCTCCACCATAAACTCTATGATCCCAGACAAATCTCTTGAATTCCTCTGGAGCAGATGGATTCCAAAGTCCCTTCCAACCCTAAACTTTCCTTATATGTTAATATCTGAGCTCAACTGGCTCAAGAGGAAGCATTTGGCAAAATTCAAAGGAAAGTAATAACCAACATTTAGTGAGTGCCTACTATGCATTAAGCTTGTTCTAAGTTTTTTGCATTACCTCACTTAATCCCACAACATCCCTATGAAGTAAGTACCATTATCCCACTTTTACAAACAAGGAAATTGAGGAAAGTTAAGTAGCATGTCCTGGGGGAGTTCAGTCTGTGGTTATATTAAGGTAAATTAGACAAGCTGTTGGAGAACTACTTCCACCATTATCACCTCTGCTTTTTATTCAGACTTGGGTGCTAATCAAGCACGTGGTTTTTTTTTTTTTTTTTTTTTTTGGCGATACGCGGGCCTCTCACTGTTGTGGCCTCTCCGATTGCGGAGCACAGGCTCCGGACGCGCAGGCTCAGCGGCCATGGCTCACGGGCCCAGCCGCTCCGCGGCATGTGGGATCTTCCCGGACCGGGGCACGAACCCGTGTCCCCTGCATTGGCAGGCGGACTCTCAACCACTGCGCCACCAGGGAAGCCCCAAGCACGTGGTTTTTGAGTCTTCCAATCTTGCCCTATATGCAGGAGCACTGCATTCATTCCAGTGTTTCAGGAGGAGTTCTGCTTATGGGGATCTATAGAAGCGACATTATGATGGCAAGATGACTCCTAGTGACTTCACAAAGAAAGGGACTTTCAGTATCTAAACAAAGGTAAACAGAAGTCTGTGCAAATCTGTGGAGGCTGTTCTAAGAGTGATGCATTGTCAGAAGCGGGTGGTGTGATTTGATGTGATGAAAACAGGAAGCATGCGCAGGTCAAGTTTCACACCTATGAAACCTGTAGCTGTAAAGGCAAGTGGCATCTGGAGGACATCTCCAAATGGAGCAGGCTTAAGTTCTCCCTAACAATAAAGTCGTTGATTTAATTTATCTGGTTGTCATCTTTCTTCTCTGATGCCCAAAGCACAGCCTCAGTGTTCAGAAAATGGTGATTTTGTAGGTGTTTTATAAGTCAACCAAGACAAACTTAGAAATATACTGCCTTTTATGAGGTAAGATGAGATAAGATGAGATGGGATGAGATGAGATTCTGTGAAGAACACAAAGTATATGACAATGTGTCCTCAGGAAACAATTTAGAGATATAGTACATGTATAATATACATGAAGAGAAGAGTAATGTCAGATAATGTGTTTAATGATAATGTGCAAATAAATAGCAAATTGGAATCCACTGCAAATTATGGGTGCAAATATTGTACCTCAGAAGTTTTTAACTAAAAGATTAAGACTTGGAGTTCCAAAAACTGTTTGATTTACTATTTATGCGATTTAAGCAAGTTTTAATCTCTGTGAGCTTTCATTATTTTATTTGTAAAAAGAATGCTGATAGAACCCACACTGTAAGGGTATGGGTTACAAATACCCTCATACAAATGAGATGAGTGTGAAAGAACTTTGCAAAGTTCTTAATAAGGTTGTCATTTGAGGTAGCAATTAGTGATGTTCACCAAGTGTGTCCAGCTGGTGCCTTTCAGACATATGAAAGAATTGTACTGCCTTGCCAACTATGAAGTTAGGTATGGCCGTGTGCCTTACTCTGGCCAATGAGCCCAAGTGGACATCTGTTTCTTCCAGGTAGAAGTTTTAACAGCTTGTGTGTGATTCACTGCTTTCTCCCTTCTTGCTCTGCCACTGTGATTATGGAAGCATCGTTGGGTCTTAAATCAACCTGCGCTCCCTCGAGTGGCCATGATGAGCAGAGCCCCCAGCCAACTAATATTGAGCATATAGCATGAGTAAGAAATACATTCCTATCATGTTAAAGTAGTAAGATTCGGGGTTGTTACTGTAGCATAATCTCCTAGCACACTCTGACTAGACTGTGTATCACTCATCCTTCATATTACTTGAGTACCTGTATATTCAGGTCCTAGGTATGTTATACTGGTATTGTCTGCTGCATATTGGAGTTGTTTATATCTTTGCTAACTCCACTTTTTCAAACATGTTGGTCTCAAACCAGTCATGTCTTTTTTTTCATCTTTCCTATCAGGTACTTAAAGTAGCTACATAGCATAATAGAACTGGGCTTTTCTGTCTACTTCTGTTTTTCAAAATAGAATGAATAGTTTTATTGAAGGGAAGTTATTGGTCAGGACAGAATTTCTATTTGAGCATAACAATATTGGGAAGAGTAATTGAAAAATAACAAAAGACAAGTTACCTTTATTGTATATATTTCTTTCTTTTAAAATTTTTAGTCTATAGTTATTACAACAAAGTAATACCTGGGTCTTATTTTAGGCAACATGTACTCTTGCTCAGGTTTCAAGTTCTTACTCTACTTGACATACTTTCCTCACTTTGTGAGAAAAAAAATGGACCCATTTTAGACCATAGGGCTATAAGCCTGTGCTTGAGAGCCATGCAATGAATGGCATTTTGAATAAGAGTACTTTTAAAACTTGAGAAAGACAAATCCTCTTGGACGGTGCCTAAGACAGCACCACTTTATATTGAACCTTTTTCTGCACGAAAGAATATAGCAAGCCTCCAGTCTAGTCGTCGCTAGTCCTGAGGATCTGAACCATCAACTAGAATGAGGGTGCAGGTTAGTCGTGTGAATGAACCCCTCTTTGGTCTTGGATGAACGATTACCCCATCCCCGGGCAGCATGAGTGTGTGGAAAGACTGCTTGGTGCCAGCACCAGAGGTAGTGACATGGGCCTTTTGAGCGCTTAGTCTTCTTAGACTGAAGAAATTAACCCATTTTGGGGAGCAGATTCTACGTGCCATATGCCAGGTACTGGAGCAGTCACTTTCAAATGGGTTATCTCCTTTAATCCTTCTAACAATCCTGTGAGTCTTATCAACTCCCTTTATTTATAGATTAAAACAAACACAAAAAGCAGAGGTAATTCTGCTTTCCACATTGCTGTCTGTTGTGCCTCATATATCTTAGAGCTTGGTTAGATGTGAAATAAGTTGACCTAAGGAAGCAAACTTTTTAGTTCTTTTTTTTAACAGCACAAAAGTGACACATTTTTCATAGATAATCAAAAAAAAAAATGCCGAAGAGTTAATAGGAGAAAAATTGTCCATAATTCAATCATGCATGAAGAGCAGTTGTTGATACTTTGATAAGCCACCCCCAAGTGTGTGCAGCATTTCCTGGAAGGAAAGGGGAGAGACCACGTCCCTCTTCCAGCAGGGCTGAGAAAACCGAGTGTCTCAAGAATGCAGGGCAGGAGAATTAGTTCAGTAAATAGGCAGTCATGAGAGATGCTATCACAGAGCTAGTGTCCCTGGTTACTGTCACCTTTTGACCTTTCCCACAGATGGCTAATGTCAACCAGCTGCTAATCAAGGTGTGCGAAAAGTTGGGTAGCACAGCAGGTAGAGCTCAGCCGATAGATATGATTACCAGGCTGTAAACACCATCAGCCTTTCCCCTACAGGGAGAGTGTGACAGTCATGCTGTATCTGTCGGAGCACGTGATGAATCACTTGGAAGAGGACAGCAAAAATGCAGGCTTGCCATACACAAAGGAAAAAATTTATTTCTCCCCAGATTGCATTCATCTTCTCCCCAGATCTTCACTTGTGACATCCCACTGTTTCTGATAGTCTGTCCATGGTTGTCTCCTATGTAAGCCAGTGGTGAGGCCCTCCACATGTCAGTGATTATCATACCAGTTGACAATGATGAGTAGGATCCATCACTCCGGTTATTTTGTGGTCTCTACCTGTAAATTAATTTTTATTCTAGTTTTCTTAATTAAGTTAGGTAAATACGCACGGCCCATTTTCCTGGAATTTAGATATTTTAAAGCATTTATACACCTATGCAGTTCTCTCAGTTCTCCTTGGCTGCATTTATCCATGCTCTAAATGGCTATTCTATTTGCCACCATCTGCTCAAGGGGATCCACCCCTCCAACTCCTTAATCTTTGAGGGCTCTTTTACCTTACTTGGCATATTTCTGGTGTAATTCTTTCCAAGAGTAGAACCACAAGTTTATATTCAGCTTTAAGAAACTGCAGTGTTGATGATGTGATGATGATTAACACTTACATAGCTCTGACTCTGGGCCAGGCACTGTTACACATGTTCTTGTTAACTGAATTCTCACAACTCTATGAGTGGGTACTGTTGTTATCTCCATTTTACAGATGAGGAAACTGAGTCATGGAGAGGTTAAATGAATTACCCAATGTCATGCCGCTACCACTGGCAGAGCTGGGATTCAGACCCAGGCAGTATGGCTGTAAGGTCTCTTTCCTTTAACTCCACTCTGTACCCTTTCATTCTGCCTCCACTTTTCCCTTTTTCTGAATTCTCTCTTAGTCTAGATGAGGTCTCTCTCTGTTTTGTCTGGCAGAAGGCATCCTCCAGGGCAGGTGGACTTGCCTTAGGGCCTACTTCACTTCAGGTGCATCACTCAGCTTCGGGTTAAAGTCCTCAGGCTCATGAAGGCCTACCATGCAGGGAAATCAGTGTTTGCTGGCTGGGGTCAGGAGTTGCCAGCACTCCATGATGGAGGAGCAGATTCTGGAAAGTGGAGCTGGTGGGAGAAGAGGAACTGACATCATTCAGTGGAATCCTAAGAGGAAACAACTGTGTTTGCTTGGCTAGTGGGTCTGGGTGTGAGATCACAAGAATATGTATGTGGTTCCAGTTCTCAAACCATAGCCATGCCTGAAGAGTTGGACTTGGGTGTAAAACAAGACTGCATTTTCATTCTAGGTTGTTTTGCAGTCTTAGCAAGCGAGAATGCATTTTGCTTAGTGGTTTAGTATCTTTTCACTTCCATTATCCAAATCCCTTGCACTTGAAGGGCAAGAGAGTGTAGGTACTGACCACCTTGTAGTGGGTGTGGACCCTGGGACCAAAAAAAGAATGGAGCAGCTTTAAGTTAGGTAGTAATATAAGTATCCCCTCATTCCCCCTGCCACCCCCCACCTGGCTTTATGATGTTGTGCAGGGACCTCTGTTAGTGTATGATCAGGCCACCCAAAATGGTTGTTCTCTTGCTCTCTGTGCATCCCCTGCTTGACCAGTCCCTGCTTCACCTACATCCTACTCACCTGACTGACCTTCCCTCTTAATCATACAGCCCAATCAGTAAATGCCTACATACTTGCCCCCCGGCCCCAGCTAGTGACTGTTCTAATCTTTAGATCAGAACATCTCCACCACAATAGCTTATCAAAGGGGCAGTAAAGGATGTGCTCCTGGTTTCCTTGGTAACCAATGAGCCAACCTGACGTCAGTTCCCGCTATAACTGATAACTTCCCTCTCTCCCCGGGAGCAAAGACTGCTGCCTTGTCCTGCCCACCGCTGTCTGCTACACACAGTGGGGTGTTGCTCCAGGACCCTGCTTCAGACATGTAAGCTCCCCCATCCATTAAACCACTGGTGTCTCTGTTACTGACTCTGGGCTCTTTCTTCTGTCTTGATGCTGGGCGAATGCAGGGCTTGCTGGCCTGCAGAGTACAGCCCAACAGTTAGAAACCTAAGGCTTAAACAGGAGTAACTCCATATATGACATATTAAGTCATCTGTCATCTCTAATCTTCATTCAGATGTTCTTTGACTTTGAAAGAATGCTCAGATCCTTTTGAGGCTGGAATTAAATTTAGGGAGTACCCTGGCCTGGCTCCCTTGTTACATAAACCAGGAAACAAAGGTCTGGAGGGCTGAAGACATTTCCTCAAGTTCTCACAAGTAATTGTCAGAGTTACAGCCCTGATCTTTGGTCTGCCAGCCCTGTGTTCTCTTCTGCTACCTCATTTCCAACTTCTGCTTATTGCAGGAGGGAAAAAATAGTAGTTGGAGTGCTTTGAAGGTTAGCAGATGCCATTTGCTAGAATTTTTTAAACCTATATTATATTTTAGCATAGCTTTCTTAACTATGGACAAAATCAGCTTTTGGGGTAGGTCTCTGAAATTATCCAACCCCTGTCCCTTCATTTCTCCACATCCATTTAAACAGGCATATCTGGAATCCTAGATTGAAAGATACCTTTTTCTAGCATCATTGACATTTACTTACTGTTGGCTTAAGGAGGGCAAGAGGAGAGAAAAGAGGAGGCTGGGGAGAGAGAGAGAGATGGAGAGGGGGGGAGAGAGGGAGGAAGAGTGAGAAAGAAAGAGAAGAAACAAGCAAACAAACTAATAGGTACTCCCAACTTTGTGACTTGAGGAACCTGATAACTTTTCTCAATATCTAATTAACATACTAGACTTGGGCTACCTCAGTAATTAACTTTTGTTCCCATTTACTTGGTGTTATTCATTTAACACTGAAACACCAGCCTCAGCAGGAAGCTGAGATTTTGTGAAAACTGAAGCAGTGAAAGAGGCAGGTAACTAAAAGCTGTGCCATGGCCTTTAAGTATAGATTTTACTAAAATGTTGTTAAATTTCAGGAAGGTACTTGAGAAAAGGGCTTCCACTGGGTACTCTGTTCTGCCATCAAGAACCAAACAAGGCCTGGTTTGCACACTGAGGTCCTGGAAGTCCCTGAGCCCTAGAGCTCATTCCAAAGAGTTTGAACACTGCCGTGGAGACAAGGTTAAAAATATTTTAGTCTTGGACCCTGGGGCCAGAAACCCTAATTAGAGCAAGGTTGCCTTGGACTGCCACCTTTGAATGCTTTCCTGTGTAGAAAAACTGATGGAGCTTCTCCCGGGGGGATCTTATCAGTTGACTACACCTTGCTGTCACTGTTCACCTGGCTGTGACTTCAAATCTCTGTTGACCTTGAAGACCTGCTTTTGCAAGTCACTCAGCCCAGCCATCCCACACTACTTGTGTTTCTGGGTTTGTCCAGCACTGTCCTTAGGCCAAGCTCTAGTTCTTGTGTGATTTCATATACCTCTCTGGGGGACTGTGTGAAGATTTAATGAACTATGTGCATGGAAAGCATGGCATCTGACATTAAGGCTACACTGTCACGTGAGTCCCTGTAATAGCCTCCTACCTGGCCCTCCTGCTTTCACCCTGTCCCCCCAAAAGCTATTTTCTATATAAAAACCAATAAGATCTTTTAAAAATGAACATTCTGTCTCATCACTTCCTTGCCACAGTCCTCCAGTGACTTCTTAATCTTGCCACACTGCTCCTCACCCAAACCTGTGTAGCCCTGTGCCCTCTGCTCCCTACCTCCGGCTCGGGTGTCAGTTTGTACAGTCTCACTCCTTTGACTCAGCCACACTGACCTTCTGCCTCTTTTAACACTCCAAGTACCTGCTGACACTGGCCCTTGCGTACAAGCTGTTTCTGCTTCCTGAGGTGCTCGCCCATTGATCTTCATGTGACCGGCTTCCTTACACCGTCAGATCCCAGCTTAACATCCTCAGAGAGGCAGTCTTTAATTGTCCAGTCTGAAGTAGCCACATAAAGAGAATCTGTCTATTTACTTGTTCATCTCTTTACTTCCATTAGGAAATCACTTCATGAAGACAGGGACCTTTCAGGGCCTGTTCTTGTTGTTTTCCCAGTGCCTAGACTAGTGTTGAGAACATAGTAGGTAGGCGATTAATACTTAATGAATAACACATGGTAAGTGCTCTATAAATGTTCACTATTAGTATTAATTATATTAGCAAAAAAAAAAAAAGTGGAACCTTAATATAACTGGGGTTCTATTTGGTCCTGATTCTATGTAGTGACATGTTCAGAGAAACAGATACCCAGCAGAAAAATATGACTGAAAGCAACAAAAATCTTTACTCACACCCTTAAGAATATGCCCAAGGTAGGAGGCTGTATTTTTCACTTATAACAAAACTTGTTAAAATCCTGTCTCGCCATTTCTGTTGCTCACCATATCCAACACTCACGGCAGCCACTCCACCAATTTTCTCTTCCTGTCTCCCTGCCAACCCCCAACCAAAGAACTCTCCTCAAAAACCCATGGCCTGGCTGAGCACCTCCAGGTATTTGACCCATTTTCTGAATCAGTGTAACAAAAAGTCAGGAATCAAGACAGGCTTGAAACCTGGGGTTGGGGAGGTGGGGGTGAGACTGGGGATATTCACAGGTTAACACACACAGAGCAAAAAAAGGGAAACTGAATAAAGATCTTAGTGAATTCTGAACTGAATGGTATTTAAGAAAGATTATACTAAATAGCTCTACTTGGGAAACATTGACTCTTAGGAACTTTTTATTAGGAACCAAATACACAGAAGGTATATGTCTTCATTCTTGGTTTCCTGCTACAGTTTTAGACCTAGGACAGGAGAAGATGTCTCCTATCACAGAGCTCTTCCTCTCTTAGAACCTTACTGACTCTGATTGGATGTAGTTATTAACTTGCTGTATTATTTCGTTTTTAACTGTTGTGTATTAGAAGCTGAACCTGAAAGGAAAGGGGAACAGTTAGTAGCAGAGAAAAGAACTTGATGCCAGACAGCCTGATGTGAGCAGAGCAGGATGAAGAGTGATCTCACTACCCCAGCCTAACAGCGACCCTGATTCCTCAGGTAGGGCCAGGTCCCACTTTATCCCTGACTTTTTTTCTCCAGTAGTGGGTTCTGGCTTCAAGAGCCGTCTGTTAGGCTCCCTCAGGTCCAGCACACATTGCAAAACAGACTCTTGAGAAGACAGGATGCAATCAGGGAAGCAGGGCTCTACTCTGTAAATTGCCAGGTCTGCCAAAGCAGCTTCCCTGAGCACACTGCTCCAACCAGCTGACCTCAGCTGACTCATCAAGTTATGAGAGGGGTTGGAATAGAAATCATCTCCCTGGGGGATCCTGGCTGTATAATAGCTATCATGTGTATGCAGTTGAATGATTTGCAGAGGAGCAGGACTCAGAGCTCCCAGCGGCATTCTGTATGTTTATTTCTGTCAGTGTATGAAACAGTTGGGTAGGTGGTTTCCAAAAGGTGATGTGGGCATTATAGTAACATCTGAGGCTAGGGTTTTCTCCCACCCCATCTAGATTTTGGTCAGAGGTCTACATCCAAAGAACCTGGGTTTAATAGCTGTGGCCTGCTTTCCGATCACATGCCTGTCAGTTCTCCCGTTTCTGCTTGCCACAGTCCTGAGCTTCTCGCTGCCGTCCCCCAGAGAGTACCAAGGGAAGGAGTTATACGTAAATATTCATGAGGGAAAGAGAGAGACTCAGAAGGCTGGGGTCAGGGAACCCTTTTTCTGAAATGGGCTACTGGTTCCTTGCCTTACTTTTCTTCTCATCCATCCTCTTAGAGTAACTTGACATTTAAAGTGGCCATTATCGTCCCCATCCAGTGGGGAAGAGCCAGACAATGAAGGCAACAGAGCCAAGAGAGATGTGAGAACCACACATGATCCCCTGAAATGGCACAGTGTTTCACAGCCCAGCTTAACACTAATCATGGGTAAATTGCCCCACAATTCCTCATACATGCCAGGAGTCAAGGAGGGTGGGATGAGGGCAGAGAATTACAGGTGGTAATGACTGTCATGGGTGACAGTGGAGGGGTGCGGGCGGAAAGGCTGTTCCTGTTTGCCCTTGCCAGGCCATCTGGGACCCTGCCTGGGGACGGTCCTTCAGGAGCTCGCACTGTTGCCTTTCTGCACCAGGAAAATCAGATTAAGAGGATCGAAGGCCGCAGCCTTGAAGGCTGTGGGAGAGGGAGGGTATTTCGGCCCTTTGCCTTCAGAAGGGGTGGAGGGGGTGCTCAGTGGCCTGAGTCTATGAGCCTTTGGAGAATTTTGCCCACGGTGGAGCATCCTCCTCTGCTCTCACCTTTTTCTTGTCTGGGTCAAATCAGCACTGGTCACCAGGTTTCTAAAGCGTGGGCTGCTGGAGAAGGCCCCAGTTTGCCGCATACCAGGATCTGTTCTCTGACAGCTATCTGTTTCAGCCTCAAGTTTCTGATTTTCAGTTTTCTCACTAACCCAAGCTAGGATTTTGCCTATTTCTAGTTCCCCTTACCTAGGTTTCATCTTGTAAGTAGCAGTCAGAGATGCACAGTTTGATTAACTGTCTCTTCATAATGTTCCTTTTCCTTTCCTTGCATTAGAGTTGGTCTCTTAAGTTGAATTAATTTACAGAGTAGCCATCACAGCTATCTCTGTGTGCCTGCTTTTGCATGAACTATATTTAGTGCCTTTTTCTACTATGTGGCAAGAATAATTTTATTAATCTCAACAGATAAGACCAAGTGTCAAGTCACAGGAAGGGCTGTGGATTTCTCCCTGACTTGATCTAACACCGTGAAGAGTTTCTTCGCTCCTTTAAAGGCTAGTTCTTCAGATAACAGAACACACCAACGGCTTAACACAGTCCTTAACCCAGCCAGTCTCATGAGCCATGTTTGGGAGCATCCTCACTCTGCCAACTTACTGGCCACAGGACATGGTCAAGACCTTTAACCTGATATTGTTCAGGTATTAATGACTACTGTGTACCAGGCACCACATTTGGCATTGCTGATACAGTTGTGGATATGACAGGTTTTGCAGCTAAATGTGACAACCCTGGTTATTTTAGGGGGCTTCTTATGTGAGTCACTTCTTTTGTTAACTTTGTGTTCATAATACAAGTATTTCTACTGAAAATAACATTAATAACAAGTATATTTTAAATTTCACATGGGAGAGCATTAATGTATCCATTCAGGATACCAGATTGAAAAAAGTACATAGCAGTGTAGATAGGGAATGCAGTTTATCTTGTGGGAAAAGATTTCTTTATGCATTTATTCCCATACAATAGCAAAATGCAAAAACACTACTACCACTGATATGAAGGATATAAGTTGGCTTATTTAAGATAAATTTCATGAAGATACATGCAGCCCAATGTTCATAGCAGCATTATTTACAATTGCCAAGATATGGAAGCAACCTAAGTGTCCATCAAGAAGATGTGGTATGTATCTGTGTATGCATATATGTGTGTGTGTGTGTGTGTGTGTGTGTGTGTATATATATATATATGCGTGTGTGTGTGTGTGTGTATATATATCTATATAGATATTTATATATCTTGGGTTGGCCAAAAAGTTTGTTCGGGTTTTTCCGATGCATACATATACATACAATGGAATACCATTCAGCCAGAAAAAAGAATGAAATTTTATCATTTTCAGCAACCTGGATGGACTTGGAGGGCATTATACTAAGTGAAATCAGTCAGACAGAGAAAGACAAATGCTGTATGATATCACTTATATGTGGAATCTAAAAAATACAACAAATTAGTGAATATAACAAAAGAGAAGCAGACTCATAGATATAGAGAACAAACTAGTGGTTACCAGAGGGGAGAGGGAAGAGGGGAGGGGCAAGGTAGGGGTAGGGGATTAAGAGGTACAAAGTATTAGGTATAAAATAAGCTACAAGGATATAATGTACAGCACAGGGAATACAGCCAATATTTTAAAATAACTATAAAAGGAGTATAACCTTTAAAAATTGTGAATCACTATGTGATACACCTATAACTTACGTAATTTGTTTTTAACATCTTTATTGGAGTATAATTGCTTTACATTGTTGTGTTAGTTTCTGCTGTATAACAGAGTGAATCAGCTATACGTATACATATATGCCCATATCCCCTCCCTCGTTTCTCCCTCCCAACCTACCTATCCCACCCCTCTAGGTGGTCAGAAAACACCGAGCTATCACCCTGTGCTATGTGGCTGCTGCCCACTAGCTATCTATTTTACATTGGGTAGTGTATATATGTCCATGCCACTCTCTCACTTCATCCCAGCTTACCTGTCCCCCTCCCTGTGTCCTCAAGTCCATTCTGTACTTCTGCGTCATTATTCCTGTTCTGCCCCTAGGTTCTTCAGAACTATTTTTTTCTGTTTTCTACATTCCATATATATGTGTTAGCATATGGTATTTGTTTTTCTCTTTCTGACTTACTTCACTCTGTATGACAGACTCTAGGTCCATTCACCTCACTCCAATAACTCAGTTTCGTTTCTTTTTATGTCTCAGTAATATTCCATTGTATATATGTGCCACATCTCCTTTATCCATTCATCTGTCGATGGACACTTAGGTTGCTTCCATGTCCTGGCTATTATAAATAGTGCTGTAGTGAACATTGTGGTACATGACTCTTTCTGAATTACGGTTTTCTCAGGGTATATGCCCAGTAGTGGGATTGCTGGGTCAAATGGTAGTTCTATTTTTAGTTTTTTAAGGAACCTCCATACTGTTCTCCATAGTGGCTGTATCAGTTTACATTCCCACCAACAGTGCAAGAGGGTTCCCTTTTCTCCACACCCTCTCCAGGATTTATTGTTTGTAAAGCTTTTGATGATGACCATTCTGAGCGGTGTGAGGTGATATCGCATTGTAGTTTTGACATGCATTTCTCTAATGATTAGTGGTGTTGATCATCCTTTCATGTGTTTGTTGGCAATCTGTTTAACTTCTTTGGAGAAATGTCTGTTTAGGTCTTCTGCCCATTTTTGGATTGGGTTGTTTGTTTTTTTGATATTGAGCTACATGAGCTGCTTGTATATTTTGGAGATTAATCCTTTGTCATTTGCTTCATTTGCAAGTATTTTCTCCCATTCTGAGGGTTGTCTTTTTGTCTTGTTTATGGTTTCATTTGTTATGCAAAAGCTTTTAAATTTCATTAGGCCGCATTTGTTTATTTTTGGTTTTATTTCCATTTTTCTAGGAGGTGGGTCAAAAAGGATCTTGCTGTGATTTATGTCACAGACTGTTCTGCCTATGTTTTCCTCTAAGAGTTTTATAGTGTCTGGCCTTACACTTAGGTCTTTAACCCATTTTGAGTTTATTTTTGTGTATGGTGTTAGGGAGTGTTGTAATTTCATTCTTTTACATGTAGCTGCCCAGTTTTCCCAGCACCACTTATTGAAGAGGCTGTCTTTTCTTCATTGTATATTCTTGCCTCCTTTATCAAAGACGAGGTGACCATACGTGCATGGGTATATCTCTGGGCTTTCTATCCTCTTCCATTGATCTATATTTCTGTTTTTGTGCCAGTACCATACTGTCTTGATTACTGTAGCTTTGTAGTATAGTCTGAAGTCAGGGAGCCTGATTCCTCCAGCTCCATTTTTCTTTCTCAAGATTGCTTTGGCTATGCGGGGTCTTTTGTGTTTCCATACAAATTGTGAAATTTTTTGTTCTAGTTCTGTGAAAAATGCCAGTGGTAGTTTGATAGGGATTGCATTGAATCTGTAGATTGCTTTGGGTAGTAGAGTCATTTTCACAATGTTGATTCTTCCAATCCAAGACCATGGTATATCTCTTCATCTGTTTGTATCATCTTTAATTTCTTTCATCAGTGTCTTATAGTTTCCTGCATACAGGTCTTTTGTCTCCTTAGGTAGGTTTATTCTTAGGTATTTTATTCTTTTTTTCGCATTGGTAAATGAGAGTGTTTTCTTGATTTCACTTTGATTTTTCATCATTAGTGTATAGGAATGCCAGAGATTTCTGTGCATTAATTTTGAATCCTGTTATGTTACCAAATTCATTGATTAGCTCTAGTAGTTTTCTGGTAGCATCTTTAGGATTCTCTATGTATATATAGTATCATGTCATCTGCAAACAGTGACCGCTTACTTCTTCTTTTCCGATTTGGATTCCTTTGATTTCTTCTTCTTCTCTGATTGCTGTGGCTAAAACTTCCAAAATTATGTTGAGTAATAGTGGTGAGAGTGGGGAGTCTTGTCTTGTTCCTGACCTTATTGGAAATGGTTTCACTTTTTCACCATTGAGAACGATGCTGGCTGTGGGTTTGTCATATATGGCCTTTATTATGTTGAGGTAAGTTCCCTCTATGCCTACTTTCTGGAGAGTTTTTATCATAAATTGGTGTTGAATTTTGTCCAAAGCTTTTTCTGCATCTATTGAGATGATCATATGGTTTTTATTCTTCAGTTTGTTAATATGGTGTATGACATTGATTGATTTGTGTATATTGAAGAATCCTTGCATTCCTGGGATAAACCCCACTTGATCATGGTGTATGATCCTCTAAATGTGTTGTTGGACTCTGTTTGCTAGTATTTTGTTGAGGATTTTTGCATCTATGTTCATCAGTGATATTGGCCTGTAGTTTTCTTTTCTTGTGACATCTTTGTCTAGTTTTTGTATCAGGGTGATGGTGGCCTCGTAGAATGAGTTTCTCTCTGCTCTATTTTGGAAGAGTTTGAGAAGGACAGGTGTTAGTTCTTCTCTAAATGTTTTATAGAATTCACCTGTGAATCCATCTGGTCCTGGGTTTTTGGTTTGGGGAAGATTTTAATCACAGTCAATTTCAGTGCTTGTGAATGGTCTGTTTATATTTTCTGTTTTTTCCTGGTTCAGTCTCGGAAGGTTGTGCTTTCCTAAGAATTTGTCCATTTTATTGGCATATAGTTGCTTGTAGTAATCTCTCATGATCCCTTGTATTTCTGCAGTGTCAGTTATTACTCCTCCTAATTTATGTAATATTGTGCATCAACTCTACTTCCATAAAACATAATAAAATTTAAAAAAATTTTTTTAATTTATGAAACTGTACTTGATCCTCTTAAAAGCCATTTTTCTGCATTCTTATTGAACACCTGGGAAGACAGTGGGCTCATAAAGAACCACCTGTATTTACATAGTATATTTCCATATCACTCCTAAAAGGGTCAAAAGAGCAGAGTAGAGTGGCTTGAAGGGCTGGATTGAGGACAGTCTTCAGATCACCCTCTCATCGAGATGAATAGGCTTCATGAGGGCTTCTTTGCTTATTTGGAGCCTGAAAGACAGCGCCTGGGATCCTCCAGAGAGAATAAATACCCCTGGGATCCTCCAGAGAGACTGGGCCTCCAATCCAGATTGGGCCTGCAGAGACTTAGATGCAGTACGCAGTGGCTGATTAAGAGTAACTGAGAAGAGCATTTTAAGATCATTAACTGTAAAGAGAGTTTACAAATCAATAAAAAGACAATATCCCATTAAAAACTCCTCATGACATACTAGTAAATGAAAAAAAAAGAATAGAGACTGTCTTGTACATATAATCTTACATTTTGGAAAAGAAATATTTACAGCTGTATATAGAATATTAACTGTGGTTATAATTGGATAATATGGTTCTGGGCCTACCTTTAGAGTTTTCTGTGTTTTCCAAGATTTCTGCAGTAAGTGTGTATTTCTTTTTTTATTTGCGGTACATGGGTCTCTCACCATTGTGGCCTCTCCCATTGCGGAGCACAGGCTCCGGACGTGCAGGCTCAGCAGCCATGGCTCACAGGCCTAGCTGCTCTGCGGCATGTGTGATCTTCCCGGACCAGGGCATGAACCCGTGTCCCCTGAATCAGCAGGCGGACTCTCAACCACTGCACCACCAGGGAAGCCCTGTATTTCTTTTATACTCAGAAAATGTTATAAACAAAACCGTAAAGTATTATCAGTGCAGGAAAGGGACTATGTGCTGTTCACTATTTCATCCCCAGTGTCAGGGCTGTACATTAGAATCACCTGAGAGAGCTTGTGAACTATTCAACTTTCTGAGTCTCATGGCTGGAGATGCTGGCTCAGTTGGACTGGTCTGGTAGGATACGAGGCTGCCAAGGAAAGTGGAAGCAGATTCTAGACTAAGTCATACTAAAGAGTGTTATCAGAGCCATCATTTCCCATGTAAACTCCAGGTTCATTGTAACATTGGACAAAATGTGTACTACTCCAGTTGAATATTATCACTCTAACCTTCTGTCCATCTTAGCTCCAGTAGTTGCTCTACGGGGGAAAGATAGATCTAGTTCAGTTTCCCCTGAGATGCCTCGCAGGCTCCTGGGACTTGGAAAAGGCAATTATCTGCCAAGTACCAGATGGCTGTTTAGATTGGCCCCAATCAGTAAAAACAGTGATGCCAACAGAAGATGTGATTAGCTGTCTGAATAACAACGGGCCATCTCAACACAAATGTACTGGAAACAAGGGTAGGGTTGGATTCAAAAGTTTTTATTTTCTTGAGTGTATTGACAGTGCATTCATTACTTTAGCAGGACTCTGATGTTAGCAGTGGGGAGACATGGAGAGAGGACTAACTTTATACCACAGCATTCTCATTTTTATTAAGGTAACACTTTCATTAAAACTTCATGGTAAGAGATGACAATGTTATTTTCCATCCGCTTGTAAAGAATGGTAATGTGTGCTTCCTAGGAGATTGATTATATCTATCTATCTATCCATTAATTTATTTAAGAATTCCAAAGTAAGCATTTTTAGCTCCATTTATGGCTTCTATGGAAAACTATTATTCACACTGTCTACCTATACATACACAGACCTATATTGTATAAAAAAGGAAAAGACAGTTGAGGCTACCCACATGTTTTAGGCCACCATTCCATTTCTGCTTAGTTAAAAAAAAGCAAACACATTGAAAGTTTCTAAGATGCTGCCTATTGAAAACCCTGCGTAGACTCTAGGATCTGCCAGCTCTCAATTAACTAAGGTATAAATGAGTGAGAGGAAAGATCACAGATAATTTAAAGCATGGTTAAACCAAAACTAGTCAAAATGTGGTACCACAATTTTAATTGTAAACATACTTAGTTCAAAACATGTTCAATATTCAGAAACACATTAACATTCTAAAACATCATCTAAAAGCATAAACAATTTAGGTATTGATGATGTGCAAGCAAATAAACATCCTCAGCAAAGAAATAGTCAGAATATTAAAATAAAAAATATTTAAAATCAGAGTTTTAAAAAGATCAAAGTCTTTTGATCTTTTTAAAAAAAGTCTTTTGATCTTTTTAAAATATACTGCTCATTTTTTTTGGAGGGGGTGTTATTACCTCTATTCATTAGTGTATTTTAGATATAAAGTCACATTCAAAGATGTAGATATTCATGCTGAATTGTGATGATTTTATTTTTTGACAGACAATTATCTATGCATACCTTTCGGGCATGGTTAATTTTCAGACTGATTTCTTTTCCACCCCTAGATAATGAACAGTTAAACCTCATATCACTTTGACCCATGTTCCTAAAATTTAGGAAAGTGATGAAGATTAGGCAAGTAAAAGCAGTGGGTGTTATTAGCAAGATACAGCTCTGTGAGGTGAGTTGGTCATCAGTTGATATTTTTTTCAGTATCTTACTCACTTATTTGTGAGCCTGAGGCCACTGGTTCTGGTTTTCTCCTTCCCCTGCCATCTAGATAATTTACCACCAGATAGATGATGGTTATGGCTGGCTTTCCATTAATCTGTGCCTCCATGTTGTAGTTGGTCCATACTTACTAGGTACATGAAAGATGTTAACAAAGCTATGGGATAAACAGATAAATGTTATGTGCTTTTAGAGAGTAACAATTTTACTTGAGGATGTTGGAGGAAAAATAATGTAAACAAGTTTTATTAATGGTAAATAACTTTAAAATTATTTTTATATTAAAATAAATTGTACATATTACAGAATATATAGCAAAATGTGTTTGGTTTTTGAAGACGAAACAGGAGACTTGAAGGAAATTTCCTGCTTAGAGAGGCTACTTTCACTGTACCCTGAGACTCCAGAATATAGGATTAGGGTGCGGGTGGGCGGTATTTTTTTTTCTCCTCTTATATTAAATATTATTCTGTGAAAAGATAGAGAAGCACCGCATGAGGGTGTCAAGAAAAATAGCATAAAATTTCTTTAAATCAGTGCTCATTTAGTTATAGTCATGAAGGGACTCCATTCAGTTACACTTTTTCTGAAAAAGCCTACCTCTTAAATGAGCCAAGCATAAATCACTAATTATCCAGTTTATGAGGACTCAACATTTAGAGCAGTGGTCCCCAACCCCCGGGCCGCAGACTGATACCGGTCTGCGGCCTGTTAGGAACTGGCCCACACAGCAGGAGGGGAGCCATGGGTGAGCAAGCAGAGCTTCATCTGCCGCTCCTCATTGCTAGCATTACTGCCTCAACCATCCCTCCCTTCCCCTGTGGAAAAATTGTCTTCCACAAAACTGGTCCCTGGTGCCAAAAAGGTTGGGGCTGCTGATTTAGAGAATAGTTTAACGAAATACAAATGGGAGAGATTGGTTCATGTTGGCGGAGTAGAAGGACGTGCACTCATTCCCTCTTGTGAGAGCACCAGAATCACAACTGCCTGCTGAAAAATCATTGACAGGAAGACACTGGAACTCACCAAAAAGATACCCCACATCCAAAGACAAAGGAGAATCTACAATGAGATGGTAGGAGGGGTGCAAACACAATAAAATCAAATCCCATGACCACTAGGTGCGTGACTCACAAATTGGAGAACAATTATACCACAGAAGTCTACCAACCGGAGTGGAGGTTCTGAGCCCCATGTCAGGCTTCCCAACCTGGGGTTCTGGCAACAGGATGAGGAATTCCTAGAGAATCAGACTTTGAAGGCTAGTGGGATTTGATTGCAGGACTTCGACAGGACTGGGGGAAACAGAGACTCCACTCATGGAGGGCACACACAAAGTAGTGTGTGCATCAAGATGCAGGGGAAAGGAGCTGTAACCCCACAGGAGACTGAACTAGACCAACCTGCTAGTGTTGGAGAGTCTCCTGCAGAGGCAGGGAGTGGCTGTGGCTCACTGCAGGGACAAGGACACTGGCAGCAGAAGTTCTGAGAAGTACTCCTTGGTGTGAGCCCTCCCAGAGTCTGCCATTAGCCCCACCAAAGAGCCAGGTAGGCTCCAGTGTGTTGGGTCACCTCAGGCCAAACAACTAACAGCGAGGAAACTCAGCCCCACCCATCAGCAGAAAAACAGATTCAAGTTTTACTGAGCTCTGCCCACCAGAGCAATACCCAGCTCTACTCACCACCAGTCACTCCATCAGGAAGCTTGCACAAGCCTCTTAGATAGCCTCATCCACCAGAGTGCAGACAGCAGAAGAAAGAAGAACTACAGTCCTGCCTCCTATGGAACGAACACCACATTCACAGAAACATAGACAAAATGAAAGGCAGAGGGCTATGCACCAGATGAAGGAACAAGATAAAACCCAAGAAAAACAATTAAATGAAGTGGAGATAAGCAACCTTCCAGAAAAAGAATTCCGAATAATGATAATGAAGATGATCCAGGACCTCAGAAAAAAAACAGAGGCAAAGATCAAGAAGATGCAAGAATTGTTTAACAAAGACCTAGAGGAATTAAAGAACAGACACCTAGAAGAATTAAAGAACAAACAAACAGAAATGAAAAACACAATAACTGAAATGAGAAATACACTAGAAAAAATCAATAGCAGAATAACTGAGGCAGAAGAATGGATAAGTGACATGGAAGACAGAATGGAATTCACTGCCATGGAACAGAATAAAGAAAAAAGAATAAAAAGAAATGAAGACAGACTAAGAGACCTCTGGGACAACATTAAACACACCAACATTCTCATTATAGGGGTCCCAGAAGGAGAAGAGAGAGAGAAAGGACCTGAGAAAATATTTGAAGAGATTATAGTAGAAAACTTCCCTAATATGGGAAAGGAAATAGCCACCCATGTCCAGGAAGCACAGAGAGTCCCAGGCAGCATAAACCCAAGGAGAAATATGCCAAGACACATAGTAATCAAACTGACAAAAATTAAAGACATAGAAAAATTATTAAAAGCAACAAGGGAAAAGTGACAAATAACATACAAGGGAACTCCCATAAGGTTAACAGCTGATTTCTCAGCAGAAACTCTACAAGCCAGAAGGGAGTGGCATGATATATTTAAAGCAATGAAAGCGAAGAACCTACAACCAAGATTACTCCACCCGACAAGGATCTCATTCAGACTCGACAGAGAAATCAAAAGCTTTAGAGACAAGCAAAAGCGAAGAGAATTCAGCACCACCAAACCAGCTCTACAACAAATCCTAAAGGAACTTCTCTAAGTGGGAAGCACAAGAGAAGAAAAGCACCTACAATAACAAACCAAAAACAATTAAGAAAATGGTAATAGGAACATATATATCAATAATTACCATAAATGTGAATGTATTAAATGCTCTAGCCAAAAGACACAGACTGGCTGAATGGATACAAAAACAAGACCCATATATATGCTGTCTGCAAGAGACCCATTTCAGACCTACGGACATACAAACTGAAAGTGAGGGGACAGAAAAAGATATTCCATGCAAATGGAAATCAAAAGAAAACTGTAGTAGCAATACTCATATCAGATAAAATAGACTTTAAAATAAAGATGTTACATGAGATAAGAAGGGACACTGCATAATGATCAAAGGATCAATCCAAGAAGAAGATATAATAGTTATAAATATATATGCACCGAACATAGGTGCACCTCAATACATAAGGCAACTGCTAACAGCTCTAAAAGAGGAAATCAACAGTAACACAAAAATAGTGGGGGACTTTAACACCTCACTTACACCAATGGACAGATCATCTGGACAGAAAATTAATAAGGAAACACAAGCTTTAAGTGACACAAGAGACCAGATAGATTTAATTGATATTTATAGGACATTCCATCTGAAAACATCAGATTACACTTTCTTCTCAAGTGCACATAGAACATTCTCCAGGATAGATCACATCTTGGGTCACAAATCAAGCCTTGGAAAATTTAAGAAAATTGAAGTCATATCAAGCATCTTTTCCAACCACAACACTATGAGATTAGAAATAAATTACAGGGGAAAAAATGTAAAAAACACAAGCACATGGAGGCTAAGCAATATGTTACCAAATAACCAAGAGATCACTGAAGAAATCAAAGAGGAAATCAAAAAATACCTAGAGACAAATGACAATGAAAACACGATGATCCAAAGCCTATGGGATACAGCAAAAGCAGTTCTAAGAGGGAAGTTTATAACAATACAATCCTACCTCAAGAAACAAGAAAAATCTCAAATAAACAATCTGACCTTACACCTAAAACAACTAGAGAAAGAAGAACAAACAAAACCCAAAGTTAGTAGAAGGAAAGAAGTCATAAAGATCAGAGCAGAAATAAATAGAAACAAAGAAAACAATAGCAAAGATCAATAAAACTAAAATTCTCTTCTTAGAGAAGATCAACAAAATTGATAAACCATTAACCAGACTCATCAAGAAAAAGAGGGAGAGGACTCAAATCAATAAAATTAGAAATGAAAACGGAGAAGTTACAACAGACAACACAGAAATGCAAAGCATCGTAAGAGACTCGTACAAGCAACTCCATGCCAAAAAAATGGACAATCTGGAAGAAATGGACACATTCTTAGAAAGGTATAACCTTCCAAGGCTGAACCAAGAAGAAATAGAAAATATGAACAAACCAATCACAAGTAATGAAATTGAAATTGTGATTAAATATCTTCCAAAAACCAAAAGTCCAGGACCAGATGGCTTCACAGGTGAATTTTATCAAACATTTAGAGAAGAGCTAACACCTATTCTTCTCAAACTCTTCCACAAAATTGCAGAGGAAGGAACACTCCCAAACTCATCCTACAAGGCAACCATCACCCTGATACTAAAACCAGACAAAGATTCTCCAAAAGGAAAATAACAGACTAATATCACTAATGAACATAGATGCAAAAATCCTCAACAAAATACTAGCAAACAGAATCCAACAACACATTAAAAGGATCATACACCATGATCAAGTGGGATTAATCCCAGGGATGCAAGGATTCTTCAATATATGCAAATCAATCAATGTGATACACCATATTAACAAATTGAAGAAATAAAACCATATGATCATCTCAATAGATGCAGAAAAAGCTTTTGACAAAATTCAACACTCATTTATGATAAAAACTCTTCAGAAAGTGGGCATAGAGGGAACCTGCCTCAACATAATAAAGGCCATATGCAGCAGCCCCACAGCAAACATCATTTGGTGAAAAAGTGAAAGCATTTCCTCTAAGATTAGGAACACGACAAGTATGTCCATTCTTGCCACTGTTATTCAACATAGTTTTGGAAGTCGTAACCATGGCATTCAGGGAAGAAAAGAAACGAAAGGAATCCAAATCGGAAAAGAAGAAGTAAAGCTGTCACTGTTTGCAGATGACATGATACTATACATAGAGAATCCTAAAGATACCACCAGAAAACTACTAGTCAATTAATTTGATAAAGTTGCAGGATACAAAGTTAATGCACAGAAGTCTCTTGCATTCCTATACAGTAATGATGAAAAATTTGAAAGAGAAATTAAGGAAACGCTCCCATTTAGCATTGCAACAAGAAGAATAAAATACCTAGGAATAAACCTACCTAAGGAGACAAAAGACCTGTATGCAGGAAACTATAAGACACTGATGAAAGAAATTAAAGATGATACAAACAGATGAAGAGATATACCATGGTCTTGGATTGGAAGAATCAACATTGTGAAAATGACTCTACTACCCAAAGCAATCTACAGATTCAATGCAATCCCTATCAAACTACCACTGGCATTTTTCACAGAACTAGAACAAAAAATTTCACAATTTGTATGGAAACACAAAAGACCCCGCATAGCCAAAGCAATCTTGAGAAAGAAAAATGGAGCTGGAGGAATCAGGCTCCCTGACTTCAGACTATACTACAAAGCTACAGTAATCAAGACAGTATGGTACTGGCACAAAAACAGAAATATAGATCAATGGAAGAGGATAGAAAGCCCAGAGATAAACCCATGCACGTATGGTCACCTTGTCTTTGATAAAGGAGGCAAGAATATACAATGAAGAAAAGACAGCCTCTTCAATAAGTGGTGCTGGGAAAACTGGGCAGCTACATGTAAAAGAATGAAATTACAACACTCCCTAACACCATACACAAAAATAAACTCAAAATGGGTTAAAGACCTAAGTGTAAGGCCAGACACTATAAAACTCTTAGAGGAAAACATAGGCAGAACAGTCTGTGACATAAATCACAGCAAGATCCTTTTTGACCCACCTCCTAGAAAAATGGAAATAAAACCAAAAATAAACAAATGCGGCCTAATGAAATTTAAAAGCTTTTGCATAACAAATGAAACCATAAACAAGACAAAAAGACAACCCTCAGAATGGGAGAAAATACTTGCAAATGAAGCAAATGACAAAGGATTAATCTCCAAAATATACAAGCAGCTCATGTAGCTCAATATCAAAAAAACAAACAACCCAATCCAAAAATGGGCAGAAGACCTAAACAGACATTTCTCCAAAGAAGTTAAACAGATTGCCAACAAACACATGAAAGGATGATCAACACCACTAATCATTAGAGAAATGCATGTCAAAACTACAATGCGATATCACCTCACACCGCTCAGAATGGTCATCATCAAAAGCTTTACAAACAATAAATCCTGGAGAGGGTGTGGAGAAAAGGGAACCCTCTTGCACTGTTGGTGGGAATGTAAACTGATACAGCCACTATGGAGAACAGTATGGAGGTTCCTTAAAAAAACTAAAAATAGAACTACCATTTGACCCAGCAATCCCACTACTGGGCATATACCCTGAGAAAACCGTAATTCAGAAAGAGTCATGTACCACAATGTTCACTGCAGCACTATTTACAATAGCCAGGACATGGAAGCAACCTAAGTGTCCATCGACAGATGAATGGATAAAGAAGATGTGGCACATATATACAATGGAATATTACTGAGACATAAAAAGAAACGAAACTGAGTTATTGGAGTCAGGTGGATGGACTTAGAGTCTGTCATACAGAGTGAAGTAAGTCAGAAAGAGAAAAACAAATATTGTATATTAACGCATATATGTGGAATCTAGAAAAATGGTACAGAAGACCCGTTTTACAAGGCAGAAATATAGACACAGATCTACAGAACAAATGTATGGACACCAAGGGGGGGAAGCGGGGTTGAGGGGGTGGTTGTGGGATGAATTGGGAGATTGGGGTTGACATATAGACACTAATATGTATGAAAAAGGTAATTAATAAGAACCTGCTGTATAAAAAAATAAAATTCAAAAAAAAAAAGAATGACGCCCCCTCCCCAAAAAAAAGCAAAGGCTTCAGGGCAGTAATGTGGAGACTTATAATAAGATGGGCTATAATAAAAACAAATTATCAGTCTCAAAAAAAAAAAAAACAAATGGCTGTATTCTCACAATTACCTGATATAGAACCATTAGTTTCCTCATTTACCTACTTTAATGTCTTGGTTACCACTTTGGGTGTCAGAAGTTCCCATGACTTGTGCATACCTAGACTCTTGCTCCTGAACATTTCCTACAGACTCTGATGATGGTAATGATGATGATAAGCAGCACCTACACAGTGTTTACTGTGTGCCAGGCACTTAAGTGCTTTTCATTAACCCTCACCAGCAACCCTATAAGATAAAATGATCCCCATTTTCCCGATGAGGAAACTGAGGCACAGAGAGTTCCGAAGTTTTCCCTAGGGCGTGTGTCTTAGAAATGGCAAAACCAAGGTTGGGGACTGGGTGATGGCTCCAGAATTCTCCTTTTAAACATTACCTTTTTCTGCTTCTCATCATAGCAATTATTAAACATTTACTGTTTACAAGGCTAGAATTCATGAAGTTGTTGGAAGTGATGTTGGAGAACAGCTTGAGTCACATAAACAGCATTAACAAATGAGCAGCTGGTAGAATTAGATAATCATCACTCAGTAGGTATTTCCAGAGAGAATCATTTGGTTACAAAGGAAATAAAATGAAGCCCTGAAATAGATTTTTTTAAATTACGTTCATTATGTTTGTGCTGTGAACATTCTGTGTGTAGTAAAGGATGTTGTATGGTACTATTGGGCCATTCTGTCTAAAAAACACTCCAAGAAATAGTCAATTTATTCTTTATTCAGAGAATGTTCTTTTCTCAATCGTTTTCAGATAAAGACGATCTTCAGGAAACTAGGCAACCATAGGAAGTTGACTGTGCCAAGTGCCAGTAAATGTTTAGAGGAGTCTCACCTGTGGTCAGTTGTCCAGAAAAGAAGAGCCTGGGTGACCATACCTATGCCCCATCACCCCAGATTTCTTTATTTTTCTTTTATCATAAGAAAAGAGAGAACCCTTCTTCCCCTAGCAACCATTCGGGGGCTGCACTGTTCCTTACAACCGCTCTGAACTTGGAAAGCGTGCACACGTGTGCTTAATTTCAGTCTAGTTGACAGCTTCCTTCCTTAGTTCTGTGGCTTTTGAGAGCAAAATCTGCATTCTTTCTAAATACCGAAGGCTTGGGATCACTTCTTCATCACTAAAGTTGCTCCTCCCACAGCCTGGACTCAGTCAGAGATTGTCCTCTAAGGAGGAGACCTCATTGCAAAGAGAGAAACATTTTGAGGCATGTTTAAGTGGAACATACAAAAGTTTTCAAAGAGTGATTCTGTTCCAAGAAAATTGAACTTTTAGCAGACTAAACTCAGAAGCACAAATTTCAGTTAAACAGAGGATTTAGTCTGCTAAAAGCTTAAGCAGTAAGCTTTTGCCTGTGAACCCCAAATCTACCTTCCCTAGCACTCCATCTGGTAGATTTCACCCTGTCTAGGCAGCCCCCCTTGGCTTGATTTTCCAACATTTATCTGTCACACCTGTCAAGGTCTAATAGTTTCTGCAGGTGCTTGACTGCTAGCTTTTTATTCCAGTTTTAATGGAAGCAGATTCTTTTTTTCCCACAGTGGTAGATCAATTAACCACACTGCATTGAGGGCAGGGAAGGTTAACTTTTCAGGACTGATAGTCCTAACAGAATATAAAAGATTAAATTTTGCTTTTATCTAGGAAAATGCATAGATTGGAGTCTCCCCAGAGAGCTTGTGAGAGTGGGCTCTTTAAAAAGGCCTGCAGGGGGTCACCCTTTGGGGAGAATAGCCTGAGATTCCCATATGACTTTAATCACTGGGCACATCTACGCATTAGCAGGCCATGAGAGGGGAATCCTAGGAACCTCAATGGTCCATGGTCATTAGGTAGCGGTGTACTGTTGTCATGATGTGGTCTTTATGTCTGCTGCTTCGAAGGTTCATGATAAGGCATTTTCTTTCCATGTTTTAATAGTCTTGTAGCCTTAAATATACTGCCTTCTGCCTTTATTCGCCTATGTGTGTGAGAGAAGCTGCTTCAGCCAGCAAACCTCATTCTTCCCTTGTCGGGGAGCATAGAGTCCAACTGGAGGTGTGCTGGTATACCTGTCCTTTCAGTGAAGCCTTCTGGAGTCCAGGGAGGATACCTCTTGTGAAATAGCACCAAGACAAAATATGCCTTGGTAAGAAGCTGTTTCTGTAGGAGGTACACCTCACTGAGTCGTGTCCTCTCTGGCACCAGCAGTGAATGTACTGTTCAGTCCAGACATCTATGTATAGCAATAGCAGGTGTTGATCCTTAGCTGGAGGTAGAGGAGACTTTATAATAATAACAAAAGTATTAGTTGGGAATGTTTCAGCCCTCACTCTGGAATGATAATATATAAATAAAAACGAATAAATAAATGTATGTGTTCACAGATATTAAACCAACGCATCTTCCCCTCCTCCCCTTAGAGTCTTGTCTCACTGCAGCTCATCGTTCCTAAGGCGCAGTGGGCTTACGGTGTTAGTGCAGGAGACTGGCACGATGGTGGGCTTGAAAGCAGTCAGAGAGGAGTGGGAAAGCTCATTAAATTCCTTTACCTGCTCCTAAGGTAAAGAGAAGACAAGCCTGGAGGGCCCAGCTCACAGGGTTCTCCCACAGTGTGGAAACTGGAGTCAGGAAGAAGAAAACATGATGTAAGAGAAATAAAAGGTCTGCCTCTGTCCCAGCCAAGGTAAAGATGTGAGGAAGGAAATGGAAAGAGGGAGGGAGACAGAAGCAAGAACAAGAGGGGCATCTCCAGATTTTTCTCTGAGCTCTGGTATTGGGAGACCAAAGCATTCAGGGAAGCACCCAGGTACCAGATTCTATCTCTGTGCTCCTGTTGGGACTGGGGAGTGGGAAGGAGCACTGTGCAGACATCTCCATGCTGAGGTGAGAGCCAGAAGCAC